>NC_080694.1:62659482-63859482 GCF_030445035.2 Dasypus novemcinctus
CCGTCCTGCGATGACCCTGCCACTCTGGGGCCTCCCCTCCCGTCCTGCGATGACCCTGCCACTCTGGGGCCACCCCTCCCGTCCTGCGATGACCCTGCCACTCTGGGGCCACCCCTCCCGTCCTGCGATGACCCTGCCACTCTGGGGCCACCCCTCCCGTCCTGCGATGACCCTGCCACTCTGGGGCCACCCCTCCCGTCCTGCGATGACCCTGCCACTCTGGGGCCACCCCTCCCGTCCTGCGATGACCCTGCCACTCTGGGGCCACCCCTCCCGTCCTGCGATGACCCTGCCACTCTGGGGCCACCCCTCCCGTCCTGCGATGACCCTGCCACTCTGGGGCCACCCCTCCCGTCCTGCGATGACCCTGCCACTCTGGGGCCACCCCTCCCGTCCTGCGATGACCCTGCCACTCTGGGGCCTCCCCTCCCGTCCTGCGATGACCCTGCCACTCTGGGGCCACCCCTCCCGTCCTGCGATGACCCTGCCACTCTGGGGCCTCCCCTCCCGTCCTGCGATGACCCTGCCACTCTGGGGCCACCCCTCCCGTCCTGCGATGACCCTGCCACTCTGGGGCCACCCCTCCCGTCCTGCGATGACCCTGCCACTCTGGGGCCACCCCTCCCGTCCTGCGATGACCCTGCCACTCTGGGGCCACCCCTCCCGTCCTGCGATGACCCTGCCACTCTGGGGCCTCCCCTCCCGTCCTGCGATGACCCTGCCACTCTGGGGCCTCCCCTCCCGTCCTGCGATGACCCTGCCACTCTGGGGCCTCCCCTCCCGTCCTGCGATGACCCTGCCACTCTGGGGCCTCCCCTCCCGTCCTGCGATGACCCTGCCACTCTGGGGCCACCCCTCCCGTCCTGCGATGACCCTGCCACTCTGGGGCCTCCCCTCCCGTCCTGCGATGACCCTGCCACTCTGGGGCCTCCCCTCCCGTCCTGCGATGACCCTGCCACTCTGGGGCCACCCCTCCCGTCCTGCGATGACCCTGCCTCTCTGGGCCTCGCCTGGACCTCCGTGGCATACCCTAGCAGGGCAGCCAGCTCACGTCCCTGCCCCTTCCCTGGGACCCCCCCCCCCCGGGAGCCGTACCCCCTACCTGGGGCCCTGAGCTCCCCGCCTCATCTCCCCCTCCACTGGAATTGCTGCGCCCCGGCTGGCGTGGGTGAGGCCTGCACATTGACTGGGGCCTGGGGCAGGGGGTCGAGGAGAGGGGTTTGGCCCACCCTCCCCACTGAAGACTGGACCCTTGGCCCAAGTGAAATTACACAAAAAGTTGTGTGAAGCCTCTTTAAACTGAGGCCGCGTGATTCCTTCACCTCAGCACTGTGAGTCAGGAGGCAAAGGTCCACCCACGCCTGAAACAGATGCCCGTCACACAGGTCCTAGGAGCACTGAGAGTCAGGAGGCAAAGGTCCACCCACGCCTGAAGCAGATGCCCGTCACACAGGTCCTAGGAGCACTGAGAGTCAGGAGGCAAAGGTCCACCACGCCTGAAGCAGATGCCCGTCACACAGGTCCTAGGAGCACTGAGAGTCAGGAGGCAAAGGTCCACCACGCCTGAAGCAGATGCCCGTCACACAGGTCCTAGGAGCACTGAGAGCCAGGAGGCAAAGGTCCACCCACGCCTGAAGCAGATGCCCGTCACACAGGTCCTAGGAGCACTGAGAGCCAGGAGGCAAAGGTCCACCCACGCCTGAAGCAGATGCCCGTCACACAGGTCCTAGGAGCACTGAGAGTCAGGAGGCAAAGGTCCACCCACGCCTGAAACAGATGCCCGTCACACAGGTCCTAGGAGCACTGAGAGCCAGGAGGCAAAGGTCCACCCACGCCTGAAGCAGATGCCCGTCACACAGGTCCTAGGAGCACTGAGAGTCAGGAGGCAAAGGTCCACCCACGCCTGAAGCAGATGCCGGTCACACAGGTCCTAGGAGCACTGAGAGTCAGGAGGCAAAGGTCCACCCACGCCTGAAGCAGATGCCCGTCACACAGGTCCTAGGAGCGGCTCAGTGCAGAAAAACGTTTATGGGAGCAGATTCCTGACCATGCGCTTCGGAGAGGCCTCCTCACATTTTCTACAAAGTCAGTTCCAGAGGGAGAAAAAAAGGGAATATCCTCATGATTTTGGATTAGGGAAATATTTTTTAAATTTGATAGTAAAAGCAGTAGCCTAAGGGGCAATCCTTTCCATTTGGATCTTTAATCCTTCTGTCCTGAGAAATTGACTTCTATTTCTTGATAAAATTCCCCTCCAAGGTTTCCCTTGCCTTTTTTTATTTTCTAGCAATCAGAAGGTAATCATCCTCCTGGATTTGTTGTTCAATTTTCTTTTCATCTTTGATCATTTTTTCCACTTTTTTTGGGATTTTTCTTAACTTTGTCTGCCAAATTTGTATTAAATACTTCCTAAAAATTTTTTTCTATTGTATTTTTTTTCAGAGATTCCAGTCTCTTCATTACCATTCTTTAGAAAATAACATACTAAGTTCTCACTCCCAGGTGAGATGGAGTAAGCACATTTAACTCCTTCCCTTTTGCTGGGTACCACTATAAAACCTGGACAGAACACACGAGACAACTATTTGAAGACGCTGAAAACAAAACAGCAGCAAGCAAATGAGGAAAGAACACCAGCACTATCTGCTCATTCTCCCTGATTGATATATAGTCTTAATGTAGTACTATCAAAGCCCCAGGATAGGGTATTTATAGATAGAGAAAATCTGGTTCCAAAATTTCTGTGGATAAGCAAAGGAACTAGAATGACTAACACAATTTTGAAAGAAGAAAAAAGTGGAAGGATCAAACTTCAAGACTTGCTATAAAGCTTGAGCAATCTAGGTGATAATGGTGGATGGATGGACACATAGTTCAGTGGAGCAGAAGAGTGTCCAGAAATAGAATTAATGAACATGGCCAGCTGATGTTTTAATATTTTTATTAGAGAAATTGTGAGCTTACAGAACAATTATGCATATGTGTGGAATTCCCATACAGCACCCCTCCACCAGCACACTACATTGTTGTGGAACATTTGTTACAAACTATGAGATAATATCATCAGACTATTAATACTAACTATCCATCTATAGAGTACATTTGGCGTATTTTTCCACACTCCCCTATAATTAACACAGTACATCTCCTGCCTTGATACAAGAGTATTACAGTATTGCTGTTGACTATTGTCGACAGGTTACACAAATTGTATTTTTTCCATGCTTTTCCAATCAAGTATTTAGGAATAAACTTAAAGATGTAAAACACTCGTATTAGAAAAACTACAATGCACTGCTGGAAGGAAAAAAACCCCTAAATAAATGGAAGAACATTTCATGCTCATGGAACGGAAGACAATCGTTAGAATATCAACTCTACCCAAATTGATGTACAGATTCAATGCAATCCCAATTGACATTTTTTGACTTAAAAAAAATTTATTCAGTATATCATTTATACATAAACAATAAGTGTATAGCAATAGTTGTGAACTTATAAAACAAACACATATAATATACAGGACTCTCCTCCCTCAACCTACCACCAATGCCACGCATTGCTGTTAAACCTTTTAAACTAATGAGTAAAGAGCATTGTCAAAATATTACTATTAACCAAAGTATTTTCCCCAACCCACCCTATTATTATTACCTTTATATTATTTATATATGAACATACATAAAAAATAAGTTTAGTAAAAGTTGTGAACTTACAAATCAAACATGCATAACATCATACAGGGGTCCATACAACAACCCTCCACCAACACCTTGCATTGTCATGAGATGTTTGTTACAAATTATGAAAGGATATTATCAAAATCTTACTACTAATTATAGTCATTATCTTACATTTTGTGTATTTTCCCCCAACCTGCCCTATTATTATTTGTGAAATATATTTTTATGACAGAAGTTGTAAACTTATAAAACAGTCATGCACATGTGCAGAATTCCCAAACAGCACCCCTCTATTAACACAGCACACTGTGGCGGAACATTTGTTCCATCTGATTGTTACCATGTCCATACTGCACATTTGGCACACACTTTCCATAAGGCCCCATTATCAACACAGTACAGCTTTGGTGTAGATGCAAGAATATTACATTATTACCTGCTAACCACAGCCCATAGGTCACTCCAGTTGTATTTTCCCCAAGCTTCTCCACACTCCTACGAGGCTGCAATAGTGATGTGCATTTCCTCTAGCTCACAAAGGACACTCTTGCATCTTTACCATCAACCACAATTCTCATCCACCCCTTGGTTTACTGTGCTATTCAGCTCCTAGATCTATTTCTAGCATTCTGTAATTTACATCCCTAGATGACCATTTTCAGCCACATCCCCATTTATAAACTAGTTGTTACTCACTATGCGTTACCATCCACTCTATTAATTTCCACACTTTTACAGTAAAGCTAATTAAAGCTTCTACATACATTAAACATCAGCAGTCCATCTCAATGCTCCTCTTATCTCCTTTAAGAATCTGCCACCTACCACCAGGTCTTGAAGATATTTTTCTACAATTTCTTCGAGAAGCTTTATGGTTCTTGTTTTATTTTTAGGTTTTTGATCCATTTTTAGTTATTTTTTGGATAAGGTGTGAGATAGGGGTCCTCTTTCCTTTTTTTGGCTACAGATATTCAGTTCTCTTACCCATTTGTTGAATGGACTGTTCTGCCCCAGCTATGTGAATTTGACAGGCTAGTTAAAAATCACTTGACCATACACGTGAGGGTCTGTTTCTGAAACATAAATTTGGTTCCACTGGTCTATGTGTCTGTCTTTATGCCAGTATCATGCTGTTTTTACTACTATAGCTAGGTAATATGATTTAAAGTCTGGAGATGAGAGTTTGCTTTTCCTTTTCAAGATGTTTCTGGCTATTCAGGACCCCTTATCCTTTCAAATAAATTTGATAATCGTGTTTTCAATTTTTAAAAAAATACTGGTGGGATTTTTATCAGGATTGCATTGAGTCTGTATATCAATATGAGTAGAATTGACACCTTAATGATATTTAGTCTTCTAATCCATGAGCATAGAATGTTCTTCCAGTTATTTAGACCTTTTAAATTTTATTTTAACATTGGGTTGCAGTTTTTTGAGCTTTACATCATTGGTTAAGTTTACTCCTATTTGAGTTTTATCAGTCATATTTTATTTTTACCACCCTTTTGGAACTTTCAGTTACTTTTATTGATATAATCTTCATTTCTAGACTCTCTTCTAGGCCTCTCTTTCTTGTCTGTTCTTTTCAAGCTCTAGCCCATCCTTTAGTATTTCCTGAAAATCTGGTCTCTTGGTTAGAAATACTCTGCTTCTATTTATCTGTGAATATTCTAAACTCATCCTCACTTTTGAAAGAAAATCTTGCTGGGTGTAAGATTCTTGGCTGGAGAGTTTTCTCTTTTACTATCGTAAATATATCATACCACTGTCTTCATGACTCCATGGTTTCTGGTGAGAAATCAGCACTTAATCTTATTGGGTATCCCTTATATGTTATGCATTGCATTTCTCTTGCTGTTCTCAGAATTCTTTGTCTTTGGCATTTGACATTCTGATTAGCATTTGTCTTGGAGTTTGTCTATTTGGATTTTTTTCAGATGGGAGTACGTTGTGCTTCTTGGACATGGATATCTATGTCCTTCAGTAGGGTTGGGAAATTTTCTACCACTATTTCTTCAAATAGTCCTTCTACTCCTTTTCCCTTCTCTTCTTCTTCTGGGACACCCATGACATGTATGTTTGCATGTTTTTTCTGTTATTTAGTTCTCTGAGATGTTGTGGTTTTTTTTTTCATTCTTTTCTTCATCTGTTCTTGTAAGTGCACTTTCAGAGGCCATTTCTTCAAGCTCACCATTCCTTTCTTCTGCCTCCTCAAATCTGCTATTATATGGTTCCAATGTTTTTAAAATTTCATTTATTGCACTTTTCATTCCCATAAGATCTGCTATTTTTCTATGTATGCTTTCAAATTCTTTGTGCTCATCCAATATTTTCTTAATATGGTTAATCTCTTTAACCATCTCAATGAATTTATTAAGGAGATTTGTGTGAACATCTATGATTAGTTGTCTCCACTCCTTCATGTCATCTGGAGGCTTATCTTGTTCCTTTAACTGGGCCATAGCTTCCTTTTTCTTGCTGATTTTTTGTTGGTGTCTTGGCTTCTGGCTTACTAGGGTATTATTCTGGGTACAGTTTTTCTCTTTAGTTTATGGTTTCTTGCCCTTTCTTCCTTGCTAGTTGTACAGTAGGAGCCAAGGATGTAGTTGGTGCTATAAGGTGTGGAGGCTCAAGCTGCCCTCATTGCCCAAGGGACTGATGAAGCTTCTCCCAACTTCTCCTTTGCCAGGGGTAGGGACAGAGTAACAGTTGTGTGGAATAATACAAGTCGTGCAGGCCTAGACTGTAGTTGCTCAGAGACTGATGAAGGTTCACGTGCCTTTCTCCCATGCCTGGGGCAGTGATGGAGCTGCAGCTGTGGGCAGCAATATATGCAGTGTAGGTCCAAGATGACTGCAGTTGCCCCAGTAGACTTCCAATTATTCAGTCTGTGCAGCCAAATGTACCTGCAGTTACCTCAATAGGCTGGTGCAGGGTCCACCAGCCTCCTCCCATCCAGAGGTGGGGCTGAAGGCTAGGCTAGGGCTGCAGGTTGATCTGGGTCAAAGAAACCAGTTCCTACCAGCACTGTGATTTTTTTGTCAGCCAGGCTTCCCCTCATGCTGGGGGTGGAGTAAAAATGGTGGCTCCTGGCCTCTTTCCAACTTGGGCAGTTTTAAACTTCAGCTGTTCTTAGGGTTATACTTTAGACAGCCAAATTTACTAATCAGTAGCTGAAATAGGTGGCCAACCATCACTTCCTACCCTGTTTTTGGAAAACGGAGCTTCTAATTCCAGCCACAGAATAGCTCCTGGGGTGACTTGCACTGCCAAAGTAGGGTAATCACTGACCTCTGCAACTTCACCGGTAATTCCCTGGAGAGGCTGTCGCAGGTCCCTCCAGCTTCCTTCCTGCTGTATGGGGGGCTGGGGCTTATGCTAGAGCTGCAATCTGGCCTGGATAGAAAGAAGCCGGTCTCCACCAGCACTGTGATTTTCAGTCCAACCCGCTTTCCCTCCTGCCAGGTGTGGAGTTAAGATGGTGGGTGGCTGCCTCTTTCCAACTTGGACAGGTTCAAACTTTAGCTGTTCTCAGGATTATACTTTAGCCTGCAAAATGTACTCATCACTAGCTGAAGTTGGTGCCCAACTGTCTCTTCCTCCCCTGTTTTGGGGAAGTGGAGCTTTCAGTTCCAGCCAAGGAATAGCCCCTGAGGCAGCTGATGCCTCCAGTGGCAAATGGACACCAGCCTCTGTGGTGTAGAGCACTCAACTTATGAATATTATCTGCAGATGGGCAGTCGCCTCCTTCCATTCCTTGAAGGATGTTGCAGGATGCTCCTCTGGACTCCTGGAGCCCCCAAACTGGTGCTTCAGCTAGCTCCAGAGAGCTCTGGGTGTTCACTAACTGCCCTGTTGTAGGAACTGACTCTAGGAGCTCCTTACTCCACCGCCATCTTGCTGGTTGTCACCAGTTGATTATTGACAAAGATCCAAAAATAATTCAACGGAGAAATGATAGCTTTTGTTTTTATCACATATTCAATATCTCCTATTTCTATTTCTTTGAGAAACATTTTTGCCTAGCTTTCTCTTCTCGAGAACTTCCTTTGAGCCGGGTTGTGGGAGACCTCCTTGAACATACATTTGTCCACATTAAACAGGATAAAGAGCTC
The DNA here is from genome assembly GCF_030445035.2 of Dasypus novemcinctus. Classification (NCBI taxonomy): domain Eukaryota; kingdom Metazoa; phylum Chordata; class Mammalia; order Cingulata; family Dasypodidae; genus Dasypus; species Dasypus novemcinctus. Next base: position 62,667,281 of record NC_080694.1, read on the forward strand.
AGTGGTAGTTGGCTGGATTCTGTGATTGAAAACCCCAGTGGATTTCTAGTCCATTGCCTTAACCTCTCTGCCATGACTACAGTCATAAATGGAAGTTGCTTTCGAACAATGCAGCTGCTACCCTGTGTCAGATAAATAAAGATTTAAAAACAAAACAAAACAAAAAGACAAACTAATAAACCAACTCTGATCCTTCAGCAGAATTTCCTGGTGCTCTAGAGAAATGAACTGGACACGTGGTAAAATGCAGATGTCAGTTTTCTTTACGCAGCCACAGTGACAGGTGTGCTGTCTACAAGCCTTAGAAACGAGGAGGCAAGTGACCTCAAACACTCTTGCAATAAGCAGAACAGCTGTCATTTTTCTATACACTAGAGACCGGGAGTTGAAAGGAATGATAATGAATAAGGATGGGGTTCAAACCTATATGTCCAGGGCAGGATGCATTAGCAGACCTACACCTTAACCACTTGTCCATCTCACTCCAAAGTGCGTAGGTGGGCAGGCACCCATTCTTTCACCAAAAAGTGTTAAAGGTATGAGGTGAAAGTGGATGAACTTACTGCATCTTAAAGACGTTTAGGTATTTGCTTGAATTTCATATATTATACTTAATCAGACATAAGAAAGTATTCTTTAAATTAAATTGTTTGATTCCAATATCACTGAGAAAGCCATATATTATTTCTGAAAACTAGATCTAATTCAAGATCAAATGCTTTCCTTTTATCTATCCAGAGATAAAGATATAGTGAGTGAAAACCAAGACAGGTGGTAAAGGAAAGTAAGAATGTGTCATTCAAATTCAAAGAATCTCTACCATATTTTTCCACTGGAAATCTTTGCACAAACTCCCAAATATTTTCATTAAAAGATTGTCCACCACCACCAAAAAATTTAGAACAAATTCATCACTCCAAAATGAAAAACTCACCCCCTACCCATTGATTATGCACTTTGTATAGATTGTATGGTATGTGAATATATCTCAATAAAACTCATCAATAATAATAATAAAAGATTGTCTAATGTATTTTTATAAAGAAATCAATTTTATCAATACATATTAATAAAGCATACAATTCATCCAAAGTGTGCAATCAATAGTAACTGATATAATCATATAGTTGTGTGTTTATCACTTCAATCATTATTAAACCATTTTCATTAATTCAATAATAAAAATAATAATAAACAAAAACCAGACAAACAAAAGACAAGAAAATTCTTCTTCATCTCTCAAACTCTGTTTCCTCTGCTGTACATAGCTGCTATTTCTGGTTACTTTTGTACAATTATTTATTTATTTATTAAGCAGTTTTATTGAGATATTTCACTGATGTATCCAAAGTGTATAATCATTGGCTTTTAGTATAATCACAATGTTGTGCTTTCATCACCACAAAAAATTTTAGAACCATTTCATTACTCCAAAAAGAAAAACTCCTCACCCCTTAGCATGCCTTCCCCAGCCCTAACCACTACTCTGATTTCATCTTTATAAATTGATTTATATTTACATTTTATTTAAGTGGAAACATACAATATGCTACACAATATATTTAGTTCATAGCAGTGCAATCATACACTATTTGTCCTTTGTGTCTGACTTGATTCACTCAACATAATGATCTCCATGTTGTCATAATTTTCACTTCATTTCTCCTTACACTACAAAATATTCTGTCGTGTGTATACACCACAGTTTGTTTATCCATTCCTCAGTTGATGGACTCTTGGGTTATTTCCAACTTATGGCAGTTTTCCAACATATTTTAAATGTTTATTTTCTACTTGTCCCTGTGGGAATATTTTTGCCGCAGACTGTGAAGCAAACATTTGGAGCCCAAAGTATTGTTAAAAAGTTGCAACTTGGTGTTATGAATATAAAATTCCCATAAATGAGTTCTTCATCAAAAGTATGCACAGAAAATAAGGTTTTAAATCCCATAAAATACCAGCAGGTAAGATGGGTAGAGGAGCTTCCAAAAGTTTTAGAGAACTTTAACTAGCATCAGGTTTTCCAATAGCGAGCCCAAGGTGAAGGTCATTGTGGAGGACATTGAACAAGACTGCCGATCAGGCCAAGGCTGCCTTGAGGGAAATAGTCAACTATGGAGCAGTATAAAAGCCCTCGGATCCACATGTAAAGGTTTTGTCTTTCTTGTACCACCAGTAAAATAAATGTTTCCCATTCTTGATTAGGAAAACTTGCATAATGAACACTAATGCAAGATGTTAATTATATGGACAAAATATATCTATTGTAAAATATAGACTATAGTTAATAGTGCTGTATTAATCATCTTTCATCAGTTGTAGAAAGGTAACACAGTAATGCAAAGTGTTCATAATATGAGAGTATGTGGGAATGTTGTATTTTTACCTGATTTTTCTGTAAACCTAAAACTTCTCTAATGAAAAAATAATAATGATAATAACCTAGAACATACTTCACAGTCTTGTGTATCAGGTGTTTTAAACTAGGTAATTCATGTAAATTGCTTCACACAATGCCTAAAACATAGAAGGATTTTACTAACCATCTTTATTTGCTTGAGATTCCATTTTATCCATGGAATTATAAGGAAGAAATGGAGATTAAATGAAACAGGTTGACATACCAAAAATCCTTGGCAGTTCTGATAAAACCTCTGACTCAGCCTGGGAGGAAGAACGGTAACAAAGAGTTCAAGCTGACTCCAGCAAGGCCTGCTGCTCTTCACCAGATGGCCACCACCTTGTACCACATCCTGTTCCTAATTAGCAATCTGGGCCTCAAGGACACCCTGCCCAAAGATTCCCTCACGGAGTACACATATGAAGAATAAATCATGTCCTGTTTACTTTCCCCATTACCCCAGCGCCTTCACTTTGTCTCAAGCAGCCATATAATTTGCTCCCCGAACTTGAACTTTTGAGCAGAAACCTCTTTTGGTGCTGCTCCTGCATTAATGCAACTTTAGCTCAATAAGCTTGCTCTGTGCCCCATTTTTTTCTGTTGAATTTATTTTCAGCACAGCGCGATCAAGGAACCCATTTCACAGCAAATGATGTGCAGGAATGGGCACATGCCCATGGAATTCACCAGTCTTACCATGTTCCCCATTATTCTAAAGCAGCTGGATGGATAGAATGGTGGAATGGCCTTTTTAAAAAATTCTTTTGTTTTCTTTCTTTCATCTTTTTTCTTCTCTCTCCTCATCTTCTGTTTTTCTTTTCTTTTTTTTCAATTCTTTTTTTTCCTTCTTACAGAATGACCTTTTGAAGACTCAGTTTTGGTGCCAACTAGCTGGAGAATATTGCTCTAAATCAGCGTCCACCCTATGGTGCTGTTTCTCCCATAACCAGGATTTCCTTGATTCCAGGTATCAAGGGGTAGAATTGGGAATGACAACACTCACTATTACCCCTCGAGATCTACTATGAAAATTTTTGTATTCTGTCCCTGTGACCTTAAGCTCTGCTGGTCTACAGGTCTTAGATCCAAAAGGAGGAGTGCTTCCATGAGGAAACAGAACAATTCCATTGAACTGGATGTTAGGCTGCCACCTGGTCACTTTGGGGTCCTCATGCTTCTGTATCAACAAGTAAAGAAGAGAATTACTGTACTGACTGGGTTGACTGATCCTGACTATCAAGGGCAAATAGGACTGCAACTACAAAATGGAAGTAAATATGAGAGTGCTTGGAATACAGGATCCCCTAATGCATCTCTTATTACTATCATGCCCTGTGATTAATGTCAATGGAAAATTGCAACAACCCAATCCAGGTAAGACTAGCAAGGGCCCAGAATCTTCAGGAATGAAGGTTTGGGTCACCCCCACCAGCCAAAGAACCACGGGCAGCTGAGGTGCTTGCTAAGGATAAAGGGAACACGGAATGGATAGTGAAAAAAAGTTAGCGATAAATATGAACTTTGACCATGCGACTAGTTATGAAATGAGGACTGTAATGGTCACAAATGTTTCTTCCTTGTTTTGTTATGAGCATGTATATGTACATAAAATTTAAAAAAATGAATATCTTTCTTTCCTTCCCTATCCTTTCCCCTTAAATAACGTAAGTTGTATTAGTTTCATGTCATATTTTTTAAGGATATCAAGTTTAAGAGTAAGTATTAACCAAGGACTTGCACCCTATTCTGGAGGGAATTAATGTATTTCTGGCTGTATGGAGGGCAGTTGAGTATTGTTAGGCAAAAATATATGTATGTCTGTTATTGTTTTTATTTAGAGATTAAGTATGTTTTTAAGGTGATATGTATGTCTGCTTAAATAAACTTGTTAGAGCTTTAGTCAGTTGCATCATCAAAGGTGTAGTGTGAAGAACATAATATCTAGAACACAGGATCTGGATCTTGAGTTAGGTGAGCCTGAGAATAAAGGCAAAGCAGTGGCATCCATTTGACCAATAGCGTCAGTCTCTCATTAAGTTCCCCATGCCCAGATTGAGAAGGCTGGATCATTGATGACTGATGATATCCACATGGACAAAGTGGCTTTAATGTCTGTGTGTGCCAGGCCAGACAGAAAAAACAAAATTAATTCTCAAAGATGCCCAATGTCATCATTCAGTCGATTATGACAGCAGTCTGAAGGAGGCAACGTAACCACCAAAAAAGAATACCTTTTTGTGTGAACAAGGTTGAAAATACATTTCACGCAATCTCAGAGTGGAAGGTACCACCAAGCAGGCAGAGGTGGATGAAGAGCACAATTTATAGGCCAAGGAATCATAGAGAGGGAATTTTGACAAAAAATAGTCTGCACAAAGTCTATGGTGTGAGAGAGATGAGTTTTCTGACAACCAAAGTAGTCCACCCATGATGAACTGTACTGTTAGAAAGAAATAGTGACACACTGTGATGGATAATCTAATGTGTCAACTTGACCAGGTAATGATGCCCAAGCAAGCTCTGGGTTAATTGTGATAAAAGGAGAAATGGACTTTAATCGTCGGTGAGTTGATTGCATATATGGCTGATTACATCTACAATCAACTGAGGAGATTGCCTTCAGCAGTGAGTGACTTCTCATTCCGCCAGCTGAAAGTCTTAAAAGAAGTGATTTCAGCACTCAGAGAGAGAATCCCCATATCTGCTTCAGACAGCCAGAGTCTCCTGGGAAACTCATTGAGGATCTTCATAGGAGTCCCTGACTTGCTGCCTGCCCTATGGAATTTGGACTTGTGCATCCCCATGGTCATGTGAGTGAGACAATTTTAATAAAATCTCATACTATTTACAGATGTCTCCAGTTGGTTCTATTTCCCTGTAGAACTCTAATTAATACACAGATCTTCATAGTTTTGCAGAAAAATGCCACACCAAACTATTTGGGTTTCTGCCATATCAAACCATCTGGATTTCACAGTATATATACACAGTAAAATACCAAAGTATTTTGATAATAAGGGTATATGACCAGAGTAGCCAATGATAGAGAAATGGCCAAGAGGACTTTATAATAAAAATGATTAGGTCAATGTCTAAGTTTCTTGATGCTGGGTGGACCAAGAACAGGTCATCTCTGCACCAAGTCACTTATTTGAAAATGCGTTCTCAAGTGAATTTTTTAAGGAAAGCATCAGGGAATCAACCTGGGACCTCGTACATGGGAAGCAAACAATCAACCAATTGAACTACACAGCTCCCTTCAAGTGGATTTTTTTATATTACTGAGATAAAAGGAAATAAGGTATAAAGAAATATTTCATTCCATTGACCATTAGTTTTTCAAGGTTGCTACATATCTGCTTACCAAGTTGCTTAAATAACAAAAAACTACTTTATGCCCAGAGGCATCTTATTCATTGCTAAGGACTCCTTACAACTAAACTTCTTTTGCTTGCATAGGTAAGAGTAATAGCAAATCTATTTTATTGCTTTCCACCCAAAAAGAGATTCTTGTGATTGAAATATTTAAAATTATCAGAAAAGAATAGTGTATGGACTCAGTTATCTAAATTAATTATTTTTAGCAGCCCAATTTGACCTTCCTAAGTGACTTGTACTTTGAAAGATCAGAGATCAAGCAGATCTCAGAGATACTTCATTCTGAAAAAAAAAAAAAGGAAAAACATCAGAACTAAAGATGAGTAGGAGTACGAATGAGATTTAGGACAAAACCAGAATGTGTATTTGATTTCACACATCTTGGACACAAACTGTCTATTAGGAAGTTTGTCATGTATAAGGAAACTCAGAAGGAACAGATAAACATCTCCTTATCATCTCTACCTCAACATTCCTACAGATAAAAGCTAGCTCAGAGAGTCAGGGCCAGCCTAAGTGACCTAGCCAAAGGTTACCCTTCTCTATTTCCAATATTATGAGTATTAACATCAACCTTATTAACTCAATTTGTCAACTTATAAGGGATATCAAATAATCGACATTAACAGTAGTTTTGGTGGGTTCAAGAGAGCGAGAGTGAATTCCTGCCTAGGGCATCAAAAGCTTAAAGACATGACATAGTGGATAGAGTTACACATGACAAATGAGGGAGTGCTGAGTTCCCATCTGGGGGAGCTCTGTCACATCCCCCAATGAAACAGCAACAATCCCCCAAGTGCAAGGGCAAGGACCAGTGAAGAAGAATGGACCCTAGATACTGACAACTATGTTTATGAGCCTGTGTGCTTGAAATTCCAATGAGGCCTAGAGCTGTAGGGTGCCTAAGAGTTACCTCCTGAGAGCCTCCCTGTTGCTCAAATATGGCCACTCTCTAAGTCAAACTAAGCATGTAAATGCATTAGCTTCCCCCCAATGTGGGACATGACTCCTGGGGATGAGCCTCCCTGGCACCAAAGGATTACTATCATGACCAGCTGGTGATGCAACTAGAAAAGACCTTGAATGAAAGGGAGAAATGGAAAAGACAAATGAGTTTATATGGCTAAGAGACTTCAAAATGAGTCGGGAGGCCATCAGAGGGTCACGCTTTTGCACATCTCAGCAGGATCACAGAGACAGCCAAAGTAGATACAACCCCACCTACTTATGCCCCCGAGGGATATGGAGACACACAGGTTCTATGGCCATGACAGATGACTCTGGAGCTCATTGTCTTGCCAGTGGGCCCTACTTTGAAATTTGTGCTCCTGATTGTGATGGAGTTGGACTCAGATGTGATCTCTCCATATATGCCTCTTCTGTCACTTTTACTGAATCTGTGATTGGCGCTGAGTTCACTGAGTTTTGTGTATGATCAGGAGACTTGATTCTCTGGACTGACCATGTGCCAGCTGGGTCCTGAGCCTCAGCAGAGTTGCAACTCCTATTCTCCAGCTCGTTGGACATACCCAGGTCATCTGACAGGGAGGTGAGAATGGTCAACCACCACACCAGGGAACTGAGAATGTCTTCAACTGTAAGCAGGGGAATCACTTCCATCAGCCATGTGGGATCTAAGCCCCCTCTCAGTTTGGAGGTGGAGTGGACATAACCATCCCAGAGTCCACAGGAGGAATATAATATGGATTGGAGTGCACTTGCTGGTATTCTACTGTAGAACTGTTGTGATTCTAGCAATGGAAGAAATTGTATCACTGATATGGAGACAGTGGCCCCAGGAGCTGCTGAGGGCAGGGAGAGGGAGGAAGAGGTGTGATATGGGGCATTTTTGGGACTTGTAGTTGTCCCGAATGATACTGCAGGGACACATGCCAGGACATTGTATATCCTGCTATAACCCACTTGATGGGCTGGAGGAGGGTATGAACTACAATGTGAACTACGGTCCATGCAGTGTGGCGGTGCTCCAGGGTGCATTCGCTAAATACAATGAATGTGCCTTACTGATGGAAGGGAATGTTGATGGGGGAGGAAAGGGGTGGGGTGGGGAGTGGGGTATATGGAAACCTCTTATGTTTCTTAATGTACCATTTTATATGACCTGTTTATCTTTTTATACTAAAAAAGACAATTAAAAAACAAAAAAATGAAGGCATGACAGAGGTGGGTTTGGAAATTTAAAAAGATGTTAGTGGACAAAATGGTCAAAACACAATTTTTCACAGAGTGAAGGACTTATGAGGGTATTTTTTAAGGTGCAGAGAGGGAGAAGGATGTAGAGAGCCAACCATGAGGAGGCCTAAATGCCAAGTCAGTAAATGAAAATATAAGGCAAATATTTGCTAAATATGTGCTTCAAGGCACCTGGTCTCTAGTCAATTTATATGTCTATTCTCTTCTTAGTATTTCCAAAATCCCGAGGTTTTATTATCCTCATATTACAGGTGGAAGAAAGAGGCCCAGAGAAGCAGACTAAACTTGAATGCTAAGCAGATCCTAAGGGATGGAGTCTGAACTCCACCCTATCTATATCCCACTCAGTCAACAGTCATCCGCAATCACTAGTCTTCTACTCTGCCTTTTAATAGTATCTTAGGTGGCATACTGGAGGACCCGATTATTACAGACAAAGCCAAAAACTCAGCTACCATCTAATTATTGCAGGCACAGAAAATAAGTATTCTGTAATAGATGATAGAAGACACTAGGATTCATTCCAATGGGGAGAGAAAGTCTCTGGAAAAGTAGGGAGAGTTACTACATTACAGAAGGGAGAGCGAGCAGTGGATGAAAACCAGACACATTCACAAAAGTTTAAAATGAAAAATAGATCATTTATTTCTCAGCAGTGGCTGCCAAGTGGTTATCAAGGTGAAGACGTTCCCTCTAGTTCTTACTATCCACGGTTCACACGTACCATTTCTTTACTTCCCATCCTTTTCCTTCGGTCAGCAGGAAGAATGAAGGGGAGAATATAGGAAAGCAAGGGAAGAATTTGAGAAAATGAAAAAGACTGAGGCAGGAAGCAGCGGGGCGACGGGGACAGGGGAGCCCTGGAAAGGAGTTCGGCATTGGCTCGGTGCCCCTGCCTTAGAGGGCCCCTTAGAATGCTGACAAGAGGCCGTGGAGGAGCCCGGAGCCCTTCTCAAGCGCGCGCTGCCTCTACCTTAACTCTAAAATCACCGAGTGGGAGGGAGAGAGCCTGAGCTCCCGGGAACCGACTGGAGCAGGTCCCTGCAGCGGACGCGGACGAGACCCGCCTGCCGCCTCGCGCCCCCCAGGCCCTCGGGCGCCGGGTGAGGGTTTGGGGCAGCGGGGACGCGCGGCGAGGCCAGGGAAGGGCCGGGGGGGCCGGGGCGAGCACGGGCGGCCGCCGGCCCTCGGGACCCGGCGTCTCAGGGTCCGGGATGGGGGCACCACGCTGCCCGCTGACGCGGCTGGCCCTGCAGCTCCAGTCCACACGGCGGCCTTCGCCTCTGCGTTTCTGCGCTGCTCGTGCTGGACTCCTCACGTTCCAGGATCTTCTCTTTGGACGCCGCGCGGCTTGGGAGGCGGGGCCCGAGGATCTCCGTGCCCGCGCTCACCGCTGTTACCTGCGCGGGGCAGCGGCTGTCGGGCTCCCCTGGGGACGCGGGGCTCGTGCCCATCACGCCCGCCTCGCGGCGCCCGGGCCGCGCTGCGCTCCCCCGCCGCCCCTCGCAGCTCTGCCCCGGGGCTCCGCTCCCCGCGCTCCCGGGCCGCCCCTCAGCCCGCGCCCGCGCGTCCCCTCGACGCCCCCTTCTCCTCCCGTCCGCACACAGGCGCTCACCGGGCCTGGACCCCACCGTCCCGGAGAGGAGCGGCAGCAAAGGCAGGGGCGTGCAGCCCCAAAGGAGACTCCTGAGTTAGAAACCAGGTGCGTTTCCAAAAGCACCTGGACGCAGTGAAAACCTCGACCTCTCCCTCCAGGGGACGACGGCAGTGTTTCCCCAGTGACAAAACCACACACGGAAGCGTGTTTTTCAAGAAGAGCACAGATGCGGACAAGTAGGGCTCTCCTCTCCCGAGAGAGAAGCAGACGGGAGCTGCGGGAAAGGGGGTGGGGGGCCGCGTTAGTGTTAAATGGGGCGCCTGCTGGGAGCCCCTCACAATCCAGTTTGTGCAGCGAAGGGCACCGCGTGTGGGACTGGAGAGGTGGGACTAAGTGAGGAGAAGTCTTGGATCCCTACTCAGGCTCTTCTTTATCTCGCGGAGATGAGACTGCAGTCACGGGGAGGCTCAGAAACTGCTCCAGGCTGGGACTTGCCTTGCCTTGTCTTGTTTGGTTTTGTGTTCCTTGACTTCTCATGGTGCTGGAGGACAATAGAGGTTCATGAAACATGGTGCCTCAAGATTAAAAAGATATACCATCTTAAGAGCACAAGCGTAAAGCAGATTTTGAGGGCTCTGTAGCGCAATGGATAGCGCATTGGACTTCTAACTTACCTAGTTAAAGGAATTCAAAGGTTGCGGGTTCGAGTCCCGCCAGAGTCGTGTGTTGCCTTTTGTCTTTCAGAGAGGAAATAGTTCCATTCCTAGTAATTTCTCCTTTCATCTGTGTGGTCAATAATTTCTCCATCTCTAGGAATAGGACGTTTCGTTCACAATCTGAGAATCCCTAGACAGTAATTTCTCGATTCCTGGGCATTGGGCTTCCCCCACTGTCCGCCAATTCCTTTACGGTACCCTCTTCCCACTGAGGTTCAATTCTGCTAACCGCTGTTTACATTTAAGAGCCTCATCGTGCACAGCCACGCTCGGCTCGTGCTCGACGGCCATAGAAAAGGCAAGGAACAGGCAATGCACACACAGTAAACGTTCAATATCCAAATGAATGCTGATAACTGTTTCTTATGAAAAACAATTTCCTGGGGTAGATCAATTTTCTGTTTTCCCAGCTTCTGCTTGTAGAGTACCGACGGGGTTCGAAACTGTCCTCATGCCTACTGCCGTCAACTTGGAAAAGCCTCAGTTTTGGAGCTGATGAAGCTCAAGACCCCAGGGCACCCGTTCCAGTCCCACCCTCAACACCAAAAATGCTCATTGGTAGCAGGAAGGTCTCAGCTCTGAAGATTTAATTTAAGTTTAATTTGCTTTTAGGTGAAATATTGTGGGTGAGAGTGCCTAACATTGACTTTGCTCCAAATTAAGATCAATAAAGACCTTCCCTCCCCTTAAATTGTTGGAACAGAGAAAAATAAGCGTCCTTTCCATCCTAGGATTCTTCTTCCTTAATTCCCTTCACTGGCACCAAGTTTCCAGTATTCTTATGTGTGATCTCCATCCAGATTTGTTGGCAGTGGTATCGTTTATCATATGTAGTTGTTTCAATCTTTACATAAATTACATATGTTACACAGTATGGGTTGCATCATTGTGTTATAAAAGGCCTTTCCAGCAGGCCCTGCACCTGGCAGCCTTCCATCTGGTAAAAAGGGAGGATTGGTCAACCCCTGCCTTCCCTCGCTGAGCCTTGACTTAGAAATTCCCCCAAAACGCTTTCAATAAACGGTGCCTTGTGACGTGGTGGATTTCCCCCCCACCACCTTGTACAACACTTTGCCAATAACGTATCCTTTCACCATGATGAGCAAATGTTGTGATTATCCATGTTAAGAACTATTTATTGTCACTACACTCTACAATTTATGATAAAAATCACATGTCTAGTTAGGAGAGGCAGTGAAATGTGCTGTAATGGTTGTGTAACCTCTGGCCCTAATTCATGTCGGTATATATTTCACAGTAAATTGCAGTGCCCTACGCAAGCTACAATGACAATTCCCCCCATATGTTAAATAGACCTTTACGTGTGGATTATTTCTGTGCTCTCTGTTCCATTACATGCTTTATTTGTCTATTCCTGCACCAACAACACATGCTCTTAGTTAGCTGATATTGACAGCTAGTGTAGTAAATATTACTATCTTTTTATTCAAAATTGTCTTGACCCTATGCAATCATAGGGCTCATCTTTTCTGTTTCTTTTCTCTTAGGGATCACAATCTTGCATTGTCTGTCTTCTGAAGCATTTTCTAATGGTTGTTTCATGTATTTGTTCTGGTTTTCTAATTTTTAAAAGGAAATCCTGCTAACAATGACTTCTTCATGGGTATAAGTAGAATTCTCAATTTTAAAAAATATGCACCTCAAAGAGAATCAATTCTCATAATATTTTGATTAGATTTTTAGATTATCTCATCTATAAATGGGCCTGTGTAAGTACCCTCTGTTGACGAATTGATCGATTCCCTTTTATCTTCATATCTTATTCTGTATACTAATTTTTTTTACACAAGACACCATTCTAATGTAATAAATGTTTTAATTTTATTGTGATATTTTCTTGCAGAATATCTAATGATGTTTTGCACATATAATACATAAGGTATATTTTATGTACATATCATTCCACTTATGACTTTTTCCATAATCGTCATTATTTTATTTATGTCCTTTAAATGGTGGACCATACGCCATGGTTTGCATCCACCATGTTTTGCCTTCATTCCCTCAACAAGCTGCCCTCTAAGATGTCGCCACAAGAAACTCTGCCCACATCATCATATACATCCCTTAAGGGATATGTATGACCTTTTCCCAAGAGACAGAATAGTAAGAAAATATGTTTTGCCTATATATTAATTGGATTGATTGAAAACAGATTGCTATCCAGAATGAATGCAACATTTCCAGAAAAAAAAGGCGAACATTTGAAAATTCTGCCCGCCTGTGACATTACTGAGCTTAGCAGTCTAATAGTTGTAAAGTATCAGCACATCGTTTAAGTTTGCATCTTTCATAGATGCAATTCTGAGTACTTCATGATATGGTTGTTAATTTTTCCATAAACTTAACGTTAATCTCCTTTCCCTGCTTTCTAATTGGTCTGCTGTTTCTCATTTAAGTTTATAGGCAATTTTTGTGTGTATTATAAGTTTGAAACCTTTATCCGCTTCAAATAATCTTCTTAGGATTTAGTCATATTGTTTGTATTTTCAGACCTTATAAGAGTACCAAAGCCTATTTTGGTAAAGATACAGTATTAGCATCAAGATTAAACATTTCCAAAGTACACATTTAAGAAATCAAAGAAGATCTAAATAAATGGAAGGCCATTCCATGTTCATGGATTGAAAGATTAAATATTGATGTCAATTCTACCCAAAGCAACTAACAGATTCAATGAAATCCCAATAAAAATTCCAATAGCTTTCTTTGCAGAAATGGAAAAGCCACACATCAAATATATATGGAAGGATAAGAGGCCCTGAATAGGCAAAATGCTTTTGAAAAAGAATGAAGATATAAGACAGAATCCTCTTAAAACACCCCTCCAACTATACCTTATATTGTTGTGGAACATTCATTACAGATTATGAGAGAACATCATTAGACTATTACCACTAACTATGGTATACATAGTTACACCATACATTTGGTATATTTTTCCATGCCCCTATTATTTACATAGTTAACTATAGTCATGGCCAATTGATTTTTGACAAGTGTGTCAAGTTGACTGGGTGGGAAAATAATAGTTCCTCTGACAGGTGGTGCTGAGGAAACTGGATATCCATATGCAAAAAAAATGAAGATGGACTCACACAATATTAAAAAAATTAACTTAAAATGAATCAAAGACCTAAGTATAAGAACCAAAAGTATATAATTCCTAGAAGGAAATACAGGAGAGCATCTTCAGGACCTTGTGTCAGGCAATGGTTTCTTAGGTTTTCACTCAAAACATGGGGAACACTTTGGATGGACTGTATACATTATGAATAATGTATCAATAAAATTGATTTATGAAGAAAACATATTTGACAAAAATATCTTTAGGTATCATCAAAAACACTTCCTATAACAAAACTTAGCAGTTTTTATTCATTTGGTTTCTCTTTTTTATCAATTAAAAAAACAATTCTTTCAAACTGTCAAACACAGGAAATATTTTAAGCTGTAGGCACTTTGATTTTATGTTTCTACTGATCAGGTGATATATTTAAGTAAAATAACCCTCTGGGGAATTTTTTGCATTTTTCTTGGTCTCCATGAAATGAACTTTCCCTAAATAGTTTGGGGAAGATTATATTTTCTTGAGTGCAATTTATTTCCTTAGTCATTATGGAAATGACATGCATGGAAATGACATCCTTTACCTTAAATGAGTGAGCCATTTTAGTTTAATGATTCACATTGCTATATAGAGAAATTTAACTTTCAAACACAAAAACATACATGCACATTTTTTATCTGCTACTTAACATCGTATCAGGGAAGCAGACGTGGCTCAACTGCTAGAGTCTCCATCTGCCTACCATATGGGGGGTCCAGGGTTCAATTCCTAGGGCCTCTTGACCTCCGTGGTAAGCAAAGAGAGCCTCCCAGGTGAAAAAAGCGGAGCCCACCACCACACATACAGAACTGACACAGCAGGATGCAAGCAGACGCAGAAGAACACACAGTGAATGAACACAGAGTAGACAACGGAGGGGGAAGGGGAGAGAAATAAATCTTTAAAACAAAACGAAAAACAACGTATCAAAATTTGGGTGAAGGGGAAGGATAGAATCTTGGGCCTACAATGCTAAAAAGAACTAGTTAAAGGGAAAAGCAAAGGTGATTCCAGGGCCCTTTGTCTTAATTTGCAAAATCAGTATTAATTATTACAAAATTTTTTCTTAATCAGCATCAAGTAAATCCTTAAGAAAACAACCATTAGTTCTAAAATTGACCTAAAGCTGGCAATACTATCAAATGTCAAGAAAATTTCTTACTTTTGGCTCTGGAATTCCATGTCAAGGAATTTACCTTAGGAAAATGAGAAATACACACAAGGACGTACAAGAGTGTGTATGACAGCAGTATTTACAGTAATGAAAAACACTGGAAACACCATAATAGAGAATTGAACAAATAAATTTCACACATCCCTAAATTGGAATACTATGCAATCTATTCAAATCATGGTTTTCTGGGCATTCTCATGTACTAGTGATGAGAGTAGAAAAATGGGACAATATTTTGAAAGTGTTGGTTTTATTTAACTAAATTGTAAATAAGTATATATTTTTTAATTCAACATTTCCGTGTTGAGAAATATCCTGAGAAACATTTTGACAAGGTCAAATATATATGGACAGAGTGCTCATCTAAACTTGGTTTGTAATAGCCAGAAATTGAACCAAAACACGAATAAAGTACAGATAGTTTGAATAAATTACTTAAGTAGCATTTGGAAACAATTAGGTAGATAAATGTGTATTTACTAGAGGGGCATTTTATATATTTATTTTTTGGTTTTGTTTTATTAAAGCAGTTTTATTGACATATTCACATACCATACATTCCATCCAAAGCGTAAATCAGTGGCTTTTAGTATAATCACAGTGTTGTGCATTCATCACCACAAAACATTTTAGGACAATTTCATTACACAAAAGAAGAAAAAAACTCCACACTCCTTAGCAGTCACCTCTCAATCCCTCTATCCTACCCCAGCCCTTAAAAAATCAGTAATGCAATTCTGTCTTTATAAATTGATTTATACTTACATTTTTATAAAAGTATAATCATAAAATATGTAGTACTTTGTGGTTGGTTTCCTTCAGGTCGCATAACGTTGTTTTTTTGCCTGATATTCACATCCTGTAACATTAATATGTATTTGTTCCATTTCAAAGAAAAACAGTCTTACATATTCAATATTATCCATATTCATACTTCACTTGAGGTTTTGCTACGGTACAGTCCCACATTACATTGTTTAGCTTTCCTTTTAGTAATATACATGACCTGAGACTTTCCTTTTCAACAGGTATAAGAAACACTAGCGCAAAAAAATTCAACATATGCTTATATTTTTAAAAATGCACTGCCAATTTTGCAGCATTCTCCACTAATTGACGTTTCTGTACATATAGTCCTCTTAAATGAGTAGAATCTATAAATGTTAATGGAATTTACAGAAGAGATGCTTCCCATTAAATTTCATGGTAATATGTATACATATAAATAAACCACAGATTTAAAAATGACAATTCCCCAAATTTAAGTATGCTGTATACACATTTAGGCCTTTACAATCTAATTATAGAGAGGTGGTAATACTCTTCTCTGCAGGAATTTTAAACTGCTTCTCATTTCATCCTAGAATAATCATTTGACAAAGCTGTTTCTTTTCTGGAGTGGGTCTTATTTCATTTCCACGATCATTTGTACATATTTTTCAGTCATAACATGAAACATCTCTAGGAGCAGGGGCTGCCAGCCGAGGTGGGTGGAATGAATATTTACTGAAAAGCCCCCGAGGACGCTGGAGAGGGGCGGCGGGATTCCCCTGTACAGCGCAGTCTGCAGCGCGGAGGCCAGAGGCGGCTGCTGCACCGCGGGGTGCAGGCGGCTGCGTTTCCAGGAGGCCGTGAAGTCTCGGCCTGGGGTGGGGAGGAGCGGGGACGTCAGAAGCCGAGCAGCCGGCGGCGCCGGGCGCCCAACAGCAGGAACCCGGCGGCGGGGCACGGCGGGGAGGGGCGCGCCCGGCGGGCTCTGGGAGGGCGGGGCCGGAGGGCGGGAGGGGGCGGGGCAGAAGCGCCCCTCGGTGTCCCGCCCAGCCTCGTCTTCAGCGCGTGGGAATCGCTCAGCTCGGCGGAAACACGCTCACTCTCACTCTCCAGGTCGCAGTCAGTGAGCTCAGAGCTGCCACTCAGTCCGACAGATGACAGAAATGAGGTTTTTAATTTTTCCTGTGAATTCTGTTGTAGCTGAGTCTATTGTGTGACACTGTAGAAAGATCAGTCCCACGTGTCAGGATGGCCGAGTGGTCTAAGGCGCCAGACTCAAGCGCTCGCTTCCCACCATCGGGGGTTTCTGGTCTCCGAATGGAGGCGTGGGTTCGAATCCCACTTCTGACACAGTTCTGTTTTGCTCAGGTTATCATCAATCAGAATTTCACTTTGGACAACTCAGAGTTCAAACCTCTTTACTCCAAGGCTTCTGGGCCACCACTGATTCCAGGGTGTTTGGAACACTGGATCCCCAGAGAAGCAGCAGTAAAGAAAAAGCCATCTCACACCTCAAACCAGACTGTCCACGCAAAAAAATAAAATAAAATAAAATAAAATAAAATTCATGAATTAGAGAATCTAGGATATTTCCAAGTTCACTTGTATTCAAACCCCTCTCCCAGAGGGAAATGGGTAGTAGTGAAAATATTTTTAGGTCATCAAGAATAAAGAAATGCTAGTACTGTTAAAACACACTAAATTAAATGCTAGATTTGAGATTTCTTCTGACAATAAAGTAATTTAGATGTCCTTTCTTGTTTTTTGAAGATAAAAATTACATGGGTATGAGTTCTACATGGATTAATGGTCTTAAAAGTAAAGATGTCTATTTTTGCAGCATTGGCAATAATGAGTATTTCTGTATAGATTTTTTACAGGTCTATATAAAACTTTATTGAAACACATTAAAATATAAATAAATGGAGAGAAATTATGTGTTTATTGATCAGTAGGCCCCATATCTTATTGATGCCTGCTTAAAGTACAACAGTTCCTATTTCCCCCATCCTCTCCAAAACTTTTTATTTTCAATTTTAAAAAATAGTGCATGTGAATTGCTACCTGGTTGCATTTCCCTGATGGCCAATGGTGTTCAGCACTTTTTTCTTCGGTTTATTGGATATTTTTTATATTTCTTTGGAGCTATGTCTATTCAAGACTTTTGCCCAGTTGTTAATTGGGTTGTCTTTTTATTGTTGAGTTGTAAGCGTTCTCTATTTATTGTTGAGTTGCAGTGAGTCCACTGGACTCACAAAACACAAGTTGAAAGATAAAACAGAAGCTCAGAAGAGCAACTGCAGAGCCTTAAACCCCAAGAGCAGGGCCCCCGTGGGGCCGAGCAGGGAAGGTGTGAGCTGTGGACCCGATGGGCTCAGGCTGTGAAGCTGCCCTGCTGGGGGCTTAAATCATAGAACCTTGTGGGAGAGATCCTGCCATTGTTCCCTCTGTGATGATAATGTCGTCTGCAGCTCTTTTAGAAGCTGCAAGCAGGAGCTGAATGGCAACTGCAACATGGGGCTTCTAAAGAAGACATCAAAGCAGCTGCACAGAAATTTAAAGATAGGTCTGGCGTTAAAGATGAAGCAGTAAGGAGCAGATGCTGAAAATGAAATACGTGTGGCATATCCTGGAGCCCAGGCTAAAAAAACGCCTGCAGGGAGGAAGCAGGTCGGTCTTGGTAGAGAAGAACATCTGCTCTGAGCTCTTGAGCAGTTTTCACAGGGCCATTAGCTCGCTGTCTGCGTTTCTGGGGCTCTTCCTAGGGCTGCTCTAACAAAGCACCACAAACAGCATGACTCAAAACTACAGAAACGTGTGGTTTCACCACTCTGGGGCCAGTAGCCCAAACCCTCCCGGGCCTCCCTGCAGCTTCTGGTGCTCTGTGGGCAGTGCTTGGGCTATGGTCTCCCCCTAAGTCCCCACAAGGTGTTCTCTCCGGGGTCTGTCCGTCTGTGCCCACTTCCCCTTTCTTACAGGACACCAGTCACATTGGATGAGGCCCACCCCAATCCACTTTGACCTCATCCTAACCAAGCATCTTCAAAGATCCTATTTGTAAATAGGTTTTAGACTCCAGGTTCCTATTTTCTGAAGGAGCGCTCACTTAGGACTGAAAGTTACTGGTCTATGATATCTGAAGTGGGGTTTTTTGGAAGGTGGGGGTTTTAGTCTACTGGTGCAGCTGGGGAAATAGTGGGAGCGAAGCAAGTAGGGAAATAATGACGATGGTTTCTGTCTTAGGAGGTCAACACAAGAACCGTGGATCCTGCATCAGAGAAGATGAAAAAGAGTGACCAGCATCCTGCAGAATTCAGAGGAGAATTGAGAAGGCAAGAACAGCTTGGAAAACGGTTCATTCTGCATTTCAGAGGTTGGGCTTTAGGCAGCAAAACTCACTGCCATTCTGGGGTCAGCGTCTTGGTGACCAGGGTCATCTCAACAAATGGCCTTCTCAGTGCCTTTGGACAATGGTGGTTTCTGGTTCCTTAGGAGGTCTGAAGTATTGATACCCTGTCCTTGTAGAACCGCATTTGAAAGTTACACCTTTCCACATGGATGATGGGTGCAATTCTCCTGCTTGCACTGTAGGCACTCTTGGCTCCCTGTGTGGTGGCTGATCTTCTTCACCTCCCTGTCAGCTGGCCAGGGTAAGTCCAACAAAGCAGAGGATAGGAGCCACAAGTCTGCTGAGGCCGAGGGCCTGGCCATCATACGGACAGTCCAGAGATTCAGGGTTCCTGAGCATCCCCTCTTGACGTAGAGGGGGACTGGACATCACCATCCCAGGGTCCACAGGATGGAGGAATAGAGTATGGATTAGAGTGGACTTACTGGTGTTTTGCTGGGGAGCTATTGGGATTAGTAAGGGAAGAATTCGTAGTAGTGATGTGGGGAGGGTGGCCACGGCGGCTGCTGATGGTAGGGAGGTGGAAGAAGAGATATGGTGTGGGGGCATTTTCAGGATTTGGAGTTGTCCTGGATGGTGCTGCAGGGATGGATGCTGTACGTTGTGTGTCCTGTTGTGGCCCACTGGGTGGACTGGGCAGAGTGTGGACTACAATGTGGACCACTGACCATGTGGTGCAGCGGTGCCTCAGAATGTATTAGCCAGGTGTAGTGGATGTGCCATGATGATGGAAGAGGTTGTTGATGTGGGAGGGATGGGGTGGATGGGGTGGGGGGTATATGGGGACTTCATATTTTTTTGAATGTAACATTTAAAAGAAAATAAAGAAGAAAAAACAAATAAAATACATGAGAAAAACAAACAAAAACAGAAACAAAAAAACACCGAAATTCATCACTCTAGCAACTTGGGGAAAAAAAGTAACACCTTTCCACTAGCACTTTCTGTCTAAGATGTAGACAAGACAGGAGAGTCATCCAAATCATAGACTCGAATGTTGCATATAGCCGTGAGGTGAAGCGGAGACATGAAGATGAGTGACTCAGGCAGTGGGTCGTGGACTCCAGCATGAGCGAAGCTTCTGGCAAGGGAAGATCACACTGGGATTTGATACCTATAAGGCCAGCTGCTAGGAAGAAAAGGAGAAATGACGCTGGTGGATCCGGAGAGGATATCAGATAAGCTTTGCCCAAGGAGCAGTGATTACTTTTCAAGGATGCTTGGCAGGAGGGAGAATGAAGAGAGGAGCAACAAGGAAAGTTGAGGGAAAGGGTGTTAACTCGTCAGGACGCCAAAGAAAAGCTTTAAAACATCCAGGCAGTTCCTTGGCTGGAAGAACCAGGACTGGCTGACAAAGACCGGAGCACAGCCATGACTAAGGAGCGACGTGAACCTCTGTTTTCTTACCCACCGTCCGTAGACCCGCGCGCACATTTAGTCTCGCCGTGAAGGAAACCGCTGCTTCCCCCTTCGCGAAGCCAGCTTCCCGTGCTTGTAGCTCGGGACCCGGAGAGATGGCCCTGCGGTGTCCTGGCGCTGCCGGGGACGCGGGGCCGTCCGCGGGTGCTGACTACGGGGCCGCACGTGCCCCGCGGGACGGACGGAGAAGCCTGAGTTCTCAATCCAGCCCCACAAACCAGGATCGGAGGCGCTCAGGGGCGAGCGCCAAGTCCCTGAGAAGGGGTTTTAGCGCGTCGACGTTCTCGAGTTAAGTCTCCGGTGCTCAGACACCTTAGGGATGGCCTGAAGGCAACAATTTTGGAAAGGAAATTTGGGGCGAGCCCAGGATGATGGAGGATAGAGGAGACAGGTGGAAACGGGAGGAAAGGAAACAGGATAGAAAAAGGTAACTTGCCTAACACTTGATAATTAAATAAGTGTTAAAGTCCTACGGTAAACGAATAGCAGAGTGGCGCAGCGGGAGCGTGCTGGGCCCATAACCCAGAGGTCGATGGATCGAAACCATCCTCTGCTAAGTTTTGAGGCTGCAGTACTGTCTTCTCCCAATTTCAGCATTTCTCACAAAAAACACAGGCAGTATGAAACTGTGTATGTGAATATATCTCAATAAAACTGCGTAAAAAAGAAACAAAACAACACAATTAAAATTGTGTCTATATCTCCTTTTAGGAGCAGTGACTCTATCCCTGCTTCTCTGTCTCTCTGCTGTGGTGGCTTAAGAACGTCCCACGGCAACTCGGACATACCTGGAGCAGTTAATATCTGCTGCTAAGGTTTCTCGCGCTTTCTCTCAATCTGGTTGTGGCAGCCAAGATCGAATAGGGGAATACAGGAAGGATATTCTAAAAACACGGGGAAGAAGAAATAATATTTCCAACTCAGAAATAAATTTGTAAACAGCAGGGGTGGGGGAGTCCCGTTCTGGAATCCCCGAACACTATTCTAACAACCGGGTTGTTCCTCATTTTAAGGGGTGAAATTCAAGATAAAATGTGAAGTTAAAGAAAGAGACTAGCACAAGGATGCACGGGGCCTCCCGGTGTTTGGGGGAAGCAGGGCGGTGCGTCACCAGCGGTTCTTCTCGGCAGTGAAGGGGGAAGCACAGGCAGAGAAAAGGCTGAAGTGGCCAAAGCGGGGTGCGCAGCTGAGGGGAGAGGAACAGAGAGCGGCGGGAAGGAGACTGGCGAGAAAGTGAAGAGAAAGAGCAGAAAGGAGGGAACGTGGGGTAGGTGGACGTGCTGAAAATGCCATGTACCAAAATCTTGGACGAGTAGATTTTGAGGGAGGTCGTTTCCCGCGACAGAAGTAATTCTTGGAAATGTGTGTCCCATTTGTTTGCTTATATATATATTTTTTACTGTGGCGTTAAGATCCCAGGAACCCCTACCTCTGGGAAAACACGGAAGGGGGCAAGGTGAATTGAACCACCTGCCTTGAGTCATAACCTAGAACAAGCAAACAAACAGATGAATGTGATGCTCACCTCCAAGAGTCGGTTCTATCTGGAAAATCTACATTCCTCAAAATCTCATTCACTCGCCTTTCTTAGCAGTTTAGAATCTTTAATGTGGGTTTTATTTATGAGCCTGGGTAGCTCAGTCGGTAGAGCATCAGACTTTTAATCTGAGGGTCCAGGGTTCAAGTCCCTGTCCAGGCGGAAAGTGCTTGTTTTATGGAGAAAGGTCACTACCCTGACCTTCTGCTTTGTCTTCATTAATATCATTTCCTTACATCAAATGAGTCACCACCTTAAATGCCAAGAATAGAAAATGGGTGGTGGGTCTCTGCCTCAGAGTCCATTTTCTGGAAACTGAAACCAAGTCAGATGCTGAGATAGAGTCTTGATTTTTAATATTATTTTTTTTTCAACTCATAGACGTATTTAACTTTTTTAGTTTTCTTCTGAGAATTGCTTCAGCTGTATCCTATCATGTCTGCTATATAGTACTTTATTGTCTTTATTTTATACTTTTTTGCTTATATTACCCCTTTTAAAATGTTTCATAATATTCAAGTGGTCAGAGAATTTTTCTATTATTTCTATTTCTGAATTTTAGACAATACTGAGGGTTTTTTTTTTTAAAGGGACGAGCTAATGTATGAACAGTTTTCATGAATATACCATGGGCAATTTTCCCATTTACCTTCAGAGTCTGAGTCACAGCTCTCAGACTTCACTCAGTGGGCATTTGGGTTGTTTCCAGGTATTTAATAGTGTAAACAACTCTACTCTGAGCACTGGAGCACACATGGCAGGCTATAGAGGAACAAGTGTTTCTTGATGTGTGTTCCTAGAAGGCAAGTTGTTGATTTCTCAGCTTAAGTAAATGTTTAACTTTTTGAGGCAATGCCAAACTGTTTTCCCAAGTTGCACAACTGTATGCCTCCACTGGCAGTGAATAAGAGCTGCTGTATATCTAAGTCCTCTTAACTGCATTCTTTGCTATGAATGAATATTTGCTAATGGTGACCCCAGCACATTTACCGAAATGCCATAATCTCTTGCTTGGCTGCTGATTTTAGAATTTCGAAGTAACAAGGAGACGATTGTTTTTACAGAATCTTACAATAAAGATTTCATGCGAAAATCATCGAATTTCCCCTTAATTCTCTGCTCCGAAAAAGACCCAGCACCAAACGTGCGTGAACTCTCCAACTGAGAAGTTTCTAAGAGTTTTCCCGCGTGTTCCTCCTAGTATAGTGGTAAGTGTCCCCACCTGTCACAAGAGAAGCCGGGGTGCGCTTCCCGAGTAGGGGGCTCACCGCTCGCTTTCGGAACCGGCCTCACCCCCTCGCTGCAGGCCGCTCCCCACAGCAACGCGCCCCGCGGACCCCCGCCCATCCCGGGCAGCCCTAGCCCTAGGAAGGCCTTGAAACTGCGCGCCGCGCGGGGCCCAGGCGTGTCCGGGGATCTTAAAGACTCCGCACCGACAGCCCGCCGAGCTGACTACCAATCGCAGCGGCGGGAAACACCAGCCTCCCGCAGCGGCAGGTGCGCGCGGGGTCCCAGCAGCGCCGCCCGCGCCGCCCCCTCCCGCGCCCGCAGCCCGCTCTGAGCCCACCCCGCGGGCCCTGCGAGCCTCGGGGCGCCACGTGGGGCTGCCGCGCGGGGCCCCCCGCAGCCACCTCTCCAGCCCGCCGCCCGCGGGCCCCGCCGTCGCCCCGCTCGGTGCTCACTTAGGCAGGAACCCGGGTGGCGGGCGAGCGCGGCGGGGTAAGCCCTCCCCTACAAGCGGATTCGGGATGTCCTGGGTCCACTGCGCCGCCTGAGGGTCCCTGCCCCCCCCGTCCCCCACGCCCCCTCTTTCCTCCGCCTCCCGCTTCCCGCTGCGCCGTCCGCACTCGCTGCTCCAGCGGCACGTGGCGGGGGCCGCGCAGGGCACTTTTTGCATCCTGAGCCCACGGACGGCCGTCGGGGTTTCTAGAGACTCCAGCAGGAAGAAGGAGGTCGCCCAAGCCTTTCGCGTGGAGGGACCTGCAGCGCCCTAGTGGCGAGCCAGGGACGTGGCGTTTGGGCGACTCTGGAGACTTTGGGGCCCGGTTTGTGAGGAACTGCATAAATGCCTAAGAAAAACGTGTAAATGAGAAACGTGCTGCCTCCAGAACCCAAAGGGGCCTAAAAGATGCTGGGCTCGTTTACTGCTGTGGGTGCCGCGAGGGTCAGGGGCGTTTCCTGAGTGTCAGGGCGCGGCCGTCCTTCAGGCCAAAGAGCGCCTGGAAACGGCCCCGTGGTGCCCGGCGCTGGGCTTCCTGGGGGGCAACGGCCCGTGCCTCTTAGAGAACTCCCTTGTGAATACCTGTATTTCCTGAATGAGCATGTTCAGTGAATCTCCTCAGAGAAGGTTATCACAGGTAATATCATACCCGGGACGCTGGAGGGAGCTGGAGGAGGTTAAGACTTGCGGTCAACGGTCGTGTGCTGTGGTGAAGCTGCTGAGGAGTCCCCGTGCGTAGGCAGCTGGAAACGTATTGTGTCCCTTCAAAGGGGAAGGCAAACTGAGAGGTTGAGATTTGGACTGAATAGAGGGTATTAGCCAAGTCTGTGGCTGCAGAGTATATACCAGTTACTGATTGGACAGAGTCAGTCCTTTCCATAATATTTGGTACTGGGGTGTTACAGGGTGGGGCCACGACATTAGGGTGCACTCATGCACTAAGAGGTGTCATTTATTCTTTCCAGTTTTAAGAATTGGGCAGTGTATTAGTCAGGGTTCTCTAGTGAACAGAATCAACAAGGGATATCTGTCGATAGTAGGAGATTTATCAGAGTCTCTCACGTAGCCGTGGGGATGCACAAGTCCAGGTTCTGCAGGCAGGCTGCAACCAGGAGCTCCGATGAAAGCCCAATGGAGATTCTTGACGAGTTTTGGAGATGTTGGTTGTCCAAAGACGAGCTGGATAAATCTCTCTCAATGCTGGAATCACTTCCCCTTTTAAGAGATTCAACTGATTGGGTTGCTGATGGCAATCTCCCTGATTAATGTCTATGATTTACCACGGCAGTAAAGTCAATGGGGACTAACGTCCATAAATGCCCTTGCATTACAGTTAGCCCAGCGCTTGCTTGACCAAACCACTGGGCACAAGTACCTGGCTGAGTTGAGACAATAGCCTGACCATCACAGTCCACCCCTTGTCCACCCCTTGTCCACCCAGCAACCATACACATTACCTTAAATCATACTTAGTCCCTAAGTAAAAACAGTAACAGACATGCATATATATATATATGAGCAAACACATTAATTCCGTTCAGACTAGGGTGCAAGTTCTTGGGTAATATTCACTCACAAACTTGACATCCTCAAATATTATAACATGAAACAGATACAACTTGTTATATGATAAGGAGAAAGTTTGGGGAAGAAGACAAAGAAATTCGTCTTGTGCATATATATAATCACCATCATAATGAAACAAGGAAGAAAGATTCATGACCATTATAGTCCTCGTTTCTGGAACTGGTCGCGTGGTCAAAGTTCATATTTATCACTACCTTCTTCCACTACCCATTCCATGTTTGCATTACCCTCAGCAAGCACTTCACCTGGCCGTGGTTCTTTGCCTGGTGGGCAGACCCAAACTGTCATTCCTGAAGACTCGGGGCCATTGGTAGTCCTGCTTGGATTGGGTTGTTGCCATTTTCCATTGACTTTAATCATAGGACATGGCAGTACGAGGAGATGCCCTAGAGGATCTCCTGTATTCCAGGCAAACTCTTCTTTACCCTCATTATGTAGGCACAGTCCAATTTCCCCTTGATGGTCAGGATCAATCACCCCAGTTAGTACAGTAATTCTCTTTTTTTACTTGATTTAGAGGTAAAAGGAGCAAAGTGGCCAGGTGGCAGTTTTAACTTCCAGTTCAGTGGAATCATTGCTGTGATTCCTGGTGACAGCACTCCTCCTTTTGGGACTAAAACCTGTAGACCAGCAGAGCTTGAGGTTGCAGAGACTGGAAGCAAAAATTTTTCTTGTGGGCCACTAGGGTAATAGTGAGTGGTACCACACCCATTTCCACCCCTTGATTCCTGGACCCATGGATCCTGGTTATGGGAGAAACAGCACCACAGAGTGGACCCTGATTTTGAGCTTACACAGCCTCCTGGAGAACACTGCCCCAGCCCTGCAAGGTATTGCCACCTAGTTGGCACCATAATTGAGTCTTCAAAAGGCCATTCCACCATTATGTCAATCCAGCTGCTTCAATGTGATGGGGAACATGGTAAGACCAGTGAATTCCATGGGCATGTGCCCATTTCTGCACATCATTTGCTGTGAAATGGGTTCCTTGACCGGCAGCAACGCTGTGTGGAATGCTGTGGCAGTAGATAAGACATTTGGTAAGTCCACAGATGGTAGTTTTGGAAGAAGCATTGTGTGCAGGAAATGCAAACCCATATCCAGAGTATGTGTCTATTCCATTTAAAACAAATTGCTGCCCCTTTCATGGTGGAAGTGGTCCAATGTAGTCAACCTGTCACCAGGTAGCAGGCTGGTCACCTCAAGGGATGTGCCATATCGGGGGCTGAGTATGGGTCTCTGCTGCTGGCAGATTGAGCATTCAGCAGTGGCTGTAGCAAGTCAGCCGTGGTAAGGGGAAGTCTGTTTTGCTGAACCCATGCATAACCTCCACCCCTACCTCCATGGCCACCTTGTCCATGAGCCCACTGGCAATGACAGGAGCGGCTGAGGAAAGAGGCTGAGCATTAGCCACAGAGCGGGTCATCTTATCCCCTTGATTATTAAAATCTTCCTCTGCTGAAGTTCCCCTCTGGTGAGCAGTCACATGGGACACAAAAAGTTTCATGTTTTTTGCCCACTCAGAAAGGTCAATCCACATACCTCTTTCCCAGACCTCTTTGTCACCAATTTTCCAATCAGGTTCCTTCCAGGTCCCTGACCATCCAGCCAAACTATTGGCAACGCCCATGAATTAGTGTACAAATGCACCTCTGGCCATTTCTTCTTCCAAGCAAAATGAACAACCAGGTTCACTGCTGGGAGGATTTGCCCGCTGGGAGGATTTGCCCTCACCACTGTCTTTCAAGAATGTCCAGAAAGGGGCTGCAGTGCTGCAGCTGTCCGCTTTTGGATGGTACCTGCATATCGTGCAGAACCATCTGTAAACCAGGCCCGAGTTTTCTCTTCCTCAGTCAACTGATTGTAAGGGACTCCCCACGAGGCCAAAGCTGTGGGCTGGGAAAGAGAGGGTCACATGGCAGGGGCGGTGACCATAGGCATTTGGGCTACTTCCTCGAGTAACTTATTGTGCCTCAGGACCCACTTGAGCCCTATCTCGTATATGCCATTTCCACTTTATTATGGAGTGCTGCTGTGCACGCCCAGCTTCACGGCATGGTGGGTCAGACAATACCCAGCTCATGACAGGCGACTCAGGTCTCATGTAACTTGATGGCCCATGGTTAAGCCTTCAGTCTCCACTAAGGCCCAGTAGCAGGCCAAAAGCTGTTTCTCAAAAGGGGAGTACTTTTTTTTTCTTTCTCCCCCCCCCCCCACCCCAGTTGTCTGCTCTCTGTATCCATTCGCTGTGGACCGCTTCTATCCTTATCAGTGGCACCAGGAATCTGTATTTCTTTTTGTTGCGTCATCTTCTGTCAGCTCTTCGTGTGTGCAGCGCCATTCTTGGATAGGCTGCACTTTCTTTCGTGCTGGGCGGCTCTCCTTACAGGGTGCACTCATTACTCACAGCCACAGAGTGCCCTACGCGGGGGACACCCCTGCATGGCAGGGCACTCCTTGCGCGCATCAGCACTGCACATGGGCCAGTTCCACATGGGTCAAGGAGGCCTGGGGATCTTCCATATGGTAGGCGGATGCCCTATCCATTGGGCCAAGTCCACTTCTCAAAAGGGGAGTACTTATCTGCAGAGGATGGTAGGGCTTTGCTCCAACATCCTAAGGGTCTGCATTGTAATTCTCCTATAGGGGCCTGCCAAAGGCTCCAGACAGCATCTCTATTTGCCACTGAAACTACCAGCACCATTAGATCTGCTGGATCTTATGGCCCAAGTGGTAGTGCAGCTTGCACAGCAGCCTGGACCTGATGCAGAGCCTCTTTCTGTTCCAGGCCCCAATCAAAACTGGCAGCTTTTCTGGTCACTGGGTAAATGGGCTGGAGTAGTACACCCAAATGAGGAATGTGTGGTCTCCAAAATCCAAAGAGACCAACTAAGCGCTGGGTCTCTTTTTTGGTCATAGGAGGAGCCAGATACAACAGCTTATCCTTCACTTTAGAAGGAATATCTCAACATGGCCCACACCACTGGACACATAGAAATTTCACTGAGGTGGAAAGACCTTGTATTTTAGTTGGATCTCTCTCCCATTCTCTCTCTTGCCAATGCCTTACTAATAAGTCTAGAGTCTTAGCTACCCCTTGCTCACTAGGTCCTACCAACATGATATCATCCATATAATGGACCAATGTGATGTCTTGTGGGAGGGAGGGATAATTAAGATCCCTGCGGATAATATTATGACATAGGACTGGAGAGTTGATGTACCCCTGAGGCAGGACAGTGAAGGTGTCCTGCTGGCCTTGCCAGCTGAAAGCAAACTGTTTCTGGTGGTCCTTTCTAATAGCAATTGAGAAAAAAACATTTGCCATATCAACAGCTGTATACCAGGTACCAGGTGACGTGTTGATTTGCTCAAGCAATGATACCTATCTGCAATTGGCATCACCACCTGGTTAAGTTTATAGTAATCTACTGTCATCCTCCAAGATCCATCTGTTTCTGTGCAGGTCAAATAGAAGAGTTGAATGGGGATGTGGTGGGAATCACCGCCCCTATATCCTTCAAAACCTTGATGGTGGCACTTATTTCTGCAATCCCTCCAGGAACCAGTATTGCTTTTGGTTTGCTATTTTCCTAGGTAGGGACAGTTCTAATGGCTTCCACTTGACCTTTCCAGTCATAATAGCCCTCACTCCACAAGTCAGGGATCCAGTGTGGGGATTCTGCCAGTTACTGAGTATGTCTATTCCAATTACGCATTCTGGAACTGGGGAAATAACCACAGTGTGGGTCCAGGGACTCACTGGACCAACTGTGAGACAGACCTGAGATAAAACTCCATTAATCACCTGACCTCCATAAGCCCCTACTCTGACTGGTGGACCACAGTGACATTTTGGGTCTCCTGGAATTAATGTCATTTCTGAGCCAGTGTCTAATAATCCCTGAAATGTCTGATCATTTCCTTTTCCCCAATGCACAGTTATTCTGGTAAAAGGCCAGAGGAAGATTAACAGTGTAAATTTTTGGCAGTTTAAGAGGATCCTTCCCCAAGGAGACCTGGCCTCCTCCTCATTCAAGGGGCTCTGGGTCTGTAAACTGTCTTAAGTCTGGGATTGATTAAGGGACCGTGATTCTCTGCACCTGTCATTTGAGTTAGGGTTTCATTCATCTGACCTAGAACTCTTCTGTTTATACAGATCCCAAAGAAATTTAGTAGACTGTCTATCTATTTCACTGCTAGGTACCGCATGATGTATTAGCCAACGCCATAACTCTAC
The DNA here is from genome assembly GCF_030445035.2 of Dasypus novemcinctus. Taxonomy (NCBI): domain Eukaryota; kingdom Metazoa; phylum Chordata; class Mammalia; order Cingulata; family Dasypodidae; genus Dasypus; species Dasypus novemcinctus. The sequence goes on from NC_080694.1 coordinate 62,696,574, forward strand.
AGGACTCAGTCTATTTTGAGTGCTTTTCTGAATCTGTCTTTCATTGTGGTAGCCACTCCCACCTTGACTTTGGCAATTTACCATTGATACTTGCCTTTTACCAGACCGCCATCCAATCATCCCCATAATGTTTAAGGATTCTAACTCCATCACAGCCCTCCCTACAGTAATATCTGGACTACAGAGAAGAGCAACCACAGAGCTCTTCAGGGAAGATGGAGTTAGTCTTACAAATTTGTTCCTCACAGTCCTCATTAAAGGTGTCCTCTGGACATTCCTGGGGTGGGTGGGCAGCTCTCAAATGGCAAATCCATTCTAGCATTCCAATCTCCCTAAGCTTTTGAATTCCCTCTTCTACTGTATAGTAGGGCAAACCGGGCATCTCAACCTCAGACATTCTAGGCCATCTTTTGGCCCATGTTTCAATCAGCCACCCATACAAACTGTTAGAGCCCTTTCTAACCCCTTGAGCTACAGCGTTGAATCCAGAATTCCTGCTTAGTGGGCCCATAGCAATAAATTCAGCCTGATCCAACTTTATATTCCTTCCACCATTATCCCATATCCTTAGTATCCATTTCCACACATATTCCCCTGATTTCTGTCTATGTAAGTTGGAAAACTCACGCAGATCTTTCTGAGAATACCTTACTTCCTCATGGGTCTCACTTTGTATTTCACCTTTGGGGGCTTGTTGTGATTTTAGTCTACTAATAGGTCTCAAAGACAAGAGAGGTGGTGGGGGTGGGTAAGGAGAAAGATTAGAAATGCCTTGCAAGCTACTGACCCCAGGGCATTCCTTTGTATTTTCTTCTGGTGAGATAGGATTAATCTCTTCAGGTGTGGGTTGGAAGGACCCGTAGACTGGAGGATTGGCAGGGCATGCTGAGTTTGGCTGTTAAGTGCCTCAGGGCTGGGAGGAGGTCCAGACTCCCTGGGGCAGGCTGGAGACTGGATGATAAAGGGTTGACAAGGTATGGCCTGGACAGGGCAGGCCATGGCAGACTAATCTGGTAAAGTCTAAGCAGAATTCAGTGTTCCAATGGCTCCGTCAGTATCATCATCACCCCATATGTCTCCATCCTAATTCTCTGGATTCCACTCTTTTCCAATTAATGCTTTCACTTTAACTGCTGAAACACTGTGGGGTTGAAATTTTAGTTTTCTTTATAACTCCACTACTCATACAATGAGAGTGTGAGTTTGGTTCTCAGATATTTCGAGCCTGTGGCTACAGGAGACAAGATTTTCTTTCAGAGCACATATGGAAACTTTTGAGTCATCCATTCGGTGTTTAAGTTTCAAAATTGAATATTTTAACTCATCTCTTTCTTTGGTAACAGTGTCCAGAGTATCTAGGAGAAGCCATCCAACATCATTATACCATTTGACTCCACAAAACTCTGTTAAGGTGTTGAAAACACTCTCACCCAGATCCTTGCTTCTTACAAATGTGGAAGTAGGGGGATCCAATGATGCTATTTTGGGATCTCATTTGTCAACTCGCGCCATCGACTGTTAGCACCCTCTTCGTTATTGAGTCCAAATAGGGCAGAGAGCCAATTGCAAAACTCCCAGCATCACCTCAGACATCCCATGTTTAAGACTCTCTTCCTCAAGAACCGCTCCCAATACCAAGCTGTATTAGTCAGGGTTCTCGAGTGAAACAGAATCAACAAGGGATAGCTGTCGATAGCAGGAGATTTATCAGAGTCTCTCAGGCAGCTGCACAAGTCCAGGTTCTGCAGGCAGGCTGCAACCAGGAGCACTGATGAAAGTCCAATGAAGATTCTTGACGAGTTCTGGGAGTCGTTGGCTGTCCAAAGACGAGCTGGGAAATTCTCTCTCAATGCTGGAATCACTTCACCTTTTAAGGGATTCAACTGATTGGTTTAATCACACTCATTCCTGATGGCAACGATTGATGTAATTGTAACCAGCTATCTATGATTTACCACGGCAGTAAAGTCAATGGGGACTGAAGCCCATAAATGCCCTTGCATTACAGTTAGCCCAGCGCTTGCTTGACCAAACCACTGGGCACGATTACCTGGGCGAGGTGAGACAATAGCCTGACCATCACAGACAGTAAAATGAGAAGCCATGGAGATAGTCTGCCCTTCTCTAAACAGGTCCTATATACAGAGTTCCAATCCTTGAGAGCCCGTTTCAATTTATGTTGTGCTCTATGAACTGTTGTGGACTGGTGGAAGGAAGGCCCATGGGATCGGATTTTGCAAGCTGATTATAAGTGTCAAAAACTTCACTTTATTTTCATCATTACTCACAGCCACAGAGTGCCCATGTCCACTGTGGGAAAATTTAGTGTAATGGGGACAATATGACCATAGGGAATTGAGGCAAGGCAATAGTTCTGATGGTTAAAGTGAAGGATACCTGTCTGTCCTCCACTGTATGTTTGGTAACTATCCTAAGAGTATAGGGGCATTTGTTTAAATACAGTTGGACCCTCAGGTGTCAGGGACTTTAAGTTAGCAGGATGCCCTGGTATAATTGTAATTTGAGCGCCAGTATCAATGAAGCCCATGGTGCATTTTAGCCTCTGTTAAAATTAATGAGAACCTATGTTCTAGAAGCATAAAGCTCATTGGCACCCTTTAATCTTTTACTATATATATTTTAGTAAATTTTGGATTTCCAATTGAGTCCAACTGTGGACTTCTATTTCAGTTTTTCATTTCCTCCCCCTGTATCCAGGTTGCGTGTGTGCTTACTGGATAACTTGAGGCTGGGCAGGGTCCTCTCTGCCCTGCACACATTTATAAATGTTTTTCCTTGGAGAGTTCCCAAAACAGAACCCTCAGAGTTAGGGAGCCCCCTGGCAATTTTAGGATTAGCGACCATGGCCTCAAGTTTGGTTTGTTTACACCATGGCGTGTTGATAAGCCACGACACTCGATGAAACCCAGAGTCTTTGTTGGTCTGTTTCAGAGCCACCAATAGGATGCTCTGTTCTCTCTTTAAGAGGTGTGGAGGTACAGCATTCTGAGCTGCTTTTTATGGGCTGCGTCATGCATTAGGAGGGCCATGAGTGTTTTAACCTTCAGGGTAAGGATTATTTTTGATGACAGGGTCAGAGGTGGCAGCAGCAGAGGGTCCTAGTGGGCCCTCAGCATTGAGGAACTGGGCTCAGCACACCCCAGAGTGACCGCTCCTCCTCACCTGAGTGACCACCTGAGGGCCCTCGTACAGAGCAGGATATCAGCCTTTCCTGCGTGCTGCAGAATGGGGCCAGCGCCTGGTTGAGACGCAGAGCAGTGAGCTGCTCCACTGAGCCTAGCAGTGGTCCCAGTTTATGATGGACTCAAGACCACGAGTCAACCTGAGATACGCAGAGAGGTCCAGGTGAAGACACATGGCGCAATAAGGGCCACCTGAATAAGCTCTCTAATACCATGCTCCTGTCCCTGAGTGCCACTTATTAAAACTTCCATCCAAAGTGGAAAATCAGTGGTACTTGGTATAATCACATAGTTGTGTATTCATCACTTCTATCATTATTAGGACATTTTCATTATTTTAGTAATAATAATAAACAAGATGCGGGACAAGAGGGGAAGAGGGATGGTGGAGTTAGAAAGCTGTCAGTAGTAAAACTTAAAAAATAAGTCAGGTTCTATTACAATAGTGCTGGCATATATAAGACTTTGTTATTTTTCATTCCTTTGTTGTATTATGCATGTCTAACTAAGCCAAATTTAGATTAGGTAAAAAGAAGGCAGCATATTTTATTGCAACTAGTACAGTAGAAAGTTTGTGGGCAAAGTCATTTAGGAAATTGGCAAGCTGTTCACAGATGAACTCTTTTTTTTGTCTTTATTTATTTTTTTAATATTACAGTAAAAAATATGAGGTCCCCATACACCCCCCACTCCCCTCACCCCACTCCTCCCCCCATAACTACAATCTCCTCCATCATCATGAGACATTCATTGCACTTGGTGAATACATCTCTGAGCATCACTGTACCTCATGGTCAATGGTCCACATCATAGCCCACACTCTCCCACATCCCACCCACTGGGCCATGGGGGAGACACCTAATGTCCGGTAACTGTCCCTGCAGCACCACCCAGGACAACCCCAAGACCTGAAAATGCCCCCACATCTCATCTCTTCCTCCTATTCCCTACCCCCAGCAGCTACCATGGCTGCTTTCTCCACACCAATGCCACATTTTCTTCGATTACTAATCACAATAGTTCATGAATAGAATATCAGTAAGTCCACTCTATTCCATATTCTATTCCTCCATCCTATGGACCTTGGAATGGTTGTGTTCACTCCACATCTCTGTCAAGACGGGGCTTAGATTCCACATGGATGCCGGATGCAATCCTCCCGCTTTCAGTTTTAGGCACTCTTGGCTCCCTGGTGTGGTGGTTGACATTCTTCAACTCCATGTTAGCTGAGTGGGGTAAATCCAATAAACCAGAGTGTAGGAGCTGAAGTCTGTTGAGGCCCAGGGCCTGGCTACCACATGGTCAGTCCAGAGATTCAGGTCCCCTGGGTATATATTAAACCCCAGCACCAACTACAATTCCAGTAAAAGTAACAGGAGAGGCTTGTGAAAAAAGATCACATCTGAGTCAAGCTCCATCACACAGAAACACAAACTCCAAAGTAGGGCCAACTGACATGGCACTGAACTCCATCTGCCATGACCATAGAACCTGTGGGTCTCTGTAGTCATCAGAAGAACCAATACCTGGGGTTGTATCTACTTTATCTGTCTCTGGGACTCCGCTGAGGAGTGCACAAGGGCAACCCCTCTGATAAACTCCCAGCTCTTTTTGGAGACTCATAGCATATAAACTTATTTGTCCTTTCCATTTCCCCCTTTGATTTAGATCACAAAGCATTTTTAACTCCTGGTATGATATGTAGATTGAGATATTCTGCTGGTCCGAGTTGACCCTTTTATTCAAGGTAATTTTCTAGTTACATCATCAGCTGGTACTTGGTAGGAATTCCTCAGCACCAGGGAAGCTCATCCCCGGGAGTCATGTCCCAAGCTGGGGGGAAGGCAATGCATTTACATGCTGAGTTTGGCTCCAAGACTGGCCACATTTGAGCAACACGGAGGCTCTCAGGAGGTAACTCTTAGGCTCCCTACGGCTCTAGGCCTTGTTCTTATTTTAGGTGCACAGGCTCACAAGCATAGTCATTAATATCAAGGGCTCATTGTTGGACCTTCCTTCTTTTTTGGTCTTTGCTGTTGCACTTGGGGGATTGTTGCTGTTCCTTTAGGGACTGTGATAGAGCTCCCCTGGCTAGGAACTCAGCAGTCCCTCAGTTGTTGTTTTTAACTGTAACCACTATGAAAATATCCAAACGTTATGAACCCGGGATATATGCCCTGGAGAACTCCCTGCCAACCATGTATCCCCTGTCAATAATATCCCACACCAGTATTCCTCCTCTGCCATTGTTGAACCTCTCTGTGATCCAAAACTTCTTCAAAAGTGAAGTCCAATATATTGACAGGTTCCATTAATAGTAAAATGGAGTATAGCGATGAGTTTAAAGGTTAGATACAGAATACATACTAATTTAGAAAAATTAAGGTAAAAATAAATTGGGGTGTCAAAAAATTTAAGAAAAGAAGCGGCTGGGCAGTGTTGGAGGCTCTTCGGGACCAGGCTGTTTCAGGATTTTTGCAGGACAGGATGTATCTGGACATCGATTTGGTGGGAAGGTAACAGAGAAAATACGTCTATAAAATATACACGGAGGTCCCAGCTGCGCGCTGAAAGCTTCCTCCTTGGGTGGGCGGAGCCACGGCACCGGGCGCTGCCTTGGCACCAGGCGCTGCCACGGCATTTTTTTTTTTTGGAGGCTCTGCAGTACTGGGGAATTCATAAGCCCAGAGCAGCCTATTGGGGGGTTAACAGGACAGGAGGCCCTTGCAGACCGATTTGGGGAGACAAACGGGAGTTTTATAGCGAAGCGGGGGAATTTTTGATTGCAGACACAAACAATAGCACTTCTGCCTAGAGCCCTGCCCCCCCCCCTCCAAACACGGCTGGTGATCTACAGTGGACTTAAATTGATAGCAATAAAGAGATGCCACCAGGGTCTGGCAGGATGGGAGATGTTTGGAAGCTGATTAGGGGAATATTTTGCAAAGCATGGGAATTTCGGGTTTGGACTCTGTTATTAGCATTTCCGGCTGGAGCCCCACCCCCGGGCTTTGCTATTGATCTGTGTCATTAAATTGGCTGCAGTCTAGAGGTTCCCCCAGGTGGCTGGTTTGGGGGATCACAGGGTGGGAGGGGTCCTGAAGTCAATTGGTGATACATCCACAGAATAGACCTGAGTGAGTGAGTGAATTGTGGGGTACAGAACACAGGATAGAGCTTGCGGATGTGGCCTCACCCATAGGGCTGGCACCCAGCTGCGGGGATCCCTGAAGGCTGTGATGCACTGTGGTGCTCCCAGGCTCCCTGTTACACGGCCTTGAGGTTGCCAGGTCTGAGTCCCCTAAACCCTGGTGGCCCAAACCCCAGAGACTCACATCTCTTGAGTCTTCAATATCTCAGACTTTCCATCCCTGAATCCATCACGCCCTGAGGTCCATCTGAGGTCCTTGAATGTCCTAGCCCTCAATGTTTGCGGGGTTTTATTTGTTTTTGTTTTTTGTTTTTATTCTATTTTATTTTTTATTTTATTTTTTTAATGTTCTGATTGCTAACATTGCATTATCCCCTAGTCTTTTTTCCCAGCGTATCCCCCCAGTTATTTAGGGTTTTTCAGTTATTTAGGGTTTTTTTTTTAATTGGTATTGTGGCTGTGGTGGTTGGTGTATATCTTTTTTCTCTTTTCCCTATCTGTTCCCGCCCTTTACCCACACCCTTTTTCTTTCTTCCTTTCTTCTCTCTTTTTTTTTCTCTTTCTCTTGTCCCTCATCTTCTTCTTATTTTATTTTATCTTAACTATACAATAGGTGCTGCAGGGAAAACCTCACATTTGCTGGGTTTCCTCATCCTCCACTGCCTCATTTCTGTTTGAATAGATTTTGGCTATCTACACTATCCCCTCTCCCCTACATCTTGATAGCCTCCATCAACTACTGTCTCTCCTATATTCCACCTCCCTTTCTTTGATCCACAAAGTGTCTAACTCTTAATTTCTAATACCTTTGTTTTGTTTTCTGTCTGTTATCCACTCTTGAAACTATTACCTTTCTTTTCTCTTTCCCTCTCTCATGAAAACAATAGTTTTTTAATTCATACCATATTCCTCCCATATTCAGTCGACTACCTCATTATAGGTACTCTACCTACTGCTATAACTCTACACAATTTACATGAATCTAACCTCCATCCTCCCAGATCTCATATTGTTGCTTTGTTAACAGATATCACCAATACTACTTTACACTTTTTCCTTGCTTACACAATTGCCTTTCCCTGGCACTAATACTTTCCTTTAAAGTGAGCTCAACCAGCAATAAGAAATTAGAATAAGAAGAACAAAGTGACAAAGAGAAGATATAACACTTACACAAAAACAACAGCTAATTAATCCCCAAGACTAGACAAAGAAGCTAAGGAACTGATTAAACCCGTCAAGATAAAATGATGACCAGACAGCAACAAAAATCTACAAACCAAACCAGTAATCAGGAAAACATGGCTGAATCCAATGAACAAACTAAAAATCAGGAAGGGGAGCAGAACTTCGCACAAGCAATGAAAGACCTCAGAACATTTATCACCGACAAATTTAATGAAGTAAAGGAAGAGGTTAACAACATGAAGACAACACTTGGAGGGGAAATTGCAGACATACGCAAAAAGATAACAGATATGATGGGAATGAACACCAAGAAATCAAAACTACACTTGCAGCAAATATCAGCAGACTAGAAGAGGCAGAGCAGAGAATTAGTGATGTGGAAGACAGTACATCGGAAATCAAACAGATAGTAGAATTGGTCAATAAAAGGATAGAAAAAATACAGCTAGGACTTAGGGACCTGAATAATAATGCAAAACGCTCAAACATACGTATTATAGGCATTCCAGAAGGAGAAGAGAAGGGAAAGGGGTCAGAAGGAGTGTTGCAGGAAATAATGACTGAAAACTTCCCAAATCTACTGAAAGAGACAGATGTACATGTCCAAGAAGCACAGCGCACCCCACTGGGCATAAACCCCAACAGGCCCACCCCAAGACATATACTTGTCAAATTATCCAATGCTCAAGACAAAGAGAAAATTCTAAAAGCAGCAAGAGAAAAGAAAACTATCACATACAAGGGAAGCTCCATAAGATTAAGTGCTGATTTCTCATCTGAAACCATGGAGGCAAGAAGACAGTGGTATGATATAGTCAAGGTACTAAAGGAAAAAAATTTCCAACCAAGAATACTCTATCCAGCTAAACTAGCATTCAAAAATGATGGAGAGTTCAAAATATTCGAAGATAAACAGAAACTGAAAGAGTATGCCAACAAGAAACCTCCCCTTCAAGAAATTCTAAAGGGAGTTCTGCAGGACGAAAGGAAAAAACAGGACAGGCAGAGTTGGAGGAGAGTGTAAGAGCAACAAAAAAGACAAAAATAGAAGGAAAAAAATGCAAACAAAATATGACAAACACAAATCCAATCAAAATATGGCTAACACAAATAATTCCTTGAAAGTAATAACACTGAATGTCTAACAGATTAAACTCACCTATCAAAAGATTCAGACTGGGACATTCGATAAGGAAATATGACCCATCTATATGCTGTCTACGAGAGACACATCTTAGACCCAGAGACGCATGGAGATTGAAAGTGAATGGCTGGAACACAATCATACAAGCAAACAATAACCAAAAAAAGGCAAGAGTAGCTATATTAATATCAGACAAAATAGACTTTAAATGCGAAACAATTGTGAGAGACAAAGAAGGATACTACATTTTAGTGAAAGGGACAATCTGTCAAGAAGATCAAACAATCATAAATATTTATGCTCCTAACAAGGGTGCCTCTAAATACGTGAGGCAAATGCTGGAAAAACTAAGTGAAAGAATAGATGCATCTACAATTATAGGGGGGGATTTTAATACACCACTATCAACTCTGGACAGAACATCTCAAAAGAGAATCACTAAAGAAACAAAACATTTGAACAGTATATTAGAGGAGCTGGATCTAATAGACATATATAGATCATTATACCCAAACACAGCAGGATATACATTATTCTCAAGCGCACATGGATCATTCTCCAAGATAGACCATATGCTAGGCCACAAAGAAAGGCTTAATGAATTCAGAAAGATCGAAATCATACAAAACAATATCTCTGACCACAGTGGAGTGAAGCTGGAAATTTGCAAGGGACAGAGGCCCATATTTCACACCACGATTTGGAAATTAAACAGCACACTCTTAGAAAAACAGTGGGTCAAAGAGGAAATCTCAAAAGAAATCAATGACTACCTTGAAACAAATGATAATGATAACAAAACATACCAAAATTTACGGGATGCAGCAAAAGCAGTACTGAGAGGTAAATTTATAGCCATAAATTCATATATCAAAAAAGAAGAAAGAGCAAAAATTGAAGAACTAACTACACATTTGAAGGAATTAGAAAAATAACAACAAAGTAACCTAACAGGAAGAAGGAAGGAAATAACAAAGATAAGAGCAGAACTAAATGAAATAGAAAATAAGAAAGCACTTGAAAAGATAAACAAAACCAAGAGCTGGTTTTTTGAGAAGATCAACAAAATTCACAAACCTTTAGCGAGACTAACAAAGAAAAAAAGAGAGAAGATGCAAATACACAAAATAAGAAATGAGAAAGGTGATATCACCACTGACCCCACAGAAATAAAGACTATCATAAGAGGATACTTTGAAAAACTATATTCCAACAAAAATGACAATTCAGAGGAAATGGGCAAATTCCTAGAAACAAATAAGCAGCCCATATTGATGAAAGAAGAAGTTGATGATCCTAACAAACCAATCACAAGCAAAGAATAGAATCTGTCATTAAAAACCTCCCAACTAAGAAGAGCCCAGGGCCAGACAGCTTCACAGGAGAATTCTGCAAAACATTCCAGAAAGAACTAACACCAATCCTGCTGAAACTATTCCAAAAAATCGAAACAGAAGGAACATTACCTAACTCATTCTATGATGCCAACATTACCCTGGTACCAAAGCCAAACAAAGACACCGCAAGAAAGGAAAATCACAGACCAATTTCTCTAATGAACCTAGACAAAAAAATACTTAACAAAATACTTGCTAATCGTATTCAACAACACATTAAATGAATTATACACCACGACCAAGTGGGATTTATTCCAGGTATGCAAGGATGGTTCAACATAAGAAAATCAATCAATGTAATACACCATATAAACAGATTGAAGGAAAAAAATCACATGATTATATCTATAGATGCAGAAAAAGCATTTGACAAAATACAGCACCCTTTCTTGATAAAAACACTCCAAAAGATCGGAATACAAGGAAATTTTTTGAACATGATAAAAAGTATATATGAAAAACCTACAGCCAACATTGTTTACAATGGAGAAATCCTAAAATCCTTCCCTCTAAACTCAGGAACAAGACAAGGATGCTCATTGTCTCCCCTTCTATTTAACATTGTCATAGAAGTACTTGCTCAAGGACTGAGGCCAGAACCAGATATAAAAGTCATTCAAATTGGAAAGAAAGAAGTCAAAATTTCATTATTTGCAGATAACATGATCCTATACATAGAAAACCCTAAGAGATCTACAACAAAGCTTCTAGAACGCATAAATGAGTTTAGTAAATTCGCAGGTTATAAGATCAATGCACAAAAATCAGTAGCATTTCTGTACACTAATAATGAGCAAGATCAGGAGGAAATCAAGAAACAAATACCGGGAAACGGACTTTGGCCCAGTGGTTAGGGCATCCGTCTACCATATGGGAGGTCCGCGGTTCAAACCCCTGGCCTCCTCGACCCGTGTGGAGCTGGCCATGTGCAGTGCTGATGTGCGCAAGGAGTGCCGTGCCACGCAAGGGTGTCCCCCGCGTGGGGGAGCCCCCCGCGCAAGGAGTGCGCCCGTGAGGAAAGCCGCCCAGCTTGAAAAGAAAGAGCAGCCTGTCCCAGGAATGGCGCCGCCCACACTTCCCGTGCCGCTGACGACAACAGAAGCGGACAAAGAAACAAGACGCAGCAAATAGACACCAAGAACAGACAACCAGGGGAGGGGGGGGAATTAAATAAAATAAATAAATCTTAAAAAAAAAAAAAAAAAAAAGAAAAAGATAGGATGTAGAATTTTTCCAAATCAATACGTACTCTAGATCTAACCTTTAAACTCATCTCTATATTCCATTTTACTAGTAAGGGAACCTGACATTATATTGGGCTTCGCTTTACAGGAAGTTTTGGATCACAGAGTGGTTCAACAATGGCGGCGGAGGAATACTGGTATGGGATGTTACTGACAGGCTATATATGGTTGACAGGGAGTTATACAGGGCATGTGTCCAGGGAGCATGGTAATGTTTGGATATACTCATAGTGGAAACAATTAAAAACAACAGCTGTGGGGGTACTGGGTTCCTGGCCGGGGGTGCTCTGTCATGGTCCCTAGGGGAGCAGCGGCAGTCCCCCAGGTGCAACAGTAAGAACCAGGAAGGAATGAGGGTCCAACAGTGGGCTCCTGATACTAATGACTATGCTTGTGAGCCTATACGCCTGAAATAAGAACAAGGCCTAGAGCAGCATTGTGCCTGGGAGTTTCCTCCTGACAGCCTTCATGTTACTCAAATGTGGCCAGTCTCGAAGCCAAACTCAGCACGTAGATGCAGTGCATTCCCCCCAGCATGGGACATGACACCCGGGGATGAGCCTCCCTGGCACTGAGGGATCACTACCAAATACTAGCTGAAGATGCAACTAGAAAATGACCTTGAATAAGCTTCAACGCAGATCAGCAGAATATCCCTGTCTACATATAATAACATGACTTTAAAATGCTGTTTGACCTAATGAAAGGGGGAAATGGAAAGGAGAAATGAGTTTATATGGCTATGAGTCTCTAAAAAAGAGTCTGGAGGTTGTCAGAAGGATTGACCTTATGCACACTTGAGCAAAGTCTCAGAGACAGATAAAGTAGATACAACCCCAGGTATTGGTTCTTTTGAGGGCTAAAAAGACCCATGGGTTCTATGGTCATGGCAGATGGGGTTCACTGCCTTGTCAGTTGACCCTTCTTTGGAGCCGGTGTTTCTGTGTGATGGAACTGGACTCAGATGGGATCTCTTTTCACAAGACTTTCATGCTACTTTACTGGAATTGTAGTTGGTGTTGGGGTTTAAGATATATCTAGGGGATTTGAATCTCTGGACTGACAATATGATAGCCACGCCCTGAACCTCAACAGACTGCAACTCCTACAGTCTGATTTATTGGACTTACCCCACTCAGCTAATATGGAGTTGAAGAATGTCAACCACCACACCATGGAGCCTAGAGTGCCTACAACTGAAAGCAGGAGGATTCCATCCAGTATCCATGTGGAATCTAAGCCCCCTCTTGACATAGTTGTGCAATGGACACAACCAATCCAATTGTCCACAGAGAAAATGTGGCATTGGTGTGGGAAGAGTGGCCATGGTGGCTGCTGGGTGCGGGGAGTGGGAGATAGAGATGAGATGTGGAGGCATTTTCAGGACTTGGAGTTGTCCTGGGTGGTGCTTCATGGACAATTACGGGACATTGTAGATCCCCCCAGGGCCCACTGGATGGAACGTGGGAGAGTGTGGACTATGATGTGGACCATTGACTATGGGGTGCAGCGATGCCCAGAGATATACTTACCAAATGCAATGGATGTGTCATGATGATGGGAGAGAGTGTTGCTGTGGGGGAGTGGGGGGTGGGGGCGGTAGGGTTGAATGGGACTTCATATTTTTTGAATGTAATAGTTTTTAAAAAATGAATACAAAAAATTAAAAAATACAAAAGCTTTGTTTTTGATGTTTTGCCTTCCATCACTGCAGTAAGTGTTGCCCTGTATGCAAATTGGCAAGGCAACTACTTCCGTCTTTTCCTCAGTGTCTACGTCCTATCTTTTTCTTTTCTTTTTTCTAATTATTAAGCTTATCTTCACAAAAGTTTTAGATCACAGTAATTCATATATACAATATACAGTACTCCCACATATCCAACATAAAACCTTTTCCCTTCCACAGCAATAATCTTTACACATATTCATACTATATTTACTGAAACTGATGTACAAATATTGAGACAATAGCTTTCAAATAAGGTAACATTTGGGTTTACATTGTGGTTTATATTTTAGACTATACAATTTTCTAAATTTTTAGTTATATTATGTTTTATATTATGATTTACATTTTAGCCTCTCAGCCCCTATATATTTTTGGTGTAATTTTACATGTCTTATATCCATCCTTGTGTAATCTTGTGGAACACTTCTATTGCCCACACAGTTCCTTTGGTTCCATCTATTCAATACCTCTTTCCCCTCCCCTTAGGGCCCACAGTGACAGTCAATCTTCATTGCTTGAAGGGCCATGTTCAGAGATACTTGCAACAGTGTTGAAGGCTTGACATGCTCAACTGCCCTAATGCACTGAGAGCCACCATTTCTCTTGAGAGATACAATTCCCTCTATTTGATGGCATCAGTCCTCCCCAGGATGTGGGTCTACCTTCACTGTCATTATATGGGTCTCTACCCAGTGATATAACCCACTATGGCAAAATGAGCATTCACATATTCCCTAGGAACCTGTCCTGCATCAGATTATCCCCTTTAAGTATCTTAAACAGGTAACTTACCTTATTATATTTTTGAAAAGGTTTTCTCAGCATTATACTCTCAACCAAATACCTGACAATCTCCTATGTTCGTATGTTGCCCCACCCTCCCCCCAATTTCTTGGGCAATATTACCCATCCTCCTATCCCTAGCTCCCCTCAAGAGTGCAAAGCTCCACCCAAAGGTAAACCTATGCCCCCATTTTATCCCTTTCTTGTACGAATACTTACCTCCAGATTATCATCTATTTCACCCATGTACGTGTCAGCTTACATCATTCCTCTACCCCCCAATTTCCTTTAAGCCTATCATCCAGTCTCTAGCTCTCTGAGGCAGCTTGATTTACTTATTTCATATCATTGAGGTCATGTAGTATTTGTCCTTCAATGCCTGAGTTGCTTCACTCAGCATAAGGTTCTCAAGATCCATCCATGTTATCACGTGTGTTTGTAGTGTATTCATTCTTAATGATGAGTAGCATTCCATTGCATGTATATACCACATTTTATTTATCCATTCATCTGTTGATGGGCATTTGGGTTGATTCCAACTTTTAACAATAGTGAACAATGCTGCTATGAACATTGGTGTGCATATATTGGTTTGTGTCCTTGTTTTCAGTTCTACTGGGTATATACCCAGCAGTGGAATTGCTGGGTCATATGGCAAATCTATGGCTAGTTTTTTGAGAAACTGTCAAACTGTCCTCCAGAATGGCTGGATCCTTCTGTATTCCTACCAGCAATAGATGAGTGTTCCCATTCCTCCACATCCTCTCCAGCATTTGTAGTCTTCTGTTTTTTTTCATAGCTGCCAATCTTATGGTAGTAAGGTGGTATCTAATTGTAGTTTTGATTTGCATTTCCCTGATAGCTAGAGATTTGGAGCATTTTTTCATGTGCTTTTTAGCCATTTGTATTTCTTCTTTGGAGAAGTGTCTGTTTAAATCTTTTTCCCATTTTTTAAATGAGTTGTTTGTCTTTTTATTTTCAAGATATAAGAGTTCTTTATATATGCAGGTTGTAAGTCTCCTATCAGATATATGGTTACCAAATATTTTCTCCCATTGTGTAGGCTCTTTTTTCACTTTCTTAACAAATTCCTTTGAGGTGCAGAAGGCTTTAATTTTGAGGAAGTCCCATTTATCTATTTGTTCTTTTGCTCATGCTTTTGGTGTGAAGTTCATGAAGCCATTTCCTATTACAAGGTCTTGTAGATGCTTCCCTACACTGCTTTCCAAAGTCTTTATGGTCTTGGCTCTTATATTTAGGTCTTTGATCCATCTTGAGTTGATTTTTGTATAAGGTGTGAGATGATAATCCTCTTTCACTCTTTTACATATGGATATCCAGTTCTCCAGGCACCATTTGTCGAATAGCCCATTCTATCCCAGCTGAAAGGGTTTGATGGCTTTATTGAATATTATATGACTATATATATGAGGGTATATATCAGAACTATCAATTCGGTTCCATTGGTCTGTGTGTCTCTCCTTGTGCCAATACCATGCTGTTTTCACTACTGTAGCTTTGTAGTATGTTTTGAAGTCAGGTAGTATGATTCCTCCAATTCCTTTTTTCTTTTTCAATATGTCTTTGGCTATCTGGGGCCTCTTTCCTTTCCAAATAAATTTCATAGCTAGTTTTTCTAGTTCCTAAAGAATGCTGTGCTGATTTTTATTGGGATTGCATTGAATGTGTAGATCAGTTTTGGTAGGATAGACATCTTAATAATATTTAGTTTTCCTATCCATGAACAGGGAATATTCTTCCATTTTCTAGGTCTTCTTTGATTTCCTTGAACAGTCTTGTGTAGTTCTCTGTGTATAAGTTTTTTACATCTTTAGTTAAATTTGTTCCTAGGTATTTGATTTTTTTATATAGTATTGTAAATGGTATTTGTTTCTTGATTTCCTCCTGAGCTTGCTTATTACTGGTGTACAGAAATGCTACTGATTTTTGTGCATTGATCTTGTAACCTGCGACTTTACTAAACTCATTTATGAGTTCTAGAAGCTTTGTTGTAGACCTCTCAGGGTTTTCCATGTATAGGATCATGTCATCCAGAAATAATGAAATTTTGACTTCTTCCTTTCCAATTTGAATGCCTTTTATATCTGGTTCTTGCCTCAGTGCTTGAGCAAGTAATTCTAAGACAATATTAAATAGAAGAGGTGATAGTGGGCATCCTTGTCTTGTTCCATATCTTAGAGGGAAGGATTTTAGGATTTCACCATTGTCAATGATGTTGGCTGTGGGTTTTTCGTATATACTCTGTATCAAGTTCAGAAAATTTCCTTGTATTCCAATCTTTTGCAGTGTTTTTATCAAGAAAGTGTGCTGTATTTTGTCAAATGCTTTTTCTACATCTATAGATATAATCATGTGATTTTTTTCCTTTAATCTGTTTATATGGTGTATTACATTGATTGCTTTTCTTATGTTGAACCATCCTTGCATACCTGGAATGAATCCCACTTGGTCATGGTGTATAATTCATTTAATGTGTTGTTGAATATGGTTAGCAAGTATTTTGATGAAGATTTTTGCATCTAGGTTCATTAGAAAGATTGGTCTGTAATTTTCATTTCTTGTGGTGTCTTTGTTTGGCTTTGGTACCAGGGTAATGTTGGCATCATAGAATGAGTTAGGTAATGTTCCTTCTGTTTCGATTTTTTGGAATAGTTTCAGCAGGATTGGTGTTAGTTCTTTCTGGAATGTTTTGTAGAATTCTCCTGTGAAGCCCTCTGGCCCAGGGCTCTTCTTAGTTGGGAGGTATTTAATGACTGATGCTATCTCTTTACTTGTGATTGGTTTGTTGAGATCATCAATTTCTTCTTTCATCAATATAGGCTGCTTATGTGTTTCCAGGAATTTTTCCATTTCCTCTGAATTGTCATTTTTGTTGGAATATAATTTTTCAAAGTATCCTCTTATGATAGTCTTTATTTCTATGGGGTCAGTGGTGATAACTCCTTTCTCATTTCCTATTTTGTGTATTTGCATCTTCTCTCTTTTTTTCTTTGTTAGTCTAGCTAAGGGTTTGTAATTTTATGATCTTCTCAAAGAACCAACTCTTGGTTTTGTTTATCTTTTCAAGTGCTTTCTTATTTTCTATTTCATTTAGTTCTGTTCTTACCTTTGTTCTTTCTTTCTTTCTTCTTCCTGTTAGGTTACTTTGTTGTTTTTTCACTAATTCCTCCAAATGTGCAGTTAGTTCTTCAATTTTTGCTCTTTCTTCTTTTTTGATGTATGAATTTATGGCTATAAATTTCCCTCTCAGTACTACTTTTGCTGCATCCCATAAGTTTTGTTATGTTGTGTTATCATTTCATTAGTTTCAAGGTAGTTATTAATTTCTTTTGAGATTTCCTCTTTAATCCACTGTTTTTTTAAAGAGTGTGATGTTTAATTTCCATATCTTGGTATGAAATCTGGCCCTCTGGCCCTTGCAGATTTCCAGTTTCCCTCCACTGTGGTCAGACATATTATTTTGTATGATTTCGATCTTTCTGAATTCATTGAGTCTTTCTTTGTGGCCTAGCATATGGTCTATCTTGGAGAATGATCCATGTGCACTTGAGGAAAACGTATATCCTGCTGTATTCAGGTGTAATGATCTGTATATGTCTATTAGATCCACCTCCTCTAATATACTGCTCAAAGTTTTTGTTTCTTTAGTGATTCTCTTTTGAGATGTTCTGTCCAAAGTTGATAGTGGTGTATTAAAGTCTCCCACTATAATTGTAGAGGCATCTATTCTTTCACTTAGTTTTTCCAGTGTTTGCCTCACATATTTGGAGGCGCCCTTGTTAGGAACATAAATATTTATGATTGTTCGTTCTTCTTGAAAGATTATCCCTTACACTAATATGTAGTTTCCTTCTTTGTCTCTCACAGTTGTTTCGCATTTAAAGTCTATTTTGTCTGATATTAATAGAGCTACTCCTGCCTTTTTTTGGTTATTGTTTGCTTGTAAGATTGTTTTCCAGCCATTCACTTTCAACCTCCATGAATCCCTGGATCTAAGATGTGTTTCTTGTAGACAGCATATAGATGGGTCATATTTCCTTATCCAATCTCCCAGTCTGAATCTTTTGACAGGTGAGTTTAATCCATTGACATTCAGTGTTATTACTTTCAAGGAATTATTTATGTTAGCCATATTTTGTTTGGAATTGTGTTTGTCATGTTTTGTTTGTTTGTTTCCTTCTCTTTTTGTCTTTTTTGTTGCTCTTACATTCTCCTCCATCTCTGCCTCTCCTGTTTTTTTCTTTCTTCCTGCAGAACTCCCTTTAGTATTTCTTGAAGGGCAGGGTTCTTGTTGGCATACTCTTTTAATTTCTGTTTATCTGTGAATATTTTGAACTCTCCATCATTTTTGAATGCTAGTTTAGCTGGGTAGAGTATTCTTGGTTGGAAATTTTTTTTCTTTTAGTACCTTAACTATATCATACCACTGCCTTCTTGCCTCCATGGTTTCAGATGAGAAATCAGCACTTAATCTTATGGAGCCCCCCTTGTATGTGGTGGTTTTCTTTTCTCTTGCTGCTTTTAGATTTTTCTCTTTGTCTTAAGCATTGGATAATTTGACAAGTATATGTCTTGGGGTGGGCCTGTTGGGATTTATGGCGTTTGGGGTGTTTTTTGCTTCCTGGACATGTACATCCATCTCTCTCAGTAGATATGAGAAGTTTTCAGACATTATTTCCTCCAACACCCCTTCTGTCCCCTTTCCCTTCTCTTCTTCTTCTGGGATGCCTATAATACATATGTTTGTGCGTTTTGTATTGTCATTCAGGTCTCTAAGTCCTAGCTGGATTTTTTCTATCTTTTTATCGATCATTTCTACTATCTGTTTGATTTCAGATGTACTATCTTCCACGTCGCTAATTCTCTCCTCTGCCTCTTCTAATCTGCTATTTGCTGAGAGCATATTTTTGATTTCTTGAACTGTGGTGTTCATCACCATCATATCTGTTATCTTTTTGCATATGTCTGTAATTTCCTTTCCAAGTGTTTTCTTCATATTGTTAATCTCTTCCTTTACTTCATTAAGTTGGTCTCTATGTTTTGAGATCTTTAATTACTTGTCCAATGTTCTGCTCCCCTTCCTGGTTTTTAGTTTGTTTATTGGATTCAGCGATGTTTTCATGATTATTCATTTGGTTTGTAGTTTTTTGTTGCTGTCTGGTCATCATTTTATTTTGATGGGTTTAATCAGTTCCTTAGCTTCTTTGTCTAGTCTTGGGAATTAATTAGTTGTTGTTCGTGCATAAGTGTTATGTCTTCTCTTTGTCACTTTGTTCTTCTTACTCTACTTTCTTGTTGCTGGCTAAGTTCACTTTTGCAGGAAAATATTAGGGCCAGGGAGAGCAAAATGAGTAAGAAAAGAAAATGTATAAAGCAGTATTGGTAATAAATGTTAACAGAGCAACAATGTGAGATCTGGGAGAATGGATATTAGACTCATTTAAGTTGTATAGAGTTATAGCAGTAAGTAGAGTACCTATAATTAGACAGTCAACTGAATATGGGGAGGAATATAGTATGAATTAAAAAGCCAGTGTTTTCATGAGAGAGGGAAAGAGAAAAGAAAGACAATAATATCAAGAGTGGATTAAAGACAGAAAACAGAACCAAGGTATTAGAAATTAAAAGTCAGACAATTTGGGGGTCAAAGAAAGGGAGGTGGAATATAAGAGAAACAGTAGATGATGGAGGATAGCAAGATGTGGGGGAAAGGGGATAGTGTAGGTGGCCAAAATCAATACACACAGAAAAGAGGAAATGGAGGATGAGGAAACACAGCAAATGTGAAGTGCTCCCTGCAGCACCTATTATATAAAGAAAATAAAATAGAATAAGAAGAAAAAGAGAGAAAAGAAAAAAGAAAAAAAGAGAAGAGAGAAAGGGGGTGGGCAAAGAGAACGGGGGGGGGGGGACAAGCAAGGAAAAGAAAAAGAGAAAAAAAAATAGATAATTGAAAAAGGACCTTGGGGGAGAAAATGGGAGAAAAGACCAGGAGACAATGCAATATTAGTAACCAAGCCAAAAAAAAAAAACAGAAACGCCGAGGGCCAGGGCAATCAAGGACGTCAGGTGGACCCCAGGGCGCAGTGGATTCAGGGATGGGAAGTCTGCGACACTGCAGGCTCAAGGTGTGTGAGCCTCTGGAGCGTGGGTCACCAGGGTCTAGGGGACACAGACCTGGGAACTATGCATCTGGCTAACAGGGGGCCTGGGAGGACACAGGACAACACAGCCTTCAGGGATCCCCGCAGCTCGCCACCAGCCCTAGGTGGAGGGGCCGCACCTGCAACCTCTGACCTCTGTGTCAGAAACCCAAAATACCAGCTCTCACAAGAACCTCCTCTGTCACTGTCTCACCAAATCGACATCCAGACACCTCCTGCCCCTCAAGCCCCCAAAACAGCCCGCTCAGGGCTTGGGAACTCCCCAGCACAGCAAAGCCTTCAGGAACCCCTGCTGCTGGGCCGCCAGCCCCAGGAGAAAGGGTCCCGCGCACAACCCCGACCTCCGTGAAAGAGACCCAAAATTCAACCTCTCAGAAGAATCTCTTCCGTCACTGTCCCACAAAATCGACGTCCAGCCACCTCCTGCCCTGCAAGCTCCTGAAACAGCCTGGTCCAGCAGGACTCCTACCCTACTCAGCCGCTTCTTTGCAGGAGATTATCGCAGATGAACTCTTTATCTTCCTGTAGTCTGTGTTTATCCTGGCCCAAGCAGAGAAACACACTCCAGTTGTCAAGAACTGATCATCTCCTTAACAGTTGGAAATCATAATACTGGTCCAGAAAGGTAGTGTGTTAGAATAAGTGAGCTAGAAATATTGAAAAATCATCCAAATAATACGTAGATTAAAGTAAAATCCATGAAACTGTAGTTATTACTTTTATTAATACTATCATTTTCTGAGAGTAGACTATAGACATTCAATATTATGTAGACATTAGAGAATAAAAAAAAAAGGTTGGAAAGCCATTTAAGAGGGCCACTGGGTAGGAATGAATAGAGGGTGGGGGAATTCTAGTCTTTTCAGAAAGGTGAAGCTTTTCTCAGACAGGTCAGCGGGGAGGGAAACCCTGCATGACGTCTCTTTCATTCAAACACTGGCACCTTCCAATAGTGGCATCTGGCTTAACAAATAGAAATTCCTGACACTGGAAGATTTAAACTCACTCTTTCAGGGCTCAATTAACTGGTTAAGTCCTTAGCAGTGAGCATCGTGGCTTTTAATCTCTTTTACGCCATCTCAATGCTGGTAAAGCAATTTCCACAATGCGCACCTTGGCAAGACCATTGCCCACCTGAGCAGAAAAACACACCAGAGAATGTAGAGTCAGAGAAAGGGAGAAAAACCTGAGATGAACTTTTCCAGACTACATAAAACACATGAAAACCAAATATCAACCTCGGCTGCACCTCCCTTTCTCTAGCTTTTTCCCTTGCAGTGCTCGGAGCCCTGTCCACACACCCTCACGTCCACCGATTCTCTAGCCAGAACGTGCTAATAGTATTCAAAGGAGAGAGAAATTCAGGAGAGTGTTGAGATGAAAGGGAGGCATTAGACGAGACGAGTGGAAAGAGAAGGAAATTAAGAAAGAAAAATTAATCTGGTTTATGAAGAGAGTTCTTTCCCCCGTTTTCGTAGTTCCAAAAGCAGCGGAACCTGGCCCAGCACGCAGAGGGCGGTGGATGGAAACCAGCCCCTGCTCAGCTCCGCCCAGGAGACACCTGCAGAAGGTCGCTGTTTTCCCAATTCCAAGCCGCTTTCCATTTCTTGTCCTGTTCTGTATCCACGGGCACCCATCCTTTCCTCACTGGAAATGGCAGGACTCCTTTCTCCTGTTTTTGCCGTCTACCTCACTGCTTCCTTTCCTCCTTTCCTCTTCTGCAAAGGCGCTCAGAAACTTCTCGTGAACCACTGAAGGCCTAACAGGACCGTGGCATGAACACTTGCTTCCTCAACTCATCTGTGGACGAGCTGGAGCTCGGGAGCCGCGGTGGGACCGCAGAGCAGGTCCCGCAGGCTGTGGGGGCCCCGGGTCAGGGCTGGACCCCACGGGTCTGTGCTCCTCCTCAGCAGACAGAGAGGAAGGGCCTTCTCGGAATGTGCGGGGCCGCAGGGGAGGGGAGGCGGGCGGTGGTGGGTGGACGAGGAGGAGAAGGAAGGTGAGCGCCGGGTGGGCGGGTGGAGGGGGAAGCATGAGCGGAGCGGCTCTCTCTATTCCACGAGTCTATCAGTCTCCCAGGGCTCCGCTCTGCGCTCTCCCCCCCTTTCCGCAATCACTGACCCGGGTGAAAGGTTTCAGAGTGGACCCACCCTTTTTCCTGGGCCCCAGTTCCACCTTCATATCCCAGGCCTTACGAATAAACGGGGGGATCACACGATCTGCTCAGGGATGACAGGCCCTGGGTGCTCGGGCCACACTTCGGGAGGCCTCGAGGGTCCCTCGGGTCAGGGGCTTCTCGCCTCTCTGGAGACTCCTCCCTCGACGCGCCGTGAAGGACCCCGGCGAAGGCCGATGGCTCACTGGAGAAGAGCAGCCTGTCGGCCTGTTACCACCCGTGTGTGCTGAGGCTGCTCCACGCTGCACCAGACACGTCCAGAGCAGGACCCCGGCGCCCTGCTCGCTGGGGGGTTCCCGAGGTGCAGCCGAAGGGGCAAACCCACGGCTTTTCAGACACGTTTCCCTGTGGGACTCCCTTCAGGCCTCTTCTCCTGGAGACACGACGGCGTGGGAATGAGGGAAATGCGCCCGAAGCAAATGCAGTCTTGCTCAGCACGCACAGACCCCACCAGGTGAAAACCGTGACTTTTTGCCTAGTAACCATTTAAAGGCTTATAAAAATCTATAGTACCCTGAAAAAAAATGCACAGAAGCTGATTTTCAGAATTTTTATAGATTTATATCTAAATCCCAGGGGAAGAATAGTTTTTGTAGTGAAAATACAAAATGGACAGGTAGTACAATGTCAAAAGGCTTGGAGTTTAGTTTATCAGCTGTTCTATGCAGGGGAGTACAAAACTTCTGTGCTTAATAAAGGTCCAATGTAGGACTGCGGAAATGAAGATCAAAGAGAAATATGCCACTGTTGTAAATTCTCCTTAAAGTCCTCTGATTTCGTGGTCACCCAGGTTTTACCAAGGAATAATTAACTCAAGTATGGCCAGACTTCTGTACCATCTGTAAGTCACATTGCATTAGGGTAAGACAGAAATCTACCTATTTGAGACTTAAGTATAATTCAAATTTTATGCCTGAACAGGGACTTGAACCCTGGACTTTCAGATTAAAAGTCTGATGCTCTACCAACTGAGCTATTCAGGCCTCTAGAGAAATTTTTTTTCAAGGTGACTATACACCATAAAACATTTTCAAACCCTATAGAATTGTGTGTGCAAATTGTAAAACATAATGTAAGGTATAGGCCATGCTTAGAAGCAGTGTCTCAATATGTATTCATGAATTGTAACAAATGTACCACACTAAGGAAAGATGTTCATGGGGGAAGAATGGGAAGACGAGGATGTGAGGTACTTGAGAATATCCTATATATATATGTTCATGTAATCTAAAGCTCCTTTAAAAATAAAGAAAATATTGTTATAAAAAATAAAGTTAATTGTGGGAAGGAGAGTGGGCACCATTACAAGTGCCTGAAGAGCTCTCCTCGACCAGAGCTAAGACGATTTAAAGATCCCTTTTCCTAAGTTCGAGACAGTCTCGCATCCTAGGGACCGATTTGGGCGGTGGCGCTGGGGCTGGGTGGTCAGTGGGAGGAGGGAAGTGAAGGGAAGAAGGGAGGGTCTCAATATCCCAGGTTCCCGGCCCTTGGTCTGCCACAGTGATGTGCCCATGATAGCCTCCAACTGCCATAAAACTCACCTTTTCTTTTCTTTTCTGTTTTTTTTTTTTTCACAGAAAACCGGTGAAGCCAGGAGGTGAAGAAAAGAGCTACTACTATTTTCACAGGAAATAGGTGAGAATTGGTGTCTGTCCTTCATATTTCGGTTTTCTCCCGCGTCTCATTGGCATCTGATTACAGGTAGATCTTAGCACATCTTGAACCGGCAGAATATGGCCGAGGCGCCAGACTAAAGTGCTCGCTCTCTGTGCTCAGGGTTTTGGGCTGCATATGGAGGCTGCAGGCTTGAGTCCCACTTCTGACACCCAGTTCTGTTTTGTTTTAATAAGGTGTTAATGATGGCAGGTAGTTTGAGATATCTGGAACGGTTTTGAGCAGGACTGTCACTAAGCTTACTATTTCCAGAGGCTTCATTTAAAGAAACGTTTCCATTTAGAAAAGTGACCTAATTTTTATTTTAAGCAGGGATACCTATAATCTACCACTTGCTGATAATCAAAGACCAGAAGTATCTCAAATACAGCCAATCAAGTGACTGTGAGACCTAAAACAAAAATTTCTCAAATAGGAAAATGATTATTAGGTAGGCCAAACAGATTGTTAACTGATTTTGGATTTGCAAGGTAGAATATTTTAGAAGAATAGTCTCCATGGTAGAAAGAGGAGGGATGAATTGACATGAAGAGAGAGCTTCCCAGTTGGATTATGGTTGACCTAATTTAAAAATTCTCACTCTTGGCAGGTTTTTCTTGAAAATAAGAAGGGAATGTAGGCACAGTGGGTATACACTAATGATCTGTTTATAACCATTTTTTTCTTGGACTTGGCAAGGTTTACTGAGAAGGGCACACAGTCCATCCCTGTCCAGGGTCCTGAGAGTGCCCTGGAGGGCAAGGGGTAGGTCTGAGTGTGCTTTCTTGGTGTGCTGGATGCTCTTGAGGGAAAGGCTGCATCCAGCCAGAGCTGTATCAGGAAGGTGGTGTGGCACACATGCAGAGCCGCAGAGCTGTAGGACACAGATGGGCGTGTGACCCAGGAGAGCTCGATGAGCCCCAGCCCCAGCAGCCTGAGCAGGAAGGGCTGCATGCTACTCTGGGTAAAGGCAGCCTGCTCTAGTCCAGCTGTGCAGATCCATCCCCTCTAGAGAGTGGAATATATGACAATCTTTGCTGCTCTTGATTTTCCCTTCCCAATAATTTGAACTTTTCCTTTCCTGTGGATAAATTCTAATTATCTATTAATTTATTTAACAAATATTTACTGAGTATATACTAAGTTTCAAATTCTGTAGTTCATACCAAGGACAGTGGAGCAGTGGGGGTCAGACAATAAACAAAACTAGCCAGTGTCAATGCACTCCCACCAAAGATCTCCAGAAACACACCTAAGGTTGAACATTGAACACACTGGATGCATTACATGTTGCAGCAAAGAGAACGCACACCCTCAGAACTGCAGTGTCACAAGAAGAGAGTGTTAGAAGGAAACTATTCCAGGATTTGGGTTTTAGTCAGGTGTTTGGGAAGAGTTTAAGGAAGAGAGGCTTAGTTCTGGTTTGGGTACTGTTAGGCAGTGGGAGTAATTCTATGATTCTATATCTTAATAAGTCTAATCTAAAGGGAGACCAGACTGGTTGGTAAAGCTGAAGTTTTAGTTGTTAGAGAAGCAGCAGTCCTCAATTTAACTGGAGAGAAGTCACTTGGTGACTTGTGGCTTGGAGAGTGTTCTGTTCAGACATAGTTATGGATGGTCTAGTTTTATGTCCTGAGAGGCCTTGTTTGATTATATTCTGTAAAATTGTTGATGTTCAACAGGAGAACATCAAGAATGGCCTATGAGTGCCAGGCAGGCTTCTGAAGGACATTGTCAACTAGATGGGTGAAGAGTAGTGTAGCAGTTTGTTATAGTTATGAATTCCAAAAACAGATATTGGATTATGTTTGTAATCTGGTCTGTACCTGAGCATGATTAAGTTATGATTAGGGCTTTGATTGGGCCACCTCATTAGGGCATTGAGTTCCCACCCTTAGTGGGTGGGGACTCACAGACAAAAGGCATGACAAAGAACTGAGTTGAAGGTTCTTAATGTTGGAGTTTTGATGCTGGAGTTTGATGCTGAAGTCTTAAGCTGGAGCAAGCCCTGGAAGCAACCACACAGAGGAAAGAGAACCAAGCCCCAGGAAGACAGGAAATGTGAAACCAAAGAGAGGCAAGACCCTGGAAGGGAAGAACCCAGGAAGCCTGAATCCTCACAGCCATCTTGCTCTAACATGTGAAAATAGACTTTGGTGAGGGAAGTAACTTATGCCTTATGGCCTGGTATCTGTAAGCTCCTGCCCCAAATAAATACCTTTTATAAAAATCAACCAATTTCTGGTATTTTGCATCAGCCTTCCTTTGGCTGACTAATACTAGTGGTATAAAGAAGACTTAAACAGGGAAGTGACATGGGATGTGAGGGAGATTTATACAATATTAAAGTGTTGTCACTGAAGGCCTCACTCAGAAGGTAACATTTGAGCAAAGACTTGAAAGAAGAAAAGGACAGAGTCATGTGAACATCTGGAGTAGATATTTCCAGGGCGAGGGAACAGCAAGGGCCAAGTTGAAGTGTGATGAGGCCTGGAGTTTTTGAGTAAAAGCAAGGAGACCTATGCAGCTGGAATAGAAATTGTGCAACCTTCCATTCCACTGCTTAACCTACCTTCCCCATTTCCCAAACCATGATCATCCCATCTCGCCCATTACTCCATCCCCAAGCACCTGATCCCATCCTTTCTTCCACCTCTGCCCAGAAGCTCAGAGAGAGATTGAGGATATCTGTTTCACATATGGACATTGGTGGGAGAGGGGCAGAATCCCCAAACCCCAAAAGCCTGCCGATGTGAAGGTTTCCTTTTTAGGTCTAGTAAAAATA
This sequence comes from Dasypus novemcinctus, assembly GCF_030445035.2. Classification (NCBI taxonomy): domain Eukaryota; kingdom Metazoa; phylum Chordata; class Mammalia; order Cingulata; family Dasypodidae; genus Dasypus; species Dasypus novemcinctus. The sequence continues at coordinate 62,723,212 of NC_080694.1, forward strand.
GTCACTGATCAACATTTAATAATATCTAAGGGTCATTCCACCAGTATATATATTTACTTATATATAATATTATTTTTATTTCCTGAAATTGTGTGCAATCTATATAATAAAATGTCTGTTTACACATAAACTGTTTTATAATAGTTGGTGTCACGGGTAACATATCACATTCATGCATTATTTCTTCCTATTTGGTCAGAATTGTATTTGTCTTCATGTATTAAAAAAACAAACAATTATTTGTGTCTTAAATGATAGAAGTAGTATTGACTTAGAATCAGTACTTCTGGGTTGGGCAGTCCAGGCTGGTACAGCTCCTCTTGGAACAGAGCTCTTCCCCTCTTCTGTCACTTTTGCTTTGGAATTTTGTCCCCATTGTCCCTGCAGACACTAAAAAAAAGTCCAGGAAACAATGAACACTGACTCAACCATGAACAGTCTGGGGAGTGTTTCCTATTTTTGAATGACTTGGTTGGGCCTCAAGATAAAATGTGGAAGAGAAAATGAGAAGAGAACTTGGATATTATTTCCTGGCTCCAAAGAACCCCAGTTCCCTATCTCTGGAGGTGCAGGGGGAGGGAGGGGATTCCCGAGGGGACAACAGGACTTACTCCCCTGCCTTGTGTCAGAACTCTTTTTCTTCTTTCCTCAATTTGATTACCTTGGGGATTCTCCTCAATTATTCCAGTCGTTCCTAAAATGATTACCCTCCCCTATCCCCCACAGGCTGGTGAGGGCAATCTGACCAAAGCTGAGGAGTAAATGAGGTCTCCAAAAGACCCTAAGGCCAAATCAAGAATCTCCTGCAATAATTAACTCCAGCATAATCATTCTCTGTGCAATTGTGCGAGTAAATCAGCTGTTCAATGAATGTCCAGTGTTAAAATTAAATTATTTACTTAGTGATAAATGCCTCAGGAATCTTGAGACTGAAGTGATTGAACCACAGTTTTGAAAGACTTGTAATATTAATAATTGCCAAAGCCAAAGAATCGTGGCATTTGTCTCTTTGATCTTCCTTTCCTCACGTCTCAGACCTTATTAAGAAGGCTTGGAATGCCCTGCATAGAACAGCTGTTAAACTAAAATCCAAACCTTTTGACATTGTACTACCTGTCCATTTTGTATCTTCATTACAAAACTATTCTCCATCCCCTGGGATTTAGATGTACATCTATAAAAATCCTGAAAATTGGCTTCTGTGCTTTTTTTTTCAGCGTACTATACATCTTTGTAAGCCTTTAAAATACTAATTAGGTAAAAAGTCCGTTTTCACCTGGTGGGGTCTGTGTGTGCAGCGCAAGACTGCATTTGCTTCGGGCGCATTTCCCTCATTCCCACGCCGTCGTGTCTCCAGAAGAAGAGGCCTGAAGGGAGTCCCACAGGGAAACGTGTCTGAAAAGCCGTGGGTTTGCCCCTTCGGCTGCACCTCGGGAACCCCCCAGCGAGCAGGGCGCCGGGGTCCTGCTCTGGACGTGTCTGGTGCAGCGTGGAGCAGCCTCAGCACACACGGGTGGTAACAGGCCGACAGGCTGCTCTTCTCCAGTGAGCCATCGGCCTTCGCCGGGGTCCTTCACGGCGCGTCGAGGGAGGAGTCTCCAGAGAGACGAGAAGCCCCTGACCCGAGGGACCCTCGAGGCCTCCCGAAGTGTGGCCCGAGCACTGGAGCCTGTTACCCCTCAGCAGACCACTGACCGCCCGCGTTTATTCCTTTAAAAGCAGGGGGCTGCGCGCGCTGGCCGGGGGCGTGACGTGCACCTCCGGCCTGGAAAGGGCGGGCTCCAATGTGGACCCTTGTCACCTGCGCCAGCGAGGGCGGAAAGGGGGTGGAGGGCGGAGCGGGGGGCCGGGGAGACGGCGAGCGCTCATGGGGGAGCCCAGGGCAGGACGCCCGGTTCTTTCAGGAATTTGAGGAGCAGAGGCGGCCAGCGTAGGACTGACTGGAACCAGCAAAGGGAAAACTCAGGGGGTTCCGAGGGTGGGGAAAGGAGACGGACGTGAGGAACAGCACAGCAGGACGTTCAAGGCCGGGGCCGTCAGGAGTGTTTCCTGAGCTTTCTAACTGGCGTGTCCCGGCGTGTTTAGGGCCGGGGTGGGGGGTCCGCGGGGGGTGACATCCCCCTCCGCGGGCGCTCTCAGCTGCGACCACGTCCCTCGAGCCGCTCCCCTCGCGCTCCCCCTCCACCCGCCCGCCCCGCGCCCCCTTCCTTCTCCCCGTCCCCGCACCTCCGCCCGCCTCCCCTCCCCTGCGGCCCCACGTTCCGCGAAGGCCCTTCCTCTCCGGCTGCTGAGGCGCAGCGCAGACCCGCGGGGCGCAGCCCTGGCCCGGGGCCCCCGCCGCTGCGGGGCCGGCTCTGCGGTTCCCCCGCGGCTCCCGAGCTCCAGCCGCGTCACAGCCAGGAGCGCCCGGCGTGGAGGGTCGCGTGCACGGAAACAGAAGACTGTGGAGTAGAATTGGGGAAAACAGCGAACACGTTGTGCAACCTTAGGGTTAAAAAGGGGACCTGATTTAGCAGAGGATGGTTTCGATCCATCGACCTCTGGGTTATGGGCCCAGCACGCTCCCGCTGCGCCACTCTGCTTAGCAGGAAGCAGGTTTTGAAAATCCTCTTTATATAAATTATATAAACTTGCCAACTAGTTTGGTTTAATTCTTCTTTCTTAATTGCTTTCCTTCTGTTTTCAGTTTCCTTCTGCTTTTAATTGCTTTCCATCTCATCTAACGACTCCTTTTCATCTTTACACTCTCCCCAATTTCTTTCTCCTTTGACTATTGTCTATGAGCAACCTCTGGTCAAACAATCTGTGGAAGTGAGGGTGCGTGGACAGGGCTATGAGCGCGGAAGGGGAAAAGCTACAGAAAGGGAAGTGCAGCCGAAGTTGCTATTATTTGGTTTTCATGCGTTTTACATAGTCTGGAGAAATTCAATTCAGGTTTTTCTCCCTTTCCCGGATTTTACATTCCCTGGTGTTTTTCCACTCATGGACGCAATGGCCTCGTCAAAGCGCACGTTGTGGGAATTGCTCTACCAGCACTGATGCTCACGGTTAAGGACTTAATCAGGTAATTGAGTTCTGAAGCATGAGTTTAAATCTTCCGTTGCCAGGACTTTCTATTTGTTAAACCATTTGCCGTTATTGGAGAGGCATCGGTGTTTGGGTGAAAGAAATTTCATGCAGTGTTTCCTTCCTCTCTGAGCTGTCTTAGAAAAACTTCACTTTCTTTCTGGAACCACTAGGATCTTCCCACCCTCTATTCATTCTTACTGAGTGGTTCTCTGAAATTGCTTTCCAATCGTTTTTTAAAATTCTCTAATGCCTATGTAATAATAAATGTCTACAGTCTACTCTCAGCAAATAATAATATTAATGGTTTTACTTTAGTCTCACCTATTATTTGAATGATCTCCCTATATTTCTAGCTCACGTCCTCTAGCACACTACCCTTCTGGAACTGATATTATGATTTCCAAGTGTTAAGGAGATGACCAGTCCTTGACAACTGGGGTGTGCTTTTTCTGCCCAGTCCAGGATAAAGACAGATTACAGGAAGATAAAGTGTTCATCTGTGAACAGCTTGCCAGTTTCCTACAGGACTTTGTCCTCAATCTGTCAACTGTTGACTGGTTCCTATAAATATGCTGCCTTCTTTTTACCTAATCTAAATGTAGCTTAGTTAAATATGCTCAATTTAATAACCAAATAAAAAAGAACAAAATCTCGTGCATGCCAGCACTATTGTAATAAAGAACCTGACTTATTGCTTTTATGTTTTACTGTTGACGGCTTTCTAACCCCACCATCCCTCTTCCCCTCTTGTCCCACATCTGGGCAGGCTGATAAGAAAGTCCATGTGATCCTCTCCCCCATTCCCTATCTGTGGGGGAAATTTTAAACCATAAAAGCCCCAGTCTGCACTGCACACAAGAATCCTCACCTTAGCCCCAGCCACTAACTACAACAAAACCCAGCGCCACTCTCTTTTCCCTTCACCCGTGGAAAGAATGCCTGGGTGCCTCTCCCTAGAAAGCCTCGATGTGGGAGTAACGAATCTCTTCGTATCCTTGTCGTTTGTGTATGGAATCGCTGTTCTCAACATCCAACTATTAATTAGATGGGGGCCTGTATAAGGCAGCCAAAGTGGTGTCAATGCAAAATACCAGAAACCCGTTGGTTTTTACAAAATGTATTTATCTGGGATAAAAGCTTACACGTACCAAGCCATAAAGCATAAATTACTTCCCTCACCAAAATCTGTTGCCACTCTGTTGGAGCAAGATGGCTGCCAGGGTTCAGGCTCCCTGGGTTCCTCTTTTCCTGGGGCTCATTTCTCTTGGACTCAGCTCTTCTGTGTTCTCCAGAAGGTCCGCTATAGACTATGAGGCTCTCTAGACATTGCCTCGCTCCACAAGGCCAGCTGTAGACTCTCAGGCAATTGGCTCTGTCTCTCTCCCCAGGGCCTAATTCTCTCTGGGCTCAGCTGCTCTGCTCTTGTGTGCTTACTTGCCCAGCTCCAGCTCAAAACTTCAGCATCAAGACTCCAATACCAAAACTCCAACTCTGTCCTTCGCCTTGTCTTTTATCTGTGGGTCCCCACCCACCAAGGGGTGGGGACTCAGCACCCTACTGACAAGGCCAAATTAAAGCCCTAATCATTTAATCAAGTAATCAAGTAAACCTCTGATCCAATGTACTCTATAATGCCCAGAGGAAAAGACCAGTTTACAAACATAATCCAATATTTCTTTTTGAAATTCATCAACAATATGAAATTACTACAAGGGTCCATCCTACCTCTACCAAGTGACCACGACAATTGATGCTGTGAGCGGCAGTTCTAGGTGATAACCCACTCCAGGAACCTTTCCTCCCTTGCTGTGGATGGCTAACTGGCTCTGCTGCTGGCTGATGAGCTTGTACTTTGAGCACTGCCTGCTGCCTAGCAGCTCTTTGAGTTGCTTTGCTGCCTGTTGGAAAGTTTGCACTTTGAGCTGCATTTGCTGAGTTCTACCTATCAGATTTGTCAGAACTAAGTTGGAAGATTTTTTAAACAAAGCAATTTTATTGATGCATATTAATGAAGTGACTCTGTATGGCAGGAGAAGCTTAGAGAGATTGAGAGGTGATGAGGTTTTTTTGTTTGTTGTTATTATTATTGGAATAAAGAAATTAATGATTGAAGTCATGAATGCACAACTATGTGATTATACCAAGTACCATTGATTTTCCACTTTGGATGGAAGTTTTAATAAGTGGCACTCAGGGACAGGAGCATGGTATTAGAGCGCTTATTCAGGTGGCCCTTATTGCGCCATGTGTCTTCGCATAGACCTCTCTGCGCATCTCAGGTTGACTCGTGGTCTTGAGTCCATCATAAACTGGGACCGCTGCTAGGCTCAGTGGAGCAGCTCACTGCTCTGCGTCTCAACCAGGCACTGGCCCCATTCTGCAGCACGCAGGAAAGGCTGATATCCTGCTCTGTACGAGGGCCCTCAGGTGGTCACTCGGGTGAGGAGGAGCGGTCACTCTGGGGTGTGCTGAGCCAGTTCCTCAATGCTGAGGGCCCACTAGGACCCTCTGCTGCTGCCATCTCTGACCCTGTCATCAAAAATAATCCTTACCCTGAAGGTTAAAACACTCATGGCTCTCCTAATGCATGACGCAGCCCATAAAAAGCAGCTCAGGATGCTGTACCTCCACACCTCTTAAAGAGAGAACAGAGCATCCTATTGGTGGCTCTGAAACAGACCAACAAAGACATCAAGTGTCGTGGCTTATCAACATGCCACGGCGTAAACAAACCAAACTTGAAGCTATGGTCCCTAATCCTAAGAAAGGAGCAATTGCCAGGGGGCTCCCTAACTCTGAGGGTTCTGTTTTGAGGACTCTCCAAGGAAAACCACTTATAAATGTGTGCAGGGCAGAGAGGACCCTACCCCAGCCCCAAGTTATCCAGTAACTTGGATACACAGGAAGGAAATGAAAATCTGAAATGGAGGTACATAGTTGGACTCAATTGAAAATCCAAAATCTACTAAAAATATATATAATAAAAGATTAAAGGGGTGCCAATGAGCTTTATGCTTCTAGAACATAGGTTCTCATTAATTTTAACAGAAGCTAAAATGCACCATGGGCTTCATTGATACTGGGTCTTAAATTACAATTATACCAGGGCATCCCGCTAACTTAAATCAAAGTCCCTGATACCTGAGGGTCCTACTGTATTTAAACAAATGTCCCTATACTCTTAGAATAGTTACCGAACATACAGTGGAGGACAGACATACACTTACCAAACATACAGTGGAGGACAGACAGGTATCCTTCACTTTAACCATCAGAACTATTGCCTTGCCTCAATCCCCTATGGCCGTATTGTCCCCATTACTCTAAATTATCCCACAGTGGACATGGGCACTCTGTGGCTGTGAGTAATGATGAAAATAAAACGAAGTTTATGACACTTACAATCATCTTGCAAAATCCGATCCCATGGGCCTTCCTTCCACCAGTCCACAAGAGTTCATAGAGCACAACATAAACTGAAACAGGCTCTCAAGGATTGGAACCCTGTATAGAAGACCTGTTTAGAGAAGGGCAGACTATCTCCATGGCTTCTCCATTTTCCTGTTCAATTCTTAAAACTAGAAAGAATGAATGACACATCTTGGTGCATGACTGCAACCTAATGTCGTGGCCCCACCCTGTAACACCCCCATACCAAATATTATGGAAAGGACTGACTCTTTCCAATCAGTAACTGGTATATACTCTGCAGCCACAGACTTGGCTAATACCCTCTATTCAGTCCAAATCTCAACCTCTCAGTTTGCCTTCCCCTTTGAAGGGACACAATACGTTTCCAGCTGCCTACGCACAGGGACTCCTCAGCAGCTTCACCACAGCACACGACCGTTGACGGCAAGGCCTTAACCTCCCCCAGCTCCCTCCAGCGTCCCGGGTATGATATTACCTGTGATAACCTTCTCTGAGGATTCACTGAACATGCTCATTCAGGAAATACAGGTATTCACAAGGGAGTTCTCTAAGAGGCACGGGCCGTTGCCCCCCAGGAAGCCCAGCGCCGGGCACCACGGGGCCGTTTCCAGGCGCTCTTTGGCCTGAAGGACGGCCGCGCCCTGACACTCAGGAAACGCCCCTGACCCTCGCGGCACCCACAGCAGCAAACGAGCCCAGCATCTTTTGGGCTTCCTTGGGTTCTGGAGGCAGCACGTTTCTCATTCACACGTTTTTCTTAGGCATTTATGCTGTTCCTCACAAACCCGGCCCCAAAGTCTCTGCGCCCACCCCGCGAGCGGGGCGGCGGCGGGGCCCGCGGGCGGCGGGCTGGAGAGGTGGCTGCGGGGGCCCCGCGCGGCAGCCCCACGTGGCGCCCCGAGGCTCGCAGGGCCCGCGGGGAGGGCGCAGAGCGGGCTGCGGGCGCGGGAGGGGGCGGCGCGGGCGGCGGGGGACCCCGCGCGCACCTGCCGCTGCGGGAGGCTGGTGTTTCCCGCCGCTGCGATTGGTAGTCAGCTCGGCGGGCTGTCGGTGCGGAGTCTTTAAGATCCCCGGACACGCCTGGGCCCCGCGCGGCGCGCAGTTTCAAGGCCTTCCTAGGGCTAGGGCTGCCCGGGATGGGCGGGGGTCCGCGGGGCGCGTTGCTGTGGGGAGCGGCCTGCAGCGAGGGGGTGAGGCCGGTTGCAAGAGTGAGCCGGGAGTCAGCCCGTGAGGGATTCGAACCGCGGTCTCCCGCGTGGGAGACGGGGATACGCACCACTGTACTAACGAAGAAAAAACGCGAAGCGCGCCTAGAAACTTCTCATTTGGAGAGTTCACTCAAGTTTGGTGCTGGGTCTTTTCCCGAGCAGAGAAGTAAAGAGAAATTAGATTATTTTCACATGAAATTTTTATTGTAAGATTTTGTGAAAACGATCGTCTCCTCGTTACTTCGAAATTCTAAAATCGACAGCCGAGCAAGAGATTATGGCATTTCTGTAAATGTGTTCGGGTCACTAATAGCAAAGAAATATTCATTCATAGCAATGAATGCAATTGTTAAGAGGATTTGGATGTAAAGCAGCTCGTATACACTGCCAGTGGAGGCATATAGTTTCGCAACTTGGCAAAACGGTTAGGCTTTGCCTCAAAAAGTTAAACATATACGGAAACTGACAAATCAACAACTTGGCTCCTTAGGAACACACATCAAGAAACACTTCTTTCTGTATAGCATGCCGTGTGTGCATCGGTGCTCAGAGCAGAGTTGTTTGCAGTATTAAACACCTGGAAACAACTCAAATGCCCATTGAGTGATGTCTGAGAGCTCTGACTCTAAGACTCTGAATGTAAATGGGAAAATTGCCCACGGTATGTTCGTGAAAATTGCTCATATATTAGCACCCCCCTTAAAAAAAAAACTCAATATAGTCTTAAATGTAGAAATAATAGAAAAAATTCTCTGATCACTTGAGTATTAGAAAACGTTTTAAAGAGGTAATATAAACAAAAAAGTATAAAATAAAGACAATGAAAGCGCTATATTACAGACATGATAGTATACAGCTGAAGCAGTTCTCAAAGGAAAACTTGAAAACTTAAATACTTCTATGAGTTGAAAAGAAATAATACTAAAATCAAGACTATCTCAATCAAGACTTGGTTTAATTTTCTAGAAAATGGACTCTGAGGCAGAGATTTGCATGCACAGTCTATTGAAGAGTCACAGCTAGGAGCACACTTGTAAGGATGTGAGGAAAGTAGGACTGGAGGAAAGGAAAAATTAAACCACAGAGGCCTCAGCTAGTCCCATGGGTAGCCTGGAATAGGGATGGCCTTCAGAAGTGTCCCAGATCCAGACAAAATGCAGTCATTGGACATGGCCTGCCTCATGATAACTTTGGCAGAGTAAAACCTTTGGCAGGTAGCTATTCCTAGAGATGGATCTACAGGTGTGAGAGCTCATCAGACAACACTCCTGGAAGCTGTCGGGATGGGCACCTTGATTCTGAAAGAGGGATCTGGGGAGCACATGAGAACCTCCACTGTCATTCACCCCATGCTGTGCTTGGATCCACATGCTTCCTATAGTACGTTCACCTTATTTGTGAACAGCCTCTCCTGGACTCTACTTGAGTCATTTTTCTAGGACACTCACAGGAGAATGGTTAATGGGACGGTCTATAGACCCCTCCTCTGCAACTGATTCAAGACCACAAATAACACTCATTATTTCCCTCCTCTACAACCCATCCTAGGTCCTGTTCCACTCGGCCAGCACCTCTGCTGGTCTAGGTGTCTTCCTGGTGATGACCCAGACACTCATTCCTGTGGGCTATGTGCCATTGTCTCCAGGCTCTGCTCATGGTATCGCCTTGCACTTGTTAATTTAGGGTCGAAATTTGTGAGGAAAGTGTCTAGTGATTACCCAGTATATCGCGTGATTGGTAACATATTCTTTCCTGCCCCCATGTATAATGGCAGCCTTACCTCCTTCTGGTGATAAAGATCAATTCCACCTGCCGCCATGGTAAACTACTTGCTTACTAGTTGCTTGTCATCAGAAGACTGGAAGGGACTGGGCAGCAGTTGTAGATCAAAGTTCAATGGCACTTTTTCTATGTCCGTGGTAGAAATATTTTTTCCTCTGGAAACCAAGATTTATATATACTCAGAACCTAAAGTTGGGGAATGAGGTGCACTAATTTTCCAAGTCTGTCACTGAGTCAGAGTGAATGATGGTTACTGCAACCGCTTCTGCTTCTTCCTCGGTTCCTGGATCCCTGTGTCTACCTTTTGGAGGCAAGGACCCATAGAACGGCTGTTGAATAAGGGTGTATGTCACATTGAGGGAGTGTTGCCTCATCTTTTCTGGGCTTCATCTCCATGCCTGTGCCTGTCGGTCAGCAGCTTCTAAATAGTACATATTTGATATAACTAATCAAGATCATTGCCATATGACTGTTAACCAGCCCCATTTCTTTAAAGTGGATCCCACATATTCCAAGGCAATATTATTCAGGGTCCTATATTGGTGGATTAAAACCTCTGTCAGCCCTGTGATGGGAGTACTAGTTGTGACCTTGCAGGCCAGGGAAAGTCAAATCCATACCCACCAAAAGTGTTGATCCCTGTCAAGAAGCACTATTTCCCCTTCTAGGCTAAAACAGGTCCCAAGTAATTAACTGGACTCTGGTGGGTCGATGATCTTCTCAAGGGATGTTGTCATATTAGGGGCTTGGTTTTGTTCTTGATTGCTGAGCAACTGGACATTCAACAGCAGCAATTGCTCATCCATTCGGTGAGTAGAAACCCATACCGTTGTGTACAAATGTAGACTCAGGTTTTCCTCCATGGTACTCACGCATAAGCCCATTTTGCCAACTCTGGAGTAACTGATGACAGATGGTGGTTGATTTCAAGAGGTCAAGTCTTCCATTGACTGGTTTATTGTCTCTTCAAAGTTGATTCTCTCTAGTGGGTTATAACATATGGTACAAGAATATTCATACTTTGTGCCCACTCCCATAGGTTTATTCACGTATCTCTATGCCAGATACCCTTATCCTTGATCTTCTCATCTTTCATGTCCATCTGTAAATTAAACTTGGAACATTTCTTCATTTATCATAAGGTATTCATCGGTAAGGAACTCTGGCCATAGTGGTGGCTGGCATGGATTGAAAGACTAAATATTCTTAAGATATCAATTCTACCCAAAGTCATTTACAGATTTAATGTGATCCCAATAAAAATTCTAACAGTCTTCTTTGCAGAAATAGAAAAGCCAGTCATCAATTCATGTGAAGGACAAGGGTAGCCAAATAGCTAAAACCATCCTGAAAAAGAAGAGTGAAGTTAGAGGACTCACACTTCCCAACTTCAAAACTTATTGCAAACTACATTAATCAAAGCAGTATGGTATTGGCACAAGGACAGACCTATAGATCAATGGAATAGAATTGAGTGTGTAGGGGAAAAAACCCCACACATCTATGGGCCAACTGACTTAGACAAGGAGGCCAAATTCACTCAAGGAAGAAAGACTAGTCTCTTCAGGTGTGCAATAATCTGGATACACTCTAGGAGTGCCTGGCTCAGCTGGAGAGAGATCGTCTGGTTCTGAGGTGCAGGTATTCAGCTTAGAAGATGGCAGCTTTTCTATGTAACCAAGGAAGCAACTATCATTGAACTGTGACAGGATTCATCAGGTGGAGGAGTTTCTTCAAGAGAAAATCAGCCTGATGCAAGTAAGCATCTTCCTTCAGAGGATTCTCTTAGTGAGAATGAGAAGACAGTTTCTCCCAAGTCCATTGTCTATCCCGTATTCAGTGTGTCTTCAGTCAACACAGGAAGATCTCTAGCTGAAGAACAGTCTTCTATGGATTCATCGTATCTACTAACTTCTTGAAAGAGATGAATATACAGAAAAATATTAATTGCCAAAGATACAAATAAAGAAATTAAAGACCAGTTCATCATTGATGCAGGTCAGAAATATTTTGGGGCTATTATATGTAAGTCTTGTGGCATGATCTGTACTGCTTGCAACTCAGAAGAAGAACTACATCATATTCAGTATCACCAGAGATTTCTGGAGGAAATCAAATATGCAGGTTGGAAGAAAGAGCATGTAGTAGCAGAGGTTTGGGATGGGAAAATCTTGTTGGTCAAGCCACATGATTCAAATTATGCTATCAGAAAGGTAGATGCCCAAGAACTTGTTGATAGTGAATTAAGATTCCAGCAACTTGTTTCCAGATGTCCAAAAAAGACCAAAACATCTCTTTGTATATCTGATGAAAAGATAGTAGTTGGGTGTTTAATTGCAGAGTCCATCAAACAGGGCTTCCGTGCTCTATCTGAACTAATTGGTCCAGAAGCCCCAGGCTCTAAAGAATGTCATAGGGCTCAGCATTATTCAATCTTTCCTGAGCCTGCAGTGTGCAGGATAAGTAGAATCTGGGTCTTCAGACTGAAGAAAAGAAAATGCATTGCAAGACAACTAGTAGATGCTCTCAGGAATTGCTTCATGTTTGGATGTTTTCTCAGCACTGATTATATAGCATTTTCTGACCCAAGACCAGATGGCAAATTATTTGCAACCAAGTACTGCAAGACCCCTAATTTCATTGTATATAATTTTAATAGTTAAAGCTAATATCAATTATAAAACAGTGACTGTGTAGATAAGTATGGACAGCCCGTTATCACACAACAAGAATTATTTAAACAAAATTAAAATTTAAAAAACTAAAACAGCCCCTTCTACCTACTACCACTTCCCCACCCCATACACAGACTCAGTTTTATTACATATGGATTGAAAAGTCAGAGCTAAGTTTGTCAAATTATCTGGCGATTCAAAAAAGTAACAATCTTTGGGTGACATATACTGACTAGCACTCTGAATTCTTAATTATGAAACTTTGTGGCTGTAACTGTAGAAAATTATGTACATAATTTTTAAAAAAAACATTGCTAAAGCAAGATGGCTTTCCACAGAAATGTGACCATTTACTATTATTTTTTATGAAGCACACTTTTGAGCCAAAACTATATCTTGTCCCATCAGAAGCAATCACGCAAATTTAAACCCAGGCGAATACTTTACTTGCCTGATTTTAAAGGTAATTCCTGAATTATTTATACTAAGTTCTCACTTTATAGGCACTTCGCTGAAGCAACTCAATTGGAATATATTTAGAAAGTGTTTTGAATGACTAATTTGTAACAAGAAAAGGTAGAAAGGAATGAGTAAGATATTTGCAGCTTTTTATATAGAATAGAATTCTAGAGTTTAATGTTTTAATCTTATAAATCAAATTAATCAAATGCACATCTCTCATGAGATTTAATTAAAATTAAACCCTGTGCAATTAAACACTGTGCAATTAAAGTGCAAAATTGTCATTTCACTAATTTTGTAGTATGAAAATGCTAGTGCTTATTATCTTTAGGGAACTTGTTACTAGTAATTGATGTCTTTAATAAAATTGATGCCAAGTTGGTTTGAAAACAAAAGAATAGTTTCCTCAACAAATGATTCTGGGAAAACTAGATATCCACATAAAAACATGAACTCAAAATGGATCAAGAACCTAAATATAAGAGCTAAAACTACAAAACTCTAAGAAGAAACCATAGGGGTTTCTTCAGGACCTTGTATGAGACAATGGATTCTTAGATTTTACACCGAAAGCACAAACAACAAAAGAAAAAAATAGATGAATTGAATTTCATGAAAACTTAAAACCTTTATGTATCAAAAGACATAATAGAGAAAGTGAAAAGACAACCTGCAAATGAGAGAAAATCTTTGGAAAGTATATACCTAATAAAAGTTTAATACCCAGAATATACAAAGAACTCTTGCAATTCAATAACAAAAAGACAAAAAACCCAATTAGAAAGCAGGCATAGGGCATGAAGAGACATTTCTCCGAAGAAGGTATACAAACGGCCAATTAGCACATGCAGAGATGCTCGACATCTTTAAGAAATGCAAGTCAAAACCACAATGAGATACTACTTTATACCCTCTAAGATGGCTATTATTAATAAAACTGGGAAATAAGTGTTGGTGAGGATGTGGGGAAATGTTGTTGATGGGAACGTGAAAACAATGCCGTCACTATGGAAAGCAGCTGGCAGTTCCTCAGAAAGTTACACACAGGATTACTATGTGACCCAGCAGTTCCCCTTCTAGGAACATACCCAAAAGAATTGACAGCAGTGACTTGAACAGGTGTCTGTACACCAATGTTCATAGCCACATTATTCACAATAGCCAAAAAGTGGAAACAACTCAGATGCTCAACAAGATGAATGGATAAACAAAATGTGATGTATACATACAACACAATGTTATCCAGTCCTGCAAAGGAATGAAGTTCTAATACATGCGACAACATGGATGAACCTTGAAGACCTCACAGAGAGTGAAACAAGCCAGAAAAAGAAGGACAACTATTGTATGATTCCTTATATGAAATACCCAGAATATCATATTCATAGAGAAAGGTAATTAGAGTTTACCAGGATGGCAGTTACTGCTTAGTGGGTACAGAGTGTCTATCTGGGGTGTTGAAAAGGTTTTGGTATAGGATGGTGGTGATGGTAGCACAACATTATGAATGTACTTAATACCACTGAATTGTATACTTGAAAGTGGTTACACTGGAGAACTTTATGTCCTATATTTTTTATCATAATAAAATTTTTCAAAATTCATAAAATACATTAAAAACCAAAAAGAGAGAGGGAGGGAGAGAGGAAGAGAACAATGAAGTTCTTTATGAACTGACATGGAGAGATTTCTTGGGTATATTTTTTAAAAGCATACTCTCTTTAGTGTAAGAAAACGAGGAAATAAAAATATTTGTGTGCTTGTTTCTTCAAAAAGTGAGACAAGAAGGACAAACACGATTGAGACTGATTACAAATAGGGGTTAGACGGAAATGATGGAGGGAAGGAAAGGGAAAGAACCAATGAGAGGAAAGAACACTTCTCTGAGTATATCTCTGCATAGTTTTGGCTTTAGAATGATTTTATGTTGCATGTATATACAAAACATTTTTAAAAATTAATAAGGATGGGGAAAATTCCATATGTATATAAATGAACATAATTTCCAATGAATAATATAGCCAAAAAGACTGAGAAACTAACCCAATTAATTCTTAAACACAGTATTTTTTTAAAAGATTTATTTATTTCTCTCCTTCCCCCCCCCCACCCCCGTCTGCTCTCTGTGTCCATACGCTGTGTGTTCTGCATCTGCTTGTATTATCAAGAGACACTGGGAGACTGCTACTCTTTTTTTGTTGTGTCATCTTCCTGCGTGGCTCCCTTACTGGGGGGAATCCCTGCATGGCATGGCACTCCTTGCGGGAGACACTGCACGTGGGCCAGCTCACCACAGAGGACAGGAGGCCCTGGGTAGAGAACCCTGGACCTCCCGTATGGTAGGCAGATGCTCTATGAGTTGAGCCACCTCCCAGTTCCCTTAAGCACTGTATTTTGACAGCATCATGGTAAATTGTAGACAAAAGGTGCTATAAACAGCACTGAACTCTTGGTAACTTGTTCCACGATGGCATGATTTAACACACTGTCCACCAAAGAAATGCACTAGAAGCCCTTTTCAGGATCTTTAACCCTAATCCAAATCCCAGGGTAATGACACAAAAATTTAAATGTAAACACAAAAAGGACTAAGACAATTTCCAGCTGTGTTTGGTTATGAGTTTTTCAGGCAGGGACTTTTGCAAGGTGAGTCAATTTTCTGTGTACCAAGATTTAAGCCATGGGGAACCCCAGAGAGGGCCTTGCATTCTAGTAGACTCACCCAAATGCTTGCCCATCGCCTTTCCGCAGAGTAATGAATTATTCTATTGGAATTTTGAAAGGCTTTCTTTTCGGGAATTCCATCACTAGTTAACTAGCTCACACAGTGACCACTGCCTTTGCCCAAGAGCACCCAGCACAGCTAGAAAGCACGCTGAAATCCATCCCTTCCCCTCCAAGGCTGGCAGAGAAAAATATAAAAAGCAATCTTTTCATCACATGCCTAAAACTGGGGAAAGAGAGCAGGAGCAGGCCTGGGTCCGTCCGATTGCTCCTTGGGGGTTACCCCTCATCCCACCTAAGTATGGATAGAGGGGATTCCTGAGTTTGCACCGCTAAGTAGGGGAGACCCCATTTTCTATTCCCCTTGGAAATTCAGAGTGGTAGCTCACTTGAAATTAGGAAAGGATACTGCCGGAGACAAATCAGAGCATGAATTACGTCAGGGCAGTGCCTTTTCCCTCCGTTTTTACTGTGACCTCCAGCCCCCAAGTTGTCCATAGACAAGAGGTTCAGGCATCTGCAAAGAATTGAAAGAAAACATGCGTTTATCCCCCGAACATGGACTTGAACCCCAGAACCTCAGATTGAAAGTCTGATGCTCTACCGATTGAGCTATCCAGGCCAGGGAAAGATATTGTTGCTTCAATAATACAGGTTATCAAGAAAGTCTAGGGAATAAAATTTTGAGGAACATAGATTTCTTTATAGAACCAACTCTTGGAAATTACCATTGAATTTATTTATTTGTTTGCCTGTTCCAAGTTATGGCTCAAAGCAGGTGGTTCTATTCTATCTCCTTTGGTGTTTTCCCACCTTTTTCAGAGGTGGGCTTTCCTGGAATCCTACTGCCACAGCAAAAAAACAAAACAAAACAAAAAACAAGCAAAAATAAGCAAACAAATAAAGTGACGCTCACTTCCAAGAGTTGCTTTTGTCGTGGGAAACGACCTCCCTCAAAATCTACTCGTCCAAGATTTTGGTACATCTCCTTTTTCATCACGTCCACCTTCGCCCCCCACTCCCGCCCCCTCTCCTTTGCACTCCTTTTCTTCACTTTCTCGCCGCTCTCTGTTCCTCTCCCCTCAGCTGCGCACCCCGTTTTGGCCACTTCAGCCATTTCTCTGCCTGTGCTTCCCCCTTCACTGCCGAGAAGAACCGCTGGAGACGCACCGCCCTGCTTCCCCCAAACACCGGGAGGCCCCGTGCATCCTTGTGCTAGCCTCTTTCTTTAGTCCACATGTTACCTTGAGCTTCACTGCTGTTCAACGAGGAACGGCCGGCTGTTAGTCCCGCGTCGGCGGCTTCCTACACTCGTGAGACGTGCTCACGGCGTCAGTGCAGAGGGAAGGCAGCAGTGCATCGCTGCATGCAGACCACAAACGGGACGTTGCCTTGCTTCCCAATATATTGTGCGTTTTTAAAATGCTGAAAAGATACAATTTTGATAATCTCCAATTAGGACAGGAAATGCAGCGCTTTCTTTGTGTCTCAAGTGTTTTACTTCTTGCGTGTTGTGGGAAATGTTGAAACTGGCAGAGAACATCGCATACTGCAGCAATGCTAAAACGTAGAAGAGGATGGTTTCCATCCAGGGACCTCTGCGTTATGATTTGGATGGCTCTCATGTCTTGTCTACATCTTGGAGACAGAAAGTGCTACTGGAAAGGTGTAACTTTTCAGTGGGGTTCTACAAGGACAGGTTATCAATACTTCAGACCTCCTAAGGAACCAGAAACCACCATTGTCCAAAGACACTGAGAAGGCCATTTGTTGAGATGACCCTGGTCACCAAGACGCTGACCCCAGAATGGCAGTGAGTTTTGCTGCATAAAGCTCAACCTCTGAAATGCAGAATGAGCCTTTTTCTGAGCTGTTCTTGCCTTCTCAATTCTCCTGTGAATTCTGCAGGATGCCGGTCACTCTTTTTCATCTTCTCTGATGCAGGATCCACGGTTCTTGTGTTGACCTCCTAAGACAGAATCCATCGTCATTATTTCCCTACTTGCTTCGCTCCCACTGTTTCCCCAGCTGCACCAGTAGACTAAAACCCCCACCTTCCAAAAAACCCCACTGGCTTCAGATCTCGTCGACCAGTAACTTTCAGTCCTAAGTGAGCGCTCCTTCAGAAAACAGGAACCTGGAGTCTAAAACCTATTTACAAATAGGATCTTTGAAGATGCTTGGTTAGGATGAGGTCAAAGTGGATTGGGGTGGGCCTCATCCAATGTGACTGGTGTCCTGTAAGAAAGGGGAAGTGGGCACAGACGGACAGACCCCGGAGAGAACACCTTGTGGGGACTTAGGGGGAGACCACAGCCCAAGCACTGCCCGCAGAGCAGCAGAAGCTGCAGGGAGGCCCGGGAGGGTTTGGGCTACTGGCCCAGAGTGGTGAAACCACACGTTTCTGTAGTTTTGAGTCATGCTGTTTGTGGTGCTTTGTTAGAGCAGCCCTAGGAAGAGCCCCAGAAACGCAGACAGCGAGCTAATGGCCCTGTGAAAACTGCTCAAGAGCTCAGAGCAGATGTTCTTCTCTACCAAGACCGACCTGCTTCCTCCCTGCAGGCGTTTGTTGAGCCTGGGTTCCAGGATATGCCACACGTATTTCATGTTCAGCATCTGCTCCTTACTGCTTCATCTTTAACGTCAGACCTATCTTTAAATTTCTGTGCAGCTGCTTCGATGTCTTCTTTAGAAGCCCCGTGTTGCAGTTGCCATTCAGCTCCTGCTTGCCGCTTCTAAAAGAGCTGCAGACGACATTATCATCACAGAGGGAACAATGGCAGGATCTCTCCCACAAGGTTCTATGATTTAAGCCCCCAGCAGGGCAGCTTCACAGCCTGAGCCCATCGGGTCCACAGCTCACCCCTTCCCTCCTCGGCCCCAGGAGGGCCCTGCTCTTGGGGTTTAAGGCTCTGCAGTTGCTCTTCTGAGCTTCTGTTTTATCTTTCAACTTGTGCTTTGTGAGCCCAGTGGGAAACGCAGCACCAGTAGAGGTGGTGAGGTGGGGCTTGGACACTCAGCTCATGTGGATCTTGTGTTCTCACCTCAGAAGATGGGTTTTTAGCAGCCAACTTGAAGAAAATTTAGGGAAACATCTTCAGGACCTAGTTTTAGGCAATGGCATCTTAGACTTTACACCAAAAGTACAGATAACAAAAGAAAAATTAGAAAAATAGGACTTCATCAAAATTAAAACTTTTGTGCATCAAAGACAACCTACTGAATGGGAGAAAATATTTGGAAACCACATAAAGGTTTAAAATCCAGGATATATAAAGAACTCTTGCAATTCAATGACAAAAAGACAAACAACCCAATTTACAACTGGGCAAAAGTCTTGGATAGACAATTCTCTGAAGAAGATACAGAAATGCTCAATAAACACATGAAATTTAAAAAAAGCTGAACATCACTGGCCATCAAGGAAATGCAATTAGATAGCATTTCATATCCACTATTTTTTTAAAAATGGAAACTAACAAAGTGTTGGAGAGGATGTGGGGAAATAGTAAGTGTCGTACATTGTTGGTGGGAATGTAAAATTGTGCAGCCACTGTGGAAAACAGTTTGACCATTTCTCAGAAGTTTAAGTATTGAATTAACACATGGCACCACTTCTAAGTGTGATCCGACTTTTAGATGTATAGCCAAATTATTGAAAGCAGGGACTTAAACAGATATTTGCACATCAATGCTCATAGTGGCATTATTCACACCATTGCCAAAAAATGGAACCAACCCAAGTGTCTATCAACAGCAGAATAGAGAAAAAAATGTGGTATTTATTATTTGGTGGTAAGAAGGAATGAAATTCTGATACATGTGGCAACATGGATGAACCCTGAAGGCATCATGTTGAGTGAAGTAAGCCAGACACAAAAGGACAAATATTGAATGATATAATTTATATGCAGTAAGCACAATATGCAAATTCATAAAGTAAGAAACTGTTTTCAAGGGCTGGGTGGTGGTAGAGGTGGTGAATTAATCTTTAATTGATATGGAATTTCTGTTTGGGGTGATGGGAAAGTTTGGGTAATGGATGTTGATGATGGAGGCACAACTTTGTGAATGTCATTGTACATTTGTACACTCTATTGTACATTTGAAAGTGGATAAAGTGAGAAATTGTAGATTATATGTAAGTTACCAGAATAAAAAAACACACACACACAAAGAACTGTGCAACAGCAACATAAAGAATGAATCATGTAAACTATGGGCTATCAGTAATAGCATAAATATAACAGTATTGTTTCAATTGCAGAAGTACCATACTAATGCAAAATGTTAATAATAGGGAGATTGTGGGTGAGATGGGAGTATATGGGAACTCTACTTTCTGCATGATACTTCTGTAAACATGAAACTGTTCTAATTTGAAAAAATGGAATAACTGCTTGTTGAATTGCATTGTGAGAGTTGCCTACTAATTCTGCTAGTATTTCTGGGAAGGTGGAATAAATCTAAATTGCACCTGCCATTAAAAAAAAGAAAAAAAAACTGATAACAGAAAAATGAACAGTCCCCAATTAGAGGAGTGGTTGGAAAAGAATGAGCAGAGAATGGAGAAAATAATTTAGGATTTCATCATTTCAGGGAGAATGTAATGAAGGAAAGATTTTTAGGTGCGTGTGAATCTGTAGGGGTGAGAAGAAGTGAGTAAAGTGTGAAATTTCATCACAGAGGCTGTGTGTGTGTGGTTTGCAGAGGCCCTGCTGTTCAGTGAGGTAAGTTAATCCCCCTTGACGGTACATGGCTCATTTCTGTTACTGGTCAATGAAAACTCTCAGTTTTACTTTGCTTCGTTATATTTCCCCCTCATGCCCCATATCCAGTCCTTTCATCTCCTTCAACTTGCAGATACCCTCTTTAATGTGTTTGATATAATTCTTGAGAAAATAAAATCTCCTAGACAAATGTGTTGTTGATTTGTGTGGCTTTAGTTTTCATTAGTTCTGTTAATCCTAATATATTTTTTATTTTACTCAACACAGTTTGAAAAATCCACTATTCATGCTACATTTACATCTGCTTCATTACCTGTGGCTGCTGCATAACTACTATATCAAACACAGTCATGGCAGTACTACTGATGGACACCTGAGTCGCTTGTAACACTCTGCTACCTTGAAATACTACACAGACCATCTTAGGGAAGGCCAACTAGAGCTGAACTGTAATTTCATTTAGTTACAATCCTAAAAGAAGAATTGCTAGGTGGTAATTAAAAAACTATACAGGAATACTGGCACATCAATTGGACTTAACATTAAGCTGACATCAATATGATATGGGATCTACTGATCAACACATAATTTCTCTCCATTTACTTACTTGTATTTCAAATGTGTTTCAATAAAATTTACATATTCCTTAAAAAAAGTTACACAGGAAGAAAAACTCACTTAATGCCAATGCTGTGAAAATCTAAGATCTCTCATTGTAAGACCATGATTCCATGGAGAACTTCATACCCACGCAATTTTCATCTTCAAAAAACAAGCAAGAAAGCATATCTAAATTACTTTATTGTCAGAAGAAATCTCAAAGCAAGCATTTAATTTAGTGTATTTTAACAGCATTAGCATTTCTTTACTGTTGACGACCTAAATATGTTCTCACTACTACCCATTTCCCACTGGTAGAGGGGTTTGAATGCAAGTGGACTTGGAAATATCCTCGAATTCTCTAATTCATGAATTTTTATTTGTGGACCTTCAGGTTTGAAGTGTGAGATGCCTTTTTTTTTTAACTGCTGTTTCTCTGGGGAACCAGTGTTCTTGGGTGGCTGCAATCAGTGGAGGCCCAGGAGCCTTGGAGTAAAGAGGTTTGAACTCTGAGTTGTCCAAAGTGAAATTCTGATTGATGATAACCTGAGCAAAACAGAACTGTGTCAGAAGTGGGATTCGAACCCACGCCTCCATTCGGAGACCAGAAACCCCGATGGTGGGAAGCGAGCGCTTGAGTCTGGCGCCTTAGACCACTCGGCCATCCTGACACGTGGGACTGATCTTTCTACAGTGTCACACAATAGACTCAGCTACAACAGAATTCACAGGAAAAATTAAAAACCTCATTTCTGTCATCTGTCGGACTGAGTGGCAGCTCTGAGCTCACTGACTGCGACCTGGAGAGTGAGAGTGAGCGTGTTTCCGCCGAGCTGAGTGATTCCCACGCGCTGAAGACGAGGCTGGGCGGGACACCGAGGGGCGCTTCTGCCCCGCCCCCTCCCACCCTCCGGCCCCGCCCTCCCAGAGCCGCCGGGCGCGCCCCTCCCCGCCGCGCCCCGCCGCCGGGTTCCTGCTGTTGGGCGCCCGGCGCCGCCGGCTGCTCGGCTTCTGACGTCCCCGCTCCTCCCCACCCCAGGCCGAGACTTCACGGCCTCCTGGAAACGCAGCCGCCTGCACCCCGCGGTGCAGCAGCCGCCTCTGGCCTCCGCGCTGCAGACTGCGCTTTACAGGGGAATCCCGCCGCCCCTCTCCAGCGTCCTTGGGGGCTTTTCAGTAAATATTCATTCCACCCACCTCGGCTGGCAGCCCCTGCTCCTAGAGATGTTTCATGTTATGACTGAAAAATATGTACAAATGATCGTGGAAATGAAATAAGACCTGCTCCAGAAAAGAAACAGCTTTGTCAAATGATTATTCTAGGATGAAATGAGAAGCAGTTTAAAATTCCTGCAGAGAAGAGTATTACCACCTCTCTATAATTAGATTGTAAAGGCCTAAATGTGTATACAATATACTTAAATTTGCGGAGTTGTCATTTTTAAATCTGTGTTTTATTTATATGTATACATATTACCATGAAATTTAATGGGAAGCGTCTCTTAAAATTAAATATTTGTAGCTTTTACTCTTTTTAAGGTGACTTTTTTTCCTCTATAGTTACTGCAATTACAGCAGTATACAAAATTGGCAGTCTATTTTTAAAATATAAGCATATGGTGAATTTTTTTTTACTAATGCTTCCTATACCTGTTCAAATTCTATGTGCATGTTTTTGGTAAAAATGAAAACCTCTGAATATGTATTAAAATATCTAGGAGCTCTGTTTTCAAAATCTAATGTGACTATGCAAATGCAACTGAAATATGTCATCATCCAATTGTCTTTGATGGATTGCTTCTTGTTTGGGCACAGCAGAGGCTAATAGTTCATAAACTTCTGTATAGCATATTGCCCAGACACCTCTTGATATTCATTATTTTATATTCTCAACTTTTTCTTTGTTGGGGGAAATTGGGTAAGTGAAATCTGAGCTAACAAGTGCATCTGAGTTGCTAGATTTCAACCATAAAAAATCTCTGTGGCCAGGGGTTCAACTGTGGTAGGGGAGGAACACTGGTGTGGGCTGTTATTGACGGGGGCACAGGGTTGGGAGGGAGTTCTCCAGGGCATGTATATAGGGCACATAAAAATGTTCATATATACATTGGGTATTTTCATAGTTGTTACAGTTACAAATGACAATTGAAGGAGTGCTGAGTTCCTAGCCAGGGGAGCTTTATCACATTCCCCAATGGAGCAGCAACAATCCCCCAACTGCAAGGGCAAAGACCATTGAAGAAGGATGTTCCAATGATGAGCCCTTGATACTGATGACTATGGTTATGAGCCTGTGTGCCTCAAATTTGAACTAGGCCTAGAGCTGCTTGGATCTCTGGACTGTCCATGTACCAGCTGGGCCCTGAGCCTCAACAGAGTTGCACCTCCTACTCTCTGGGTAAGTTTGTTGGACTTACCCAGGCCAGCTAAAAGGGAGGTGAAGATGGTCAACCACAACACCAGGGAACCAGGAGTGCCTACAACTCCAAGCAGGAGAATCGCATCTATCAACCATGTGGGTCTAAGCCTCCTCTCAATACAAAGGTGGAGGGGACATCGCCATCCCAGGGTCCACAGGATGGAGGAATAAAATATGGATTAGAGTGGACTTACTTTTATTCTAGTATAGAACTATTGATCTGGAGACAGTGGTCATGGTAGTTGCGGAGGGCAGGGAGAGGGAAGAAGAGATGGGCTGTGGGGCATTCTCGGGACTCGGAGTTGTCCTAAATGATATTGTAGGGACAGATGCTGGACGTTATATATCCTGTCATAACCCACTGAATGTACTGGGGGAGAATGTGAACTACAGGGTAAACTATTATCCATGTGGTGCAGCAGTGCTCCAAAATGTGTTCACCAAATGCAACAATAGGCCAGAATGATGAAAGAGATTGTTGATGTGGGAGGAGTGGGGGTGGGGTGGGGTGTGGGTTATGTGGGAACCTTTTATATGTTTAATATAACATTTTTTGCAATCTCTGTATATTCAAAAAAATACAATTTTAAAAAAAGAAAACAAATCCCTGTGGCAAAATTTTATTTCCCAAAGATGGCTTTACCGATATATCCCTTCTTAGGTTCTCTTCTTTTAATGCATTTTGGCGCTTTTCCTTTGAGACGTGGGGGTCTGCGTTCCATCGCCTTGAACCCGGGTAGGTCTGTAACTATGACGGGAATGACGCTGCAGAACGTTCAATACTAGGTCATAAAGGCCGACGGCGGCTCGGCCAGCACTCCCTTGGTCTCAGGACTTTTGCCCTCAGAACGCAGACCCCATGTTGTAAGAAAGCCTAGAGAGGCCAGAGCACGTGGCAGCCCACCAGGGGAGGAGCGAGGCCCCTGACCCCCAGCCAGCAGCCGCTGCCGGACCTGTGAGTGAGCGATCCCCCAGGGGCCCTCCAGCCCCCAGCCTCACATTCGTTAGTTGAGTCCCCAGAACTTGTGGAGCCAAGAAAACCTTTCCCCACTGTGCCCTGCCCAAATTCCTGACCACAGAAACTGTGAGAAAGGAAGCAGCCACGGCTTAAGGGATTGAGCTCCCGCCTATCACACGGGAGGTCCTGGGTTCGGTTCCCAGGTTCCCATGTGCCTCCTAAAAAGGAAGACGAGCACACAACGAACAGACAGCAAATGCAAAACAAGAGGGGCTGGGGAGAAAGAAATCTTTTTAAAAACTGTGAGAAGTAGTAAATAATGATTTTTGTTTAAGTCACACAGCAATTTGAACCGGGTGTTAAAAGAAATAAAGCAAAATAGAGTCCCTGTGGCTAAGAGATATAAATGGAGGTTGTTCTAAAGGACTCAGATAGCCATCTTACCTGAAGGACAATCAGAGTACCCCAAATATTCACCAAACAACTTGTCTAAGCTTCTCTTCCTTTAAAACCCTTTGCCTGGAAATGCCAAGACCGGGCACGCCTTGGGCTACCTGACTCTGTGCTCCCCACGTTGCAAGTCTAAGACCTCCAATAGATGCCTTTGTTGCCTTGCAGCTTATTTGTCATATCTCAATTGTCAAGGGATAAATTTAATATAAAGGATTATTAACTAACGAGGGATTGGAGGAACAACAGATTGTCTAGGAACAAGAAAAGAGAACTCTAAAAAATAAAGGATTCAGAGTAGTCCTGAAGGATATTGCGGGGTCAGATGATGAACATTATATATCCTGCCATAATCCACTGAATGGACTAGGAGAGAGTGTAAACTACAATGGAAACTATAATCCATGCTGAGTAGCAATGCTCCAAACTGTATCCATCAAATGCAATGAATGTGCCACACTCATGAAAGAAGTTGTTGATATGGGAAAAGTGGGGGGTGTGGGAAGTAGGGTATATAGGAACCACCTATATTTTTTAATGTAACATTTTGTGTGATCTATGTATCATTTAAAAATAAAAAATAAAAAAATAAAAAAAGAATATAGGAATTGTAGATACAAGGAGCAGCCACTACCCTTAGGGCTAAGATAGAGCAACTATCTACTATCCCGCCCCCAGCTGAGATTCAACTCTCCTTGCGGAGGGGAAATTGCTGTGGCGCTGTTCCTGCAGAACTTGCTGGAAATCTTCCTGGTGGAACTTGCTGGAAATCTACCTTCTGGGGTTCCTTGGAGAGCTGTTCAAGGGGAGATCTGTAAGTGGTGGCACGCTCAAGGAGGGTGCCAGGGGAGGCTGGTGGCAGCCGTGCGCTGCGGGCGCTCTGCCCTGCGGAAGCTGATGCACGTGAAAGCCATGCAAGGTGCAGGAAATAGGCGCGCGGGAAGCTTCCCGGAAACCGGGGCGCGAGCTCCGCTTCCTCCCGCAGGGTCTCTCCACTGCGATCTACTGACAGCGCTTCATTTAAAGGACTCAGGTCCATTTTCACAAAGCAGGCAGGAAGAATGCATTTGGAGCTGAAAGGCAATAAATCCGTCATGGGCACAAGGTAATACAGAATCTGTTACCTGAAAATGGGCTCGTGCCCTTGAGGAACCCTGAAGCCGGTGACTTGGGGACAGGGCGGCAGGCAGACACGGGAGAGACCTTGAGAACTGCGGTGAAAGGACTCCGCAGACATTGTCCACCTGCCGCCTGGTCAGGGACGCTTACAGGAGAGGAAACTGTTGGTAGAAGCCGAAGGAAAGGGGGCTCGTGTTATCCAGTGCAGAAAGTTTAGTGACGTTGTCGCTGTGGTAGTGGGGACAGTAGGAAACAGACCTAAGAAAACGGATGGTTTCGCTCAGGATATTTCCAGGGTTCAAGGTGCTGAAGGGGCCACGAGGCCTTTTCTGGCTGCTCCTGTAGTAAAATGGTTGCACGGGAGATGCATTAGAGAAAGGATTGTTAACTGTCAAGGAATCAACAATGTTCAAAATAATATTGCATATTAAAAGTAAAGCTTTCTCATTGCTACAATTAAGAAAGGTCTGCTGGGAAAACATCAGACCCAAGGCATTTTCAGGAAATATGGTGGAAAGATGAAGCCAAGACAGGACTGTAAAGTCTTCCTTCAGGGCTGGGAAGGGTTTAAGGTGGTGCCTCCAACAGCCTCGAGGGTGAGCAAGCATCCCGGCGATTTCAGTCCTAGCTTTAGAGCCACCCTGAGTGGAGCGCAGATGGTCTATTCCCACTAAGCCCTTCCCAAATTACAGTTATTTTAGCAAAGCCAGTTTTGTTCTTGCGTTAAGCGCCTGATTTCAGGGGTCGCTCACTATGCAGCCATAGTAACTGCAACACTCATCATGGTAAACAGCAATATCAGAAGTGAAGGGACACTATGGGGGAGGGGTGACACATTCAAATAATGGAGCTCCAAGTCCAAGCAAGACTTTGCAGCTCATGTTTCTCTATATTTGACATTCCATAATTTATTCTGTTCCAAGCCTTGGCAATCTATACCGTGTGGACAGTATCTAGCCTACTGCTTGTTTTGTGAGGCTCCTGAGCTAAAATTTTACATTTTAAGATGGTCGAAAAAATAAAAAGACACAAATAATATTTTATGATGTGAAAATTATGTGAAATTCAAATTCTGGTGTCCGTAAAGTTTTATGGGAACACATTCACACATTTGTTTACATATTATCTATGGCTGCTTTTGTGCTACAATGCCAGAGCTGAGCAGTTTTGACCGCAACCAGATAATTGGCAAAGCCTAAGTTACTGATTCACCGGCCCTTTTCAGAAAAAGTTTGCCCACCCCGACTCTATTCTATTGTTCTGTATTTTCCAGTCTGAATGCACCGATAACTCTGGGTTCTTTGTTGTTTCTCTGGAGGATGGCTAGGAACTCTATTTCTTTTGAGATGGTTTTTGTTCATATGATATCAGTAAGGGAAGAATTTAGATCCACTTACTTGGGAACTAGCTCCAAGCGGCTTAGGAAAATCCCTTCTCTCTCTTCTGGATAAGCTGCCGCTTATGGAGAAGCATAATAGAGTGGGGTGGGGTGTGAATCTGGGGTTTAGAAGTTCATGGAAAGCAGAGAGCTAGGCATACTTTTCCTCCATTGGATAGTCTCGTACTAGAGGCTCTGTCAGTCTTCTTGCACCGTGGTACACTTCATTACTTTATGTAGCAGGTTGATATTGTTTATGAATTCCAAAAATAGATATTGGATTATGTTGTTAAACTGATGGTGTTAGATTCAGAGGTTTCACTTTTACTTGACTGAATTATGATCAAAGCTTTGATTTGGCCATGTCACTAGGATGTTGCGTCCCCATCCCCTTGATGGGTGGGGACCCACAGAGAAAACGACCCAGCAGAGGAGACAGTTGCAGTTTTGATGCTGGAGTCTTGGGAAGTAAATACACAGAAGAACACAGAGGAACAGCGATGGCTCCATAGACACAGCAGAGGCCCTTGGAAGAGAAAGAGCCTGACAATCTACTACAGTTGACCCTGTGGAGAAACTAAAGTTGCTGAGCCCAGAGAGAAATGAGCCCTGGGGAGAGAGAGGAGCCTTATCCCAGCCTACAGCTGAGACCAGAAGTGGCTGGAACCACGGAGCCTGAGAGGAAGGCTGAACCTTCACAGAGACCAGCAGCCATCTTGCTCCAACAAGCAGCAACAGACATTGGTGAGGAAAGTAACTTATGCTTTATGGCTTGGTAACTGTGGGCTTCTACCCCAAATAAATGCCCTTTAAAAAAGCCAAGATTTATGGTATTTTGTTTCAGCACCCCTTTGTCTGACTAATACAACTAGTGTAAGTAGAAAGATTTTTGAAACATGTAGCTCATAAAGTCCCCAAGAGAGACAGATTGGGTTGTTCCCCCAGCAGGAGCAATACAGCAGGAAGATGAAGCCTGGAAATGCCACTGCAGCCTTGGCCAGCTGCTTGGCTCGAACCAAGTTCCACCCAGGGCCAGATGCTTTATTACATGGAAGCCCCACCTGCCGTGTACTGGTTTCACTGGGTACATCTTTTGGGCAGCATCTAACTGTCATGCCTGCATCCTTGCTTCATGGAAGTTTATAGCAAATATGTTTGTATTCCTCTTTGCAATGGCTGTGCTTCCAATGTGGGAAAGTAAAAAAATATCTAGAAGTACACATTTCTTATCAGCTGCTCAAACTCCTACTTTCGCTATGACCCAAGGGATATATAGGACAGAAATTCATGGCCCAACCAACTCCTGGGAGGTATCACTACAAATTAACGACAGCAATGTGCTGTCTATTCTCGGGTTTCCCTTCCAGATCCCTTCCCTACCCTGCCCTGTGCCCTGGAAGGCAGCATCCCATGGGCTTTCTTGTCCCCCGCCTTCAGGTTAGACTCAGTCAACAGAAGGCACCAGCAGATCAAGCAGGGAAGAGAGGTGTGGACGCATATATCCTTTCATGCTCTCCCTGCCGGGCTGTGTTCCTCCCATGGGCACAGCTCCTAGTGGGTGGCTCCTGCCCCCCCGGCTAGAGCTCCTGCCGTGTCCTGGTGACTCTGCTCCTTTCCCTTGACCTTGATGCCTGGGGATGCTAAAGACTCCCACTGTGCTGATGCCCAAGGCTCCCCTCATATCTTACTGATTTTCTTATCTCTATAAAGAAATAATCAGATCATCTCTCTTCAATCCACCCTTCGGATGTGCTACCTGCAAGCTGTTGGGACACTGATTTTAAAAAACAGATTTACCCAAGTCTACTTCATCCTGATCACAAGGGAGAAAGACACATCAATGGTTAGGTCCAAGAAAGCAACAAGATCTGTTAAGTCAGTAACTTCCCTGCACTTACGATTTCCCCTCCTAAAAGCAGCCCTGCATTTGGGAATCAGTCCAGTGGGTACCCTGAAAACACTCACTACAACAAATTCCAATTAGACAAACTTTTCCCTCAGTAAAAAGAGGAGGAACTAACAACAAATCCAATAGAGAAGAGTAGTGTCTAATTTAGTGTCACTGAGCCAAAGGGTCAGATGTTACATTTCCTGAAGACTGAATTATTTGGCTCCCCAGATCACATTCAACACAAATAAAGTTAAACGCATGAATACTAAGAAATGTTTAAGCATCTTTTAATTTTTAAATAATTTTTAAAGTATTACAATCTAATTGTAGAGGATTTAGAAAATAAATAGCCATCACTATATAATTTACTTCCCTCTATCTCTGTGCAAATGTATTTAGAATAAAATTGTGACTGTGCCATGTAGTTTTGTGTTCTGCTTTATTCACTTAATAGTATTTCATGACCTTTCCCCAA
Source organism: Dasypus novemcinctus (assembly GCF_030445035.2). Classification (NCBI taxonomy): domain Eukaryota; kingdom Metazoa; phylum Chordata; class Mammalia; order Cingulata; family Dasypodidae; genus Dasypus; species Dasypus novemcinctus. The sequence continues at coordinate 62,752,584 of NC_080694.1, forward strand.
AATATTAAATGCAATATTTTTGTAAAATTCTCAAACAGCTGTATGATAATCCATATGGGTATAATGAAACATGACCTATTTTCTAAAATTCAGATTCAGAATCGGAGATTAGGACCTAAAGATAGCAGTGGGGTGCAGTTTCCCTGTGCAAAAATCTGACTTCTGGAGACTGAAGCAGGGAGAGATAGCAGGGACAGTACCTCTCCAGACTTGCTGACCCTTGCAGGACCTTGCATAATTGCCAATGGACTTGTAATGTACCTAGGTGTTTGCAGGATAGATACTATGTCACACGTCTTCTATGTTAGAGATGGGAATGCATGCCAGAGCTTGAACTTCCAGCCCGGGATTTCCTTGAAGTAGAAAAGTAACCTCTACAGTCCATAATGATCATGGGTAAGTAAATACTATATTGAGTGAATCCATTTAAAGATCAAAGTCTTAATCTCAGGAGACAGGGGAATATTTTAATTCCCTTATGGGAATGAAAAGTGAAACATAAAAAAAAAATCAGGTTCACGTGATCCCTCTGAACATGGTAGATATATTTCACTTAGAATCTGCATTTCTTTAGGCGCTTTAACAGGTGGTGAACATTGTACCTAAATACAGGATTAAATCTACTAAAACTGCTTGTATTAGTCAGCCAAAGGGGTGCTGACGCAAAATACCAGAAATTGCTTGTTTTTTATAAAGGGTATTTATTTGGGGTAGGCCATAAGGCATAAGTTACTTCCCTCACCAAAGTCCATTTTCACCTGTTGGAGCAAGATGGCTGCCGGCGTCTGTGAGGGTGCAGGCTTCCTGGGTTCCTCTCTTCCCGGGGTTTGCTTCTCTTTCCTCTGTGTGCTTACTTCCTGGGGCTCCAGCTTAAACTTCAGCATCAAACTCCAACATCAGCAACCCCTCAACTCTGTCCTTCACCATGCCTTTTATCTGTGAGTCCCCACCCACCAAAGGGTGGGGACTCAATGTCCTACTGGCACAAGAGGTTTACATAATTGCTTAATCAAGTAAACCTATGAATCCAACATAATCCAACATGCCCAGAGGAAAAGATCAATTTACACACATAATCCAATTTTTTTTTGGAATTCATCAGTAATACCAAACCGCTACCCTGCTATTTGTTGGCTTGTTTGTACTTTGTGATCTTTCTTCAGCCTGCACCTCTTTCTCTGACAGCAGAGTGAATGACAAGGAGCTTCACTAGATAGGGTCCCTTCTGCCCACACAGGTTGAGGATTTCGACTCTTCAGGGAGACTGACCTTGGATGCTAAGCTCAGGAAGCCTGCTGTTGGAGAACTGGGCAAAACTGACCTCACCTCATTTCTTTCGCTCTCAGTTGCATTAAAACCCATTTCCTGCTCGGCTTTGTTTTCCTATCAGCTGTGTTCCTGACACGCCAAGTCACACGGGGTATTATTTTGCTTGTACATGACTTTGAAGAACAGAAGGTGGAGCGTGTCGATGTTTTTCTTTTCCTGTGAGGCCTTTGGGAGAACTGGCTGGGTGGTTTGCTTTTAAACAAGAGGTTCTGCAGCCTCTAGACTGGAAGATGGGAGACTCGCCTCCCGGATGGGGCAACCACAGAGCCTGGACTCCCCACCTCCCCCAGAGAGTCTCATTTTGCTGAATTATGTCAATGTTACCTGCACTTGTCCGTGGTCGAGGACTTTTTTTTTTTTTTTTTTTTAATTAAAAGCTACTCTTTCCTTTTGAGCCAGCTATCAAACCGTGGAAGGAGAAAGGAAACCAGCCTCGCTTCTCGCCGGGTGCGCTGCAGGGCGCGCCAGGTGAGCCCCCGCCCGGCTCCTGGCTCGGGGAGGCCTGCGACTCGCGCCTGCGTCTTCTCATTTGAACTCAGCTCCCAGCAGAAAGGCTGACACTTCTCCGAGTCCCAAGACGGCTTTTCTGTGCCGAGCTCTCAGGGGCGGCCTCGGGACCCCGCTCTTCCTTCGCAGAAGCCGGAGGAAGGACGGCCGAGGCCGTCGGAGGGGCACGGGGTCGGAAACAGCCGCGAAAGGCGGGACGTCGAGTTTCCTGGGGACCGATGGAAACCGGACAGTAGACGGGACCAGGTTTTGCAGTTATCTTTAGGATAAGGAGGTCAACGCAGCCGCGTTGAGGCCTCGTAGCTCAGGGGTTAGAGCACTGGTCTCGTAAACCAGGGGTCGTGAGTTCGAATCTCACCGGGGCCTGTGCTTGTTTTCCTTCTTCCAAGATTTAAAGAGCTGTGTTTCCTGGATGCCAGAGTTGGAAGGAACATAATTCTAGACTTAAAAAAGACTTCCTCAATCTCTGGACGTGACTTTAGCCATAGTTTCACAGCACTCAAGGATCTTGTGCTAACAAAAGTAGTGAATTTCAGGACAAATTCCTCAGAAGAGAAGAAATAAAATTTCTCAGTTATCTGACCTATTGGTGATACGTAAAATTCAGCTTTTTTTATATAAACTAAATCTTTTTTATATAAACTAATACGTATTGAGTTTCAATTCTTTGCAATCAAAGAGTCCGACTAACTTAGCCACTGTGGCCCTAAAAAGGCTATCTTACATTTAATTGTTGATTTTACCATACATCTTAACGGTCTCTAAGCAACCCTAAAAGCAGGAGTCTTATCTCATTTGATATTTTATCACAGAGTGTTGCAGAGAATGGACCTGTAGTGGTTAGTAATGACTTGTGGCCAAAGAGATGTACACAGTGTGGTGAGTTTGCAAATTTCTTAGGAGGTATAAAAAGTACCTGAAGACCAAAGAACCTAGGTCAAGTAGTAATAAAAACAAAAACACAATGGGAATCCCTTATATATTTTATGTGTCATTTGTATAATCTAAGTATCTTTAAAAATAAAAATGAATTAAAAAAAAACAAAGAAAATAAGAGCAGCTCTCTTGTACTCAGTGCATCATCTCATAAAGGGAGGTTAGCTGCCCTCAAAAACACCTAATGATAGCATCAGAATGGCTTACATAAATTGTTACAATTATCTACATCAGACATTAAAATGATGGAATTTCCATATACCACCTTTGTATCAAGTCATTAATAATATAATAATGCTCTTTTTTTGATTGATATACACTCTTGATATTTATTCACTAATTTGAAAACAGAAGAGATCATTAAGGTGTAGGAAAACCATGTCTGATGTTAAAAAAAGAAAAATTTAAATTCAATTTTTGGCAGTTCAGCAAAGAATAGAGTCCACTCATACAGATAGAAAGAAAAAATAAATTTGTATCTGGGAAAAATTCACCAACATAACAAATATAAATGTAGTTACAGTGGCTTAATCGTTTAACCATATTGAATTAATTGGTTGTGAACCCAGGGAGTATTAAATAGGAACTAAATTATTTTAAATTGCAAAGGTTTAGTTTTTTAAAAAATATGGAGTGAGGTAGGGACCCATAATTTCTTGAAGTGTGTAATCATCTGCCAAAGTTACCTTTCCCTTTGATCTACAAATTCAACTTGGATGGGCACATCTAAGTTCTGTATATGTCTACATAGAACAAGGCCCACATACTGTTTTATATCTTCATGAATAATTGTACTGGTTAATAATGCTCTTAAGCCACAAATTCATATCTCAACAAACTACTTTGGATTCTTTTTTTTACTGGATAGATATAAAAATTTTTTTAATCATACAATATGTTACACAATATATATGGTTCTTAGTAATACAGTCATACAGTATTTGTCCTTTTGTGTCTGGCTTGCTTCACATACTGTCCTCCAGGTTCATCCTACATTGGATTCTTAAAACAATCCAACACACTTTACATTATGCCATGTTCAAAACATCTGCTTTAAATTGCTTAAGACTCAGTACAGGCACATGTAATTCCTTTGTACTAAAATCTGCCAAAGCGGCTTTCTGTTGCTTGCAACTTAGCACTCTGGTTGTTCCTCAAAGACCTCAGGATAATTTACATTTCTATAAGTTCATGGATATTGCTCTCTTCATTTGAAATATATCCTCATCCCTTCTAATTAAGTCTTATTCATCTCAGAATTCAGTTCATGTATCATTTCGACCTGAATCTAGGTGAGAGGTACTTTTTCATGTACCTGCATACCATCATTTGCACATCTTTATTATAGCATATGTTGCATAATATCTAGTAAATAATTTATTTTTTCTCTTTTTCTTGCTAAAATGTGAATTTCTAGAACACAAGAACCAAGTCTTCTTGAAAGCTGAATCACCACCAGCTGTAGGCACTCAACATATGTTTGATGAATAATTTTTAAAAAATGAATGAATGTCTGCTACGTATCTAAATCTGTGTGTGCACTACCAGCAGCCAAAGTTATCAGGAAATTCTTTAGTCTGGTGTAAAAAGAGAATAAAAGAAGCCTAAAGCCAACTTTGTCATAATTTTATTGTGTTAATTTCTATATTTCCTGCTCATTCACTGAACTTCAGAGTCTGTGATTTTGACACATGTTGGCAAAAAGCTGTAATTACATGGAATCATTGTTTGCTAATTTTAAAAATGCAGTATGCAAGGCAAAATAGATATCTGTTCTTTATGTGAAAGCCTTATTCGTTTGTTTCGTTTGTTTTTGGAAGTGACTTTTATTTTTGTTGTTATGTTTTTATTTTAGCTGTGACTTCCTTTGCCAAAATCTTTAGATAATGAAAGACAAGAGTGTGAGAAAGGAAGGGGAGGATTATTAGAGATTATTGTGGGCCTGCAGGAGAATGCTCTATATTGATGTTGGCAGTGGGCGGCAAGGTGCCTCAAGCATCCATTCAATACAAAGTCGGGATAAGAAACTTTCTGTTAATCTTTAATACACATATCTTGATGTCCTAATGTCCATTTCCACTCATGGTGCCTGTAATCAAGTCTAAAACTGTTACTTTGATGGTTTTCTGATTTCTAGAACCCACCCTTAGAATAAACTCTTACTTATGGGGCTGATAAAAATGAAAATATAAAAAATAAATAGATAAAAAGGGGGGAAGTCTTCTGTTCCTGGAGAGGATAGACACACTTCTCCCTACTTCTCCTGTCAAGTACAAAACAAAACAAAACAAAAACCCTGGACATTACACATAAAACAAATACAAGAAGACTCTGAACGGCGGAGAGAAGAAGGCAGACCAGCAAGGAATCTCAGGACCTCACGGTGGTGAGTTTCCCGGGTTTTCTTTTAGTTTTCATATATCCCAGACTGGGTACTGCAGAGGCTGGCAAAGCAGAAACATCCGGGGGAGAAGACCAAAGAAAGCCCCAAGAAAAGGCTGCTCGCTCTAGCCAAAGATCCAGGAAAGGGACCATGTGACAAGACAGAAAACTTTTAGACAATAACCTCCTATTGCAGTTAAACACCCCTGAAGAACCCGCAGCCCCTGCTGTCAGGCGAGGCGGGGTCGGTAGGGAGCCTGCGTGGACCACCAGGCCGCAGTGAGGGGCTCCTCCAACTCATCCCGCCCCCCAGGGCGGTGTCAGCAGAGACCCAGTGGCGAGCCTGGACCCCCACCACTCTCTTTCAGTAACCGAGTCCTGCTAAAACAGATTATTTAAATAACACCCAGAGTCTCATAATACCCAAAATATCCAGAGTATAATTTAAAATCACTCTTCCTACCAAGGAAAATCTCAACTTGAATGAGAAAAGACAACGAAAAATACACTGAGACAACACAGATGTTAGAATTACATGACAAGGATTTTAAAGTCTCTATCTTAAAAATGCATGAATGAGCAATTACAAGCACTTGAAACATATAAAATCTCTTCCACGAAAGATGTAAGAAGAACCAAATGGAAATTTTAGAACTGAAAGATATTATAACCAAAGAAAAAAATGTCAATGGATGGGATCAACAGCCAAATGGAGAAGAAAGAGGAAAGGATTGGTGAATTTGAAGACCAGAAATTATCCAATCTGAAAAAGAGAAACTAAACTAAGAACAATGAAAAGAGTCTTAAGGACCTGTGGCACTATAACTGAAGATGTAACATCCAATTCACAGGAGTTCCAGAAGAGAGGAGGAGAAAAAGCAAATCTGGAAAGGTATTCAAAGAAATAATGGCTGAAAATTTCCCCAAGTTTGGCAAAAGATATAACCCTAAGATTCTTGAAGTGGCCCAAACCCCTCATATGATAGGTAATCAAACGTCAGAAAAATAAAGACAAAGAAAATATGCTGAAAACTGTGAGGGAAATAACATCTTAGGTACAGGGAAAAAAACAATTTAAATGAGAATTGTAGTATTTACAATTTGAATGTAAATGCTATAACATTTTTCAAATATTGGAAAAAAGAAAATCTGTCATCCCCAAATACTATATCTGGCAAAATTATCCTTCAGGAATGAAGGGGGAATTAAAACATCTTAGATGAAGCAAAATGAAGAGATTTTATCAAAATCAGACCTACCCTAAAAGAATGGTTAAAGAACATTCTTAAAATAGAAAGAAATGATGAAAGAGTCTTGGACCATCAAGAAGGAAGAAGGAAAACAGAAGAAACCCAGAAATATGACTAAATATATTTTCCTTCTCTTAATTTCTAAATAAAGTTTGATCATTGAGGCAAAAAGTATAAAATTGACTGATATGGTTCTCCATGTACATGGAAGAAATATTTTTAAAAATTGTTTCATAAATAGGGAACTACAAAGGGACTTTAAGAGAGGTAAGGTTTCAATATTTCACTCCATTTGGTCTGTATCTTGCTAACGGTAGTGTTTACATGAGTCTATATAAGATAAAATGGCATAGAACTATACACACACGTTGCATCAATATCAGTCTCCTGCTTTTGATATTGTAACTATACTTATACAAGATGTAAACATGGGGGTTAACTGGGTGAAGGGTACATGAGACCTCTTTGTATTATTTTTGCAACTTAGTTCAAGATTTTTTTTTTTTAATATTGGGTTTTTTTTTCAAGTCGAAGGTGAGTAGATTTGAAGATTCTTTTTTTTTTTTACTACGTTATAGGAACTGTAGGATCAAACATATACTCTCTTTCATGCAGGAATAATTACAATACCTATGTTATGTAACTGGAATAGCAGCAGGAATTGCACCACTGATGAGTGTCTAACACGACAGGAAACAAGCGCGGAGCACAAACTGAGTTCATTGAAAACGGTATTCTGAATGCTTTGCTCACCCCTTCTCAAGCATTTTTTAAATAAGTCAAATTTTTGTTTGTCTTGATATTCTGTAGGGAAATATTTAGACTTCAGAGGAAAATACCAGAAATCTATTGGCTTTTATTAAGGGTATTTATTTGGGGTAGAACCTTATAGTTATCAGGCCATAAAGTGTAAGTTACTTCCCTCACCAAGTCTGCTGCCACGCTGGAGCAAGACGGCTGCTGACATCTGCCAGGCTTCAGGCTTCCTGGGATCCTCTCTTCCTGGGGCTTGTTTCGCTCCAGGCTCAGCTGCTGTGCTCTCCTCACAAGGCTCTCTGTGGACCATCAGGCCAACAGCTCATCTCTCCTCCCAGGGCCTCCGCAGTGTCTAGTCAAGCCTTCTCTCTGCTCCTCTGTGTGCTTACTTCCCCGGCTCCAGCATTAAAACGCCAACTCCTCCTGTGCCTTGCTTTCTCTGTGGGCAGGGACTCAATGTCCTACTGACCTGACCCAACCAAAGCCTTCATCATTATTTAATTAAGTGAAACCTCTGAATCCAATACAACCTAATATGCCCAAACCAGCTCACAAACATCATCCAACACCTATTTTTGGAATTCATAAACAATATCAAACTGCTACCATCATTAAGAGTCTAATGCAGGGGTTCTTACCCAGGGGTCCACAGACCCCAGGGTGTGGAAAGAGTTCAGGGAGTCTGTAAGCTTGACGTGAAAAATTCAAGAGATATTTTAGTGCTCATCGAGGTCAAGAATCCAAATTTGCTCTATGACATGATAAATGCCAAATGCATATTGATTATCAATACATATATACTTTATATATTTTATCAATATATAAATACATCTTACATATTTTACTTTAAGTACAGAAATAAGAATTGCAGCTCTAGTAATTGATATTAACTCTGCTTGTGCAGACTTAATTCCAGATAAAACTTTGACTTCCAAAATTTCAGAAGTTATTAGGGGAATGGGTATAGCTCAGTTGTTGAGTGCCTGCAATCCCCCGTACCTCCTATAATTGTTTTTCATGAATTACTATAGCATAGAAAGCCCAGTAACAAATATTGTCAGGGAAGTGGACCTGGCTCAACTGATAGAGCACCTGTCTACCAGGGTTGGGATGCCCAGGGCCTCCTGACCTGTGCGGTGAGCTGGCCCACTCGCAGTGCTATCGTGGGAGCAAGGAGTGCTGTCCCCGCAAAGGGGTGCCCCACGCACAAGGAGTGTGCACGGCAAGGAGGGACACCTGGTGTGAAAAAAAGCACAGCCCACCCAGGAGTGGCGCAGCACACATGGAGAGCTGATGCAGCAAGATGATGCAACAAAAAAGAGATGCAGTTTTCCAGTGCTGCCTGATAATGCAGGTGGATGCAGAAGAACACACAGGGGATGGACACAGAGAGCAGACAATTTTGGTGGTGGTGGGGGAGAAATAAACAAAAATAAATCTTATAAAAAAAGGAAGAAAAAAAAATCATCAAATAAGTGTTATGAACAGAAAGAGATGGGTTTTTTTCCCTGAAAAAATGGGCTGATTTCTAGATTGTAACATTTTGCGGCCATTCACTGACAACAGTTGTCCTAAATATTGTACCTCAGTTTGACAATATTGTAATTTTCTTAGTGAGGCCTTAAGACCCTGTGAAGTAAGAAATTGTAGTAAAGCCAAAATATTAGTTCTGAATTACACTCTAATTTCTGGTATTCTGAGAACACCAGCAAATTATTAGAATTAAACAAAAGATCCCTCTGATGGAACAAATTTTTCTTAATTTTCCTGTAAATGACTAGAGAAAATAGTAGGTCTCAAAAGCTTAAGGAATTCCTTGCCGTAAATACTGGGCTCCTTCATTAAAGGTAAGTAAAATTTTGACTCATCCGCTAGAGAAACAGAAAAAATTAAAAGAGTAGCTCCTAAATCACCCACATGGGAAGGAAACCCCACCAGGGTGCCTCTGGGGCAGATGAATTGCGGATAACACCCAGAGGGTCGTGAAGGAAAGCAGGTGCATTAACGGCAGCGGAAGGACAGGAGACGGGCCTCGAATCTGCCTTCCCCAATTTTGAGGAGTTTAGAGTTTTCACGGATTCGAACAGGGGAGGGTGGAGTGATTACCATAGTAAGTATACACAAGGGCGAGCCTAGTTTTAAAATAACTATAAGCAAGTGTAAGATCAGTCTAGCTTCAGTAACTTCAGGGACCAACTTTTGGCTATTCTACTACATACCGGAAAAGCAAGAAAAACCTTCTTTATAGCATTTCAGCAGTCATAATCATCTAATTCCCAAGTCTCAGTTGTAGTTTCAGGCTTCATTTTTGCTTCGAAACAAGCTGAGCCCTTTTGTTTATCAACTAAGGAACTAAAATTATTTTTTTGGTAATAATAAACTTTATTTTTAGAATTATAGAAAAATTACACTGCAAGTATAGGGAATTCCCATATAACTACCTTCTACATCCACACATAATAGTTTCCCTATTACTAACATCTTATATTGTGATGCATCTGTTACAATTGATAACCAATATTGAAGCATTGCTACAAACCAGTCTTCAGTTTGCATCATATAAACTATGTGCTGTACAGTTTCTCAGGTTTTGACAAACATTGAATGTCATTGCAGTATCATACGGAGCAATTTCACTGCTCTTAATATGCCCTGAGTTCCACCTATCCATCCCTCCCCTCCTTCTAGACTCCTGTCAATCACTGTCTTTATAACAGTTACTAGTTCTTCCCTTAATACGAGAGAGTAACTACAATAACAGTAAATCTACTTTGGTCGGTTGGTTGCACTCCCAACCTGATGTTTGTTCATTCCTCAGTCCTGAGGGATTTGGGATGATGACCACTCTGCCTGCCTCAGGCTGAGAGGGGACTTCGATACTACGGGGCAGATGGAAGGAACCGTTTCCCTTGCAGTTGTAGATACTCCTTCTTTTTTGGAATGGGACTTGTCCACCATCATCGGTTTGTTGGTTGTCCAAGACAAGCCTGGAAACCTGGAGAGTGGCCGCAACTCTGCTGGGTTTCAGGGCTCAACTGGCAAATGAACAATCTGAAGAGATAGTTTTAATGGGTGTATTGAAAATTATAGGTTCAAATAAAGGGATTGGAAGAGTCATGAGCAGGGGAATTGTAAGTAGGTATAACTACACCATATTGGGAACACAGATTTTCATATATTCCCACATAGCACCCACCAAGCAGGTGTTGAGTCCATGGGGCTGTATGCCTTGCCTCTGCTGTGTGGAGGGCTCTAGAGTCCTTGGGGACACTCTCGTTTGACACTTTGTTTATTGTGGCAGTTAGTGAAATCTGCTTGAGACCTGCAGAAGGGAAACCCCTGGACTGACCTCCTGGCTCACTTTGAAATCTCTTAGCCATAAAAACTTTATAATTTTATGTTTCCCCCTTTTGGTCAAAGTCTTTTTCCAAATGCGCCTCTGGTTAGCGCTTTGTGATAATTCGAGGCAGGTATGACCCCTCCCACGTGGGGTAATGTGTTTATTTGCTGAGTTTGGCCTAGAGAGAGGCCATATTTGAGTAACAAGGTTTACTCAGCTTTGAGAGTGTTGCTTTGATGGAGCAGCAGATGAAAGTCAGGTTGGAAAAAGGCAAATATAGCGAGGAAATGGAAATTGCTCATCAAAGGGATGCAGGATGAAGGCCTAGAAGAACTTATCGGTGCAGGGCTCTGCTTTATCGTTTGTTTTTATTGAACGAGTTTCAAGTTGACTCAACTTTCCAATCAGTTGCCTCTGTTTTCCTACCAAACAACTCGTTTTTTTTTTCCCTAAAAATTCAAAAGGAGCAAACAGGTGATTGCAAGCATATGGAGGAAAAATCAAAAGGTGCAATTGGGACTGAAGTGAAAAATAATCCTTTTTCAGCCATAGGTTTCAACCACCCAGCACTCCTTCCTGCCACCTCGTCATGCCGTCGCCTCCTCGGCTTTCAAGAGGCAGGTCGTGACTGGCTGTCTTTCTGTGTGATGCTAATTTAAGTGGCTGGTTAAAAAAACAAAAAATGTTTTGGTGCATTTCTACACAAAAGTTAAAAACGAGTTGTTAAATGATAGCAATAGAAAAGATTGTATTGTAGAGCCTATTTCTCTCTTTTTTCCAGGGAAACAGAAATGCAGAAACTTGATCGCCATCGGTGAAATGTGCGCAGTTTCTGAGGACCAAGCAGAGGCGGCTCTAAGGCAAACCTAAGGCTATGCTTTTGGGGATCATTGGTGTAGTTTATTACTGGAGGTTTCCTGAATGTGTAGGGCAGAAGGCATAGCTTTCTCTCATGGGTGTGGTCATTCTTTCCCCACAGGTCAAATGGTTTTCTGCTTAGGGAGGTATTTTCTTTAACAGTATTTACTCTAGGGGTTTTACCTGGTTGTTTTAGCTTACTTGTTTTTTTTTTCTCTCTCTCTCTCTCTCCAGTTTCTAGGTTTTTCAACTATGTGTCACATTACTTACATATGGCGTTTGCAGAGGCCAAGGTGGGGCTGGATGTTAGTGCTGTGGCTCACATGTAGAGAAGACCTTTGCAGATGATGGTACCCAGGTCCAAAGACAGGATGATAACACATTTTCACTTCTCTACAAACCCGAAGTAATGCTTGTGGTCTAAAAGCAGGACTAGAACCACTTTTTCCTCACTATTTTGTTCCAACCAATTAAATCCCATCAGAATTATGTGTTCCATGACGATTTGAAAGGCTTTCCTCTGTGAAACTGTAACCCGACTTTGTCTAGGTATTTGGCTATGCTGCAGAAATGAATTTCAAGAGCACTTTCGGTTAGTTAGGCCAGTAACTTCTTAAAGTAGGGAGGGAAGAGAAACGGGCGAAAATAACAGATCAGGGGTCCGAGGTAGAAAGGACGTGGCTGAAAAGTGACAAAATGGGCTGATTACAGACTACAATCCCCCATTATAGATGATAAATGCCCAGGCTTTACTTGCATGCTAACCATGGCAGGGGAAAAACGGCAAAAGCGGGGCGCAGAGGGCAGGAACAGGCACAGGCACCGACACCAGGACAGGTGGAGGCAAGAGGGCAAGAGAGCGAGCAAGGCTTGGTGCTTGCTTTTTAAACTGTTAATTATTCCACCCCTGTGCTAATGGCAGGGGAGAAGCCTCAGCTGTTTGCTGTTTTGATTGACTACCCCACCCATACAATCCCCCAGTGAGGGCTCAATAATGAGGCCCCTGGAGAATATCCAGGCTTCTCCTGGCTTCTGGAGCAAATCTTGTTCTGAATGGCAGAATCTTGAGGGGGGTTCTTCCAGCAGCTGTCTTGGAGGTATCGATGTCCATGTGGACTTCTTGCCAGGTTCCAGATCTGACTATTGATTTCCTATCTAGCCTGCTTCATTCCCCCCTCAGAGAGTTTACACCTTTATTCTTAAAGGGGTGCTAAGGGAGATGAGCTTTCTTCTGTGGCTATTTCCTGCTGGTTTGGGGGCAGTAGGCCCCACATGACAAGGTGTGAAACCCTCCTGCTAATTTATCTCAGTTGGAGGAAGATGGATCTGGCATCCTGGGTGAAACTGGATGAAGTTCCCACATGGCTACCAAGATGTTGACTCTGGAAGAAATAAACTTGAGTAGAATCTTGAGAATATATGGTCCCACTAAGGATACTGGACCACAAAAGTGGAAAGGGCCAGGCATCTGCAAAGGCTGCATTTTTCCCAAAGTTGGTGGGAAACAGTATTTTTCCTTTAGTTATCTTATGCTATTGGTTAGGTTAGCTCTAAGGAGAGATTGCAGTAAACAACGGGGTTAAGTATAAATTGCCAATCACAGTTCCTATGGCAGTGGAGAGGAATGAGAAGAGGCATTGCCTTTTAGTTATAATATAGGGAGAAATTACAGGAAGTAAAAACAGACAAGCTTTCTTAAGAGATGTCTGGTTTGCCCTCGCCCTAACAATAGGCATTTGGGCTAGAGTTAGAGGGAACAGCTGACTGACACAGACACTACTTGGCTTTTTCTCTTCAAGAGGGATTTCAGGCCATCCAATGACTGGCACTCGTGCATTCCACCAGAGGCTTCTGGTGCGCTGGCATTTCCTTGGGCAGCTGGCTTCACATGAGATTAGTGCACCAAGCTGGGAATTCCTTTAACTTTAATAGCTGCGGGAGTAATGAGAACTACAGAGTAAAGTTCCTTCCATTTTTGGCTCTAATTGAGAGTGCGGCTTGTTTACTTGCCAAGTTTTGATCAGAACCTGGTTTCTAGGTCCTGGGTGAGGAAATGTTGTCTATGGACCACCTCAAAGGGGCTAAGCTGAAGTGTGTCTTAGCCACCTCATTTACCGTTTCCCTTCTGGTGGGAAAAGGCTTAGCCCTGGTAGGATGGCAGGCGGGTCTGCCAGTCTTCCCCAGGATGGGAGTGGGACAGGTTCTAAACAAGGGCTAAGAGTAGTACCTGGATTAAGCACGTTCATTAACTACTTAGGAAATGAAGTTCATCAGGGCTTTTAACACGTTAACTATTTCTCTGCATATGATCTAGAATAGAAAAGATATCACTATAATCATCAGGCATATGTCTAGAATAGGATATAGGTACAGTACTTAATACTAATTAATGCAGTACTCAATGCATAAGTTTTTCTTTGAGCTGCAATTAATAGATTGAATTTCCAGATTTGCAGTACCTTACATGTTATCTCTGCATGGGCCATACTGACAATTGTGTTTAAGTTCTACACGCAGTACTCCGGTGATCATTGCTCCACTTGGTATGTCCTTCACACAGCCAGCAAGTCACAGCACCGTTGGTGCTCAAGAGAAGCTGGGAAGGTAGTTCTAGTATTCTACCGGCCCGGTGCCTAGCACCCTTCAGCTCTATGAAACTGCTAGGCTGGAGGATACATTTGGCTATATCGACCCATCCTTGGCTTCTGCAGGAGTTTGAAACTGCAACGTAGTCTCCATCAACTTCAGGAGCACAGCCAGAGATGTAGTGGATACCTTTATTATTTTAGGGGTCAGTGACCAACCTAGCCAATAACTCATATGGAGAAGTATTATGCAGTGTGTTAAAGGCCTGGTTTAAATGCACAAGAGAGTTTGACAATGCTTCAGTCTGTTTCACTCACCAAAAACCTCCTGGGTGGTAGCGCCAAATATATAACTGGATTTTGTCTAGGTTCTTTATGCTGCAGAAATGAATTTCAAAAGCACATTGGGTGAGTTACGCCAGTAATTTATTAAGGTAGGGAGGGGAGGGAAATGGGAGAAAACAACAGATCATGGTCCCAGGTAGAGAGGAAGGGGCTGAAGAGTGATAACGTGGGCTGATTTACAGACTGCAGTTCTCCATTATAGATTATAAATGCTCAGGTTTTACTTGCATGGCCATTATGGCAGGGGAAAAACGGTGAGAGCAGGGCTCAGAAGGCAGGAACAGGCACGTGGACCAGCATGGGGACTGGCCCTGGGGCAGGGTGAAGGCAAGAGAGCGTAAGAGAGAGATTTGGCCTTTGCACTTGCTTTTTTTTTTTTAAAGACTTATTTTACTTAGTTCTCTCCCCTTCCCCACCCCCACCCCCCAGTGTCTGCCCTCTGTGTCCACCCACTGTGTATTCTTCTGCATCCGCTTGCATTATCAGGCGGTACCGGGAAACTGCGTCTCTTTTTTGTTGTGTCTTGCTGTGTCAGCTCTCTGTGTGTATGGCACCACTCCTGGGTGGGCTGCACTTTTTTCATGTGGGGTGGCTCTCCTTGCGGGGCACACTCCTTGTGCATGGGGTACCCCTATATGGGGGACACCCCTGCGTGGCACAGCACTCCTTGCATGCGGCAGCACTGTGCTGGGCCAGCTCCACACGGGTCAGGAGGCCCTGGGTTTGAACCCTGTACCCTCCATATGGTAGGCAGATGCTCTATCAGCTGAGCCCTGCCTGCTTCCCTGTGCTTGCTTTCTGAACCATTAATTATTCCACCCCTTTGCTAATGACAGGGGAGGAGTTCCAGCTGTTTGCTGTTTTGATTGGTTACCCCACCCATCAATCCCCCGGGAGGGCCCAACAATAAGGCCCCTGGAGGCTATCCAGGGCTTCTCCCTGCTTCTGGAGGAAATCTTGTTCTGAATGGCAGAATCTTGTGGGGGGGGGGGTCTTCCAGTACCCACCTTGGGGATATTGATGTCCATGTGGCCCTCTTGCCAGGTTCCAGATTGTTCTACTGGTTTCCTATCTAGCCTGCTTCAAAACACCTGGGCCAGGTGGTGTTGGGGCCTGTTGTTTGGCAACCATTTACCTGTCTCCACAGTTACTAGGCTGTACAGCTTTCTAGCTTGTCCTGAGTTAATGGTGATAATGTCTCTTGTCCCAGAAAATAAACCATTTTGCCTCTGTTTTTAATTATTTTGTTGATTTCTGCAAAGTACTCTTGTAATTATTTTAATTTCTTCTTCACACCCATGGTAAAATTCCCAATTTTATGTTTCTGTTTCTTAATAGCCCAACTAGTAGTTCATGTATTTTTGTTTTTTCCCTAAAAATGAATCTTTCAGATTGTTTTCTCTTTTTTAATCTTTGTTTCCTTCTGTTTTAATTCATTTCTTAGGCCCACTTTTTTTTCATTTGTTGTTCTTTCTCTTGTGTCACATCTCAAAGGCTTAATTATTTTGTGTTTATTCGTGCTTGCTTAATGATGTGTTTTAGTTTCCGAGCTCATAGTTAGCTGTACCCAAAGATTATCAAATTACACATGCAGGGCATTTAGGGCAATGTCTGCCTTGCCTCATAATTGTCTTTATTCCTTCTATATGATTGCTATCAATGGAAAAACAAGGCATGGCTTGCCTCACTATAACTTATTGGCTAGGGCTTGATCCCTCCATCTTGGATCTTACCCTTTCGCCACAATTACTTGCTTCAAAGGTGGTCGCTCAGGAGTAGATCTCCTGTGGGGGTAAGGACACTTCAACAGCTGAGTCCCATACTTGTACTTCAACACCCTGGAAGGAGCCCACACAAGGCTTTCATGAGGCTATATGTGTTTCTAAAACTGCATTAGTGTAACTAGGGAGACACATAATCTGACTTCCACGCCCTGGTAGGTGACCTGCTTTCCAATTAGAAGTCCATCAGTTTCTCTCTGTATGAGAGAGATGTGTCTCAGTTTTAATGGATTCAATTTTTCCCCCTGGAACATGGTTTTCTTTATAAATATTTGTAAATAATTCTGTTGAAGCTTTATTTCTTGTTCCATCTAGTTATTCTCTATTTCAGACACCAGTTGTCTGATTTTGTTTAGATCTCCATTATCTTTCAATAAATTATAAATACTTTTTCTATGTTTGCCTTTTTCCATTGAATTATATGAAATTTCAAGAGTTTTTCTTTTCACCGACTCAGCTTTTTGGCGAAGGGGACACATTCTTTTACTTGCTGTGTCTAATTTGGTAATGCTGTAACGTTCTTGTTGTATCTCTCTTTGTTTTCTTTGCATTTCAATGACCATTTTCATTTGATTCTGTTGCCTTGTCTTTCAACTCACTTTCTCTGCGATAAGCACATGACCAGAGGCGGACAGTGAGAGCTATCTATTCTGGTAAGGGTAGCAGCAAAAGCATCCATTTTCCAGAAAACCCCGACCATGGCCTCAAAGTGGCAGCAGCGTCAGCAGTTGTGTGATGCAATTTGGGGTGTTCTTCCTGGTTGAGAGCCTCAAGCTGGTTCTGTGGCTTCCCCAGGGGCTTGTGAACTCCTCGTCCAACTACCGTTGCTAGTTAGAATTGAGGTTAGTCGAATGCAGCCAAGAGTTCTGATTGATACAGTGAGTCTCTGAAATGTTCCAAGTGTGTTCGAGGGACACCGTAATTTATCAAGCCCTAAGTGCACTGACTGTACTCCTGGTTTAGGTGAAATGCTTGGTTTGAAGTTGTCAAAAGTAATCAGCCTTGGGAGCATCTTCTTTCACCAACCCTCCCTCTATCTACTGCATCCTTCTCTTCCTTCTGGAGGGAGAAGGAAGTGTAGTGGATCTTAGGGTTCTGTGCTCTCGGATATTGTCACTATTAGTTCCTTGGGGTCTCTCCGCTGGAGGAAGATGCCCGCTTCAAGCCTCCAAAGGAAGAAGCTCTCGGCGGGGGTAAGGCAACAGAGTTTAAGCCACTGAGGCACACTTAGCCACACAGGCACCCATTCACACGCACAGGCGGAACGAAATGAGACTCTGGAGACGGCGTGATGGGAGAAAGCTAGTCTGTTTATTGCAAGGGGGGAGGCTATTTTATACTCTTTTTTGAAGGACCGCGTAAAAGGTTGATTGGGTGATATCGAGTGGGGTGAGACGCACGTCAGAGCTCTAGTGCTGGTGGCCGCGCCCTTACTGGGTCTGTGCTCACTCTGTTTCAGTTGCCTTTTCCTGGAAACGTCCAGTTTCCTGTACCTGCAGAGTCATTGCTCTAGGCACCATTTCCTTACGTTGGCGCCGTTTTCTCCAGGCGCTGTTTTGGCAGGGATTTTCCACCTAGGGGTTTTCTGCTGGAGATGCCCCTAGGTGGGGAATTCCTGCAGGATATGATGTTCATTTCTTCACAATGACAGACGGAGGCTTCAGTGAGACTTTATGGGTGTATTTTGGATAACTGACCCATATTTCCATGTTATTTACATTTTTCTCTGTGTTTGGCCAAGCTTCCGCTTATTTTTGGAGGTCATTCATTGGGGTTAATTCTTCTTCCAAGATTTCCCTAAGTTTTTTCTAGAAAGACATTTGGCAGTTCTTCCATTTTGTGGAAAGCATCCTTTATCAGTGTTGGAGAAAACGCTTTCTGGTCTAGAGCAATATTATGTGACTTTTTTTCTGGCTACATTCCCTACCCTCCTACAATTTACACCTCTCCAAATTGCCGGATACTAGTGATTATGTTCAGATTTTTGCCTAATTTAATGCATTCTATGAAGTACCCAGGACACATCTGTAGAAACAAAACCTGATGACTCATGTCAATTTTCTTTCAGATTGATGCTCCTAATCATTTGTTCTTTGGGTGACTCTTAAAATTTACCTGTGAATTTGGAGCTTTTTACTGGCAAGGGATCCAGACTTTTTGTTGTTTGTTTCCTTAGATTTAGAGACAGGGGCCAATAAATCAACCTTGGGGGTGAGGACTGTGTATGGGTGCTATTTTAGGCAATTTTTAAGATCCTCCAGGAATGAGAAACACTTGTAGAAATTTTATCCAGTAGGCCTGAACTCTTCAATGTGGCTGGAAATTTTGTGCCTCAGAACCATGTAGCAGCTGGGCCCTGAGATGCTTAAGATACTATTAGAATATTTACTTTTAATTAATATACTCTTAAAGATTTGTGAGGAGAACACAAACCAAAAGGTAAATGGCATTTTTCTCAGGTTATAAAAACACTCATTTTTTTTTTCAAAAGGGAAAAAGAAGCATACCATATCTAATTGTTTCTGGGTCCTTCAAAAGCATCTTTTTGAGAGCATTTGAGTACCACCTATAGTTGCTGTTTGAGTTGATTTTAATAGGACATTTCAGTCCTATTGCTAAATGTCTGGTACTATCAGGTCTTCATGTCCTTCTTGAAAAGCAGGTTAAAGACCAGTGATTTTTCTGTACTTATGTTACAGTAGGTATTTATTTTCATAATTTTCCTTCCACATTGAAAACATTTATAATATTATCTCTGTCCTAAAAATTACTTCCAGCCAATCATACTGACAGTATCAACTGTATGAGGCTTTCTATCAGTCAGGGTCTCAAGAGGAAACAGGTGGCAGATTCAAATTAGCATAATTCAAGGAGGACTTCGTAAAGCAGCTGTTTAATAATTGTGTTTTAAAAAGATATAGGCAAGGGGTGAGGAATGACCAAGAAGAGGGCAGTACCTTAAGGTTTGTACCAGTTTGATATTGTTTATGAATTCCAAAAATAGATAATGGATTATGTTTGGGAACTGGACTGTTCCTGTGGACATATTAGATTGGATTCAGAGGTTTCACTTTTACTTGATTAAATAACAAATAAGGCTTTGATTGGGCCACATCAGTAGGACATGGCAGAGGAGAAAGAGTTTTTACGCTGGGGCTGCGGGAAGTAAACACACAGAAAAGCAGACAGGGCAGAGGCCCAGAGAAGGGAGACGAGCTGTTCGTCTGACAGTTTATAGCTGGCCTTGTGGAGAGAGCAGAGCAGCTGAGCCCAGAGAGAAACAAGCCCCCGGAGAGAGACAAGAATTAATCCCAGCCTACAACTGAAATTGGAAGAAGCTGGGACCACCAAGTCTTAGCAGGAAGAGGAAGCCTGAGCCCTGGCAGACTTGGGCAGCCATCTTGCTCCAACACGTGGCAGCAGACTTTGGTGAGGAACTCAACTTAATGCTTTATGGGCTGGAAACTCTAAGCTTCTACCCCAAATAAATACCCTTTGTAAAGCCCAACAGATTTCTGGTATTTTGCATCAGCACCCCTTTGGCTGACTAATACAGGGTTTTTGACAGAAGAGTGGTTACCATCCCTAGACTTAAAGGGGGGAGAAAAAGAGCAATTATTGAAACTTGAAGGGATGGTCCACTTTGATGAAGTAGCCAGAGTTGACCCACAGAAAGAGATCTGGGAAAATAAATACTCCAACTTCTCTGTCCTCTCTCATTCTGATCCGGTGCTGTGCTTCCACTAATGAAACTAAACTTGAAACCAGAAGGCAGTAGAGCCATTGAAGTAGTCCATATTGGCCACCCTTCCATGGCAGAGAAGGATAGAGAGGAATCTGGGGTCAACTGGAAGACAACCAGTCCACAGCCCATCTGGGCCCTCGCTCTCCACTCCTTCCCACTGATTATCTTTCAGAATTCTGAAAGATGTGGTTATTCTTTGTACAACCATCATATTGACAAATATGGGTGTAAGTCAGCATAATTAGCATGCAAAAGAGAAAGATATAATAGCAAAATTCTCTGCAGGCTACACAGCTAATAAATGGAAAATGTGAGGCTCAGACTCAGGTATCTTTAATCTCAAAGCCTTGATTTCAACCACCTAGCTACCTTGTCCTTGGGACAAAAGTAATAAGAGCAGGAAAACCCAGTACTCAGATTAACTTTAAGAAGTATCATTTAGAGTGTGGGAAGGGTAGCCATGGTGGCTGCTGGGTTTGGGGAATGGGAGGAAGAGATGAGATGTGGAGCCAGTTTCGGGATGTCGAGTTGTCCTGGGTGGTGTTTCACAGACAAATATGGGACATTGTAGATCCCCCCAGGGCCCACTGGATGGAACGTGGGAGAGTGTGGGCTATGATGTGGATCATTGACTATGGGGTGCAGTGATGCTCAGAGATGAACTTACCAGGTGCAATGGATGTGTCACGATGATGGGAGTGAGTGTTGCTGTGGGGGGAGTGGGGGCTGTGGGCGGTGGGGTTAAATGGGACCTCATATTTTTTTAATGTAATTTTTAAAAATAAATAAATAATTTTAAAAAAAGAAGTATCATTTATAGATCCTTCTGAAAAAATAAATTAATGGTTAATATTCAAGAATACCACACTTTAGAAGGAAAATAAGACCTTTGGTAAAGAAGCAGTTTCTCAAATGCAAATCAAACACTAAACTTTCTGTCATAGAGTCTTTATATTAACCATTGAGATAAAACAAAAATAATCCTGGTCCACTCGGTAAATACAGTGTATGATCTGCTGCAACAAGTCCTTAGGCTTTTTCTAAAAAAATTCATTTATTGTACACAAGTGCCAGGAATGCAAACTATTCATGTCATTGAGCTGAACAGTGTAGTCTTGGGAATAGAAACTCCAATTCTAAAGTTCTGGGTTTAAATCCCTATTTTGTTATAGGTGACCTGAGTAAGTTGAGGAGTTACTCAATCTTTAGAAACCTTAATTTTCTCTTTGGAGAAGTTGTTAAGTAGTACCTTCTCCATGGTGTTTACATATATAACAGCATTGTCTGACTATGGTAAGTGTTTGATAAATTGTAGCATTTACTATCAAACATTATTTTCTCATTAACTCAGAAGACAGTAATTTCCTTATCATCAACAGTTGAAAACAAAAGCTTCTATCTGCTTTTTTCTCCATGACCATAATTTTACTGTCATGAAGACTATATTGTATTTTCCCTGACATACAAATGCTTATGAGTTACATTGTAAATTTTCATCCCTTAAGAGCAATGCAGTAAGATCCTGTCACTCCCAGAGGGTGTGACCTGCCTTTCTCTCCTTCTTCTCATCTAGATCTGGACTTGGAACACAAGTCCAACACTATGCCTGTTCGTGTGAGGTTCATAGAAATTTCTTACAACTTACAACAGTGTCTGGTGAACCGCATCAGATGTTAGCTGCCGTTACTGTGGTCATTATTGAGCGATTCAGGCAGAGCCGGGTCTCTCCTGGGCCGCTGTGGTGGGAATGTAGATTTTCTGGTGAGGTGGTCCTCTCCCATAGGGCCTGGGGCCCATCCCGTCCCGTCCCCTCCTCTCCCCTTCTCTTTCTCCTTCCACTTAAGATGTCTGTACAGGGAAATTGGGCCACTGGTCTTTTACTCTCAGTCTTGTTTGTTTGGTGCTGTGTGGCCAGGAATAGACAGGCTACGTCCTCCTTTACACAATTCTCCTTCTCACCGGCAGAAATTATTCCATGAATATGGCCAAAAGGCTTTGTGTCTCGAGAGTACGGCTGTACTTTGATAGTTGCCGTTTCCCCAAACCCAAATCAAACGAACCAGCCCACAAAACCGGCCTTTATGAGGAGAGGCCCCGGGGGAGGCTGGAAACGCGAGTGCGCGGTGGGCTGTGAAGCTCGAAAGCCCGCGTCCGGGAGGGGCGCGGGAGCCGCTGCCACCCCCGCAACGCGCGGCACAAGGAGTGGCGCCTGCTGCCGCTTTTCCTGCGAGAAGTCCCCGCCCGCGGGCTCCGCGGCTTCGAGCGGGGTTTTCTGGCAGGCAGGAGAAGGGTGTGGGGGATCCCCGATGGGCAGCCCTAGGTGCCCGGCGGCGCACGTGGCCGCCCTGCGCCCCCAGGCCCGGCATGCGGGCACCTGGGGAGGCGCGGGGCAGCGCCGGGCAGGCTCGGCTTCTCCGCGTCCTGGGTGGGGAGAAAGCGCCACGGGCCATGCGGGTGCAGCGAGGCGTTAGCCGGACAGTCCGCACCTTCCACGCCAGGCCCGGAGGAACGGGGGACCGCCCTCTTCGCCTCAGTTTCCTCTGGGGGCCTCTTCAAGGAGCAAGGCCGCGGAGAAAGACGGCAAGCGCGCTCGCAGGAGGGGTGGAAACGGTCTGGTCCCGGCGGGATCGCCGGGCGCGGCGGCGGGCGCGGGCAGCCCCGCAGCCCTGCGGAGCGCGCACCGCCCGGGGCGCGCGGCCCGTGCTCTGTAGAGCGCGCGCGGAGGTGCGGGGGAAAGCATGCTCCAGTGGCGCAATCGGTTAGCGCGCGGTACTTATACAGCAGTATATGTGCGGGTGATGCCGAGGTTGTGAGTTCGAGCCTCACCTGGAGCATGTTTTCTTCACCGGCTCAGATCCAACTCTTTTCCTCCTTAAAGAAAAAGCTGCAGACAGGAGACGATGCTTTTCACGGCGAGACTGCGGAGATTCCTGTACGGAGAGCGACATCAAACCTGGCTGAAACCCCCGAACCAGAAGGAGGCAAACTGAATCCACGCTAGCAAATTCCTTCCTCCGCAGTCAGGAGACTGCCGCAGGGCTGTGCGCCGCAGAGGAGCCCCCTGCGCCTTCCCCTCTCCTGTCTTTAGTGGCTGCCTCGGCTCTTTGGGCTCTCGCCCCCAGCCGCACGTTTGCAGGGAGTGGGCTGCACCTGTGTCCCCCCAACGTGCTCCGAGGGGCGCCCCGGCTGAGTTTACAAAGACTAGACCCGGGCGCAGGGAATGCGGGTTTCCCCAGCAGCAAACCTCAGGCTAGGGCCTGGGGCTGTGTTTCTTCCTAACTTCATCAGAAGATGAAAACAAAGCGAAGCAGCGTTGCTTGGAGAAGCGCATTCAGCCCGGCCCTTGCGTCTGAAGTGAACGATCCAAGGCCGCTCTGCTTGTGTCCACTTTCCCCGGGTGTTTGTTCCCACAGTCCCCCTTCTCTTCTGAGCTCGTTATCCTCCTCGCTCCCTAAGTGTGGACGTCCCCACAGCTCTGTCCTCACTTCCCTCTCAACTGCTCGTCTACACATTCTCTGTATCACATTCATTCCCGATTCCAACAACTCTTCAAATAGATGACTGCGTAATTTCTCTCCGCTCAGTCCTCTCCTCTGAGTCCAGAGCCACACACCTGCAGGCCGCAGTCTATTCCCGCAGCTCTGTAACCTCAGCACGTGCAAATATGAGCTCAGTGCCCACCTCACACCCGCCTTCCCTCCTGCACTCGTTATCTCAATGAAATTATTCAGCACATACCCGGTGCCTACTTTTTGCTAATTTCCTTTTGGATTCTGAACTTACAGCAGGGAGTGAAATAGATGAAGCCCTTGCTCTCTGGAACTTAGATTCTAATGGAGAAAGAGAAATAGTAAACAACTAAAAATAACATATGATTCTACAGAGTGGTGATAAGTTCTATACAGAAAAGTAAAAATAGGATAAAAGAGAAGAGATTTCAGGGTATGTGTTGAGGGTGCTCTTTTATATGGGTTGCTGTGGAAGACCTAAACAAGTGACGTTTAAGCAGAGATCTAAAGGAAATGAGGGAGAAGGTCTTGGAAATAGCTGATGAAAGAGGACTGTACGCAGAGAGAGAATGCGAGGACCTGGATGTGATTAGTTAGGGAAGGACTGGGGAAAGAGGTCACCCCCTGCACAATTTTCAACTGACTATAACTTTCTAATAGCTAGTGTATAATATGATGGCTTTATGTATTTGATGTTAGTTCATTGCTAGTTATGATGTTATATATGATGACAGTGACCAAATGACATTTGAAGAAATAGTGTGAATGTAAAACTGCCAGTGGCACAAAGCAGTATCTGCATTGGTTATTCCCATATGAATCACTGGCCAGCCAAGGACTCCGTTGTCCCCTCTTTCCATGGCTTGATTTTAGGACTCTGAAATGACTCTGATGATGCCGGCTTCTTTAGAGTTGTTCAAATCAGAAACAGTGATTTGATTTATTTTTTATTAGGTATTTATGTTCAATAAGAGTCACCCATTTAAGTGCACTTTGATAAATTTTGGTAGTTGATTAATTCTTATGCCACCATAACAAATTACCACACACCTAATGACTTAAAACAATACTCATTTATTCTCTTACAGTTCATAAATTGTTCTCCCTGGGCCAAAATCAAGGTGCCACTGGGGTTGCATTCTTCACTGGAGGCTCTGGGAGAGAATGCCTTTTCTTGTCTTTTTCACCTTCCAGAGGCCACCCACCCTCCTCGGCTCCCGACTGTCTTCCTTCCTGCACCACTCTGCTCTCTGCCCCCCTTGCCACAATTTCTATGTAAGTGTGGCCAAAAGCCGAGAGGGACAGAACGTTCACATAGCGCATCATGAAGGTGCCATGGGGAAATACAGAAAGTACTGAAGGGGCTAGTGGCTGGCAAAGCTCAGAAATTTCTAGCAAACATTTTCTTCCAGAAGAAGAAGGTCCCAGTCTGAGAGGAAATTACTGTCAGCAGGACTGAGATTGAGCAGGGCAGGGTTTCTGGTGTATGCAGAAAGAAAGGACTCAGAAGGTACCCGAGTGATCCAGAGGTTGCACATCTGAAAAGGTACCACTAAAATGCCAATTTTAAAAACTGGGTATATCACCTTGGAAGTCAGGAGATATGAAGAGAGCTGGAAAATGCCGGAGTAGATTCACATGCCCTCCTAAACCAAAGGAAACTCTGAAAATGTAGCTTCAGTATAATGAAAGACGTGGCTGGCCTTTGTCCTCAGTTCTTGGGGAAGCAACCTCCAAATCCTTGGGATTTCCTGTAATAGAAATGTCTTTTGTTCCTCGGTTGGGCCCAGGAACATATGTGAAAGCTCATGTGCTGAGATGACAGGGAATGACCAACCATACCTGCAGTCTTTTTTTAAAAATTAATTAATTAATTAATTTTTCTCCCCTCTCCCCACCCCAGTTGTCTGTTCTCTGTGTCTATTTGCTGCGTCTTCTTTGTCCGCTTCAGCGGCACGGGAATCTGTTTCTTTTTGTTGCGTCATCTTGTGTCAGCTCTCCATGTGTGAGGCGCCATTCCTGGGCAGGCTGCACTTTCTTTGCGCTGGGCGGTTCTCCTCACGGGGCGCACTCCTTGCGCGTGGGGCTCCCTTACGAGGGGGACACCCCTGCATGGCAGGGCACTCCTTGAGTGCATCAGCACTGCATGGGCCAGCTGCACACGGGTCAAGGAGGCCCGGGGTTTGAACCGCGGACCTCCCTTGTGGTAGACGGACGCCCTGATCACTGGGCCAAGTCTGCTGCCCACCTGCAGTCTTAGGGTGGAGACTGATCCCGCCAGAGAGAACAACCACGTGATTAAGGGGTTGAAACCTGGAGCCAAGTCATATCAGCCTCAACTTTGCAGTCTCTGGGAAAGGAGATTAAGTTCAACCACATGGGCATTGACTACCAATTATACATTCATAATGAGACCCATACAAACTCAGAACACTCGAAGCTTAGGTGACACACTGCTACTGTGCCAGGAGGGTGAGCATTCTGGCTCCATGTGGAGAGGACATGGAAGCTTGCTTTTGAAACCCTCCCAGACTCTTGCCCCATGTGTCTCTTCTTTTGGCTTCTTGTTTGTGTCCTTTTACTATAATGAAACTACAATCTTAAGTATGGAGCTTTCAGTGAGTTCTGCGGGTGATTCTAGCGAAACATTAATCCCAAGGGGGTGGTGGGAACCTGCGAATTTGTAGCCGGTTGGTCAGAAGTGCAGGTGGCCTGGGCCCCCAAACTTGCAACGGGTGCCTGAAGGGCAATCTTATAGAAGGTTGCTCTTGACTTGTAGTCTGGCCTAACTATGGAGAGCTAGAGTCAGGATTGGATTGACTGAGTTACTGCAGTCTTTGGAGTTCCGATATCCTATACAGAAAGCCCGAGGGATCACAATGGAGGAGAGAAAGCCCTTCTCTTAAGCCCCTTGACCCCTCCAGAAGAACCTCCTGCAGCCAGCTCCCCCAATACAAAACCATCTCACTCAAAAATAAGATATAATTTCTGGAATCAGATAAAGATACCATAAATCAAAGGATGAAAAGGAATTCCATCATTCTCCTACAGAAAATAAAATCTTATAGGAGGGATATTAGCCCCATATGAAAATACTCATGAATATTTCATGAAATTAAAAAGATCCAGCTACAAAACTATAAACCACAAAGATGAATATAGAGGCTCAGAGAAGAAATGGCCGAACAAAGGAAAATAAAGACCAGATGCTAGAAGGGTGCGAATAGGGGAATAAATAAAGGAAAAATGGAACACCATTTCAAAAAAGTAGACTAAATTAAAGACTCAAGAGAGATTAGATATTGTGGAAAGCAGAGGTGTGGTTTTTGTTTCAGACTATCTTTTCAAGGATGTGTACATAGCAAACAGTCTCAGAAGATATAGTGTGTCCTTCCAGAACCCAGGCTGAGTGTCCCTTATAAAAATTTGGATTCTCTAAGATGAATGTTTTTCTCTTGTAATGCAAGCCACTGTGTGTGTAAGCAACACCTGATCCTCTTTACTTTGCTCTACAGTAAGCAGGGCCCAGGATATTCTGGCTACTGCTATTGTTGTGAGTAATGAAATCCTTTGTGTCTGACCCAGGAGTCTTGTGTCTTCTGCCAGCACCCGTAAAACTGTGGTGGGCTAACTTGTTAGGTTGCAGGTAGAGTAAAATCCCAAACCTTTCACAGTTCATGACAGTTTTGGTGACTGCAATGGGATGCTGACAGGGACATGGAGTTTGGGAAAGAATTATGAAGGCCTTGTGGGTTAATTAATAAGATGTGTGAGGAGTCCATAAGAATTGGTAGCTAAATGTTGAGCAAGTTTTATGGTCAACCAGACAATAAATAGTTATCCACATAACTGGCTATTAACAAGGAGGAATTTGGGAAGTGGTTACAGAAGGAGTCCTGGGAGGTAGGTTTAAACACAGCCACCCAAACAGTTGTTGCTTCTCTGGGTAGGGGCACTTTCTTGACAATCTGGTGGTCACCTTCCGGTCCTCCCCGTTGTAATAACTAGCACCAGGATTTATCCTGAGGAGAGGGGGCCAGAATTTTCCTCCTCCTTTCAGACAACAGTTAGAAAGGCAAACCCTTAAACTGAGCAAAAAAGGAGGAAAATTCACAACCACTATGGTCAAAACCCAGTCAAATCATTAAAATTCTAGTAGTTGACTTGGGAGATAAGGGAGATAAGGAAGAGTGGCAACAACTGAGCCACCTTATAGCACAGCTTCTCCTCTGGTCTGTCCTGCTGAACTTAGATCCTTCAAGGGTGACAGTGAAAGAACTCGGTTTGTTTGTTTGTCTTGCAATGGGTCCTCCAGGCTGCTTTAGGACTGGACTTACGTTTATCCTTAAGATAGACAAATGACTAGAGGAAACCTTAGATGAGGCATTGACTACTATTTGGGCTCTTACTCACCACACTGAGTTTACAGTACTAAATAAACTGACTGTGATAGAAGCTTTTCATCAGTACTAGAAAACATCATGTTCTTAAGCTAATCCATTCCTGTGGGTGTGGGACCTTTTGATTAGGTGGGATTCCTTTGGGGGGGCCTTTGATTGGCTTACTTCAGTGAGGTGTGACACAGAGTAGATCTCGTTCCTTTTTCTGGAGTCCCTTATAAATGGAGGATTGAAAACAGCAGACAGACATAGAGATGGGTGGCAGAGACAAGGAAACCCTGAGAGGCTGAGAGAGAAGTTCCAGAGGCCAGAGGCTGCGATTAGCAGAGCACAGAGGCTCCGAAAGAGGATCAGAGAGGAAGCCTGGAAGAGGGGGAGAAATGAGCTGTGTGCCTGATCTCCCATGGCTGAGCTCAGGGAGGAAGTGAGCCTGGAGGAGAAGGCAGAGGCCCAGACAAGCAGATGACTCTGTGTGCCTTGCCACATGGCAGGAGTCTGGGATCAGCAGGAGGCAGCCTTTGGTGAGACAGGCCATTCACAGCTTCAGAACTATAAGTCCTACTACGTTCCCACTATAAAAGGGAAGCCATTTTGGAAATATTGCTCCCATCAGCTTCTAGCAAACTAAAATAGAACTTGGTACCAGGAAAATGGGGTGCTGCTATGCAAATACCAAAAATGTTGAAACAGTTTTATAAATAGGCAAGGAGTAGATTCTGGGAGAATTTTGAGATGCTTGATAGAAAAGTCCTGGGTTGCCTTGATGAGACTGTTGGTAAAAATATGGATGCTAAAGGTACTTCTGATGAAGGCTTAGACAGAAAAGATGTAATGACCCTTTTTGTCCCTCATGATTAGTTGACTCAAAGAAATCTAGATCAACTCTTGCAGTCAGCACTGCCTTCTCTGAAACCCTGCCCCTCTCATCAAGCTTTGATGTTAAAAACCAGGTAAAAACTTAAGAGAGGTGATCTTGGTAATGAGGACGCAGATAGTCTGATGAAGATGGACTTCTTTAAAAAAAAGCTGCTGCTGCAAAAGTCAAGCCTCTGTAAGCCAAGGTCTAAGGTCTCAAATGGAACACAATGCAGCTTTGGCTGTTGAGTCAGGCTGAAATATACGGTATAAGTCATGATGACCTTGCCACCCAGCACAGGCTTTTCGGTGGACTGTAGACATTGGGGGTCCATTTTGCTGGGCCTCACACGGCCAATGTTCTTCCCAAAATGGAAAGTAACTGCACCTTGTTTATTGGTGTGGAGCTATGCTCTCCCTCCCCATCCCTCCATCTCTTCCTCCCTCTCTAAATGACCTCAGCTGTTTTAAGGATGCAAAACAGCTATGAGGGACAAAGATGGTCATTATATATTGATAAAGGGGACAATTCAACAGGAAAATCCAACAATTATAAATATATATGCACCTAATAGCAGAGCCCCAAAATATATGAAGCCAATACTGACAGACTTGAAGGGAGAAATTGATGGTTCTACATAAATAGTAGGAGACTTTAATACACCACTTCCTATAATGGATAGAACATCTAATTAGAAGATCAGTAAGGAAGTACAGGACTTGAATGATATTTTAAGCCAACTGGCCCTAAATGACATATATAGAACACTGTACCCAATGAAAACAGAATACACATTCTTCTCTAGTGTGTATGGACCATTCTCCAAGATAGACAATATGTTAGATCACAAAACAAGTCTCAACAAAATAAAGCCAGGACCACATGGTTTCCCCAAACATGACAGGACGGCTTAGTTCCAATTCTGCTCAAACTCTTTCAAAAAGCCAAAGAGGAGGGAAAACTCCCTAACTCATTCTATGAGGCCAACATTGTCCTCAGATCAAAGCCAGATAAAAATGTCACAAGAAAAGGAAACTGCAGACCAATATGTTTCATGAACGTAGAAGCAAAATTCCTCAAGAAAATACTAGCAAACCAAACCCACCAGCATATTAAAAGAATTATACACCATGATCGAGTGAAATTTATCTGTGGTATGCAATGTTGGTCCAACATATGAAAATTAATTAATGTAATACACCACTGTAGCAGTTTGATATTATTGATGAATTCCAAAAAGAAATATTGGATTATGTTTGTAAACTGATCTTTTCCTCTGGGCATGTTGGATTATATTGGATTCATAGGTTTACTTGATTAAGTAATTATGTAAACCTCTTGTGCCAGTAGGGTGTTGAGTCCCCTTTTGTGGGGACTCACAGATAAAAGGCATGGCAAAGGACAGAGTTAAGGGTTTTGATGTTGGTGTTTTGATGTTGGAGTTTGATGCTGCAACTTTAAGCTGGAGCCCCAGGAAGTAAGCTCACAGAGGAAAGAGAAGCCAGCCCCAGGAAGAGAGGAAGCTTGAACCCAGAGAAAAGCAAGACTCTGGAAGAGAGGAACCCAGGAAGCCTGAACCCTCGCAGACGTTGGCAGCCACGTGGAAATAGACTTTGGTGAGGGAAGTAACTCATGCTTTATGGCCTGGTATCTGTAAGCTCCTACCTCAAATAAATTCCTTTAATAAAAACCAACTGATTTCTGGTATTTTGCATCAGCACCCTTTTGGCTTACTAACACAACCACATTAACAGAATGAAGGAAAAAAAAAACCACACATGATCATCTCAATCAACACAGAAAAGGTATTAAACAAAATACAGCACCCTGTTTTAATAAAAACACTCAGAACAGTAGGAGTAGAAGGAACTCCCTCAACATGATAAGGGGCATTTATGAAAAGCCCATAGCTAACATCCTACCTAACGGTGAAAGACTGAAAGCTTTCCCTCTAAGATCAGGAATAAGACAAGGATGCCCAGTGTCATTACTGCCATACAAGATTGTGCTGGAAGTCTCAGTCAGAGCAACTAGGTAAGAAAAAGAAATAAAAGGCATCCAAATTTGAAAGGAAGAAGTAAAACTCTCCCTATTGCAGATGATATATATCTCCTAGAACAAAGCTCCTAGAGCGAATAAGATTTCAGTAAAGTGGCAGCACACAAAATCAAGACTCAAGAAATCAGTACTGTTTCTATTCACAAGCAATGAATAACCAGAAGAAGAGATCAAGAAAAGTATCCATTCGCAATAGCAACTAAAGCAATCCAATAACTAGGAATAAATCTAACCAAGCATATGAAGGATTGATATACAGAAAACTGTAAAACATTGCCCAATTAAATTAAAAAAGACCTAAATAAGTGGAAGGATATTCCATGATCATGGATTGGAAGACTAAATATCATTAAGATGTCAATAAAGGGAGGTGGATTTGGCTCAACTGACAGAGCATCCACCTACCACATGGGAGGTCCAGGGTTCAAACCCAGGGCCTCCTGACCGGTGTGATGAGCTGGCCCATGTGCAGTGCTGATGTGCACAAGGAATGCCCTGCCACACAGGGGTGTCCCCTGGCATAGGGAAGCCCCATGCGCAAGGAGTGTACCCGGTAAGGAGAGCCGCCGCCCCATGCACAAAAAAAGCACAGCCTGACCAAGAGTGGTGCGCCGGAGAGCTGATACAGCAAGATGACCCAACAAAAGGAGACACAGATTAGAACACACAACAAATGGACACAGAATGCAGACAACTGGTGGGGGGAGAAGGGGAGAGAAGGGGGGAGAAGGGAGAAATAAATAAAAAATAAATCGTAAAAAAAAAAAGATGTCAATACTACCTGTAGCAGTTTGATACGTTATGAATTCCAAAAATAGATATTGGATTATGTTTGTAATCTGGTCTGTACCTGGACATGATTAAGTTATGATTAGGGCTTTGATTGGGCCACATCATTAGGGCATTGATAAAAGACATGACAAAGGACAGAGCTGAGGGTTCTTAATATTAGAATTTTGATGTTGGAGTTTGATGCTGAAGCCTTAAGCTGGATTCCCGGGAAGTAAGCTCACAGAAGAAAGAGAAGCAAGCCTCAGGAAGAGAGGAACCCTGAGCCACAGAAGAAGCAAGCCGTGGGAAGAGAGGAGCCCTGAACCCAGAGAGAAGCAAGACCATGGAAGGGAGGAACCTAGGAAGTCTGAACCCTCACAGACATCTTGCTCTAACATGTGAAAATAGACTTTGATGAGGGAAGTAAATTATGTTTTATGGCTGGGTATCTGTAATCTCCTACCCCAAATAAATACCCTTTATAAAAACTGATCTATTTCTGGTATTTTTCATCCGTACCCTTTGGCTGACTAATAAACTACCCAAAGTAATTTATAGATCAATGCAATTCCAATCAAAATTCCAAGAACCTTCCTTGCAAAAATGGAAAAGCCAATAATCAAAATTATATGGAAGGGCAAGGGGTTCCAAATAACTAAATCCATCTTGAAAAAGAAGAATGGAGTTGGAGAACTCACACTTCTTAATCTAAAAACTTATTATGAAGCCACAGTAATCAAATCGGGATGCTACTTGCAGAAGGAGAGACATACAGGTCAATGGCATAGAATTGAGAGCTCAGAAATCAACTCCCACATTTATGGTCAACTGATTTTTGATACGGTAACAAAGACCACTCAAATTGGGGAAAAAAAGAGTCTCTTCAACAAATGGTACTAGGAAAACTGGATCTCCATTTGCAAAAAGGAGGACCCCCTTCCGCATACCATATACAAAAATCAACTGAAAATGAATCAAAGACATAAATATAGGAGCTTAAACTATCAAACTCCTAGAAGAAAACATAGGGAAGCATCTTCAGGATCTTGTGTTAGGCAATGGTTTCTTAGACTTTAACACAAGCAGCAAAAGAAAACAAAGATAAATAGGACCTCATCAAAATAAAAAAAACTCTTGTTCCTCAAAGGGTTTTATCATGAAAGTGAAAAGACACCTACACGATGGGAGAAAATATATGAAAACTACATATGCAATGAATGATTAATGTCCAGTATATATGAAAGAAATCCTTCAACTTAACAAAAAGACAAACAACCCAATTTAAAAATGGGTAAAAGACTTGAGCAGACACCTTTCCAAAGAATATATATGAATGGCCAGAAAGCACATGAAAAGATGCTCAACATTATTAGCCATCTGGGAAATGCAAATCAAAACTACAATGAGATATGCCATTTCACACCCATTAGAATGGCTGCTATTATACAAACAGAAAATAACAAGTGTTAGAGAGGGTGTGAAGAAATAGGAACACTCATTCTTTGCTAGTGGCAATGTAAAATGATGTAGCCACTGTGGAAGACAGTTTGGCCGTCCCCCAGAAAGCTAAGTGTAGAATGACAATATGAGCTGGCAATCCCACTACTAGGTATATACCTAAAATAATTGAAAGAAAGGGCTCAAACAGATATTTGCACACCAATGTTCATAGCAGCATTATTCACAATTGCCAAAAGATGGAGGCAACCCAAGTATCTATCAACTGATGAATGGATAAACTAAGTGTGGTATACATGTGCAATGGTATATTATTCAACTGTAAAAAAAGAATGCATTCTTGATACATGTGACAATGTGGATGAACCTTAAAGACATCATGTTGAGTGAAATAAGCCAGACACAAAAGGACAAACATTGATTTGAAACAATTAGAATAAGCAAACTCATAGAGTCAGAATCTAGAATGTAGGTTACCAGGGGATGAGGTAGGGAGGGGGAATAGGAAGTTAAGGCTTGAAATGTACAGGGTTTCTATTTGGAATGATGGAAATGTTTTTTAATAATTAAAAAAATATTTCATATATCTTCATCTTCACTTTATTTCCTTATTTATTCTGAGGTGCCGGGACCAGAACCCTGGACCTCATGTGTGGGAAGCTGGCGCTCAACCACTAAGCAATTTCAGCTACCCTGAGTTGGTTTTTCCACGTGCTTGTTGTTTGTGTAGGTTTTTTTTTTGCTTTGGGAGGTACCAGGGACCACACCCAGGACCTCCCATGTGGGAAGCAGGCACTCAACTACTTAAGCCACATCTGCTCCCTGGAAATGTTTTGGTAATGGAAACACAACATTGTAAGCATAATTAACAGCACTGAAATATATATCTGAATATGATTAAAAGAGGAAATGCTAAAGTGTATATACGGTAACAGAATAAATATTTTCAAAAATCCTTGAAACTACACTACACGGTCAACCTTAGGTTAAACCATGGACTTTAATTAATAGAACAATTATAAAAATGTGCTATTAATTGTATCAAATGTTCCACACCAATTCAAGTGTTGGTGGTGGGGTGTTATATGGGAATCCTGCATTTTTATGCATGATAGTTCTGTAAACTCACAACTTTTCTAATAAAGGAGAAAATCCCCAAGGGTCCAAATAACCAATAAATAACAACAACAAACAAACATATATACATAGAGCATCTGGAGTGGAGAGAAAGTTTATTTCATAGTTAATAGAGGGTCATTGGGATCCCTGTTAACGTGAGCATTCCTAAGGCCAAAAATTCATGCCCAGCAAAAAAATCAAAGAACCTGCATATTCACCTCAGGCTGATCTTGTTAGGAATGCTAAGCTCCTAAGAAGAGTCCTAGCCAACACAAAGCCAATACGCAAAGACTGTGAAAGG
The DNA here is from genome assembly GCF_030445035.2 of Dasypus novemcinctus. NCBI lineage: Eukaryota > Metazoa > Chordata > Mammalia > Cingulata > Dasypodidae > Dasypus > Dasypus novemcinctus. The sequence continues at coordinate 62,786,870 of NC_080694.1, forward strand.
TGTTTTGTGCACTGGTTTGTTTGTTTTTGTTAGTTCCTGACACTCAAGGAAATCGCTGCCATATTACTATTAGATACAAATTCAAGGAACATAAAGTTCCAGAACTAAATTCTAGAGTTAACATGCTAAGATATTAAAATGTACAGTGTGTAACAAAAGGTTACAAGACAAAAAACACACACACACACAAAAATGAGCAAACAAGCAAACAAAAAAAAACAGGATATAATGGACTATCCAAGGGAAGAAGATAAAACATTAAATACGATCAATGAAGAACACCAGACTTTGGACATATCAGATGTCTTAGTTTCCCCATTGCTAAAATAAACACCATACAAAGGGTTCGCTTAAACAGTGGGAATTTATTGGCTCACAATTTTGAGGCTTGGCAAGGTTCAAGCACCAAGTGATGCTTTCTCGCTGAAGCCTGTGGCACCCTGGGGCTGCCTGCCAACGATGTTTCAGTCTTTGGCTTTTCTTTCGTGTGGCAATACACATGGTGACAATGTCCCCTTTCTTTTCCAGTTCCGTTGACTCTCAGCTTCTTGCTCTTCCATTGACTTTCTCTGTGTTCAAATTTCATTCTGCTTAAAAAGGACTCCAGTAATTCAGATTAAAGACCAAATTGATTCAGTTGGCCAAAGCTTAACTAAAAATAACATCTTTGAAAGGTCTTATGTGCAATGGGACCCACAAGAGTGGATTAAGAATAAGAACATATTTTTCTGGGAAACATAATTCAATCCCTGACATCTGCCCTTTGGACCCAAAAAGACCTGTTCTTCCCCTACACAAAATACATTCACGCACCACAACATCCCAAAAGCCTTAAATTATTTTAATAGGAATGCTAACTGTAAAGTCTTACCAACACCCATTATGGACATGGTACACAGTAGAGCAAAATTCCTCTCCATCTGGTGACCTCCCACTGCAAGTGCCAGGGCAGATGGCCCGCCCACTCCAAGTGCTGAGGTGGATCTACACTTTTTACACGTGTGGGTGACCCTGATTATTTAAGAAATATATTTCATAAGGCTATAGCTGCCATAAACAGTGATTCCTCTAACGAATCCGAGCAAAGTAAATCGAAAACTTTTGGGAAAGGATTCATCCTTGTAGATGCCATTCAGTACATTTGTGATTCATGGGAGGAGGCAAAAATACCAACATTTACTGGAGTTTGGAAGAAGGCGATTCCCACACTCATGGGTGACTTTGAGGGGCTCAAGACTTCAGTGGAGGAAAGAACTGCAGGTGTGGCAGAACGAGCAAGAGAATAGGATTAAAAGCAGAGCCTGAAGATGTGACTGAACTGCTGCAATCTCATGATAAAACTTTATGGACGAGGAGTTTCTTTTTATGTATGAACAACGAAAGTGGTTTCTTGAGATGGAATCTACTTCTGGTGGACATTGTTGAAAGGATTTGGAATATTACATCAACTTAGTTGATAAAGCAGTGGCAGGGTTTGAAAGGATTGACTCCAATTTTGAAAGAAGTTCTATGGTAGGTAAAATGCTCTCAAACAGCATCACATGCTACAGAGACATTTTGACAGAAAGGAAGAGTCAATCGATGCAACAGACTTCACTGTTTTCTTACTTTTTAAAATTGCCACAACCATCCTAACCTCCAGCAACCACCTATTGAGGCTAGGTTCTCTGCTAGCTAAAAGATTATGAATTACTGAAGGCTTGGGTAATGGTTAGCATCTTTCAGCAGTGCAGTATTTTAAAATTAAGGTGTGTACATTTTTAGACATACTTCTATTCACACTTAATAGGCTACAGTTAGTATAAGCATAGCTTTTTTATGCACTGGGAAACCAAAATATTCACGGCATGCTTTATTGTGATATTCACTTTCTTGTGGTGGCCTGGAACAAATCCAAGGTATGCCCGTAGGCACCCGAAACGATTGAAAGCAGGGCCTGGAACATTTACTTACACACTGATATTCTTAGCAGCACTATTCACATTTGCCAAAAAGTGGAATCGACCAAGCGCCCAGCAATGGAAGGTGTGGTACACACACAGGATGAAGTATTATTCAGCTGTGATGGGAGTGAAGTTCTGATCCATGCTGCAGCACAGAAGAACCTTGAGGACATCATGCTGAGTGAAATAAACCAGACACAAAGGGCACATATTTGTGCCCTCACTGATATGAAGTAATTTAAAAATGCAAAGTCACAGAGTCAGAAATTGGAATACAGGGTACCAGAAGCAGAGGGAGGGGTGTGAAATGGGGAGTTAGTGCTTAACTGGTACTGACTTTGTGTTTGGAAAAGTTTTGTAACGGATGGTGATGATGATAGCTCAACATTGCGAATGAACTTAACAACAATGAATTGTATACTTGAAAGTGGCTAAAGTGATTAATTTGGGGTTTTAATTTTAGGTTCTATATCTGTTACCAGCATAGTACTGTACAACACAAAGAGTGAACCCTAATGTAAACTATGGACTTCAGTTAATTATATAATTACACTAATATTGTTTTATCAATTATAACAAAATTATTGCACTAATGTAAAATGTTAATAATAGGGAAAACTGCATGTGTGAGGGAGGCAGTTATGGAAACTTCCATACTTTCTGTGTGATATTTCTGTAAACCTACAATTGCTATAATAAAAATAAATTAATTAATAACTGAATTCTAGGTTCTATAATAGTCTGGCTCATTCCTTAGATAATTCATTCATGCATTCACTCATCCTTATAGCAAATATTTTTTGAAGACTTTGTACTAGTCATAGTGCTGGGTGTTGGGAATAGAAATCAAAAGCTTATGTTTCTGAATTTATGTTTTAGTGAGGATACAAACAGGAGTAATTAGTGCAGTAATTGTTACAAAGGGTTAAGTGCAATATCTTATGGAAGAGGCTGAGATTCGGGGAAAGTGAACCCTGAAGACCTGGAAAATAGCTAGATGAATGCATGCATGTGTGGAGAGGTGATGTGCCACATGCCGGATAATGCCAAGCTCAGAGCTGCTTCAGACAGCAGCATGTGGCACGTCTCCCACTCCACCCTGCTCTTAGTGTGTTATTTTGTAAGTATTTGTATAGATCTGCATCTTCCCCAGTATTCCATGAATTCTCTGAGAGTGATAATCCAGTACTTTTGCTTTTTTCATTTGTACTTAATGGTCAGTCTATAGTGATTGACAGTTACTATGAATCAATGGGTTATGTGGAAGGGGTGTCGTAAAAGCTGTATTAAAATACTAAGATCACATATAGAAATGAGAGGATGAGAGTGGATAGAGTAAATGTTTAAAAATGTATGTGAAGCTCAAGAATGTGTTTAGTGAGCATGAAATACTAAGTACAGGACCATATTTCATAAATTAAATGACCATAATGATCATGTTAAATCACAACTCTGAGGTAAAAACAACTAAAGTAATCTTAATAGAGCAAGGAAACTAGCCAGACTGCATTTAGAGAAATGCTTTCAATTATGGACATTTTAAGAAGGTAATTGATAAAAAAGAGTATGGTAACCAGAATGGGGGGAAATGAATGGAAACATAATAAGAACATTAAAAAGAAATGAAAACATTGTTAAGATAATTATTGAAGTTGGAATGTAAATGAAGAAAATGGCTCCATGGCCTTTTTATCACTAAGAAAATGAGTTTATTTCATATTAAAGTTTCAAAACCACACTTGTAAAATTTTGCACATACTCATCTTAAAGATACCCTTTACAAAGGGATTAACATTTTGCAAAACTGTTTTCTCTTAATTATTTAAGTACACAGATTTAAAAGTTTCTAGAAGAGAAAATGTTAAGTCATGGTCAATGTTTTTTAAAAAGTTAATATACATTAAATCTGCAGTAGAGTAGAAAATTAAATCTCAAGTATTTTTAGGGAAAAGGTTGTAATTTCCTGCATGCTTTTTTTTTTTAAGGCAAGGTTTGTTAAGAAAGAGAAAATGAGAAAAGTACATGACTCATGCCAAGGCAAGGACTGCGGAGAACTGCAGGGTAAGTCACGTGCCCATGGCCCGAGGTCAGGGCTTTGTAAAGTTTTTCCTCCTCTCCCTTCATGATGTCCAGGGAGGGGCCCCAGCTGTTCACTGTTCTGATTGGTTGCCCCACCTGTCAGTTCTCAGGAGCCAATGGTGAGGCCTCTTGAGGATATTCAGGGCTTTCCCTTGACCCCAGATGAAATCTCATTCCAGATGAAGTTCTCGTAGCCAGGTTCTTCCAGCAGGTTTCTGGTGGGGTGTGTCCCCCTTCCAGGCAGGGTTCCATGGCCACGTGTTTTGCGGCCATGCTCCTCTGCCAGGTTTTAGAGTCATCTTCTCTTTCCCTGTACTAACACGTCTCAAAATCCCCCACAGAGAGTTTATACTCTTGTTATTAAGGGGGCACTGAAAGGTGATGGTCATTATTCTGTAGCTACTTCGTCCTGGTTAGGGAGAGTAGGACCTACCGTGAAGGTGTAAAACCCTCTGGCTATTCTACTGTGGTTGAGGGAAGATGGATCTGGCATCCTGGTTGGAACTGGATGAAATCCCTGCATGACCAATAAGGCACTGATTCTGTAAGAAATAGACTTATATAGAATTTAAGATTTATGGTCCTAGTTAAAGGATAAGGAAGATGGTGGTAAGTAGACCCCAAAAGGGTGAGTGCCAGCCATGACATACTGGACCAGGAGAGTGAGAAAGTCCAGGTGCCTTCTGAGGCTGCCTCCTCCCAAGGCTGGTGGGAAACAGCATTCTTCCTTGAGTCCTTTTATGCACTTGGTTAGCTCTAGGGAAAGATTGTGGTAGACCTGCTGGGTTTGGCATAAACTGCCAACCCCAGTTCCCACAGCAGTGGTTATGCCCAGGACAGCTAGGAGAGGTATGGAGAGGCACTGCCCCAGATATAAACTCACAGACAGTATAGGCAACAAGACAAGCATATGGCAAACAAAATAAAGACAGCACTTAAGAGCCAGTCCTTTGTTTTATAGACACATTCATTAACTACTTCTAAAATAATCAAAATTAAAAGGACTCGTAACATGTTCAATATCTTTCTGCATATGATCTAGGATAGAAAAGATATTATTATAATCATCAGGCATATAGGTATAGTACTTAACACTAATCAATGCATTACTCAATGCACAAGTTTCTCTTTGAGCTGCAGTTAATGGATAAAAGCTCCAAGTTTGCAATACCGTACATGCTATCTCTCCATGCGAGCAGCCACAATGCCAGTTGTGTTGGCTTAAGTTCTACTTGCAGTACTCTGGTAATTGTTGCTCCCCTCGGTATGTCCTTCACACAGCCAGCACCTGCATGCCCTTGTAATTCCACTGTTTAACAGACTCACCTCTGTTTGACTTTGCACTTCACTATTTGATTAGGGAATTAACACTATAAAATTACATCTTAACTTACAGATTTCTGTCTGGTAAAAATGATAACCAAAAAGGTTACAGTTTTATTTTCTTGTGGGACATTAATAGCAAATACCTTTGATCATTCCTTTAGTTGATTGGCCATATAAATCTCCAGTCCCCAAATTCTCTTTTGAATTAGCTCTACTGTGTTATTGGCTCCTCAATAATATGTTGAACAAAACTTCTATGCATTTGTTTTCATTTGTAAGAGACACATGTTAATTTTTCAAAATAGTTATATTTTGATAATGTGTACCCTAGATAACAAAGCAAAAATGTTAATTTTTAAAATATATCAAGTAAAAAAATTAAAATTGTCTATGTGTCTATTGAGGTAAGAACTAACATCTATTAGGTATGTGTGAGGAAGACAGATTTCAGGTCAAAAAAGGAAAATTTTCAGAATTGTTCAAGTATGGTTGGATAGTACTGATTATTAGAATATTAACTATCACTAAAAATGTTCAAATACTAGCTAGATAATGTCAAGGACAAAAACAGAACAAATAAGGAGATAGATTTTATTCAGGCTTTTGCAGTAAGGAGATCAGAGTGTCTGGGTAGAGTGTCTTGCCTTAGACATTTACGAGAAGAGTAGACAAGTTATAGGTGGGGTGATTTACATTTGGGATTGTTTTGCAATCAGGGAAAATCTTACTCCGCTAAACAGAAAATGTTTATCTCTGTGTCTCGCTAGTTTCAAGGGGACAAACTCTTCTCCTTTTAGCTAAGGATAAGAACAGGAGTTTGGCTAGGGGCGAAAAGGGAAGTGTCCGTTCAGGAAAAAGGAGAAAGGTCTGTCTGGCCTTGGCACTTCCTCCTCTTGTTCAAGACAGCCATAAGGTGTCCTCAAACCACTATGTCTGGAAATGAGGTGCTGGGGATGTCCACATCGACACCATTTTCAGTCCAGATAGATCTCCTTAGGTAATGTGGCCTCGGCTTCTGCCCCTGTGGGCAAAGTCATTGGAAGCAGAGATGTTCCCAGATTGACAGGATCATGATGAGCCATTGAATTGTTTGTCGAGATGGTACTTTTGTACTAGCATTTAAGACGTTGGATGTTATTGGGCATTGAATTATGTATCCCAGAAAAACGTTCTCTTAATCTTAATTCTTGTGCATGTGAACCCATTGTAAATAAGACCTTTTGAGGATGTTGCTTCCAGTTAACCAGTTTAGGCTTTATTCTGGATTACTTCGGTCCTTTATAAGCAGAATGGAATTCAGACATAGAAAAACAAGGGATGAGCAACAAGCTGGAAGTCAAAGGAACCCAGGAGAGTAAGAAGAAGGCGTCGCCACGTGTGTGCACTGCCCTGCGGCAGAGAAGCCAAACGATTGCCAGCAGCCAGCCCCAGAGCACCCCGGGCTTCAGAGAGAAAGCGTCATCTTACTGACACCTCAGTTCTGGACATTTCCTAGCCTAAAAATTTGAGCCAATAAAGCACTATTTTTAAGCCAACCCATTGTATGGCATTGATTTTAGCAGCTAGGAAACAGCCAGACCAGGTGTATCACCCAACTGCAAGGTGAAAGATTACAAGCAGGAGAAAGATTAGTAATCCTTGCAAGATACCTTGAAACCAGGATCCTCCAGTCCCAACTCCTGGCATGAGACTGTGTCCTACAGGCCATTCAGATCAACCGTAGAGAGCCAAGGAGCCGCGTACTTGGGTTTAGTGATTGACTGTCCTGCTTGGCTTGTGGTGTTCAGCCAAGTGCAACCAGAGTGGTGGCTATGGCACAGACACTTATCTTACTGGCTAAGAGGAATGTGAGAGCTATGCGATTACCCATAACGACTCAAGCCTGCGACTTTAAGCTTATTTGCTGTACTTCAAGGGCAGAAGTGATATCATTTATTACTTCTGTCAGAGATAAGGAGATATTTGGAACATCTTGCCTAATCATATAATTCCCATAGTGGGTAAAAGACCCTCAAAATGCACATAAAGGGAGAAACGGTGATTCCCTTGGGGAGTTCCCTCACGTATCCTTTAGTTGCCTAATTTTGGAGTGATCATGTAAGTCTTCATGGAGACAAATGGTTGACATGTAGGGTGATGGTTCTGAAACTGAAAACTACCAAAGCTTGCTGAGAGAAATTAAAGAAAACTTAAATAAATGGAGGTATGTACCATCATTCTAGCTGGAAAGAGTTAATCTTGCTAAAATACCAATTCTCCTCAATCTGAACTACAAATTCCATACAATCACAATTAAAGTGCTAGCAGTTTTTTTCCCCCAGGTGGGGTGTTTGTAGTGGAAATTGACCAGTTGATTGTAACTTTTATATTGAAATAATTATGTTTTTAAAAATTGGAATAGCCAGGCAATCTGGAGTAAGGAAAACAAAACTAGAGGTCTGATGTTATCATAGGATAATATAGATATAAAGACAGTGTGTTGTCGTTGAAAAGCTAGAAACAGACCAATGAGACAAAATAGAGGGTCTGGGGGTAGAGAAATCCACACGTACACAATTCCCTGTTTTAGGACAAAAGAGACATTGTAATTCAGTGGGGGAAAAGACTGAATTTTCAATAAACTTTGCTTGATCAATTGAAATCATTTGGGAAAAAGTGAATTAGATCCCTACCTCTCAGCATACATAAATTCAAGATGAAATATAGATTTAAATGTGAAAAGCAAAACAGTAAAGCTTCTCGGGGGGGAAAAAAACCCAACCCACACACACAGGAGAATAGCTTCATTATCTCCAGGTAAACAAACAATTTTTAAATAGGATGCAAAAAGCATTGACCATAAAAATTGATACATTGGACTTCGTCAAAATTATGAATTGAAAATACAAAATTAGAACTAAAGGCATGCCACAAACTGGGAGAAGATATTTGCAATACATACATTTGACCAAAGCGTGTGTGTTAACAATATGTAATGAACTCTGACAAATCAGTAAAAAAGACTAACAACCAATTTTTCAAGGTGCAAATTCATTTTTTTTTAAAAAGGCATAAAATATCTGCCATCAAAAAGTGCAAATTACAATCACAAAGCACTAAAATGTGAGGAAATATTTGGAAATTATCTTGACCAGGATGGCTAAAATGAAAATGACTGACAATACCAAGTGTAAGCTAAGCTATGAAGCAACCAGAACCTGCATACATTGTTAGAATTGCAAACATTTGAAAGGTGCTTAGTAGCATCTAATGAAGTTAAACATATATGTCTCCTATGCCTCAGTGATTCTATCTACATCTCTTTCTTTTCCCTTTCCTCCCTCTTCTCTCTATCTGATAAATGAGTGCTGAAGTCCACCTAAAGCCAGGTAGAAGGTGCAGGACAGTGTTTTTTTATAATAACCCCAAACCGGAAGAAATGCAAATGCCCATCAACTTTAGAAGAGATTAAATAAGTTGTGGTCTGCTGCGTTAAGTCAGCTATTGGTTGCCTCGAAGGGAATGTGACACAGAACTTTATGAAATAAAGGACAGAGAGAGACACACAAGAGAGGAGATGAAAATGGGACCAGGGGACTCACATCTTCTGGAACTGAGAGCCTCAACCCTGGTTTCCACATCTATTTATTTGGAAATTAACTAGCAGCTGTTTGCTATCAGAACTGCCACATTTACAACAACAGGAAGCAACTTGCAACATTTACAATAAGGTAACATTACAATAACAGGAAGCAATTGCCACATCATCTACAATAACAGGAAGCAACTTGCAACGTCTACAATAAAGTAATATCTACAATAAAAGGAAGCAACTGCAACATCAACTACAATAACAGGGAGCAAGTTTCCCACAATAGTGGTCTATTCATACAATGGAAGTCAATGAAAAGGAGCAAACTGCTTTTACAGGCAAAAATGTAGATGGATCTTAGAGACAATATTGAACACAAAGGAATGCAAATTACATTTGATTCAGTGAATGTGCAGTTTAAAAAAAGGCGGTATATATGGTGAAAGAGTTCAGAGTAGTGGCTACTTGAGGAGCGCAGCAAATGGGAGGGACCCTAAAGGAGCTGAAGATGTCTAAATGGGAGTGCAAACTTCTAAAATCCATCAAGCTGTACACTTAAAGACTTATGTACTTTACCATGTGTAAGTTATACCTCAAGAGTATCGAGGGAGAAAGAAGCAAACAACTGAAAGAATAAAAGATTATTTGGGTGCCAAACTAGAAATTATCCCTTGTGGTGGTGTGCTGAATTCGAGAGCTTCCCATTCCAGCAGGAAGCTTTGACTCACTACCCCGCTACAGCTACCCAATTCGTATCCTTACACATACAAATTTTCCTTTACCACTCTTTTTTCATTCTTACTATCATACTCCAGAAACTTTGGACCTGCTCCTACGCTGTCGGATTTTTAAAAAATCTTTACCTTATGGATTCAATTATTTTTTTTAAGTAGCCCAAATGTTATACTTTCAAAAAAGTAAAACGTTTTCTCTTTTTTTTTTTTTTTTAACTGCAACGCCGCAAAAAGAAAATAGGTGGTTTCTACAACACGTTATTTTAGAAAGTCGAGCCCACAGCTGGCCGAAATAGCTCAGTTGGGAGAGCGTTAGACTGAAGATCTAAAGGTCCCTGGTTCGATCCCGGGTTTCGGCAAGTAGAGGTGGTTTATTTTGCACTTGAATTTGGCTTTCCGAATACTTTTTGACCGTTTAACTTATGAAATCCTATCCTATTGCCAAATGCCAGTCATTTACAAGTCACCTACTTAAGTAAGGAACTTGGTGAATGTATCCTTATCGTAAAGAAGGCTTCTGTTCACTCTCCCCCAAAAGGTAGTTCCACGCCCAAACACACAGGTTTCTCCGCTACCCCCAGTGACCTTTGAGGGAAAGAAAAACTTTCACGGCCTTATGTAACGTTTACTGATAGGTCATTAAATGCGTCCGTAAGAATACAGGCACTGACACTTCCATTTCTCCACTTAACTCCCTCTGTTGCTGCCTTAGATTCTGACCCGTTAATTCCTTACAATATTATAAACATTTTTTTGACTCTTTTAAGAAGTTTTTGAGTATTATATACAGCCTTTTAGTTGTTTTAAGCAGCAAGGACAGTTCTAATGCCTGGCTAGTCATTTCACCCCGAACGGTTCAATTCCCGGTACCTCTCAAAAAGAAAAAGAAAAAGAAAATAGAAGAATGATGCCATAAACACACATTGAATTTTGTAGTATTTAGTAATTAAGATAATACGTGATGGTGTATATATATACTGTAAAATATAATAGGCATTGTTATATTGACATTTTTATATACTCTTGTAAAATATAATAGGCATTGTTATATATTTTTCCCAAGGTTGTGTCCGAAAATTGACAGGACCTAATACGGAATATAACAAAACTTTTGAAATTATCCTACAAGACACATGTGGCAGATGTTCCTGTGTACTGCCAATAAAATAGGTGGCGATATTAAGTGTATGCTTGATTACGCAGTAGCATGTAGGGTTCAGGATTCCCGCCAGCGAGGTTTCCTTTCGGTTACTAGAGGAAGAGCGGGTGCCCTGGCGTAAACCTCGAGGCAGAATCCGGGAAAGTCGGGGAGCTTTACCACCCTACGGAATTCCTTTATGTCCGAAGGAGGACAGAGTTAAAGGTGTTCAAATAACGCAAAACGCATCCCTTCTTCCGCTAGATCTTTATACAGGTCTATAGAAGCGTGTTGGAATGCGCGAGAGGATCCCCAAATGTCAGAATGCAGGTCACTGCAGTGTGTGAAGAGGATGTGTGATATCGGGTAGTTTCCTTTCATGTGATTTTTTAGCTCTACTGGGACAAGAGCATTTCAAGATTGGAAGGCTAAAACGTAGAAAACCCGGTGGAACCGAGCGCTCGGCCTTTCAAGTCCAACCCTTTTCCGTCGTGCCCTTGGGTTTCAGTTTGTTTTTTTAAAAAATCATTACTTGTTGATGCATATAGTTGCCAAATCCATAGATTCGTTGAAAACTTAGGCGTCAGTGACCTTGAACGTGCGAAAGATACAAAAGAAATAATTCAACCCAGGCACGTTTAACATCCAAGGTGCAGGTTCCCGAGTCTGCAAGCCGCCTTCGCTGGTTTCCCGGGGGTGAAGCTCGCAGCCTGGCGAGGGCCACAGGGCCACCTTACTTGCTCCGGCCTCCCCCGTGCTCTGGATGCTCGGTGGCAAGGCGCACTGGAGAACTGGAGCGACACCAGCTTTTCCTTTTGGTGGAGAACTTGAACGCGTAGCCGCGCGCCGCCGCTGCCTTGCGGTCCCCGCCGCTGTCTTCTCGACCGCCACCACGTCGGAGTTTCTCTGCGCCCTCCAGACTCGAGGGGCCTTAGACTGACCCCGAGCACGACAGGGCCTGCTTTGCCCCCCTTCAGAGACCCGCTCCTCTCCTCAACCCCATCGTCTTCCTTCGGAGCCGCTGTCTGGAGACAGCCTGAAAGTAATGTGGCCGTTAAATGACGAGCCATTCGAGAGAAGTTTGCAATTTGCAGTCCAGCCCACTGATAAGCCTCTAAAAGGGGGAGCTCCCTTTACCCACCACGCAACATTCTAGGAAAGTGCGTTCTCCACAGATACACTCCGGCCAGCCGCAGCACAAACATTTCTCCGTGAATTTTCTGGCCCAAATCAGAAAAATTGAAATAATGTGACCTGCCTCCCTAACGTCGACGACGAGGCTTAAATTTAGAAGTCTTTCGGGTGGAGGGGAAGAGGGAAGCCCTGCTGGATTACGAGAAAGAGCTTGCCACTTCCTTACACTGAGATCAGGGTGCGGGGCGGGTGCGTCCCGCCGCGCCGCGCGCTCCCGGGTGCGGGGTTTGAGGCCGGCCCTCGGCTGTCCCCGGGAGGTCGTTTCCAATTCGCACATCCTGCAGCCGGAAGTCACCGCGACTGACGTTCAAGGTCAGGTTGTCACTTTCTCCTTGCACAAGCGTTAGGAAGAAGTTTTTGAAAACTGAGTGGGGCGATGTGGGAGCAGGGCGGGTGTATTTTAGGGAAGGGGTGTTTAGAAGAGTTAGATGCTTGTCTGCTTAGTTTATAGTGCAATTTGGAGACAGGGTTATTTGGCGCTTTAGGCGTTTCGGTCCAGGACGGGAAGCAGCGCCTGCGGGGCAGGTGGCCCGGGGGCCAGAGCGCAGGAGCGGGCCCTGCTCCTGTGGGCAGCCGAGCTCCGCCCGTGCGCGCGTGCTGCTCCCAGGCGAGGTCACGTAAATGTCCCCTCCGCGCGCGGCACTTGCTGCTGTCACGGAAAATCCTCTCTTGCTGTAAAGAGCCAGGGGTTGAAGGCGACGCTGCAAGAACCGCCGTCTCCCCCACCAGCTCCCAGCGGCCTCGGCCGCTCCAGGCGGCGCCCTGGACGGAGTCGCGCCTGTCCCCGCGGCGCTCGGCACAGGCCACGCCGGCGAACTTCCGTAAACTTCCCGGCGACGCAGAGCGAGGGTACACGCGAGGCGGCCGGAAACCGAGCCACAGCGCCCGGGGCTCTTCTGGCTCCCTTCGAGGGCTTTCCCCCGGGTTGGCAGCGGTCGCCTTGCAGCCCCCGGGCGCGCCGCCGAGAAAGGCGGCCGGGGCCGTGCGCACGCCGGCCTCCTCTCCTGCAGCGCCGACCCTGGCCTGCCGACCGGCTTTCCACTTCGAGGGTCTTCTGTCTCCCGAGAGCTCGGGCTTCTCGGCCCCTTCCTACCTCCGGACTGCGGGGCCGGCTGGGGACGCCGAGGCTGCGGCGCGAGCTTCAGGGCGGCCGCGGTGCCTCGCTTGGCGCACGCTGGCACCAGGGGGCGGCCCTTTTCTTTCCGCCGGGAGTGAGGTCCCGGGAAAAAGCGCTGAGCAGGACAGACATCCCAGGTGAGAGGGCTCTGCCGGCGGGGAAAATACTCATGGAGAAGATGCCGATGGAGGAAGAAATGTATTTCTTAAAAACGTCTTTGGTCTGAAAGGTCTTTTTCAGCCAACCTTCTTTCTCGAGTTCAGGAAGAGATGAGAGAAGAAACTTACAGGAGAGCACCTCGAGGCTGCCGAAATCGCTTTCGGACTCCACGGACAACCCCCTGCGGCGGCACTACCAAAGGCCAAGGGCAAATGCAGGAACGTTCTTTCGAAGGAGTGTTAAGAATTGTTTCAGTAATACAAACAGGAAAACGTGAACCCGAGCCAGCCAGGAGTCGAACCTAGAATCTTCTGATCCGTAGTCAGACGCGTTATCCATTGCGCCACTGGCCCAAGCACGAAATTTCGTTTTTATATAATAGCATTTCATTGTGACAGTTGATCGCGCGGATTCTGAGAAAGCATATTTGGATGTGATTTGTTTGCATAATATGTATTCGTATAAAATGTCTATGTTGTTTTCCTATTTAAAAGCTCGTGCGATCGAGTGACTGTCCTTCAAAGTAGTATCCGTTTGTATGCTTTCATCTCTTTTGTGTCTACTTTTGTGTGGTTTATTAATTTTTCCAGTCTATTCATCTCCTTGCACCTGAATTATGGTTTTTTTAACAAATCAATTTTATTGATACATAGTAATAAAGCATACAATTCATCCACATTGTAGTCAGTGGTATTTGTATAATCACACAGCTGTGCATTCATCACTTCAATCATTATTAGATCATTTTCATTATTTCCATAATAATAATAAGCAAAAAACAAACAAGAAAATTCTTCACCTCTAAATCTCTGTATGTGAACTATGTTTTTCATGCACTTACATTGGGTACTGATGTATGTGGATCTGTTACAAGCAATCGGTATTATTTAAAATTTAGAAATCACAAAAACCAAAGTGCTTTGAAATACATTTCTGGAGACAGTAATCATAATCTTTCCTTCTTCCTGTTCAAAAATGAAAAATAAAAAGTAATCATCCATTATGAGGAAAATTATGGAAAATTATTATAGCTCAGTGTAGTAGATAGAGTTATACAAAAAATTTTAATGCAATAAAGAAGCAAGAATTCAATGAAAGTACACATTTTAAGGATCGGACTTGAAACAGAAACTTGGAAACCAGGGACTCCCTTACTAACAAATATATAATTGGCTTAAAATATATTTAGGTGTTCAAAGTAGGCGAAATAGCTGAAAATGCAAACGTGCTTATCAGAAAGGAGTCTTGTGCCTTGAGAGAGAAATGAGGGATGTATGAGCCAAAAGGTATCCTCTCAGTACCTCTATTTCCTTGTCCGGGTAAAGCGTTTCTAAGAGCGTTTGGTATATATGATGAATTATCAGCACCCTAAATTTTTGAGGCTCCCACCAGCCTGTGACGTCAGGACAACGCTTTAAAGCAAGGCAATTTTCATTCCCAATATTTTGAAATCCTAGAGAACTAGAGGATTTCTTTTCACTGTTCAGATCATTCAACCATTTCCAATGAACTGGGATTAAAAGCAGGACGCTGTGAACAGGATTTGAACCTGTGCGGGGAACCCCCATTGGATTTCGAGTCCAACGCCTTAACCACTCGGCCATCACAGCCTGGGACTGAATGTTTTTCCGTTACAGCTAAGACAAGCATGAGTCATTACCAAGTATGAGCAAGGCGATAGATCCACATTCCATCCAAGGAACTCACCTGTAGGTCGGTGCTCAAATTCACACATACCTCACATCACAGCAAAACTCTCTTCTGCCTTCCTGACGCCAGCAAGAGAATAGAACTTCCTCCACTTGTAATATATGTTGTCGGACTGCTGGGTGCCCTGCACTGTACTGAGCGCTGCAGAATGGTGACAAAACGGGCACGGATCCTTCTATAATAGTACTTAGAATCTGGTGGAAAGTAAATCCACTGTTTCCTTCTGGGGACAGTAGACTGTTGGCTAACTACTGCACAGTGGGCGCCCTCCTAGCAGAAGACCGGCCCGTTGCTAACTTTTCTCTCCAGCAAGCTGGCGCCGGCTCACCCGGTCTTTGCTGCGCTCTTGACCCAGACAGACAAGGACGTGCTTAACACAAGCTCCCAGGCCCCTGAATACTGAAGCAACCTCCTTCCTTTCCAAGAGTCTTTCCTCTTCTGGTGACCCTTGGAGACTCTGGTCTTCCGCTTCTGGGAGGCCGCGTTTGGCCCTTCCTGTCCCTCTTCCTCCTTAAGGCGCCCACAGCAGCTCATTGCCTCCATTTTTGCACTCGCCACTTTTTGTCATTTGTATACTGGTCTCTCCCTTGACACCAGAAACTCCTGGGGGATATGCTAGTGTCTTGATCTTCACTCATTCTCTGATTCTCCACGCCTTGGAAAGTTTTTTTGGTGCTCAGTAGCTGCTCTCTATATTCCTGTGGCTTGAACTCAGTTCTCTGTTTCCTGTTCCTCACTCCATTTCATGTCCTTTCTTCCCTCCTTACCCAGTTTATATTAGACTCCTTTTCCAACGCCCTCAGCATTCTTGCCTCTTTCACTTTGAACTCCTTGGGCAAACCCACAACCTGGGCAGCTGAATGGGGCTGGAGAAAAACACAAAATCCCCTGACAGATACCATTTGAAATTCATGACTGTGAATCTCAAGCGGATCCTCAATGCATCTAGGCAATTGCACAATAAGACATTCGCCTCCACCATTTCTACTTTTGTATGTCATGGGCCCTCATTTTTAACAACTTATATGACCTCGAGCTCGTTACTGAACCTCTCCACTCTGCATCCATGAAACAACTACTCTTTAGGTTTGCTTTTTAAATTTATATATAAATATTGTTCATGTTTTGTTTAATCGCTGGTAAACAATAGCTATTACTGTTGTTGTCTTTATCGTAGCTATTTCTTTCCCATCATTAGTTTCAACAATATGACATGGAAATTCTTTGGGGCCTTGAAAAAAGCATGCTATGTCCAATGGGATACTAAGGAATCAGTACATCCTGTGCAGTCGGATTTACGCATATTTGAATTCTGACTCACATATACTAGCTCCACAGGTCGGCAAGACAGGGGACGACTATGAGCCTCGGTATCTCAACTAGACTTTGGGGAAAGAATACATTCCTCAGAGAATCATGGGAAGGGTTCTGTTTTATATTCAGTCAATATTCGTTGAATGCCTGTTGTGGAGAAGGCACTGGCGAAGCAGTGTGAATTCATTGATAAGCAATCCGACCCCATATAACTTACATTCCAGTGAGAGAGCCATCAATCAGGCCAACACACTGATAAATATAAAGTGTACAAAGAAAGAGCGCCCAGGGAACCACGAGGCGTACATGACTTTCACTTAAGGAATTCAAGAAAGTCTTCCCGGAAGAAGGATTAATTTAGCTGAGATCTAAACATGAGCAAGAGATAACCAGGCAAAGGGGCAAGCACAGAGCTTCTCAGCTGGCAGGGACCGCGTGTAAAGCCTGGCGGTGGGAGAGCGACTGGTGGCCCGGAGGTGCGTGGGTCCCAGCACAGGTCTCAGGAGGCAGTGAGCTGTGACCTGCAGGTGCAGACGTGCTGGAGAGCCGGACGCGCAGGGAGGGCAGTGCGGGCAGTCGGAACGAGCGTTGTGGAATGCAGCATCTTAAAAACGTGTCGTCCAGATCAGACTCTTAAAATGCTAGTTTCAGCCTCCTTTTGCCTTTACCCCATCAAAATACCCGGAGTCTGAGATCTGGTGCGACATAACTTCTAGGAAAAGCCAATTAAATTTCCTCCTGTACGTCTGAGAGAATTCACGACATCGGAAGGATCTCAGTCCCCGGAGGGGATCTTGGAAAATTCCGCGCGGGCTCCGCCTCTGGAGACCCCAGGCCCTGCCACCCTGCGGTGGTCACGGCAGGTGAGGGTGTAACCGGGTTTACCTCGAGGCGTCAAGGCGATGACGCAGTTTCCTGGAGGGCTAGGAAAGGGTCCTCCCAAAGCTCGGAACTTTAGCAAGATGCGTAATGGAACACGCACACCAACAAGCCACTGAACTTTTAAACCCTTTCCTTTTTTCCTTTCTATTTCCGAGAAAGGCCGCAGACGGCGAGAGCAGGAAACTGATGTCAAGGATCGCTGCGGCCCTCCTTGGCCTCGGCACGGTCTACACCCGCTGGGCGCGCACGTCGAGCTGAACTGGATGCAGATGCTGAGAAGGGGCTCCAGCCACGAGGGGCGCCCGCAGGGCCCCCCACCCCACCCCCCAGGCGGGGAGGAGAGTGGGACCCGCGCCCCCCGCGCGCCCCGCGCCCCCCGCGCGCCCCGCGCGCCCCGCGCCCCCCGCGTCCCCCGCGCCCCCCGCGCCCCCCGCGCCGGCTTCCCGCCAAGTGCAGAGAATGGAGCCCGCGGCGCGTTCCCGGGGGCGGTGCGGGCCAGGGGGAAAGGGCGACCACGAATTGTCCCTAAGCCGGGAACCGATCCCAGGCGGCCCTGAGCGCGGAGATCTCTCCCGGGTCCTCCCTCGCCCCACCTTGCCCCACGCGCTTCCTCTCCCTGCGCGCCTGGCGATTTCTGGCACGGTGTCTCCGGCAGCTGTAACAGCGGCCGGGGCGGTGGCTGCGCTTTAGCCGACGCTCGGCGGCGCTCTCCGCTGCGTTTCCCAGAAGCTGGTTAGAAGTCTCCTGGCTGAAATCTTGCACTGCGTGCTCGCCGAATTCCCCCCGGGCGACGCAGGAGGGACGCTGCCTCAGGCGCAGGAGGGAGTCCCAAGGCCTTAAATGATTTGTTTTTATATGTGGACAGCAAAACAAACGCTCAGGAAAAGCGCGAGCCAGCTCTGCTTCCGCCCGGTTTCGAACCGGGGACCTTTCGCGTGTTAGGCGAACGTGATAACCACTACACTACGGAAACTGCGCGCTGCAGGCCTACTCGCTCTGACATATAAGTAACTATGACTTGATGCTCCAGGTTTGTCCTATTTTTGTACATGAATTTATGATTGTAGTGTTGTTACTTCCGTCACATTATCCACTTATCCAGTTCAACATCGCATAACACGACTGATATTTCGCAAAAGAAAGACTTCACCAAATTATAGCTACTAAAAGGTTCAGAGCAACCTGTTCCTGATAGAGCCAAACCGGGGCTCATCAAGGAAGGCTTCTTAGAGAAAATGACTCCAGATCTGAGACTTAATTGTTGAAAAGAAGAAAGATGGTTGAGAAAAAGGTTAGGGGAGAGGGGATTTTGTCATTGACGGTTGAATGAACGTATCACGGTATTTTGGGGAAGTCTTGAAGAAGGAACTGGGAAAGAATTAGGCTAAATGGGAATATATTGGCCTGATCAGAAAGAAGGGGATGTGCCTTCCAAAGAGGGAGTTATATTTTAATCTGAATGTGATAAGGGAGATTGGAGAGATTGGAGGCTAACCCTTAATTCTTGGAATGTAGAAGTCATCCAATAAAATAATTTTTTAAAAAAAAGGAAAAAAAAAGTGAAGGGGTTTTTGTTGTTGTAATCAAGGTGTAATTTATATACATGAAAACGCAAAAATATTAGCGGAAGATTAAGAAGCTCAAGGGAAAAAATGTATTGCCATAGGACTGTACAACCCAAACAGTAAACTATGAACTACATTTTAATAGTACAATTATAAAAATATTCTCTTATTAGTTGTAAAAATGTATCACACTAATACAGGATGTTAATAGTAGGGTAGTATATGAGAACTGCATTTTATGCACGATTTTTCTGTAAACCTAACTTAATAAGTATGTGTAATCAATTCACAGATTCAATAGGCTCAGAAAATGCCAAAGAGGATAAGCATAAAGAAACTACACTCAAACCATATTGAGATGGTTGCAAGCCAAATATAAAGTGAAAAATCTTAAAATCAGCTAGGCAAAAAATACATTGAGTAGAACAAATTTAGGAATGATGATTTCTCAATAGAAACATTCAAACAAGAAAACAATGGAATGAAAGAATTTGCATAGCAAGAGGAAAAAACACCCTGCCAATCTAATATTCTACACCAAGTAAAAAAGTCTTCAAAAATAAAAGACAAAAAAAGACATTTTTCAGCAAGAACTGAGAGAATTTGTTTCCAGTTGACCCCTATGCAAAAACTATTATGGAAATTTCTTCAAGATGAAAGGTAATGATTCCAGAGAGAAACATGTTTCTGCAGGAAGGAATAGAGCTCCAGAAAGGGTGAATATATGGCTAAATAAAATATGGTTATGTAAAATTTTTAAATAAAAGACCTCCAATTGTATAAACAACAAGAATATCAATGTTTATGGCAAAAAAAATGACACTCAAAGAGTATCTGGTCATTTGCACTTATACAGTTGCCAAGTTTCTTAAAATTTTCAAAAATTGCAGAATAATAATTCAAGATACACTCTAATTAAAAAAGAATCCAAATTTTAATCTATAGAGTAACCATTCAAAGTCAAAGTGGTATAACTAAAACACTACTAGAAATTAGGCGGGATAAAATAAAAATTATTAATACAAAGGAAGGCATAAAAGGAGGAATAATGGAACAAAGAATATATGGGGCAAATAGAAAACAAAGAACATAATAGCGGGCTTGAAACCAACCATATAAATTATCTCCTTAAACGTAAATGGAACATACACTCTAATTAAAAGGCACAGTTATCAGGCTGGAGAGTAAAATTTTAAAAAACCAGAAACCAACTGTATATAGCCTGCTTACAAGAGATACACTTTTTTGTTGTATAATTACTTTTTATTAGAGAGGTTGTGGGCTTACAGAATAATCATGCATAAAACAAAAGATTCCCATATATCACCCCATCACCATCTTGCATTGGTGTGGAACATTTGTTACAATGCACTTTTTATAATTGAACGTTTTTTAAAAAACCAGTTACCTTTTTGTATACTACATTCATCAGTTGCTGAACATTTGAGTTGCTTCCATCTTTTGGTAATTGTGAATAATGCTGCTTTGAACATTCGAGTGCAAATATCTGTTCGAATCCCTGCTGTCAGTTCTTCTGAGTATATACCTTGTACCGGGATTGCCAAGTCATATGGTAATTCTGTATTTAGCTTCCTGAGAACCACCAAACTGTCTTCCACAGTAGCTGTACCATTTTACATTTCACCAGCAATGAATGAGTGTTCCTATTTCTTTGCATCCTCTCCAACACGTGTTATTTTCTGTTTGTTTAATAGGAGCCATTTTAATGGGTGTGAAATGGTATCTCATTGTGGCTTTGATTTGCATTTCCCTAATAGCTAATGATAGTGAGCATCTATCATCTTTGGGCAAAGGTCTATTTAAAACTTCTGCCTTTTTTTTTTTTTAATTGGGTTGCTTGTCTTTTTATTTCTGAGTTGTTGGATTTCTCTTTACATTCTGGTTGTTAAGCCTTTATTGAATATATGGTTTCCAAATATTTTCTCCCATTGAGTAGGTTATCTTTTCACTTTTATAACAAAGTCCTTTGAGACCCAAAGTTTTTTAAAGTTTTTTTTATGATTCCATTTTTCAATGTTTTTTTCATTGCTTGTGCTTTGGGAGTAAAGTTTAAGAAATGATCGCCTAATAAAATGTCCTGAAGATGCATTCCCACATTTTCTTCTAGGAGTTTTATAGTCCTTCTAGGTTCTTATACTTAGGTATAAGTATTTTCATGTTCATTTTGAGTTAATTTTTGTATCTGGTGTGAGAAAGGTATCCTGTTCATTCTTTTGCATATGTATATCCAAATCTCCCAGCGCCATTTGTTGAAGAGACTCTTCTTTCCCAAATTGAGTGAAGTTGTCAGGGTTGTCAAAAATAAGTGGGGCATAGATATGAGGGTCTATTTCTGAACTCTCAGTTTAATTCCATTGGTCAGTATATTTGTCCATGTGCCAGTGCCATGTTGTTTTGACCACTGTAGCTTTGTAATGTGGTTTAAAGTCAGGAACTGTGAGTCCTCTGAACCTATTCATAGTATATTGCTCCCAGCAGCTTTTCTCAAACTAACACAGGTGATGTTGGTTTCATGGAATGAATTAGTTAGTTGTTCCATCCTGTTCAATTTTTGGAGAGAGTTTGAGCAGGATTGGTAATACTTCTTGGAAAGATTAGTAGAACTCACCTATGAAGTCGTTTGGTCCTGGGTTTTCTTTCTTGGAAGGTTTTGATAGATGATTCGGTCTCTTTACTTGTAATTGGTTTGTTGAATTCTTCTGTGTCCTCTAGAGTCAGTGTAAGTTGTTCATGTGTTTCTAGGAATTTTTCCATTTCATCTAGATTGTCTAATTTGTTGGCATACAGTTTTTAATGATCCTTTTTATTTCTGTGAGGTCAGTAGCAATGTTCCCACTCTCATTTCTGATTTTATTTATTTGTATCTTCTTAATTTTTTCTTTGTCAGCCTAGGTAAGGATTTGTCAATTTGTCTTTGAAATTGTCTTTTCAAAGAACAAACTTCTGGTTTGTTAATTGTATCTATTGTTTTCTTATTCTCGATTTCACTTATTTCTGCTCCAATCTTTATTTCTTTCCTCCTGCTTGCTTTGGGATTAGTTTGCTGTTCTTTTTCTAGTTCCTCTTGGTATGCAGTTGTCTTTGATTTCTAGCTCTTTCTCATTTTCTTATGTAAGTGTAGGGCTATGAATTTCCCCCTCAGATCCGTCTTCACTGCATCCCTTAATTTTTGATATGTTGTGTTCTTGTTTTCATTTGCCTCAACATATTTATTGATTTCCCTTACAATTTCTTCTTTGACTCACTGATTGTTTAAGAGTCGTTTATTTAACGTCCTTATATTTATGGATTTTCCAGTTCTCTGGCTGTTATTGATTTCCAGCTTCATTCCATTATGATCAGAGAAGATATTTTGCATGATTTCAATCTTTTTAAATTTGTTAAGACTTGTTTTGTAACTTAACATCTTGGAGAATGATCTATGTGCACTTGAAAAGAATGAAAGACCTGCTATTTAAGGGAACAATGCTCTGTACATGTCTGTTAGGTCTCCTACATTTATAATATTATTCAAGTTCTCTGTTTCCTTATTGATCTTCTGCTAGATGTTCTAATGAGAGTCATGCATTGAAGTCTCTACCTATTATTGTACAAGTGTCTATTTTTCCCTACAGTTTTGCCACATATATTTTTTCCTTTTTAAATATTTATATTGAAGTATGTCATTCATACATGAACGTCCATAAACAGTCAGTGTATAGTAAGAGTTGTGAACTTACCAAATAAACATGCATAACATCATACAGGGGTCCCATACAGCACTCTTCCACCAACACCTTGCATTTGTTGTGATACATTTGTTACAAACTATTCAAGAGCATTGTCAAAATATTACTACTAACTACAGTCTATGCCTTACATTTGGTGTGTTTTCCCCCAATCATCCTATTTTTTAAAAAACCAGTTTTGATAGATATTAATAAAGTATACAATTTATCCAAAGTGTACAATCAATGGTAACTGGTATAATTGCATAGTTGTGTGTTCATCACTTCAATCATTATTAAGCATTTTCATTATTTCAATAGTAATAATAATGATAATAAACAAAAAAACAGACAAACTAGGAAATTCCTTCCCTCTCAGTTTTCCCTGCTGTACCAAGCTGCTATTTCTGGCTATTCTTGCACGATTATTTATTTGCTTATTAAGCAGTTTTATTAAGATATATTCACATACCATATGATCTATCCAAAGTGTATAATCAATGGCTTTTTTTTTAGCTGTTAAAAGTCTTTTATTGTGAAATTGTAAAATAAATAGAAAAATAGATTGAAAGAAATTACAAATTTTAAAAGAGAGTGCAAGGCTAGGTTAGATTTAATACAATCAATTATAAGAAATAGTATAGCAACAAACTTTTATAAATGTAAATAATAATTCTAATATAATAGAAATTAATTATAACATAAGTCTAATTTTTATATTATAGCTCTAACTATTGGACATAATTTCTAAGAATGAAATAAATTATTGGTTTAGTTATTTAATTTTTATTTAAGCCATAATTCTTTCTGGATAATCAAATTCCTATTTGGGATTTCTTCACATCTTGTTGGAATGAATTACAGCAGGTAACAAAATGCCAATTCATAATTTTATGAAGCAGAAAATTCAAAATCTTGTTCAACTGTAGTCATATTAAATCATATTGATCCAGATGGATTGTTTTAATTAACAAGTATGCATAAGAAAGAGTAAAGAAAAATGATGTATCCAAATATATATCTCTTCTCCAAGTCTCCTCAGTTAAAAGCAAGTGTTTATTTTGTTTGAAGAAACATACAGAATACTGATCACAGGAACAATTTGCCATTTGCACTGAGTAATTATTGTTCATATACTATAATGTTGCTATTTTACATTTATCTGATCTACTCCAGCTCTTTTTTGGTTACTGTTTGCATGGAATACCTTTTTCCAACCTTTCACTTTTAACCTGGTTCTATCCTTATGTCTGTGGTGGGTCTCTTGTAGACAACATATACACAGCTCATATTTCTTTAATCCATCCTATCAGTCTATGTCTTTTGATGGGGGAATTCAATCCATTAACATTCAGTGCTATTATTATAAAAGCATTGCTTACTTCTTCCATTTTGTCCTTCTGTTTTCTGTTATTATGCCCTTCTATTGCCTGTTTTCTTATCCTTTAGTTTACCCTTCTTAATAATCTTAATTTCTAAACTCTTCTTCAAATCTCTCACCCTTGTTTTATCCTTTCAGGCTGCAGCACCTCCTTTAGTATCTCTTGCAAATCTGGTCTTTTGGTAACATATTCTATCAGTTTTTGTTTGTCTGTGAAGACTTTGAACTCACCCTCATTTTTGAAGGACAGCTTCACCAGATACAGAATTCTTGGCTGGCAGTTTTTTTCTTTCAGTTCCTTAAATACATCATACCACTTTCTTCTCTCCTCCATGGTTTCTGATGAGAGGTCAGCACTTACTCTTATTGAGTTTTCCTTGTATGTGGTGCTTTGTTTTTCTCTTGCTGCTTTCAGAATCCTCTTCATCTCTGATACTTGTCATTCTGATAGTAGGTGTCTCAGAGTAGGTCTATTCAGATTTATTGTCATTCTTGGATTATATTTATGTCATTCATAAGACTTGGGAAATTTTCAGTCATTATATCCTCAAATATTTTTTATGTCCCTTTTCCATTCTCTTCTCTCTCTAGGACACCAATAATGCAAATGTTTGTGTGGTTTCATTCAATTCCCTGAGACTCTGCTCCATTTTTTTCATTCTCTTCTCTTTCTGTTCTCCTGTCTTTTTCAGTTCAGATGTTCTGCTTTTGAAGTCACTACTTCTATCTTCAAGCATTTCAAATCTGTTCCTATGTGTCTCTAATGTATTTTTAATCTCATCCATCATGCCTTTCATAAGGTCTGTTACTTTTCTTTGTAGGCTTTCGAATTGTTCTTTATGCTCTCCCAGTATCTTCTTAATATCATTTACTTCTTTAGTTGTTTTCTTCAAATTCTTTGAAGTGATTTAGGAGAGTTGTGGGATTATCACTAATTAATTGACTTAAATCCTGTATCTCTTCAGGATATTTGGTTTGTTCTTTTGAATGCATCATCTCTTCCTATTTCCTAATATAGCTGGTAATTTTTTTGCTGATGTCTAGGCATATGAATATATTGGTGAATTTTTTCTGATGGCCAATTTCTCTCTCTTGCTTATTGTTTTTTTTTTCTCCACAGCTTTTCTTTGATATTTGATTCAACTTATTCTCAGTCTTTAAAATTTTCCAACTTAAGTTTTCAAAATCAGGCCAGGAACTCACTTGGGGGCACAGATATTCTCTCAGGGGTTGTATACAGAGAGCGTGAACAGGTTTTGTCCATGCAATTTCTAGACAGGCCAGCAGTTGGTACCAGTTGCACCTTTCCACAGAGGTATTTCAGTCTCAGCTTTCCTGTGTTCCTGTGTTGAATCTCTACCCTGGAGCTTCAAAATTGACTCTGCTGGCTGGATTGGCTGAAGAAAAGTACCCAACCTTCCCTCCCTTTTCCCTGACAGGAAGGAAGATGTCTGTTCCCTTCACTTGGCTTCAGCAAGCCAGGGGTTTTATCTCGGCTTAATATCTTGGGGTGGGGGAGGAGAGCCCTTTCTGGCCACTGCTAGGGCTTGGTAACTCCCATTTGTCATTTCAGCTTTTTTGATTCTCTATCCCTCACCCTCCTGGGAGTTGTGCAGCACTGTCTTGGTCTGCTGACCCCCAAAGCAGATCCCCTGGGCAGTTTTTGCCTCTGTCTCCATTGTTTTTGTGAGAGCATTCACCTCTGCCTGTTAGTCTGTTGTCATCTTCTCACAATCAGCCTCATGTATTTTGAGGCACCATAGTTAGTTGCATAAATATTTATGATTATTTCTTCTTGATGGACTTTCTCCATTATTAATATATTGCTCTTATTTGACTCTTATAACAGCATCTGACAGTCTATTTTGTCTGATATTAATATAGCAATCTTAGCTCTTTTTAAATTTCTATTTGCATGGAATAGCTTTTTCCAACCTTTCACTTTCAAGCTATTTGTCTTTGGATCTGAGATAAGTCTCTTGTAAACAGCATATAGTTGGATCATGTTTTTTCCCATTTTGCCATTCTATGTCTCTTCATTCGGGAGTTTATTCATTAATATTCAGCCTCATTACTGTAAAGGCAGTGCTTCAGCCTTTTTGTGCTTTGGTTTTATATTCATATCTTTTTTTGTCCATCTTTTCCTTTATTGCAACTTCCTTTTCTGTATAGTTGATCTTATGTGACGTATCTGATTGATCCTTTTCTCATTTCTGTTTCTGTATATTTTATATACATATCAAAGAGAAATTTATAGGTGTGAATGCATATATTAGAAAAAGAAGAAAAGTTCAAGATGGTGAAGTTTTAAGAAGGAAATTATATTTTGTATTTTAAGCCAGAGACTGTGTTGTGAATGGATTTAGAGGAGCAGTTCTGGAGACAGGGAAAACAGGAGGAGGCTATTGTGGATCGTGGTCAAGGAGATATTGAGGGCCAAAAATAGATACCAATAGAAGGACGGATGGGAAGGACATTTCATATATGTTGTTGGTAAAATAAGTAAACTTTGTTATGATTTAATGAAGATGTGGTGGTGTGGCGGTGGAAGTTTAACTCCAGGTTTCTAGTAGGACAGGTGACAACTTCAGGGTTTGATGTACTGGGCTAGGGCTACCTTTATGAAATCCACCTGGGGATGTAAATATGAGTTTGAAGCTGGAAAGAGACCTGGTTTAGATGTGGACATTTTAGAACGATCATATTCAGACACGCAGTCAAAGACTTAGTGGTAGATGAAGAAATTCTGAAAGATGCAGAAAGGATTAACACCAGAGATTCTGTGATAGAGTCAAGATGTAAATTTCAGTCCTGGTCAGTGCCAAGATGATTGAGCTTTTTCTGGGTGTGGTCATGGTTTAGTGCAAAGGTCGGGAACTTAATACCTAACAGTCTTTGGGTATTGGACACTCCTAACTTCAGTGCGCTGCTTATGAAGAATTGTAGGCATTGACTCAGCATTAAACAAGCTCAATACAGAGAAAAAAGTATGATGACAGGTAACAAAGAGAGTTGACTCCAGAAGATCGCAGGTGAATCTGCAGAGTGACAATGTTTGGAAGTAGATATCAGCACTGTATGGTTATCATATATACCTCACATACCTGAGGTTCAGTGACTGGACACCAGGTAGAAACACTTCCTAAGACCATTTCCCTTTCCCCAGGATTTTCCATCATCGCCATGACTTACCTTTCATATTTTTAGAGTATTTCATTCAAATCAGTTCGCCCAAGTTCATCCAGTGACCAACATGGGGAAGAATGCCTGGACATGAAGAAGAAAGAACCATGTGGGCAGCCTATGACGTGATCTAAATTTGAAGATCTCAGGCCAGACGACATTTAATGGCAACTTGAGGGAGAAGGTTCTGCTTGAAAAAAACAAAAGCCTAGGTCAGAAAATAGTACTATTTCAGTTATAGAGAAGTCTCTTTAATGAAGATACAGCTGTGAAAGTATAGGTCTTGTTTAACAATTTTTATAGAGTCACAACCTTTCATTGTTTAGTACTTTTAAGTACTCAACTCTTCTCTACTTAAGAGTAATCACTGCATTAGGTTCAGTTTAATTCTACGGCATTCTTTAAAATGTCAGTCTTCGGGTACATTTGTTCTCCCACATGGTCATTAAAGGAGCAAGCAGTCTGTTGAACAGTTACAGTGAGGGGAAAGAAGCTGCTTGAGGTACAAACAATTGCTTGTGGGATCCTGTGTGCATTACTAAGTATGGGGTTGAGCATTTGTAGTGATTCAGACAAATAATTTGAAGTTATACCTTAGAGTGCCAAAAGAAATGAATAAAACAGAAAGACTTCATGGTTTGATGTATTTTTCAGATCTTTTTAGTAAAAATCTGCCTAAAAAATAGTCCAAGCCATCAGTAGTCCTGATGTCTTTCACTTGCCTCTAACCCTGTTAGGTATTTTGTTTGTTTGGTCTCTATCCATTCTTCTTTTAAGATGACATCATATCCTTTTCCCCAAATTTTTCAGTGATGTCACAGAGTCCAGAATCATGAAAAAAGGAGGAACAGATATTACAGCACTCAATTCAGACTTCTTTGCCCTTTTTCATTATTTTTCCTTATCTTCTTTCAAAATTTGACATAAAAGGGAAACTGCAGGTTTACTAGGAGGTGTGGAAGATAGCTAGGAAGATTCGAAGGGAGAATCTAAACTCGCTACCACTGACCATAGATAAATAAGTCTTTGATGTGCTCTATCAATTATTCCTCAAAGCCTTTAGCCATTCAATGGCCCACTCTAAATATCTGAGTACCAACTGTATTTCCAGGTGTATTAAGTATGCCGAGGCTGCAAAAGCAATTACATCTCCTCTGAAAAATCGTTTTTCTAAAACTCCATCTCCCATCACTTGTTCCCAAACGTGGGAGAAAGGGTCAAACCTCACCTATGCTAGGATAAGTAGCAACTGCCACTCTCATGTTAGCACAAATATTTACTTTTCATGACACTGTTCCACCTTCCAGTTCTCTCTCCTAGTTTTCAGAAATAAAACTAAAGAGCTGAATTAGTGGCTTTATCTACCTCCTACTCCAGCAGCAATATGAAGCATCCTACATAAGATGAAATTATGAAACCAAAAGAAGGCAGGCCCCGCTGGGATTTGAACCCAGGATCTCCTGTTTACTAGACAGGCGCTTTAACCAGCTAAGCCACGGAGCCAGGTGAGGTATGGGTTTCTATTAGGTATAATTTGTACATGAATTCACATTTCTATAATAATTCTAGTGCTTTTCGTGTGTGTTTTTTTAAGTAACTACCTAGATCTCAGTCAAACAAACAAGCAAAAAACAAAGTTCTTTGGCAAATATTAATACCAGGGCCTGGATTTAGATGGCCATTGCCCCTGGGTAATTGTTCCAATTTCCGAGATGCCACTCGACTCTGGTGGCCTGGCAGGGACCAAGCTTGGTTCTGATAGCCTTTCCAGCCCTTAAGCCTAGCAATGCCTCAGCGTAAGCTGATTTTATTCGTTCACTCAGCCAGTAGTGATATCAGGGGAATGTCCTGGATTCTAATTTAAGTCCCTCTCTCATGCTCTGTAACATCACAGGAGGCTGCAGTCCCACGCTGTGGTGTAAGAGAAGAAAAGAGGCAGCCCACCAGACTACATAGAACAGGCTAGCCATTTCATTTCCTGCACTTTTCACAGGGTTATATTGACAGTATTTCTCAGCTTTCACATCAGTAATATGGGAATAAGGATACCTACTCATAATGCTGTTGAAGCAATGAAATTTCTTGTGAGGTTTACTGGAGACAGTATGCAAAACAGCTGGCATAAAGCAGGTGCAAAAACGGTTTCTTTCTTGACAAAGCAGGCTGTTATTCGTCTCAAGGGAAAGAAAGACTTTAAAATATTGTCTAGGGGGGTCACATTTTTTCTTTGTTCAGTAAATTTCAGAACACACAGTGATTGCTGTAATGCTATGTAGAGATGGAGAAGACACAGCTCCCGGACTCTCGCTGACCCCTATCCCCCAGCCTTCTAGGAAAAAATGTGAGAGCTAAGGCAAAAAAGCATTTCGAAATACATTTTACAATAAACTACTAAAGTAACACATGCTCAATTCCGAAACATTAGAAAATACAAAAAAAGCAAGCAGAAATTTGGGAAACAAACAGAAACCACGTATAATCCTACCTATCCGGGGGGAAACAAATCACGTGCCTGCGCGTTATGTGCGCTTCTTCAAAATGAGGTTTCTAAACCAAAAGTGATTGTTCTGCTTACTTGCACATGAGAGACAAGAAAGTCCTTGGGCAACCACTGAGGCTACAAGTCCCATGTAGTACCTTCTCCGTCCTCTCCCTACGCCGTTTCTTAGCTCCACAATTTTAGGCTCTGTTAAGAGCCTGTTGACCAAGACTGGGCAAGGAAGATAGTTTAGGAGAAATCCAAGGATGCTTTTGCATCACTGAGGAAAGACTACTTCCCACCCCCCTTTTCTGAGGCAATCTTGAATCTTTTGTCTTTCATTAATATATGCATTCACACCTATACATTTCCCTCAAAGCGCCACCTTAGCTGCATGTTGTAATTTTGTTCTTTCGGTTCAAAGTATTTTTCCAATTTCCATTGTACTTTTTCTTTGCCTTGTGAGTTATTTATACCTATGAGGCTTAATTTCCCAACAAATGGAAATTTTCCTGGCACCTCTCTGTCATTGACTGCTAGCTTAATTATAGTCAGATAACATTATTTACAATTTTAAGTCTTTACAAATTGATATTTGTTTTATGATCTTATTTCGGTGAATTTTCCACGTACACTTGAAAATAATGTGTATTGTGCAATGGTTGGTTGTGGTGTTTTACAAATGCGAGTTAAGTCAAGTTGATTGGTTAAGAGCCACAGTTAAGACTTCGATAGCCCTACTTTCCCCCCTATTCCTACAGCTTCTCTTATCAGTTGCTCGGAGAGGCTCTCTTCTTTTTAGTATGGAGAAGGTAGAATTATCCGTCAAAGGTTAGCACATGTCTGGCACAGGGTTGCTGAAAGAAAAGTGAGGCTCTGGGGATCCCCTGCCAGATGCCCTGACCCCCCCAGCCCTCGGCACGGCAGGCACTCGTTCCTCAAGCAGGAACGTTGGCTGTTTATGGCTCACGGCTGAGTGCCTCTCTGGGCACTGCTCCCAGTGGAAAGGGATTGCCAAGCTCGGGGTTGCAGGCAGCCCCAGGGGACAGGAAGAACCCGGTGGCTGACAGAAGAGGCATATCGGGGTCTGCCCCTTGCCGCAGGCGAGAATTTCCTGAAGGACCGCGCCGGGTGGGATGTCCCTGTGAGGCTGGCTGAGGCCTCCGCTGGAGCTTCAGCCCAGCTCGACCGCGGCCTTCTCCCTGCTGCCCTCAGGCCTCTCGGGTGTTGCCTGGGGAAGCATTCCCAGCAAACCTCGTCTCTGTCTCGGGGTCTGCTTCCCAAGGAAGCGGCCCGTGGAAAAAAGCAAATGTCTACTTTGGTCTCTAGCAGACAAAGTAAATCCAATTGTGGCCGGGGCTTTCAGAGGTCGTTTACCACGTCGTGTCGCGATGGTGGTGATGATGATGATGATGATGGTGATGATATTCTGCTCTACAAGCTTCAGCATTTTCACCACAGAATGAAATAAATGAAGACACCTACTAGATGGTACAAAGGATGTACAAAGTTGGTGAAAGGGGTTAAAGACCAGAAAAATAATTGATAATGCATGACAGTAAAAGCAAAGGACTGAAATGGAGAATGAAGAAACAAATGGCAAATTTGGCTAGTCCAAGTATATAATTCTCCTGTTTCCGGGGGGGTGGGGGGCGCATGTCAAGTCCTTAACCCTTCATACAGTGGCAGTGCTTACCCCAAATAAGACCATATAAAACACGTCTACACATACGCACGCACACCTCATAAATGGAACGGGAGAGGAAGACTTTTACAATGAATATAGGTCAATTAACTTCTGAAAATATAACGACCACAAAACAATAGACGGAAACGGCGGTGGCGGGCGGGGGCGGGGAAGAGAGTCCGGCCGAGGAGCCGAGGGGGGTCGGGCGTTCCCGGCGCTCCGCCGCCCCCTGGCGGACACCTGGCGCAGGCGCGGGCGGCCGCGGCTGGGGGGCGCACCCCGCGCGCAGGCGTCTCCTCCTCCCGCGCGCAGGCGTCTCCTCCTCCCGCGCGCAGGCGTCTCCTCCTCCCGCGTCGCTGCGCCTGGAACTCGAGCCCTCAGCTCCCGGCCGGGACGACAGCCCTGACCGCGCACGCGCCTGGCCCGGGGCGGGGAGGGGTCTGAGTTAGGAGAGAGGGTCCCTGGCCCCCGCGCGCGGGGACGCGGTGGTCCGCTGCGGGACGGCGCGCCGCGCTCCCGGGCCTGGCGCCGGGGTCCGAGGACGGCGGGGGGTGGGGGGCGAGGGTCCCGACCCCCGCGCCTGCACTGGCGGTCTGAGGAAGACCAAGGTCCCCCTCGAGAGGCAGGTTCGGTCGGGACGAACGTGCAGCTTTTGTCTCTTCACCGTGGCGGAGAAGGGTAGGGCGGAGGAAAGAAGGAATCCTCCGTCCTTGGGAATATAAAGCGCAATAAAGCAGTGTCACTTGAGACATAGGCAGTAAAGAAGACCGCGGCGACCAGCTGGCCGGTTAGCTCAGTTGGTTAGAGCGTGGTGCTAATAACGCCAAGGTCGCGGGTTCGATCCCCGTACGGGCCACAGCGGATCTTCCCCTTTTGCTCTCAGAAGGACATCTTCCGGCTTCCTTTGACCAACAATCAAATTTGCGTGCTAGCCACCCTTGGGGTCTTAGCTGGGCCAAATATGAGCGTCCCCCCGAGACACTAGGATCAGAGCTGGGCCGAGCAGGTGCATCCCCGCGAGGCCGCAGGGAAGCCTTTTCCTCCGCCGAGTGCCTTCCCTCGCCTCCGACCTTCCCCTCCTCGACCCCTCACGCCAGGCGGCGGCAAGGAGCTGGCCCCGGAAGAGGCACACCCACTGGCATTTATTTTTCCCCAGTGGGAAATGTTCTTGGAGGAAAAATAAAATGGACTAGTGGATTGCTTCCTCGGAAAACAACAGTACAGCCACCCACCCTTCATATCACCTCACTCGAGGTCATTTCCAGTTCAGTCTAAAGAGAAAACAATATTTTAAAAATGAGTAAGAAAAACTTTCAAAACTTCGACAGTAAGCATGCCTGGCAATGTATGTTTTTAGAATGTTTTATGTTTGAACACTTAT
This sequence comes from Dasypus novemcinctus, assembly GCF_030445035.2. NCBI lineage: Eukaryota > Metazoa > Chordata > Mammalia > Cingulata > Dasypodidae > Dasypus > Dasypus novemcinctus. The sequence continues at coordinate 62,819,441 of NC_080694.1, forward strand.
TCTAACGCAAAAGAATACACACTTTAAAATATTTTTCTTTTTTCTTTTTGCATAAATAATACATTCACGTGGCTCAGAAAGCAAAACATTATCAAAAGATACAATGAAATGTTTCCCTCCCATACTTGTCCTCCATCAGCCCAATTCTCACTACCACCTCCTGTAGATAAACTCTATTCGTAATTTCTCAAGATACATACATATATGTAGTTGCTTTTCTTTTTTTTAAACAAAAGATAGCATATTTACTCATTGTTTTGCCATTTGTATTTTTCTCTTAGTATATTTTGGGTATTTCAAATGAGTTGTCTTGCAGCCAGGAGTTGAATATAGGCAAACTTCCTACCCGTTGTACAAAGTATAGGCTTTTCCAACCCCGGGTGGGGAGTGGGTGGAGATGACAGCCTCAGTTTTTTCCTATAATGTTAACAAAACGCTTTCTTCTTTAAGACATATACTAGTGAAAGAGCTCTGAGGTAGGGTTCCCAAGCTGCTCTATGATCTAAACTATGTTCAATTCCAATAAATATTTACTGATCTCCTTAAACCTTCAATATGGTAATATATTGTCCTTTATGACAATATGTGAAGGAAATATAAAGTGGACAAAATAGTAAGTAAGGTACAAAAGATGTATACATAAATAGCATCTCTTCTTAAAATAAGCCCACTCATTGTCTGCAACTAATTCTCAAATGGTTCAGAAAAAATAAGTATATATGAAGGCAGAGAGAGAGTGAAAAGGAAATTCTCTAGACCTCTACTATCAGAATGCTGGCTCCAAACTCTATCCTGGGTTTTTTATCTGCAAAGTGAGCATGATTATAACGCCCACTTCCTAAATTAATTATGTTTAAATATGTTTAACTCATGTAAAACACATAAACAGGGCCTGGAGAAATAGTACTTGCTATGTAAGAAAATAATACATTATATTCTAAATATAATTTTTTTTTTAAATTGAGAGTTGATTTATTGTGTATCAATGCTGGAATCAGCCCAAAAGAGAAGCCCATTTTATCCTTACAATACCACCTTAATTTCCACATTGAATTTAGTTTCTTTTCCACCTGAATCAGCTGATTGTTTCATCTTCATTCATGCAAGCTTCTGTCCACTACCATTTCCTGGGTTCATTGTAGAGCTCTCTCCTGCTGAGCTTTTTCCCAGCTCAGTGTCATGATCAAGCTCCTATCTATTTAACACTAGCATTAGATTTTCCATAATTTCCTTGTGGAAACTATTTTATCCAGGGGTGCTTTCACTTTAAATTAATTGTACCTTTAAAAATACTGCTCTTATCCCTTCCAACCATCCGTCCTCATCATGTAGTTTGCAACTAAGAAGACCCTTTCCCTGTTTCTAATCATTTTCCAATGTGGTCTCCAAAATGCCAAGCATGTCAAAGTCCTCACTTGCCATCAAGTGTTCTAATTTGTTATTTTTCATTGCAAGTGGTTCCTAGGATTTGCATAGGTTCTAAGATGGGGTGTCCTGCTCCTTTAAGAATATAGACTACCGAATATTCCTCCAGACATTCATATGAATTTTAAAAAGAACCCCCCCCCCCACAATTCCCGAGCTTAGAACCAAACTCTATAATACACAACATAACACACCAAAAATGGCATGGTTTTACTCTTGCCCAAGATTATGTATTTTTATTTGGAATTTTCCCAGTACCTGTTCATCATTTATAATACCATGTGGAGGTCTACATTTTTAATTGTTGTGTTCACAATGATTCTAGTATATGTGTAAGCACTAGATTGCTTTTTTTACTCTTCGAGGTCATGCTTGAGAATTTACATATTCAAGTTCATGTTGTTTTAGTAAAAGCTACTTTCAGTTATCTTCTAACCTTTTTTCTCTTCCAATATTCATTTCTTTTATAAAATTAAGTTGGAACATTATCTTGATTTTATTAATTTTTCAAATCATATGATATCTATAGTTGTATTATTTAAAGTGAAAGATAGTATACTTTTAAAAATATATAAAATAGGAAGGTCACTTCAGGATAGTAAAGAGAGAACTGCAAAATATGTGCTATAAACAGGGGGTATTGTCTGTGAAGGAGTTCAGAATAACTGGTATAGAAGACTATATTTAAAAATCTATTTCCTTTCTCTGTTACTTTCCACATTTGTTCAACATTTGAATTGTTTATCATTTCATTTTCCTCAAGCATGTATCAGATTCTCTTCTATCCACATAAACAGGGCCTTTCCTCACTCTTGGGACCTGCTATTTTTGATGCATTAGCTTATGCTAATTGTTCTTGCAAAGACTCCTCTTCTCTCTGGTCTTGTGCTTTAATTTTACTTATGAGATTTTTTTCATGCACAAAATTATCTTTCTGTAGGCAAGATTAAAAAGTATTGATTTTGTGGCATCTGGATTCTGTGTCTTTCTCACGCCAAGAATGTTGTAAAAAAAAAAAAAAACCCAAAACCAAAACCAAAACAAAACCTTCCTATGATTTCTTCTAGAATGGCTGCTGCCAGTTTTGAACGACTTACTGCACAGTGAGGCGTACCCATCAAAGAGCAGTGTTTGCAAACTCTTTTCCACCGTGGATCTTGACCTTGACACTCTTCTATCCGACTGAGACCACCCTGCTTCTCTCTCTCCCTTCCTGTTCTCCCCCACCCCTCTCCCTCCGAGTGGCACAAGCACAGTGCCAGCGTGTGTCGACTTGCCCTCTCCGTCCTCCAGCTCCCCCCCAGTGCTGGCTGGCCTGGCACTCAGGGACGGCACCGTGCTTACCTCAGGGCAGGCAGAAAGAGAAGTGCGAGGCCCTGACCAGAGACCCAAGCTGTGTGGCCTCCCTCCTGGCCATCACACTGTCAGGGATGGGCGAGTCCTGGGCCAGGGCAGGGGAAACCCAAGGAGCGCCTGCAGCATTTGTACGGATGGCTGCCTCATTCCTGCTCTCTGACCTTGAGCCCCCGTTTTGATATTGACTTCTGCGTGGTTATGGTGAAGCTCCACCTGTTTGGCCTTTCGGCTAGCGCTCTGTCTTGGTACTTTGCCTATTCGCTCACCACTAAAGGTGTGGGTTGCCCTAGCTCCCGCTAGTCCAGCCGAGGTCTATGGCCTGGGCCCTAGAACCTAACCAGAGCTGAAGAGGTCTGTTTGCTGTATGACTTGTGGGGAAGGCTCTTTCCTGTTCTATCCCACAGTGATCATCTTTTTACTTTACCCATGTCCGCTGTTTGGTCCCCATTTCCCCTTTTATCTCTTTATTACTTTGCACATCCCTTGATTTTGTTTTAGCTTCCCAACTCCATTCTAGTGGCTTCATCCACATTACCATCACCAGAGAGAGACTTGCACATTTCTAGTTCTTCTCTACTGCCCTACACCTTCATTCACGTAAATTTCTCACCCCAGGAATCATGCTCTGTTTATTTCTTCCTATTGATCAGGTTTTCTACTTTTGCTAACATCTTCCTCCTGGTCTCACAAGCACCGCTTTTCCTGGGATCTTACTTGACTCAGCCCTATTCACGTATTTAGTAAACGGGTTCCCGATGCATATTGTGCATGTGTGTGGTGGGGGGTGGTCATCCTGTTACGGTGGACAATGAGTGTTTACGTGGTGTGCTTTCAGGTGGGGAAACAAGGAAGAATGTAGAATTTGCTCCGAAGCAAGAAATTCCCATGAAAATGGAACAACTAGTAGGCAAAATGGAGACGCTCCTCCTGTGCAAGGTTGCAGACAAGGTCATGAGCCTTCACAGGTACTGAGAGCAGCGTTGGGAAAATCCTAAAGGAAAGAGATGATCAGCTTACTGTAGACTGTCCTTAGTGACCACTAGGGAACACGTATGAAGAAGAAAACTTCATCAGCGTGATGATATGGAAGGGCCCTCAGTCAGAAACCAAGTGTTACAGATGATCCTAATGGGGTAAACCTTTACAGATGTAAATAAAGTGGAAAAATTACTTTTCACATAAAAACTACCTTTGGCTGTGGAAGAGGATGTGCTTTGGAAGAAATCTATTAATGGTAAATGAAGTGGAAATCCTTCCAACTGAAGCTCACCTCTCCTTTGACATCAGCAGTCCTAAGTAGAAAAATGTTAAGTGTTGGCTCTAGCTGTTTCTACTCCTGGTAAGCTGTGATTCTCTATACTCTCTTGTCTCTACAGATTTTAGGGTGGCCGTTTGCCCTGTGATCCCAGTTTTCTGACGGATCTAAGAAGAGTCGTTGATCTTCAGTTTGTTCCGCTTTTTTCTTGTTGTGAGGATGGCAGTGACGACTTCCAAGCTCTTCACACGTTGCCATGAAAGCCGGGCAAGGTAATGTTTTCTTGAAAGCTGAATTTCAAAACCAGATTATTTGTTATAGGAAGCTTCACCCTGGAAATCTTTTGGGTCTACAACTTAGCTGCATGAATGGGCTTCTGAGGCTGTCCTTCATTCTCCTGCTCATTCTCTGCCTTTGGTTTGTTTTTACCTCACCTTTGTGGGAGCGGTAGTAGAGGCCGCTGGCTTCTCTCTCTGCTGGTTTTTCAGTTCACAAAACACAATCAAGTACTAGAAATGTTGCTTTTTTCTCCAAAGTGAGTACATGTAACAATTCCCCAAAGCTAGGACGAAGCTGGGAACATGGCGATAGCTACCTTCATGCTGTTTGGGCTTCACTCACAGTCCCGTCTTCTGAATAACTATATACCCTGACTTAATAAGGAAATATTAATTCTTCTTACCATGATTGCAGACATGCCTTCCTGCCAGAATTATTCATGCCCCAGAACTTGCTGCAGAGATTGAGACCTTCTACTTAAGTGTACTCATCAGAAAAATGGAAATAATAATATCCTTCCCCAAGGATTGCTGGGAGGATTAAATGAGCTCATAGATGCACGCATTAGAGCTGTGCTAAGAATCTGAAGCCAAAAGAATAATCAGTAATGCTAATCCTAAACTTAATTTAAATACTACTTTTTATTCAGTATTTACTAAATACTAATACTAATTTTTATTTAAATTTTTGATGTTTTGTTCATTTTTTGCATTAATTTGATTTTTAAAAAAATAGTGCATTAAATATTATTTGCCTCGTTTACTACATTTTTAGACAGTCTCCTAAATTTTGTTCCCGTGGCAAGTACCTCACTCGCCTCACCCCGGTCGCGAATGTGCTAAATTTATGGATAATAAGATGTGTCTGAGATATAGATCAAACAATGGGGGTAGGCGGAGGAGTGATAATAATAAAATCGGCCGTTAATGGGTACTAAGTGTTGGAGGTGTGAGGGATCAGATTCATTATAGCATTGTCTACTTTTGTACATATATATACTTTTGGGCTTCTTCCATAGAATTTCTCTGGGCAACTTGAACCCACCCCGCCCATTTCGGAGCCAGGGCGGGTGCGCAGCGGCCGAGGCACGTGGCGCGCTGCGTTTAGAACTAACCACAGAGACGCGGAGCCTCCGGGCATCCTAGAGCGGCCGCGGAGGAGCGCCCTGGGCCGGGCCGCCGGGCGCGAGGCCTTCCCGGGAGGCACCTCAGCGGTCTCCGCGCTCTCCTCGGCGACGCTCCGGCGCCCCCGCAGGGCCTCCGGGAACTTCGAGGTCCCCTGCGAAGGGCCAGCTCGGAGCCTCCAGCCTGAAGAAGGTGGAAGTCGGGGAAATGTGGGCGCTCCGGGGTTGACCCCACGGCGCTCGTTCTCGCTCAGGAGGAGCCGGTGACAAAATTCGGGAGGTGACGAGCAGAGAGGAAGGCGAAGCGGCGCCGGCTCTTTGCCCCCGGACCCCAGCGCACCCCATTGGGCTTCCGGGGGGGAACGAGGAGGCTCTGCAGAGACTCTGGCCCGAGAGCAGGTGGCGGTGGCCTGGACGCGCTCCAGCCCGTCGGGTGCTTGGGGCCGCAGCCCGGCCTTGCAGACGCGGTGGAGTCGCTGCCGGGTGTGCTCGGGAGGGATGCAGGTTCCGGAGCGGCAGGGGCTGGGGAGATCGGCTGCCCTGGAGCCCGTCTCCTGGAAAGCACGCTTGGAATGCCTCTTGAGGATTCTGAGAGTCGGGTGAGTTTGGGATGTTTTATTGGGGTGCGAGGGGGAAGGAGTGGGTCCCTGACGGGAGCAGTGCGTCTCCACAGCCGGACTCTCCACCTTGGAATCACCCGGGAGCTTTCCACAGTTCCTGGGTAATGCTGATGGGCCACGTGATGGTAACCACTCGGACGGGCAGATCAAGAGGCGCATCTCCCCCTTTCTTCTTCAGCGCGGAAACCCTTCTTCTGACACTGTCTACTCGAGGAGTGGCCTGACTGGCGCTTAATTCTTGTGTGGTCGATTCCCCGAGTGAAACTTACCAGCAGGGTACTGAGCCAAAAGCTTGACTAATTCAAACAATGAGTAGAGGAAGAGAGTTCTCGTTGGATTTTTACCTAAACCGAGGAATTCAGCAGTATTTCTCCCTGCTTAAGCAGATTTTTCTTCAACAGCAGTGCAATCTGTGTAAGAGGATTTTCTGGCCCTTTCTTTTCTGTGAGCAGTTAATGTAAAAATTCAGTGATGCTCTTCCAAGCTCTAATGATTTGGAAATATCTCTCAAATAACCTCTGTTCTGTTGTAATGATCATAACATTTTTTGAAGAATTATATGCTGGGTACTACTAAATAGTGTTATAAATGTTATGTTATTTATTCCTCACAACCCTGTGTAAGGGATGCTATTTTTATATCTGTTTTTACAGTGGCAAAATGATGCTCAGAGTTGATCCAGTAGCAAGCCCTTGTAAGTGGCAGAACTAAGGACTTAGCATCAAAGCCTGTGTTTTTAGGCTTGGAACTAGTAATACTGAATTCTTTATTTTAAAAAGTTTGAACCCACAATACCTTCTCTTTTCAATTTTTAGCGAGAAATTTTAACAAGTTCAACCTCAAATTCTTGAAAACAATAAGCTTTTGGAAAGTGGATGTGGCTCAGGTGATAAGGCCTTGCCTACCATATGGGAGGACCTGGTTAGATCCCTGGGGCCTCCTGGTGAAAAAGAAGGGAAGTGTGCCTGTGCAGCGAGCCAGTACTCCAGTGGCGAGCAGAGTGCACATGTGGGTGCTGGCTTGGTGAGCCAAGGGCCAGCGTGAGTGCCTGCGTGGTGAGCCAGTGCCTGCTTAGCAAGCTGAGTGCGGGTGCAGCAAGCCAAGTGCTTGCGTGGTGAGCCAGTGCCTGTGCAAGTGAGTCACACAGCAGGATGATGCAAAAGGGAAGAAAATAAAACAACAACAAAAAAATAAAATTAAAAAAAGATAAGACGTGCTTGCCAGAAACAAATAATATGTAGTTACATACCATTTCCATATCAGTACTCATTTCCATTATTTATTTGTCAATTCATCTTTGATTGAATTTGGGGCAATTAAGCAGTCACTAGGTACGTGTTTTAGAATCTGAAGAAATTATTATCCACCATAGGATTCTCTTGCATATTTTTAAGATTTCAAAAGGGACAAGTTATGAACTATTCTAGTTGCTTTATACAAAATACTTATATACCAAACAAAACAACAAGGATTAAGATCTTTCCCCAGGTGAACTACTGACTATATGTAAGCCATTTTCAGCATTTTCTTCTGGAGATTAAAAATTGCTTTATTGCCCTGCTAGGTAAAAGGAAGAATTACATGTTACAGGTAAGTCCTTTAGAGGTAAATATTAATTCCTTACAAGAACAGTCATAAAATGTTATTTTTTTAATTCTTAAAAAGAAAAGCACCAAAAACTTGGATACAACCTAACTAACTAACTTGACATAATTTTTTTTGAAAGGACACAAGTTCATGATCTAAGCATGCATAAATAAGGAATTACTGTATTACTGAAAATAGAATTTGGCAAAGCAAAATAATGGCCTAAAATAAGTAAATACATAAATAAGAAGAGTACATGTATTCTAAATATGAAAGTATAAGTCTATAGGACTATGCAACAAATAATACCCCATGAAGGGGATGCAGGGAAGAGAGAAATAAGCATATTCCTATGTACATTTTCTTGATATTCTAGTTGTCATTCAGTAGCACATTACAAAGAAATATTCTTATTACAAAGCAATGAATTACCCTTTCTAGAATAATGACTGGCAAACTTCTTATTTTTTAAATAGCATATTTGAAGTTAACTTATAATTAAATCTAAGTGCAAAGGAGCTTTCAATAATTCCTAAATTCAAAAGAATGATGAACAAAGGCTTATCTGATTAAGGTTTTCTTCATTTTAAAGGATTAAAAAAATGTACTGAATTTGGTTTTCCTTAATTTCCTCTGCTTCATTTTAATCTATTCTATGAATTGGTCTGTATGTAGGAAGAGTTATATTAAGATACTATCATTTTTACTAAGAAACTCAAATCGAGGCTATAGGACATATTAATGTATAGTACAGCATTGCTAATCTTTGATCTGGTATATTAATAAATCCTTTGGTGAAGAAATGTCACAGGTCATTTCATTACAAAAGGATTTTAATAAGAGGACCAGCACTATAGATATTTTTCTCCCAGAAAATGATCAAATCATTCAGTACTTTAGAGCAGTTATGTAAAATATAAATACATAATTTACAGCTGTAAATTTCATATGTAAAAAGCAGTTAAAGATGAAGAGTTCAAAGCATTTTAAAAAGCATTTTCTGTCTTGGTTAAACTAACTAATAAGATTATTAGAGACACTGTGAGAACTTGTGTATATCTAGTCAGGATAGAACAACAAAAAGTTTTTAACTTTTAAAAAAAAAGGTGATAGCAGCTGCTGAGTAGTTTTATAAACAGTGTCTGCAGTTTGGTGGCTGCTCATGGTTTTTTTTTTTCCCCAACTTATTTCTATAGGAGGCATATTTTTGAAGTCTACCCACCCCTGAGTTAAGTAATTATACCTTTTTTGTCTGTAAAATTATTTGCCCTTAATTAACAACATGTACAAAGCTACAAAATGTCATCTATACAGAGATGAAAAACAACACTTTAAAAATAGCCTTAGCCCATTTTCAGGACGTGGAGTTGTCCTAGATAGTGCTTCACGGACAATTACGGGACACTGTAGATCCCCCCAGGGCCCACTGGATGGAACGTGAGAGTCTGGGCAATGATGTGGACCATTGACTATGGGGTGCAGTGATGCTCAGAGATGAACTTTACCAGGTGCAATGGATGTGTCATGATGATGGGAGAGAGTGTTGCTGTGGGGGGAGTGGGGGGCGGGGGCGGTGGGGTTGAATGGGACCTCATATTTTTTTAATGTAAATTTAAAAATAAATAAATAAATAATTTTAAAAAAATAGCCTTAGCCAATTATTGACTGGAAAGATTTGCTGGGGTACATATTTCAAACCTGTCAGCCAACTGGCTTTTATTTTTAAGCCCAAATTGATTCATATGTTCAGTACAGGATATTCAAAAAGAGTGTAGCAATATGGTACTAGTAAAACTAACATTGTAGTAGAAATAGACTTTGCATATGTGAAAAGGTAAATTATAAAATATATTAATTGCTTTTTAAGAAGAGAAACTAGCTGCAGTTATCATTTACATGGTACTGAGAATTGGACCTTACAATTGTTTTCCTATATAAGAAATTTATCTAGCTGTAAGCAAAGTCTTTATTTTATTTGTTGTTCTTAATTCATTTCTTCTTTGTTGTGCTAATATATATGTAACATAAAATTTGACATTTTTAGTCATTTTTAAGTGTGCAATTCAGTGGCATTACTTACATTTACAATGTTGTGCTATTATCACCACCATCCGTTACCAAAACTTTTTTCATTCCCCCAGACAGAAACTTTGTGCCCATTAAGAAAGCAGGAAGCAGATATGGCTCAAGCAATTGTGCTCCCACCTACCACATGGCACGTCTCCGATTTGTTTCCCAGTGCCTCCTGGCAAGACGGTGAGCTGGAGCAATGGCCAGGCATGGCCAGATGATGCAACAAGGAGACACAAAGAGGAAAGACAAGAGAGACACAACAAAAGCAGGGAGCTGGGGTGGCTCAAGCAATTGAGTGCCTCTCTCCCATGTGGGAGGTCCCAGGTTCAGTTCAGGTGCCTCCTAAAGAGAAGACACAGAAAGTGCATATCAAATGCAGAGAGTGAGCACAAACAACAGGGGGTAGGGGTGGGGTGGGGGTGTGTATAAATAAACAAAATGATCGATCTTTAAAAAAATAAATAACACCTATTACACCACCCTCATCTGTCACTCCTTCCCCTACTCCCAGTTCCCTGCTCCATCCCCTAGGAAAACTGATCTACTTTCATCTCCATGAATTTCAGGTTCTTGGGTTTTGCCTTCTCTGCCACCAGAAGGTGGCCTGGGCCTTTAAGCAAAGTCTTTTAAACAATAAGAAAACTTTTAAACAATAAGCAAAACAAATCCCACCAGGAAAAACGATGTAGTTTTGTGAGACAAATAAGCAAACATACCGTTTTATAGTGTACTTTTGCCTAAATTTTAAAATAAAAATGTCCACTCTTGTTAAAACATTAATCCTCTGTCAAAACGTATTTCTTATTTTAAAGTACAAGATTGAAAGACAAGATGAAACTTACCAGTAAAGAAAATTTACAAGAAAAAACTTGACAAAAGTTTTTCAGTTAAAATGTTGTGACATTCAAACTTGACTTGAAACAATATTGCAGACAAAAATGTTTATGGAGTTCTCAATCATAAGTGAAATAGTGTTTAGGTAGTAGTGCTCATGCTAATGGCTAGCAGGAAGTAACAGCATGTAATCTATTTGGAAAAATCTTTACTGTATAAATATAATAACAAGCCCAAATTATGGATTGCTGCAATTCAATCATCACTGCCATTTTTCTTCCAAAATACAGCCTTGATTACACCATTCATACCCTATATTACTCATACCTTCACTTCAGAGACCGAGGAACTGTATACAAAAAACAAGTTTATTTTCACTGTAGGGATAACATATTGTAACTCTGCCAATGTTACTTAAAAACCTTCCATGTCAATAAAAAACATATTTGAAATAATTTTTAAAAAAACCTTCCATGTGAAAACAATTTGACAGCAGATACAAACAATTCAATAATTATGAAATGGTCTTTCATTACAGTGCTTTAAAGGTGTATGTTAATTCACGCTGCTAACCTTAGGATCACAGTTCACAGAATCCAAATGATAAACAGCTGCAGTGACTTTCAAAGAAATGTTGCATCCCTCATTTTATAAATAATCCCACTATACCCGATTAATTCATTTCATAGACCCTATCGTGCATTAATCATTTGGTGGCAGGAATTAATGAGAGCTTTTCCTGTTAAATGTCCATTGCTGGCAGTGAATGCACCAAAACCACCAAGGAAGTCGTTGCACAATACATGAGGACCTGGAACTTTTCCACGAGCTTAAAAAATAAAAATAAAAAATGGAATTATATTTGACTCTTCTGACACCTACATTGATCCAGTTGAATCCAGCAGGATACTGTCAAACCTGATGGACTCTGAGCTTGGACCTTTACAACTGCCTTGACACCACAATGGAACCTTCCCCACAAGGCCAGCGAGGCCAGAGACAACGGGGCAGAACTGCTGTGCTCCATTGCACCACCCGGGCCCCAGAGCCTGTGCTTTTTTTTTTTTCTTTCCCAGTAGATATGCTTTCAGTGGAATAGTTTGGACTATACCTGAAAAGATGGTGAATAAATATATATTTATGATAAAATGTTTATTATACATGTTCCACTTCTATAATTAATTTTATTATTATTATTTTTTGGTCTTTATTTTTTTAATGGTACATTCAAAAAATATGAGGTCCCCATATAAAGCCTGTGCTTTTGACTGCTAAGCCAGTGGGGTGCTTCTGCTAAAGTCGTCCAACTGAATTTTCTGCTACCACGTAAGAGTCAAGTTATAGAAAGAGCTGTGTCCCCCACCCATTCCACAAATTCTTGGCTCATCATAGAACTAAGTGGACCCATTTTCTGCCACTTCCTGCCCAATGCTTCTAGCAGTCATTGCAAATGCAAATGTCTAGATTTTAAAACTTGTTTAAAAGGAAAGCTTCAGTAGTATCTGAATTCCTACTGATTAAATAATTTTATAGAAAAGAAGAATGGGATATGATAACCAAATTGTTGGTTCATGATAAAACGGCAACTGGGAAAACGATACTAATTTTTGATAAATTGGTTTTGAATAGACTTGGGTTTAACAGAACTACTTATTCATTTAAACAATATCTATGCTTTTATTTATTTTCTACAGGGAAAATACAGTTTCTCAAAGGGTTGTAAGGACTGTGGAGAAAAATAAGGAAGGACAAAATGGAGTGTGTGGATTGGTTAGTGTGAGGGGTGGGTGTTGCAGAATGAACTGGGAAAGCTTTACTTGTTATTTAGTCAAAGACATGAAAGAGTGAGTCATGAAATTCTGAGGAAAGAGCATTCCAGGAAAGAAACAACATCATGCCTTGTTTTAGAAATGATAAGGGGCTCTATACTGTTGACTAGAAATTGGTGTGTTTGTATCGAAAGGAATACATTAGGGTGAACAGAATCCACTCAGGAAGTGATAGAGATAATGAGAGAAACAGAATTAACACTGGATGATAAAAATATGCTTTAAAAACAAAACTTCTTTCAGAATATTTTTAGTGACATCCTAGAAAATTCTTACTGGACATTTCCTCTTCGTTAAATTACCTTCGTAGTATAGGTTTATAATTTGGTGGGTTTTTTTTTTTTAAGTGTCACAAAGAAATAACCAAAGGTGATAATTCCTTGTGGGCAAGAGTCCCAGGAAAAATACTTTCCTGCAACTAGAATTCAGTTTAGAAACTTTTAATCCGTTTCACTGTGAGCTGGGCTCATGTCAGGTGAAGACGAGTGTAAACACAGATAAGACATAGCCCCTTTATCACTGTCAGAGTTTTCCAGAGAAATAGAACCAATAGGCTATTAACAGATACATTTTAAGGAATTGATTCATGGAATCGGGAGGGCTGGCAAAACTGAAATTTGTAGCGCAGGACACCAGGTTGGAATACAGGCAGGAGTTGATGTTGCACTTTTGAGTCTGAAATCTGTAGGGCACGCTGGCAGTCTTGCAACTCAGGCTGGACTTGATACTGCAGTCTTGAGGCAGAATTTCTTCTCTGAGAAACTTCAGTTTTTGGAGACCTTCAAATGATTATGAGGCCACTCACCTTATCAAGGTTAGTTTCCTTTATTTAAAGTCTATTGACTGTAAGTGTAAACCACATCTAAGATACCTTCACAGCAATACCTAAATGAGTGCTTAGTGAACTATCTGGCTGGGCACCACAGCCTAGGCAGGTTGACACACAAGACCATCACAGACCCCTACATCCATTTTATGCCGACCCGATAAGCCATAGAGACCTACCACTGCTGCTGATAATAGAAGGTGCCCGGTATTCTGCTTTAATTACCTCCTTTAGCCCCTGGGGGTGAGAGTGCTGGGGATTTTGTGACCTCATCCCAGGAATAGAAAAAGAGAGCAGAAGCCCATTGGACTTCCATGTAAAGAATTCAAGAGATAAAGACGATCCTATGCTTCTGGGATCTGGTAAACTTTCTGGATTCTCATTTTGTGGGAAACTTTAAACAGAACCAAACCAAACCCAACTATTTGTCTCCAAGGACACGTGGAAAGGAGGACCAAAATGTCCTACATTAGACAATTTTGAGGAGTCCTCAGATATATTGTAGGATGCCCCACTATTGAAATTTGTCTAATGTTTCTCTTGTGAAAGAACACAGTGGTAAAGTGCCATTTTTAAAAAAGATTTATTTTATTTACCCTCCCCCCCCCCCGCTTGCCACTTGCTCGCTGTCTGCTCTCTGTGTCCATTCACTGCGCGTTCTTCTGTGTCTGCTTGTCTCCCTTTGTTGCATCATCTTGCTGTGCCAGCTCTCTGCTGGTGAGGGCCATCAGGTGTCCGTGGGCAAGAGTCATCAACTCCGTGGTGGGGGCAGTGAACCCAGGGCCTCCCATCTGGTAGACAGGAGCCTAATCAATTGAGCCACATCTGCTTCCCAGAAAAGTACCATTTTAATCCCATCATATCAAGGGAACATACTGTCAAAATAATATATCACTGTTGATGTTAACTTTGATCACCTGGCTATGGTAGTTGTGGTACTTTGAGGTTGTTTATGAATTCCAAAAGAGATATTGATTATGTTTGTAAACTGGTCTATTCCTCTGGGCGTGATAACCTTTGATTGTATTAGATTCAGTTGAGATGCCTTGGATTAAATTATGTTAAGATTAGGGCTCTGATTCAATCATGTCATTAGGGTGTGCAGGGTTGAATCCCAGCCCTCTTGGTGGGCTGTATTATAAACAGATGCTCAGTCAAGGACACAGAGGAAGTAGACACACAGAGAAGAACAACACGGGAAGAGAGACAGCTCCATAGATAAGGCAGAGGCCCTGAGAAGAGAGATGGGCATGACAGTTTGCCCCTGAGAAGAGAGCAGCTGAGAAGCCCTGAGAGATGAGCCTTACACCAGCCTACAGCTGAGTTTGGAAGAAGTTGGGACCACGGAGCCTTAAGAGGAAGAGGAAGGCTGAACCTTCACGGATGTTGCCCTCCATTTTGCTTTAACTTGGCAAATGGCTTTGGGTGAGAAAGCACCTCCTATGGTACCTTGAGTTGGACTCTTTCAGGGCTTGTGACTGTAAGCTTCTACCCCAAATAAATACCCTTTATGAAAGCCAACAGATTTCTGGTACTTTGCATCAGCACCCCTTTTGGTTAATTAATACAGTAGTCTTTGTCAGGTTTCTCCACTGTGAAGTGACTCTCTTATTTCCCCCTTCACATACTCTAATGATATGCTTTTGAGTTTTGATAAAAGAAGTTGAGGAACAGCTGCTTATTGTATGAACAATCCCAGTTTGGTAAAAACAAATTAAAAAAAACAACAACTATGCTGGCATATAAAACAGTTGTAGAGACACAGAATATTCTGGAAGGAAACACACCAAACTCCTGATAATGATTATCTGTGAGAAATGGGGGTTGGGATGAAGAGGAGTACCTTCTCTTTTTATTTTTTGCCTCCTCTTTTTACTGTATCCTTTCTTTTATAATAAATATATTTTACTTAAAACATTTTTATCTACTTGTATATTTATTTTTAAAAATATATAATACATGCCTGTGTTTCAAAAATCAAAATAATAAAAAAGGTGTACAGTAAACAGTTTCCTCTCCTGCCTTCCATCCACCCTTTCCCCCTAACACTTCCACACATAGCAAACATGTAATAACCATTTTCTCTAGTGTTTTGAAGTCTCTCCAGGATTTCTTTGTGAAAATGCCAACAAACACTTTAGGCGGCATGCTGTAACCACTCTTCACTTAAGTTATCTTGGGAATTTCCACATTTTTCAAAGAAATCTTCTTCATTGATATGTGCCATGATGTCTTCAATCAGATTCCTGGTTATGGACACTTGGATTGTTTAATCTTCTGTCTTTACAAATGGTGCAATGGAGGGAAGTAGATTTGGCTCAACTGATGGAGCATCTGCCTACCACATGGACGGTTCAGGGTTCAAACAGTGCTGATGTGCACAAGGAGTGCCCTGCCACGTGGGGGTGGGGGAAAGGGGAGAGAAATAAATAAAAAATTGTCTTTAAAAAAACAAATAAACAAAAAAAAACAATTGGTGTAATGAATAGCATTATACATATATCATTTTGCACAAATGAAAGTATATCCCTAGGAAAAGTTCCCCAAACTGAGCTTCAACCAGAAAACTTGAATGTGAATACAGGTTTTGTAAAATGTTATTAATTGAATGACCTTGAGAAGTCACCTAAACTTTTAAGAGCTTCGATTTACTCTTTGCAAAATGAATTGGTATGACAAGGTTAAATGCTAAAATGTACATGTAAATGTTATATGTCCTGCAAAGTATCATCATCTTTCATGATAGATGAAAATACACTCTTCCTCTGTTCCCAGTAAATAATATTACACAGAATTATTTTGCTTTATTAAGTAGCTAATCTGTTTTTCCTTACACTGTCACATTTCTTTAAAATATACCAATATAGATTACAGATAACGTTTTTACTGTTGTATGGTAACACATTATAAACATAGCCCCTCTTCCCTTCATGTTTAAATTAATACTGATCCTGCCACCTTGCTTAGCATATTGGCATTTATGCTGAATCTGTTGGTGCTCATAATGGTAGTAGAAGGTTTGTTTCCAACACAAATGTACAGAATGGGCTCTTTGGGGAGTTGACCTGGGTGAGCAATGCTAGCACGAGGTTAATTCCTATTGGTTTCTTCCTCCTTTTATAGTCTGACTTGCCCAGGAAGAGAGATCAGGAGACCAGATGATGCAGCAGCAAAAGTCTTAGGTAAGATCTGCAATTTCTGATATCTGCCTGCTTTGTGGCAACTGGCCCCAGCTCCTTCACTCCTGCTAGAAACTGCTCAGCCCATACCTGTGCAGGTGCCTCTCCTCAGAACAGCAAGCCTCTTCTATAGATGAATGAGATGTTTCTTGCTCAGTAGTTCCCTCTAGCTGTGTTTTTCTATTGATTAACTGCCACTTTTACTATCATCCTTCCTCCCACCCCCGCCATCTCAATTTATACCAACGTAAATCTCTTTATTATGGCTCTTCCCATAGCTTTCCCCTTTCGTACATCATAGGCTTACCCTCAGGAAAGCAGGGTCAGGGTATGGTCTCAGAATCAAGAGTGTTTGAAGATGTGCTTGTAAACCACGCTCACGTGGAGTCAGGGTCCTTGGGCCTTGTTCAGGATTCGCTCTTCAGGAATGAGGTTTAAACACGAATTACTCTTTTATGAAAAACCTCTGGATCTTCTCTTCTTTGCAGGGATAGTAGATAAAAGAGAGCATATGTTCAGAATTCATTCTTGAACTGCTCTTTCAATGCCTCTGTGTGTGTATATGTGGAACAGGTAAATTTAAACATGAATCTTGTTTTCCAGGTGGACAAGTTGGAAGAAAGAAATTTCCAGGCAGTAGGAGTATGAACAAATGTAGGGCTTACAAACTGCATGGTGAGTTTGATTAAAATACATAGCAACAGCAGGCAATCAGGGTGGAATTTTTTGCAATCTCTCATTCTGCTTGATCATTCTGTTGCTGACCTTCCCTCAGTTATATCCATAGACCCGGAGACAGTATCTTTTCTGTGCTTTTATCTGTATCACCCCTGGTAAAGAGGGGCAGGGATGAATTCTGAACATCTTGGTGTTGGAGTGACGGTGGAACTTTATCTTAGAAAAATCAGAAGTTGCAAGGAAAAAGAAAAATCTAGGAGAAAAAAAATGGTCTCAAGGAGGGAGAACGAGAATGAAAGAAAGTGAGAATAACATTATTTTGTTTCACCAATCATGATACTAAAGTAGAACTTTTAAGTATTGGGATAAAGCTACCAGAAAGTCTCCCTCTTTTGGTCAACAGGGACCTTTGTGTTCCTTTCCTTACTTAAGCACTATATGCAAATTTTGGAAGTGGCTTAGAAACCTACTCCAGTGGAAGTCACCTGTAAGCTTCCTTGCCTCATACTCCATCCACCTCCGCCCTATTTCTGCTAGCTGGTATGCGATCATTGGGTTCTACAAGGTTAAGGAAGGAGAGTTAACCTCCCAGGAATTGGATAAAATGTTTGTTTTCCATTTCCTTTTACCTTTTGAGGATTCCTCCTATCGAGATAACCAAATTCATAGGATTCTGATAAATAAATCTGAATATGATTGTTTTAATTTTTAATCATTTTTACTTTTGTCCATCAGATAACTCTTATCCCTAACAAAGAACTGAGCAGTGCACTGCCAGGGCAGGAGATTCTTTCTAAAGTTTCACTTTAAGTATTTCATAATTTCCTTCATTTTATTTTCTCGGTTGTGCTGGATATATCTGTAGTGTAACAACCCCCCAGGGATTGGCTGATTGATTGTTGTTGTTGTTTCCTTTTTCGCTTATTCCTGAGTTTCGTGACTATTATACAAGTATTGTAGAGGATTATTGACAAAAAACATAAAAATTATGGGTAAATATATATAAAATCTAATATTCCAAAGATCAGATTCTATTAAACACATTCTGTTGTACGTTTTTCTAGACATTTACATACTTGTGCACTTGTGGGTACAGTATTTAAAATTGGATCATTATCTGGTGAAAACTTTTTTATATATTTTTTTAAACAATGCTATTTCCTGAATATCTTTATTGAAAGGTAATAGCTAATTATCACAATCTGAAGAGCAAGGGTCAATATTTATTGAATAATATTTAATTTCTCTTGATCATTAGCAGCTTTCAATCCCCTACTTGAGGTACCTTTGATTATCACATTGCTTCAGGCAATAGTAGAAAAAATAAAAATAAAGATGTCATTTTATCCCTGTCCCTTCAGTCACAGTAAGTGTACACTTTGTTCTCATTCCTTTCTTCAGAGGTGCAGTGGAAAAGAAGTTTTCAGATTCAAATCCTGCTTGGTTGGATACACTTATTTGAAAATAAGCCCCAATTTTGAGCAGTTTGAAAATTTGAATGTACTACTGTAAGCTAGGAACCGATAAAATAGAATTCTTCGAAATATATTAAGTGAAAAGAGCAAGCTGCAGAAAAATGGTAAATATTTTACTCCTCTTTGTAAAATAAAGTGTCCAAAAGAAAATCAGGAAAGTGCATAAGAGAATAAGAGATATTGGTGGGAACTGGGGAGATGGGAGAAAGGCAGAGCCAAAGATTTTCTCACTATGCCTTTTAATGCTTTCTCATTTTTGAACCATGTGAATATATTACTCATGCAGAAAGTATTTAAATTAAACAATAAAAAAATCTTGTCTCTGTTTCACTCTTCCTTTGTTAAAGTTGGTGAAAGTTGCTCTTCCTTATTTTTTAGTTTTTTTTTTTCCTCTTACACTGAACTGTTGAAGACAGAATGGCCCAGAGTGAAGTTGTGAAAGTGTGGGTGGTTTTACAATTCCTGTACAAAGATGAAAACAATCATTGGGGTTAGCAGCAGGACCCCAAAAAGGGACAGGGAAGGCAAGACGGAGCAGCTCAGCTGGAGAGTGCAGGAGGCACCACGCACCCCACCGCACACCACTCAGTGTTCTGCTGCAGCACTTCTGATACTTGGTTTACACAAACAAGAAGTAAGATCTGTTGCTGTGCAACACATTATCACAGCTTAGCAGCTTCGAGCAGCACCCGTGTATCCGCTCAGTTCTGTAGGTGGGAAGTCTGGGCGCTCGGCACTGGGTGCCTGGCACAGGGCCCGCCATGCGATGCCTCGCAGGGGCGCTCTCACCTGCAGCGTGGCCCTCTCCGGGGTCTCGTGGGTTAGAGCCTGTTTCCCTGCTGGCCGTCCAGGAGCCGAGATCTTAGAGGCCACTCGCCTTCTGGAGAGCAGCGTAGACTCCCTCAGTTCCCCTCCTCCTGCCCACCTCTGACCTCAGGAAGGGCCCAGTCCCTTTTAAGGACTTGGCTGATCCAGTCAGGCTCGCCCCAACCATCCCTTCTTAAAGTCAACTCTCACGTAACGTAACCATCATATTCCCAGTCCAGGGGATTTTGCAGGGCTTGTACAGCCTGACATCTTTTCTTTTTCAAACAAATCAATTTTATTAATAGTTATATTAATAAAGCATTCATATTCATCCAAAGTGTACAATCAGTGGTATTTGGTGTAATCACATAGTTGTGCATTCATTGCAGCATGACATCTTGGGGACCACCCTCCAGTTCTACTTTCTGCAAGAAACAATAGCAAAGTAAGTTGGAATTGAATAGAAATTGCCACATCGCCAATGATTGGAGGAATTTAATGAAAATAAGTGCCAAATACAACAGATGCAGATCCTCCCTGAGACCGAAGTGGACAGAAGTGGTGGCTTCAGGTCTGCATTGACTCTGATGTGAAGAAAAGTTACATTAATTGACTTATGTGGGGATCGAATCCACAGCACAGATGTCCTTAGCACCATGCTCTAAACAAACAAGAAATCAAGGCTCGGAAAGTCTGTGACCAACACGTGGTTGCTGAGTTCCAAGGCCTGGTGTCAGGTTTCTGGTCCTCTGAATATTAAAGTAAACATCATTTGGTGTGCTGGCATTTCAGTCAATGGCAAGAAATGCAAATAACTCAAACATATAAAAAGAGGCTCAACAACACTAAAGTCAGGGAAATGCAAAGCAAAACTCCACTAAGGGACCAGTTTCACGTTTCAAACTGGAAACAATTTCAAAGCCTCACACTGTGCTGGGGAGGCCTCACGCATTCATTCATTCATTCCTCTCCAGGGTGCTGCCTTCCAGGGTAAGCCTGGAAAGACGGCCCTACCCACGAGCTGAGCTTTTCTGAGTATACAGCCGTTTGGAAACAGCCAGGACCCGAGCAGATGATTCTCACTTCTTGGGGGCCACAGAAAACTAGAGCAGCTTCTCCGTTGCCTTAGGGGCAAATGGCCTCACAGGTTCAATTACCCTGGCAACTGAAAGGCCTGCAGTATTAAAATCTACTTAGAGGGTAGTGGGTGTAGCTCAGTAGTTGAGTGCCTGCTTCCCATGCCTCCTTAAAAAAAAATCTGACGTAGACCTTCGACGTCAGCGGTTCCTCCATATATTGGCAAAACGATATGGCCATTGTAGTCATTCATTCAAACACATAAGAATGCTTAACAGTGCACTTTCTTTAAGTAAGAGGGCATTTTCGGTATGAAAGCCAAGCAGGACAGAAATATTGATAAGGTTTTTTTTAAAACTAAGGTACTACCGAGAGTGGGGTTCGAACCCACGCGGGCACTAGCCCATTGGATCTTAAGTCCAACGCCTTAACCACTCGGCCATCCCGGTACCCTGTGAAGAAAGTCTGGGAATTATTTCTTTATTAGAATCAATGCATCTGTTGCCAGTTGTTGGGAGACCATGATTCCATAATAATAAAACTTGGCTCTAAGCTCTAAAGAGCCAAGAAAACAAAAACTTTTTATGTTGCTTGAAGGGAAACTAAAGAAAAAGTTTATTTTCAACAATTATTTTCTAAGCATTAATTTCGACCACACATTGTGCTGAGTGCTAAGGAAGCACTGAATAATTCCTGGTCTCGTGGCGGTGCATTAACATGTGAAGAGGCTTATAACAGAGAAAACGCAGGCTGCCCTCTGTGTTTTCTGAAAGTGTCCACTTGTCCTGAGCGCCCGCTTGATGACACTGATGCTCAGGAGAAGGTATTGCTTTTCCTCGATCCTGAAAGGAAAACACATGGGGGAGGCGCAGGGGCAGTGGACAAAGTGGACAGGCCACACTGCCGCCGCCGCCTCTGCTTCACCGGAGGCTCAGCCCGTTTTTCCTTCCGCGATCTCTCTTTGCCTGGTTTTTTTTTTTTTTTTTTTTGCTTGTTTTTATTTGAATTGAACTGATGCATTTTCTCATTTTATGTTTTCTTTCCCCTCCCCCCACCTGCTGTTTTTGCTGTCTGTCCATTTCATTTTTAATAGATAATACCTTAATTTCATTTTTCTTTCACTTAAGTCTTTGTCAAGAAGCAAATTTACGGATTTAAAAACACATTGTCAGGCTCTTAAGGTATTTCTATTTATCTGTTTATGAGAATAATGAACACAACTCAAGGACTAAAACATTAATAATTTAACTAATTATGTTTTCCACCGTCCCATCTCCTGCCTCACTTTGCCTGTTGAATTCAAGGCTCCACTCCTGATCCACTGGGGCACTGGAGGCATCCGAATTGGGACCCACAGGTTATTATATTAAAACGAACTTCCCCTGGGGTACATTTGGAAATCCCTAGTAGACACAGGCAATTTGAATTCGTGACGTTGATTTTAATGACCAGTGCTTTAACTGACAGCTCGACATATTCACAAAAGCAGCACAGGGAGCCTGGGGCTGTGGCTACCCAGAGAGGAAGACACTGCCTCAGAACTCAGCGTGCTCTCAGAAAGGTCAGCCCACAACTGTTGCAATGAAGAATCCAATGCATGCTGCCCAAAACATCCTGGGGAGACTTACGACAAATGCACATTCCACAGTCCCTCTTGCAATGATCTTTACTAAAGAGATGGGTGGGTCCCAAGAATCTTAATTTTATAGGCAAGGATCTGTTGACTACACTCAGTTAAAGGTGCTAAAGGAAGACATGGAAAATTTAACAACCTATGGAAGAAGCTTCCAGATGGGAAGTTTGGGGTATCTGGAAGAGACCCATCTGAATCCTGAAGCAGGGACTGTAATATAATTAATTAATATAACAATACTGAACATCGTATTGTTCATCGTATTGAACATCGTATTGCTCATTCGTAGCAAATGAGGACTTTGATATAGTTACTTTTTGGCAGCCTCATGAAAGGATGCTATTAAATAGGAAAGGATTTTTCCAGACTGCACCTGGAGGAACCTGAGGGTGAATGGTAGAAGGAGAAAGAGCTATTTGACAGGATCTCTATACTTAATGTAATATAACAAATATATTCCTAGGCAAAATAAAGGGGCTTCACAATGAAATAAGTAAAAGATAACACATTTATGAAGAAAAAATTACCTGATTTTGAGAATGAAGCTGAGCTGGAAACGGCAAGCTCTTCTGTGGTAGCCCTGAAATGATGCCACGGTAGGGCAGAACCATGCAAGAGCACACGAGGATATTTGAAGTCTGAAGTGGATAATCAATTGAGCCTACAGGAAGTGAAGGAAATATATTGAGCTTGAAAGTGAATGTGGTGTTAGGTGGATAAAATGGGCCTCCTCTTTTGCATTGATCTCTGGCACTGAGATGATGCCTAATCATTTTGGTTTCTACAGTTTTTAGATTTAGTAGCTCAGTGGTTTGAGCACCTGCTTTCCATGTATAGGATCCTGGGTTCAAATTCTGGTACATCCTAAAAAAAAATAGTTGTAGATGAAAACTTGTATAGTACTGTGTTACTATGTGCTAGGCACTGTTTTAAGGGTTTGCATGTGTAGCCTCATTTAATCATAACAAAAAATTCATCTTAAAACTCGCTCAAAGTCACACTACTGGTAAGTAGAGCGTCAGCACCCGAACCCAGGTAAACTGGCTCTAGAGTCCTATTAACTTTTAAACTGTATTATTAAACTGTTCTGTATTAAATTGAAGAACAAGTTTCTCATCTCAATGCAGAAAAGGCATTTGAGAAAGTACAGTATCTTCCCTTGACAAATACACTCCAAAAGACAGGAATCGAAGGAAACTTTTTCAATATGATAAAATGCATATATGAAAACACCACAGCTAACATTATACTCAAAGGTGAAAGACTGTAAGTTTTTCTGCTGAGATGAGGAACAAGGCAAGGATGCCCACTGTCAACACTGATATTCAAAATTGTGCTAGAAGTTCTAGCTAAAGCAACTGGCAAGAAAAAGAAATGAAAGATGCCCAAATAGGAAAGAAGTAAAACTTTCACTATGTGCTGATGATCTGATCCTATACTTAGAAAATCCTGAAAAATCCACAACAAAGCTACTAGAACTAATAGACAAGTGCAGCAAAGTGAAGGATACAAAATTAATATGCAAAAATCAATAGCATTTCTTACACTACTAATAAACAAACTGAGAAGGAAGGCAGGAAAAATTCCATTTATAATAGCAATAAAAGAATCAAATATTTAGGAATAAGCTTAACCAAGGTCATAAAGGACCTGTATTCAGAAAACTATAAAACATTGCTACAAGAAACCAAAGATGATCTTAAGAAATAGAAGGATATTTCATATCCATGGTTGGAAGACTAAATATCATTGAGATGTCAATTCTACCCAAACTGATTTGTTACAATTCTGATAAAGATCCCAGCAGCCTTCCTTTTAGAGTTGGAAAAGGTAATTATCAAGTATATCCGGAAGAGTAAGGGCCCCTCCTCTGAACAGACAAAAATAACTTAGACATGAAGAGCGAACTTCCAGGACTCTCATTTTCTAAACTTGAAACATACTATTTAGCTATAGTGGTGAAAACAGCATGGTACTGGCATAAAGACAGACAGATCAACCAAAGGAATCAAACTGAGAGTTTAGAAATAGGCCCTCATGCGTATGGTCAAGTGGTTTTGAATGGCTGTTAAACTCACTCAGCCGGGTCAGAACAGTCTATTCCACAAGTGGTGCCGGGAGAACTGATACTCATATTCCAAAAGAAAGAGAGAGGGCCCCTCTCTCATACCTTATACCAGAGTTAACTCAAAATGCATGAAGGACCTGAATATAAAGACTAGAACCATAAAACTCATAGAAGAAAATGTAGGGAAAGATCTTCAAGATCTTATGGTAGGTGGTGGTTTCTTGGACCTTACACCCAAAGCACAAGCGATGAAATTAAAAATAGATAAATGGAAATTTCTCACAATTAAATACTTACGTGTCCCAAACAATTTTGTTAAGAAGGTAATATTACAGCATACTCAGTGGGAGAAAATTTTTGGAAAAAACATATCTGATAAGAATTTGATTAACCCTCCATCACTGTTGGTGGGAATATAAAATGGCACAGCCTCTGTAGAAGACAGTTTGGTGGTTCCTCAGGAAGCTAAATATATAACTCCCATATGACCCCACAATCATGCTACAATGAGTGAAAAAAGCCAGACACAAAAGGATGACTATTGTATAGTCTCAATGATATGAACAAAATATGTCGAATAAACTTATGGAGTTAAACTACGAATTATAGGTTACTAGGAGACAGAATGTGGGTTGAGAAGAAGGAGCTGATGCTGAATGTATATAGAATGTTTAATAAGGTTGATTGTAAACATGCAGAAATGGTTAGAGTTCATGGTAACACATTATAATAGGTATAACTAACACTGCTGGTTTATAAATGTGATTGCAGCTGAAAGGGGTAGTCTAGGGAGGTTAAAGTCAATTGAAAGACAGCTAGAGGACAATCTAGGGACTGTGTAATATGGTGATTTCAGTGCTAGACGAGGCTTGTAGTTAATAATACAAATACAAGAATGTTCCTCTACTAATAGGTCTTAAGTATATGGTGAACCATGGGGAAAATACAACTAATGTAAATTACAGACTACAGTTAACAATAATACCATTACATTTTTGTAGCAAAGGTAAAGGAGGTTCGATATCAGTGCTAAAGTCATGAAAAAGCATATGGGATTTAGTTTCATGAGATGTGAGTGTGATCAAGCTTTTTTCCCCCCATTTCTTTCATTAACAAGGATACCTCGGTCATGTCATCTAACCAATTTGTGCTCATTTGTTCATCTTTCAGAACACTGGAGAGACCATTGGGTTTGTTTCTAGGATTACGTAAGATAAATGTGCCTGGACAGGAATTTTTTAAAAGTAATGCTTCCATGATTTATTGAGCTGCCTTTTGTCTGATATTTTCTTTTTTGAGGTTGAAATAAAGTAAAAAAACAACAACCACCGCTAAATTCGTACAATATGACTTGTAAACTAGGCTGTAGTAGCCAGCCTCCAAGATGGCCTTCAGTGTTCCTCACCTCCTGCTAGTCATACCTTTGGTAGTCCTTTCCCACGCAGACTCGGGGCTGGCCCTGTGTGAGCAAGAGAACAGAATGCAACAAGTACAGTGGAACTGACGGGATGTGTCTTCTGAAGGCTTGGTCATAAAACGCCCTTTAGCTTTAGCCTGGATCTCTTGGATCACTTGCTATGGAGGAAGAGAGGTGCTCTGCTGTGAGGACATTCAGGCAGCCCCATGGAAGTCCCGCAAGGGAAGAAACTGAGGCCTTTAGCTAACATCCAGCACCAACTGGTCAACCATGTGACTGAGCCGCATTGGAATTTTGTTCTTCAACTCCTGTCAAGTCTTCAAAGGATGGCTGTCCTAGGTAGTATCTGCCTGCAACTTCAAATCATTATTTTTGTTTTAAGGCAACAAGTAGGGATTTAAAAATGGGAGGGGGGGGCAGTACGTTATTTGAACCTGGAAGAAAAAGGATTCTATAATGAAGTGGCAGAAAGTTTAGGAACACTGTTGCCTGGAATACCATGGAATGTTGAAAATAAACCTATAAACTATATAATTTAGCGAAAGAGATTTCCAGTCAGAATTTTGGAGGGGCTATCTAGCGCCTTCTTGCTATTTATAGTAAAATATGAGAGGAGACAGAAAAGTTAAAGGAAGAACTGTTAAATATAAATGAGCCAATACGTCCATGCTTGAAAGGAAAAGTATTTATTATTCTCATCCTCTCCAGATGGCATATGATGATGCTAAAATTAAGAAATGACTTTTAGGCAAAAATCAAATCCAGAGAAATACGGTCTGAAAATGAAGCCCAGAGTGTGACTGTAAAATCCTTTAAGACCCCAACAGAATCCTTTTCTGTGTCTCAAGCAGAAAAACAAAGTTTAGGGACCTTAAGGGCATGTTTATTGTTAAATAAACAATGGTTTGTGTTTGTTTGTTGTTTATAAATCTTAAGGGTGTTGTCCCATGGCAGGGATTGGCAAACCTTTTCTGTAAAAAGGCCAGATAGTAAATATTTTAGGTTTTGTGGGCCACAATAAAACTGTATTTACAAAAACAAAGTTGGCCAGATTGTGCCAACCCTGGTCTAAAAGAATAAACTCCAATAACATTCATGTAAAAATCACAAGTATTTTTCTTTTTTTCTGTTTTTTTTCAAGAGAATTGTAGTAGTTGAACACTGCCAGCTTGACCTAAAAAGCATAGAAACAGTGCAAAATGAGAAGGGAATTTTGTACTCCCAGGCTACTATGGAAGGAAGCAGGCTAAGAACTACTCAGTGGCAAGCACCAGGTATTTCTTATTACAAAGAAAGGAGCCAAGAGCCATGAGAATCACTCCCAAACAAAACTACCAAGTCCTAATGAAGGCACTAGCATCAGGTGCCTGGCTGGATTCTAAAATATCGACCAGTGTGTCTTCTGATTTTGCTCTTTCTGAATGCAGGTATGTATAGCTATTACCTCATCCTTGTGCTACCATTGTGTGATGGGTGTGTGGGAGAAAGGTAACTTGTATCTTAAATATACAAAGTATTTAAGGGCATGCTTAAAATTAAGTTCAAATTAAGAAAAACTTTACTTAAGATTACAAGGAATTGCCCAACATTTTACTTGATTTTGATGATATGCTCCTGGACTTGAGTTGACGCTATAAAAGAACTGGACTTGGAGTAGGCGAATATTTTGCATGTAGGAGAGAGGGAATCACCAGGGGCAAAAAGTCAGAGAAAAATGTGCATAAAATCCAAGGCATTGCTCCTAGTATCACTCTCCCACTGGATGAATGAATAAAATGAGAACATATAGTAATGTATTATAATAGTTCTCAAAACCAAGTGTGATCCCTGCTTGGATCACAGAGCTTATAGTCAAGGCTGGTCTTTGACATCTTTGACATTAGAGCAGTTTTCCAAGGGAAGACAGTCTTTTTGATATTAGAGCAGTTTCCCAAGGGAAGACAGTCTTCTCAACCCAGACCCCATTATCATTTGGCAGCAAAACATTTTTCTTTGGTTCTGACTGAGGCCCAGGTATACCTTCTTTTTATGTATCAAGGAATTTGTTGGCATACATTGCCAGCCTGAGGTGAGAAATTTAGAAAAATAATATATGACCATAGTTCACTACCTAAGAGGCTCTGTGGCTTAGTTGGTTAAAGCGCCTGTCTAGTAAACAGGAGATCCTGGGTTCAAATCCCAGCAGGGCCTGTGCTAAGCCTTTTTCAATTTCACCTTAGGCATATTCTCGTCTGGTTAAATTGAAGGCAACTTGAATTTATAGCTGATGAATCCTATAATACTCACTTTGAGTCATAACATTTGAGGTATCTTGTAAAGGGAGATAGTGAGTGCAGATACAAAGTTATTCTCAATGAGTTACGATGTCTGCCCTGGAGAGCTATCGCGTAGAGCAACGTTATTTGTTCCACCCATCCCTTTGCCAGCTAAGTGAAAACTACGGACCCCTTACTAAGTCTACACTGTACTATATACTATTTAATAAATATATCACACCCCCAGCAACACGTCCCCACTAGAAGAATGTGTTTTTGAATTTAAATTCAAGCTCAACGACCCCTCGTTAAGAACCCTTGATGGAGAGCCAAACTAAATTTTTCTACTTTAAAATTTTTGTAACTATTTTCCATACCTCCTAGGAAACTTGCAGTTTCCCTTGACATTTTTGCTGTGAGATCAATTTAAAAAGAAGATAAGAAAAAATGGATAAGATACGCTGTTGCATACATTTTGCATGGTTCTGCACTCCAGGACACCACTCAATATTTTTGAAAAGTAGAGTAACGTGACATCTTGCAAAAAGGTAAGAAGAATAATTAGCAACAAAACATATGAAAATACTTCACATGAAGCTGGAGGCAAATGATCCTTTCTTAGATTAAAATAAAAATGGTAAATTTTTTTTATCAAACAGCCAAAATTTTTGTTATGGTTGCTCTGTCACATTCTCCAAATGCCTGCCCCTTATCCCTAGGAACGTGGAAACATTGCTTGTTAAGCAAAGGCCAGCCTTGCTCTTAGCCTCTTCCTTCTCCCTGGAATGAATGGCTCGGCTGGAGGATTACTTCTTTTGTGAGCTTTTGGGAGAAGAATGGGCTACATAATTTGTGGAGCTCCTTTTAAAATAGTATTTGAAATTTCAAGAAGGCAACAGAGCACTGACTCAAGCGTGGAGCCCGGTCCGGATGCTTAAGTCACATTCCCACGGAGCCAACCCCATTTGGGAGTGCAATTACTGCTAGAAGATTGGCTTTTGAAGGCCACCTTTAAATGGAATGGAATCTAAAGTGATGGTCTGTTATAACAGATACCTCTTAAAGTACAAAACAGGGAAATGTTACACTAGTAAAACTTTTAAAGTTATGACTGTTAGAGTCTTCTCATAACTGAGGCACCATTTCTTTCCCAACCCAAGTTATTCTTTCTCAAATGGCTCTTCTTGCTTCCAGGCCTCATTCAAAGTCACTTGGTCTGGGATTCTCTAACATGGATAGAATGTTCCTTGTTTGTATTCTTGACTGCTGCTCTCTTAGAGACCCTAAGAGACCCTGGCTCAACTATTTTCTATATTCTGTTTGGGGAGAGACAGGTGGTATTCCAAGTAGGTAGAAAATGTCAAAAGGTATCCATGTAAACCTTGGGAAGGAGGAGTAGGATGTTGAGGGCAGATGATGCCTCCACCTCATTTTGAACCAGGTATCTTTGATCTTTTTTTATGTGCAAATAGGATAACCATTACACCACAGAAACTCTTCACTAGAAAACAAAACTCTAGTAGCTCCATCCTAAGTGTCCTGTACTCATTGGGACTCAGTTCCTAAAATTATCTCATCTTTTATTCAGGCATATTAATTGTCAGTGTCAACAACTGCACTTTAATATTTGACCCAGAGCAAGCACCACACAGGGGTTAGGAGCATTCAACAACAGAAATTAAGTATTTAATTTCTCTTTGAACCTTATAGTAAAAGCAGGCCGACAATCAGAAAAATCTCAAACATCTTACATGGATCAGACATGATGTTTACTTCTTGATGTGATTGCTTGCCTTTTTGCGTATTATAATTTTCTATCACATGTCAGGTATTTATGAAAATCATGAAAACTAATTCCATATTACTTTCTCCTTGAGAGAACATGCTCCTTATTTTTTTCAGGTCGCTGGTATGGGAAAGGGCCCAGGCAAACTTTCAGAGGTGATGGAAATATTCTATATCTTGACCTTGGTTTGGTTACGCACACTCACATTAAATACACATCTAACTTGTAGTGGTTTGAATGTTTGCTCACATACTCCCATACCAATATGTCAACTTCCTAACCACTAGGACCTGTAAATGTGACCTTATTTGCAGATGTAATTGTTAAGGCTCTTGAGATGAAATCATCCTGGATTATCCAGGTGAGCCCTAAATCTGATGACAAATGTCCTTATAACAGACAGACAAAGACACACATAGCTGGTCTGAAATATATATATTTACATGTGTGTGTGTGTTGTGATATAATGATTTCAACACAAGGATAAGAAAGCAACATACAGAGGGAACATGAAATAAGCAAAGGATTGTCCAATAAACAGGGGCCCAACTGTTGTATCACAATCCTTCAAGATGCACATACATATACATACAAACTCACCAAACTGGGTGAGTTCTGGCTTTCCCAAACCAGACCATTGGTCCGTAGGCTGACCAAGGAAATATTAGTTGATGATTGTCAGAATTTCAAGTTTGAACAAGGTTCACTAAAGTTTCCCCCCAATACAATAGAGGAGAAGGCCATGCGAAGATGGAGGCAGCAATTCCATGAATGCTAGGCAGGTCCCCGAAACTGGAGGTAGCCAGGAAGGAGTCTTTACTTGAGCCTCCAGAGGGAGCCGCCCTGCTGACATCTTAATTCCATACTTCTGACCTCTAGGACTATGAGAGAAAAAAAATCTCTTGTTTTAAGTCACGGAGTTCGTGGTAATTTGTTATGGCAGGCCTAGAAAATTAATGCAGGGTTGCACACTTAGGATATGTTCATTACACTGCATGCAAATGATATCTCTTTAATGTAAATGATCTTAATTAAAATATTCTAGGTGATGTCTACGTTTTAGGTGATATCTACATTAAAGATTATGCAAACTTCTCTTATTGTGATTGTTCATTCTCATTGCAACATATTATTTTGTGCAAAAACTTATTAAAACTTATTCACGTGACTGTTGATGGGCAATGGGGAAATTTCCATTTCTGTGACTATTAGGAATCGGATGCTGGACATTCTGATAAATGTATCCATGAACATATGTATTAATTTCTGCTAATCAAATATCAATGGTCGGAGTGTGGTATTATTAATTTTAATAAATGGAAAGTGTGAGAGAACTGAGAGAACTCCAGTAAAGAAGTCTATGTAGAATTCCAAACCTAGAGTGTCCAGATCCGTTAACTTTTGTCCTAAGAAACGGCGCAACACGGGTGTTTCCGTAGTGTAGTGGTTATCACGTTCGCCTAACACGCGAAAGGTCCTCGGTTCGAAACCGGGCGGGAACAAGTCATGTTGTACTTCGCCGTTTTGCTTCTTCCGTTCTCCAAGTGAACCTGCCAGAATCTAAGGCCGTCCAAAGCGTCCCTGTTGTCAACACCAAAGAGACCCCGGCGAAAGGCCCTCGCGTGGGTGGGACGGCTCCCTCGGCTTCCCGAGAGCCCGACGTGCCCAGGGGTTCCTGAAAGGCCCGGGCTCCGCCTTGGCGCAGCCAGCGACAGGAGTCTGTTCTCCGCTCGTCACAGCCCAAGCACCTGGAGGGTGTTCCTGGAGAAGAGGTGCTTGGGTGGCAACTCCCCGGAGCCGGGCACTCCCAGGAGCCGTCGGAGCGAGGACGGGGCGCGGGCTGTGGCCGCGTGGGGCTGAGCCCTCAGCCTCGCCGTTTTGCTGGCACGGCTGGACGACGGCGCGTTTCTTTTCTCCTTTACACCTCGAGAGGGCGCGGGACCGCGAGCGCCCTGCAGGCGCGCCGGCACGAAGCCTCCTCGCCCTGCAGGCGCGCCCGCGCGAAGCCTCCTCGGCCTCCTCGCCCTGCAGGCGCGCCCGCGCGGGGCCTCCTCGCCCTGCAGGCGCGCCCGCGCGGGGCCTCCTCGCCCTGCAGGCGCGCCCGCGCGGGGCCTCCTCGCCCTGCAGGCGCGCCCGCGCGGGGCCTCCTCGCCCTGCAGGCGCGCCGAGCCTCCTCGCCCTGCAGGCGCGCCCGCGCGGGGCCTCCTCGCCCTGCAGGCGCGCCCGCGCGGGGCCTCCTCGGCCTCCTCGCCCTGCAGGCGCGCCCGCGCGAAGCCTCCTCGGCCTCCTCGCCCTGCAGGCGCGCCCGCGCGAAGCCTCCTCGGCCTCCTCGCCCTGCAGGCGCGCCCGCGCGAAGCCTCCTCGCCCTGCAGGGCGCCCGCGCGGAGCCTCCTCGGCCTCCTTGCCCTGCAGGCGCGCCCGCGCGAAGCCTCCTCGCCCTGCAGGGCGCCCGCGCGAAGCCTCCTCGGCCTCCTCGCCCTGCAGGCGCGCCCGCGCGGGGCCTCCTCGCCCTGCAGGCGCGCCGAGCCTCCTCGCCCTGCAGGCGCGCCCGCGCGGGGCCTCCTCGCCCTGCAGGCGCGCCCGCGCGGAGCCTCCTCGGCCTCCTCGCCCTGCAGGCGCGCCGAGCCTCCTCGCCCTGCAGGCGCGCCCGCGCGGGGCCTCCTCGCCCTGCAGGGCGCCCGCGCGGAGCCTCCTCGGCCTCCTCGCCCTGCAGGCGCGCCCGCGCGAAGCCTCCTCGGCCTCCTCGCCCTGCAGGCGCGCCCGCGCGGGGCCTCCTCGCCCTGCAGGGCGCCCGCGCGGAGCCTCCTCGGCCTCCTCGCCCTGCAGGGGCGCCCGCGCGAAGCCTCCTCGGCCTCCTCGCCCTGAAGGCGCGCCCGCGCGAAGCCTCCTCGCCCTGCAGGGCGCCCGCGCGAAGCCTCCTCGCCCTGCAGGGCGCCCGCGCGGGGCCTCCTCGCCCTGCAGGGCGCCCGCGCGGGGCCTCCTCGCCCTGCAGGCGCGCCGAGCCTCCTCGCCCTGCAGGCGCGCCCGCGCGAAGCCTCCTCGCCCTGCAGGGCGCCCGCGCGGAGCCTCCTCGGCCTCCTCGCCCTGCAGGCGCGCCCGCGCGAAGCCTCCTCGGCCTCCTCGCCCTGCAGGCGCGCCCGCGCGGGGCCTCCTCGGCCTCCTCGCCCTGCAGGGCGCCCGCGCGGAGCCTCCTCGGCCTCCTCGCCCTGCAGGCGCGCCCGCGCGGGGCCTCCTCGGCCTCCTCGCCCTGCAGGGCGCCCGCGCGGAGCCTCCTCGGCCTCCTCGCCCTGCAGGGCGCCCGCGCGGAGCTGCCCACCCCGCCTCCCCAGCAAGCCCGCGCGTCTCACGCCTTCAGGGGAGTCGAGCCGACGACAGCGCCCAACCGCAGGAGCCGCGGAAACCTCCCCGAGCGCCGGGAGCCGGGCGAACAGACCCGCGCGCCTTCCTGCGGGCCGTTTGGAAACAGGAGCCGGAGCCCTTCCCTGCCGGCGCCCGAACCTGAGAACCAGAACCCGAGCCGAGCACGGGGCTGGAGCAGGAGGCTCGGCTCGCGTCCACCCCGCGGGCGCGGCCCCGAGGGCCCGAGGGGCACCGGCGGCCGAGAGGGGCGTGTTCCCCGCGGGGTCCGCTCGGCCGCCCGCCGCCCCGCGGTCACGCGCTCGCGTGGGTCCATTGCGGTCGGAAATTGCTCGCGCGTCCGGTTTCCGTTAGGTCGGATGAGTCTCCCGGGCTTGCGGGCCGTTCGGGGGCGCGGTTAGAAAGGATTCTCGTAAGACCGTTGTTCTCCCCGCGCGCCCCATTTATCGTGTGCTTTTACTTGGTTTCCTTAAATTATTTATTATTCCTTTGAATTGGTAGCTTGACTGCAGTCACCATTCCATACTCGCCCCGTTTACTCTGTGTTCACCGCGTTTTCTTGAATTTTTTATTTAATTTTAAAAACAGGGAACACCTCCACTTGGTTCAAACATCACAGCACAGAAAGAAGTGCAGCGAACATCTCTCTACTGTTGTTTCCCACCTGCCCAGTACCCGGCCCCCAGCAGGTTACCACTGTCATGAGTTTCCTGATTATCTTTCCAGAGATTTTCTTAAAATTTACTTAAACAATCTAATACAGATAAACTTTCTCCCACACACCCTGCTCCCCAAGGTAGCATTCTAGACACACGGTTCTGTACCTGGCTTTTTCTTCACTTTAAAATACTTTGGAGATATTCACAATTACCTTTATAAAGATCTTCCTTGTTCTCCTTTACACATGCATAGCATTCCATTTTATAGCTGTGCCATACTTTACTTAACTAATTACATTATGATGAAAAATAGTTTTATTTTTTCCCCCAAGTTTTCTACTGTAAGATAATGCTGCGGGATACTTTGAGTATAATAATTTCTAATGCTTGCTATTAAGTGTGCAAATTTGCATACTTATGAAAACATGCACCGAGGGATATATGCATTTGAAATTTACTCTGTAGGAGCTGAGCACAGTTTACTTCTTTGGGGGGAGTACAATTGAACAGGGCCCTGGCACTTCTAATTGGATTTCCTACTACAGCTATGAAGTAAAACCACGCAATGCACGAGAACTGTAGAAGAAAAAGCAATCAGGATTTCTTGTGATGTTGGAATGTTGAATTTCTGTCAGAAAAAGTCACTTGCAGGCAACTCAATACCCATGAGCCTGACTTAATAAAAGATCACACTATTCAAAGAAGCCTCTTTCCTGGATCCATCTAAATTGTTGTAAGCCCGAAGCGAGAATTACATTTCTGCCTCTTTGTAGGTGACTTGAAACCCGGGAAGAGGGAGCAGTTATGCTTGAAAACGTAACCAGAAAGGCATGAAGACAGCTTAAAAAGGGGCTCAGTTGATGGAGCAGCCTCATCTTGGGCTTTCTCTGGGGAGAGAATTACTTGGAGATTCTCTGCTCTTCCCTACGTGGAGAAGATTCTATAAAACAGGCTTTCCCACCTTACTTCAAAACTCTACAAAGTAGAGCCCCACAAAAGATGGACATTAATGAAAATAACTTCTGTTATTAATAGCAAAGAACACGTTGAACTTTAAAAGTTCCTTTCTCTAAACTCCTTCCCTCCTTCTCAAGTTTATCCATTCTACCTTCACCTGGGACTTTTTCTCAGACCAACGTCCTTCCTTTGTTCCGGTGATGATAAAAACTGCGCATGTATGAATGGCAAGCTCTTCGTCCTTAAAAAACTAGGTCTTAGAGCTTCCAGTACTGGCATTAAATGAACATTTCCTCCAGTGTAGCCTTTATACCACCCAGCAATTCCATCAGAGATCCCTCAGAGAATTTCCACCTCAGCTCCGCAGTTGGCTTCAAGGGGCTACTCGTTGCAGCAATTCGAGGGAGCAGAGAGTTGGATGCAACCTGGATGTCGGTCACCAGAACTGCAGCGGGGGCAGAGTTCTTCTTATCATGCGGCAGGTGTAGATATAGCAAGTCCAACAGATTTCTCAAAGAGTGTCAAGTAAAAATAAGCAAAAATCAGATATAATATCAGATACAGATGGTGGGGGAGAAGCACAATATCAAAGCGAAAACTACAGAGATGCGCAAAAGCACTGTTGAGACCAAGCAGCTGGAGGGCGGAGGCCTGGGGACGCCGGGCATCGGCCCAGGGCGGGACGGGGGCGCGCTGCACCTCGCCTCCTCCTGGAAGTCCGCGGGGCGTGCCGCCCCCTGGCTCAGCCGGGCCTGGAGCGCGCGTCGGCGCAGCCCCGCAGCCCCAGCTCGCGCCGCAGTCTGGGGCCGAGCCTTCCCGGCACTAGGTGCGCGTGGTCTCCGAGGCCCGCCGGGGTCTTGGGCGCCACACGGTGACACGTGGTCATCCACGGACCCCTGCGGGCGCGCGTGGAAGGGCCGCGGAATCCCCCCAGGCGGGTTCAGGGGCGGGTCTGCAGGTCAGAGCCTCGCGGCACCTGCCCGCGGGTTCCCCGCCTGGAGGCGCGGAGGGTTTGGGTCCCGGGGCAGGAGCTTCCTGGGTTTTGAGTGCGGGGTTCTGGGGGTTGTGTCTGAGGAGTGGAACTTGTGAGGAAAGAGGGAACGCGCCGCAAATACGGAAAGGGGACGGGGAAATCTCAGCATCACCAAAGGTGGGGCGTTCAGGAAGGATTTATTTTTGGTTTTACAGCCGGGGAGTCCTCCAGGGCGTTTCCGTAGCGTAGTGGTTATCACGTTCGCCTCACACGCGAAAGGTCCCCGGTTCGAAACCGGGCGGAAACAGACTTTTTTACTCCAAAACTTGCCGCGGCTCTTCCCTTTGGGGAATATGCGCAAAACGCCGAACAGGCACTTTCAACAGTCAGTGCGCGTTTGAAGGATGTGCCGATACCTAATAAAGGTTTGCATTTTTTAGCGAACAGCGACGACTAACAAAAGAGCTAAGTGTCGCTGCCAAATTTCTTTATTTTCCTTCCAAAATATTTTCAGACCTCTCCCGGGCTGGCTGAGCGCCTGCGGGCGGGGGGAGGGCGGCTGCGGGCGGGGGGAGGGCGGGGCGCGGGCGGGGGGAGGGCGGCTGCGGGCGGGGGGAGGGCGGGGCGCGGGCGGGGGCGCTGCCCACGGGGCGCCGAGGCCGCCACCTCTGCGCGCTCGCACCCGCAGCTCATCTCCGCCCTTGACCTCATCCCTGGGCCGTCCTTTCTCTTTCAGTTGCTCGCCCTGCACCCCCTGCGCCCCCAAAGGCCCTCGAGGGGCTTGGCTCAGGCTTGGCCCCGCCTCTCCCCTGCGGGGCAGCGTCCCGGGCGCGGGGCGGGCGGCACCTGCGTGCCCCGGTCTCTCCCGGCGCGGCGTCCCGGGAGCAGCCGCTCAGCTCCGCGGGCGCTGCCGGGCGAGAACCAGCACCAGGGGGCTCGGGGGGAGGCGCCCCCGAGCTCGGAATCCCGCTCCTGCGAGGCGGCTCAGACAGCCGAGACCCCCGCGGGCTGGGAGGCCCGCGACCCTGGAGCTGAGGCGGCTCGGGGCGGGCGCTCTCGGGACTTTACCCCCTCCAGGGGACGGGGAAGCCACGCGCGCCACAGGCTACCGTGTGGGCTTCAACCCTCGAGCAGAGGAAATTGTTGGCAGGAGCGGCGGCGATGACTAACAATCAACCCAATTATTCAAAGACGGAGAACCTGGGCGCGCGACGCAGGGCCGCCCTCTGCCTCCACGGAGCGCTCGGCTCGCGCGTCGGGATCCCAGCGACTCGGGCTGGGGGGATCGCTGGGGAAGTAACTGCGAGTTTGCTGAAGGGACCAAGGAGAGGGTCGTTGGGAATAAATGGAAAAACAGTGGGAAGACCAGCAGAGCGCGGTGTTAACACAGCCGCCCTGGGGGAACCAGAGCCCGACTCTAAGCACCCGCCCCTGGAAAAGCCAGTCGGAGCCCGCCCTAAAGCGGCCCCAACGGGCCACAGACGAGAGGCGCGGCCGGCGCGGCCACCAATGGGAACGCGCGGATCCGCAGCGTGGGGCGGCGCCAGCCAGTGAGCAGGCGGGAAAGGTGCGGGGCCCTGCGGGGGCGCCTCCCCCGGGTGGTGCCTGGGCAGGGGCCGGTGTCTGCCCGCGCTGATCCAGGGGCTCCAGCTGGGCAGGGGAGAGGTCAATTGAACCACACGACAGAAATAATACTTTGTTATATTTGCTTAGTCTTTTTAGGTTTTTAAAAAATGCCAAATGCTTTTAAAATTTGTCTTTACAATACATAAGTTTAAAGTAAATTATTTAATCTTTATAACTGATACAAAATCATTACAATGTTGTTGTTAACTATAGTTCATAAATTACATTAGTTATGTTTTCCCATGTATCACCACATTCTTATACCCTTTGGTAGAAAAACATTCCTGTATTTACATTATTAACCACAATCATTTACTTCCAAAATCGTTGTTAAACATTCCTAATATTATCTTCCAGCTGTCCTCCAACTAACATTAAAATTCCTAGCCTACTCGTTTCAACCACAATCCCATCCATAAATTAACAATTTTTTAATATTTGTTGTTACCATCAAATGTAACTATTACCACGTATTTACACTTGACCTTATGAAACATTCTACATACATCCAGCATCTTCTACACCTTCTCATCCCACATTCCATCTCCCACCAGCCTACCCTTCATAGTCCAACTCCACAAGTCTACTCACTGTATTTAGTTCCTATCAGTGAGACCATACAATATTCGTACTTTGTGTCTAGCTTATTTCACTCAACATAATATCCGCAGGGTTCCTCCGTGTTGTCATGCGCTTCCCCAGTTGATTTCTTACAACTGAATAGTATTCCATCACATGAATATATCATACTGTGTTTATCCATTCATTGGTTAATGGACACTCAGATTGTTTCCGTCTTTTAGCAATTGGGCACAATGCCTCTATGAACACTGGTGTGCAAATATCTGTTCGCGTCCTTGCTTTCACTTCCCTGAGTATATTCCTAGTAGTGGGACTGCCAGATCATGTGGCACTTCTATATTTAGTTTCCTGAGTCTTTTTAGTTTTAATGAGAAGTAGATGTCTATATACACAGCAGAATCCTAATAAATCATCACCCAGGTCAGATTCCCTTCCCTCTCATCCTCTCTCCAGTGACCCCCTTATCATCCATTCATCGTGTCCTTCTAATCCCTTTTTTCTTTTTATATGCTTTTATTTATCCATAACCAACATAGGTCTTTGTCATGTTTTTACTCAAATTTATATAAACAGGTTATACTACATGCATTGTTTGTTCACTCTACCTGAGGTTTGGGGATCATTTCCCGTTAATACACACAGGTTTAATTTGTGCTGTGTCCCACTAAACAGGAGTAGGACGTGCCCTGAAAGAAGAAAGAGAGGAAGCCCCAGCCGAGACTGCCCCAAACCACCTACAGCGGGGTGGGTTTACACTGCAGAGAATGAGACAGGGAAGACCAGGGCGGTCAGTCCAAAAGCATTTAATCGGGGATCTTAGGGACAGAGAGCGGCAGCTACCTTGCAAGGGACAGCAGGTGTGCAAGAAGTTCACCGCCGTGGCATGTCCATCCCCATGGCAACAGCTCTCCAGGTTACATGGGGCTGGGGAAGGAAAGTGGCTGAATGATGCACGCATGTTTTGGGAAAACATCTCGGTGTGTGCTCCTTTCTGAAAACACAATGGGCTCCAGGCTCTCAGTGTTCAAAGGCATAGCAGCCAAAGCTAGGAGTGCTTCCAAGGGTGATAGAAAGAGATGCCCATGGGTGAGGAAAGGGGTGAGGCAGGAGATGCTGTGTGTATCACACAACTTGTTCACTTGACTTTGATATTGAGTGGAACTTTTCCAGTTGTTCTGGGGTTAGAGACTGGATGCCTTTTAAAGTAAGAGTTATTCCATAACTCACATTCTGAAAGGAGCTGATGAAAATGAGCCACCACCTCAAAATGCCCCTTCCTGGTCTCTACAAGATGACCATGGAGGGACACTGGAGAGAGAAGATGGCATCATGGACCTCATAGGGACGCAGTGTTTGTGTGAGGGGCTGCACACATTAACATAAGCTAGATTTACGGGAATGTTATGAGAGAAACTGGAAGCACAGAATTGTCACAGTTTTATTTTTCATTTCTTCTTTTCTTTTTTGTTATGTCACAGAATTTTAAGCCAATGTATTTCATTTTATGCTTGGAGGCTGATGCTAATTACCCTGACATGTCAGTCTGCAACAGAAAAAATATATACAAATTGAAATATTATTTTTAGTGACAATAAAGTCTCAAGTATTTTAAGCGTTTCTTTTCCGGTTTGAGCTATCTTTCATATTAGTAGACACTGAATAAAAAATATTGTGTTGGAAATGTGTTACTTAGTGAAAGAGATGGGAATTTTTTTATCAGTTTATTTGAATACAGATGAAAATTTCTTGTGGCTCAATGACGGTTCCGATAAAAATATTAAACTGGGGAAGCTTACTTACAGTTTACACACCTGTTTCCTAGTCAGTTATAAACTGACGGTAATTCTTGAGACTGGAATGAGAAGGATTGTATAGAATCTAACAGCAAACACCCAATAATTGGATGATATAATCATCATCATATAAAAAATATGCTGAAGGTCCCACCGAGACTTGAACTCGGATCACTGGATTCAGAGTCCAGAGTGCTAACCATTACACCATGGGGCCACTCTGACACCTGTTTTTCTAAGCCTAGCATGGCCAACATTGTCCCTTCCGAAGATACCCGATCTGGTGAGAGGTAAAGGCTCGTTCTGCTTTTCACCCTGTAGAGGTAAGTCGCGGAGGTTTGCTTCTCACATGCCTGCTCCCAACACCCTTTAGAGTGGTGTTAAAGGAAAACACTGATTTCTAGACGTCAAGAATCCCCTTTCCCCCGCCTGCAGGCCTTTCTTTCCAAGTGGTTCAGGAACTTG
This sequence comes from Dasypus novemcinctus, assembly GCF_030445035.2. Lineage (NCBI taxonomy): Eukaryota > Metazoa > Chordata > Mammalia > Cingulata > Dasypodidae > Dasypus > Dasypus novemcinctus. Next base: position 62,859,435 of record NC_080694.1, read on the forward strand.
GCACTCCCGGTTTGCTACTTTTTTAAAAATTATTTTTAATTTTTAAAGACGTTTTTTATTCTTTTAAAAAGTATATTTTTATTACAGAAGTTATGAACTTACAAAACTATCATGCATATTTGTAGCATTCCCATACAACAACACTTCAGCCCAACTGCATCCCATAAGTTCTGTTAAGTTGTTCTCGTTTTTTTCGTCTTGAGATATTTATTGATTTCTCTTGCAATTTCTTCTGGCTCATTGATTATTTAAGAGCGTGTTGTTCAATTTCCATATATTTGTGAATTTTCTCTCTTTCCACCTCTTTCTGATTTCCAACTTTATTTCACTATGATCAGAGACAGTACTTTGTAATTTATTGGTATCTGCCTTGTGACCCAAAATGTGGTCTACTCTGGAGAAGGATCCATGAGCATTTGAGAAGAATGTATATCTTTCTGTTCTGGGGTGCAATGTTTGTATACGTCTATTAGGTTTAGTCCGTTTATCATATTATTCATGTTATTTCTTTATTGATCTTCTGTCCAAATCTTCTATCCAATGATGAGAGTGGTGTACTGAAGTCTCCAACTATTATTGTAGAGATATCTGTTTCTCTCTTAAGTTTTGCCAGTTTATTTTGGTCACCCTGGTTAGGTGCATATATATTCATGATTGTTACTTTTCCTGGTTAATTGCCCCTTTTATTAATATATGATGGTCTTCCTTGTCTTTAATAACTTATTTGCTTTTTTTAAAAATGGTATCATGTGTTTTTTTGTACTTTTTTGTCTTTACTCATTTTTAAAATATGACATTAAAAAAATCCGAGGTCCCCATATACCTCCCACCCCCCTTACCCCACTCCTCCCCCCATAGCAACACTCTCCTCCATCATCATGAGACATTCACTGCATTTGGTGAATACATCTCTGAGCATAGCTGCACCTCATGGTCAATGGTCCACATCATAACCCACACTCTCCCACGTTCCATCCAGTGGGCCATGATATTTGCTTTTAAAGTATATTTCATCTTATAAGCATAGCTACACCAACTTTTTTCTTTTCTTTTTTTGCTTACTACATCCATGGAATATCTTTTTCCAGCCTTTCACTTTCAATGTATTTGTATCCTTGGGTCTAAAGTGAGTCTTTTGTAGACAGCTTATAGATGGCTCATATTTTCTTTTCCATCCCACTAATCTGTGTCTTTTGATTGGCGAATTTAATCCATTAACATTCAATATTACTACCGTAAAGGCAGTTCTTATTTCACCCACTTTGACCTTTGGGTTTTATTTGTCGTATTTTATTTTCACCACTCTTTTTACACTTTTAGTTACTTTTACTGATATAATCTCCATTTCTAGACCCTCTTCTAAGCCTCTCTCCTGTCTTTTCAGGCTGTAGCACTCCCTCTAGTATTTCCTGCAAAGCTGGTCTCTTGGTTACAAACGCTTGCAGGTTCTATTTATCTGTGAATATTCTAAACTCACCCTCATTTCTGAAAAACAATCTTGCTGGATATAAGATTCTTGGTTGGTAGTATTTCTCTTGTAGTCTCTTAACTATATCATACCACTGCCTTTTTGCCTCTATAATTCTTGATGAGAAATCAGCACTTAATCTTATTAAATATCCCTTATATGTCATGCATTGCTTTTCTCTTGCTGTTTTCAGAATTCTCTTTGTCTTTGGCATTTGGCATTCTGATTAGTATATGTCTGTGAGTTGGTCTGTTTGGATTTCTTTAAATGGGAGTATGTTATCCTTCTTGGACATGGATATCTATGTCCTTCAATAGGATTAGGAAATTTTCTACCATTATTTTTCAAATATTCATTCTGTCTCTTTTCCCTTTTCTTCTTCTGGGACACCCATGACATGTAAATTTGCATGTCTCTTGCTGTCATTTAGTTCCCTGAGATCCTGTTCAATTTTTTCCATTCTCTTCTTCATGTTCTTTTGTGTGTTCGATTTTGGAGGCCATATCTTCAAGCTCATTGATCCTTTCTTGTGCCTCCTCAAATCTGCTCTTATGTGCCTCCAGGATATTTTTAACTTCTTTCATTGCACCTTTCTTTCCCATAAGGTCTGATATTTTTCTATTTATGCTTTCACGTTCTTCTTTGTGCTCACCCAGTGTTTTTATTTGAAAGATTCATTTCATTCCTTTATTTCGACTTCCCTCATTGTTTATGCTCACTGTCTGCTCCGTCTGTTTGTTGTGTGCTTTCTGTGTCTGCTCATCTTTTTTCTAGAAGGCATCCAATCCCTTGAGCCACCTCCCCTTACTGCCAGGCAATCTAATATGTGGGGGCCGAACGCATCTGCAGTTGCCCTGAGAGGCCGAGGGAGAACTGCCCCTTCTGCCCTTTAGGGGATGGATCTGCAGGTGCCCAGCAGCCCAGCTCGCTGCCTTGAGAGGCTCAGCAAACACCAGCCCCCTCCTATCCTGTTGGGGCTGGGGATGGAGCTACAGGTGTCTGAGTATCCAGTCTTTGCCGGCTGAAAGTGTCTGCGGTTACCCGGAGATACAGGTCCTGCCAGCTTTCTCCCAGGGGCGGTGGGGCTGCAGTCCTACCGGGATGGAAAGAAGCCGGGCCCTACCAGCACTGTGATCAAAGCGCAGCGCCTTTTCCAGGTGAGCCTAGGAAGGCACCTGGAGGTGGCTGCTGTGGGAGGGAGGAGCTGACGGCGGTTGCAGCGCTGCGCTGCTGACCCGGGGCGCTCTGCTTGCACCCCAGCGCTGCTGACCCGGGGCGCTCTGCTTGCACCCCAGCGCTGCTGACCCGGGACGCTCTGCGTACACCGCAGCGCTGCTGACCCGGGGCGCTCTGCTTGCACCCCAGCGCTGCTGACCCGGGGCGCTCTGCTCGCACCCCAGCGCTGCTGACCCGGGGCGCTCTGCGTACACCGCAGCGCTGCTGACCCGGGGCGCTCTGCTCGCACCCCAGCGCTGCTGACCCGGGGCGCTCTGCTTGCACCCCAGCGCTGCTGACCCGGGGCGCTCTGCTCGCACCCCAGCGCTGCTGACCCGGGGCGCTCTGCTTGCTCCCCAGCGCTGCTGACCCGGGGCGCTCTGCTTGCACCGCAGCGCTGCTGACCCGGGGCGCTCTGCGTACACCGCAGCGCTGCTGACCCGGGGCGCTCTGCTCGCACCCCAGCGCTGCTGACCCGGGGCGCTCTGCTCGCACCCCAGCGCTGCTGACCCGGGGCGCTCTGCTCGCACCCCAGCGCTGCTGACCCGGGGCGCTCTGCTCGCACCCCAGCGCTGCTGACCCGGGGCGCTCTGCTCGCACCCCAGCGCTGCTGACCCGGGGCGCTCTGCGTACACCGCAGCGCTGCTGACCCGGGGCGCTCTGCTCGCACCCCAGCGCTGCTGACCCGGGGCGCTCTGCTCGCACCCCAGCGCTGCTGACCCGGGGCGCTCTGCTCGCACCCCAGCGCTGCTGACCCGGGGCGCTCTGCTCGCACCCCAGCGCTGCTGACCCGGGGCGCTCTGCTCGCACCCCAGCGCTGCTGACCCGGGGCGCTCTGCTCGCACCCCAGCGCTGCTGACCCGGGGCGCTCTGCTCGCACCCCAGCGCTGCTGACCCGGGGCGCTCTGCTCGCACCCCAGCGCTGCTGACCCGGGGCGCTCTGCTCGCTCCCCAGCGCTGCTGACCCGGGGCGCTCTGCTCGCACCCCAGCGCTGCTGACCCGGGGCGCTCTGCTCGCACCCCAGCGCTGCTGACCCGGGGCGCTCTGCTCGCACCCCAGCGCTGCTGACCCGGGGCGCTCTGCTCGCACCCCAGCGCTGCTGACCCGGGGCGCTCTGCTCGCACCCCAGCGCTGCTGACCCGGGGCGCTCTGCTCGCACCCCAGCGCTGCTGACCCGGGGCGCTCTGCTCGCTCCCCAGCGCTGCTGACCCGGGGCGCTCTGCTCGCACCCCAGCGCTGCTGACCCGGGGCGCTCTGCTCGCACCCCAGCGCTGCTGACCCGGGGCGCTCTGCTCGCACCCCAGCGCTGCTGACCCGGGGCGCTCTGCTCGCACCCCAGCGCTGCTGACCCGGGGCGCTCTGCTCGCACCCCAGCGCTGCTGACCCGGGGCGCTCTGCTCGCACCCCAGCGCTGCTGACCCGGGGCGCTCTGCTCGCACCCCAGCGCTGCTGACCCGGGGCGCTCTGCTCGCACCCCAGCGCTGCTGACCCGGGGCGCTCTGCTCGCACCCCAGCGCTGCTGACCCGGGGCGCTCTGCTCGCTCCCCAGCGCTGCTGACCCGGGGCGCTCTGCTCGCACCCCAGCGCTGCTGACCCGGGGCGCTCTGCTCGCACCCCAGCGCTGCTGACCCGGGGCGCTCTGCTCGCACCCCAGCGCTGCTGACCCGGGGCGCTCTGCTCGCACCCCAGCGCTGCTGACCCGGGGCGCTCTGCTCGCTCCCCAGCGCTGCTGACCCGGGGCGCTCTGCTTACACCGCAGCGCTGCTGACCCGGGGCGCTCTGCTTGCACCCCAGCGCTGCTGACCCGGGGCGCTCTGCTTGCACCCCAGCGCTGCTGACCCGGGGCGCTCTGCTTGCTCCCCAGCGCTGCTGACCCGGGGCGCTCTGCTCGCACCCCAGCGCTGCTGACCGGGGGCGCTCTGCTCGCACCCCAGCGCTGCTGACCCGGGGCGCTCTGCTTGCACCCCAGCGCTGCTGACCGGGGGCGCTCTGCTTGCACCCCAGCGCTGCTGACCCGGGGCGCTCTGCTTGCACCCCGTCCTCCCCGAGGCCCAAAACTCTGCAAATTCATCACCCTCAACCCCGCGGCTACCAGTCCTCAGCGCAGACTCCCTTTTCCCGGTCTTTTTTTTTTTAATGCCAGGCCGGGATTGAACTCAGGAGCTCATACTTGGGAAGTCGAATCCTTCATAGGAATCCAGCCAAGGGGAACGCCAGTGCCTCTACTTGCCCTCGTATCTGGGCACAGGCTACCGCTCGTTTCTGCATGTGGGCTAGCCCGGGCAGGGGGGTTCTGGATTCTGCCGGCTGCTCGCTCTTCGGGATTTATCGTGGGCTTGGAGCGCAGCGAGAAATGCTAGTTTTCAAAGGACAGCGTCGCGGAGATGAACGAGGTAAAAGAAGGTCCCACCGAGACTTGAACTCGGATCGCTGGATTCAAAGTCCAGAGTGCTAACCATTACACCATGGGGCCGACATACTAGCCACTTTGTAACAATATTCATCCCGAAAAATTTTTAAATTTCCTTAATGTATTGGTTCTCGCGTTGGCTTCACTTGTTAAAGGTGCCCGCTAGGAAACCCAGCGGGAATCAGGCTTCTGCGTTAGTCCATTTTCTCCCAAGCACCGCTCGTGCCCAGCCTGTTAACTATTTTCTAGCCTTGTTTCAGACCACGCTGCCTCTTGCTCTACCTGCTCCAGTTTCACTGGCCACACTGCATTAAATCCTCGTTTTTGCAGGGTTATATCCCACCACAGGGCTTTTGCACAGGCCATTTCCTCTTGGAAAACTTCTCTCCCCTGTCCATTCTTTAAACCCAGATCAACAAATACTTCCCAAGAGTCTTACCTGAAACTCCTGTTTTCTATAAATTATTCAGAAAAAATTCCTGCCGGCAATTTTACATTATTTTGTATGGTAACTTGATTAATATTTGTCTCCCTCCATGGAATATAAGTTCCATTAGAGCAGGAATAGTATCTGTTCTTGCTTATCAATGACTCCTCCGTCTATCACAGGATTTAGTTTATAATAAGCACTCAGTAAATGTAGAGAAATAAATGCATATTGACATATAATTAATCAGACCTTCATCAGAGTCCTATTAGGTATGTGAATTTGCTGAAATAACATACCTAAATTCACAAGGAAGTCCTAAAGTTCAAATAGGTTCATTAATTTGCCTAAGCTGTGGAGCTAGTAAATAAGAACACTGGTAAGTAAGAACATTATAATTAAATTGTGGATTTGTCTATCTCCACAGAGATATGGCATAATGCTTAAGAGTTTCATCACGTGGTAGCATGTATCAGTATTATTTCATTTCTTTTCACGAATAATATTCCATGGTATGGGTATATCACAATTTCTTATACATTCATCTGTTGTTGAAGATTTGTGTTGTTTCTTCCTTTTAACTATTGTGAACAGTGCTGTTATGAACATTTGTGCGCAAGTACTTTTTTGAATACAGGTTTTCAATTCTTGTAGGGATATACCTAGGAGTGGAATTGCAGGCACATAGGGTAACTCTGCATGTAACTTCTTGGGGGACCACCACTGTTTTGCACAGCACCTGAATCATTTTTCCATTCAACATTTTTCATTCCAAGGATTTCTCCACATCCTCAAGACTTGCTATTTTCCATTTTTATTTCTAGTTTTGGGGTTAGAAGTATTTTCCAGGACCCACTCTGTTATTGATTTCCAGCTTCATTGTGGTCAGAGAAAAACTTTGTATGATTTCAATTTTTAAAAATTTATTGAGACTTGTTTCGTGACCTAACATACGGTCTATCCTAGAGAATGATCTGTGTTCTGGACAATAAATTCTGTTCTACTGGTCTGTATGTTTATTCCAGTACCACATGTTTTGAATATCAAACTTTGTAGTACAATTTGAAATTAAGAAGTGTGAATCTTCCTACTCTGTTCTTCTTTTCAAAATTGCCTTTGCTATTCAGAGCCCCTTGATGTTTCATATGAATTTCAGGATTGATTTTTCTATTTGCGTGAAAAAGGCTCCTGCAGTTTTAATTGGGATTACATTAAGTTTTTTTGTCAGGGAAGGTAAAGGAGTATAGACATACCAATTATGTTTATAATCCCGCCACAATGTGCAAAACTGTTTGAATAATGGAAATGAGCATAAATATAAAATTCTAGGAGACTAAAGAAAAGTTAGAAAATAGAGTAACCACAGGAAAAAAGTTAGATTATAATAAGAACTATGATCCCCAAAAGTGGCTTGTCAAACATATTTAGAAGAATCTATTAGTTAAAAGATTATTTTCAATGGCTTACAGACTATCCAAAGATGGATATATTGTATACATGTCAATATCCTGGCTGTAATGGGGCACTATTGTTTTCCATGGTGTTATTCTAGAGGAAAACTGGGTAGAGGATATATGGGCTCTCTCTGTATTTGAAAATTCAATGCATTTTATAAAAATGGCTTAACTATGACATCGAACTCTAACAATGATCTTCTGAAATCATAAACAGTAAAGAAACACCACTTGCAATAATTATTAAATCAATATTAATGTAGGTGGCCCCAAGGAATATACTTTTAAAATTCCTAAGATTAAGTGAATTCAGTAAGGTTGTAGAGTATGTAATCAACATTCAAATACAAATCACATTTCAGCATAATAACAAGGAGCACAGAGACGGTTATTAAAAACATGAGACCATTTATGGTCACTCCAAAGAAAAGAAAGTATGTAGGAATAAACGTAATAAGACACATATGAGTGGTTGAAATGGAAAGTCTAAGGACATGTCTATCACTAGAAGGAAAGCTAAAAAGTATAATATGGGACTGTATAACAGTGAAATCTCATATGAAATGTGAATATGAGTAATACTGCATATGTAAGAATGTTTTACAAAACATTAATACAAATAAACTAGAGAGATGGAAACAACCGCAGCTATGTATGGCAGGAGAAGCACAGAAAGATTGAGAAGTGACAATTTTTGTTTGCTTCTTTTTTATCTCTTTTTTGTTTTATTATTATTATTAATGGAATAAAAGGAATGATTGAAGTGATAAATGCACAACTACGTGATTATACCAAATACCATTGATTATATACTTTGGATGGGTTTATGCTGCATTAATATGTATCAATAAAATGGATTTATTTTAAAAAATAAGATATGCACAGCGTCTGCATTCTGAAAACTACAAAATGGTGCCAAAAGAAATCAAAGTACACCCAGACAAATGGAGAAGCATACCATGCACATGAATTGGAAGGCTTCACATTGTTGAGATGTCAATTCCCTCCTAAGTGAACTACAGGTTTAATGAAATTTCTACAAAAATCCCAACTAGTTTTTTAAAAAGATTTTTTAATTTATCCCCCTTCCATTGTCTGCTCTCTGTGTCCATTTCCTGTGCATTCTTCTGTGTCTCCTTGTCTCTACTTAGGCAGCACTGGGAACCGATCCTGAGACCTTGTGGAGAGGGAGAGAAGTGCTCAATATCTTGCGCCACCTCAGCCCCCTTCGACAGGTTATTTCCCCCCTCTTCAAAAAGGCTTTTGAGGGGCAAAAATGTTTAATTTTGAGGAGGTCCCATTTATCCATTTTTTCTTTATTGCTCATGCTTTGAATGTAAGGTTTAAGAGCCACCCACTACTACAAGTTCTTGTTGATGTTTTCCTACATTATCTTCTGGAGTTTCATGATCCAGGTTTAAGTGATTAGGTCTGTGATCCAATTTGAGTTGATTCTTGCACAGGGAGTGAGATAGGGGTCCTCTTTCATTCTTCTGGTTATGGAGATCCAGTTTTCCCAGCACCATTTGTTGAAGAGACTGCTCTGTCCCAGAAAAGTGGCCATGGTAGACTTATCAAAAATCACTGACCATAGAGGTGAGGGTCTATTTCTAAACACTCAATTTGATTCCATTGATCAATGTGTCTATCTTTATGCTAACACCATACTTTTTTGGCCACAGTAGTTTTACAATACATTTCAAGGTCAGGAAGTGTGACTCCTCCAATTTCATTCATCTGTTTTAGGATGTTTTTAGCTATAAGGGACCACTTTCTCTTCCAAATAAATTTGGTAATTGACTTCTCTATTTCTGTAAAGTAGGCTGTTGGAATATTGATTGGTTTTGCATTGAATTTATAAATCATTTTAGATAGAATTGACATCTTCAAGATATTTAGTCTTCCAATTCATGATTATAGAATGTCCTTCCATTTGTCTAGGTCTTCTTTGAGCTCTTCCAGCAGTGTTCTACAGTTTTCTGAATATAGATCCTTTATATTCCTGGTTAAATTGAATTTTAAGATTGTTTTGGGTAATATTGGTACCTTACCAGTATTAAGTCTTCCAATCTATGAACATGGGATGTCTTGCTATTTACTTATGTCTTCCTTAATGTCTTTCAGAAGTTTTAGAGTTTTAAGTGTACAAGTCGTTTACATACTTAGTTAAATTTATTCCTATGCATTTTATTCTTCTAAATGTTATTGCAAATTGAATTGTTTTATCAAATTCCTTTTCACTTTGTTCACTGCCAGAGCATTAAAACCTACTGGTTTTGGTGTGCTGATCTTGTATTCTGCCACTTTGCTGAAATCATTGAAATCTAGGAGTTTGTGGATTCCTTTGGATTTTCTGTATACAAGATCATGTCATCTGCCAGTAGAGACAATTTTACTTCTTCCTTTCCTATATTGATATATTTTATTTTTATTCCCTGCCTAATTCCTCTGGCTAGGACTACAGTACAACAACAAGTAGCTGTTGTGAAAGCAGCCATCCTTGCCTTGTTCCCGACCTTAAGGTGGATGGCTTTAAGTATTTCCCCATTGAGTATGATGTTAGCTGTGGGTTTCTCATAAATGTCATTTCTCATGTTGAGAAGGTTCCTTTCTATTCTTAGTTAAAATTTTTTTTCAAATCAGGAAATGTTGCTGGATTTTGTCAAATGTCATCTATTGGAATAATCATGTGATTTTTTCTTTCATTCTATTTACATGGTAGATTATATTGACTGATTTTCCTATGTTGAACCACCTTGCATTTCTGGGATAAATCTCAACTGGTCATAGTCAATAATCTTTTTTTCTTTTTCTAATTAGAGGTCTTAGCTTTAAAGCATCAGATCATAACCCCAGATCCCAGCACTCCCACTGACCAAAGTCCCTTTGTAACAGAGCTGTTGGATGCCGACCACAGCGTCCCCCTGGTAGCACCAAGAAACCCCAGACAGGGATATCTCCAAGTGTCAGCTGCCCTTTTGCCCATCATGGCACTACTGAAGGCTGAGTGAATAATCTTTTAATATTGGATTCAGGTTGCTCTGTTTACTTAAGGATTTTTGTACCTGTATTCATAAGAGAAAGTGGTCTATAATTTTCTTTCGTTATGATTTCTTTATCCAGTGTTGTTATCAGAATGATACTGGCCTCATAGAATGAATAAAGAAGTATTTCTTCCTCTTAAATTATTTCAAAGAGTTTAAGAAGGACTGGTGTTAGTTCTTTCTTAAATCTTTAGTAGAATTTACCAGTGAAGTCATCTGGACTTGTACTTTTCTTTGGTGAAAATTTTTGATTATTGATTCAATCTCTATGCTTCTTATAAAAAATTTTCAGGTAATCTACTTCTTTTTTAGTTAATTTAATGAATTGAATTTTAGGAAGTTTTCCATTTCATTGAGATTATCTAATTTGATAGCTTTTGATTATCTGGGAATGTCTTTAACTTTCTCTCATTTTTGAAGGACAGCTTTGCAGATATATTATCCTTGGACAAGTTTTTTCTTCCAGCATTTTAACTATATCCACCCATTGCCTCCTAGATTCCATGGTGCCTAATGAAAAATGGACCCCTTGGACGTGTTGTTTCACTTCTCTCTTGCTATTTTCAAGATTCTATTTGGGTTCTTGACATGCACTAGCTTGATTGTAATGCATTTTGATGTAGATGTCTTCAGGTCCATCCTGTTTGGCCCTTGTTGAGCTTCTTGGATTTGTATATTTCATCAGATTTTAGAAGTTTTCAGGCATTGTTTCTTCAAACATATTTTATTTTAAACTCTCCTGGGGCACCTAAGACATGTCTATCGGTGTCCTTGATTGTGTTTCACAGGCTCCTCAGACTGTGTGCACTTTTTTTCCCATTCTTTTTCCTTTCTACTCTTCACACTATATAATTTCAATTGATTTATCTTTAGGTTCGCTGCCCTTTCCTCTGCCTCCTCTATACTACTTTTTTTTTTTTTTAAAGATTTTATTTATTTATTTAATTCCCCCCCCTCCCCTGGTTGTCTGTTTTCTGTGTCTATTTGCTGCGTCTTGTTTCTTTGTCCGCTTCTGCTGTTGTCAGCGGCTCGGGAAGTGTGGGCGGCGCCATTCCTGGGCAGGCTGCACTTTCTTTTCACGCTGGGCGGCTTTCCTCATGGGCGCACTCCCTGCGCGTGGGGCCCCCCCACGCGGGGGACACCCCTGCGTGGCAGGGCACTCCTTGCGCGCATCAGCGCTGCACATGGCCAGCTCCACACGGGTCAAGGAAGCCCGGGGTCTGAACCGCGGACCTCCCATATGGTAGACGGACGCCCTAACCACTGGGCCAAAGTCCGTTTCCCTCTATACTACTATTGAACTCTCCTATTGAAATTTTCATTTAAGTTATTGGATTTTGAATTCCAGAATTTCCATTTTATATTTCTATATAATTTCAATCTCATTAATAATTTGAGACTCAGAATAGTTTCCACTGAATTCTTTTTTTTTCCTGTGACTTGCCATTCTTTCTGTCTTCCTGTATGCTTTGTAATTTTTTGTTGAATTCTGAATATTCTGAGTATTATGATTTGGTAACTCTGGAAATCTAGTTCTTCTGATCCTCAGGCCACCAGACCAAGGACAAGAGAAAAGAAGAAAAGTAAGAAGGGGAGGAGGGATGGAGGGAGGGAGAGAAACACTAACACACAGACAAATCACCCTTAAAAAACGTACTGCCTTTCCAAGTCCTTGTTAGATGCTGGTGGAAGCCAGAAGCTGTGTCAAGGTGCAGCCACGTCCCCATGTAGACCGGTCACTCAGGGATTCACGAGACCACAAAAAGAAGAGAAAGAAAATAAACCAACAAAAAAAATTTTTAAAGGTTCATTTGTTTTACAACCTAGGACATACTGGAGTGAAGCCTGAAGCCACTTTTCAAAGAGAGATGAAACTGATTCATGCTGGTCCTTCAGGGATCTGTTTAACCAAACAACACAAGGAAGAAAAAGAAAGAAAGCCAAACAATAGAAAAAATGCACAGACTATGTCTGAGTAGATGCTCCTGTGAGTCTAGAAGTCACTGTTTACCCCGAGGGCCAAAACCAAGGACAGCATCTATTGGGCCCCGGGAATATGTCAGCCTGAGAAATACACATACAGAGAAGAAAAAAGAAAAATGAAGAAGCTGTCCTGTGAATGCTGCTGGAAGGACTGAAGCTGCTGCCCTGAGGGCCAAAACCAGGATCATCATGGACACCAGTCCTTCAAGGATCTATGAGATCAACCTCAACCTCCAACCCCAACTTTTGGAGGACAAGGTTTCCTTCCTTTCCCTTGGCCACAGCTGGCTGCTCTTGGGATCTAGTCCAAGTTTGTGCAATCCCCATTTCGATAAATGCAGCTGTGGGGCTGAGATGTCAGGGCTGGTCACTGGTTGATGTTTTCACTTACCAAAACTGAAACTTTAGCAGTCTTTCCCTTCATCTGGGTTTTCTATGGTTGTTCTAAATGTCCAGCCTAGCTCTAGGGTTACCGTCTCCTCAATTCAAATCCCCCTTTTCTTCCTCATTCATTTTTTTTTCTGATGGAGGGAGTCATCTGTAATACACCCCACTCCATCATTTTGCACCTGCACATTCTCAATTTCTGTCCTTTGACAGGAGAGTTGAATCCATTTACATTTAAAGCAAGTACTGATAATTAAAGGTTTAGTTTTTGTTAGTTAGTCTTTGGTTTTTAAAGTCTTATGCCTATTTTGTCACTCAATTTTACCATTACTGCTTTTTTTTTGTATTTAGTTTTTCATTTGTGGTGAATCCTTTACAATGCCTTCTCATTTCCATCTATGCATATTTTTCAGACATTATCTTTGTGATTACAATAGTGCTTAAATTTAACATACTAAATCTATAACATTTGCATTGATACAGACTGTTCAGGATTGAATTATATATCCCAGAAATACATGTCCTTAATCTTAAACCATTCATGTGAGCATGAACCTGTTGTAAATAGTACCTTTTATGAGGTTATTTTTTATTAGGTTGAATCAGGGTGGGTCTTAATTGTATTGACTACAGGTCTTGTAAAGAAGACCACAGAGAAAAAAGCCATGGGGAGTGATAGAAACTGGAAGTCAATAGAATCTGGAAGAAAATGAGAAGTCACTCTTACATGAATTGCTATGTAACAGAAATGCCAAGGACCACAGATCCTGGCAGCCAGCCCCAGAACACCATAGTTTTTGCGAAGAACGCATTGTCTTGCCGACACCTTGATTCTGGACTTCTCATAGCCTCTAACCCATGAGCCAATAAGTTGCTGTTGTAAAGACAACCCACTGTATGACTTTATAAGTTTTAGCAGTTAAAAAACCAAAGCACCAACTTAATTTCAATAGCATGCGCAAACTATCTTTTTATACTCCTCTACCCCTCCATCTTTACGTTCTTGTCGTAAATTGCATCTTTATACACTGTGTATACAAAACCATAAATCTATCCTCACTTTTTCTACCTTTGCATTTCAGATCCTGTAAGAAATAAAAAGTGGAGTTACAAATCAAAAACACAATAGTAGTAGCATTTATATTTACCCAAGTAGTTTACTTTTACTGAGATCTTTATTTCTTCAGGTGGTGCTGAGCTACTATCTAGTGTCCTTTCCTTTCCATCTAAAGATTTCCCTTTGGCTTTGCTTGTAGGACTGATCTAGTGGTGACAACCTCTCTCAACTTTTGTTATTATGAATATGCCTTCATATTTCCCACTTTTTGAAAGGCGGTTTTGCCAGATACAGAATTCTTGGTCTGCAGGCTTTATTTTCTTTCAATGCTTTAAATATGTCATCCCACTGCTTTATTCCTTCCATAGATTTTGATGAGAAATTGGTATTTAATCAGTGTTATCTTCTTGAGACTCATTGTACAAGACATGTTGCATTCAAGATTCTTTCTTTATCTTTGGAATTCAGTTGTTTGTTTATAATATGTCTCTGTGTGGATTTCTTTCAGTTTATCCTGAATGTAGTTTGCTTCTTAGATGTGTATATTCATATCTTTCATTAAATTTGGGAAGTTTTCAGACATTGTTTCTTTGAATATTCTCACTGCCTCTTTCAGTCTTTCTTCTCCATCTGGGACTCCCTGTAACTTGTGTATTGGTATGCTTGATGGTGTACCATAGGTCTCCCAGGATCTGTTCACCTTTCTTCATTATTTCTTCTTTCTATTCTGACTTACTAATTTCAATAGTCTTATCTTCAAGTTCACTGATTCTTCTGCCAGTTCCAATCTGCTTTGTAACCCAGACAGGGAATTTTTTTCATTTCATTTTGTGTGGACTTCACCTCTGGTTCCTTTTTACAATTCTAATGTCTTGTTCATATAAATCATGTAGTTCATATAAAATTTACCTGATATCCTTTAGTTCTTTATTGATGTTTTCTTTTTTTTAATTTAAGATCTTTTTTAAAAAGATGTATTTTGTTCATTTCTCTCCCCTGTTTTTGCTCTCTGTGCCCATTCACCATGTGTTCTTCTGCATCTGCTTGCATTATCAGGTGGCCTGGGAAACTGCTTTTTTGTTGCGTCATCTTGCCGCATCAGCTCTCAGTGTGCGCGTTGCCTCTCCCAGGCGGGCTGTGCACTTTTCTCATGTGGGGCTGCTCTCCTTGTGCATGGGGCACCCCTACCCTGGGGTGCCCCTGCATGGTAGGGCACTTCTTGCACATCGCAGCACTGCCCATGGGCCAGCTTACCACCCTGGACCCTCCATATGGTAGGTGGATGCTCTGTCAGTTGAGCCACATCCACTCCCCTTGATGTTTGTTTTTTTTTTTTTAAACTCTTGACTATATTCAAGAAGATTTTTTAAAAGTCTTTGATATGTCCAAAGTGTTATTGGATGGTTTCTGATGTTTTATCTTGTTCCTTAGGATGAACCATCATTTACTATTTCTCTGTATACCTTATCTTTCATTGCACAGTGGACATTTTGATATTTGAAATGGGTTAATCTGGATTTTGGGCTCCAGGATATCTGTTTGTTAAGCTTGTATCCAACTAGAGTTATGACAGAGATTACCTTAATGCCAGGAGCTAAAAACAAAAACAGCAGCAACAACAAAACACCTTTCACGGTCCTTGCAGACAGGTCTGGAGTAAATTTGGCTGCAGAAGGCTCCGTACTTGTTGGTGGGAATACCTGGTTCCCCAGGAATGCCGGCCTTCCTTTGAGCCTTGGTGTTCCTGGGTCTAGCTCTAAACTTAAGCACTTTCTTTCTTTGTTACTTTCTCATCCATTTCAACTGTGGAAAGTGTTCTTGAACTCCCACCTGATGAGCTGAAGCTGCCAAATCCTTCCCAGGCCCCTCTTCCAGAAGAGCAGACCCAGTCAGCTGCCGGTCTTCCCAGCTCCTGGATACATTTTCTTCCCAGAAGAATGATCTCTTCACCCATTTTCTGTCTTCTCCTCCACCAGGCCAACTCCATAAAAATAAAAAATTTCTGTTCCTTAAATTAAGACACTATTTAGAGAATGATGAAAACCACAGAGTGGGAAAGAATATTCCGAATACAGCTCTATGATAGAGGACTTGAATTCAAAATATGTAAAGAACTCCTACAGATCATTAGGAAATACAGACAAGCTAATAAAACAAAAGACTGGACAGACAGCACTTAAAATAAGACATCCAAATGCCAATTCGCTATGAAAAGGATCTCAGTTTTATGAGTCATCAGGGAAATGCAAATTGAAACTACAGTGATGCACCACTAGATGACAAAAATGAGAAAAGGGAGAAAATATGCACTGGAAAGGATGTGAAGCAAAAAAAAAAAAAAAAACAGAAACAAAAAACCAAAAAACTTTCATACACTGTTGGAGGAACACAGAGCAAACAGAAAATATGCAAGGCAACTACAGCGCTCAATTTGGTAACTGGTCATGCGGCATAGTTAATATCTGTGCTTCCTTCTTTCAAGATCAGTTCTGTATTTCTTTTGCCTCAGCAAGAACCTCAGCCACTCAGGTTTTTTAAAAATCCTGGTGAAGTTATCCAAAACTTATCCAAGTTATCCAAAAGTTATCCAAGGGTCTGAGTCTCAACAGTCGTGTGTTATTAACCTGTAGTTTTCCACTAACGTTTACTGTGGGGGTGGAAGTACTGAGTGATACTCCACAGAGGCGTTCCCACACAGTCCCCTGGCCTCCGCTGTGGGAACCTCGTGGGCTCCCGTGGTGATCGGGATCCTGGTGGGAATCGGTCCTTTCCCAGGACAGCTTTGTTTGCTGGCCCCGCCTGCAAGCTGTGCTGGATTCTGAGTCCAGGGAGATTTCAGGGAGGAAGGCGTTTCTAGCGACAGCCGGAGCCCCCGCTCCACGGACCTTCGCCTACAACGCAGTAACCCAGCCGGATTGCCCCGCCTTGGCGAGGAGCGCGCACTGACCGCCTGGGGCGCCCGAGCCGAGCCTGGCGGGGAGGGCGGGCAGGGCCCAGCCCCGGGGGCTCCCGCTGCGCAGAGGCGCGGCCCGGCGTTGCCCGCGAGAGCTGAGCGCGCTCGAGTCGAGCCTAATCCCACCTCCCGGGCCGCGCGGGGCCGGGGCGGGAGGCGGGAGCCGAAGGTAAAGGCTGTCCCGAGGGTCAGGGAGGCCCTCGTCTCTGGCCGGCAGACTGACGTGCGCTTTACTGAGCGCAAGAAAAGGGTCGCGGTCCCTCCCGTCCCCCACCAGCAGGTCTGTGTCCCCCCTGGAAGGTTTCCTAAGCCCCTGTCTGAGCCCCTGATGTCTTAAGGTGACCCCGGCGTGCTGTCCAGGCACCGTCCACCTCCACGGGCCGCTCTTGCGTCTCCGACCCCACGGGGCCGCCTGGTAAGAGGAATGCGCGGCCCGCGGAGCACGTGGTGTCGAAATAAAGATGCCATCCAGCTCCCTTTTTACATTGGTCAGGGAAGTAGGGAAGCTGAGGTTTTTGGTTGACCCAGAGGGGTCATGAACAAATGTCAACTTAAGCGCTTGCTTTGCAGAAGAAAAGCCTGTTTCCGCCCGGTTTCGAACCGGGGACCTTTCGCGTGTGAGGCGAACGTGATAACCGCTACACTACGGAAACCCACTTGGCGGGAGGCTGCCTCTCTCCCTTTATATTCTTGTTCTCGAGCTTCCTGGTTTTATAAATTGTGGTTTCTTTTTTGCCCACACTCTGTTATCAAAAACTTGGTGAATTAGGGTAACAGACGTTCTATAAACAACTGGTGTCTACACTTTAAACATGCCAATGTCATGAAGACAAGAAAAGGCTGAGAACAGTCCTAGATAAAAGGAAACTAAACGGACATGACTAAAAGCAATGGATCACCCTCGACTGAATCTTGAATCGGGAAATTTCGCTACGCAGAGCATTTAGGGGGCGATTGGCGAGATAGAAATACAGACGGCAGATTAGTATTGTATAAACGTTGAATTTCCTGAATTTAATAACTCTGCTGTAATAGCATATGCTGGTTTTTAGGAAATAAAATGATTTGTTAAGGGATGAAAGGTCATGGTCTATGCAATCTATACTCAAAGACAGAGAAATGGATATATAGAGAAAAAGAGATAATAATAAAAGAAATGTGGCAAACTGACGTTTAAAAATGTATGAAACTTGGATAAGGAAGTACGGGAATCCTGTTCCAGTCTTGGAACAATTAAGTAAATTTGAAATTATTTCAGAATAAAAAACTTTTAAAACCTCTGAGACTTAATCAAAACCTTCTCTCAGCAACACAATTAAACACACACAAGCACCTCCCAAAAGTTCAGTCATGTAAACTTCAAGCAACATCTAGAAAAATCAGATTTCAGGAAACTTCTGACTATGCTGCAAGGCATTTGAATCTGCCCTTCTTGGGTGCCTGAAACGAACATTTTGGAACCAGGACCAAAGGAATGGAAGCTATGCTTGTCTGGGGGGACTGCTGGGTGGGGATAGAGACGGGGTGTGCCCACTTGTCCACGAGACAACGTTAAGAAGTGAGGCTGGAGAACCTGTGGGTGTTTACAACTGGAGTATGTGCCCAGAGACTACAGGAGACACAGTGCTCTTTTTTTGTTTGTTTGTTTCTTGGTCGCTGGTTTACTGTTCTGGTCTCTTTACACTCAAATGCCAATCTTACCATGGGTTTATGGGGTGGCGATGTATTTCCCTTTACTTTTTGCCGCATTTCAACTTGATTTCATCACTGTCCTTTTTCCCACTAAAAGGTTTTCTCCAAGTTTAGAAACTGCTGCTTTCTCCTTAGTATAATGAATATTTTCAGCGGGTGGTACAGAATCCCATGAAGGCACTCAGCAGTAAGGTTGCTCCTCCCAAAAATAACAAAATAATTTTGGACACAAAATCCTTTTCACATCAACCTGGGTAACCTGTAATTCATAAAATAATTTTCCTTTACCTTGTCAGAGTGGATAATTAAATTAATTTCCTCATGTTACTGAGGGGATTTAGTTATATCTCTCTCCACTGGCTACATAGCTACAGATTCAAGAGTGTTTAAATCTATTAGTAATTTCCCAGTTCATAGATGGGGAGACCTGGGTATGTCTTGGCTCCTTGTTAACTACATGCCTTGATGACTTAAACTCCATAATGCGTGCTCCTCAGGTTTCCACAGGTACCACAAAAAGGGAGCATAACAGCTGGCGGACGTGCAGTTTTCACTTTTCAGAGAAGGCTCCAGTGGCCTGACTGAGACATGGTGGAGCCAGGGTGCTCCTTCCTTTGAGGATGCAAGCCCTTCTGGAGGCAAAGAGTCCGGATAGTTTCAACCTATTGCACTCCTAGTCACCAACCACCTCATTACTTTTGTCTAAAATGACCTAAGAACATTCTTGTGGTAAGATGCGCATTTCTCCATGGCCTTTTCTCACTTCGCAAAAGACACACATTCTTTTCCCTCTACTCAAATCTAACCAAGTTTATTTATTCAAAGTGCAACGAGATTCTGGCTCCAACACAGAACAATTGGATAAGCTGGGGAAGTTAAGGTAATTGAATTACTCTAGTAGTACCAAATTACTTAGCATGTCTGAAAATTTCCAATTACTTGTTTTCATCAGGTTAAGGGAGGGGAGCTGCAGGAGTTCAGAAAGGATCTCAGAAGCTGAGGGAGAAAGCCACAGATGGAGCAGCCAGAGGCTGAAAGCAACACCCTGGAGAAGGCAGAGACCTGTAGATGCCGCCAGGTACCTTCCCATGTGACAGAAGCGTCCAGGGCTACGGTGCTCGTCTTTGGGTAGCGATGCCTGATGCATTGATTTGAAGATTTTTCTCAGCCTTGGCACTGAGAAAAGTCGACAGATTCGACACAAATTTTCCTTATTATTGAAGGAACATCCTTCCACTTTCAATGAGAAGAGACCAGGCTACAAATGCCCCATTAATTTCTAAAACTCACTCACAAGATTTTAAAAGCCAGGATATTTGGTATTATTACATTATTAAATTATTATATTTTTTGTTTCTTTCTCTTGTTTAATTGTACTAGCTGGAACTTAGGAAACAATGGTAGTGTATGTGTTAAAAGTATCCTCTGTTTTAATTTTGTTGAGGATTTTTAATCAGGACTAGATGTATTTATTTATTATTGTCTTTTTAAAAAGCTCTGTATAAATGGTATCTTTTACAGAAGGCAAAGTAATTGCCAATTACTACACACCTCAAGGAAAATAGTCAAGCAACAAAGAAGAATTCATCCATGAGTAAATCTTAGCATTCAAAATTCAGCAGTACCACATGTTTGCAGACCATGGGGACACTATTGTGTTATCTTTAAGCAAAATAAATTTCCCCGTGAAGAGTCAAATAAGGGAGGTAGATTGCCAATATGTAGCACATGCATTTCTACACACTGGCTTTTATCCTCTGGTGGGCGTACACACGTTGTCATTAGATTCACAGAAAGCTCTTTGTAAGAAGAAAGTGAAGATTAGTTATATGCTTGCTTTTTAAATATTCTGTACCTTCACAGTGGATTTCTAATGTTGGTGATCTTTTCATAAGTTTTTGAGGCTTATTAGGCTCCAAAGCTTTCGAAGATTCTTGATTTCTTTTTTGATCAACGATCAGATCAGACTTTTTAACGAAACACAGAGTAAATGATGAGGTTCCACTTGCTGCCAAGGTCGTGAAAACCACCAAAGGAACAAGTTCTTTCTTTAATAGACAGAGTTGGGAGAAGCTCAGTGTAAAATGTCAAAACTCTAAGTGGGCTAAGTGGGAAAAAGATGTTAACACTCAGACCCTTCCTGGATGGGGAATTTATCAAATTGATTTTTAAGCATTTTTATTCTCTATAGATCTAATGGTTTATAGTAATAGATCTCTTGCAGTCCTGGTATGATAATTGCTTGGGGCATAAACATTTAAAAATTTATTAATGTTCATTGTTGTTATTTTCTAGACTGTATTAACTGAACACACCAAACCAAATATGTGTCTCATTACACCTTCAACATCCTATATTATTGTAATTGAAAAGAAACACTTGTCTAATTTAATAAACCAACAAATCTTGTTTTGATTTGAAAAAAATCAAAGGATGGCCTAATCAAATTGTCAGCTGATAGAATTGAAAATAATTATCGATAGTTTTTTTACTGTGATTTTTGCCAAATTACCCAGAGAGCATTAAAAAATTAGGAGACACTGAAATAACAAAATTTAATCTATTTCCATTTATCTGTAACCTAATATACATTTTTGGTAATTAGTATTCATCAAAATTAAAACCAGGTATAGAATTAACATAGACTTAGCTCATGTTAAAATATATACTTCCATCCATGAAACTATGAACCAATTTTTAAACTCATGTCACTTAATTAAACTTTCAATTTATTTTTTTGCTTTTAAAAATTATTGGTTCATTTTCAAATTTTAATATGTTTTTTAAACCACTTGAACTACGTCTGCTCCCAATATAAGCTTTATTAATGCTTGAGCTAGATCTATGGGAATTCTTATAAAAATGAGGACCTTATAATCATCGGAACACAAGTAAATTAAAAACGGTGTGCACGGAGGAGCCCTGACGTCATCAGGATGCGTGAAACAAGCCAGATGCAGAAGGACGACCTAACATAGCATCTTTCTTATCTGAGGTGATCAGAATATGCAAATTCATAGCCTCGGAAATTAGAGTACAGGTCACCAGGGTCGGCGGTGGGGGATGGGGCGTTAATGCTTAGCCGGTTTGAGTTCCAGTTTGGGGAGAAGGAGACGTCTTCACAGTGGATGGTGATGGGAGCACGGCGTTGGGAGTGTGAATAACAGCATTGGCCTGTGTACTTGAGCGTGGTTAAAATTTAAAAAGCCTCGTCGTACAGTGTTACCAGAAGAAAAACTAGAAAACAAGTAAGCATAGAGCGTGAAGAGTGAACACTAGTGAAAATGACGCCGTGTAGTTAATAATACAGTTATAATACTACTATTCATCAGTTGTCACGGTTAACACACTAATGCAAAATGTTAATGATAGAGAAAACTGTGTGTATTTGTGTGTGTATAGAAATTCGTGTTTCCTGTATGACTTTATGTAAACTTACAAATGCTCTAATAAAAATGTAAAAAGAAAAAAGGAGTGTGCCTATTTATTTTTATTAGCAGGAAAGAATAATAGGATAAAATTAATTTAAAAAACTTCTAAGAATGAGCAAATAACACATTACAGTATAAATCTGAGGGAAACTCAACTTCAAAAAGGAAAAAGCTATTATGTAACATTTCAAGCTTTTAAAGATCTTAATCATGCGTTTTCTATAGATAATGGTTTTATTAATTTGTTTTCCTTCCTATATTCTGTTGGATATATTTTAAAGTGATCTAAGGGTTTTGTAGTTAGATGTCAGTTATTATCGTTTGAAGAAAACTGCATTCTGTATAAATATTTAATTTTATGAAGAAATACTAGAAAAATTTAAAAATGTGCCATAGGTACATTTTTTCCCTGCAAAAATTGGAGGGCAAGTTCAAGAGCTAAATGTTGCAGAATAAACGCTTAGCCGCCCAGGCCTGGCTGACCGGGCGACGCGTGGGGTAGCTCTCGGCGCTGGGCTTTATTGGAAACGGCCCCCGGGCGGGGGCGCCCTAGCTCTCCCCCCTGCGCCAGCACCGCCCCCATCCGGGTGCTGTCCCGGGCGCGCAGGCGCGGAGAGGCGGGTCCCCGGCGCCCAGGGCCGCGCGCCGCTGCCCCAGCACCGCCCCCACCGGGCGCTGTCCCGGGCGCGCAGGCGCGGAGAGGCGGGTCCCCGGCTAGCACCGCCCCCACCGGGCGCTGTCCCGGCGCGCAGGCGCGGAGAGGCGGGTCCCCGGCTAGCACCGCCCCCACCGGGCGCTGTCCCGGCGCGCAGGCGCGGAGAGGCGGGGCCCCCGGCGCCCAGGGCCGCGCGCAGCTGCGCCAGCGCCGCCCCCATCCGGGTGCTTTCCCGGGCGCGCAGGCGCGGAGAGGCGGGTCCCCCGGCGCCCAGGGCCGCGCCGCTGCCCGCCAAGGTCAGGCCCCGCGCTGAACCTGGGCCCCGCGCGCCGGCAGGGGAGGCCCGGCGCTCCGGGACCGTGGAGCTCTCCGCGGGTGCGTGGGCCCCGACGGCCCCGAGGAGAAGAGGCAGCGGGGCGGCCCTGCCCCAGCCCCCGCGGCCCGCGAGGCCGGGCTCCCCCGTCCCATCCGTCCCTCCCCACTCTCCGTCCACCCCGCAGCCTTCGCCCCCGCGGCCACAGTCTCTTTGGGAATGTGAGGACGTTTTCCGGCGACGACCAGCTCGTGTTTGAGAGCAGGGAAGCCGGGGCGCTCTTTCCAGCCCTGCGGATCTCTGTGGCAAACCCGCCTGGATTTGTGGGAAAATCTCCCTGGATTCCCACGAGAGCCAGACCCACCAGGCAGCCGCAGCCCCCGGCTTCTCCGGCGGGCACTTTCTCCCCGGACCCCACTCAGAGGTCCCCGGGAACCCGAGACACCCAGCAGAAGGGAAGGGGCTGCCCACACGCTGGGGGGTGCGGGGGGAGACTGAGCTTTATTTATTGGAATGTGGAGACTTAGGTTTATTTATTGGGACAGGAGAGGGTCTCTGAAGGCGGCAGTTCAGAGAATGAAGTCAGCGCTCGGCCAAGAGGTGGAACCACGAGGGACAATAGAGGGTGTCTCAGAACAAAGAAATTTCATAACAGTTTCTGCCAGGGTCGCCTGAAGCACATAAACAGGGTGTGGTGGTGTTACACAGCCTGGGGAATTGTACAGCCTGGGAAAAATTACAGTTTGAGATAGTATCTGTACATTATTCTCCTGTGAGGTGTTTGTTACATTTTAGCTTGTGTCCTGGGCAGGCAGGTGGCTGAGAACTGCGGGCTGAGTTTTCCTCAGGAAGGGGAAGAAGCCACAGCTGGGGACCTTCCCGGCCCCCCACATGTGCTTCCCCAGTTCATTTCTTCTTAGAGCTGTCTAGTATTCCACTGTATGTGTATGCCACATTTGTCTATTCATTCACTGGTTGACGGGCACTTACGTTGTTTCCAGTTCTTAGCAATTGTGAATAACCCACTGGGAACATCGGTGTGCAAATATGTTTACACTATTGCTGTCAGTCTTCTGAATATATTCCTAGTGGTGGGACTGACGGATCTTATGGCAGTTGTAAATTAATTGAGGAACCTACCAATGGGCTTCCAGGGAGGATGCACGATTTTACTCTCCCATCAGCAGTGAAGGAGAGTTCCTATTTCTCCACATCCTCTCCACCACCTCTAGTTTTCTGTTCTTGTTTTTTAATAATGGCCCTTCTGTAAGGCATGAAATTACATCTCATTGTAGTTATGATTTGCTTTTGGCTAATAGCTAGTGGGGTTGAGCATCTTCATGTGTATTTGGTCATTTATATTTCCTCTTTGGAAAAATATCTATTGAAGTCTTTTGCCCATTTTTAAGTTGGGTTCCTTGTCTTTTTTTGTTATGTTGTCTGATCTCTTCATATAACATTGAAATCAAGCCCTTGTCAGAATATGGTTCCAAAGATTTTTCTCCCATTGAGTAGGCTGCATTTTCAACTTTTAACAAAATCATTTGAGACACAAAAATATTTAATTGTGAGGAAGTTGCATTTATCTATTTTTTTTTCTTTCATTGCTTGTGCTTTGGGTGGAAGGTCCAAGAAACCACCACCTACCATGAGGTCTTGAAGATCTTTCCCTAAATTTTCTTCAAGGAGTTTTACAGTTCTAGTTTTTATATTTAGTCCTTGATGCATTTTGAGTTAAATTTTGTATAAAGTGTGAGATAAGCGTCCTCTTTCTTTCTTTTAGATATGGATATCTAGTTTTCCCAGCACCATTTGTTGAATAGGCTGTGCTGACCCACCTGAGTGGGTTTGACAGCTTTGCCAAAGATCACTTGACCGTAGATGTGAGAGTCTGTTTTCGAACTCTCAATTTGATTCCATTGGTTATGTCTATCTTTATGCCAGCACCACTCTCTTTTTTGTTTTTAACCACTGTAGCTAAATAATTTCCTTTAAAGTCAGGAAGTGAGAGCCCTTCAACTTTGTTCTTGTTTAAAATATTTTTGGATATTCAGGGGCCCTTTCACTTCCAGATAAATTTGATTAAGTGAAATTGGTTTTTAATTTTTTTTCATAATTTGTTTGGCTTTGAAATTAAGGTGATGTTGGCTTCATAGAATGAGTTTGAGAATGTTTCTTTCTGTTCACTGTTTTGGAAGAGCTTGAGCAAGATTGGCCTTGGATCTTCTTTGAATGATTGGTGGAATTCACCTGTGAAGCCGTCTGGTCCTGGGCTCTTCATTTTTGGTAATATCTGATGACTGATTCAATTTCTTTTAATTGTGACCGATTTGTTGAGGTCTCCTATTTCTTCCAGGGTCGGTATGTGCTGTTCATGTGTTTCTGGGAATTTGTGCATTTCATCAACGTTCTCCATTTGGTTGACATACAGTTGTTCACAGTATTTTCCTTTGATCTCTTTAATTTAATGTCAATGGTAGTGCCCCCCTTTTCATTTCTGATTTTATTTATTTGTATCTTCTCTCTTTCTCTTTGTTAATCTAGCTAAGAGTCGTTTTTGTTGATCTCGAAAAACCAACTTTTAGTTCTGTTTGTCTAGAGCACTTTTCTGGGAAAATGGATTTTGATTTCACAATTAGATGAACTGATGGTCGTCAGTGACTGGATACGAAAACTGATAAAAAATTTTATTGGATCTCTCCACACAGTTTCAATCCAGTCCCAAAAGCCTCTTTGAGAAAAACCATTTCAGAGAACCAGAAGAGGGCAGGTTTGGGGGTCACCAACTGGCTTCTCGCCTTACCCACTCTCCAGGGGGCTGGGCCCTTCTGCCTGGTGGTCCACGCTTTCCTTTCTGGGATCACAGAAAGGCCTGCCCCTGAGCAGCCCCTCTGCGAGGCGAGCCACAGAAACTGCAGCAGGGGCCAGAACTGCTCGCCTGAGCTTGTCCAGCAGAATCGCACTGCTCGGAGGACAGCGCTGTCCTACTGCGCTAAGGAAACCGCCCACGCTCTCGCCTGACCTTCCCTTGGGGAACATCACACTCTGAGCCCTAAAGAAAGAGCGAGATGACTGATTTATAGGATTTCACAACCTGTGGAGCCTTTTTTTTAAAAATTATTTATTTATTTTTTAAAATTACATTAAAAAAATATGAGGTCCCATTCAACCCCACCGCCCCCCCCCCCTCCCCCCACAGCAACACTCTCTCCCATCATCATGACACATCCATTGCACCTGGTAAGTACATCTCTGGGCATCACTGCACCCCATAGTCAATGGTCGTGGAGCCCTTTTAAACGCGGGGAAGGGATAGGCGAGGCATGGCGGATAAGCATCTGTCAGTCTATTTGGGGTTCTCGCTGGCCGTATTCCCTGGTGTTGCGAGGGTGAAGGCCAAGCCCTGCTTCGGTTCCCGACCTGGTGCCCCGCTGACTGCCTCTAATTACCCCTCCAGCCCCCCACCCCAGAGTCAGCCCAGGACCCCCTCCCCCCCCCCTTTCAGGTAAACGTCGCATGGATCAGGAATTCTTTCCCGGTCTTGTGGTCCGAACAAACTCGATGTCCGTTTCTTGTAAATACTACCTTCTCCTGAAGTAACTTCCCTAAAATTCTTCTGTTGATTTTCCTCAAAAGCACCTGATCATCAGCCTTTTAAAAACGAGGCAGCATCCTGCTAAATGTTCAGATAGGAAAGAGAGCATGCCCATGTGCGGGTCTCAGAGTGTGCCTCAGTCTCTTCACCTGTAAAACAGGGAAAGGGACCCTCACCACGTTTAATTACAGTGAGAGCTGAGTGAGATGGTGCACCACGAGTCACATGGCAGGGCTCGGCTTCTCCTCCAGGGCACTCCGTTTCCAGTGAAGATGAGCAGCTGGTCCACAGCCCTACACCCCTTGAGAGAAAAAGCCTTGGCAGGCAAGATGAGAGAGGGGAGGGGAGTGCTGGCTCTCGGGGGTTCTTGTCTGAAGGAGGCTGGGTCCAGCACCTGGCAGGCAGGCTCCCCGGTCTCTGGATCTCCGCAGTGGTGGAGTGAGAGTCCAGTGAAGATGCAGACCGCAGGAAGGCAGCTGAGACACAGGGGAGGCGAGGAGTCCCCTCCCTGCAGGGCCAGTGGAGGCTCCAGGGTGCAGTGGTCAACACCCAGGCTGCCGAATCAGGTCCCAGTGGGAGCTGGTTCTGTCTTTCTCACCTTCCATTTGTCCAGCCAGTTTTCTCATGATCATGTTCCTTCACTTCCTCAAAATCCCAATAGATCTGCCAACCCTGTATCTTGGCCTGTTTTAAGGAGAAGGAGAGAAATCTCAACTGTAAGGCCAGAGAGAAATGGCCACCAACCCTCTGCCTGTCCTGGGACTGGAAAAACAAGTCTTAAATGAAGACAGAGAAATTGGGGAAAGAGCAAGAGGAAAGCTGCTTGGCCTACATAGCACAGGATGAACAGATGCCAGAGGTCTCTGCCCAGGCATCTGAGAGAGCCGACTGTCGAGGGCCAGAGAAGACCATCAGTGGACATGACCTCAAAGGGTTCAGAGGGCCCTTTTGACAGCTCCAAGGGTTGAGCTCTGTGCTGGTAGACCAGGTGCCCAGGAAGCTGCGACAGATGGCAAGGTGGTCAATACAAAGAAAGAGGAAACGGAGGTGGGAGCTGGTTCCTGTCTGAGGGCAGTAGGTCTGGACTGAGGGCAGTAGGTCTGAACTGACTTCATTTCTCTCCATTTCCCCCAAGCAGGGGCTTCTGAGGACTTTGCTGGGCTTGCTCAGCAGTTCCTCCTCTGCGTTCAAAGTACCTGCTGAAGAGAAAGTTTCAGAGCTTGAAGCATCTTTGGTGGATTGGGAAAATATAGCTTACAAGGGACTGCTGGAGTCCTCTGGTTCTAGAGGGAGTCCTTCTTAAGAGACGCTGAGAAAAGAAGGCAGAGGAAGAAAAACAGAGAGGAGAAAGGAAAATATTTATGCTGGTTAAATGGCTGATCTTCTATGTGATGGAAAAGCCCTGCAGTAGTCACAAAGTGTGCAGTAGACTCATGCAGCAGAAGCAGGCTGGGCTATAACCTAGAGGTCAAGAGATTGAAACCAGCCTCTGCCATGAGTTTAGGGTAGTCTTTTCATTCCTTAGCTTTTTCAGGGAGGATATCTGATCTCATAAAAATCTTTCCTGAGACTGTACCTGATTTCTAGAAATGCTTGGCCTTTTTTATCCTCCCTTCCCTGCCACAAATCTTTTCTAAAATTCCTTTTCACTCATTCCAAGAGGGAAGTCTTTTTTAACTTTGGAAGAGAAAGTGACAAATTCCCTCTCTTCTTTCTAAAAATCAGTGTTTTATCTTCCAGCAACTAGAATGTACATTGCTGTAGCTTATGGTTATATATTTTCTTGCACATTTTATTCTACTCAAAAGAAAAACTTTGTTATTGACTTTTGTACAAGACTCTTGTACTCTAAATCTATATGGTTATTTTACTTGGGTGGAGTGCTTCTTTCTGTCCCTCATCCCTTCCTAGGCATGATTTCCTAAATTCAGATCCTGTTAATGGTAACATTCTTCTCTAAAGCAATCTATATTACACTAATTACTTAACTCAGTTCCCATATTTACCTAAGAGAAAAACTGCAAGAAAAAAAATTGTGACAGAATTTTAACCCAAAATAGATCATTTTAGGTAAAAGGTTATTGTCGATCACACTGACATCACTCGGCAAAGAAAATATGTATAAAAATTGAAATATTTTTAGTGACCATAAAATCTCTAAGTGTTTTAGGTGAGTTTCTTCTAGTTTGAGTTATTTTTAAATTTACTAGCAGTATACACCTAACAAAATATTGTATTGGAAATGTATTGTTTAGTGAAAGGGATGGGGCTTCCTTCTCCAGTCAGTTTATTTGTACGCAGATGAAAACTACTTGTGGCTGGAATGAGAATGAGAATTTCTTTTCCAATCAGTTGGAAAGAGAAAGGTTGTGTAGAAATTAAACAGCCAATGTCCATAGTTTAATGTGATGTAAATAACCTTCACACAGAAAAACTTAGGTAAGGTGCCACTGAGACTTGAACTCAGATCACTGGACTCAGAGCTCAGAGTGCTAACCACTACACTACAAGGCCCTTTATACACATCTCATTTTATACCTTTGATCACCTGCTTCTGGCTCCACAAATTTTCTGGTCTGAGAGGTAAGGGCCCGTTTGCTTTTCCTACTGTAGGAAAAAGTCACAGAAGTTTGCCTTTCATATGCCTGCACCCAACACCCTTCAGACTAGTCTTAATGGAAGCACATTGATTTCTTTTATTTTTTAAGATTTATTTTTATTTATTTCTCTCCCCTTCCTTCCCCCCCCCCCCAATAGTCTGCTTTCTGTGTCCATTTGCTGTGTGTTCTTCTGTGCCTGCTTGTATTCTTGTCAGTGGCACTGCGAATCTGTCTCTCTTTTCCTTCTGTCATCTTGTTGTGTCAGCTCTCTGAGTGTGTGGCACCACTCCTGGGCAGGCTGTGCTTTTTTCGTGCTGGTTGGCTCTCCTTGAGCGGTGGGGCTCCCCTACGCGGGCGACACCCCTGCATGGCCGGGCACTCCTTGCGCACATCAGCACTGCGCGTGGGCCAGCTCCACACGGGTCAGGAGGCCCTGGGCTTGAACCTTGGACCTCCCATGCGGTAGGCCGAGACCCTATCCTTTGGGCCAAGTCTGCTTCCCCACATTGATTTCTAAAGTCAGGAATCCCCTCTCCCCGCCTCCAGGCCTCCTCTCCCTAACTGGTTCTGGGACTTGGCGCCCCAGGTCCTCTATTTCTTCATTGAAAAACTAGTGAGGTAGTTGAACAACACTTGAGTCCTCACCGCGTGCCAGGTTTTATGACAAGGTTTGTATTCAGTACCTCATCCAGGGCTCACAGCGACTCTGTGTGGTGGGGACTTGACAGCTATTTACGGTGAGGAAACTGAGGCAGACACCTATGACCCCTCCCTCTGCTGCTTCCATGAAAATCGTCTTTAAATAGGGTGCTATTTGGCGCTGTTGCGGGCGTGTTATGGAAATATTTTACCAAAGCCACACTGGAGACGTTGGTGTTTATGGAAAACTGAAATAAGCACATTTGGACAAGGGCCAGAGTGCAGCCCCACGGCCCCCTAATCCCCCTCACCCACCAGAAATATGGGCAGGGGAGACTCATAAAAGGACTCAAAGAAGATTCTCATGAGAGGGAGTAAAAATCCTCCAGGTGAGATCCAAACTCTCAAACCCTTGCAGAGACCTAGGAAAGGTCCTTTCAAAGGGGATGATTTAAAGCTAACATCCTCCACATTTCCAGCCAGTTCAATCATTTTCTAATGTCAAAGGCAAAAATGGTTTCAACTGTCTGAACCCTGTGAGGTCCCTGATAGGTTACCAAGGGTGACTCCAAGCAGGTGCCAAGTTGGGCAGCAGTGGCTCCCGGTCTAGCAGAGAATACACACCTGTTCTTTTGGGGCCACCTCCCTTACACCATCCCAGAGCCTCACCTACAGGCCACCTGTGATGAGGACAGCTAGTGACGGCTCCCAAATGGGCCAAGATTCAGTGCAGCGTTGGCAGGCTAATGTCTCCTTCCAATACCCTCTTGGAGGAAACAGGAACACCTTTAGCTGAAATTCTTGCTAATTCTGTGGTGGTCAAAAATCAACTCAATCACAAAAGTGGAAACCAAAAATGTACCATATTAATGCTAAATGTGAAAAAAAATGGAGTTTGTTTTGTGACATATGAATTTAAGAATTTTTTCCTTTTCTTTGTTTTCTTCATTAACAAAGAGACCTTGATTACATCATTTAACTAATTTGTGTTCACCTGTGTACCTTTATGAATACCGGAGGAACAAGTAGTTTGTTGTTGGGATTAGATGAGGTAAAATTGCCTGGACAAAACTGTTTGGAGTAATCCTTCAATAACTTTTGAAATTTACTTTTAAAGAAGCTTTAGATTACATAAATGTTACATCAAATACATAGGCGAGGATGGGTGTAGCTCAGTGTAAGCACCTGCTTCTCTTATAGGGTCATGGGTTCAAAGCCCTTTACCTCCTATAATATATATAGGGGATCCCCACCACTTCCCCATCAACAGCATCTTTCTCTAGAGTAGTATATTTGTTACAATGGATAAGTAAATATAGAAGCATTGCTACTAACCATGGTCTATAGTTTACATTATGGTTTACACTGCACAATTTTATAGGTTTTGACAAAATATATAAGGGCCTGTATTCATCATTGCAATATCATGCAGAACAATTCTAATGTCCCTAAAATGCCTCATATTACATCTATTCTTCCTTCTCCCTCCCCTCAGAACCTCTTGTGATCACTATCTTTGGCCCACAGTTGCATTCCCTCCTTATATTTGTTCATTCCTCAATCTTGAGGGTTTTGGGATGGTGAATCCAACTCTGCTTCTGATTGAGAGGGGGCTTAAATCCCCTGGGGCAGATGGATAGAACTGTTTTGCTTACAGTTGTAGATAATCTCTGTTTTTTGGGATGGGCATTGTCCATCATTATTCTTTTGTTAGTTGTCTGGGGAGAGCCCAATGAACTGGGGAGTAGGTGTTGGCTACTACTCTGCTGAGAGTCAAGGCTCAGCTAGCATATGTACAGCCAGAAGATTTACATTTACATTACTTTTTTTCTTTGAAGATTTATATATGTATTTTTTATTTCTCTCCCCTTCCTCACCCCTGGTTGTCTGTTCTCTGTGTCCATTCACTGTGTGTTCTTCTGTGTCCACTTGTATTCTTGTCTATGGCACTGGGAATCTGTGTCTCTTTTTGTTGCATCATCTTGCTGTATCAACTCTCCATGTGTGCGGCACCACTACTGGGCAGACTGCACTTTTCCTGTGCAGGGCGGCTCTCCTTATAGGTCGCACTCCTTGCTTGTGTGGCTCCCCTATGCAGGAGACACCCCTGCATGGCACGGCACTCCTTGCATGCATCAGCACTGCACGTGGGCCAGCTCACCACATGGGTCAGGAGGCCCTGGGTTGGATTCTCTATTAGTTGAGCCAAATCTGCTTCCCACAATTAACCTTTTGAACACTTAGGAAAGAACTGACATCTTTACAATCCATGTGCAGGGTTTGTCTCTATATTTGTTTAGGTGTTCTTTGATTTCAGTTGGCAGCAATTTATAGTTTTTGGAATGCAGACACAGAACATGTTATGGTTTTTAAAAAAACATATCAATTTTTGTACATATTAATTTAGCATAAACCCATCCAAACTGTACAATCAATGGTATTTGGTATAATTACATAGTTGTACATTCATCACTTTAATCATTAATAGAGCATTTCATTAGTACAATAATTATAATTATAATAATAAACAATGAAACAAACAAAAACCTCATCACCTCTCAATCTCTCTTACCCTGCCATACATAGCTACTATTTTGTTTCCATCTCTCTAGTTTATTTGTATTTATATTTTGTAAAAGCATTCTTATATATGCAATATTGCCCATATTCATATTTCACATGTGGTTTCACTATGTTATACAGTCCCATGTTATATTTTTTAGCTTTCCTGCTAGTAATACACATGTCCTTAGACTTCCCTTTCAACTACTTGTACGTGTCTTATTAAGGGAAGGGGGTAAGTTATATGGAAGTTCCCTATATTTTCTATGTGACTTTTCTGTCATCTAAAGCTTCTCTGGGAAAAAAAAGGACACTGGGGGAACATATATAAGAAATTGTCAATATACACAAAAGATAATAGATCTTACGGTGATAAAAGGCATAATGCAAAAAAATTCTTTTTGGCTTTGTTTTGGGGAGGTTTTGGATTTCAGAAGGGTCACAATGTGGCAGGGGAGGACCAACGGTGTGGGGTGTCAGTGGGGGGGGAATGTGTGGGGAGGGATGCACCTGAGGCATGCCTCTATGGAATATGAATGTGTTCGTGTGGTCGTGGTTTGTTGTCTCTGTGGGTGGTCACACAATAAGTGACAGAAATTTGAATTCCCATTCTAGGGAGTCCTGCTACTTTCTCTAATAGAGTAACAAGAGTTTCTAGAGCACATGGGCAGTGCCTAGTGAAGGACAGACGAATACGCCAGGCCCTTGATTTTGATGCTTGTACTTATGAACCTTGTGCTTGTGAAATTGAAACTTAGCCTAGTAATATATATTGCTTAAGAATTACCTCCTGTTGGACTTAATGATATTCTATTCATGAACTATTGTGGTTAATAATCAAGAAAGTGTGGCATTGGTGTGGAAAAAGTGGCCTTGGTGGCTGCTGGGTGTGGGGAATTGGAGGAAGAGATGAGATGTGGAGGCATTTTCGGGACTTGGAGTTGTCCTGGGTGGTGCTCCAGGGACAATTGCCGGACATTGTATGTCCTCTCATGGCCCACTGGATGGAACGTGGGAGAGTGTGGGCTATGGTGTGGACCACAGGCCATGGGGTGCAGCGATGCCCAGAGAACAGACAACCAGGGGTGAGGAAGGGGAGAGAAATAAAAAATACATATATAAATCTTTAAAGAAAAAAAGGGTTAAATGTAATTTCTATAAAAATTCCCACATTTTCCCCCTCTTCATGAAGTCTTTTGAGGTGCAGAAATGTTTAATTTTGTGGTGGTCCGATTTATCTATTTTTATCTTTGTTGCTCATATTTTGGTTGTAAAGTTTCTGTGGCCCCCATCTACTGTAAGTTCTGGTAGATGTTTCCTTATATTATCTTCTAGGTGATTTATGGTCTGGTTTATATGTTTAGGTCTTTGTTTCATTTTGAGTTTCTTCTTGTAGAAGGTATGAGATAGGGGTCCTCTTTCATTCTTTTGGTTATGGAGATCCAGTTGTGCCAGCACCATTTGTTGAAGAGACTGTTCTGTCCCAGAAAAGTGGTCTTGGGAACCTTATTAAAAATCAGTTGAGGGGAAGCAGCTGTGGCTCAATCAGATGAGTTCCCCTCTACTATATGGGAGACCCTCGGTTCACGTCCTGGGGCCTTGTTGTGAAGGCAGCCTTGCCCCATGCTGCAGAGCACCACCTGGCCTGCAGATGCTGTGGAGTACTATGAAAAAGAAGGGAGACAAGCGAGAAGGACACAGAGAGCAGACAGCAAGCAAGCCACAAGGAGGGAGGGGAAATAAAATAAAGAAATACAGACACAGAAGAAAGAACAGTGAATGGACACAGAGAACAGACAGCATGCAAAAAGCCACAAAGTCAGGGGGAGGGGTAAAAAAATGAATTGATATACAGCCAGAGGACAACCAGCAAGATGGTGGCAGAGTAAGGAGCTCCTAGAGTCAGCTCCTGCTACAGGGCAGTTAGTAAACTCCTAGAGCTATCTGGAGCTAGCTGAAGCACCTGTTTGGGGACTTCAGGATACCAGAAGAGCATCCTGGAAGGGAAGGAGGAGACTGCACATCTGCAGAGAAGACTAGTAAGTAGAGTGCTCCACACCACAGAGGCCAGTGCCCATCCTCCCCTGAAAGCACTAGCCACCGTGGGAGCTGTTCCGTGGTTGGAATTGAAAGTTCCACTTCCCAAAAATGGGGGAGGAAGAGATGGTTGGGCACCAAGTTCAGTTTCTGATGAATATATTCAGTGAGCTAAAGTGTAATCCTGAGAACAGCTAAAGTTTGAGCCTGTCCAAGTCAGAAAGAGGCCAGTAGCCACCATCTCAACTCTGTGCCTGGCATGAGGGAAAACAGGGTGGACTGAAAATCACAGTGCTGGTGGGGACCAGCTTCTTTCCATCCAGATCAGATGGCAAGTCTAGCCTAAGCGCCAACCCCACCTCTGGGAGGGAGGAAGCTGGGGGACCTGCGCCTACCTCTCCAGGAAGTTACTTGCCAAGCCACAAAGGCAGGGGATTATCCATTTTGGCAGTGCAAGCCACCCCAGGACCTGTTCTGTTGCTGGAATTGGAAGCTCAATTTCCCAGTAACAGGAGAGGAGACAGCTGGCCTCCGTTTTCAGCTACTGATTAGTAGACTTGGCTGGCTAAAGAATAACCCTAGGAACAGTTAGGGTGTCAATCTGTCCAAGTTGGAAAGACGTTGGTAGCCACCATTTTGACTCAACCCCTAGGCTGAGGGGAAGCCAGGCTGACCAAAACTCACAGTGATGGTAGGAACCAGTTTATTTCACCCAGTCAGCCTGCAGCCCTAGCCTAGTCTTCAGCCCCACTTCTGGCAAGGAGGAGGCTGGCGGGCCCTGCCCTAGCCTATCCAGGTATGTGCAGGTACCTTTGGCTGGCACAGACTGAATAATTGAAAGTCTACCAGGGCACTTGCAGACATCTTGGACCCACACTGCATAGATTGCTTCCCACACCTGTAGCTCTATCCCTGACCCAGGCAGGAAAGAAAGGGACGTGAAGCCTCATCAGCCTCTCTGGGCAACTATAGTCTAGGCCTGCAAGATTGAATTATTCCACACAACTGTGACTCTATCCTACCTCTGGCAAAGGAGAAAGTTGGGAGAAGCATCATCAGTCCCTGGGGCAATGAGGGCAGCTTAAGCTCCACAGCTTATAGCATCAACTACATCCTTGGCTCCTACTGCATAACCAGCAAGGGAGAATGGGCAGGAAGCCCTAAACTAAAGAGAAAAACTGCACCCAGAATACATACATCTAGTAAGCCAAATGCCAAGACACCAACAAAAAATTACAATCTACACCGAGAAACAGGAAGATATGACCCAGTTAAAGGAACAAGATAAGCCTCCAGATGACATAAAGGAGTTGAGACAACTAATCATAGATTTTCAAACAAACCTCCTTAATAAACTCAATGAGATGGCTAAAGAGATTAAGGATATTAAGGAGACAATGGATGAGCACAAAGAAGAATTTGAAAGCATACATAGAAAAATAGCAGATCTTATGGGAATGAAAGGCACAATAAATGAAATTTAAAAACATTGGGATCATATGATAGCAGATTTGAAGAAGCAGAAGACAGGATTGGTGTGCTTGAAGAAATACCTTCTGAAAGTGAAATACAAAAAACAGATGAAGAAAAGAATGGAAGAGATTGAAAAAGGTCTCAGGGCACTTAAAGACAGAAAATATACATGTCATGGGTGTCCCAGCAGGAGAAGAGAAGGGAAAAGGGGCAGAAGGAATATTTGAAGAAATAATGGTAGAAAATTTCCCAACCCTATTGAAGGACATAGATATCAGTGTCCAAGAAGCACAACATGCTACTATCTGAAAAAATTTGAATAGACAAACTCCAAGACACATATTAATCAGAATGTAAAATGCCAAAGACACAGAGAATTCTGAGAACAGCAAGAGAAAATCAACACATAATATATATAAGGGATACCCCAAAAGATTAAGTGCTGATTTCTTACCAGAAACCATGGAGGCAAGTAGATGGTGTTATGATGTATTTAAAATACTATAAGAAAAAAACTTCCAGCCAAGAATCTTATATCCAGTAAGACTGTCTTTCAAAAACGAGGGCAAGATTAGAATACACAGATAAACAGAAACTGAGAGAATTTCTAATAAAGAGACCAGGTTTTCAGGAAATGCTAAATGTTAGAGATTTGGACCCGAAGGGTATTGGGAATGAAAGAAAGAGAAAAAGGAGAGTGAAATAAAGAGAAGGAAAGAAAGAAAGAACAAGAGAGCTGGGATCAGGGGGTCTGCAAGCAGAGACTCATCAGACAAATTTATTGTTTACAAGGGGCTCTCTATATACCCCAGTCTATGTGACAACAAGCAGCAACATGCAGTTAACTATCAGCATTACCCATAGTCTAAGGAATTTAAAAAAATCTTATCTCAAGGTACAAAGTCTAAGTGTTCTATTTACTACACAAGGTATGTGCTCATCTTTTCTTTCAGCCTTTAACAGCGTCATCCTATCTGCCAGGAACTCTTAATTATTACGTCCCTTAGGTTGCAAGCATAGCCATGGAGACAGCATCTCTCTCCTTGTGAGGCCGCTGTGCCTCAGTTTCCAACAGCTAAAGGGTGTGCTAGAGCCTGAAAAGAAAGGAGAGAAAGGCCTGGAAGAGAGTCTAGAAATGAAGATTATATCAAAAAAGTAACCAAAGGTGTCAAAAGAGTGGTGAAAATAAAATATGACAAGTAAAACCCAAATGTGAATAAACTTAACCAATGATGTAAAGCACTTGTATTCAGAAAACTGCAACTCAGTGTTAAAAGAAATTTTAAAAAGCCCTAAATAACTGGAAGAACATTCCATGCTCATGGATTAGAAGACTAAATATCAAAAAGATATATAGATTCAAAGAAATCCCAATTAAAATTCCACCAGCATTTTTTTTAAACATTGAAAACATGATTATCAAATTTATTGGAAAGGGTAAGGGGTCCTAATTAGCCAGAAACATCTTAAAATGGAAAAGCAAACTCTCATCTCCAGACTTTAAATCATATTACCTAGCTATAGTGGTAAAAACAGCATGGTACTGGCATAGAGACAGACACATAGACCAATGGAACCAAATTGATGGCTCAAAAACAGACCGTCACATGTATGGTCAAGTGATTTTTTTATTAGTCTGTCAAATCCACACAGCTCGGGCAGAACAGTCCATTCAACAAATGGTGCTGAAAGAACTGTATATCCATAGCCAAAAGAAGGAAAGAGGACCCCTATCTCACACCTTATCCAAAAAATAACTCAAAGTGGATCAAAAACCTAAAAATTAAAGCAAGAACCATAAAGCTTCTAGAGGAAATCGTAGGAAAATATCTTCATGCCCTGGT
This sequence comes from Dasypus novemcinctus, assembly GCF_030445035.2. Lineage (NCBI taxonomy): Eukaryota > Metazoa > Chordata > Mammalia > Cingulata > Dasypodidae > Dasypus > Dasypus novemcinctus. Next base: position 62,896,675 of record NC_080694.1, read on the forward strand.
GGTGACGGAGATGGACTACTGATGTTTAATGTATGTAGAAGTTTTAATTAGCTTTACTGTGAAAGTGTGGCAAAGTATAGAGTGGATGGTAACAAATAGTAACAGTTAGTTTATAAATGGGGATGTGGCTGAAAGTGGTAGTTCAGGTAAATGCCAACTGACAGAATGCTAGAGAGTAATCTAGGAACTGAATAGCACAGTAAACCAAGAAATGGATGAAAATTACGGTTGATGGTTCAGGTGCAAGAGTGTCCTTTGTTACCCAGAGCAAATGTATACCACTAATGCAGGGTGCCGGGAATGTGGAGAAGCATGGGAAATATACAGCTGGAGTGACCTACAGACTGTGGTTAGCAGTAATAATGTAATATGCTTGCTCCTATGCCAAAGGTGTACTGTGTTGATAACGGGGCAGTATGGAGAATGTGTGCCAAATGCACACTATGGACATGGTAAAAATCACATGATATTATTTTATCTGTAACCAATATTCCACCACAGCGTGGTGTGGTGATAGATGGATATTATTTGGGAATTCTGCACACGTGCACAATTGTTTTATAAGTTTACAACTTCTGTCATAAAAAAATATATTTAAAAGATAATAATAGGGTGGGTTGGGCGAAATATACCAAATGTAAGATAAGGACTATAATTAGTAGTAAGATTTTGACAATATTCTTTCATAATCTGTAAAAAACATCTCACAACAATGCAAGGTGTTAGTGGAGGGTTGATGTATGGGACCCCCGTATGATGTTACGCATATTTGCTTGTAGTTCACTGTTTTACTATATACTTATTGTTTATGTATGTTCACATATAAATGATATAAAGGTAATAATAAGAGGTGGTTTGGGGGAAAATACTTCGGTTAGTAGTAACATTTTGACAATGCTCTTTAATCATTAGTTTAAAAGGTTTAACAACATGCATGGTATTGGCGGTAGGGTGAGTTATGAGAGTTCTGTATGATGCTATGTATGTCTGTTTTGTAAGTTCACTACTATTACTATACACTTATTGTTTATGTATGCTTATGTCTGAGTTATATACTTCAATAAATTAAAAAAAATAAATTAAAAAAAATCTAATTGATCAGGGAAACGGCTGTGTCTCAGGCGAGTGGGCTCCTGCCTACGACATGGGAGCTTGTTGGTTTGGCTCCCCGTGCACTCTAAACAAACAAGGAAGATGGACAGACACAGCAAGGGAAAAACAACAAGGGGGTGGGGAGAAGTAAATAAATAAAAATAAATCTATAAATAAAGAATAAAATAAATCTTTAAAGAACGAAGAGGGTGTGTTTCTGAACACTGAATTCAATTGATCGATGTGCCTATCTTTATGCCAATACCATGCTGTTTTGAAGACTGTGATTTTATAAACATACACGTAGGTCAGGAAGCATGAGTTCGCTGGCTTTGCTCTTCTGTTTTAGGGTGTGTTTGGCTATTAAGGACCACTTTCCCTTACAAATAAATTTGGTAATTGAATTTTCCATTTCTGTAAAGTAGGCTGTAAGAATTTTGATTGATATTGCATTGAATCTATAAATCAGTTTGAATAGAATTGACATCTTCATGATGTTTAGTCTTTCAATTCATGAACATGTAAGGTCCTTCCATTTGTCTAGGCCTTTTTTTTTTTTTTTTTTTTTTACCTCTTCCAGCAGTGTTCTGCAGTTTTCTCAATATAGAGCCTTTACATACCTCGTTAAATTGAATTTTAAGATTGCTTTGGGTAATATTGATACGTTAACAATATTAAGTCTTCCAATTCATGAACTTGAGATTTCTTGCCATTTATTTATATCTCCTTTTAATTTCTTTCGGCAGTTTTAAGGGTACATGTCTTTTATATGCTTAGTTAAATTTATTCCTACACATTTTACTTTTAAATGGTATTGCAATTTGAATTGTTTTATCAAATTCCTTTTCATATAGTTCATTGTCAATGCATAAAAATACTACTTATTTTTGCATGTAGATCTTGTGTACTTCCACTTTGTTGAAATCATGTATTAACTCTAGGAGTTTGATTGTGGATTCCTTTGAATTTTCTATCAATAAATTATGTCATCTTCAAGTAGAGATGGTTTTGCCTCTTCCTTTCCTAGATTGCTACATTTTAAAAATATTTCCTGCCCAATTCCTGTAGCTAGAACTACTAGTACGTATCAAATAGTAGTGGTGAAAGCAGGCATTCTTGTTTTGTTCCTGATCTTAAGGTGGATGGTTTTAAGTCTTTCCCTGTTGAGTATGATGTTAGCTGCTGGTTTCTCATAAATATCCCTTCTCATGTTGAGAAAGTTCCTTTCTATTCCTAGTTTTTAAAATGTTTTTGATTAATCTGGAAAGGGTGCTGGATTTTGTCAAATGCCTTTTCTGTGTCTATTGAGATAATCATGCCATTTTTTTCCCCTTCATTCTATTACATGGTAGATTACATTGATTTTCTTATGCTGAACTACCTTGCATTTCTGGGATAAATCCCACGTGGTCTTATTGAATCATCTTTTAGTATTGGATTCAGATTGCTATGTTTTGTTAAGGATTTTTGCATTTGTATTCATAAGGGAAAGTGGTCTATAATTTTCTTTCCTTATTTCTTTATTAGGTCCTGTTATCAGGTTGATACCAGATTCATAGAATGAATTAAGAAGTGTTTCTCTTCTTAAATTCTTTGGAAGATTTTGAGAAGAACTGGTGTTAATTCTTTCTTAAATGTTTGGTAGAATTTATGAATGAAGCCATCTGGTCCTGTTATTTTCTTTTGTAGAAGTTTGTGATTATTGACTCAATTTCTATGCTCGTTATAGTTTCATTAAGGTTATCTACTTGTTTTTTAGTCAATTTCGCTCTGGGAATTTTCCCATTTCATTGAGATTATCTACTTTGTTGGCTTTTGTTTGTCTGGGAATGTCTTAAACTTTTCCTCATTTTTGAAGGAAATCTTTGCTAGGCTTATTACTATTGGACAAGTTTTTTCTTCTGGCATTTTAAATAAATCCTCCCACTGGCTTCTGTATTCATGGTATCTAATGAGAAATCGAATCCCTTGTATGCATTGTTTCACTTCTCTCTTGCTATTTTCGTGATTCTGTCTCTGTCCTTGGCATTCAACAGTTTGATAAAAATACATTTAGAGGTCCTCAGAGTCATCCTGCCTGACACTTGTTGAGCTTCTTGGATGTTTATATTTCATCAGATTTCAGGAGTTTTCAGCCATTGTTTCTCTGAATATTTTTTTTGCTGCTTAATTTCTCTCTTTGCTTTCCGGGGTACCTAAAATATGTATGTTGGTGCCTTAGTTGTGTCCCAGGGCTTCTCAGGCTGTGTTCTTTTTTTTTTTTTTCCTCCTTTTCTTTTCCCTTTCTGCTCTTCCTACTATACAATTTCAATTGGTCTACTTTCAAGTTCAATAAACTTATCCTTTGCCTCCTCTGAACTACTTTTGAACTCCTCTATTGAAATTTTTGAAATTTTCATCTAAGTAATTGAATTTTGAGTTCAGAATTTCCACTTGGTTTTTCTTTATAGTTTTAATCTCATTAGTAATTTCAGAGACTGAGCAACTTTCAGAGTAATTTCCAATGAATTTTTTCCCTTGTCTCTCTGTCTTCTTGAACGGTTTGTAATTATTTGTTGAATTCTGAACATTCTGAATATTATGCTTTTTTAAAAAATCATCTGCCATTTTTTCTGCCCCCGTCCTGCTGTTTTTGCTGGCTGTGTCCATTTGCTGTGTGATCTTCTGTATCTACTTCTGTTTTTGTCTTCTCTTCTTTCTCCCCTGGGGACTCCTGATGTGGAGAGAGGTTCCCTGTCACTTGCGCCACCTCAGTTCCTGGTCTCGGCTGCGCTTCACCTTGACCTTCCCCTTGTCTCTCTTTTGTTGCATCATCATCTTGCTGCGTGACTCACTTGTGTGGGCACTGGCTCACAATGCCAGCACCGGTTCACCATGTGGGCACTCAGCTTGCCATGTGGGAACTCATGCAGGGTACTCACACAGCACCCAGCTCTTGTAAACACTCACGTGGGCACTTGGCTTGCCACGCAGGCACGCTTTCTCCTCTTCTTTTTCATGAGGAGGCCCCAGGGATTGAACCCGGGTCCTCCCATATGGTAGGCAGAGGACTTATCACTTGAGCTGCATCTGTTTCCCTGAGTATTGGTTTGGTAGCTCTGGAAATCTAGTTCTCCTGCTCCTCAGTCCACCAGACCAAGGACAAGAAAAAAGAAAAGTAAGAAAAGAGAGAGAGAGATACAGAGAAAGAGAGACAGAGATAGAGGGAAAGAACACTAACACACAGACAAAACACCCTTTAAAAAAAGATACTGCAGGGAAGCGGATATGGCTCAAGGGACTGAGCTACTGCCAATTGCTTGGGAGGTCCAAGGTTCAGTTCTGGTGCCTCCTAAAGAAGATAATGAGGGAAGTGGATGTGCCTCAACTGATAGAGTGTCCACCTACCATATAGGAGGTCCAGGGTTCGAACCCAGGGCCTCCTGGACCATGTGGTGAGCTGTCCCATGCACAGTGCTGCCATGCACAAGGCGTGCCATGCCACACAGGAGTGTCCCCCACATAGGGGAGCCACATGTGCAAGGAGTGCGCCCTGCCAGGAGAGCTGTCCTGCATGAAAAAAGCAGCCTGCCCAGGAGTGGCACTGTACATATGCATGCAGAGCTGATGCAGCAAGATGATGCAACAAAAAGAGACACAGACTCCTGGTGCTGCCAAGAATACAAGTGGACATAGAAGAACACACAGTGAATGGACACAAGAGAGCAGACAATGGGGGGTGGGGGTGGGGTGGGAGAGAGGGTAGAGAAATAAATAAAAAATATATCTTAAAAAAAAGAAAACAGCAAGCTGCTGTGACAAAATGACATGAAAAACATAATGGTAGACGCAACAAAGCAGGGAGCAGAGGTGGCTCAAGTGATTAGACACCTCCAGCCCCCATTGGAGGTCCCAGGTTCAGCTTCCAGTGCATCCTAAAGAAGGTGAACAAACACAGCAAGTACAAACAAGGGAGTGGGGAGAAATTAAAAAACATACCTCCTTTCTAAGTTAGATGCTGGGGGGGAGCCAGAAGCTGTTGTCAAGGTCAGCATCTACACTGGTAACTCAGGGATACACTAGACCACAAAAAGAAGAGAAAGTAAACCAACAACAATTTTTAGAAGTTCCATTTGTTCTACATCCTAGTTGATACTGGTATGAAGTCTGAAGCCTCTTTGCAAAGAGGGATGAAACTGAGAATCTGCTTGACCAAACCACATAAGCAAGAGAAAGAAACACAAACAATAGAAAATATGAACTGACTCTTTATGTCTGAGTAGATGTTGGTGTGAGGCAAGAAGTCACTGTTACCCAGAGGACCAAAACCAAGGACAGCATCTACTGGGACCCAGGGATCTGCCAGTCTAAGAATCACACAGAGAAGGAAAAGAAAAACCAAAGGAATTGTCCTGGTGGATGCTGCTGGGAGGATTGGAGCTGTTGCCCTAAGGGCCGAAACCAAGATGATCATGGACACCAGTCCCTCAAGGATCTATCAGATCAATCTCAACCTCCAACCCAACTTTTGGAAGACAAAATTTCCTTTGCCTGCCTAGGCCCGGCTGACTGCTCCTGGGATTTAGGCCATGTTTGTGCAATCCCAACTATTTCCACAGATGATGTGGTGAGGCTGAGAGGTTGGGGCTAGTCAATAGTTTATGTTTTTACTTACAAAAACCAAACTCTCAGCAGTCTTTTACTAAATTTGGATCTTCTGTGGTTGTTCCTAATACCCAGTCTAGTTCTAGGGTTTACCACTTCCTCAATTCCAATTCCCCCTTTCCTACTTATTCATTTTCTCTGATGGAGGGAATGATCTGTAAAATTTCCTACTCCATCATTTTTCACTTGCACACACTCAATCTCTGCCCTTTGACAGAAGAGTTTGATCCATTTACATTTAAAGTAACTTCTGATACTGTAAGGCTTATTTTTAGCCTTTTAATCTTTGGTTTTTAAAGGCTTATAACTTTTTTGTCCCTCAATTTTTCATACTGCTTATTTTTTTAAATTAACCACTTGTAATGAAACATTTAGAATTCCCTCTCATATAATTCTGTGTATATTTTCAAACATTATTTTGTGATTACTACGGTGCTTAAATTTAACATCCTAAATCTCATTTGCTTTGATACAACTGTTGGGGATTGAATTATATAGAATAATATGTTCTGAATATTAAATGGTTTGAGTGAGAACCTGTTGTAATAAAAATTTGATGAGGTTATTTTTAGTTACAGTGTAGCCAACTGAATCAGGATGGGTATTAATCCTATTTACTGGAGGCCTTGTAGAGAAGACCACAGACAAAAAAGCCAAGGGCACCAGACATAAGATGGAAGTCAATGGACCCTGGAAGAAAAACAGAAGTCACTGATACATGAATTGCCATTTAATACAAATACAAAGGACCAAGGGTCACTGGCAGCCAGCCGACACCTTGACTTTGGACTCCTCCTAGCCTGAAAATCATGAGCCAATAAATGCCTGTTGTAAAGGGAATACATTGTGTATTAGCCAGCCAAAGGGGTGCTGATGCAAAACACCAGAATTTGGTACTGAGGAGTGAGGAAGTGCTTTTGCAATTACCAAAATGCTGGAACAATTTCATAAATGGGTAAGGGGTATTTTTTGGAGGAATTGTGAGATGCTTGATGGAAAAGGCCTAGATCACTTTGAAGAGACTGTTGATAGCAATATGGATGCTAAAGAGACTTTTTATGATGCCTTAGAAGTAAATGAATCTATTATTGGAAACTGGAGCAAAGGCAATTCATGTTTTTTTTTTTTTAAGATTTATTTATTTATTTAATTCCCCCCCTCTCCTGGTTGTCTGTTCTCTGTGTCTATTTGCTGCGTCTTGTTTCTTTGTCCGCCTCTGTTGTCATCAGCGGCACGGGAAGTGTGGGCGGCGCCATTCCTGGGCAGGCTGCACTTTCTTTCGTGCTGGGTGGCTTTCCTTATGGGTGCACTCCTTGCGCGGACACCGCTGTGTGGCTCGGCAGTTTGAACCTTGGACCTCCCATGTGGTAGATGGACGCCCTAACCACTGGGCCAAGTCTGTTTCCCAATCCATGTTTTAAAGTTGCAGAAAACTTAGCAAGATTAAGTCCTGGTGTTTTAAGGAGGGCAGGATTTGGAAATGGCAAGCCTGGGCATTTAGCTGAAGAAATTTCCAAATAAAACCCAGAGAATGCAGCTTGGCTTCTGCGTGCAGCTTATAGCAAAATGCTGGATGAGAGAGATATACTGAGGACTGAATTGTTGGGCACAAAGAAAACAGAAAATGATTCTGGACATTCCAAGCCTCTGGAAATCAAGCTCCCAGAAGAAAGTGCACCATTGGAGGACTTAACTAAATTTGGAACTGGTAAATCAAGACTGAAAATGCAGTTATCTAGGAAAGACTTGTGGAAAATCTTACTGTCTGATGGCTTGGACCCCTGCTTCTTGCATGCTAAACGAACAAGGTTTTTGAGAGAGCTGTATGAACAAAACCACTGTGAGCTTGGACTGAAAGGGGCATGGCAAGGAGAGATTGAAGGAGAAACATTTTTAAGAGGAAAACCGTGAAAACTGAGATTTGGAATTAGGACATCACCACAAGGTTCCAAGAGAGGAACCCCACCCATGTGTACAGAGAGGGTGAGTTTGTCCCAGCAGCTGAAGAGGGTGGATGGTCCTGTCTGATGTTCTGGGAGAGTTTTGCTGCCCCAGGGTACAGAGAGGGTGGAAAATATTCCCCAATAATTAGGGCGGTTAAGGTCAGCATCCCACAGATCTGAGTGGGGTGAATCTGTCTCCCAAAAGTTAGGGAAGGTCAGGTGGTCAACTCATTGCTCTGAGAGGGCTGAGACTGTATGCCAAAGGTTAGGGGAATGTTGTCTTCATATCACTGTACTAGGGGGGTTAAGACTCTAACTCCAAGATTGGGTAAGGTGTGGAAATCACCCCAACACTCCTGGAGAGTGAGGACTAGAGCTTGGTTGACACCCGGATGCTTGATGAGGGTGGAACCAAGAAAATGGCTGTTGAGCAAGCATGTGGAAAGGGCGGGTTCCCATAAGACACCAAGGAGAAGAAACCATCATCTTAAGAACGACTCTTAGACTGAAATCGAATGGAGGATGCCCTAAAGGTTTACTGAACTGTAAAGGACCCGTGACTCATGTCTCCCTCCCAATTTCTCCTTATTGTAATGAAAATGTTTATCCTTTGTCTGTACATTTGTGTATTAGAAACAGATAAATTGTTTTGTACATTTCAGAGGTCTATAGCAGACTGGACTTTGCCCCAAGATAAACTATATTTCTTTAAATTGATTGTGATATGATTTATTACTTGCATTGTTATTAATTTAAAGTTTATTTTTGAATATTATAATATCTTTTTGGAATTCAGAGGTTAGAGTATAGCAGTTTGATATGGCTATGAATTAAAAAAACAGATATTGGATTATGTTTGTAATCTGGTCTGTACCTGGGCGTAATTAAGTTATGATTAGGGTTTTAATTGGGCCACATCATTAGGGCATTGAGTCCCTGCCCCTTGGTGGGTGGGGACTCACAGATAAAAGGCATGGTGAAGGACAGAGTTGGGGGTTTCTATTGTTGGCGTTTGATGCTGAAGTCTTAAGCTGGAGGCCCAGGAAGTCAGCACACAGAGGAAAGAGAAGCTTCAGGAAGTGAGGACCTGAGCCAGGAGAAGAACACAGAGGAGTAAAGAAGGCTCCTGAGACACAGCAGGAACCCCAGGGAGAGAGACAGAACCATTCACCAGATAGTGTACAGCTGACCTGGTGGAGAGACACAAAGTCTAGAGAGCCTCCTAGTCTACAGCTGACCTTGTGGAGGTAACTGAGAAGCTGAGTACAGAGGAACCCAGGAAGCCCGAACCCTTGCAGAAGTCAGCAGCCATCTTGTTCCAACATGTGAAAATAGAATTTGGTGAGGGAAGTAACTTATGCTTTATGGCCTGATATCTGTAAGCTCCTACCCCAAATAAATACCCTTTATGAAAACCAACCAATTTCTGGTATTTTGCATCAGCACCCCTTTGTCTGACTAATACACATTGTACGGTTTTATTTGTTTTAACAGGTAGGGAAAAAAATCCCCCACCAAATTAACTTCAATAGCATATAAAACTGTCTGTCTATACTTCTCACTCCTTCACTTTTATGTTGTTGTCACAAATTACATATTTATAAATTGTATGTACAAAACTATAGATCTATCATTGCTTTTTATGCATTTGCATTTTAGATCCTGTAAGAAAAAAAAATGGAGTCACGAATAAAAAATTCAATAGCAGTGGCATTTATATTTACCCAATTTGTTATCTTTACCAGAGATCTTTATTTCTTCATGTGGCTTTGATCTACTTTCTATTGTCCTTGCTTTCCATCTAAAGAGCTCCCATTAGCACTTCTTGTAGGGCTGGTCTTGTGGTGAAAATCTCCTTCAACTTTTGTTAATATGCCTTAATATCTCCCTCATTGTTGAAAGATGGTTGTGCCAGATATAGAACTTTTCGTTGGCAGGTTTAATTTTCTTTTGGCTCTTTAAATATGTTATCCCACTGCCTTATTGCTTCCATAGATTCTGGTGAGAAATCAGTATTTAATCAGAGTTTAATCTTACAGAAACTCCATTGTACAGGACATGTTTCTTCTCTCTTGCTGCTTTCAAGATTGTCTCTTGGCGTTCAACAGTTTGATTATAATTGCCTCTATGAGGATCTCTTTGAGTTTATCCTGTTGGCAGTTTGCTTCTCAGATGTGTTTATCCATGTCTTTCATTAAATTTGGGAAGTTTTCAGAATTTATTTATGTGAATATTACTATTGCTTCTTTTGCTCTTTCTTCTTCTGAGAGTCCCCATAACTTGTGTGTTGGTGTGCTTGATTGCGTCCCACAGGTATCTTAGGATCTGTTCACATTTCTTTAATTTGTCTTCTTTCTGTTTTTGAGACTGAATAATTTTAATAGTCTTATATTCAACTTCACTGATTCTTTTTCCAGCTCCAATATGCTATTTAACCCATCTAGGTAATTTTTTCCATTTCAGTTACTGTGGACTTCACATCTGTCCAGTTGCTTTTTACAATTCCTGTTTTTAAAATTGAAGTAACTTTATTTGTATGTAATTTACCTGATATCCTTCAGTTCTAATTCTATGCTTTCCTTTAACTCTTGAGCATATTCAAGAACATTTTTAAAAAGTCTTGTCTGGTATATCCAAAGTGTGGGATTTTTATTGATGGTTTGTGATGTTTTATCTGTTCCATTCTATGAACCATCATTTGTAACTTCTTTATATACCTTATAATATTTCAATGCACACTGGACATTTTGATATTTTAATGGGTTAATTCTGGATGTTGGGCCCTGGGGTGTCTGTCTTTATCCTTGTACTCAACTAGTTTTATGACAGGGATTTCTTAGAATGGCAGGAACTGAAAACAACAACAGCAAAAACACCTTTCACAGACTGTGCAGATAGGTGCTGTGCTGGCTGTGGTTCTCCTTCCCAGCTCAGCAGCCTAGCAATGAGTTTGAAGAACAGCCTGAGGTGAAGGCATAGGGTCTTCTCTTGTCTTTTCTGAGCATGTCTTGTCCTTTGCATGCACTTCTGGCATTACCCAGATCCAAATGCCTCCTCTTGCCCAAGGAAACAGTCTTTCTTCCCATCAGGGTGTTCTGTTGTATGCCTTAAAGCAGGCAATCCTTTGTCCAAGTCACTGTGATTTGGTTGTTTAGCTGCCCCATGAGCAATTCCTTTTTCAGGCAAATCATGGAGTGGAGAGCCAGAGACAGTGCCCTGGTTCAGTTCTTCAGGTTGCTACTGGACAGACTGGTACAGACATACATGCAGCCTGGGCATCATGAGGTAAATGACCACTTTTAAATTGTCTATTTCTTGATTTGGTACTCACTCAATTACCACCTCCCTATGAATGTTTTTTGAAACTCTGAGAAAGATATTTCTGTTTTTTTATTTTAAAAAAATCTGTGTGCAGAGGGAACCTCGAACATGTCACTCCACCCTCTTGGTGGTGCAATATTGTGAAAATTCTTTGACTCACATAAATATATTAGGATCAGTCTGATGTTTCCCATTGCACTGATTGTGAAAATCTCTGACAGGCTGTCTGAGTTTCCCTGTACCAGGGCTAATTCCACACCCCTTTCTTCTTTGAGGTTTTTCTGACCCCTTGGGACTTTATAGAGGGAGAAAAGCACAAGACCCAACTCATAGTGCCCCATAATCTCCACCGCATCATTATTCATCTCCATTTTCTTCCCCCACTCCAGGGGAACCTTTGATAATCTCCAGCATGTCCCACCCAACATCTCCCTAAAACATACCTCTTTCTTGTTCCCTCTCTGGTACTCCAAGATTTTTAGGCTTTTGGAAACCAAACTCAGAGAAAGACTTAAAGGACTGTTGCTCCTTTCTGCCCTGTTATATCCCTTTCCTGAGGGAAAGAGCATGGGATGGCCCCCCTAACTGACAAGAATAAAGAATACATAAGTGAATAGCTGAAGAAACCTAAATGTGTATATTAGTTAAGGTACATGCCAGTCTGCAGGGAGGAGGGGACCTCATGGCAGGGGTTGATGGAGAGTAGTTGTTCGGGTCTGGGGGAGGCTGGGGTGAACGTGGAGATGGGTAAACAAACCGCTGTCACTGTCTGCAAGAAATCTAGGCTTTAGAGTTCCACTCAAAAGGAAACAAGCAGTTGTCTGAGCCACTGGGAGCCCCAGGCCAGCTTCCCTCTTGGAGTCCCCCTCCATGTCTCCCTAGTTCCTGAATCAGCCCCTTCCTGGGAGGAAAACACTCCCATTTACTACTCCTAACTGCTTTCTCTCTCTGACCCACATCCTGATGAAGAGACTGGGAATGGACACAGGACTGAGAAACAGGTTACTTCACTGGACACACAGCCCACCCCATCTTCTTGAGCACTGACCACTTTGCAAGTGAAAAAACAGGATTGTAGTGGGAAACAGGATCTTGAATCACCCCTCAGTCACCAGACAGAGACACAGATTAGTCACTCCTGCAGACTCAATTCTTTTTTTGCCTGAAACTCTCCCCTCCCACTCTTAGAACCTACGTCCCTGGCCAGGCTTTGCTTCCCAGCCCTTCCAGGGCCATGAAGTTCAACTGCAGCTCAGCCTCACCAACGCTTAAGCTGGTCCTGCCCAAGGAAGGCAGAGTTGATGGCCAGGTGTGGAGTGAGCCTCACTGCCAGTGTCCTCACGTCTGTTAGAGGCAGGAATGTCTGGTTCCCTAGGAATCCTGGCCCCCCTCTGTGCCTTAGCGTCCTGGGTCTAGCTCTAAACACAAGCTCTTTCATCTTATATTTGCTTTCCCATCCATTTCTATATTGGGAAAATGTTCTTGAACTCCCACCTAGTTAGCTGAAGCTCCCCAAACATGTCCCAGCTCCTTATTCCAAAAGAGCAGACCCAGTCACCTGTCCTCCGAGCTCCTGGATGCATTTCCTTCCAAGAAGAATGATTTCTTCACCTATGTCCTGCCCTCCATTCCACCAGGCCAATTATGTAAAAATTAAGAATTTCTGTTTCTTAAAAGAGGATGAACTGACAATCACAGAGTGGGAAAGAATATTCAGAATGCAGCTATATGATAGAAGACTTGAATTCAAACTAGGTAAAGATCGCCTATAGATCATTAGGAAAAACAGACATTCTAATAAAACAAGACAATTAGATGGCTAAAATGAAAAAAAAAAGACAAAAAATAAGCATTGGCAGGAATGTGAAGGAAAAAACCTCTCATACACTATTGTAAGAATACACACGTAGAAAATATGCAAGGCAACTACAGCCCTCACTTTGGTAATTATTCAGGAGGCCTGGTTGATGGCTATGATTTCCTTCTTTCACCATCTATTCTGTATTTCTCTTGCCTCAGCCAGAACCTCAAGCCGTCAGGGTTCTTTACCTCGTGAAGTCATCCCAATCTTCAGTCTGGAATGGTCTGAGTCTCAACAGTCGTGTGTTATTAACCTGTAGTTTTCCACTAACGTTTACTGTGGGGGTGGAAGTACTGAGTGATACTCCACAGAGGCGTTCCCACACAGTCCCCTGGCCTCCGCTGTGGGAACCTCGTGGGCTCCCGTGGTGATCGGGATCCTGGTGGGAATCGGTCCTTTCCCAGGACAGCTTTGTTTGCTGGCCCCGCCTGCAAGCTGTGCTGGATTCTGAGTCCAGGGAGATTTCAGGGAGGAAGGCGTTTCTAGCGACAGCCGGAGCCCCCGCTCCACGGACCTTCGCCTACAACGCAGTAACCCAGCCGGATTGCCCTGCCTTGGCGAGGAGCGCCCAGTGATCTGCCGGAGCACCCCGAGCCGAGCCTGGCGGGGAGGGCGGGCAGGGCCCAGCCCCGGGGGCTCCCGCTGCGCAGAGGCGCGGCCCGGCGTTGCCCGCGAGAGCTGAGCGCGCTCGAGTCGAGCCTAATCCCACCTCCCGGGCCGCGCGGGGCCGGGGCGGGAGGCGGGAGCCGAGGGCAAGGGCGATCCCGAGGTCAGGGCGGCCCTCGTCTCCGGCCGGCAGACGGACGCGCGCTTTCCTGAGCGCAGGAAAAGGGCCGCGGTCCTCCCTTCCCCCCCTACGCAGGTCTCTGTCGCCCCTTGAAGGTTTCCTAAAACCCCTGGTTCCAGCCTTACAGGCGACCGTGGGGCAGCCCCGGCCACGTGCTGTCCACGCACCGTCCACCTGCTCCTGCCGCTCTTGCTCTCGGCTCTGAGCTCACCCAGGCCCCCGGGCAAAGGGGAGGTGGGGTCCGCGGAGCACGTGGTGGGTGCTGATCAGGCCCGTGGGCTGGCCGGCTATCGTACGTTTGGTTGACCCAAGTGGTATCTCGATCAAGCTAAATGCAAGGTGCAGAGTTTTCAAAAAGGCCGTTGTTCCCGCCCGGTTTCGAACCGGGGACCTTTCGCGTGTTAGGCGAACGTGATAACCGCTACACTACGGAAACACAGTGGCTCTGTCTTTTTCCCTGACTATTAATATTTTAGTGCTAGATCATTCCTCTAAGGCACGTTTTAGATTATGGTTTTTTTTTTCTTTTCACAGTTTGCTGTAATAGAAAAACTTGCTAAATTAAGGTGGCAGATATTCTATAAACAACTGGTCTCTACACTTTAAATATATCAATGTCATGAAAGACAAGAAAAGGCTGAGGACAGTCCTAGATAAAAGGAAACTAAACGGACCTAACTAAAGGCAATGGATCACCCTCGACTGAATCGTGAACCGGGAAATTTCACTACGCAGAGCGTTTTGGGGACAATTGGCGAGATTGGAATAACGGCAGATTAGTAGTGTATAAACGTTGTATTTCCTGAATTTAAGTACTTTATTGTAATAGATTATGCTAGTTTTTAGAGAAAAAAATGATTTATTAAGGCATAAAAGTCATGTTCTATGCAATCTATGCTCAAAGAAAGAGAAATTGATATATAGATAAAAAGAGAGATAATAACAATAACTAGGAAGGAAATGTGGCAAATTGAAGTTTAAAAATGTGTGAACCTTGGATAAAGAAATACGGAAATCCTCTGTTCCAGTCTTGGAACTATTATGTAAATTGGAAATTACTTCAGAATAAAAGTTTTTAAAAACTTCTGAGACTTAATCAAAACCTTCTCTCAGCAACACAGTTAAACACACACACAAGCACCTCCCCAAAGTACAGCCATGTGAATTCAAGCATCATCTAGAAAATCAGAGTTCGGGAAACTTCGGGCTATGGGGCAAGGCACTCGAATGTGCCCTTCTCGGGTGCCTGAAAACGAACCTTTCAGACCAGGACCAAAGGAATGGAAGCTCTGCTTGTCTCAGCCAGAGCACTGCTTGGCTGGGGCGGGGGTTGGGGGAAGGGGGGGGGCGAGGATAGAGACGGGATGTGCCCACTTGTCCACGAGAAGATGTTAAGGAGTGAGGCTGGAGAACCTGGGGGTTCTTTACGACTAGAGTATGTTCCCCGAGACTACAGGAGACACAGTGCTCTTTTTTTCTTTTTTCTTTTTTCTTTCTGGGTCACTCATTTACTGCTCTGCACTCTGCACACTCAATTGCCAGCCTTTCCATGGATTTATGGGATGGCACTGCATCTCTCATCATTTTTTGCCATTAACTTGATTTCATCACTGCCCTTTTTTCCCACTAAAATGTTTTCCCGAAGTGTTAGAAACTAGCTACTTTCTCCTTAATGAATGTTTTCACCGGGTGGTACAGAATCCCATGGAGGTACTCCGCAGGAAGGTCGCTCCTCCCAAAAATGAAAAGCGATTTTAGACACAAAATCCTTTTCACATCAACCTGTCCAGCTTGTAATTCATGAAATGATTTTCCTTTACCTTGTCAGTGTGGACAGTTAATTTCCTCATGTTACAAAGAGGATTTTAGTTACACCTCTCCCTGCTAGCTACATAGCAACAGATTCCAGAATGTTTACATCCAATTTCCCAGGACGTAATTTGGAGCACTGTCTTCGCGCCTGATTAACCACGTGACTTGGTGACTTAAACCCATGATGCCTGCCGCTCAGGTTTCCACGGGTACCACGAAAAGGGAGCGTAACGGGGGCCGACGTGCGCCGTTTTCACTTTTCAGGAAGAGTTCTAGCGGCCGGATTCAGCAGTCATTAAACCCGGATGAGCTTTCCTGTTTACGAAAATTTGCAAAAAATATTAGATAAATTTAAAATGTGTCAGAGGTATCTTCCCCTTCCCCCCCCAAATATGGGGGCAAGTTTAAGAGGTAAATTTTGACGAATTGGCACCCACTGACCCAGGCCTGGCTGACGGGCGACGCGTGGGGTAGCTCTTGGCGCTGGGCTTTATTGGAAACGGCCCCCGGGCGGGGGCGCCCTCGCTCTACCCACTGCGCCAGCTCAGCCCCCACCGGGCGCTGTCCCGGCGCGCAGGCGCGGAGAGGCGGGTCCCCGGCTAGCACCGCCCCCACCGGGCGCTCTCCCGGCGCGCAGGCGCGGAGAGGCGGGTCCCCGGCTAGCACCGCCCCCACCGGGCGCTGTCCCGGCGCGCAGGCGCGGAGAGGCGGGGCCCCCGGCGCCCAGGGCCGCGCGCAGCTGCGCCAGCACCGCCCCCATCCGGGTGCTTTCCCGGGCGCGCAGGCGCGGAGAGGCGGGTCCACCGGCGCCCAGGGCCGCGCCGCTGCCCGCCAAGGCCAGGCCCCGCGCTGAACCTGGGCCCCGCGCGCCGGCAGGGGAGGCCCCGCGCTCCGGGACCGTGGAGCTCTCCGCGGGTGCGTGGGCCCCGAGGGCCCCGAGGAGAAGAGGCAGCGGGGCGGCCCTGCCCCAGCCCCCGCGGCCCGCGAGGCCGGGCTCCCCCGTCCCATCCGTCCCTCCCCACTCTCCGTCCACCCCTCAGCCTTCGCCCCCGCGGCCACAGTCTCTTTGGGAATGTGAGGACGTTTTCCGGCGACGACCAGCTCGTGTTTGAGAGCAGGGAAGCCGGGGCGCTCTTTCCAGCCCTGCGGATCTCTGTGGCAAACCCGCCTGGATTTGTGGGAAAATCTCCCTGGATTCCCACGAGAGCCAGACCCACCAGGCAGCCGCAGCCCCCGGCTTCTCCGGCGGGCACTTTCTCCCCGGACCCCACTCAGAGGTCCCCGGGAACCCGAGACACCCAGCAGAAGGGAAGGGGCCGCCCACACGCTGGGGGGTGCGGGGGGGATGGGAGGCGAAGAAAGCGCCTCTAGGCTCCAGGAAAGCTCATTTCCAGCTCAGCACAGCAGAAGCCGCAGGAGGGTTCAGTTCTAACAAAAATAAAACTTTCCCTCCAGACTTCAAACCAAGGGCCCTTCCTGTATTGGGGAAAGTAACGGCCCCAAATCAGGCAGACTTGCCTTGGGTTTCAAGTCCCCTCTCCAGAATGGAACAGACTTTTGCTAGATCCCCGGAGCTCGATAACCGCAAAACTGTCCTTTCCTCCAGGAAAGTGTTCCGGTGGCGGTAGGTTTCTCGCCCTCACACTTTGAGCATATTTTTAAAAATCAGCGGGCTCCGCTGCGCCTAGCAATGAAAGCGTTCTCACAGCGGAACCAATCCCTCTCCAAGCGCCAGGCAAGAGAACTCAGGTGGGTGGAGGAGTGGGGAGAGGAGGATTTGGTTTGTAAAAAGTCCTCTTTAATATCCTAATCCTGACGGAGCTGTGTGCTCTGATTTTTACCTCTGTCGCCAGAAAATGGTCCTTCGGAACCAGGACCCGCAGGACCGAGAGCAGGCGATGCACAGTACCTGTGGTGGGCTTGGAGTGTGACCCAGAACGGTCCATCCGCAGGGCCAGATGTATTGGAGGAGGAGGAACAGATTTTGCCAGACTAGATTTGTGAACTCTGTCACAAATAATTTCATCTTGGAATGTGACTATTCAGTGCCATGTATTTGGTTTAGGAGGCAAGGATGAAAACACTGATGTCTGCTTATTTTCTTTCTTTCTTTATTACTTTTAAAATAAATTTATTTCAAATTAAAAAATAAAATAACAGACAAAAGGCAGCTTAAGTTATGAAAGCATCACTCCAAAGAATTCCGTGAGGCACATTTATCCCATCTAATCCTAAAAACAAAGTTGACTGTTCTCCAGTGTTCAGAAATATACACAGATGAGCACAGATTGCTTATTGAACTTATCGAAGTCTCCTTTCTAATGAAGAAAATGAAGAAGGGAAAATATCTTAAACATATGCTTACCACATGAAGCTAAATCTCTTATTCTATTTGATCTTTAGCATTAGTATATTGTACCTTCTTACCCCTTGCTACAAACATATAACAATACTATTGTTAACTGTATTTTTTGAAAATATTTACACAAATATATTTAACAAGTGGACTTACTGATATTCTATTCATGAACTATTGTGATTAGTAATCGAAGAAAATGTAGCATTGATGTGGTAAAGTGGCCATGGTAGCTGCTGAGGGTAGAGAGTGGGAAGAAGAGATGTGATGTGGGGACATTTTCAGGACTTGGAGTTGTCCTGGGTGGTACTGCAGGGACAGTTACTGGACATTGTATGGCCCACTGGGTGGACGGGAGGAGAGTGTGGGCTATGGTGTGGACCATTGACCATGTGATGCAGTAGTGCTCGGAGATGTATTCACCAAGTGCAATGAATGTCCCATGATGATGGAGGAGGTTGTTGTTATGGGAGGAGTGTGGTGAGGGGGATGGGGGGTATATGGGGACCTCATTTTTTTTAAAGTAACATTAAAAATAAATAAATAAAGACAACTCCCCCAAAACAAAAAACAAATATATTTAACAAAGGACTGGCATCCAGTATATAGAGAGAATTCTTTAGAATCAATAAGAGAAAAAGGCAAACCCACTTTTAAAAATGGGCAATAAATAACACTTCACAAAGGAAGATATATTACTGGGAGTATAAGGAGAGATAAAGTGTTCCACATCACTGGTCATAATGGAGATGCAAATCTAAGCCATGATGTGCTACCACCATGAGTTACCAGAATGTATAAAATTAAAAAGATTGACACCACCAAATGTCGGCGAGGAGGTGGAGCAACTAGAACACCACACATTGCTAGTGGGAGTGTAAGATTGAAGAACCGCCCTGTATAACTGGTTGGCAGTTTCTTAGAAAGCTAAACATATTTCTACCCAATGACCAGTAATACCCTCCTAGATATTTACCCAAGAGAAATAAAAACTGTGGACACAAAAAGTTGTGTGCAAGAATGTTCAAAGCAGTGTTATCCACAATAGCGTTATCCAACTCAAATATCTTTCATTCAACAAATGATAAAGAACTTGTGCTCTTTTCATTCAGCAAATTACTCAGCAACAAAAAGAAATGAGCTCTTTTGTGTGTGTGTGTCTGCTTGTATTCTTGTCAAAAGGCACCTGGAATCTGTGTCTCTCTTTGTTGAGTCATCTTGCTGATGATGCTCTCGGTGTGTGCAGAGCCACTCCTCGGCAGTCTGCACTTTTTTCCCCGAGGGGCGGCTCTCCTAGCCCATGTGTGGCTTCACCACAGGGGTCAGGAGGCCTTGGGTTTGAATCTTGGGCCTCCCATGTGGTAGGCAGATGCTCTATCCATTGAGCCAAATTCGCTTCCCAAAAGAAATGAGCTCTTGATATACAACAAGCACATGGATGAATATAAAAGATGTTATGCTAAGTGAAAGAAGCCAGGAAGAAAAAGTACATATAGTATATTCTATACATCCATCTGGTCTATCCTGGAGAAAGATCCATCAGCACCTGAGAAGAATGTATACCCTGCTCTTTTGGGGTGTAATTTCTATAAAAGTAGGTTAGATCTAGTTCATTTATCATATTTTTGAAGCTTTGCATTACTTATCCTCTCTCAAGATATTCTATACAATGCTGAGAATGGTGTGTTGAAGTCTCCAACTATTATTTAGAGACATCTAATTCTCCCTTCAGCTTTGCCAGTGGGTATCTCATGTATTTTGGGGTACCTAAGTTAGGTGCATAAATAGATATTATTGTTATTTCTTCTTGGTGACTTCTCCCTTTTATTAATATATAATGACTTTTTACATCTTTTCATCTCTTATAACAGTTTTGCATTAAAATTTTTTTCTGATATTAGTGTTGCTACTTCTGACCTTTTAAAATACACTTTTATTAGAAAACTTAAAAAACAAGCATACATAATGTGCAGAATTTACATATATCACCACTCCACCGACACCTTGCATTTTTGAGGAATATTTGTTACAGAGTATGAAAGAACGTCATCAAAATAGTACTACTAACTATGGACCATAGCTTGCATTTGGTGTATTTTTCCATACATTTCTTTATTATTAATACCAATTATTAGTATTACACATTTGTTATAATATATGGGAGAACGCTTTCTTATTTGTCCTGTTAACTACAGTCTATCATCCACCACATGGTTTATGGTGTTATAAAGTCCCCATGCCTTGAACATTTTATCCAAAGTGTACACTCAGTGTTTCTCACTTTTGCCACAGAATTGTACAGTCATTGCCTCAGTAAATTTTTGAATGTTTTCCTTAGTCCAAAAGAAAAAATCCCATACTGCCTATTTTGGACCCTTAGCATTGATATAGTACCTTTGTTGAAATTGATGCATGAATACTATAATACTGCTGTTAACTTTTGTCATAAGTTACCTTAATTGTATTTTCCCATGCATCACCATATTCTTAACACCTTGTAATAGTGATGTACTTTTGTTCTAGTTCATAGGAGAACATTTTCGTATTTGCACTATTAATCACAATCCTCCATTACCAAGTTCACTACGTTATTCTGTCCCTAGATTATTCCTTACCTTTTTTTCAATTATTTCCAACCCTAAACTACCCATATCAACAAGAATCCCATTTTTAAACCACCGTGTTAGTTATTTTCACTATAATGGGAAAAGGGGAAGAAAAAGAATTTGAGGAAAAAAATGTCTGGAAATTTCCCAACTCTCATGAAAGAAATGAACTTACATGTCCAGAAAACACATGTACCCAAACTGAATAAACCTGAATGAACCTACTCCTAGACACATACTACTCAGAATGTCAATCATCAAAGATAAGGAGAAAATTCTGAGAGCTGCAAGGGAGAAGCAAACCGTCACACACAAGGGATGCCCAGTAGAGTCCGTGGATTTCTCATCAGAAACCATGATGGCAAGAATACACCGGTTTGGTATAATTAGGATACTGAAAGGGAGAAATTGCCAGCCAAGAATTCCTTACCCAGCAAAATAGTCCTTCACAAATGAAGATGAATTTAAAATATTCACAAATAAACAGACGTTTAGAGAGTTCGTAAAAAAAAAGAGTCTGGCCTTGTAGTAAACATTAAAGAGAGTCTTACAAGCTGAAAGATGAAAACAGGAGAGAGGCTTGGATGAGAGTGTAGAAGTAAAAGTGATGAATATCAGAAAGGATAACCAAAAGTAAAACGACAGGCAGAAATAAGATATGATATATGAAAGCCAAAGGATAAAATGGTGGAAGCCAATAATGCATTTACAATGATAACACTGAATGTGAATGGATTAAAATGCCTAATCAAAGATACAGGCTGACTGAATAAATTAAAAAAACAACAGTAAAAACTTGAGGCATCCATTTGCTGTCTACAAGAGACTCACCTTAGATTCAGCATACAAATAGGCTGAAAGATATGCCACCTAAAGTGTAACCAAAAAAGAGCAGAAGTAGCTATTATAATGTTGGACAAAACAGACTTTAAATGCAAAAGAGTTTTAAGAGATATAGAAGCCATTATATATTAATAAAACAGACAATCCACCAGGAAGAACTAACAGTCATAAATATTTATGCACCTAAATAGGATGCCTCAAAATCTATGAGAAAAACTCTGGCAAAACCGAAGGGAAAAATAGACATTTCTATAATAATAGTTGCAGACTTCAACAGCCACTCACATCTTTGGGTAGAACAACTAGACAGGGGAGTGGGTGTAGCTCGGTGGTTGAGCACATCCTTCTCATGTCTGAGGTCCAGGAACCTGCTAAAAATATATATTTAAAAAACTGAAAGTTTTTTTAAAAACCACACAACGAGAAAAAAGATCAAGAAGGAAACAGATAATGTGAACAATGTGATAACTGAGCTAGACCTAACAGATATGTACAGAATGTAGTGGGTTATACATTTTTCTCCAGTGCTTATGGATCTTTCTCCAGGAAAGACCACATGTTGGGTCACAAGGCAGGTGTTAATACATATAAAAAGACTGAATTTCTACAAAGCACCTTTTTAGATCCTAATGGAATGAATCTGGAAATTAATAATACATGGGAAAGGGGGAAACCCGGACATGTGTGAAGGCAGAACACACTCCCCTCTCGGGCATCCAGCATTCCTTTCTGTAATCGCAGACACTCCACGAGCCGCGAAAACGAGATCGGGCAACAGATCTCGCCTGAGTTTGCCCAGCAGAACTGAAGTGCTTGGAGGACAGCAGGTCACATTCCGAGACCTTACTGAAAGAGTCAGAGGAGGGATCTGTAGAATTTCTCAACCCGCGGACCCCCATTTGAACGCAGGGTGAGGGACCTGTAAGGCAGTGGTGGAGAAACGCCTGTCAGCCTTCGGGGTTCCCTCTGGACGTCTGTCCTGGCGATGGGGGTGGGGGGGACGCCGAGGCTACTCATTGCAGCGATTCGAGGGAGCAGAGCCTGGAGGCGCCCTGGATGTCAGGTTGCAGCTTTCTTCATACCAAGAGGCAGATTTAGATATAGCAAGTCCGGCGGATTTCTCAGTGTCAAGTGAAAACAAACAAACCAGCTAAAAGAACCACATACGATATTAGACGCAGAAGCAAAAAGAGAGAGCACGATATCAAAGCGAAAACTACAGAGATGCGCGAAAGCACTGTTGAGACCAAGCAGCTGGAGGGCGGAGGCCTGAACGCCCGGCATCGGCCCAGGGCGGGACGGGGGCGCGCCGCACCTCCCCGGGGCGGGACGGGGGCGCGCCGCACCTCCCCGGGGCGGGACCGGGGCGCGCCGCACCTCCCCGGGAGGGACGGGGGCGCGCCGCACCTCCCCAGGCGGGACCGGGGCGCGCCGCACCTCCCCGGGGCGCGACGGGGGCGCGCCGCACCTCCCCGGGGCGGGACCGGGGCGCGCCGCACCTCCCCGGGAGGGACGGGGGCGCGCCGCACCTCCCCGGGGCGCGACGGGGGCGCGCTGCACCTCCCCTCCTCCTGGAAGTCCGCGGGGCGTGCCGCCCCCTGGCTCAGCCGGGCCTGGAGCGCGCGTCGGCGCAGCCCCGCAGCCCCAGCTCGCGCCGCAGTCTGGGGCCGAGCCTTCCCGGCACTAGGTGCGCGTGGTCTCCGAGGCCCGCCGGGGTCTTGGGCGCCACACGGTGACACGTGGTCATCCACGGACCCCTGCGGGCGCGCGTGGAAGGGCCGCGGAATCCCCCCAGGCGGGTTCAGGGGCGGGTCTGCAGGGCAGAGCCTCGCGGCACCTGCCCGCGGGTTCCCCGCCTGGAGGCGCGGAGGGTTTGGGTCCCGGGGCAGGAGCTTCCTGGGTTTTGAGTGCGGGGTTCTGGGGGTTGTGTCTGAGGAGTGGAACTTGTGAGGAAAGAGGGAACGCGCCGCAAATACGGAAAGGGGACGGGGAAATCTAGCATCACCAAAGGTGGGGCGTTCAGGAAGGATTTATTTTTGGATTTACAGGCGGGGAGTACTCCAGGGCGTTTCCGTAGTGTAGTGGTTATCACGTTCGCCTCACACGCGAAAGGTCCCCGGTTCGAAACCGGGCGGAAACAACATTGTTCTTTTCCCCAAGTGCTCCCCTCGCTTGGTAAAAAGATTGTTTTACTCCAAATGTTCGCTGTCCTGCGCTCAGAAAGCAATGACCTCCACCCTGGGGAAGATGGACAAAAGGCCTGAAGAAGCACGTCCAACAGCCAGTGAGCATTTCAAGGATGTTCTGATACCTTAATAAGTGTATGTCTGTTTTTGAAGCGAGCGGCGACGACAAACAAAATAACTAGCTGTCGCTGCACCTTAGTTATTTTTTCTCCTTCCAAAATAATTTCAGACGTCTCCCGCGCTGGCTGAGCGCCTGCGGGCGGGGGGAGGGCGGCTGCGGGCGGGGGGAGGGCGGGGCGCGGGCGGGGGGAGGGCGCCTGCGGGCGGGGGGAGGGCGGCTGCGGGCGGGGGGAGGGCGCCTGCGGGCGGGGGGGAGGGCGGCTGCGGGCGGGGGCGCTGCCCACGGGGCGCGGGCGGGGGGAGGGCGGGCGCGGGCGGGGGCGCTGCCCACGGGGCGCCGAGGCCGCCACCTCTGCGCGCTCGCACCCGCAGCTCATCTCCGCCCTTGACCTCATCCCTGGGCCGTCCTTTCTCTTTCAGTTGCTCGCCCTGCACCCCCTGCGCCCCCAAAGGCCCTCGAGGGGCTTGGCTCAGGCTTGGCCCCGGCTCTCCCCTGCGGGGCAGCGTCCCGGGCGCGGCGCGGGCGGCACCTGCGTGCCCCGGTCTCTCCCGGCGCGGCGTCCCGGGAGCAGCCGCTCAGCTCCGCGGGCGCTGCCGGGCGAGAACCAGCACCAGGGGGCTCGGGGGGAGGCGCCCCCGAGCTCGGAATCCCGCTCCTGCGAGGCGGCTCAGAAAGCCGAGACCCCCGCGGGCTGGGAGGCCCGCGACCCTGGAGCTGAGGCGGCTCGGGGCGGGCGCTCTCGGGACTTTACCCCCTCCAGGGGACGGGGAAGCCACGCGCGCCACAGGCTACCGTGTGGGCTTCAACCCTCGAGCAGAGGAAATTGTTGGCAGGAGCGGCGGCGATTACTAACGATCAACCTAGTTACGCAAAGACGGAGAACCTGGGCGCGCGAGAGGCGCAGGGCCGCCCTCTGCCTCCACGGAGCGCTCGGCTCGCGCGTCGGGATCCCAGCGACTCGGGCTGGGGGGATCGCTGGGGAAGTAACTGCGAGTTTGCTGAAGGGACCAAGGAGAGGGTCGTTGGGAATAAATGGAAAAACAGTGGGAAGACCAGCAGAGCGCGGTGTTAACACAGCCGCCCTGGGGGAACCAGAGCCGGACTCTAAGCACCCGACCCTGGAAAAGCCAGTCGGAGCCCGCCCTAAAGCGGCCCCAACGGGCCACAGACGAGAGGCGCGGCCGGCGCGGCCACCAATGGGAACGCGCGGATCCGCAGCGTGGGGCGGCGCCAGCCAGTGAGCAGGCGGGAAAGGTGCGGGGCCCTGCGGGGGCGCCTCCCCCAGGTGGGGCTGGAGGGACCGCGCCAGGCGTCGAGGTACCTGGGCAGGGGCCGGAGTCTGCCCGCGCTGATCCAGAGGCTCCAGCTGGGCAGGGAGAGAGGGGCGCTCTCGACAATCGCCAATGAAACCGCACAACGGAAATAATTAATATTTTGTTATATTTGCTTAGTCTTTTTCGTTTTTTTAAAATTCAAAATGCTTTTTAAATTTGTCTTTATAACCGAATATTTTAAAAGTAAATTTTAACCTTTATAATTGGTATAATACCAACTTCGCTTTTGCTACAAATATATTACAATGTTGGGGTTAACTAGGTCCATAAATTACATTAGTAGTATTTTCCCATGTGTCACCACATTCTTAATATCCTGTAGAAGAACAGTCCTTCATTTACATTATTAACTGCAATCTTCATTTACTTGCAAAATCATTGTTATGCATTCCCAGTATCATCTTCAGCTGTCCTCCAACTAACATTCAACTTGCTAGACTATTCGTTTCAACCACAATCCCATCCATAAATTAACAGTGTGTGTTAATATTCATTTTCACTATCTTCTCCACCTTCTCATCCCATATACCGTCTCTCACCAACCTACACTTCATAGTCCAACTGCTTAAGTCTACTCGTATTTAGTTTCTATTAGCGAGACCATGTAATATTCATCCTTTTGGGTCTGACTTATTTCACTCAACATAATGTCCTCAAGGTTCCTCCATGTTGGCACGTGCTTCCCCAATTGATTTTTTTCTTGAATGATAATCCAAGATATGAATATACCACACCATGTTTATCCCTTCATCAAATGATGGTTACTTAGGATGTTTCCATATTCTAGCAATTGGGCACAATGCCTCTATGAATATTGATGTGCAAATACCTGTTCTCATCCTTGCTTTCAGCTCTCTGAATATATTCCTAGTAGTGGAATGTCGGATGGCAGTTATATTTAGTTTCCTGAGTCTTTTTAGTTTTAATGAGAAGTAGATGTCTATATACACAGCAGAATCCTAATAAATCATCACCCAGGTCAGATTCCCTCCCCTCTTCTCCTCTCTCCAGTAGCCTCCTTATCATTCATTCATCATGTCCTTCTAATCCCTTTTTTTCCTTTTATATGCTTATGTTTATCCACAACCAGTATTGATCTTTGTCATGTTTTTACTCAGATTTATATAAACAGGTTATACTACATGCGTTATTCTTTGTTCACTTTACCTGTGGTTTGGGGATCATTTCCTGTTAATATGTACAGATTCAATTTGTGCTGTGTCCCACTAAACAGGAGTAGGATGTGCCTTGAAAGAAGAAAGAGAGGAAGCCCCAGCCGAGACTGCTGGGTCTTAACAGGGTGAGACACACAGCATCTCCTAACTCGCTCCATCGTGTGGGCTACACCTACAACGGAATGGGTTTAGATCGCAAAGAAGGAGGCAGGGAAGACCAGGGCGGTCAGTCCAAAAGCATTTAATCGGGGATCTTAAGGACAGAGAGCGGCAGCTACCTTGCAAGGGACAGCAGGTGTGCAGGAAGTTCACCGCCGTGGCATGTCCATCCCCATGGCAACAGCTCTACAGGTTATACAGGGCTGGGGAACAAAAGTGGCTGAATGATGCACGCATGTTTTGGGAAAACATCTTGGCGTGTGCTCCTTTCTGAAAACATGATGGGCTCCGGTCTCTCAATGTTCAAAGGCATAGCAGCCAAAGCTAGGAGTGCTTCCAAGGGTGATAGAAAGAGATGCCCAGGGATGAGGGAAAGGGGTGAGGCAGGAGATGCTGTGTGTATCACACAACTTGTTGCACTTGACTTTGATATTGAGTGGAACTTTTCCAGTTGTTCTGGGGTTAAGAACAGGATGCCTTTTAAAATAAGAGTCATTCAATAACCCACATTCTGAAAGGAGCTGATGAAAATGAGCCACCACTTCAAAATGCCCCTTCCTGGTCTCTACAGGAGGACCACGGAGGGACACTGGAGAGAGAAGACGGTGCCATGGGCCTCATAGGGACACAGTGTTTGTGGTGAGGGGCTGCACACAGGTACGTCTCTCACGGAAGGGGTCTCCAGCCAGCTGGTGTCAGGACTGAGAGGCAACCGCAACCAACAGGGAGAGACCTCGGGCAGCAGCCAGTTAAGTGAGGAGACATATGTCTATTTTCCTCTCACAGTTTTGAAGTCTACCTACACCAGAGTTCAGCAATTAGCCTCTTTTTTTCGGTGTAGAATTATATGCTTTTAATTAACATGTATAAAGCGACAAAATGTCATCTATACAGAGATTAAAACCAGCACTTTAAAATTAGTCTTTGCCAATTATTGATCAGAAAGTTTTGCTGGGGTTCATATTTCAGAGCTGGTAGATGGGCTCCGAGTCTCTGGAGCTTCACAGGTGGCAAGGCAAGCACTATACGGACACCGGAAACAGGCGGGAGCTGGTTACTCTACTGCCTACCTGAAGGCTGTAAGTCTGGTCTGACTTCATTTCTCCCCATTTGCCCCCAAGCAGGGGCTTCTGAGGACTTTGCCAGGCTCGCTCTGCAGTTCCTTCTCTGAGTTGATAGCAGAGCTTGAAGTATCTTTGGTGGGTTAGGAAATTGCAACTCATGAGGAACTGTTGAAGTACCCTGGTTGTGGAGGGAGTCCTCAGAGAGGCTGCGAGAGGAGGGCAGAGGAAGGAAAACAGAGGGGAGAAAGGAAAATATTTATGCTGGTCAAATGGCCCATCTTCTATGTGATGAAAAACCCTGCAATAGTCACACTGTGTACAGTCGAGTCATGCCACAGAAGCCCGCTGGGCCCTTAACCCAGAGGTGAATGGACGGAAAGCAGCCTCTGCCATGAGTTTAGGGCAGTCTTATTGTCCTTTAGTAGCCTTTTCAGAGAGCATATTTGATCTCATAAAAACCCTTCCTGAGACGGTATCTGATTTCTAGAAATGGCTGACCTTTTCCTCCTCCCTTCCCTGCCATTAATCTTTTTCTCACTAAACCTTTTCTCACTCATTTCCAAGAGGCGAGTCTCTCTAAACTTTGGAAGAGGAGGTGACAAATTTCCTCTTTACTTTCTGCACATCAATGTATCTTCCAGTGACTAGAATAAACATTGTTGTAGACTATGGTTATATATTTTCGTGCACATTTTATTTCACTCAAAGGGAAAGCTTTGCTATTGATTTTTGCATGAGAATCTTGTTTACTGTAAATCTATATGGTTATTTTACTTGGGTGAAAGTGCTTCTTTCTGTCCCTTGTTCATTCCTAGGCATGATACATTAAATTCAGATCCAGTTAATGACAATGTTCTTCCCTAAAACAATCTATGTTACAATAATCTTTATTTTTCCATTCCACATTTACATAAGCTAGATTTGCAGGAATATTATGGAAAAAACTGGAAGCAAAGAATTGTCACTCTGTGATTTCATTTGGGACTTAAGGCTATTATTGATGACCCTGAAATATCACTCTTCAACAGAAATTGTGTATAAAAATTAAAATATTATTTTTAATGACCATCAAGTCTCTAAGTGTTTTAGGCATTTTTCCTCTGGTTTGAGTTATCTTTAAATTTAATAGTAGTATATACTCAGTAAATGTTTTGTATTGGAAATGTAGTGCTTACTGTATCGGATGGGACTTTCTTATCCAATCAGTTTATTTGCACGCAGGTGAAAATTTCCTGTGGCAGGAATGAGAAAGGTTCTGATAGGACAAAATCCTGGTTCACTCCAGGGTTTCAGTAGGAAAAAAAAAGGAGAAGGAGGAGTAGAAGGAGGAGAAGGAGGAGGAGAAGGAGGAGAAGGAGGAGTAGAAGGAGGAGAAGGAGGAGGGGGAGGAAAAATAAAAGGCAAAACAAGCACATAAGCATGGGGACGGGCTCTTGTTTTCCACTCAGTTTACTTGCAGGCATGTGGAAATTCCCTGTGGGCGGAATGAGAAGGGTCACAGAGAAACTGACCACCAAATGCCTCTTAGTTGGGTGAGCAATCCAGAAAAAAAATCCGAGGGTCCAACCGAAACTTGAAGCCGAGTCGCTGGCATCGGGTCCCGGGCGCTCACCGTTACCCCGCGGAGCAGGTGCAGACGCGCTTTCTAAGCCCCTTACGGGGTGACCTCCGCTCCCGAAGGCGCCTCCGCTGAGGGGTAAAGGCCCACCTGCTTTTCCGCCTGTAGGAGAAAGTCACCGACGTTTGCCTTTCATATGCCTGCACCCAACACACTTGAGCCCAGTCTTACTGGAAACACACTGATCTCTAACTTCAGGAAGCCCCTCTCCCCGCCTCCCGGCCTTTCTTTCCACGTGGTTCAGGGCCTGGAGCCCCGACTCTACTTGATTGAAACAGAGTGAGGTTGAACCACGCCAGCTCTCGCCGCGCGCAGGTTTCCTGACGCGGCTTCTGTGTTTGGGACCTCACCGAAGGCTCGCAACAGCGCTGCGTGGCGGGCCTTGCTCGCTCTTTACAGGTGAGGAAGCTGAGGCGCACCTGAGCCGCCTCCTTCTGCTTCCATGACAACCGTCTTACATAGAGCGGCGCCCGGCGCTGTTGCGCGCGTGGTGGGAAGAGTCCACCCGCGCCGTAGCGGGACGCTGTGCTTCTGGAGAGCCGAAGTGTTCATACGTGTGTTGGACCACAAGGCCGCAGAAGGTCAGAGCGGCCGTGGAGCAGCTCAGGGGCGCAGCCGAGACGGGAATCTCTCGGGGGGTTCCCAGGACAGAGCGCAGCCCCTCACGCCCCCGAAACCCGGGCAGGGGAGACCCCAAATGGACTCCGGGAAGACTCCCCCGGGCGGCCTCGCGCGTCCCTTCCCGCACACACGCCGGCCCCGCGCTTGAGGCCAAGCCACCAACAAACCGGCTCTGAGCCGGGCTCGCTGCCTTAGGTCAAAGAAGGTTCATTGTCTGCATAGAGGGCACAGGAAATCCTCCTGAGAGAGTAAAAATCCTCCAGGGGAGATTCCAGACTAACGGACCCTGACAGAGTCCAGGAAAAGTCCTTTAAAACTGTTAGAATAATAATAATTTTAAAAAAAGAAAGCAAAATTGGTCTTTCCTCATAACCAGCCACTTCAATTATTTTCCAACGCCAAAAGGAAAAATAGTTCCAACTGCCTGGACCCTGAGAGGTTCCTGAGAGGTTGATGAAAGTGCCTTTGATTGTACACTTCGGATGGGTTCTAGGGTTTGCGAATATGTCTCAATGAAACTGTTTCTTGAAAAAGTGCCCCCATGCAGGACGGTGCTGTGAGTTGAGCAGCAGCGGCTCCCGGCCCAGCAGAGAAGACACACCTGTTCTCTCTGGGCCACCCCCCTACACGCCCCGGAGCGTACAGGAGGATTCTGGGGTCATCAAAACATATCAGATGAAAGGCCAGCACTCTTAACATGAGTGAAGCACTGTAGGAAAGATGATCAAGGCCACAGAAGTGGTCCCTGACCTGAGGAGCTTATTAAGGAATTAAAATCCACGGTGCTGTGGGAAGGGGAGATCAAGGTGCTGAGGAAACACAGATGGGATAGCTAAGCTCAGATAAAAAGAACAAGCAAAGGCCTCAGTCAGAAGGGTTGGGCAGGCTCAGTTAATTTAGTTTTTCAACTTTATAAATTGATTTATATTTGCATTTTATATAAAGGGAATCATAAAATATGTAGTCATTTGTGTCTGCTTTCACTTAGCATTTATTTTGTTTAATATTACCATCTTAAACATTAACATATAATTGTTCAGTTTCAAAGAGAAGCAGTCTTTTATATGCAATATTACCCATATTCATATTTCACATGGGGTTTTACTATGCTATGCAGTCTCATGTTACATTTTTAAAGCTCTCCTTTTAGTAACATACACGACCTTAGACTTTCCCTTTCAACCACTTTCGGACCCTGCTAGTTACAAACATCATTTGTGCTTTTACCATTTCTATTCAATTCCAAAGCTTAGCACACACCTTTTTGACAATTCTGCACAAGTTAACCCTCAACTTTACATTCTATAACCTCATTCTATTTTTCTGGTGACACTTATCCAAGGTAGTAGCTCCATGAGGTTATACAATATATTTAGTTCATAGGAGCACAGTCATACCTTATTTGTCCTTTCGTATCTGGCTTCCTTCACTCAAGATATTCTCCTTCAGGTTCATCGTGTTGTTATATGATTCACGGCTTCATTTCTTCTTACAGCTGCATCATATCCCATCATGTGAATGCACCAGAGTTTCTTTATTCATTTGTAGGTTGATGGATGCCTGGGTCGATTCCAGCTTTTGGCAATCATGAGTAATGCTGCTATGAATATTTGTGTGTTGATGTCTCACTCACCCAATGCTCTCAGTTCTTCTGGATATATACCCAGTAGTGGTATTGCCAGGTCATGTGAGAAATCTACATTCAACTTCTTTAGGAACCGCCAAACAGTCCTCCATAGTGGCTGTACCATTCTACATTGCCATCTGCGGTGAATAAGTCTTCCTATCTCTCCACATTCTCTCCAACACTTGTAGTTTTCTGTCTTTTTAATAGTGCCATTCTCACAGATGTGAAATGATATCTCATTGTAGCTTTGATTTGCATTTCCATAATCGCTGGTGATGTTGAACATTTTTTCAGGTGTTTTTTTTTTTGTCGTTTGTATTTCTTCTTTGGACAAATATCTATTCAAGTCTTTTGCCCATTTTAAAACTGGGTCATTTGTCTTTTTATTGTTGAGTTATTATAGCTTCTCTTTATAGATCATGAATATTAAACCCTTATCAGAGATGTGATTTTCAAATATTGTCTCCCATCAAGTCAGCTGCCTTTTCACCCTTTTGAAAATTCCTGGGAGGTGCAAAAATGTTTAATTTTGAAGAGGTCCCATTTATCTATTTTTTCTTTTCTTGCTTGTGCTTTTCATGTAAGATCCAAGAAAACATGACATACTACAAGAACTTGAAGATATTTCCCTACATTTTCTTCAAGTAGTTTTATGGCCCAGGCTTTTATATTTCAGTCTTTGATCCATTTTGAGTTGATTCTTGGGAGTGAGATAGGGGTCCTCCTTCATTCTTTTCATTGTATATATCTGGTTCTCCCAGCGCTGTTTGTTGTAGAGTTTTGTCCATGTAACATGGACTTAGTTGGTTTGTTAAAAACAAGCTGGTTGCAGAGGTGAAGTTTTATTTCTGGACTCTCAGTTCTATTCCGCTGATTGATGTGTCTATCTTTATGCCCATGCCATGCTGTTTTGACCACTGTAACTTTGTAATATGATTCAAGGTTAGGCAGTGAAAGTCCTCCCACATCATTTTTTTTTTTAGAATGCTTTTGGCTATTTGGGTGCATTTTTCCTTCCAAATAAATTTGGTAATTGCCTTTTCTACTTCTGTAAAGTAGGCTGTTGGAATTTTATTGGTGTGATGCATAGGTTAACGTGTCAACTTTGCTGGGTAATGGTGTCCAGTTGTTTGGTCAAGCAAGCACTGGGCTAGTAGCAATATAAAGACATTTCACAGACTTTAATCATAAGTGAGTTGATTGCATAGATGGCTGATCATATCCACAATCAACTAGAGATTGCCATCAGCAATGAGTGACATCTCATCCAATCAGTTGAAGGCCTTAAAAGGGGAAGTGATTTCAGCATTCAGAGAGAGAATTCCCATCTGTACTTCAGACAGCCAGTATCTCCTGGAAACTGATCAAGGACCTTCATTGGAGTCTCTGGTTTGCAGTTTCCCCTTTGGGATTTGGACTTGTGCATCCCCATGGTAGTATGAGAGAATTTCGTAAAATCACATATGATTTACAGTTATCTCTTGTCAGTTCTGTTTCCCTAGAAAACCCTGACTAATATGATTGGTATTGCAATGAATCTATAAATCAGTTTGTGTAGGATTGACATCTTCACAATATGTAGACTTCCAATTCATGAACATGGAATGTCTTTCCATTTGTTTAGGGCTTCTTTGATTTCTTTTAGCATTGTTTTGTAGTTTTATGAATATAGGTCTTGCGCTTCTTTGGTTAAACTGATTTCTAGTGTTTGAGTCTTTTTGTTGCTATTGGAAATGGAATTTCCCCCAATTTAGTCCTCAAATTGCTCTATACTAGTCTACCAAATCATGACTGATTTTTGAATGTTGATCTTGTATCCTGACCTTTGCTGAACTCATTTATTAGCTCAAGTAGCTTTGTTGTAGATGTGTCAGAATTTTCTAAGTATAGGAGCATGTCATTTGTGAATACTGAGAGTTTAATTTTCTTTTTTCCTATTTGGATGCCTGTTACATTTTTTTCTTGTCTAATTGCTCTAGCTAGAACTTCGAGCACGATGTTGAATAACAAAAGCGACTGGGCAGCCTTCACTTGTTCCCAGTTTAGAGGGAAAGTTTTCAACATCTCCCCAAAGAGCATGATGTTGGCTGTGGGTTTTTCGTATATCCCCTTTATCATATTGAGGAAATTTCTTATGATTCCTATCTTTCAAAATGTTCTCATCAAGCATGGATGCTGAATTTTGTCAAATGCCTCTTCTGCATTGATCAAGATGATTTTTTGTGTGTGTTTTGTTTTGTTAATGTGGTATATTATGGTAATTGCTCCTTTTATGTTGAGTGATCCTTGCATACCAGGGACGAATCCCACTTGTTTGTGGTATGTGATTCTTTTGATATGCTGTTGGATTCTTTTTTTTTTAAGATTTATTATTTATTTATTTCTCTCCCCTCCTCCCCCACCCGCAATTTTCTGCTCTCTGTGTCCATTAGCTGTATCTGTATCCACTTGTATTCTTGTCTGTGGCAACCGGAAATCTCTTTCTCTTTTTGTTGTGTCATCTTGCTGCGTCAGCTCTCCCTGTGTGCTGAGACACTCCTGGGCAGGCTGCACTTTTTTCGCATGGGGTGGATACCCTTATGGGGTGCACTCCTTGCAGGTGGGGCTCTCCTATGTGGGGGACACCCCTGCATGGCATAGCACTCCTTGTGTGCATCAGCACTGCATGTAGGTCAGCTCACCACATGGGTCAGGAGGCCCTGGGTTTGAACCCTGGACCTCCCATGTGGTAGGCGGAGGCTTTTTTGGTTGACCCAAATCTGCTTCCCTGTTGGATTCTATTTGCAACTATTTTCTTGAGAATTTTTGCATCTATGTTCATCAGAGAGATTGGTCTATAATTTTCTTTTCTTGTAGCATCTTTATCTGGCTTTGGTGTGCTGATATTGGCTTTATAAAATGTCTTGGGTAATTTCCCCTTCTCTTTAGTTTTTTTGGAAGAGTTTAAACAGGATCGGTGTTAATTTTTCTCAAAATGCTTGGTAGCATTAACCTGTGAAGCCATCTGGTCCTGGACTCTTCTTTTTTGAGAAATTTTTGATGACTGATTCAATCTCTTTAAATGTGATTGGTTTGTTAAGTTGTTGTTACTGTTGTTGTTGTTTTTGTAGCAACAGTGTAGGTTGAGCATTTCTAGGAATTTATCCATTTCAACTAGATTGTCTAGTTTGTTGGTATACAGTTTCTCATAATATCCTCTTATGATCTTTTTTATTTTTGTGGGGTCAGTCTTAACTCCCCCCCCTTTCATTTCTAATTTTATTTGCATCTTCTTTCTTTTTAAAAATGTTACTCTAGCTAAGGGTTTGTTAATTTTATTGATCTTCTCAAAGAGCCAGCTTTTGATTTTGTTGATTTTCTCTAATTTTTTTTCAATTTTATTTATTTCTGCTCTAATCTTTATTAATTCTTTCCTTCTGCTTGCTTTGGGAATGGTTTGCTGTTCTTCTTCTAGTTTCTCCAGTTGTTCAGTTAGATCTTTGATTTTAGCTCTTTATTCTTTTTTAATTTAGAAGTGTAGGGCTGTAAATTTCCCGCTCAGCACTATCTGTGCTGTAACGCATACGTTTTTGTTGTTGTTGTTGTTTGTTTTTAACTCGGTGGAAAGTGCGAATGCAATCCCCCACCAAAACAAATTTTGCAGTTGAGTTTCCCCATGTGGGGAAATCACTGGAGTCAGCAGCTCCGCAGTGCAATGGATCAGCCTCGCCCTGGGAAAACCACTTTTGCAATCATGGTGTCTTCCCTGCCAGACAAAGAATCATATAAGTTTTGATATGTTGTGTTCTCATTTTCATTTGTCTCAATATATTTACTGGTGTAACTTACAATTTCTTCTTTGATAACATTGATTGTTTAGGAGTGTGTTTTTCTGCCTTCGCACTTTTGCAAATTTCCCCCTTTACCATCTTTTACTGATTACTAGTTTCATTCCATGTGATCTGAGAAGGTGATTTGTATGATTTAAATCTTTTTATATTTATTGAGGTCTGCATCATGACCTAACTTGTGTTGTCTCCTGGAGAAAGATCCAGGGACACTTGAGAAGAATGTATAATCTGCTGACTTGGGATGTAACATTCTGTATATGCTGGTTATGTCTACCTTGTTTATCATATTGTTCAATTTCTCTGTTCCCTTCTTGATCTTCTGTCTAGCTGTTCTATCTAATCATGTGAGTGGTGTGTTGCTGTCTCCAATGATTATTTTTTGTTTTTTGTTTTTTGTTTTTTTCTTTTTTTTTCTTCCAATGATTATTGTAGAGATGTCTCTCTTAAACCTTTCAGTTTGACCAGAATTTGCTTCATGTATTTTGGGGTACCATCATTAGGTATATAGACATTTATGTATGTTAATTCTTCCTGGTGGGTTGTCCCTTTCACTATTTTGTAATGGCCTTCTGCATCTCATAACTTTTTTGCATTTTAAGTTTGTTTTGTCTGATGTTAGTATAGCTACTCCTGCTCTTCTTTGGTTACTGTTTGCATGGAGGATCTTTTTCCAACCTATCACTTTCAGCCATTTTTATCCCTGTGTCTAAGGTTACTCTCTTGTTGGCAGCATACGGATGGCTCATTTATCTTTTTAATCCACTCTTCAGCCTATATCTTTTGATCGAATATTTAATATTCACATTCAATATTACTGTAAATGTATTATTTAGTAGCACCATTTTATTATTTGGATTTCATATGTCATATGTTATTTTCATCTCTCTTTTTACTCTTTGGGTTACCCTTCTTCTATTCTTGCTTACTACACTCTCCTTCAAGTCTCTCTCTCCTGTTTTTTCTTTCAGGCTGTAAGGCTCCCTTTAAAACTTCCTGAATAGGCAGATTCTCTTTTATGAACTCTCTTAGAGCCTGCTTATTTGTGAATATTTTAAACTCATCTTCATATTTGAAGGAGAATTTTACCAGATAAAGAATTCCTAGCTGGTAAAGTTTCTCTTCCAGTATCTTAATTGTGTCATATCACTGTCTTCTTGCCTCCATGGTTTATGAGGAGAAATCCACACTAGGTCTTATTGGGCATCCCTTTTATAAGATGGTTTGCTTCTCCCTTGATGATCTCAAAGTTTTCTCTTTATCTTTCACGTTTGACATTCTGAGTAATATGGTCTTAGAGTAGGTCTGTTCAAATTTATTCTGATTGGGGTGTGTTGTGCTTCTTGGACATGTAAGATCATTTCTCTCATGAGAGTTGAGAAATGTTCTGCCATTATTTCCTTAAATACTTTTCTGTCACTTTTCCCTTCTCTCCCCCTTCTGGAACTCCCATAATACATATGTTGCTGCATTTTGTAATATCATTCAACTCCCTGACCTCTGCTTAATTTTTTTCCATTCTTTTCTCCTTGTGTCCTTCTGTCTCTTCAATTTCAGCTGTTTGTCTTTTATATCACTTATTCTTTCTTCAATCATTTAGAGTCTGCTGTTGTATGCCTCTAATGTGTTTTTGATCTCACCTTATATACCTTTCATTCTCATGAGCTCTGTTATTTATTTTTTTAATTCTAGTTTCCAAATTCTTTTTTGCTCACTCAATGTCTTCTTGCTGTCCTTTGCCACTTTGGTCATATTGTCTTTCAACTTATTCATTTGATTTTGGAAATTTGTGTGAATCTCTTTAATTAGTTGCCTCAAATCCTGTGTCTTCTCTGGGGCTTTGGTATAGTCCTTTGCTTGGGCCATTTCTTCCATTTTCTGATTATGGCTTGTAAATTTTTGTTGATGTCTAAGCATCTTCCATTTTCTGAGTATGGCTTGTAAATTTTTGTTGATGTCTGAGCATCTGATTAAGCTGATGTCATAGGGATTTAGTGGCAGGAAACTGTGTATTACTGCTGTTTTTATTTTTATTTTTTTTAAAGATTTATTTATTTATTTAATTTCCCCCCCTCCCCTGATTGTCTGTTCTTGGTGTCTATTTGTTGCGTCTTATTTCTTTGTCCGCTTCTGTTGTCATCAGCGGCACGGGAAGTGTGGGCGGCTCCATTCCTGAGCAGGCTGCTCTTTCTTTTCACGCTGGGCTGCTTTCCTCAGGGGTGTACTCCTTGCGCGAGGGGCTCCCCCACGCAGGGGACACCCTTGCGTGGCACGGCACTCCTTGCGCGCATCAGCACTGCACATAGCCAGCTCCACACGGGTCAAGGAGGCCCGGGGTTTGAACCGCGGACCTCCCATATGGTAGACGGACGCCCTAACCACTGGGCCAAAGTCCGTTTCCTCTGTTTTTAAATTCTTCATTCAATCTGATCTGTGTCTTTAGGATTATCCCTGTTAGTTGCTCAAACCTGGGCCATGTACCTAGTAATGGGTTCCAGATCTGCTTCAAAGTGCCTTGGGGAGGGAGGCTGAAAAAAAAATCCTCTCTTACTTACATTTTTTTTGAGGTATCAGGATGGGGATTGAACCTGAGACCTTTTATGTGGGAGGCATGCTCAACCACTAAGCCACATCCGCATCCCTGAGTTGGCACCCTCGTGTGTTTGCTCATTGTTTTTACTCATTGTTTTCACTCACTGTATGTTTTGTTTTCTTTAGGAGGCACCAGGAACTAAACTGGGACCTCCCATTGGGAGGCAGGCACTCAAGTACTCCCTTTATTTATTTTTAATTTCCTCACATGTATGTCCTTGATATGCCAGGAGATGGCACTCTTTGGCAGCTATCTCAGTTCAAAGACTGGTGGGAGTACATTTGCTGCAAAAGGGACCTAATCAATGGTGACAGAGGATCCTGCCTGGAGGCTAAGAGACTCCTAATTCAAACATTCTAAAAGGCTGTTCTCCAACATTTGCTGGCATTTGCTCTCTTTTCCCAGGTAGGAAATAATTCCACTCCCCTCTGTATCCTCAACAACCAATCCTGGTCAGAAGAGAGGATGATCGAGGGGGTCACATATCTTTAGTCCCCAGCCAACTCCCAAGGCAAACAATGGCCTGAAAGGGCTTGTGGAACACAGCGGAAGGAAGAAATTATGGGTCAAAAGCTGAGTCACCCTTAGGCTGTGTCCCTCTCTACCAATTCCTGGGGAGGCGGATCCCTGCAGTTTCCTTTGTCTTTAGCTGCCAGGTCAATGATTAGAATTCAAAACTGTCTGTAAGGTAGGGAAGGGCACCAGCAGCTGCAGCTTTAACTCCTAGTTTTGCTGTTTGAGATTATTTTCCATTGTCCCCCTCTCTTCTGGGTGGTGTCCAGGCTTCCTCTGGTGTCCTAAACCTTAGATCATTTTCTCCAGGCTGTTTCTGCCTCTCCTATGGGAAAAGAGAGAATCCTTTGTCTTTCTAGTCCTCCGTCTTCCTGGAAGTTCTCAGTTAATATTTGAGGAAAGAAAATGGTCTGGGAGAAGGCAGCTTCCTGTATACATTGTACTTCTTTCTCTTTTTTTGAAAATAAGTAACAACACATTTTGAGAAACAGTTCTGAGTTTGAAGCCATATCAATGAAATGGTGTACATGTACTTTATTCAAAAAAATTTTTGAGGAATGAGCAGAGAACTGGGATTCCTATCATCAGGGTAGAGGGGAAGGCAAAGACATTTTACAGATAGAAAATAAGAAAAGAAATGTATTAAAAATAGAAATAATTTTACTGTGGCTGGTGACTAGAAGCTAATTTTGGGATGTGAAAGGATTTTTTGGATAATTTGGGATGTGGGAGGAACCGTGACAGATGGGGCTGGGTAGGGCAGCAATCATTAAAAATGCAAAAAGCTGCCAGAGTGAAGTGAAAAAGGTGTTGTCCGTGAGAGAATTCTCAGGTAACAGCAAGGCCTGCTTTCTCACTGCAATTTTTTTAAGACTTATTTTTTTATTTCCCCCACCCCCGTCCTGCTGTTTTTTTGCTGTGTCCATTTGCTGTGTGGTCTTCTGTATCTGTTTCTCTTTACTGTCTTCTCATGTTTCTCCTCTAGGATGCAGATGGATTCCATCCTGGGGACCTCTGGTGTGGAGAGAGGCTCACTGTCAATTGTGCCACCTCTTTTGTTGCATCATCGTATTGCTGGGTGACTCACTTGGGCTGGCACTGGCTCACCGTGCAGGCACTCGGGTGGGCACTGGCTTACCCCGCAGGCACACTGTCTCTTCTTTTTCACCCGGAGGCCCCAGGGATTGAACCCAGGTGCTGCCATGTGGTAGGCAGAAGCTCTACCACCCGAGCCACATCCACGCCCCTATTCTGTGCTTTTTAGAGTAGCATTCCCGCTTTGGGGAATATGGGCAAAAGACCTGAACCGGCGCTTCCGTTGGCCAATGAGCGTATGAAGGATGTTCTGACACCTAAATTAAAGGTGTTTTTGTTTTTTTAGCGAAGACAACTAAGAGACAAAAGACTTAAACGTTTCTGGCAACTTTATTTCTTTACTTTCCTTCCAAAATATTTTCCAGAACTCTTCTATGATGGCTCTGCGGGCGCGGGCGGAGGCGCTGCCCACGGGGCGCGGAGGCCGCCACCTCTGCGCGCTCGCACCCGCAGCTCATCTCCGCCCTTGACCTCATCCCTGGGCCGTCCTTTCTCTTTCAGTTGCTCCCCCTGCACCCCCTGCACCCCCAAAGGCCCTCGAGGGGCTTGGCTCAGGCTTGGCCCCGCCTCTCCCCTGCGGGGCAGCGTCCCGGGCGCGGCGCGGGCGGCACCTGCGTGCCCCGGTCTCTCCCGGCGCGGCGTCCCGGGAGCAGCCGCTCAGCTCCGCGGGCGCTGCCGGGCGAGAACCAGCACCAGGGGGCTCGGGGGGAGGCGCCCCCGAGCTCGGAATCCCGCTCCTGCGAGGCGGCTCAGAAAGCCGAGACCCCCGCGGGCTGGGAGGCCCGCGACCCTGGAGCGGGTAAGGTGCCGAGCGCCCTGGGCCAGGGGAGAGTTACTGGAGAGGAAGAAAAGATTTCAAGTGTAATTACTTGGCAGTGTGGGGTTTATCTCAAATCTTGCTAAAGAACACCAATGTTAGGGAGCCAGTTTTCTTCGGGAGTTTAACATAACGCTAGAATATGGGTGATATTATCTTCCTGGTCACCTAATTCGGGAAATCACTCTACTTTGTATCAAGACTCATAGTGTGGTTGATTTCAATTAACACGTGCAGTTTCAGTAAAAGAAAACCAAGAGGCGGGTCAGGGACTTGCAATTCCACGTGGACAACGGTTTTTACTCATCTTGGGCAAAGAGGATTTACCCATTTACTCAGAACCTGAGAATTCTCTCAACTATATGGAATAAATTTAATTGCTTTTCTCAAATCGAATTCCGATTTTGAGAGAATAAAGAGTAGAGAAGGCAGAAACTGATTTTTACCCAGAATCTGATATAAATGACTCATTCTTTTGATGTAAAATTATTTACCTCATTAAAATGGCCTGAAATGCCACTTATGCCCAACCTATCAGTATTTTCTAGCCTTATTTCAAACCACGCTGCCTCTTGATTTACCTGCTGCAGCTTCACTGATGATATTAAACCCTCGTTTTTACAGGATTATGTCCCACCACAGGGCTTTTGCACAGGCCATTTCCTCTTGGAAAACTCTTCTCTCCCCTGTTCATTCTTGAAACCCAGATCAACAAATACTTCCCAAGAGGCTTCTCTGAAGCCCTTAAGTGTAAGAAACCTTAGTTACTCATAGAAAAATATCTCTCCTTCTAGTGATTTTTACATTATTTTGTATTACAACTTGATAACTGTTTATTTCCCTCTGTAAAATGTAAGTTCCATTAGAGCTGTCTACTACAAAGCCTAGTTTATAATAAGCAACTAATAAAAGTTAGTAAAAATGAATGCTTAAAAATACACACCTAACCAGAGATTTCCTCTGCTCTCCCCGCTGTCCGCCTCCCCCCTTGCTGCTCTTGGGATCTGGGCCATGTTTGGTAAATCCCCACTATTTCCACAGATGCTTCTGAGGGGCTGAAGGGTGGCAGCTAGTCACTGGTTCATGCTTTCACTCACAAAATACTGAACTCAGCCATCTCTCTTCATCTGGCTCCTCTGGTTGTTTTAAACATCCAGCCTAGTTCTAGGGTTAACACCTACTCAATTCCAATGCCCCCTTTCCTACTCATTTTTTTCTGATGGAGAGAGTGATCTGTAAAACTTCCTCCTGCACCATTCTTACCTGCACATTCTCAATCTCTGTCCTTTCACAGGAGAGTTTGACCCATTTACATTAAACTAACTACTGGTAATGCAAGGTTTATTTTTGCCATTCAATTCTTTGGTTTTTAAAGTCTTACACCTTTTTAAAAAATTATTGAAGTATGTCACTCATACATAAACAATAAATGTATAGTAATACCTGTGAACTTACAAAACAAATATATATAGCGTCATACAGGACTCTCATAATCCACCCTACCACCAATAACTTGCACTGTTGTTAAACATTTTTAACTAATGATTAAAGAGTATTGTGAAAAAATTACTACTAACCAAAGTATTTTCCCCCAACCCACCCTATTATTATTATTATCTTTATATCAATTATATATGAACATACATAAACAATAAGTGTATAGTAAAAGTTGTGGACTTACAAAGCAAACATGCATAACATTATGCAGGAGTCCTATATATCAACCCTCCACCAACACCTTGCATTGTTGTGAGACATTTATTACAGATTATGAATGAATGTCAAAATCTTACTACTAATTATAGTCCTTATCTTACATTTGGTGTGATTTTCCCCAAACCCACCCTTTCACTATTTTTTTAAATATACTTTTTATGACAGAAGTTGTAAACTTATAAAACAATCATGTACTTGTGCACAATTCCCAAACATCATCCATCTATCAACATATCACACTGTGGTGGAACATTTGTTACAGATAAAATAATATCATCTGATTGTTACCACGTCCATAGTATACATTTGGCATACATTCTCCACATTATCCCATTATTAACACAGTGTATCTTTGGCATAGATGCAAGCATATTACAATATTACTGCTAACCACACTTCACGGGTTACTCCATTTGTATTTTCCCCAAGCTTCTCTCATTCCCACCACCATACAGTAGTCATGTACATTTGCTCTGGCTCACAAAGGACACTCTTGCATGTGCACCATCAATCGCAATTCTCATCCACCTCTTGGTTTACTGTGCTACTCAGTTCCTAAATTATTCTCTAGCATTCTATCAATTGGCGTTTACATCTCTGGACTAGCATTTTCAGCTACCTCCATTTTTAAACTGTTACTCACTATTTGTTACCATCCTCTCTATACATATCCACACTTGTATATTAAAGCTAATTAAAACTTCTACATACATTAAATATCAGTAGTCCATCTCAATCCTTCTCTTATCTCCTTTAAGAATCTACCACCTGCCACCAGGGCTTGAAGATATTTTCCTACAATTTCTTTTAGAAGATTTATGGTTCTTGCTTTAATTTTTAGGTTTTTCGATCCATTTTGAGTTAATTTTTGGATAAGGTGTGAGATAGGGGTCCTCTTTCCTTCTTTTGGCTATGGATGTCCAGTTCTTTCAGCACCATTTGTTGAATGGACTGTTCTGCCCGAGCTGTGTGGATTTGACAGGCTAGTAAAAAATCACTTGACCATACCTGTGAGGGTCTGTTTCTGAGCCATTAATTTGGTTCCGTTGGTCTATGTGTCTTTATGCCAGTACCATGCTGTTTTTACCACTATAGCTAGGGAATATAATTTGAAGTCTGGAGATGAGAGTTCACTTTTCCTTTTTAAGATGTTTCTGGCTAATTAGGACTCCTTACCCTTTCAAATAAATTTGATAATCATGTTTTCAATTTTAAAAAATGCTGGTGGAATTTTTATCTGGATTGCATTGAATCTGTATATCAATTTGAGTAGAACTGACGTCTTAATGATTTCTTAATGATATTTAGTTCTCCAATCCATGAGCATGGAATGTTCTTCCAGTTATTTAGACTTTAAAAAAATTTTTTTAACTTTGAGTTGCAGTTTCCTGAATACAAGTGCTTTACATCATTGATTAAGTTTATTCCTATTTGAGTTTTATCTGTCATATATTTTTTCTTTATTTTTTTCTCTTTTCTTTTTTTTTTCTGGCGCAGCATAGGCCCGGCCCAGGGAGAGCACAACACCACAGCATCGATCGTGTAGTGTCATATTTTATTTACCCCACTCTTTTGACACTTCCGATTGCTTTTATTGATATAATCTTCATTTCTAGACTCTCTTCCATGCCTTTCTCTCCTTCCTTTTCTTTTCAAGCTCTAGCACACCCTTTAACATTTCCTGAAAATCTGATCTTTTGGTTAGATATTTTTGTTTATCTGTGAATATTCTAATCTTGCCCTCATTTCTGAAAAATAATCATGCCAGATATAAGATTCTTGGCTGGAAGTTTTTCTCTTATAGTACCTTAAATATCATACCACTGTCTTCCTGCCTGCATGGTTTCTGGTGAGAAATCAGCACTTACTCTTATTGGGTATCCCTTATATGTTTTGCATTGCTTTTTCTCTTGCTGTTCTCAGAATTCTCTCTTTGTCTTTGGCATTTGACATTCTTATTAGTATGTGTCTCAGAGTTGGTCTATTTGATTCTTTTTGGATCAGAATATGTTCTGCTTCTGAGACATGGATATTGATGTCCTTCAATAGGGGTTGGGAAATTTTCTACCATTATTTCTTCAAATATTCCTTCTTCCTCTTTGCCCTTCTCTTTTCCTTCTGGGACACCCATGACACATATGTTTGCATGTCTTTTGCTGTCATTTAGTTCCCTGAGACCTTGTTCAATTTTTTTCTATTCTTTTATTCATCTGTTCTTTTGTATGTTCACTTTCAGAGGCCATTTCTTCAAGCTCACCAATCCTTTCTTCAGCCTCCTCAAATCTGCTATTATATGATTCCAATGTTGTTTTTTTTAAAGATTTATTTTATTTATTTTTCTTCCCTTCCCTCCTGCTTCCCATTCTGCTCTCTTATGTCCATTCGCTATGTGTTCTTCTGTGTCTGCTTGCATTCTTGGTGGCACTGGGAATCTGCATCTCTTTTTCTTATGTCATCTTGCTGCATCAGCTCTCCATGTGTGCAGCACCACTCCTGGGTGGGTTGCACTTTTTTTTTTGCATGGGGCGCCTCTCCTTGCAAGGGGCACTCCTTGTGCATGGG
This sequence comes from Dasypus novemcinctus, assembly GCF_030445035.2. NCBI lineage: Eukaryota > Metazoa > Chordata > Mammalia > Cingulata > Dasypodidae > Dasypus > Dasypus novemcinctus. Next base: position 62,940,968 of record NC_080694.1, read on the forward strand.
GCTCCCTACGCGGGGGACACATCCCCTGCATGGCATGGCCTCCTTGCTCCTGGCAGCACTGTGCATGGGCCAGCTCACCACATGGGCCAGGAGGCCTTGGGATTGAACCCTGGACCTCCTATGTGGTAGTCAGATGCTCTATCAGTTGAACCACATCCTCTTCCCCCATGTTTTAAAAATTTCATTTATTGTGCCTTTCATTCACATAAGATCTGCTATTTTTCTATGTATACTTTCAAAGTCTTCTTTGTGCTGATCTAATGTCTTCTTTCTATCCTTAATCTCTTTAGCCATCTCATTGAATTTATTAAGGAGATTTGTTTGAACATCTATGATTAGTTGTCTCATTCCTTTATGTCATATGGAGGCTTATCTTGTTCCTTTAAATGAGCCATGTCCTCCTGTTTCTTGGTGTGGATTGTGATTTTTCATCAGTGTCTTGGCATCTGGCTTACTAGTGTATTTATTCTGGGTGCAGTTTTTCTCTTTAGTTTAGGACTTCCTACCCTTTCTCCCTTGGTGGTTGTGCAGTAGGAGCCAAGGATGTAGTTGGTTCTTTAAGCTGTGGAGGCTCAAGCTGCCCTCATTGCCCCAGGGACTGATGATGCTTCTCCCAAATTTCTCCTTTGCCAGAGGTAGGATAGAGTCACAGCTGTGTGGAATAATCCAGTCATGCAGGCCTAGATTGCGGTTGCCCAGAGAGACTGATGAAGCTTCATGCCCCTTTCTCTCCTGCGTGGGGCAGGGATGGAGCTGCAGGTACAGGCAGCAATCTTTGCAGTGTGGGTCCAAGATGACCACAGTTGCCCCAGTAGACTTCCATTTATTTAGTCTGTGCCACCTAAAGGTACCTGCAGTTACCTGGATAGCCTGGTGCAGGACCCATCAGCTTCCTCCCTGCCAGAGGTGGGGCTGAAGCCTAGGCTAGGGCTGCAGGGCAATTTGGGTGAAAGAAACAGGTTCCTATAGTTACTGTGATTTTAGATCAGCCAGGCTTCCCCTCAGGCTGGAGGTGGAGTAAAAATAGTGACTACTGGCCTCCTCCAGACTTGGACAGATTTACACCCTAGCTGTTCCTAGGGTTATACCTTAGCCAGTTGAGCCTAATAATCAGTAGCCAAAATCTGTGGCCAACCGTCTCCTCCTCCCCTGTCTTTGGCAAACGGAGCTTCCAATTCCAGCCACAGAATAGCTCCTGGGGCTGCCCATGCCACCAAAATAGAACAATCACCAGCCTCCATGGCTTGGCTGGCAAACTCCCAGAGAGGCTGGCACAGGTACCCCCAGCCTCCTCCCTCCCAGAGGTGGGGCTGGTGCTTAGGCTAGACCTGCAATCTGATCTGGATGGAAAGAAGCCAGTCTCTACCAGCACTGTGACTGTCCATCTGCCTTGCTTCTCCTCCTGCCAGGTGCAGAGTTAAGATGGCAGCTCCTGGCCTCTTTTTGACTTGTACAGGCTCAAACTTTACCTATTCTCAGAATTTTAATCAACCCATTGAATTTACTCATCATTAGCTGAGGTTGGTGCCCAAATGTGTCTTCTCCCCCCATTTTTGGGAAGAGGAGCTTTCAATTGCAGCCACAGAATAGCTCCCAAGGCAGTTCGTGCCTCCAGTGGAGGATGGGCACTGGCCTCCAGGGTGTGGCACACTGTACTTATGAATCTTCTCTGCAGATGGGCAGTCTCCTCCTTCCATTCCTTCAAGGATGTTGCAGGATACTCTTCTGTTCTCCTGGAGCCCCCAAACAGGTGCTTCAGCTGGCTCCAGATAGCTCTGTGTGTTTACTACTTGCCCTGTAGCAGGAGCTGATTCTAGCAGCTCCTTACTCTGCCACCATCTTGCTGGTTCTCTCCTTATACCTTTTATGGTCACTCATTTATTCCACTACAACTTATTTTTTATTTAGCTGATAACTTGTATTGAATTTTTAGAATGCCTTCTAATATCCTTTTGTGCGTATTTTTTTCAGAATTAACTTTATGATTACTATGGTGCTTAAATTTAACATCTTGAATCTACAACAATCTTTTGTGGTATGATATAGTCTACTGTGGATTGAATTATATACCCCAGAATAACATGCTCTTAATCTTAAACCATTCATGTGAGTCTGACCCCTTTGTAACTAGGACCTTTTGATGACATTCTTTTTTGAATCCAAATGGGTCTTAATCTTATTTACTGGAGGCCTTATAGAGAAAACCACAGAGAAAAGAACCACTGGGCGTGTACAGAAGGGGGAAGCCAACGGAAATGGAAAGAAAGTGAGAAATCACTGCTTTTTGGCTTGCTATATGACAAAAATGCCAAGGACCAAGGCTCAATGGCAGGCAGATCCACAATGCCAGTGTTGGGGGAGATAGCATCACTCTCTGACACCTTGATTTTGATTTTGGACTTTTCATAACCTCAAAACCATGAGCCAATAAATGCCTGTTGTCAGGGTAACACATTGTATGACTTTATTTGTTTTAGCAGCTAGGAAACTAAAACACTAACTTAACTTCAATAATATACACAAGCTATCTTTCTATACTCCTCCCCACCCCACCTTTTATTGTTCTTGACACAAATTACATTTTTTAACATTGTGTGTACAATACCATAGAGCAATCCTTGCTTTTTAATTGCATTTTAGATTCTGTAAAAATTAAAAAGTGGAGTTACAAATCAAAAATAGTTGTGGCATTTATATTTATCCAAGTAGTTACCCTTACCAGAGATTTTTATTTCTTCATATGGCTTTTATCTACTATCTAGTGTCCTTTCTTTTATATCTGAAGAGCTCTCATTAGCATTTTTTGTAAAGCTGGTTTGGTGGTGACAATCTCCCTTAGCTTTTTTTCCTTAAGATTGAAAAGTTTATTTATTTCTTTCCTCTCTCTCCATTGTCTGCTCTCTGTGTCCATTCACTGTGCTTTCTTCTGAGTCTGCTTGTCCCAATCCTGGGACCTTCCAGAGTGGAATAGAGGTGATCATTTTCTTGTGCCACTCCAACTCCCTGGTCTGCTGTGTCTCTTATTATCGCTCCTCTGTGTTTCTTTTTGTTGCATCATCTTGCTGTGCCAGCACTCCTGAGAGGAGCAGCACTCCTGAGCAGGGCAGCAGCCCAATTACTTGAGCCACATCTGCTTCCCCCTTAGCATTTTTTACATTAAAAATATGCTTTAATACCTCCATCATTTTTGAAAGATGGTTTTGCCAAATACAGAATTCTTGGTTGGCAGTTTTTATTTTCTTTCATAAGGCTTTAAATGTCATCCCCTTGCTTTCTTGCTTCCATAGATTCTGGTGAGATATTGATATGTAATCAATATTTAATCTTGAGACTCCGCTGTATGGGACATGTTGCTACTCTTGCTGCTTTCAAGATTCTCTCATTGTATTTGGCATTCACCAATTTGATTATAATGTGCCTTGGTGTGGATCTCTTTAGGTTTATTTTGTATACAGATTGCTTCTCAGATGTGTATATTTATGTCTTTGATTAAATCTGAAAAGTTTTCAGACATTGTTTATTTTAATATTCTTACTGCCTCTTTCTTTGCCTTCTCCTTCTGGGACTCTCCAAACTTGTATATTGGTGTCCTTGAAGGAGTCCCACAGGTATCTTAGAATCTTTTCACTTTTCTTCATTCTTTTTTCTTTCTATTCCTGAGACTGAATACTTTTAATAGTCTTATCTTCAAGTGCATGGATTCTTCTTCCAGCTCCAATCTGCTATTTAACCCATTCAGGGAATTTTAAAAATTTAAGATATTGTGGACTTCACCTCTATTTGTTTCCTTTTTACAATTCCTAACTCTTTACTCAAATTCTTGTGCTGTTCATATAGAATTTACCTGATGTCCCTTAGTTCTTTATCAATGTTTTCTTTTAACTCTATATAAAAATTAAGAATTTCTGTTCTTCCAAAGACCCCATTAAGAGAATGAAATGACAACCACAGAGCAGGAAAGAATATTCAGAAAATAGGTATATGAGAGGACTTGAATCCCAAATATATAAAAAAACTCCTACAGATCATTATGAAATACAGACATCCTAATAAAACAGGAGAATGGAAATGACAAATGTTCCACAACAATGCAAAGTTTTGGTAGAAGGACAATATATGGGAATTCTGCACAGTATGTATGATTTTTTTTTGATAGGAAATATCAGGTATTGAACCCAGGACCTCATACATGGGAAGCAGGCACTCAACCACTGAGCTAAACCTGATCCTCCATGACTTTGCTAATAAAAAAATATATATCTTGGGGGTTGGTGTAGCTCAGTGGTTGTATATATGTATAAATTTATATATATATATATATATATATATAAGTGAAAAGAATACACATCCACCACCTATTTTGTTCTCTGTTTGTGGTATCTGTGGAAACCTGAGGGGAAGGCATTATGGAGTTTAAGTTCACCCAAGTCATGTGGATAATAAGGAACCAAGGATCACCAGGTTCCCAACCCATGTGCTGGGAAATTGAAATTCAAACATGCACCAATCTGTAGCTATGTAGTCAGGGGAGAGAGATGTAATTAACATACCCTCTGTAACATGAGGGAATTAATTTAATTATTCACACTAACAGGGTAAAGGAAAATTATGAATTACAGGCTATTCAAAAATGAATCACTTTCATTTTGGGGGGAGCAATATTCTCTTGACCACTTCCATGGGATTCTGCACCACCCTGTGAAATTTTTCATTTAAATTAAGAAGAAAGCAGCTAGTTTCTAACTACTTCGTGAAAACATTTTAGTGATGAAATCAAGTTGAAATGTGGCAAAAAAATAAAGGGAAATACATCACCATCCCATAAACCCATGGTGAGATTGGCATTTGATGTGTGAAGAGTCAAGAGCAGTAAATAAGGGACCCAGAAAAAGAAAAAGAGCATTCTGTCTGCTGTAGTCTCGGGGCACATACTGATTCTAGGAGCTCCTTACTCCGCCGCCATCTTGCTTTTTACGGTTGTTAAAGATGGCAATGTCATGAAAGACAAGAAAAGCCTGAGAACCAGTCCTAAGTAAAAGGAAACTAAACTGACATAACTAAATGTTGGGGACAAAATAGATATGTATTCTTTTCACGTTTTAATCTTAATCTTAAACAACCCCCAGTTTCTCTAGCCTCACGTCTTAACATTTTCTAGTGGACAACTGGGCGTAGCCCATCCCTAACCCCCTCAGCACTGCTGTCTTCCCCAGCCAAACACTGTTCCGGATGAGATAAGAAAGTCTGCACTCCTTGGGTCATGATTCCAAAACGTTCATTTTCAGGCACCAAAGAAGGGCAGATTTGAGCGCTTTGCACCATAGCCAGAAATTTCTGGAAATCTGACTTTTCTAGATGATGCTCGAGCTTTTTATATGCCTGTATTTTTGTGAGGTACTTGTGTGTTTAATTGGGTACCTGGGAGAAGCTTTTGATTAAGTCTCAGAGGTTAAAAAAACCAAAACTTTTTATTCTGAAATTATTTCAGATTTACATAAGAATATACCTAGACTGGAAAGAGGATTCCAGTATTTCCTTACCCAAGATCAACTTGCCACATTTCCTTTATTGTTATCATCTCTTATTCTGTATAATATCCATTTCTCTGTTTTGAGCATAGATTGCATACAGCATGACTCTCTACCCCTTAATAATGCAGTCTATTTCCTAAGAACTAGCGTGTTCTATTGCAGTAGAGCTATTAAGTTCAGGAAAATTAATATTTATACAATACTAATCTATTCTCTATATTTCAATCTCACCAATTGCCCCCAAAATGTTTTGCATAGCGGAATTTTTCGGTTCAAGTTTCAGTCGAGGGTCATCTATTGCATTTAGTTATGTCAGTTTAGTTTCCTTTTACTTAGGATTTGTCCTCAGGCTTTTCTTCTTTCATGACAATAGCCATCTTTAAAATGTAGAGACGGGTAGTTTATAGAATGTCTGTTGCCTCATTTCACCAAATTTGTGTATTGTAGATAGCAGAGTGTGAAAGAAAGTAAAAAATGAACAATTTTTAAAATGTATTGACTTCCGGCAAGATGGTGGCTGAGTGAGCTTGCCTTGCCGTCTCTCCTGGGAAGAGGCAGCTGGGCACCGCTGGAGGTTCTCCGGGACCAGGCTTTTTCAGGATTTTTTCAGGGCAGGAAGTGTCTGGACATCGATTTGGTGGGAAGGTAACAGAAAGGACTGGTCTATAAGATATAAATTGGGACTTTTCAGGAGGGAGAGGCAAGATGGCGGTTGAGTGAACTTCCCGGTTACTAGCTCCTGGGGGGAATCGGCTGGGAGGCGTCGGAGACTCTTTGGGACCGGCTGTTTCGGGATTTTTCCTGGTCCGGAGGTGTCTGGACATTGATTTGGAGGGAAGGTAACAGAGAGGATCCATCTGTGAAATATACACGGAGATCCCAGCTACGTGTGGAGGATTCCCTCCTTGGGTAGGTGGAGCCGAGGCAGCTACCACCGCGGCGGGTGGCGGGCGGGAGAGCCGAGCCGCGCTGCGCCGCGCCGGGCGGCGGGCGGGAAAGCCGAGCCCGGCCAAGCCCAGCCGAGCCCAGCCGAGCCGCGGCGGGCGGAGGACCGGAGCCCAGCTGAGCCCAGCCGAGCCTGGCGGCGGGGTTTCTGTTCTTTGGTTTTTTTTGTTTTTTGTTTTTTGTTTTTTTTTTTATTTTATTTTCTGTTGTTGTTGTTGTTCTTATTGTTCTTTTTTTTTTTTTTTCTTCAATCCTCTCTTTCTTGTCCCCAATATTCTTCTTATACTATTTTACCTTAACAATACAATAGGTCCTATAGGAAATACCTCACATTTGCTGGGTTTCCTCACCCTCCACTGCCTCATTTCTCTGTGAATAGATTTAGCCTATCTACACTATCCCCTTTCCCCTACAACTTGATATCCTTCACCATCTGCTATCTCTCCTATATTCCATCTCGCTTTCTTTGATCCACAAAGTGTCTAACTCTTAATTTCTAATACCTTTGTTTAGTTTTCCATCTGGTATTCGTCTTCTCTGTAAACTATTACCTTTCTTTTCTCTTTCCCTCTCTCACGAAAACAATAGCCTCTTAGTATGTACCACATTCCTCCCATACTCAGTCGTCTACCTCATTATAGGTACTTTCCTACTACTATAACTCTACACAATTTACATGATCTAACCTCCATCCTCCCAGAACTCATATTGTTGCTTTGTAAACACATATCACCAATACTACTTCACACTTTTTCCTTCCTTACACAATTGACTTTCCCCAGCACTAATACTTTCCTTTAAAGTGAGCTTAACTAGCAATAAGAAATTGGAATAAGAAGAACAAAGTGACAAAGAGAAGATATAACACTTACGCAAAAACAACAGCTAATTAATCTCCAAGACTAGACAAAGAAGCTAAGGAACTGATTAAACCCGTCAAGAAAAAATGTTGACAAGACAGCAACAAAAATCTACAAACCAAACCAGTAATCAGGAAAACATGGCTGAATCCAATCAACAAACTGAAAATCAGGAAGGGGGGCAGGACTTCGCACAAGCAATGAAAGATCTCAGAACATTTATCACTGACAAATTTGATGAAGTAATGAAAGAGGTTAACAGCGTGAAGACAACACTTGGAGGGGAAATTGCAGACATGCGCAAAAAAATAACAGATATGATGGAAATGAACACACAATTCAAGAACTCAAAAATACACTTGCAGCAAATATCAGCAGACTAGAAGAGGCAGAGCAGAGAATTAGTGATGTGGAAGACAGTGCATTGGAAATCAAACAGATAGTAGAAGTGGTCAATAAAAAGGTAGAAAAAATCCAGATAGGACTTAGGGACCTGAATGATAACGCAAAACGCTCAAACATACGTATTATAGGCATTCCAGAAGGAGAAGAGAAGGGAAAGGGGTCAGAAGGAGTGTTGCAGGAAATAATGAATGAAAACTTCCCAAATCTACTGAAAGAGACAGATGTACATATCCAAGAAGCACAGCGCACTCCACTGGTCATAAACCCCAACAGGCCCACCCCAAGACATATACTTGTCAAATTATCCAATGCTCAAGACAAAGAAAAAATTCTAAAAGCAGCAAGAGAAAAGAAAACCATCACATACAAGGGAAACTCCATAAGATTAAGTGCTGATTTCTCATCTGAAACGATGGAGGCAAGAAGGCAGTGGTATGATATAGTCAAGGTACTAAAGGAAAAAAATTTCCAACCAAGAATACTCTATCCAGCTAAACTAGCATTCAAAAATGATGGAGAGTTCAAAATATTCACAGATAAACAGAAACTGAAAGAGTATATCAACAAGAAACCTCCCCTTCAAGAAATTCTTAAGGGAATTCTGCAGGAAGAAAGGAAAAAACAGGACAGTCAGAGATGGAGGAGAGTGTAAAAGCAACAAGAAAGACAAAAATAGAAGGGGAAAATAAAATAATACAAACAAAATATAACAAACACAAATCCAACCAAAATATGGCTACCATAAATAACTCTCTAAACGTAATAACACTGAATGTCAACGGATTAAACTCACCTATCAAAAGATTCAGAATGGGACACTGGATAAGGAAATACGACCCATCTATATGCTGCCTACAAGAGACACATCTTAGACCCGAGACTCATGGAGGTTGAAAGTGAATGGCTGGAAAACAATCATACAAGCAAACAACAACCAAAAAAAGGCAGGAGTAGCTATATTAATATCAGACAAAATAGACTTTAAATGCGAAACAATTGTGAGAGACAAAGAAGGATACTATATTTTAGTGAAAGGGACAATTTGTCAAGAAGATCGAACAATCATAAATATTTATGCTCCTAACAAGGGCGCCTCTAAATATGTGAGGCAAACGCTGGAAAAACTAAGTGAAAGAATAGATGCATCTACAATTATAGTGGGGGACTTTAATACACCACTATCAACTCTGGACAGAACATCTCAAAAGAGAATCACTAAAGAAACAAAACATTTGAACAGTATATTAGAAGAGCTGGATCTAATAGACATATATAGATCATTACACCCAAACACAGCAGGATACACATTTTTCTCAAACGCACATGGAACATTCTCCAAGATTGACCATATGCTAGGCCACAAAGAAAGGCTTAATGAATTCAGAAAGATCGAAATCATACAAAACAATATCTCTGACCACAGTGGAGTCAAGCTGGAAATTTGCAAGGGACAGAGACCCAGACTTCACACAACAATTTGGAAATTAAACAGCACACTCTTAGAAAAACAGTGGGTCAAAGAGGAAATCTCAAAAGAAATCAATGACTACCTTGAAACAAATGATAATGATAACACAACATACCAAAATTTATGGGATGCAGCAAAAGCGGTACTGAGAGGGAAATTTATAGCCATAAATTCATATATCAAAAAAGAAGAAAGAGCAGAAATTGAAGAATTAACTGCACATTTGAAGGAATTAGAAAAACAACAACAAAGTAACCCAACAGGAAGAAGAAGGAAGGAAATAACAAAGATAAGAGCAGAACTAAATGAAATAGAAAATAAGAAAGCACTTGAAAAAATAAACAAGACCAAGAGCTGGTTTTTTGAGAAGATCAACAAAATTGACAAACCTTTAGCGAGACTAACAAAGAAAAAAAGAGAAAAGATGCAAATACACAAAATAAGAAATGAGAAAGGTGATATCACCACTGACCCCACAGAAATAAAGACTATCATAAGAGGATACTTTGAAAAACTATATTCCAACAAAAATGACAATTTAGAGGAAATGGACAAATTCCTAGAAATACATAAGCAGCCCATACTGACGAAAGAAGAAATTGATGATCTTAACAAACCAATCACAAGCAAAGAGATAGAATCAGTCATTAAAAATCTCCCAACTAAGAAGAGCCCAGGGCCAGACGGCTTCACAGGTGAATTCTACAAAACATTCTGGAAAGAACTAACACCAATCCTGTTGAAACTATTCCAAAAAATCGAAACAGAAGGAACACTGCCTAATTCCTTCTATGATGCCAACATTACCCTAGTACCAAAGCCAAACAAAGACACCACAAGAAAGGAAAATTACAGACCAATTTCTCTAATGAACCTAGACGCAAAAATACTTAACAAAATACTTGCTAATCGTATTCAACAACACATTAAACGAATTATACACCATGACCAAGTGGGATTTATTCCAGGTATGCAAGGATGGTTCAACATAAGAAAATCAATCAATGTAATACACCATATAAACAGATTGAGAGAAAAAAACCACATGATTATATCTATAGATGCAGAAAAGGCATTTGACAAAATACAGCACCCCTTCCTGATAAAAACACTCCAAAAGATTGGAATACAAGGAAACTTTTTGAACATGATAAAGAGTATATATGAAAAACCTAAAGCCAACATTGTTTACAATGGCGAAATCCTGAAATCCTTCCCTCTAAAATCAGGAACAAGACAAGGATGCCCATTGTCTCCGCTCCTATTTAACATTGTCTTGGAAGTACTGGCTCGAGCACTGAGACAAGAACCAGATATAAAAGGCATTCAAATTGGAAGGGAAGAAGTCAAAATTTCATTATTTGCAGATGACATGATCCTATATATAGAAAACCCTGAGAAATCTACAACAAAGCTCCTAGAACTCATAAATGAGTTTAGCAAAGTCGCAGCTTATAAGATCAATGCGCAAAAATCAGTAGCATTTCTATACACCAATAATGAGCAAGATCAGGAGGAAATCAAGAAACAAATACCATTCACAATAGTAAATAAAAAAATCAAATACTTAGGAATAAATTTAACTAAAGAGGTAAAAAACTTATACATCGAGAACTATACAAGATTGTTCAAGGAAATCAAAGAAGACCTAAATAAATGGAAGAATATTCCCTGTTCATGGATAGGAAGACTGAATATTATTAAGATGTCTATCCTACCAAAACTGATCTACACATTCAATGCAATCCCAATAAAAATCAACACAGCCTTCTTTAAGGAACTAGAAAAACTAACTATGAAATTTATTTGGAATAAAAAGAGGCCCCGAATAGCCAAAGACATATTGAAAAAGAAAAATGAAATAGGAGGAATCACACTTCCTGACTTCAAAACATACTACAAAGCTACAGTAGTGAAAACAGCATGGTACTGGCATAAGGAGAGACACACAGACCAATGGAATCGAATTGAAAGTTCAGATATAGAACCTTATGTATATAGCCATATAATATTTGATAAAGCCACCAAACCCTCACAACTGGGAGAGAATGGCCTATTCAACAAATGGTGCCTGGAGAACTGGATAGCTATATGTAGAAGAATGAAAGAGGATTACCATCTCACACCTTATACAAAGATCAACTCAAGATGGATCAAAGACCTAAATATAAGAGCCAAGACCATAAAGACCTTAGAAAGCAGTGTAGGGAAACATCTACAGGACCTTGTAATAGGAAATGGCTTCATGAATATCACACCAAAAGCACGAGCAGCAAAAGAACAAATAGATAAATGGGACTACCTCAAAATTAAAGCCTTCTGCACCTCAAAGGAGTTTGTCAAGAAAGTAAAAAGGGAACCCACACAATGGGAGAAAATATTTGGCAACCATATATCTGATAAGAGACTTATAACTTGCATATATAAAGAACTCATAGATCTCGAAAACAAAAAGATAAACAACCCATTTAAAAAATGGGAAAAAGATTTAAACAGACACTTCTCCAAAGAAGAAATACAAATGGCTAAAAAGCACATGAAAAAATGCTCCAAATCCCTAGCTATCAGGGAAATGCAAATCAAAACTACAATGAGATACCATCTTACTCCCATAAGATTGGCAGCCATGAAAAAAACAGTAGAATACAAATGCTGGAGAGGATGTGAAGAAAGGGGAACACTCATCCATTGCTGGTGGGAATGCAGAAGGATCCAACCATTCTGGAGGACAGTTTGGCAGTTTCTCAAAAAATTATCCATAGATTTGCCATATGACCCAGCAATACCACTGCTGGGTATATATCCATCAGATCTGAAAACAAGGACACAAACCGATATATGTACACCAATGTTCATAGCAGCATTGTTCACCATCGCCAAAAGTTGGAATCAATCCAAAAGTCCATCAACAGATGAGTGGATCAATAAAATGTGGTATATACACACAATGGAATACTACTCAGCTGTAAGAACCAATACACTACAATCGCACGTGATAACCTGGATGAACCTTGAGAATCTTATGTTGAGTGAAGCAACCCAGGCATTGAAGGACAAATACTATATGACCTCAATGATATGAAATAAGTTAACTGCCTCAGAGAGCTAGAGTCTGGAAAAGTGGCTTACTGGAAATCGGGGGGTGGAGGAAGGCTGTGAGTTAATGTCTGTAGGGGTGGAATCTGTGATGAGCTGGGGGTAAGTATGAGCACAAAGAAGGGACAAAATGGGGGCAAGGGGTTACCTTCGGGTGGGGTTTTCTGGGTTTGAGGGCGGCTGGGGATGGGAAGAGGGGTAATATGGTCCAAGAAATAGGTGGGAGGGAGGGGCAACATACAAACATGGGAGAGTGCCAGAAGTTCATTGAGAACTAAATGTTGAGTAAAACGTATCAAAGTATAAGTAGGAGGGTTACCTGGTTAGGACACTCAGGGGGTATGGTCTGATGCGGGATCGACTCCGGAGGGAATAGCTGAAGGCTCATTTTGCCAAGGTGGGTTCTACCATTGGGTGGGGTGGACCCATATCCTGGGGAAGACTAATGCCGTCGAATAGAGAGAACTGTATCTCTCGTGAGAAAGGACGGCTCCCAGGGCATTAGATTGGCAGGCGTTGTGGGCCCTAAGGGGAGGGGAAAAGGGACGTGCAATGGATGGAACAAAGGTAAATAAGGGGGCAAAAGAGGAGTTATGTGAGAGTACACGAGGATGAATATAAAACAGCTAATATTACACCAAAAACATATAGGGGACGACAGACTAATAATGAAAACCATAAGACAAAACATAGGATAACTAAAAAATTTAGAAAACTGTACAACCTAAAGTATGGACCACATAGTAAGCACAAATGTTACCTTGTTTGAAAACTATAGTTTTGGAATCTGTACATCAGTTTCAGGAAATATGATATGAATAAGTTAAAAGATTATTGCTGTGGAAGGGAAAAGGTTTTATGGTGGATCTGGGGAAATACTGTATATTGTATAGATGAATTTTGGTGATCTAAGACTCTTCTGAAGCTGACATTATGTTGGGATTCACTTTACGGGAAGTTTTGGATCACAGAGTGGTTCAACAATGGCAGCGGAGGAATACTGATATGGGATGTTATTGACAGGATATATATGGTTGACAGGGAGTTATACAGGGCATATGCTCAGGGTATATGGTAATGTCTATATATACTCATAGTGGAAACAATTAAAAACAACAGCTGGGGGGGTACTGGGCTCCTGGCCGGGGGGACACTGTTGTGGGCCCTGCGAGAGCAGTGGCAATCCTCCAGGTGCAACGGCAAGAACCAGGAAGGAAGGAGGGCCCAACAGTGGGCTCTTGATACTAATGGCTACACTTTTGAGCCTATGCACCTGCAATAAGAACAAGGCCTAGAGTAGCATTGTGCCTGGGGGTTTCCTCCTGACAGCCTTCATGTTACTCAAATGTGGCCACTCTCACAGCCAAACTCAGCGTGTAGATGTGATGCATTCCCCCCAGCGTGGGACACGACACCCGGGATGAGCCTCCCTGGCACCGAGGGATCACTACCACATACCAGCTGAAGAAGCAACTAGAAAATGACCTTGAATTAAAGATTCAATGCGGAACAGCAGAATATACCTGTCTACATATAATAACATGACTTCGGGAAGCAGTTTGACCTAATGTAAGGGGGAAATGGAAAGGAGAAATGAGATTATAAGGCTGAGAGTCTCTAAAAAAGAGTCTGGAGGTTGTCAGAAGGAATTCCCCTATGTACAACTGAACAGAGTCTAAGAGACAGATAGGGTGGATACAAACCCAGGTATTGGTTCTTTTGAGGGATAAAGAGACCCACGGGTTCTATGGTCATGGCAGAAGGGGTTCACTGCCATGACAGATGGCCCTTCTTTGGAGCTGGTGTTTCTGCGTGATGGAAATGGACTCAGAGGGGATCTCTTTTCACAAGACTTGCATGCTACTTTATTGGAATTGTAGTTGGTGCTGAGTTTAAGATATATGTAGGGGATTTGAATCTCTGGACTGATAATATGACACCCAGGCCCAGAGCCTCAACAGACTTCAGCTCCTACACTTTGACTTATTGGACTTACTCCACTCAGCTAACATGGAGTTGAAGAAGGTCAACCACCACAACATGGAGCCTAGAGTGTCTACAACTAGAAGCGGGAAGAGTGCATCCAGTACCCATGTGGAATCTAAGCCCTCACTTGACATAGGTGTGCAATGGACACAACCAATCCAATGTCCACAGAGAAAATGTGGAATGGGTGTGGGAACGGTAGCCATGGGGGCTGCTGGGTGTGGGGAACGGGAGGAAGAGATGAGATGTGGAGGCGTTTTCGGGACGTGAAGTTGTCCTGGATAGTGCTTCACGGACAATTACGGGACACTGTAGATCCCCCCAGGGCCCACTGGATGGAACGTGAGAGAGTCTGGGCTATGATGTGGACCATTGACTATGGGGTGCAGTGATGCTCAGAGATGAACTTACCAGGTGCAATGGATGTATCACGATGATGGGAGAGAGTGTTGCTGTGGGGGGAGTGGGGGGCGGGGGCGGTGGGGTTGAATGGGACCTCATATATATTTTTTAATGTAATTAAAAAATAATAATAATAAATAAATATTAAAAAAAAAAAAGTATTAAACCAGGAATACCCAGCACTAGAATATAAATGGTTAGAGGAAGGATTGCCCTAAGCGGGTTTCTGTAGTGTAGTGGTTATCACGTTCGCCTAACACGTGAAAGGTCCCCGGTTCGAAACCGGGCGGAAACAAGGATCTTTTTCACTTCTCTATTTTCTGTGAAAAGTGAAGTTTGTCCTGATCCCTCCACTTTGGTAACTCCTTTCCATTTCTTTCCCTTGGTCGCGCCAGCCTGATCAATAGGCACCGCGTGCACCGCGGGCTCGCCTGCCTCCCGCCAAGGGGCCTGGGTGAGGTCGGGGACCACAGCAGGAGCGGCCCGTGGAGGTGACGGCGCCTGGACAGCTCGTGGCCGGGGCTCCCCCGGGTCACCTTAAGACAGCGGGAGCCCAGACGGGGGCTTAGGAAACCTTCCAGGGGGGACACGGACCTGCGTGGGCGGGGGGGGGGGGGAGACGGGAGGGTCCACGACCCTTTTCCTGCGCTCAGTAAAGCGCACGTCCGTTTGCCGGCGGGAGACGAGGGCCGCCCTGACCTCGGGATCGCCTTTGCCCTCGGCTCCCGCCGCCCCCCCCCCCCCCCCCCCCCCGGCCCCGCGCGGCCCGGGAGGTGGGATTAGGCTCGACTCGAGCACGCTCAGCTCTCGCGGGAAACGCCGGGCCGCGCCTCTGCGCAGCGGGAGCCCCCGGGGCTTGGGCCCTGCCCGCCCTCCCCGCCAGGCTCGGCTCGGGGTGCTCTGGCAGATCACTGGGTGCTCCTCGCAAAGGCAGGGCAGTTTGGCGAGGGGCTGGGCTAGGGCTGCGGTGGGTTACTGCCTTGCAGAGAAAGGTCCGTAGAGCTGGTGCACGAAAAGATTTCCTCTGTGAAATTTCCCTGGACTCAGAATCCAGCACAGCGTGAAGGTGGGGCCAGCAAACAAAGCTGTCCTGTGGTGTGTTTTTCCATGCATCCTCTGTGTTAATGCTGCACGTTTGTCATAGTTCATGAGAGAACACTTCCGTATTTGTACTGTTAATCACAGTCCATCTTCCACCACATAGTTCATGTGTCCTGCAGTCGCGTGTGTTGTAGACTCTATCCAAAATGCACTCAGCGGCTCCTGTTCTCATCACAGCATTGTGCAGCCACCACTTCAGCAAATTTTTGAACTTCTTTTTAATTCAAAAGAAAAAATCCCATACTTCCCTATTATTGAAACTTAGAGTTGGTATAGTACCTTCTTTCACATTGATTCAAGGCTATTAATTGCTGTTAACAATAGTCTATGACTTACATTAAATATATTTTGCCCATGCATCACCATATTCTTACCTACTTTTAATAGTGGTATACATTTTTCTCGCTTACAGAAGCACAATCTTGTACATGTACTATTAGCCAAAATCCTCATGCACCTTTCCATTCACTGTTATTCGGTCCCTAGGTTATTCTCTAGCTTTCTTTCAATTGACATTTACCCCCAAAATACCACTTTCAGCCACAAACCCATTTATAAACCAGAAGGGCTAGTCATGCTCATTATAATGTGCTACCATCAGTCTATCCATTTCCTCACTTTTAAAGTCAAGTTAACTAGGAATTCTACATACATTAAGCATCACTATCCTTTCTCAGCCCTCAGTCCACTCCTAGTAAGTTATACTAAGTCCATGTGCTAATTCTTAGTTTTCAATTCATATTCATGAGACCATTCAATATTTTCCTTTTGTGCCTGGCTTATTTCCCTCAGCATAATATTCTCAAGGTTCATCCATGTTATCATGTGTCTCCCAGTTGTGAATAAGGCTGCTATGAACATTGGTGTGCAAAGGTCTGTTGGTGTCATTGATTTCGGTTCTTCTGGATTTATTTCTAGCAGAAGGATTGTTGGTTCATATGGCAGTTCTACATTTAGCTCCCCAGGGCACAGCCAAGTTGCCTTTCACAGAGGCTGCACGATCCTACCTTCCCACCAGCATTGAGGGAGAGTTCCTGTTTCTCCACACCCTCTCCAGCACTTGCTGTTTGCTGTTTCTTAAATAACGGCCATTCGATGAGGTGTGAGATGATATCTCATTGTCGTTCTGATTTGCATTTCCCTAATAGCTTGTTATATTGAACTTTTTTTTTTCATACCCTTTTTCACCATTAGTATATCCTTTTCAGAGAAATGGCTATTTAAGGCTTTGACAAATTTTTAATAGGATTGCTTGCCCTTTTGTTGTTGAATTGTATGATCTCTTTATTGTATGATTTCCTTTGGAAATCAAACCCTTGTCAGATATATGGCTTCTGAAGATTCTTTCCCCATTGAATAGGCTGCCTTTTCACCTTCTTAACAAAGTTGTTCAAAACACAAAAGTATTTAATTGTGAGGAAATCCCATTTATCTATTTTTTTCTCATGCTCTTGGTGTAAAATCCCAAAAACCGCCACCTATCACAAGCTCTAGAAGATGTTTCACTACATTTTCTTCAAGGAGTTTTATGGTTCAGTTTTTAAAATATTTACATCTTTGGTTCATTTTTACTTAATCATTGTATAAAGTGTGAGATATAGATCCTCTTTAAGATATGGATATGCAGTTTTCCCAGCACCATTTGTTCTATAGGTGTTCTGACCCAGCTGAGTGGGTTTGACAGTCTTGTCAAAAAATCACTTGCCTTTATATGTGAGGGTCTATTTCTGAACTCTGGATTCAAGTCCATTGGTCTATCTTTCCATCTGTATGCCAGTACCATGGTTTTTTTGTTTTGTTTTGTTTTTTTTAACCACTGTAGCTAAATAATATGCTTTCAAGTCCAGTGAGAGTCCTCCAACTGTGTTCTTCTTGTTTAAGATATTTTTGGCTATTTGGGGGCCCTTATCCTTCCAGACAGATTTGATAAATAATTTATCCAATTCTGCAAAGAAGGCTGTTGGAATTTTTATTGGGGTCACATTATAGATCACTGGATTGTAGGTCAGTTTGAGTGGGATTGACATATTAATGATATTTAGTTTTCCAATCCATGAACATGGAATATCCTTCCATTTATTTAGGTCATCTTTGCTTTCTTTTAGCAATGCATTATTGTTTTCGGAATATAGGTCCTTTAAGTAATTTGTTAAGTCTATTCTTTAATATTAGATTCTTTTAGTTGTAAATTCTATTGTAAATGGAATTTTTTTCTGACTTCGTCCTCAGATTGCTCTTTAGCAGCATATAGAAATGCTTTTGATTTTTGCATATTAATCTTGTATCTCACCACTTTGCTGTGAAGCCATCTGCTCCTGGGCTTTTCATTTTGAGGAGATTTTTGATGACTCTTTCAATCTCTTCACTTGTGATTGACTTGTTGAGTTCTTCTAGGATCAGTGTAGGTTGTTTGTGTATTTCTAGAATTTGTCAATTTCATCAACATGGTGTAGTTTGTCAGCATTCAGTTGTTCACAGTATATTCTTATGATCTTTATTTCTGCTGGGTCAGTGGTAATGTCCCTGTTTTCATTTCTTGATTTTATTTATTTGCATCTTCTCTTTTTTTCTTTGTTAATCTAGGTAAGGGTTTGTCAATTTTGTTGGTCTTCTCAAGAACCAACTTTTAGCTCTGTTGGTTTTCTCTAGTTTTTTGTTTTTATTTTCCATCTCATTTATTTCTACTCTAATCTTTATTATTTTTTTCCTTCTGCTTTCTTTGGTATTGGTGTGCTGCTCTTTTACTAGTTCTTCCAGATATACAGTTAGCTCTTTGATTTTACCTTTTTTAAAAATGTAGGCATTGAGGGCTATGAATTTCCCTCTCAGCACTGCCTTTGTTGTATACCATAAGTTTTGATATGTTGTATTCTTGTTTTCATTTGTCTTGAGATATTTACTGATTTCTCTTGCAATTTCTTCTTTGACTCATTGATTATTTAAGAGTGTATTTTTAAAATCTTCATATATTTGTGAATTTTCCATTTTTCTGTCTCTTATTAATTTCCAACTTTATCCCCTTGTGATTGGAGAAAGTTGTATAATTTCAATGTTTTAAAATTTGAGATCTGCTTATCACAAAGCATATGATCATTCCTGAAGAAAGAACCAAGAGCACTTGAAAAGAATATATGTCCTGCTTGGGGTGTAATGTTCTATAAAAGTCTATTAAGTCTAGTTCAATTATCATATTATTCAAGCTTTCCATTTCCTTGTTTATTTTCTGTCCAGGTGTTCTATCCCAAACTGAGAGTGGTGTGTTGAAGTCTCCAAATATTATTGTAGAGAAGCATATTTCTCTCTTCAGTTTTGCCAGTGTGTATCTCATATATTTTGGGGTATCTAATTAGGTGCATAAATATTTATTATTATTATTTCTCCTTGGTGAATTGTCCCTTTTATTAATATATAGTGATCTTCATTTCTTATGGCAGTCTTGCATTTAAAATCTATTTTATCCTCTTAGTATCTCTTGTAGATCTGCTCTCTTGGTAACAAACTCAGTTTTTATTTGTCTGTGAATACTTTAATCTTGCCTTCAATTCTTGGCTCTTCTGACACATGGCAATGCAAATGGTGATGTCCTCTCCTTTCTCATCAGAGTTTCAATTTATGGTGACTTCCAACTTCCTCTCCTTCCCATGGCTTTCTCCCTGTGGTCTTCTCTATATAAGGCCTCCAGTAACAGAATTAAGATCCACTGGCCACACCTCAACTAGCATAACTGCAGCAAAAGACCAGTATACAGTGGGCTCATACCCACAGAAATGGATTAAGATTCAGAACATGTTATCCTGGGGTACATAATTCAACATGCTACAGGCAACATCCAACCCAGTGATAAACATGTACCTGACATTTTTCCTCTTTACCTGTTTGTCTACCCCCGCTACACATATGTCAAGTTAAGTCACATCAGTTAAAACTGATCTGGCCCCACCTTTTAAATCAGTAACAATTAGGCACTATACTCATATATATGTATATAGTGTCAAATAAAAGACAAATGTTAAGAATTTAGAAAGGAGAGACCTTTTATTTATCAAAAGGTGACAATTTGCATATTGGAAAATGCTCTATGCCTACACAAAGACTGTCAATTTTTCCCTAAGAGGTAGTTTATACAGTATATACAAGACTACAGAAAGAAAACTATGTTATATCAAGCAAAAACAATAAGAAAAGCAAGCCCTGTATGGGATGGAATGCTAACTAACAAAACGTATTTAACCCTAGGCAAAAGTCCTGGTTTTGGAACAATCTACCCAAGTTCAAAGAAAGTCAGGAGACTTCCGGGATGATGTCAGATTAGAAAGGCATGGGGGGAAGCGGATGTGGTTCAACTGATAGAGCGTCTGCCTACCACATGGGAGATCCAGGGTTCAAACCCAGGGCCTCCTGACCCATGTGATGAGCTGGCCCATGCTCAGTGCTGCCTTGTGCAAGGGGTGCTGTGCCACGCAGGGACTTGTCCACATAGTGGTGCCCCATGTACAAGGAGTGCGCCCCGTAAGGAGAGCCACCCTGCATGAAATAAGCACCACCCACCCAGGAGTGGCACCACACACACACAGAGCTGGTGCAGCAAGATGACACAACAAAAAAGAGATGCAGTTTCCCAGTGCCACCGGATAATGCAAGTGGATACAGAAGAGCACACAGCGAATGGACACAGAGCAGACAACAGAGCACGAGGGTAGGAAGGGGAGAGAATTAAATAAAATAAATCTTTAAAAAAGAAAGACACGGGACTCTCTTCTCTCCCAGAAAAATAGGTAGAGGATAGGCAGAAATGGTCTGGAAAAAAATGTCTTTGGCTTTAGGACACCAAGGGAACGCTGGCCACCACCCAAAAGAGAGAGGGTCACAGGAAAAAAAATTCAGCAAAAAGACCATTAGTAGAAGCTGCAGCTGCCAGTGCCCTTCCCCCACCCTACAAGCAGAAGATTTTGAATTCTCCAGCCTCGGTCTGGTGGCTACAAAAAGAGGAGGTGCAGGGACCACCTCCTCAGGAAACAGGAGAAAGAGGGATGAAGCCTAAGACTGATTCAGTTTTTGACCCACAAATTTTGTCTGCTGTGTCCCAGGAGCGCTTCCAGGCCAGGAGCTGCCACACCATTTGTTTGATCTGAGAGCTTACACAGGCCCAAAGAGATCTGAGAACCTCAGTCACCCTCCTCACTCACCAGGACTTGTTGTTGAGGACACAGAAGGTAGTGGGATTATTTCCAAACCAGGAAAATGGAGGGGGCTGCTGGCAAAGGTTGGAGAACACCTCTGAGAAAGTTTGAATTACGAGGTCTGAATAGCCCTGAGGCAGGATCCTCTGTTGCGCAGTTCCCATCCTGTTGCAGTGAGACCACTGAATAGGTTTTGAGCTGAGATGGCTGTCAAAGAGTGCCATTTCTTAAAGAGAAAGGAAGTGCATGTGAGGAAATTAAAAGTAAATAAGTGGGAGAGACTTTTTCTGGCCTTTACTGCTTCCTTCCCCAAGTCCCTTGGAAGTGGATAGTCAGCCCATTACTGGCTCCATTGCCCAGGTTTGAACAACCAACAGGGACAATCCTAAAGACCTAGAACAGGTTGAACCAAGAATCAAAGAACAGCAAAACACATAGCCTCCCACTACTAAATCCCTATGAGAAAGAAATTGAGCATCTGAGTAAACTTAACATCATAATCAGATGCTTAGACATCAAAAAAAACTACAAACCTAAGAAAATAGGAGAAATACCCCAAGCAAAGGAATATATTAAAGCTTCAGATGAGACACAGGGTTAGAGACAACTAATCATCAAGATTCATACAAATCTCCAAAATAAAATTAAAGAATTGAAAGACAATATGGCTAAAGAGATAAAGGACATCAAGAAGACACTGAGCAATCACAAGGAAGAATTTGAAATCCTGAACAGAAAAATAACAGAGTTCATCAGAATGAAAGACACAATAGGTGAGATCATTAGAGGCATACAAAAGCAGACTTGAAATGATAGAGAAAACAACAAGTGATACAGAAGACAGAACAGCTGAAAACGAAGAGAAAGAAGAACACAGAGAGAAAAGAATGAAAAAAAGTGAGCAGGGGCTCAGAAAGTTGAATAACATCAAGCATAACGACATAGGTGTCATGGGAGTTCCAGAAGAAGAAGAGAAGGGAAAAGGGGCAGAAAGAGTATTTGAGGAAATAATGGCTTAAAATTTCCCAACTCTCATTAAAGAAATGAATTTACATGACCAAGAAGCACAGCATACCCCAATCAGATAAATCCAAATAGACCTACTCCTAGACACATACTACTCAGAATATCAAATATCAAAGATAAAGAGAAAATTCTGAGACCTGCAAGGGAGAAGCAAACCATCACAAATACAAGGAATGCCCGGTATGATTTATTGCAGATTTCTTACCAGAAAGTATGGAGTTGAGAAGACAGTGAAACAATGTAATAGGATACTGAAAGAGAAAATTGCCAGCCAAGCATTCCTTATTTTTCAAAAGTGTCCTTCAAATATGAAGATAAGCTTAAAATATTCACAAATAAACAGACTCTAAGAGAGTTTGTAAAAAAGAATCCACCTTTGCAGGAAGTATTAAAGGGACCCTTACAGCCCAAAGGAAAAAGATGGGAGTGAGAGGCTTGGAGGAGAGTGTAGAAGGCAAGAATAGAAGAAAGGATAACTAAAAGAGTAGAAAGACAGGTGAAAATAAGATATGACACATGGAAACCAATATATAAAGTGGTGCTAGTAAATAATGCATTTACAGTAATATCATGAAATGTGAATGGATTAAACTCCCCAATCGAAAGATTTAGGCTGACAGATTTGATCAAAATACATGAGCCTTCCATATGCTGCCTAAAAAAAAGTCACCTTTAGACAAAAGGGATACAAACTGGTTGAAAGTGAAAGTTTAGAAAAATATAATCTGCACAAACACTAACAAAAAAAGAGCAAGTTTGGAAGCAGATTTGGCCCAATGGATAGGGCGCCTGCCTACCACATGGGAGGTCTGCTGTTCAAACCCCAGGCCTCCTTGACCCGTGTGGAGCTGGCCCTGTGCAGTGCTGATGCACACAAGGAGTGCCGTGCCACGCAGAGGTGTCCCCTGTGTAGCAGAACCCCACGTGCAAGGAGTGTGCCCTGTAAGGAGGACTGCCCAGTGCAAAAGAAAGTACAGCCTGCCCAAGAATGGTGCCACACACACAGAGAGCTGACACAACAAGATGATGCAACAAAAAGAAACACAGAGTCCCAGAGCCGCTGATAAGGATAGAAGCAGTCACAGAAGAACACACGGTGAATGGACACAGAGAGCAGACAACCGGGGGGGGGGGGGGGGGGGAGAGAAATAAATAAAAGTAAATCTTAAAAAAAAAGAATGAGAAATCCTGATTAACTTTAAAAAAAAAAAAGAGCAAGTTAACTGTACTAATATCAAACAAAACAGACTTGAAATGTAAAAAAAATTATAAGAGATGTGGAAGGCCACTATATATTCATAAAGGGATAATTCACCAGGAAGAAATAACAGTCATAAATATCTATACACTTAACCAGGTCCCCAAAATACATGAAGCATACTGTGGCAAAACTGAAGGGAGAAATGGGCATCTTTACAATAATATTTGGAAACTTCAACACACCACTTACATCATTAGATAGAACAACTTAACAGAAGATCAACTAGGAAACTGAGAAATTGAACAATATGATAAACAAGCTAGCCCTAACACACACATACAGAAAGTTACATCCCAAATTAGTGGGTTATACATTGTTCTCAAGTGCTCATGGATCTTTTTCCAGGACAGACCACATGTTAGGTCACAAAGCAGATCTCAATAAACATAAGAAGATTGAAATTATAGGACTTGGAGTTGTCCTGGGTGGTGCGGCAGGGACAATTACCGGGCATTGTAGGTCCTCCCATGGCCTGCTGGATGGAACGTGGGAGAGTGTGGACTATGATGTGGACCATTGACCATGAGGTGCAGTGATGCTCAGAGATGTATTCAACAAATGCAATGAATGTGTCATGATGATGGAGGAGAATGTTGCTATGGGGGGACTAGTGGGGTAAGGGGGATGGAGGGTACATGGGGACCTCATATTTTTTGAATGTAATATTTTAAAAAAATGAATTTAAATAAATAAATAAATAAAAATTATACAAAGCACCTTCTCAATCATAATGGAATGAAATTGAAAATCAATAATAGATATGAAAGGGGGAAATTTACAAATATGCAGAGGCTAAACAACACACTTCTGAATAATCAGTGGGTCAAAGAAGGAATTGTAAGTGAAATTAGTAAATATAGTGAGATGAATAAAAAGAAGAACACAACTTATCAAAGTTTATGGGCTATAGTGAAGGCAGTCCTGAGAGGGAAATTTATAGCCCTATAAATTCCTGTATTAAAAAAGAAGAGCTAAAAATCAAAGATCTAACAGAACAACTGGAGAAACTAGAAAAAGAATAGCAAACTATTCCCAAAGAAACAGAAGGAAAGAAATAATGAAGATAAGGGCAAAAATAAATGAAATTGAGAACAGACAAGCAAAATATCAATAGAGAAAATCAACAAAACCAAAAGCTGTTTCATTGAGAAGATCAATAAAATGGACAAAATCTTGCCTTGGCTAACAAAGGAAAAAAAAGAGAGGATGCAAATAAATAAAATCAGAATTGAAAGCGGGGGTGGGGGGGTGGGGGGGGGAGAGTTAAGACTGACCTTACAGAAATGAAAAGGATTATAAGAGGGTATTATGAGAAATGGTTTACCAACAAACTGGACAACCTAGATGAAATGGACAAATTCATTGAAACACAAAAACTGCCTACATTTACTCTACAAGAAATACAAGAACTCAACAAACCAATCACAATTAAAGAGATTGAATCAGTCATCAAAAATCTCCCAAAAAAGAAAAGTCCTGAAAAAAAAAAAAGGTCCTGGACTAGAGGCCTTCACAGGTGAATTTTACCAAAGCATTTTGAAAAGAATTAACACCAATCCTTTTTAAACTCTTCCAAAAAATTGAAGAAGAGGGAAAATAACCCAACACATTTTATGAAGCAAATATCACCCTAATACCAAAGCCAGATTAAGATACTACAAGAAATGAAAATTACAGACCAATCTCTCAAATGAACATAGATCCAAAAGTTCTCAAGAAAATAATTGCAAATGGAATCCAATAGCATATCAAAAGAATTAGACTCATGACTAAGAGGGATTTATTCCTGGTATGCAAAAGTTGTTCAACATGAGAAAGTAAATTATGATAAACCACATTAACAAAAAGGAAAAAAAAAACCACATGATCATCTCGATCAATGCAGACAAGGCATTCAACACAATTCAGCATTGTTTCTCAACAACACTTCAAAAGATAGGTATACAAGGAAAATTCCTCAATATGATGAATGGCATATATGAAAAACCCACAGTCTACATCATACTCAATGGGAAGAGGCTGAAAAATTTCCCTCTAAGGTTGGGAACAAGACAAGAATGCCCACTTGTTGTGGGAAACTGGCTTATCTGTAACTTATTATAAATGTTACACCTGTTCTATTGTAAATGTTGCATTATTAAATGCATTATTAAATGCTCCTTATTATTGTAGATGATGTTGCAGTTCAGATAGCAAAGAGCTGATCAGTAGTTTCCAATAAATATGAAGTGGAAACTAGGGTCGAGGCTCTCAGTTCCAGAAGCTGTGAGTCCCCTGGTCCCATCTTTATCTCCTCTATTGTGTCTTTCTCTCTGTACTTCATTTCTTTAAAGTTCTGCATTGCTTTCCCTTTGAGCCAACCTACTGCTGAGCTGATCGCAGCACCCACTGTTTTTCAACATTGTGCTACTAGTTCTAGCTAGAGCAATCAGACAAGAAAAAAAAAAATAGGAAAAGAAGAAGTAAAACTCTCACTATTTGTGGATGCCATGATCCTACATGTAGAAAATTCTGAAATGTCTACAATAAAGTTACATGAGCTAATAAACAAGTTCAGCAAGGTGGCAGGATATGAGATCAGCACTCAAACATCAGTAATGTTTCTGTACACTAGTACTGAACAATCTGAGGAGGAAATCAGGGAAAACATTCCATTTACAATAGCAACAAAAAGACTTGAATACCTAGGAATCAATTTAACCAAAGAAGCACAGGACCAATATTTAGAAAACTACAAAACAATGCTAAAAGAAATCGAAGAAGGCCTAAATAAATAGAAAGGCTTTCTGTGTTCATGGATTGGAAGACTAAATATCATGAAGAGGTCAATCCTACCCAAACTAATTTATAGATTCAATGTAATAACAATCAAACTTCTACAGCCCACTTTACAGAAGTGGAAAGTAAATTACCATGTTTATTTGGAAGGAGAAGTGCACCTGAATAGCCAAAAACATTCTAAAAAAAGAAGATCGATGTGGGAGGACTTCCACTTCTTGACCTTTTAACGTACTACAAAGCTACAGTAGTCAAAACATATGGTATTGGCATAAAGATAAACACACTGATCAGTGGACTAGAATTGAGAGTCTAGAAACAAACCCTCACCTCTACAGCCAACTGATTTTTACAAACCTTCCAAGTCCATGTTACCAGGACAAAACTGTCTCTTCAACAAATGGTGCTGGGAGAACTGGATATCCATAACCAAAAAGAATGAAAGAGTACCACTATCTCACTCCCTATACAAGAATCATTTCAAAGTGGATCAAAGAACTAAATATAAAAGCCAGGACCATAAAACTACTAGAAAAAAATGTAGGGAAACATCTTCAAGATCTGTAGTAGGACGTGGTTTCTTGGATCTTATACCCGAAACACAAACAAAAAAAGAAAAAAAATGTAAATGGGACCTCCTCAAAATTAAACACTTTTGTACCTCAAATGACTTTGTCAAAAGGGTGAAAAGGCGGCCTACTCAATGGGAGAAAATATTTGGAAATCACATATGCGATAAGGATTTAATATCCATGATGTATTCAGAGATGCTACAACTCAACAATAAAAAGACAAACGACTCAATTAAAAAATGTGCCGGGAAAGTGGCTGTGGCTCAATCAGATGAGCTCCCGTCTACCATAAGAGAGGCCCTTGGTTCACGACCTGGCGCCTCCTTGTGAAGGCAGGCTCGCCGCATGCTGCTGAGCACCGCCGGGCCCGCAGGCGACCCCGAGAGCTGACTCAGCAAAAGGTGATGCAGCAAAGGAAGGGAGACAAGCAAGAACACAGAAGAGCTGGCAGCAAAGGAACACGGAGAGCAGATGGCAAGCAAGCCACAAGGGGGGAGGGGAAAATAAAATACACAGAAGAATGTATAGTGAAATGGACACAGAACAGACAGCACACAAAAAGTCAAGGGAGGGTGGTGGAGGTGGGGATTAAAAAAATGGGCCAAAGACTTGAATAGACATTTGTCCAAAGTCAAAACACAAATGGAGAAAAAAATACACCTGAAGAAATGTTCAACAACAGTAGCAATTACAGAGGTGCAAATCAAAGCTACAATGAGATACCGTTTCACACCTTTAGAATGGCCACTATCAAAAAAGACAGCACTGCAGGTGCTGGAAAGGATGTGGAGAACTAGGAACACTTATGTAGATGTAGAATGGTACAGTCATTGTGGATGACTATTTGGCAGGTCCTAAAGGAGTTGAGTATAGATTTGCCACGTGTCCCAGCAATACTACCACTAGTTATATACCCCAAAGAACTGAGAGCAGTGACACTAACAGACACCTGCACACTGATGTTTGTAGCGATGTTATTCACAACAGTCAAAAGATAGAAAAACCCAGGTGTCCATCAACCAATGAATGGATAAACAAACTGTTGTGTATATACATGATCAAATGGTATGTAGCTGCAAGAAGATATGAAGTTGTAAAGCGTATGACAATGTGGATGAACCTGGAGGACCTTATATTGTGTGAAGAAAGTCAGGCACAAAAGGACAAATACTGTATGATTGTGCTATTATGAACTAAATATATTGTATAAAGTCATGGAGTTAATAACTAGAATATAGGTCACCAGAAAATAGAATGAGTTTAGAGAGTTCAAAGCTGAGGATTAACTTGTGCAGAATTGGTTAAAAAGTTGTTTGTTAATCTTTGGAAATGAATAGGAGAGGTGAAAGCACACATAGTGTTTGTAACTGGCAGTGCTATTACATGCCTATGACAGGGGTTGAAAGGGAAAGTCTAAGGTCATAGATATTACTAGAAGGAAAGAATACCAGAACATCCTAGCAGTTGTGCAGGGTCAGAGAGTCTCAGATAACTTGTCTCACAAAAACTTGTCTTAGGCATTTGTGGGTGATTCTAAAACATACAGGCAAATAAGCTTTTACTTCAGTCATGTAGAGATAAGTTGGACTTTGCTTTAGATAGTTTGGATAAACTGCCTCCAGGCCTTTGCCAATACACTTTACAATAGATACATGTTTTATGAATTTCCATTTGGCTTCCACTAGAATTTAAACTCTATGGAGATAAAGATGTTTGTTATTTATTTAGGACCAAGAACATTGGCAATAGAGTAAACTTCAGCATAATTGTTGAATGAATTAATAAAATCTCCCCAACAGAGTTTATTTTCAAATGTTGGGATTTTTGTCAAATCCGACTTATTTCTAATGTAATTAGCCCAAGTCCAGGAATCACATGCTACCAAAGTCACCATTTACTCTGAAACAATGTGTAAGCCCACACTATCATTGAGTATATATGCAGAACAGGTAGAATAAAAATAATTGGTATATTAAAATGCTTGGCTTTTTTTGAAGAGAAAGCAGGAAGGGACTTCTTCCTCTTTCTAAGACAGAGCACAGGAACACATAAGCTGGTGATACTTAGAAGAAAAGGAAAACAACGCCAACCTTAGTAAGTGCAAGGCTGGTTAGCGTGTTTGTTTACAGGGTGGTGATGAGGTTGCCACGGTGGTGGGCTTGATCTTCCAGTGGGCTGCAGTGCCATGTTTTCCTTCCGTGATGGAAGCCTCTTAACTGCTTTGTGAGAAAGTTCCCCATCCATCTGAGCCGTAGAAAGCAGGGAATAAATATGACAGTCGGTACAGTGCTCCTCCAGGTGTGGTCTGGGCGGTAGAAATACAAATGATGCAGTGTTTGTGGTGAGAGGTTGTACACAGGTGCGTCTCTCAGGGACAGTTCATGTTGGACCGAGTGGCAGCAACAACCAATAGAGAGAGACCTCGGGCAACAGCCAGTTAAGTGGCCTTGGAGAGGGAGCGGGGAGGAAGAGGGGAGCGATGTCACACACTGCACCCCAAAGAGCATTCTCAGGCCTTAGGTGCAGCAGACAGAGGAGAGAGGAGAAATAGAGACAGAAGCTTTTAACACCAATGGGTTGATTTTTTTGGGGGGAGGGAAGGTCCGTGGGGTGGAGTGGGACCTAGAA
Organism: Dasypus novemcinctus; assembly: GCF_030445035.2. Taxonomy (NCBI): domain Eukaryota; kingdom Metazoa; phylum Chordata; class Mammalia; order Cingulata; family Dasypodidae; genus Dasypus; species Dasypus novemcinctus. Next base: position 62,970,207 of record NC_080694.1, read on the forward strand.
CCTCATACAGGGGAAGCAGACGCTCAACCACTTGAGCTACGTCTACCCTCCCCCCGCAACTCCAGTGGGTTTTAGTAACCAAATGCACTCTCAGAAGTATGAGATTTGCCCATGGCACAGAAATGAGATATTTAAACGTCTGAGGCAGTGGTTGGAGAAAAATGAAGTCATTTCATGTTGACATGTCCTGGAGCCGACACTCCTTGTTTCTTTGTCATTCATCTTGAATGTTTCCCGTTCTCTCCCTGCAGTGAGGGATTGGCAGATCACGGGCCCTGGGCCCTCCTAGGGCACATGGTGAGGAGTGAACAAGCACACGCTGACCGAGCCAGCAAGCCTGAGATGCACGTTGTCTTTGGGAGCAGGAGTGCCTTACATGGCCTAGGGTCAGGGAGGTAGAGTCTGTGTCTTACTCTGGCTCCAAGGACCAGCATCCTGGCAGGGGAGGCTTCCTGCATTCTACTCTGAAGCAATGCTACTTTGCTATCCTGGTCATCTTTGGCAGTTTTCCAAGGAGGACAAAATCCATGGAAGCAGCAACTCTCTTCTCTGGCCAAGACATAAAAACAAGTCCTGAGACCCAGGAGATGCAGGAAGCCCATGTAATCGTAGCCATTCTCCAGGGGCCAGTTTTGATGCCTGCAGCCCTGAGAGCAACCCTGGGCAGTCCCTCTGGACCAAACTCCCTCCCTGTGCAGTCCAGGCAGCACCTGTGTACCGTCTCACTAGGGACTCAGCTGGATGCTGGTTTGGTGTCTCTTCCAGGCGGAGGCTCTGTGAGGATAGACCCGTGTTCATCTCCTCCCCTTAGCTGCCCAGTGGAGATCCAGCAATGGTGGAGGTGAAGCAGAGTTGGGGGTTACAAGGGAAATGGGGGGAACCTCCTACCCGAGTGAAAGGACTGAGAGTCTTGAGTCCTCAGATTCCACAGCCATCTGCATTCTCTGTGGAACTTCACACAAGACTTTTTATAACCCTAAAAAGGCAAGAGCCATTATCAACACATCAGCAGCAGCGTGTACGGTCTTCTTTTTCAGGGAATGACTTTTCTTGGAGGGATAAGGCGTGCTCGTTCATGTGTTCTGCAAACCCAAGATCAGAAGTCCCTGGGGAGAAGCGTTTCTGTCTGTTTTGTTCACTCTCATACCCACAGCCTGGAGCAGCGTCTGGCCCAGAGTCAGTGCTCGGTAAATATTTATTGGGTGAATGACTGGATGTTCCTCGCATCTGTATTTTTTCATTAGATTTGCGGATACCCCAGTTCCCTGAATTACCTGATGGGCGTAGGATTCTGACTATGCACAAGGAGAAGGGAAATCCCCAGAATGAGCATGACACCTGCACATGGGCCCACTCAGCACCAACGTGAAGACTCTGAAGCCTGCACTTTGCACTGCTGCAGAATATCTGACTGGGCCTTAAACTTAAATGTACAGGGGCATTCTGGTTTTACCGAGTCTTATTAACAAGTCTGGGAGGCACTCAGACGATCAGACCTTTCCGAATAGTAGAAAAAATAAACCTTGAAGGCCATCTTAGTCAGCCAAAGGGATGATGCAAAGTACCAGAAATCTGTTGGTTTTTATAAAGGCATTATTTGGGGTAAAAGCTTACAGTCACAAGGTCCCAAAGAGTCCAACTCAAGGTTGGTTTCTCACTAACGTCAGTTGCCATGTGTTGAAGCAAGATGGCGGGCGATCTCTGCTTGGTCTCTTAGGCTTTAGCTGCCCAGCTTCTCCATTCTCTTTGGGTGCAACTATCAGGCAAATGGCTTATCTTTCCCTGGGGCTGGAGGATAAAAGTTCTCTCTTCTTCCATGTCATAACAAAATTCTCTCCACTGGTATATTTTTTCCATATACCCCCTATTATTAACACCATGTATTAGTATTGTACATTCATCATAGTTTATGAGGAAACTCTCATATTTGTTTTGTTAACCACATGGGTCCCATGTCCACCACATGGTTCATTGTTATACAGTCCCATGCCTTGTACATGCTATCCAAACTGTACCCTCAGTTGTTCTCGCTTTCATCCCAGGAAGTTTTCCTTAGTCCAAAAGAAAAATATCCCATTCCTCCTCATTATTGACCCTTAGCATTGATATAGTGTGTGGTCATCACCCCAGTAAATCTTTGAACGTTTTCCTTAGCCCAGAAGAAAAAAATCCCATTTCCCCATTATTTTTTAAAAAGATTTATTTATTTCTCTCCCACCCCGCCCCCAGTGTCTGTTTTCTGTGTGTATTTGCTCCATGTTCTTCTTTGTCTGCTTCTGTTGTTGTCAACAGCATGGGAATCTGTGTTTCTTTTTGTTGCATCATCTTGTTGTGTCAGCTCTCCATGTGTGCGGCACCATTCCTGGGCAGGCTGAACTTTTCTTTCACGCTGGGCAGCTCTGCTTATGGGGTGCACTCCTTGTGCGTGGGGCTCCCCTACGCGGGGGACACCCCAGTGTGGCACGGCACTCCTTGCGCGCATCAGCACTGCACGTGGGCCAGCTCCACACTGGTCAAGGAGGCCCGGGTTTTGAACTGCAGACCTCCCATGTGGTAGACGGACACCCTAACCACTGGGCCAAGTCTGCTTCCCTTCCCTACCCCCATTATTGACCTTTAGTACTGAGATAGTACCTTCTTTGACACTGATGCAAGAATATTACGATATCACTGTTAACTATAGTCCATAAGTTACATAATTTTATTTTCTGCATGCATCACTATATTCTTACTACCTTGTAAGAGTGGTATACATTTGTTCTAGTTCATAGAAGAATCTTCTTTTATTTGTATTAACCACAATTCTCATCCACTTCTGGGTTCACTATGTTATTCAGTTCCTAGATCATTCTCTAGCTTTCATTCAATTGACATTTACATCCCTAGACTACCCCTTTCAGCCACAATCCCATTTATAAACCAGCCATGTTAGTTATACTCAATATAATGTGGTATCATCAACTCTATCCATTTCCACACATTTACAGTCAAGCTAATTGAAAATTCTACATACATTAAGCATCAGTATACCTTCTCAGCCCTCAACCTATTTCCTAGTAACCTATACTCTAGGTGTTAACTCCAAGTGTTTATTCTTCCTATTTAGTTCATATTACTGAGACCACACAATATTTGTCCTTTTGTGTCTGGCTTATTTCACTTAGTGTAATGTCTTCAAGTTTCATCCATGTTTTCACGTGTGCCACAATTTCATTTCTTCTTACAGCAGCATAATATTCCATTACATGTATAGACCACATTTTGTTTGTCCATTGATTGGTTGATGGATACTTGGGTTGTTTCCGTCTTTTGGCAATTGTTAATAACGCTGCTATGAACATCAGTGTGTAAATGTCCGTTTGCATCACTATTTTCAGTTCTCCTGGATATATTCCTAGTAGAAGGATTGCAGGATCATATGGCTATTCTATATTTAGCTTCCTGAGGAACTACCAACTGTCTTCCACAGAGGCCGCACCATTCTGCATTCCCACCAACAGGGAAGGAGCATTCCTGTTTCTCCACATCCTCTCCCACACTTGTAGTTTTCTGCCTTTTAAATAATGACCATTCTGTGAGGTGTGAACTGATATCTCATTGTAGTTTTGATTTGCATTTCCTTAATAAGATCATATATTTTTCAGATATATGCTTTGCTAGTTGCTGTTAGATACCTATAGTATATGTTAAAATAAATTATGTAATAATATTAATTGTCTAAATGTTCGATTGCAGAAAGAACTCACAAGGTTTAAACAGCTTCTGCTTATGGAACAACTTTATTATAGGCAAAGGAGACAGATCAGCAGCATTAGGAGAAGGTGTTAAAAGGGTCCAGAGACCTCAGGCGCATGATCTCCGTCTTTCTGCCACTGGGTTGTAACACAGGACATGTATTATCCAAGGCCTGGAACAAGCCTGAGAGCAGGTTGGTTCAGGAAGCCCAAGTCAGTCCTGGAGGGTGGGGGGGGGCTTATAGCAAGCTGGTCATGCAGGCACATTCTCATCACTGGACCAGGCTTAATCCGTGACATCCTCTCTAACCCCCAAGTCCCCCTGAAAGCAGGTGGAAATGATGCAATCTGGATAGGCAGGCACCTCCTGCTCCCAACAAGTCAGAATCCCATGGTTACAGAACATCATTCAACTTTGGCTTATACATTGCATAGTTTGGCAATAAGTATGTGCTAATGTAGACCAGCTGAGATTAACCCATGCCATGCACATACCTAACGCTTTTTGATAAAACAGTAATATTTTAAAGCCAAGTGGTTAAAGCAAAGAACAATGTAAGGCCAATGAGATAAAAAGTGGATCAGGACCTCCTGTGGACAGTGTCAGAGCCACCATGAACTGGCTCCAAATGATTATGACCCTTATGTAGTTGAAATGCCCAGCACCGAGGAGCTAGTTCTAAGCAGCTCTGAAGATGAAGTGGATGTGCTTTTACATGGAACCCATGACCAAAAATGAAAACTTATCAGAGAGTGTCTTACTGGAGAAAGTCAATCACCTAGTGAAGATGAATTTGAAAAAGAAATGGAAGCTGAATTAGATTTCACTGTGAAATCAATGGAGAACAAGTTGTCCTCTCCATAAACAGGGTCTTCCTTAGGAAATGGGAAAGTTGGAACAGCTCCTACAAAGTATTAATACTATGATATATATTTTGATTCTGATTCTGAAGCAGTACAGGTGTCCAAGAAGAAAAAACAAGAAACAACACAGGATTCCAAGTCATGAATTACTCTATGATCCTGAAAAAGATCAGGGTGGATGCACAGAGGAGGGCTTACCATGGTTTTGGAATACAGCAGCCACGTCCACAACAGCCTGTTCCACATAGTGATGCTGTCTTGAATTGCCCTGCCTGCGGGACCACACTGTGCCTTGATTGCCAAAGGTGTGAATCATATAAAACTCAGTGTAGAGCAAGCCATATTTGTGATGGATTGTTCTGTCAACAAAGAGGAGGTTTAAGATACAAAACCCCAAGAGCAGGAAGTAAAGGTGGGGCCATAAGAAGCTGAATTCCAGCCATGAAGGTGCTGCAGAGCAGGCAGAGACAGAGTGGAAGAGAAAGTGTGCACTGAATGTTCCATGGAAGTGGCCATCTACGATAAGGGTGAAGTCTTCCTTGTTCAATGTTTTAGCAAGCCATTCCTAAACAGCATAGTTGGCATTTAATTGCCCAATACTGAGTATAAGGCAAATATGGGCAGTTGTTTTTCTCCTGTCTATTCATTATGTTACAATCATTAAGTGACATTTTGAATTGTTCCTTGAGGAAGCAGTGTTTCATCTTTACGAAAGAATGATTATTTACCTTTGATCTGTTCCTCTCCTGTCCGCCTCCCCCCAGCACTGATTATTTGTGCCCTTTTTCATGACCATTTGGAAACTGTGGGTCTTTTGACTTATTAAAACTATTTAGAATGAAAATGTTCTGGAGTTATAAGTAATCTTTATTTTAGAAGGTTATTTTTATTTCGGATAAACTCTTGATATGACTAAATTAAAAACTTTCCTGACTTCAGTCTATATTTTTGCTAAAAATGATCTTTATTCCCCCCACTCCCCAGAATGGAGTAACAGTGTTTAGTAACTGCTACTATTACATGGCATTGGTATTGTCATATGCCTTGAATCCTACCGGGCTTTCCCTAAAAGGATTGTACTTACCAGTGTTGTGGGAGCAGAGAGATTCAACGATCGTGTATGGAAGGCCAGGAAGCAGGAATATTTTTGAGAAGGAACATTTATTTACAACCAGTCAGGCATGTTGGACTCTTGTCCAAAAAGCAGAGCCCCGAATAAGATTTTTGGGTCCCTTTTATACAGAGGATGTAGGAGTGGGGAGTCAAATGGTGTTTTGAGTGTCAGATAAGCTTAAATGAACACATATCCCCCACATTCCAGGTAAGCTTGAGTTAACATATTTAATTTGCATCCTCCCTGAATATCCGAAGTCTATAGAACCTATATCACTAAATTGGCTTTCTAAGAACTAGGCAGACTGGAGTTGTTGGTATGGTTACAAAAGGCAGGGTTGCAGTTCTTATTGTTTGCATGCACATATGGCTTATGCTGGAAATTCAAGTTTTAGCAAGTTTACACACACAGCCCAGGTTATGCATGAAGAAACACACAGGCCCCACACATAGCCCGTATCATTCCCCCCTTTGATGCCACTTAACTTGTTAAGCTTTGGCATCACTTCTGTTGGAGGCATGAGGTGGGTGGCTGTGTTCTTACCGCATCATTTATCCAAGCGTGTACTCTAGTTATTATTAAGGGGAGGAAGCAGGGAAATATGATGCGAGCATGGGAGGAGTTTCAGCTGTTTGCTGTTTTGATTGATTGCCCCACCTATTAATTCCCCAGTGAGGTCTCAATGATAAAGTTTTTAGGGAATATCTGGGGTTTTTCCTTGCTCCCAGAACAAGTTTTTGTTCTGGAGAGTAGAATTCTGGGAGAGGGGGTTTTTCAGCAGCAATCTTGGGGGTTACTGATGTTTACATGGACTCTCTGCCAGGGTCCAAATCCATCTATTAATTTTCTGTTTTATTAGCTTGCTTTATTTCCCCTTCAGAGAGTTTACACCTTTAATCTTAAAAGGGTGCCGACGGGAGATGATCTTTTTCTGTAGCTACTTCCTGCTGGTTATAGACTGTAGTCCCTACCTGACAAGGTGTAAAAAACTATTTTATTTTGACTGGAGGAAAATGGATCCAGCATCCTGTATGAAGTTGGATGAAGTTCTCACAAGGCCAAGAAGACGCTCATTCTAGAAGAAACAAACTCAAAAATTAGAATATTAAGAATATGTGGTTTTTTAAAAAGAGGACACTGAATCACAGAAGTAGAAAATGTTAGGTGCCTGTAAAGGCAACACCTTTTTAAAGTTGGTGGGGAATAGTATATATATATATATGTATATATATATACAAATTTAAGTTTTAGCAAGTTTACACACACAGCCCAGGTTATTCATGAAGAAACACACAGCCCCCACACATAGCCCATATTACCAGTATCCTAAACTTAACAATTAGCATATTAAATTAGAAATTCATGGTGAGGGTCAGCAACCTCACTCTTCAATCTTAGGTTTAAAAATCCTGTTGCCACTTCTTGTGCCTACCCATTTATCCCTCTGTTGCCACAACAAAGGCAGGTTGCTTTTTGCATTGATAACATACAATGCTTGGGGAAATTGTGATGCAGGCATCTCTTCATTTTATTTTATTTTATTTTAAAGAATGATATGATTGGATTCCAAAAACAACATCAGAAAACTTTGAGTCCTCTTAGTATTCTAATAGAGAAGATGTGGTAGAGTGAGAGAAGTTAGGAAATGTGTTTAAGTTAAGGTTCTACCATGTTCGCCTTGAGTGAATCTGTTCCTTTGAGCTCTAGTTTTCTCCTCTATAAAATGAAATGATTAGACTAGAGCAGCAATTCTCCACAGAGGTCAGAGCTCAATAAAGCTTGAGAGGAACCTATACAAACACCCTCAGAGAAGGACATGCCCCATTAGGGAGAACAGTTCCTTACCACCTCCTTGACATCTATGCTTCCTGAAAGCTACATGTAAAGAGAGCCGGAACTAGTGGTGCAGTGTTATTTATGAATGGGTTAGAGGCAGAGAAATTAAAAGAAATCTGTGCTAGGGAATACCCAATATCTTAATAGCTAGCAAACTCAGTAATTCTTATAACATGCTGATAATTATCTGAATGGAAGCAGTACATATGCTTCCAGATGTTTCAACATATTGCCAAGTGATATTACGGAATAACACTACCAGTTTATTTTAACCTTGTCTTTGCTATATTGTAGCTTTGTAGGATTTCCTTCTGTCTTGTTTTCATTGCAAACCCCACTTTCCTCCCAGATCTCATAACCCCCTGCTACTACACCCCCATTCCCAAATCCAGTGGGAAGTTCTGAGTGGTCTGAAACATAAAAATCCCCTGGAGTGGATTTACAAGAAAGCACAAAAGCACATTGTTGGAGCTCAACTCTGAGAATATGACTCATTAATAAAAGTGAAGCAGGAAACCAAGATGTTGTAACAAGAAGAAAATGGCCCAAGACTAGACAGTATTTCAGTATTATAAACTATAAAATTATGTACAACTAATTTTTGTCCTTTTAACTTCTTTTTTAATCCTTGAAATATCATGCATATGGAAATTGGTGGAGAATAGTGTTTTGGTATGAAGCAGAGTGCTATGATAGTTTTTCCACCTCAATTTCAATGCATGGCTTTGAATTCATTTTCTGTTCCTTTGTTTTATTTGGATATTATCTACAATTATTCAACAATCGAAGATTATTCAACAATCATAGTCTTTCCAGCATAGCCTTCTCATATTTTGTAATAGCAAATGTTTCTCCTACCTTTGTGTTACACATCAACATTTAGAGGGCCATTTGTGCCCCTGATCTGCAACTCCTTTTTTAAATGAAGCACCAATCATTTACTATTTAAACGAGATTTAAATAAATACATGGCCCTAGAGCTATGGTTTGGCTGTCCCACTGAAGCTAATTGTTCTTTTTCCCTAATTAGCCTTGCTTACTGTATTAGTTTTCTATTGCTGTGTAGCAAATGCCTACAAATTTAGCAGGAGAAAACCACATACATTTATTATCTCATAATTTTTCTGAGTCTTAGCGGTAACCCTACTCAGGGACTCGCAAGCCTGTGACTCTTTGGCCAGGGTACATTCTCATCTGGAGGCTTGATGGGGAAGAATCCGCTTGCAAGCTCCCTCAAGTTCTTGGCAGAACTCACCTGCTGTTAATATTTGCAGGCCTGAGGCTGCGGTTTTCTTGCTGGTTGGTAGAAGCTGCTCTCGGCTCCGAGCGGCCACCCACAGTTCTTTGCCACGCCGCCTTCTTGAAAGGCTCTCTCTTAAGACTGCAGCTGCCTACTTTAAAGCCAGCAAGAACCGGTAGCCTCAGGGAGGGCACACTCCCTCTTTTTAGAGTTTTAAGATTTTCACTGATTAAATAGGCCCACTCAAGATAATCTCCCTCTTTGAGTAACTCAAATTTGGGACCTTAATCACATCTGTAAAATGTCTTGACCTTTGTCATAGTCTAGAAGCAAGTCACAGGAACTGCCCACATTCAAGCGTGGCGGTTTCACAGGCTGTGAGTACCACGGACACCCTGGGTCCACAGTAATGGCCCATCCGCCACATTTCCCTTTGGCTTAGTTTCATCTTATCTTGGGGCTTGGACAGCTAAGTTCTATAGGTTATAAGGTTTACACCTCTAGATATGAAAATATACACAGCATTAAAGCTCTCCCTTAAGTGATAAAGGGTACAAGTTGTATCAGTGCTTGTATGATGTGCGTGTCCATGTATACTACACGTGGATTGTGTGCTTGCTTCTTAGCTCCTCCTAACTCCTAGAAACTTTGCGTTCACAACCCCACAGCTCTCCCTTACAGGAGCCTCTGTCCCAGGCTCTCAGAATCATTACTTGGAACTGAAGGAGACAGGCGGTTAGGGACTGTACCATATCAGTATTACAGTGCAGCCTTTTCCACTGTTGAATGTTCTGAGTGTGAATTTTTTGAAAGAATTGTTCTCTTTGAAGTTATTTGACTATGCTTGGCCCAGTTATGGTTGGGTATGATTTCTTAGCAATCATTGTGTGTACATTGGAATTCTTGAGGAATGAAAAAATCTAACCTAACTGTTTTTAAATTAATGAAACTTGAATATGTTCTAAATTCAAAAATTAATGAAGTATATGTATGAGTTTAATTGAATATTTCTTAATTTTTTAAAAAGTGGATCAAACCAATTCAAAGGCTAATATTATAAAGAAAAACTATGTTCATGCAATAAAAATAATATTATGACGTCTGCAACTTAAAAAAAAACTGGGGTGGTTTTGGATTTTCACTTTTATTTGAAAATGATCCTTAAGAAAACTATTGAACTGGACTCTTGGACCTATATTTAGTCACAGTGACATCTGGTTGGAACAATAAAATCCCCAGGCAGGAAAAATTTGACTGAGAATATGCTTTCAAAGAATGAATGTCCAGGTGTTAGTTTTGGTCTCTTAATCCAACTCCAGGAATTGATATAAGGCTCTGAAAAGTAAAGGGTTTCTGGAAATATTTTTAAGGAAAGTTTCCATTCCTTCTCCTTATTCAGAAAAATTCTTTAATAATTTAATGGAATAGGCACCCCTGATTCCCTATTTGTTTCCAGTTTGGGGCTATTATGAACAAAGCTGCTACAATCATTTTTTATGTGTCTTTTTCTGTGGCTATGTGTACTCACTTCTCTTGGAATTCCTAAGAGTTATGAAACATTTCTTTCAGTTTGACCTACCATTATAACTATTATTGGTACTAAATCAATTTAGACAACAAAAATGGATAATGAACTTCTAGAAATAAAAAATTAAAGAAAAGTAAATTTGTTGAATCTGCATCAATTCATGAGGTGGACAGGGCTGAAACTAAGAGGGAATCAACAGCAAAAAGACAATGGGCTACTAGTTAATGTTGAGCTTAGAAAGCTATATTTGTCTATGATGAGCTGGCGGTAAGGATGAGCACAAACAAGAGCTAAAATGGGGGCAAGGGGTTGCCTTTGGGTGGGGCTTTGTGGGTTTGAGGGGAGCTGGGGATGGGCGGATGGGTAATATTGCCCAAAAAATTGGGGGGAGGGAGGGGCAACATACGAACTTAGGAGATTGTCAGGTGTTGGGTGAGAGTAAAATGCTGAGAAAACCGTATCAAAATATAATTAGGAGGGTTACCTGTTTAGGATGCTCGGAGGGTATGGTCTGACGCGGGACGGACTCCTGAGGAATGTCCGAATGCTCATTTTGCCAGGGTGGGTTGTACCATTGGATAGAGACCCAAGTAGTGAGAGTTGGGGTGGACCCACATCCCGGGGAGGACTAATGCCATCAAATAGAGGGAACTGTATCTCTCAAGAGAAAGGATGGCTCCCAGGGCATTAGGGCAGTTGAGCAAGTCAGGCCCTGAACACTGCTGCAAGTATCTCTGGACGTGGCTCCTTGGGAAACGGAGATTGGCTGTCGCTGTGGGCCCCAAGGGGAGGGGAAAATGGATGTTGAATGGATGGAACCAAGGTAAATGTGGGGGCAAGAGAGAGGTTTCGCGAGAGTACACAAGGATGGATATAAAACATGTAATATTACACCAAAAACATATAGGGGATGACAGACTAATAATGTAAACCATAATGTAAAACATAGGATAACTAAAAAATTTAGAAAACTGTATAGCCTGAAGTATGGACCACAATGTAAGCACAGATGTCACCTTGTTTGAAAGCTATTGTCTCGGAGTCTGTACATCAGTTTCAGTAAGTATGATATGAATAAATTAAAAGATTATCACTGTGGAAGGGAAAAGGTTTTATGGTGGATGTGTGGGAGTACTGTATATTGTATATATGAACTGCTGTGATCTAAGGCTCTTGTGAAGAGAAGCTCAATAATTAGGAAAAAAGAAAAGAAAAAGATAGGATGTAGAATTTTTCCAAATCAATATGTATTCTATATCTAACCTTTAAACTCATCACTATATTCCATTTTACTATTAAGGGAACCTGACATTATATTGGGCTTTACTTTTCAGGAAGTTTTGGATCACAGAGTGGTTCAACAATGGCAGCAGAGGAATACTGGTATGGGATGTTATTGACAGGCAATATATGGTTGACAGGGAGTTATACAGGGCACGTGTCCAGGGGGCATGGAAATGTTTGGATATACTCATAGTGAAAACAATTAAAAACAACAGCTGGGGGTGTATTGGGTTCCTGGCAGGTGGGGGCGGGGGGGGGGGGGCTCTGTCGTGGTCCCTAGGGGAGCAGTGGCAGTCCCCCAGGTGCAACAGTAAGGACCAGGAAGGAATGAGGGTCCAACAGTGAGCCCCTGATACTAATGACTATGCTTGTGAGCCTATACACCTGAAATAAGAACAAGGCCTAGAGCAGCACTGTGCCTAAGAGTTCCCTCCTGACAGCCTCCGTGTGACTCAAATGTGGCCAGTCTGGAAGCCAAACTCAGCATGTAAATGCAATGCCTTCCCCCCAGCATGGGACATGACACCCGGGGATGAGCCTCCCTGGCACTGAGGGATCACTACCAAGTACCAGCTGATGACGTAACTAGAAAATGACCTTGAATTAAAGGTTCAATGTGGACCAGCAGAATATCCCTATCTACATATAATAACAGGAGTTAAAAATGCTGTTTGACCTAAAGTAAGGGGGAAATGGAAAGGACAAATGAGTTTTTATGGCTATGAGTCTCTAAAAAAGAGTCTGGAGGTTGTCAGAAGGATTGCCATTATGCACACCTGAGCAGAGTCTCAGAGACAGATAAAGTAGGTACAACCCCAGGTATTGGTCCTTTTGAGGGCTAAAGAGACCCACAGGCTCTATGGTCATGGCAGATGGGGTTCACTGCCATGTCAGTTGGCCCTTCTTTGGAGCTGGTGTTTCTGCGTGATGGAGCTGGACTCAGATGGGATCTCTTTTCACAAGCCTTTCCTGCTACTTTACTGGATGTGGTTGAGCGTGAGGGTCTTGTCCTCGCTCGGGCCCAAGAGTCGGGGGGGCTTGCTCCTGCCAAACCACCGGCGGGGGGTGCCCCAAGAGGGAGCACCGGTTCTCCAGGCGTGGGGGACGTGCGGTTGGGGAAAAACCACGGAGACCGCTTGAGCGCAAGAACAGGTCTGCTTTATTACGGAAGTACACTTGGTTATATAGGGTTGGGTAGAGGGAGGAGTAAGATATAGGGAGGGCTAGCTGAGAGGTTTGGAATAGGGGAGGGGAAAGGGGGAGTGAGAGCTGGCCGGATGTTGGGCTAGGCGGGAGACAGAAAGGGGGAGGGCAGCGCCGGCCAGCCGCTAGCAGCAAAGGCCTAGTCAGGCATGGTCACCTTATCTAGGCCCAGTGGGCAGAGGCGGTATCACTTCTTGCCGCACCGTTTGCTACTGTGGCAAGCCGGGCGCCCTTCCTCCCACATTTCCCCCTTTGTTTTTATTAAGCTCCTCCGAAAAGCTTGATTTGAGGAGGGAAGGGGACTGTGCCTGTCTTAGGTCGGGATTGCGCCCAGCCGGGCAATGCCCGTGCCACACAGGTGGCCAGTCTTACCCGTCATGGGGAAGCACGGCAGCAAAAGGCCGTGTCCCTGCCTTAGGTTGACTGGCGGGCCGATCCTGTTGCCCGTCATTGGCTAACCAGTCCAGCGCCTCGATGGAATGTTGGTGGCCTTAGATAAACAGGGTGGGGGAGGGGAAAGGGTAAGGGTAAGGGGTTAGGATGGGCGGTGAGAAGGGGTAGGGGCAGGGGAGCTGGGGCTTGGGTGCGTTGAGAGGCGGCTGGCCATTTGGGGAGGACGGCAATTAATGGAGACTCCTGGTGCGTCTTCGTCGGTGGTGCGGATTCGCTGGTACCGGACCTGGATGGGCTTACTAAGGACAGAGTTAACTTGATTTTTGACAAGCTGGACAGTTCACCTGATGATCCAGGGTCCTAGGGCTAATAGGAGGACAAGGGTGAGGAGTGGGCCTAGAAAGGGGAGAAAGTAAGAAAGGATTCCATTGGGCAGCCCCCAAGGGAAAGACCATCCGGCTTCACGTTCCTGCTTTCTCTTGCGGAGGCCCTCCCTAACTTGTACGAGGTTATCTCGAATGAGGCCAGAGTGGTTAGCATAGAAGCAGCATTCTTCTTCTAACGCTGTGCAGAGCCCCCCTTCTTTTAGGAGGAGGAGGTTTAGGCCCCTGTGGTTTTGGAGAACGACTTTAGACAGGGAGTTGAGAGATGTTTCAAGGTGGGCCATGGAAGTCTCAAGGCGGGCGATGTCTGCATCGACAGCTTGCCTAAGGGTTGAAAAGGAGTTATCTTGGAGGCTGAGAGCTGCAGCTCCTGTGGCTGCGCCGGCAAGACCTAGAAGGGTGGCAATTGTGATGGTGGTGAAGATTTCCTGTTTCTGCTCGTGCTGTGGGGAGCTGAAGTGCTGCCAGGAGTCAAAGAATTGGTTATCAGTATAAAAGAGAACGCGGGGGGCAATGAGTATGAGCACACAGGTGTCGCTGGTGGAGTTAAGGGTTTGAACATTGAGACATGGAGTGAGGCCGGAGGAAGAACATAGCCATTTGGTATTATTAAGGGGAATTAGGAACTTAGCGGCTGCATTAGGGGTGTGAGTTAGGCTGCAGAGGGACTGCATGGAGGGGAGAACTTTGCCGCTGATTTTTATTATACAGAGTCCAGTCTGGGAAACTGATCGGAGGGTGAGTCCTCTTTTTGTTTGGTTCAAATTGCAAGAGGTACCAGTGGAGTCTGGGGAGGCGCGATAGGCGCTGTTGGTAGCTAAGGCTTCATAGAAGGGAGCCGCGGCAGAGAAGCAGAGCCAGCAACGTTGTGTAAGGTTGGGCTGGGATAAGTTTAAGGAGATAAATGATGCGTTGAGGAGGGCTACAAGAGGGTTGGGGGGTGGCAGGGTTTGGCGGTGGGGAGGATACCTAGTGATGGAAGGATTTAGGGTGGTAGCAGGAGGAGGAGAAACAGAGGGAGGAGGGGGAGGCCGTGTGTGGGGAGGATTGAGAACTTGATTTGGGCCCACGGCGGCGGATTGTGTGCGGGTTGAATTTTTCTTTATAATGAAAAAGGCACCGTAATCATAGTTGCTCATGTGAAGTCGGGCTCCCCAGGTGCGGCCCTGTAGCCAGCCTGCATTTTCAGGGTTTTTGACAGTGAGTGTGATGCTGCCCTAGTACCTTTATCTTTAAAAGAAAAGGAGAGATAGGGGTCCCTATTGGGAGCTCCCGACCATCCGTGGGCCATGGTTTTGCACCCCCAGGAGGGGCAGTAATAGTGCGCTGGGTCATGGCAGCCTCTGGCCGTGGAAGGGCAAATATGGAAGCCTGAGATTTCATGATTATAGGGGCCTTGGAGGCCTGTAAGTGAGCTGTATCAACACCGGTGAGTTTTGTGTGTAACGTCTACGAGGGAACTGATGACAGGAAGGTTGGCAAGATTACATATGTGCACTGTGAAGGAGGGAGCACCCGCAGTAATGTTATTAGCGAGGAGCTTTTCCTGCTGCCAAAGAGAGAGTGTCCAGTTAAAGGGCCGATGGCTTATACTAGCCTGGTCCGTAGTGGAGGGGAGCAGAGCTAACATGAAAAGCAGAAGAGAGTGTAGATTTTTAGGTTTTTTGTTTGAAGCTAAGGCGTGGACAGCAAGCTGTACTAGCTGTCCAAGGAGGAGGGTGTCATGAGCTAGATCTGCGGCCATATTTAGCCTCTCCATCCGATGGGCGAGTGCTCTCATCATCCGTCGTTGGAACCTGCTGCTGGCCGGTGGCGGGTTTGATGTTTTTTTTCGGGGATCCAGAGCGGCTGGGAGGCATTTTCTGGAAAGACACAAGAAACCCTCTGCCTTGGGTGAGAAGGGGACTGGGTCCCTGCCAATTGTTTGTTTCTGGGTCCTTCCAAAACACCATCGGGGCAACTGTTGGTGCGTAGGAGGGGCCCCAGTGCTTATGGAGGGGGGAAAGACCATTTTTGTCAAAGGAGAGGAGGTTTATGTGAATGAGGCAGGCAGTGATAATGTCGCCTGGTTGACTATGTGGGCGTAGATCCTTCTCTTATTGAATTTGCACTTTGAGCTGGCGGTGGATGCATTCTACTATAGCCTGCCCCTGGGGGTTGTATGGAATGCCGAAGTGGTGAGTAATGTTGTAGAGCTGGAGAAATGCAGCGAATGAGGAGCTGCGATACCTAGGCCTATTATTGGTTTTAACATCCCAAGGAACTCCCATGAATAAGATGGCTTGCCGCAATGCTTTAATGCAATGCTTGGCTGTTTCCCCCGGTAAGGGGACAGCGTAGCAAAGGTGAGAAAAGGTGTCGACTGTGACATGGACATACTTGAGGCGCCCAAATGATGGCACATGGGTGACGTCTATTTGCCATCGGGAGTTTGGCTTGAGGCCGCGGGGGTTGACCCCTTGTGGCTGCAACGGTTCAAGCGGCAAGAAGGGGGCGCATGTTTTACAGGCGCGCACCAAATGCTTGCACGTTTCCTTGGGGAGGCCCGGCAAAAGACGTTGAAGTGAGGCCGCTGAAAAGTGGAACTTAGAATGGAGAAGTTTGGCTTGATTGACCAAGTCTCCGACAGTGGCTATTGTATGGGTGGAGATGGCTTGGTCGGCAGCAGAGTTACCCGCGGCTAGAGGCCCGGGCAGCCTTGAATGGCTGCGAATATGAGAAATGTACCATGGCTGTGTGCGGAGCTCGAGCTCTTGCTGCAAGGCACGGAGTGCTTGATCAATGGGCGTGTCACGTGGAAAGAAAACAGCGTGGGCAATAACTGAAACAAACCTGCAGGGCGTACTATCAGTGAAGATGTTGACAGGCTCATTGCCGTGGTGTTGGAAGGCAGTGAGGATGGCTAGTAGCTCGCCCACCTGAACCGATCGGGATGGGTTTGGCAGTAGACGGTTGGCAAGTCACGGCTGGGAGAGTAGGCAATATAAGTAAACTTGGTCTTAGAGGCATCTGTGAAGACAGTAGTGGAGTTGGAGAGAGGCTTGGAGCCAGGGAAAGGGTGGTATAGTGGGGAGAGGGGGAGCCTTGTGAGGCCCTGGAGCAACTTGTGTGTGTGTGGGGTAATGGCAGTCAAAGGTCCCGTGGAAGATTTCTAGAAGAATTTGAGCACGGGGGTTTTCGGAGAAAAGGGCAGTGGTGTGCTTGTCAGTAAGGCATACATATTCAGAATCAGAGACAATATTCAAGGACTCTTAAAACATTTGTAAAACTTTAATGATGGCTCAAAGCTCTGTGCATTGAGCAGATGAATAAGGAGTTGGCCAAACCTGTTCTTTTTGGAAAGTAACACATGCTGTTTTTTTTTTTTTTTTTATGCTGCTTTTTCATTACTATTACTATCAGTAAATACTGTACAAGATGGTTGGGCTATGCACATAGCCTTGAAAAGCACTGCAAAAGTTTATTGTTGGGTTCTTTACAGATAAAGGAATGCAGCTGGCTTGATTTGTCCAAGAAGACATTAAAGAAAGTCTTAGGAAGTTTTAAAACAAAGTGATAGCCATACAGCTGGACTTTAACTTTTTGCAACAAACTAGCAGTATTTGGGATTGCTGCATACTACAGAGTTGTTACTTTAATCTATGATAAGAGGTTGTTTCTGTGACACATACTCTTTTATAATAATTAAAACTATAATTAACCACATTGTACTTTTTTTTTAATATTATGCTGAAATATTGGTAACTTTATACACTTTTAAGCATTCATAGAAACCTTTTATCCATACGACTTTAATTAATAGAGGGTTTAAGGGAAGAAAAAGTTGTTAATTTTATAACACTGTAAAACACCTTTATTTGGCTTATAACATATTAAATGAACTTAATTATTACTTTAATTTTTCTTTCAAGGTAAAAGAACAAATCTGCTACAATTAGTTTGGAACAAAAGGCCACTGTTCAGGATTAGGTCTTGAGAAAGCAGTTTTGAACGTTCTGTAAACGATAAGCACAAGAAACATAAGACAGACTCTCTTTGTATACTGACTGAGGATAAGAACTTTTATCAAAACAGATTAATGGTGAGAGGCCTTGAGAAAGAACAAAAAAATTAACTTTGCATCAGCATACTACTCGAAGACTCATTAAATTTTATTTAACTTTAACTGTAAAAATTCCTTTTCCACCAACTTTCTGCAGTTTCAGCATTCACTCAGGTTCCGTCTTATACTCTACTTTTTCCAATAGTCAATTATTTTATTTCAGGACAAAATTATTTTCTGTTTCCTTAATAATAAAAACACATTCCATATAGCCTACATCAAAGTTATCAAGCAAACCTCTTATAACAATACTGTGAACATTAAACAAGCTTGTTAAAATAATGAACTTTTCTTTAAATACTTAGTAGCATGCAATATTAGAAACAGTTTCCTAGAAGTAAGTTGGCAGGGGAGGCTGGTTGCTGCCAATCTTTCCTGTTATAAAATTACCTTTTATTATTATCATCATCAATTCAGTTTTATATATATTTAAGAATGACCTTTTGGAATTAGCCATTTAATACTTTAATGTAAACAATGCTTTATTAAACCTTTTATTTATAACCATATAGACTATTGAAGACAAATTTTATGTTTATAGAACACATTCCCTTACTTAAAGTTATCACAATACCTTTTACAGCTTGCCATCTGCAAATTAAGTTTCAAGAGTTTATGAAAATTAGCCATCCTACTTTAGGACAAAATACACCTTTTTGCAAAACTTATTACATTTCAGTTAGCATTTTCACAAACTTTTAACCTTTTTAAATATTCATTTAAGCTTTACATTCTTTATATTATCCTGTGAAGAAAAATAAGTTATTCATTTTAATCTGGGCAAGAACAACCTTTTATGAACACGTACAGTTAATCTTGTCAATCAAGACTTACAATTTCTATTATTGTAGATATCTTATTAACATTTAAGCTCATGTATTGATATAATAAACTTAAGTATTAATATAAGCGCTTATTTAATTTTTGGCCATTTGGATAGAGCTCTTTTATAAATTTTTATTAATTTATATTTACCATCCGGAGGTATCAAAATATACACTGACATTGAACGAACAGACAAACACAGAACAATCACAACACAGTAACAGAAACATACAGTTTACAATTAACTCATAATTCTTACTTTCTTGGTATAGCTGCTTTTAAGTTCTTATTAAGATTTCCTCTGGAATCCATGTTGCCTGTAACATGCAAGCTTGTGCTCGGAAACATTCCTATCAGTTATCAGCAATCAGCTAAAATAACCCGAGCAGCAGTTAGGCAGACCATTAGCACACATTTTTGGATAATTACTGTAAGACTGAGACTTGAAGTTCTGGAGATAATTATTGATTTAAAACTGAAAATTCCTTTTAGACCTTGATAAAAATTTTGTACTCATTTTATTATCTTGGTTAAATAAGTCTAATTAGAATTAGCATGGAAATAAAACAAACACAAATGTTGCCACGTTTTTCTCTCATAGCTACATTGTCATGTAGATAGTAGGGAGCTTGAGGAGTTGTGAAAAGGGGTGGGCGTTTGCTGGAACAGAGTTGATTGCCTTATAAGCTTGTGTGGATTTTCGGGCTTGTGGCTGGCCTTGTTGATAGGCGGGGCCAATTTCAGATAGGTATCAGGGTCCGAGAGATTGGCAGTGAAAGCCAGGGGTTGAAGGGGGCTAGTAGATCCTAGTAAGCCTGGAGCTGCTGCCCGAAACTCTGCATTGGTGGCAGGCTAGTAGGCCAGCAAGCGCCCAAACTTGCGGGGCCTGCTGGCTGGAGAAAGAGACTCCCATTTAGAAGAGTAGAAAGGGGAGGGGGAGAGCGAATAGGAACGCGAGGAAAAGGACGAAAGTGACTAGAGGGCGGGAACTGCCGAAGAGGAGAGCCAGGAACAACACGCAGAGAGGTGAGAGAAGGAGACGGGAAAAGCTGGCTGGGGTTCATGGGTGTCCGGTCTACCAGAGTTGACATGTGGCGAGCCACGGATTAAAAGGGAGCAAGAGGTCCCAGTATTTTTGGAGCTGCCGCAGGGAAACGCGGACTCCATTGGTATCGAGCAGGGCAGCAAGGGCCCTGACTTGTGGCGCCTGACACGTTGATAAAGAGGCACCCGTGTCGGGACAGGAGTGGGACGACGGCGAGGGGTCCCTACCTGGAGAACGAGGATGGGCCGTCCGATTCACAGCAGCAGCAGCAGCAGAGGGGGGCCGGGGGAGGAGCTTCCACGTTGGGCGCCAGTTGTGGCTGAGCGTGAGGGTCTCGTCCTCGCTCGGGCCCAAGAGTCGGGGGGGCTTGCTCCTGCCAAACCACCGGCGGGGGGTGCCCCAAGAGGGAGCACCGGTTCTCCAGGCGTGGGGGACGCGCGGTTGGGGAAAAACCACGGAGACCGCTTGAGCGCAAGAACAGGTCTGCTTTATTACGGAAGTACACTTGGTTATATAGGGTTGGGTAGAGGGAGGAGTAAGATATAGGGAGGGCTAGCTGAGAGGTTTGGAATAGGGGAGGGGAAAGGGTGAGTGAGAGCTGGCCGGATGTTGGGCTAGGCGGGAGACAGAAAGGGGGAGGGCAGCGCCGGCCAGCCGCTAGCAGCAAAGGCCTAGTCAGGCGTGGTCACCTTATCTAGGCCCAGTGGGCAGAGGCGGTATCACTTCTTGCCGCACCGTTTGCTACTGTGGCAAGCCGGGCGCCCTTCCTCCCACAACTGGAATTGTAGTTGGTGCTGGGGTTTAAGATTTCTCTAGGGGATTTGAATCTCTGGACTGACAATATGATAGCCAGGCCCTGAGCCTCAACAGACTTCAGCTCTTACACTCTGATTTATTGGACTTACCTCGCTCAACTAACATGGAGTTGAAGAATGTCAACCACCACACCATGGAGCCTAGAGTGTCTACAACTGAAAGCAGGAGGATTGCATCCAGTATCCATGTGGAATCTAAGCCCCCTCTTGACATAGATGTGGAATGGACACAACCAAGCCAAGGTCCACAGGAAGGAGGAATACAGTAAGGATTAGAGTGGACTTAATGATATTCTATTCATGAACTACTGCTGCTGGGTGCGGGGAATGGGAGGAAGAGATGAGATGTGGAGGCATTTTCAGGACTTGGAGTTGTCCTGGGTGGTGCTCCAGGGACAATTGCTGGACATTGTATGTCCTCCCATGGCCCACTGGATGGAACGTGGGAGAGTGTGGGCTACGGTGTGGACCACAGGCCTTGGGGTGCAGCGATGCCCAGAGATGTACTCACCAGATGCAATGGATGTGTCATGATGATGGGGGAGAGTGTTACTGTGGGGGGAGTGGTGGGGTAGGGGCGGTGGGGGTGAATGGGGACCTCATATTTCTTGAATGTAGTATTTTTTAAAAAATGAATAAATTGAGTAGAATTTGGGGGAAAAAAAAGAAAGCTATATTTGTGAAAACAGTAGAAATACAAGTGTTTTATTTGCAGCAGAACCTGTAACATATCCTCATTAAGGTGAAATAAACATAAGTGTATATTCCCAATAAATAAATAGGCAGAGAAGTGGGTAATGGCAGAGTATGAGAGAATCATGTCCTGGTATTATAAAATGCAATGCAGATTTATGGTTGGCAAAAATTAATAATAATGTCTCTTCTATGACTTAAGAATAAATTTTAAGGAAATGCAACACATCATTTTATTGCTCATGCATATCATTTCTATATTTAATGTTGTAATAACAGATTTTTTTAGAAGAAAAAATCTTCTGTGAGTGTACATAAAATAGCCTCAGGAACTGATCTAATGCTTTGACTTAAAGGGGCTTCTCAGATATTAATAATATATGTGTATATTAATTTACTACAGAGGATTTTTTACTCCAGGGCAATGAACTATATTAACATAAATATGAATAAGATGAGTGCTGTGACTTTCATTTGAAAAATTTGAGAAAGGTGAATTTTACAAGGAAAAGTGGGAAGGGAAACCTGAGATATTCCTATCACAAGCATTCCACTGACAGGTAAAATAAAAGAGCAAAACGGGAAGATGTACACATAAAAACTGATATATTAAGATATCCTGTAACCACAATATAACAAAGGATTTCACATCCAAAAAGAAGTTTGGCCTTTTCCTTGGCCCCTGTGGTTAACCTTTCATCCTTAGCATCTCCTAAGTGATAGGAGTATCTTCAAGGTGAGCCCCAGGTCCACACCTGACAGTTTATGCTAATGCGATTAGAGAAGTTGTGAGCTTACAAAACAATCATGTAGAATGTGCAGAATTCCCATACATCAGCCCTCCACCCACACCTTACATTGTAGTGGAACATACATTACAGATTATGAAACAACGTGATCAGACTATTACCACAACCAATGGTCTATAGCATACATCATACATTTTTTCCATATTTTTTCTTTAAACAAATCAATTTTATTGATACATATTAATAAAGCATGCAACCAATCCAAAGTGCACAATCAATGGTGATAAATTTATCACTTCTATCTTTCTTAGAGCATTTTCATTATTTCAATGATAATAATAAAAAGACAAACAAGAAAATAGTAGCTATAGTTTTACAAGAAGGTTATTATTTGCTTTCCCAGGTCTAGATCCTAAGGGAGGCAGGGCCATCTTCCCTCTCTTTCTTCTCTTGCAGTCCACTTTTTCAGCAGCTATTTAGAGAACTAGTAGGCTTTTGAAGCTCTAATGCCTTAAAATGGGACTAAGAGAAAACGAGGCAGACATGCAAAGCTAAAAACTTAAAATTTGAAAGAAAAGGGTAGGGAGAATTTACAAAAATGAAATATTAGGCATAAGATGTTTTGTATCTTTATTTGAGACTTTGATGGGAGTTTTCCTCAAAAGTCTCTATTTTTTTTTCTCTCAGAATTGAGAAGACATCTTCTGCTGAAAGCCCAGACAAGGTTGTCAGGAAGGATCGGCTTTATTGCTGATCATTTATATTGTTTTTAGGCTTTTTTGAGGTTTCATATCACTTATCATAAACCACAAAACAGGCATTTTAAAAGTGAAAGTATACATTGAAAAAGTACATTTATATCACAAACCATCCACCACATAATAGTTGCAAAATACGTTTGCTAGAATATGTACAATATGAAAAACAAACCAATTTTCATTTCTATACAGAAATATTAACCTTCTATAAGAAGTGGTAGATATTTTGTATATATATATTTGAAAAGCAACACTATTTTTTAAACCAAAAACAACAATTAAGATCTTCAGCAAGTTATCTGCATCCATATATTTAACAAAGTCCGCCCCCCCACACACATAATGAAGCATATACTATAACGTCCCCTTATTATTGGCTCTGAGATGCAAAAGGAGGCAGTGGCATTCCCTGTGCACTTCTCTGGGCACACGAGGCAGCTTGTTGTCCTCCATAACCCTCAGCCCAGGCTGCACTATAATCTGGCTGACCACCGGGGGGAGCCCCAGTAGGATCAGGAAATGCTTGGCCCATTTTCTTGAAGTACTCTTCCCAAGCCTTGGTATAACCAGCTTGTCCATCTGGATCTGGCTTTTGGTGATGTCCTTGTCCATTAGTTTGAGTTGTAGTTTGTGTACCAGAGGAGCTGCTGGTGGTGGCTGTACTTCCTGCTTCTAGTAGTAAGCATGATGAGCAGCCCAAGCTGCTGAATTTGGATGGGTTCCTGCCTCAGCTGGACCAGGAGGAGCCTACTGCTGCCAGTGGGGATAGGCTTCTCCCCGTCCTTGGAGCGCATGTGGGGTTGGAGGACCACAAGGAGCAGGAGCAGGTGGTCCTGGATTATAAAGTGCAGGATTATATGGTCCCGTTGCAGCTTCAGGCCCTGGAGGCCCTGGAAGCCCATGGGTCTAAGTGCCTCTAAAGGACTTACTGGGCCACCAATCTGCTCTTCTATGAGTTGCTGAGCATAGTCTATTTGCTGTGGAATGCCAAGAACTGTAAACATCTTCATATTAGGATATACATTAGGTGGAGGATTTCTCTGAAGTTTTATTCTTGCACCAGACTGTTGGTTTATGCTTTTTATGGTTTCACCTCTTTTTCCCATTATTAATCCAGTTTTCCCAGTTAGTACAATTAAAATTTATTTATTGTAGTCCACCAGGTGGTCCCATATTCCAGCTGCCTTGACATCTACCTCTCCCTTGACCACCAGTTCCAGGTCCCCCAGGATTACCAGCTTGAACACTTGAAAGGTAATAATTTCTGCAGCATCTTGACATTGATCTGGAGATCCTGTTACATGTACTGTTCTATCAGGGGTTGTTCCATCTCTGGCTTAAAGTGAATTTGGACACCAGCATCATTTTGTATATATTTTTTTGATCACCTCTCCATTTCTTCCTATTAGCATGCCAACAGCAAATCTTGGAATAGGGATATTTATTCCTTCACTTTCTCCTATTCTTGGCCCATACTCATTTTGAACTTCTCTGAAACCACCATGATCACAAAATAACTCTAACACCATTTCCTTGGCTTGTTGAACTTTGTATGGGTCTCCTGTAATCCTGAGAAGTTTGTCAGCACCAGTATTCTGAGGCCCATCTTGAAGCATAACCATCTTAACTCCAGCTCATTCCTGAAGTTCTTTAACAGTTTCTCCTCCAATAACTAATCCAGTCTTGCTAGCTGGAATCATGAGTCCTTGAAGTGAATTTCCTGATCCATCTCCATGATGGAAGCCAGAATATGGCCTTCCTTTTTCAACAGTTTGGTCCAGGAACCATTTTGTTGATTGCACAGACTCAGGTTTCCAGTTAACACACAAGACCTTTCTGGAAGGTCACCACTGTCTGGAGCTATCAGTATTTTATATTAGGATTCCTGTTGTGTGAGATCTGTTTTCCTTTGCCAATTATGAAACCAACCATTCCATCTGGAACTTTGTATTCTGTCATTGCAGACCTTTGCTGTTGATGCACGATGGTATTTGTGATTCAAAAGAATCATTTCGAGTGGCAACTTTCTTAGCATCTGGTTGATCTCCATAACCATAGCCATTTGAATTCAGTGATGTTCCAGCATCACCTCCAATGTTTGCTGCAAACTCCCGGGCTCTCTGAGGGGCATCTTTTGAAAGCACGGTTAAGTCCGCCGCTGCTGCCACTACCACCAGCTGACCCCAAGGAAGGTGGTGGCACGGTTGAATAGCCTGCCATGGCTACCTTAACGTGGCTGCTGCTGCTTCTTTGCAAAAATTTCTCTCAGATAACTGCTAGGAAAGAAAGAAAATGGCCGCCATCAAAGCTTTATCTCATTCCTGTGCCACTGTCGCGCTGTGAGGGGGGTGGGATTGAAAGAAGGAAATCTCATGATCTTTCTGAGACAAAGACCTGGTGTCTCTGTTTTCTTAGAATATTGATTAGTAAAATTCAGAACCTTCCCTCAAAAATAACAGTCTGTAATCGAAGAGATGATTCTCAAAACACTAAGGAGGTAGTCTAGACCTCTTCCCTACAACTAGTTACTATCTTCTTCATAAAAGTTGTCGAAGAATATGGTTTAATGTGTTGTTAGTCTCTCTCTCGTTCAATATGGGCTTCTGTTTGAATATTCAAAACTACTACCAAGTTGTTTGTTCTCAATTAATATAAATGTGGGAGTGTCACTTGACCTGTAAGGGGTCTCCTAAGACATTAGACATCACTGCATATCCCATTGATGTATATCTATGCAGTGTGCAATTCTGACCCATTGTCTTGTTTGATCATGTGCTGCAAAAGTATTTAATGTTGCTTGCATGCGTTTTTAAAAAATTTTTAACTTTTTATTTTGAAATGCATTAAATTTACAGGACAGTTACAAAAATAATACAAACCCCATATAGAGAACTCCAACATACTGCTGCCCCACCAAATACCGAGATCCAGACGTCTCTCTTTTCACTGTTGTAAATATGTGTAAGACTCCTCTGCTAGTTCCAGTGGGGACCAGTGGTACTTTTTCTCCCACGTGCTCAGAGGAACAAAGAAAATCCTATGACTGCTAGATTAAATTAACAAATAATTTAAGGCTGCACCTCATTTAAATAATCATACCAAGAATAATGTTAAATTGGCCCCTGGAACTGTACATATTTCATATTGCTTGATAAGCTCTTCAGGACCATACGTAATTGTTTTATTCTGAAATTCTGACACCATTTTGATAAGTCTGCTCATAATACAGAACAAAACAACTGGTGCAGCATTCACTCTTAGACTTGCCTAGCTCATTGTGCTGCTCCCTGCATCTGACCCCTGCAGACTTTAGCCCCCAATTCTCCCTTGCATTTCTGATTCCTTGCATGTGCCACCCACTTTCTTACTTCATCTGCCTAGAATGATGTTTTATATTCCTCCTCTCTGGCAATATCATTTATTCTGTGCTCCTGGTGCTTTGTACACATATCCTTATTAAAGCATTTATTATAATATCAGAACATGTATTCTACCAATATTTGAGGGCAGTGATTATTGGAGACACTGTGAAGTGGTTACAAAGTGGATTCTGAAGTCAGACTCCCTATTTTTGAATCATGATTTCACTATTTATTAGCTGTACAAACTCAGGCAATTTATTCAACCTCTCTGAACTCCCATTTTATCATCTGTACAACAGGTATATTAATAGTCATCTATCCCATAAGGTTTTTATGACGATTTAAATGATTTAATATACATAAAGAAATTTTAAGGACATTGTCTGGCACATGGTAAGCAATAAATACTATCTACTATTATAATAAAAAAGAGCCTTCTCATTTGCTTTTACCACCAGATAGAATGAGATACTGTAACATTGCTTTGTGGCTGATCATTCATATTGTTTCTAGGCTTTTGTACTACAAATCATGCTGCTGAAAAACGTTATACATGTGTCTTCACAAATTTTAAAAAATGGTGAATTCCTAGAGGTGGGATTGTGAGGTGTAATGATATATGCATTTTCCACTTTGCTAGATTATTGCTGAATTTTCCTCCATGGAGGGTCTACCAATTTGCAGGCTCACCAGCAATGACTGAGCATTAAGGTCAGAGAGTCTTATTCAGAATTTTCCATTCCTATCACAGCATACAATGTCTGGCCTATAGTGGTCAGTAGCTGCTGAAAAAGATGTTAGTTATCGGGATGGAGGAATGGCTTAAGAAATCGAGTTAGGTTTTGGTGGCAATAAGAAAAACACTTTAAAATCCACTTCGGCATCCTTTCTGGTAGTAAAGTCTATGAAGATTATTAGAAGAAGGCAAGGTGGAAACAGTTAACTTTTACTGCTCACTGAACCGCTCTGCAATTACAGAGATTTGCTTTGGCGAGGGGGGTGATTAAAAAAAAAGCATCACTAAAGTTTTGTTAATGCCATAATGCAATAATGTGGTAGAAAGTCATTAACATAAATCTGGGCAGAGCCCTGTTGATTTACTGGCTTTCCTTAGAGAAGTGCTTGATTCTTCTAAGACTGTGTCTTCATATGTATTATCTCCTGCGATTCTATACATATGTGAAAATATGAAAGGAAAAAAGGAATAAAAAGTGGGTGACTATCAGCTGCTAAGCTGCCTTTCCATGTATCATCGCAACCTTCAAGTTACTCCTGTGGAAGAGAGCTGTGGACACGGAGGAGTTACGCCACTTGCTGGAAGGCACACAGCTAAAGCCTGGCCTAGCTGAGCTAGGAACACAGCACAAGACTAGAAAGTGGTCGCAGTAAGTCTAGAATGAATGAGTTACCATGCAAGGGAGACTGATAAACGCAAGCGCCCGTTTCTGCGCTTCCTTTGCGCCTTTCTGTCACTTTCACTAGAGCCCTAGGAGGCAGGTATTATCACCCAAAATGGGCATTCGAGCCTAACGGTAAAAGGATGGACTCGGGGTTTGGCTGCTTAAGTGCCATCCACTATTTCTCGCTGTGTGACTTTGGGTAAGTTACTTTCCTTTCTCCTCATTTGAGAAACCATGATAACGAAAGTGTAATACCTCCTTCACGAGACCCTTGAACACGTTACCATACTTTGAACACCACAGCGTGCCACGTGTACCCCGCGAGTGTCTGCTAAGAGTCCGCTCATCTTGGAGATAAATAAGTACCCAGAGTGGACGCGCGGCTTCTCGAGGTCAGTGGCCGGCGGCGGCGCTGGGGCGGGAAGCCCGTCCTCCTCCGACCCGCCCCGGGCTGCGGGTCTCTTCCCCTGCTGTGCCGCGCCCCTGCGTTGCCAAGGAGCGGGTGGAGACGCTCGCTCACCGACGAGCCCCTGTCCCTTCTGGAGTGTTCGTCTCCGCGCCGAGAGCACCCGGCTTCCCGCGGGGCCCTCCACCACGCCCCGCTCAGCTTTGCTGCAGAAGGCTCACACCCCCGGGGCGGCGGGGGCTGGGCTCTCCTCCCGCACTTCGCGGGGAGCCAAGGCAGTGGGCGGGGCTCGAGCAGCCGGGCTTTCCCGCTCTCCGGCGTCTGGTTTTCAATTAGGTCCGCCGCACTTCAATAAAAGACCAGTGGCTCCCTTAGAGGGCGCATTGCAGCTCCTCTCCCTGGGAAGAGTCGCAGTATGTCTGGTCGCGGCAAGGGCGGGAAGGGCCTGGGCAAGGGCGGCGCCAAGCGCCACCGCAAGGTGCTGCGCGACAACATCCAGGGCATCACCAAGCCCGCCATCCGCCGCCTGGCCCGGCGCGGCGGCGTCAAGCGCATCTCCGGCCTCATCTACGAGGAGACCCGCGGGGTGCTCAAGGTCTTCCTGGAGAACGTCATCCGCGACGCCGTCACCTACACCGAGCACGCCAAGCGCAAGACGGTCACGGCCATGGACGTGGTCTACGCGCTCAAGCGCCAGGGGCGCACGCTCTACGGCTTCGGCGGCTGAGCTGTCGAGGCTGCTTTGCTCTCAACTCTAAAAGGCTCTTTTCAGGGCCACCCACGGTTTCCCCGGAAGAGCAGTGAGGCTGACTAGTCTCTAGAGGCTTGGGTGCCTCGTGCTGCGTCCGGCATTTGCGTACGGGGTGTGGCGGGGTGCCACGAGGGCGAGAGACGGGCCCTGGGGACGCCTGATAAGGAAACGGCTTGTCTTAGATTGGAAGGGCCGCCGGTTCCCAGACCCTTCGAGATTCCAGGCCCCTGACTGCCCGTGAAGCGAGCTTTCAGTTCATTTCTCCTCACTGAGCGGCAGGGGCTGTTGACAGTGACCGGGCGGGCAAGGGCCCCCCAGGAACTGGCGGCAGGAAGTGGGATGGGGGCGAAGGGCTCATTCCTGTACGCAGCATCCGCATGACGGGCTCGGCTCATACAAGATCCAGAATCCCATGACTTTCTGTATGGGATAGGGATTGCATGAGTCCTTCCGCCCAGGCTCTCCTAAGCTTCTCTTGGGAAACGTCACGCTCAGAGCCCCTGGTGAACAGTAAGAGGACTGGTTTGTAGGATATCACAACCTGCGGACCCCTGAAGAACGCGGGGTAAGGGATAGACGAGGCACGGCTGAGAAACACCTGTAAGTCTGTTTGGGGTTCACTGGCCGTCTTTCCTGGTGGTGCGGTGGACAACAAGGCTTTCTTCATTTCCCCACCTGGCGACTCGCTTCCCTCTAATCATCCCCTCCAGGCCGTCACCCCAGAGTCAGCCCAGAACCCCCACTCCCTGTCAGGTAAATGTCCCATGAATTAAGAATTCCTTCCCAGCCTTGTCGAGACAGCCTTCTGCAAACACAGGCGTCTTCTGAAGTAATTTCCCTAAAATTCTTCCCTTCCCTTTCCTCAGAAGCGCCAGACCCTTTGCCTTTTAGAAAGGCACCTGGCAGGCAGGCTGCTGAGTCTGGATCTCCGCAGTGGTGGAGGGAGAGCCCAATGAAGATGCAGACCCCAGGAAGGCAGCGGGGACAGCAGGGGAGGCGAGGAGTCCCCTCCCTGGAGGGCCAGGGGAGGCTCGAGGGTGCAGCGGTCAACACCCAGGCTGCCGAAGCAGGTCCTGGTTCTGTCTTTCTCACCTTCCATTTGTCCAGCCAGTTTTCTCATGATCATGTTCCTTCACTTCCTCAGAGCCCTAATAGATCTGCCAGTCCTGTGTCTTAACTGGTTTCTTCTAGGAGGGAAAGAGAAATCTCAAAGGTAATTGCCAGAGAGAAAGGACCACGAACCCCTTACTTGTCCTGGGGAAAACAAGTCTTTAATGAAAATGGAAAAACCCTTGAAAAAAACAGAGGGAAACTGGGAGAAAAGGAAGAGGAAAACTGCCTGGCTGCCATAGCACAAGATGAACAGATGCTAGAGGTCTCTGTCCAGGCACCTGGGAGAACTGACAACCATCGAGGACCAGAGATCATCAGTGGACATGACCTCAAAGGGAGCAGAGGGCCCTTTTCATGACTCCAAGGGCTGAGCTCTGTGCTGGTAGACCAGGTGCCCAGGAAGCTGTGAGAGGTGGTAAGGTAGTCAATACAAGGAAATGGGAAACAGGGGGGAAGTAGGTCTGGTCTGACTTCATTTCTCCCCATTTTCCCCCAAGCAAGGGCTTCTGAGAGCTTTGCCAGGCTTGTTCTGCAGTTCTTCCTCTGAACTCAAAGTAGCCCCGGAAGAAAAAGTTTCAGAGCTTAAAGCAACTTTGGTGAATTAGGAAAGTGCAATTCACAAGGGACTGTTGTGTCATCTAGTTCTGTAGGGAGTATTTCTCAGAGAAGCTGAGAGAAGAGGGCAGAGGAAGAAAAACAGGTAGGAGAAAGGAAAATATTGAGTGGTGAAATGGCTGAGCTTATAGGTTATAAAGAGGTAAGAACCATTAAACATGTATCTGAAGAGTGGCAGAGTAGAAGCGTGCTAAGCCAATAATGAGAGGTCGATGGATTGAAACCATTCTCTGCCAGGACCGTCTTCATGTTGTTTATTTTATCCTGAGTAGCAGAGTAAATGAAGGCTTTTGGGAGAGCATATTTGATCTCAACAACTTTTCTGGAGACTGCACCTGATTTCTAGAAATGTTTGGCCGTATCCTTTTCTCATCCCTGCCCCAAATCTTTGCAAAAATTCCTTCTCACTCATTTCCAAAGAAGTAAATCTTTTTTAGCTTTGGATGAGGTGACAAAATCCCTCTTTACTTCCTAGAAATGGGTGTTTTATTTTTCAGTTAATAGAATAAAAAATGCTGTAGTTTGTGACTTTGTATTTTCTTTCACTTTTTATTCCACTCAAAGAAAGAACATGGTTACTGACTTTTGCATGACTCTTGGTTGCTGTAACTCTACGTATGCTGTAACTCTTGGCTGGAGTCTTCTGCTCCTTTCTCTCCTTTTGTCATCCCTACCCATGATACATTAAATTCAGGTCCAGTTAATGGTAATGTTCTTCTCTAAAGCAATCTATGTTACAGTCATAGTTTGTACTACACTTACACATTTACATAAGCTAGTTTTGTGAAAATGTTCAGAGAAAACCTGGACACAAAGAAATGTCACAGAATTTTTACCCAATATAGTTCATTTTATGCGTAAAGGCATATTATCTAGCAGTGACATATCACTCTTTAACACAAAATGTATAAAAATAGAAATACTATTTTTAATGACCATAATGTAGCACTTAGGAAAGTGTTTTAAGCATTTTTCCCATATTATCTATCAGTGACATATCACTCTTTAACACAAAATGTATAAAAATAGAAATACTATTTTTAGTGACCACAATGTAGCACTTAGGAAAGTGTTTTAAGCATTTTTCCTCTGAGCTATATTTAAATTTCGTAGTAGTATATACTGAAGAGTAATTATTGTATGTAAAGTTGTTGCTTAATGAAAGACATGGGGCTTTCTTTTCTTATCAGTTTACTTGTAGACAGATGAAAAGTTTTTTATGGCTGGATTGAGAAGAGTTCTGTCAAAAGTAACAGCCAACATCTTAAAATTTGAGAGGTGGGCACTGCATACAGAAACAACGTAAGTTCCAACCGAGATTTGAACTCAGATCGCTGGGCTGGGAGTGCAGAGTGCTAGCCATTACACCATGTGGTCCTCAGCACCACTACTTTCTAAGGTTCTAATGACCACTCACCATGTTGCCGAGCTGCCTGAGGCAGAGGCTCATTCTGCTTTAGGAGAAAGTCAGGGAAATTTGCCTCTCACACACTTGGACCCTTCAGATCAGCCTTAATGGGAAATTGATTTCTAAACTTCAGGAATCCCCTCTGCCCGCCTCCAGGCCTTTCCTTCCAAGTGGGTCAGGAACTCGGTGCCCCAGGTCCTCTATTTCTTCATTAAAAAACGAGTGAGGTCTTTAAACAACACTGAGCCCTCACTGTGTGCCAGGTGTTATGACAAGTGTTTTGCATTCGGTAATTCACCGAGGGCTCAAAACAACCCTGTGTGGTGGGACCTTGATCACTATTTACAGGTGAGGAAACTGAGGCACACCTGAGCTGCCTCCTTCTGCTTCCATGACAACCGTCTTTAAATAGAGCGGTGCCGGGTGCTGTTGTGCGCATCGTGGAAAGATTCCACCCGCGCCGTAGCGGGACGCTGTGTTTCTGGAAAGCTGAAGTGTTCATACGTGTGTTGGACCACAAGGCTGCAGAAGGTCAAAGCGGCCGTGGAGCAGCTCAGGGGCGCAGCCGAGACGGGAATCTCTCGGGGGGTTCCCAGGACAGAGCGCAGCCCCTCACCCCCCCGAAACCCGGGCAGGGGAGACCCCAAATGGACTCCGGGAAGACTCCCCGCTGCGGCCTCGCGCGTCCCTTCCCGCACACACGCCGGCCCCGCGCTTGGGGCCAAGCCACGAACAAACCGGCTCTGAGCCGGGCTGGCTGCCTTCGAGTCAGGCTCGGTAACAGCACCTTGGTCAGGTCCTGGCCCTTAGCAGGCCCGGGCGCGGCGGGTCCCGCGCAGCTCAGGGAGGGGCCTCCTGCGACGGCCTCGGTGGCCGGGCACCAGCTCCAAGAGGTTCTCCTGGGTTCGTTTCCCACCCACGCCGGTGGACCTGGAGAAAGTTGAATTCCATGGTTCAGATTCAGGCTCTTTCCAGTCTTCAGATTTTAAGAAAGCCAAAGCAGAAAAACAAAACAAGACACTATAAATAACCAAACTCAAAACCCCTGTGATTTCCACCAATGTTAAGCTTCTCGCAAAATTTCCCTGCTACAATGTTATTGCAAGGTGGCTGTCACTTGAAAGAAGTCCCTCCACATCACCAGCCAGTTCAATCATTTTGCAACACCAAAGGGAAAAATAGTTCCACCTGCCTGGCCCCTGCGAGGTTCCTGACAGGCTATCAAAAGTGCCTTTGATGGTACACTTTAGATGGCTTCTAAGGTTTGTGAATATATCCCAATAAAACTGCTTTTAAAGAAAGTGTCCCCATGCAGGACGGTGCTGTGAGTGGGGCAGCAGCGACTCCCGGTCTAACAGAGAAGACACACCTGCTCTTTTGGGGCCACCTCCCTACACGCCCCGCCCCCCCAGAGCCTCACCTCCAGGCCACCTGTGATGAGGACCGCAAGTGACAGCTGCCGCCTGGCCAAGACTTAGTGCAGCTGGGCAGGCCGATGTCTCCTCCCCGGGCCTCTGGGAGGACAGGTGCACCTTCCGCTGAAATCCTTGCTGCTGTGTGGTGGTCAAGCCAGGTCAATCACAAACGTGTGGTTAGCGCCCTCCGAGGCTGGGACCACGACGGGGGCACGGCTGCCTACAACAATAAGCACCCAAAAACTTAGTACAGAGACTTCCAGGACCCGCCAAGCATGTAGGAAGAGGAGCTCCCCCTCCCCGGGGTGAATTCTCCGTCCACAAAGGTCCAGATGACGTAGTTAGTCCCAGGCACCCGTTCTGCTTGCGCAGCACCTGAGCGGCCTCCCTGAGACCGCATCCGGGTGTCCTCCGGGAGGGTTTTTGCTCCAGTCTTGGGTGAAGACTTATTCTTGGGGTGGGTGCAGACTTGGGATCAGTGAATGAACCTTGAGAAGAAATCTAGGAAGAAGCAGACCCGAAGGATTTGGAACCAACCACGGGCGTAGGTTCTCCTAGTCTGGGACGACTAAACCAGAGCAGATGCCAGGCCCCGCGCTCCGAGCACCGGCCCGGCCCTGGCCACGGAACCGCCCTGCCCTCAGGCGCCTGCAAGCATTACGATTCGTGGCGGGTGGGAAGGGGATTCAGGTGCTGAGCTCAGATGAGGAGAGCACGCACAGGCCTGGGACTGCGCTGGCGGGGCTCAGTTAATACCTGAGGAATGAGGAGAGAACGAGGGTTCCTGTCGTGAGGGCAGAGGGAGGGCAAAGACGTTCCACTGTAGAAAACGAGGAGAGAAAAAGCCTTTCCAGATAGAAATAATGCTAAGTGGCTGGCGACCAGAAGCCAGTTTTGGCGTATGAAATTGGCAGGAACGGTGGCAGAGGAGGCTGGGCGGGTGGCAACCACTAAAATGTAAAAAGCTGCCTGAGCGGAGTGGAGAGGACTCGTCCTGGGAGAATGCTCAGGTAAGAGCGAGGCCTGCTCCCGCACGGCCCTTTGAAGGCTGCACCGCACGTGTTGATGTGGTCGAAGTGCAGCGCCTTTTCCAGGTGAGCCTAGGAAGGCACCTGAAAGTGGCTCCAGCGCTGCGCCGCTGACCCCCTGCGCTCTGCTTGCACCCCGTCCTCCCTGAGACCCAAAGCAGCACCTCTGCAAATTCATCACCCTCAACCCCGCAGTTAGGGTTCCTCAGCGCAGACTCCCTTTTCCAGTCACCTACCTACCTAGAAACATTCTTTTTTTAACCCTTTATAGGAACCAAGCCAAGGGGTAACACCAGCGCAACACTATTTTCTGCTTGAGTCTGAGCATAGGTTACAGCGTCAGGGCCTGCTCCTTGCAGCGCTCGCTTCTGCATGTCCTGGCTTGGACAGGTGGGCGCCTGCTCCTGCAGGCTCTGGTGTGGTGCGCCCAAGAATCGGTAGTTTCCAAATGACACTGTGACAGTGAAAAATGTGATGAGAAGGTCCCACCGAGATTTGAACTCGGATCGCTGGATTCAAAGTCCAGAGTGCTAACCATTACACCATGGGGCCAGCAAAGAGAGGTCCTCCTCACACCTATTCATCCTTGAACAAACGAATCCACAACTAGGTTCAAAGCAGCTGCTTTCAATAAACCTACCACTCCCTTGAGGGGAACTTTGCAGCTCTGTGGGTGTTTTGATATCTCAGTGACTCGGTGCACAACTAGCTTTTACTGGTCAGGGAAGTCTTGCAATGCTCAGGACCGCAGTCTCAGTGAATTATTCTCAGGCCCTCACTTTTGTAAAATGGCCTTGCCTGTTCTTTCTGGGGCCTTTTCTAACAGTTTAATTCCTGCTCCCACCCTTGCGAATCATCCTCAAATGCACTTGTCAAAACAGTATAGGACCTTGTAAGGGGTTTTCTTTTGGTTCTAAATGACACTTTATTGAAATACTTCCCTGGGCAGTTCTTACCTAGCTGGGCATTCCAATGCACCCGTGTTGATATCATTTATGACATCGCATAGGTGGAGGCCATCAACACTGCAGCCCACAAACTGGGCAGTTCCCAGAATCTCTTAAGATCTGATGATCAGGGTACAATCAATCTGGACCTGTCCAGAAAATTCAGTTTCACCATAATCCTTAGACATTCCAGTTACTGGTGACCTCGATGATCTCATCACTAACCTTTTTTGGGGGGACAAATCCAGGGGACCTATCTTGTGGGTTAGGGCAGACACGAATTTGATCTCATTGGGGTTGAACTTGGGTGGTTGGTGGCTTGGAGTGATACCCCCGGGAAAAACATGTTCTTACTCTTAATCCACTCCTGTGGGTTTGAATTAATAGTAAACAGGACCTTCTGATGAAGCTACTTCATTTAAGCTGTGGCCCCACCCAATCAGGACTGGTCTTAATCCTATCACATTTGACCTCACAGAGAAGGCCACAGAGGGAGAAGTCATAGGGAACAGCCAGAATTTGAAAGTCATTGGAACCTTGAAAGAAAGAAGATGCCACCACATGTGTTGCCATGACAGAAAAGCCAAGGAACCCCAAAGATTGCCAGTCAGCCAGCCAGCCAAAGCCACTGACCCTGGGAGGCACACAGCCTAGCCCCTGAAAACCTGAGCCAGTAAATTCCTGCTGTTAAGCCAGCCCATTGCATGGTTTTTGTTTTAGCAAAACTTGAAACAGGTAGTATGGTAGATGCAGTTAGTAACAGGCGAACCCAGATGCAAGACAACCAAAGAAAGTTGCACCTTGGTCTCCTAGCTAAAATAGTAGTAATAACAATAATAGTAATAAAGCGGCCCCTGTTAGGATTTTGATTTTCATTCTGAGAAGGGAAACCACAGCGTCAGCCTGCGTGTCTTGGAGACTCGCCTCTGGAATCCTGAGCAGGCTTTGTAGCAGCCTGACCACCTGAGGCCTCCATGCTTTCAGAAGACCCAGAGCTCTGGCCTGCAGCATCAGCTGGCTGTTAACTAGTTGCCAGACATACGTGTGTCACCCAGTGTGACTTTCCAGCGGAAGTGCCCAAAATCTTGGAGCAGAGATAAGCCTTCCCCACTGTTCTAGTCTGTTAGGCTGCTGAAAGCAGATATTATAAAATAGGTTGGCTTTTAACAATGGGAATTTGCTACAAGCTTAGTTTTGAGGCCATGAAAATTCCCAATCAAGCCATCATCACAGCAATGCTTTTTCCCCAAAACCGGTGGCTGGTGATCCTGGGCTCCTTGCTCACATGGCAAGGCACGTGCCCCATCTCCTGGTCTCTCCCTCCTACTCCAGTTTTGTTGCTTTCAGCTTCTTGCTTCTGTAGTTACCTTTGTCTGAATTTTATTTTCTTATCAAGGGGTGTAGTAAGAGGATTGAGACCCCACCTGAATGAGATGGGCCATATCCTAACTAAAGATCTTACTCACCCAAGGATCCCCCTTTCAATGGGTCAACATCCACAAGAGAAGATCAACTGCAGGAACATCTTTCCTACTTCCTGGCCCACAGAATCCATGAACATGATAAAATATTTGTTCTATGCCACTAAGTTTGGTGTGGTTTGTTATGCAGTAACAGTAACAAGAATGATTCTAGAAAACAGGGATTTTACCTATCCTTTCCTTCAATATTGATCAATGGGACAGTCTCCAATTTTTTGCCACCATAAATATCGCCTATTGAAGAATTTGTTACATGTCTTCAAAGATGAGGTTTGTTCTGAAAAATTTTTGACTCTGTGGTCTGTGAGAGTGAGATGAAAAGTGGAGAAGTAAAAATCTTAAGTTGATGATTAAGGAAATCCCCCAAAAGACACCCTCTAAGTGCTCCATGCTATTATTATATAAAGCACTGAAAAGACATTCATTGATGTGTTTTGAGTCATTGTACATTCCAGGCAATGGTGTTGCTGCTGGGGGTACAGCAAAGAACAAGACTTTGTCAGAATTCACCTCTGTAGGGATAGTTTTAAATTATTTGCTTTCCTAGGTCTAGGTCCTAGGGGAGGTGGAGCCGTCGTCTCCTTTCTTCTCTTGCAGCCCACTTTTTCAGCAGCTATTTAGAGAACTAGCAGGCTTTTGAGGCTCAATGCCTTAAAATTGGACTAAGAGAAAACAAGGCAGACATGTGAAGCTCAAAACTTAAAATCTGAAAGAAAAGGCTAGAGAGAATTTACAAAAATGAAATATTGGGTATAAGACGTTTTGTGTCTCTACTTGAGACTTTGATGGGCGTTTTCCTCAAAAGTCCCCATTTTTTCTCAGAAGTGAAGAGAGGATGTTTTCTGTTCAAAGCCCCAGCATGGTTGTCCGAAGGAAAGGGAAGGGAAGGGTGAGCGGCTGAAGGGTTCAGAGGAGCTGCCAGGCAGCAAGGTCCCTGAGAAGGAAATTTTGAACTTTTAGAGCATGCACTGGCGCACTTCTATGGTTTTCTCCAGGAATCTTCCAATGGCCCAGGTGTAGTTAGTTGCTAAGATCTGGACAGCCAAACCTATTTGAGCCGACGTCTTTAGGTGTTTAGGAAAGGCAGCACAGAGAAGAAAGAAAGAGTTGAAGGGCTTGGCCTGGACTGATAAAGGGTGTCATTGGCTGGACAGGCCAGCAAGTGGCAGAGAAGGGGCCTCAGCATCTAGGAGCAAATGCAGGGCAGAGGGAGAGAGGCAGCTCCTTGGTTCTCTGAGACAAAGCAGGAAGGAATCCTTTCTCCACTGTCTTGGTCTCCCACTTCCCACCCCATGACTCCCTTTGCTGCAACCACACTGGCCTTGCTTGCTGTTTCCAAAACCCGCTAAGCAGGCACCTGCTGCCCGTACTCATTACTCCTTCTGCCCGGAATAATTTCTCCTACTCAGCAATGTCCCTTCACCATATATAGGTCATTTATGCCAGGGACGCCTCAGGGAGGCCTCATCTGCACTCCTCTTAAAATTGCCATCCAAACTCCCTATCCCCGTTGCCTGCTTATTTTAATCCAAGAAGAGTTCATCAGGAACTGACATATTTAGATTCTTATTCAAAGAAAAATTGTATTTCAACTTCACAAAATGAAATAAGAGACTAAAGGCGACTCAACAAATTATGGAAGAATTACTTTAAAAAAAATCCTCTCCAGGCACATTTATCTTATTTAACCCTAAAAACAAATGCAATTGTTTCTCCAGTGCTCTGAAAGATGAACAAATGAGCACAGGCTGGTTAAATAATATGACCAAGGTCTCCTTGCAAATGAAGGAAATGGGGGAAAAAGTGCTTGATCATATTCACAGCTCATAAAACTAAATTCATACTCTTTTCTCACCTTTGGCATTGATATAGGGCCTTCTTTGCCTTTGTTATAAAAACATTGCAGTATAATTGCTAACTATGGTCTGTAAGTTATACTAATTGTATTTTTCCATGTATCTCCATATTCTTAACACCTCATAATAGAGGAAATCCTTGTGTTTATATTAACCACAATCCTCATTTACCTCCGAATCCCTATATGATAGAGTCCCTAGATTATAATCTACCTGTCTTTTCGTGAACATTAAACTCCCTAGAGATTACTAAAGTCATATTATAGATTCTAGGGTATTTTTAATCATTTGTTTTTCTTCCCAACTGAATGCGCACAAGAACAGGAACTGCAGTTAGCCTTTTTCCACTGTGTATGTTCATTGCTAGAATAGTGCCTGGCAGATAAATGTTCAATAAATATTTGATGATTAAATAAATTAGGTTTATAATGCAACAAAGTCATTAACAGAAATCTAGGCAGAGCCCTGTTGATTTACTGGCTCTCCTTAAAGAAGTGCCTGATTCTTCTAAGAATGTGCCTTCATACTTATTATCTCGCGTGATTCTGATATGTAAAAATATGAAAAAAAAAAGGAATAAAGAAAAGTGAGTGACTATCAGCTGCTAAGCTCCCTTTCCATGTATCATCGTAACCTTCAAGGTACTCCTGTGGAAGAGCTGTGGACACGGAGGAGTTACGCCACTTGCTGGAAGGCACACAGCTAAAGCCTGGCCTAGCTGAGCTAGGAACACAGCACAAGACTAGAAAGTGGTCGCAGTAAGTCTAGAATGAATGAGTTACCATGCAAGGGAGACTGATAACGCAAGGGCCCGTTTCTGCGCTTCCTTTGCGCATTTCTGTCACTTTCACTAGAGCCCTAGGAGGCAGGTATTATCACCCAAAATGGGCATTCGAGCCTAACGGTGAAAGGATGGACTCGGGGTTTGGCTGCTTAAGTGCCATCCACTATTTCTCGCTGTGTGACCTTGGGTAAGTTACTTTCCTTTCTCCTCATTTGAGAAACCATGATAATGAAAGTGTAATACCTCCTTCACGAGACCCTTGAACATGCTACCATGCTCCCAACACCACAGCGTGCCACGTGACCCCGCGAGTGTCTGCTAAGAGTCCGCTCATCTTGGAGAGAAATAAGTACCCAGAGTGGACGCGCGGCTTCTCGAGGTCAGTTGCAGGCGGCGGCGCTGGGGCGGGAAGCCCGTCCTCCTCCGACCCGCCCCGGGCTGCGGGTCTCTTCCCCTGCTGTGCCGCGCCCCTGAGTTGCCAAGGAGCGGGTGGAGACGCTCGCTCACCGACGAGCCCCTGTCCCTTCTGGAGTGTTCGTCTCGGTGCCGAGAGCACCCGGCTTCCCGCGGGGCCCCCCACCACGCCCCGCTCAGCTTTGCTGCAGAAGGCTCACACCCCCGGGGCGGCGGGGGCTGGGCTCTCCTCCCGCACTTCGCGGGGAGCCAAGGCAGTGGGCGGGGCTCGAGCAGCCGGGCTTTCCCGCTCTCCCGCGTCTGGTTTTCAATTAGGTCCGCCGCACTTCAATAAAAGACCAGTGGTTCCCTCAGAGGGCGCATTGCAGCTCCTCTCCCTGGGAAGAGTCTCAGCATGTCCGGGCGCGGCAAGGGCGGGAAGGGCCTGGGCAAGGGCGGCGCCAAGCGCCACCGCAAGGTGCTGCGCGACAACATCCAGGGCATCACCAAGCCCGCCATCCGCCGCCTGGCCCGGCGCGGCGGCGTCAAGCGCATCTCCGGCCTCATCTACGAGGAGACCCGCGGGGTGCTCAAGGTCTTCCTGGAGAACGTCATCCGCGACGCCGTCACCTACACCGAGCACGCCAAGCGCAAGACGGTCACGGCCATGGACGTGGTCTACGCGCTCAAGCGCCAGGGACGCACGCTCTACGGCTTCGGCGGCTAAGCCCGAGCCCCGAGCCTTGCACTTACTGAGAAAAAGGCCCTTTTCAGGGCCGCCCACCCTCTCACCTGGGGAGCCGTGATGCTGGCCTCGGGACGTGTCCGCGTTTCCGTGAGTTGCCGCGGGAAGTGCGCCTGCGCCGCCGAGGAGGTGGCGGGTCGCAGCCCCGCCCCCGCGGGAGGGCGCAGGAGGCCCTCGGGCGCGGCCACGCTGCTGCCCAGGCGGCCCTTCACGGGCCGGCGGGGGCGCGGCGCTCCTTTAACGGGTCACACGAGCAGGACTTTGAGCGGAGCACAGAAGGGAGCGCATGCGCTCTTTACCTTTCCCTGAAGTTCGGCAGCACATCCGGGCCTCTCCACAGGCGCCAAAAAACGTAACAGGGCTGGTATAACAGGTGTGGTAAGGGTAACGCATGTATGACTTTACAGGCCAAATACGAGACGAGACGGACAATACCAGCTATGTACGGCAGGGCACGTAGAGACTGACAGGTGGTGGGATTTATTGTGCTAATGAAAGTGCTCTAATTGAAAATGCACGGCCGAGGCTTAATGCCGTTGACTGTACACTTTAGGTGCGTCGTGTGCTTGGTTATGTGTCAAACGAGTAAAACGTAACTAGGAATAATAGAAAAAAAGATACGGCCAGGCATAGTATTCCGTCATGTCTTCTGATAAAAAGTGTCTTTGGACCCCTTGGAATAATTAGTTTTAGAGGGGAAATGAGGTTGCATTAGAGAAATGTTTTCTAAAACGAAAGCTTACTTAGAAGGTAGCGCTTCGACCCAGGAGCACTACTAAAAAGCGAGTGGAGGTACAGAGTGGAAGATAAATTCAAGGGATTAGGATTTAGCTCAGATGTAAACTCAGAAGGCCTTGGAGGAGGCTTCAGAGCAACAGACACCCAAAGCCAAAAGAAGTGTTAATAACTTGGGTGTTAGTGGAAATCTTGACTAGTGCAGATTCGCAGGGTAGCAACTGCTCAATTTTAGGGAACCTACCCCAGAGAATTATTTGGCCAGTTCGCTGGCAGATTTTAATACAGGAGGATATAGAAATACAGACCAGTATTTCTTCCAGCATCCCACCCACCCCCAAATAAACATTTTATGGTTTTGAGGACATGCAAGTCAGAAAATAGGAACAATCCTAGATAAAAATTACAACAAATGAATAAAGAATATAGTCAAAACCTAGGAGAAACCGAATAACAAAAACTGAAAGATCATAATGCCTCGCCCAGTATCTTTTTTAAAAAACCCTCTCAATTAGTATTTTAGCTACAGGTCAGTCATACTCCAAGTTCTTGAAGCTCTAAAGATGCCTGAGAAGTTCGTGGATATAGAAATTACAGTTTCCTGCAAAAAAAAAAAAAAAAAAAAGCTAGCCTGATTGGAGCCAGAGAACTCTGGGATTTATTTTATTTTTTTGGTCTCTACTGAAAGCTAGAACAGCCAGCGAAGCCCAGGCATTTTCGCCTGCGTGAGCCAAATGAACCGCTTTGCGGAGGATCCCCACGCTCCCATGGGCTGTTTAAGCCCAGGGGCTCCTGTTCTTGGTTTCTAGGGTGAATTTCACGCAACATTCTTGCAAACTCTTAACCAAAGTCCCCTTTCTGTAAGATTGGGGCAGGAATGTGTTTTTATTTTTAGTGCTTGCAAAGGGCAGGTATTATTAGTCTTTTACAAAACTCTTACCTTTCTGGGTCCAGCTTCCTCTTAATTCCTTTTAAAAGTTGTATTCCTTCTTACCCTTTACTTAGAAGATTGTTTATTAAATTGTTATTTTGT
Organism: Dasypus novemcinctus; assembly: GCF_030445035.2. NCBI lineage: Eukaryota > Metazoa > Chordata > Mammalia > Cingulata > Dasypodidae > Dasypus > Dasypus novemcinctus. The sequence continues at coordinate 63,012,245 of NC_080694.1, forward strand.
AATGTAAGGACCAAAAAACCACAAATTTAAGAAATTAAAAAATACTTAATTCTCCTTGAACATAATGAAAGACACTTCTTCTCACCCATCTGCCTGTATTTACTATAGAAAACCTGTTGTAAATTCTCTTTGTCGTTTTGAAATGCAATCAGGGAAGATACTGCCCATCTCCCAGTTTTCTGGGAAGAGATTAACATAACATCCAAGGGGCTCTAGGCTCCAAATTGTAAACCCACCTTGCAAAAACCTTGAGAATGTGCACATAGAAAGGGTGAACTCTTTTGTTGTGTTTGTGATCTTTGCTAATTGCCCATGATGCCTCACATTCTGGTTTAATTCTTATTGAACAATAAAACTGGTTGGTTGTTTTTCTCCCTTTGTGGAGAGGTTTTCTGGATTGGGAAAAGCTTTCTAAAAATCATATTTCACCAACGGTAACAAATCTAAATTTTAAAAAAGAAGTAAAGGGCACAACCCATGAAGTTATTACACACTTAAAAAAAAAGAAGTTGAATATTTGATGAGAAAAATAGCCACATAGCCCAAAGAGCGGGAACCTGATAACATTTGGAGCCACGGGGCCTCCTCCAGGGGAAGCGTTACAGGCTAAAGACTGCCAGGCTCACAGCTTTCAAGCACACAGCGCCACAGGGCTTGACTGGCAGCCGCCTGGCTCGTCCTGCACTGAAGGGCATCATATGACCGAGGGTGGAGGGGATCTGCCCAGCTGGCTGAGTCCAGGCCATTTATAATTGTGCTCAAAAACGTTACTGATAACATATATTTACATTGATTCCTGGATAATAACAAGTGGCAGAACGTTTGGTGGACAAATCCGCAGACTATAGCTGTGAGGTTTATAGCAATCCAGTATCGGCACAGGAAATGGCAATGGCTTGCAAACATAAAAAAGCCAAAAAATGATAGGTAGCTTTAAGTGCTTACAAAAATATGAACCATGCAAGTTAACTAAATTTTTATTGTTAGACGGAATAACATTTCAGAGTTGATAAACGAGGGGAAGGGTGAGAAGTAGATTTTTAGGTGTAAAGAGAAGACAAAATGCCTCAGACAAAAAATATAAAGTGAAAATTAAAACACACCATCCCCACACCACACCAGATTCTAGGGCAAAGCCTGAAGATTGACAGTGGTCACTCCCTCAAGCAACATACAGGAAATGGGCAAAGGTAAATGAAATGGGCAATGGTAAAATGGAATTTTTACTTCTATAATCCCACTGCAGTGGGAATTACAGAAAGATTGAACAGCCTCTGAAATAATAATGACAATAATTATTCTTTTTATTTTATTAAAGATTTTTATTTATTCCCCCCCCCCCCCCGGTTGTCTGTTCTCTGTGTCTATTTGTTGTATCTTCTTTGTCTGCTTCTGTTGTTGTCAGCGGCACGGGAATCTGTGTTTATTTTTGTTGTGTTCTCTTGTGTCAGCTCTCCGCGTGTGCAATGCCATTCCTGGGTAGGCTGCTGCACTTTCTTTGCTCTGGGTGGCTCTCCTTACGGGGTGCACTCCTTGCGCATAGGGCTCCCCTACACGGGGTACACCCCTGCGTGGCAGGGCACTCCTTGCGCGTATCAGCACTGCGCATGGGCCAGCTCCACAAGGGTCAGGGAGGCCGGGGGTTTGAACCGCGGACCTCCCATGTGGTAGACGGACGCCCTAACCACTAGGCTAAGTCTACCGCCCAATAATTTTCCTTAATATGCTAAAAGAATTCAAGAATCAAAAGGTGGGGGTAGGCAGGGAATACAAAATATAATGCTTTTAAGAGACTGGTATTTCAAGATAAGACCCCTCTGAAGCAGGCTACTAAGATAGGGAATCAATAGATGGATCTGGAACCTGGCAGAGTCCACGTGGACATCAATAACCCCAAGACGGCTGCTGGAGGACCCTCCCCAAGATGCTGCCACTCAGAACAAAGACTTCCTCCAGAAGCCAGGAGAAGCCCCGGATACTCCCCAAGGACTTTATCATTGGGCCCTCAGGGGGGATTGATAGGTGGGGTAATCTCTCAAAACAGCAAACAGCTATACCTCCTCCTAGGCCATTAGCAAAGAAGCCGAATAATTAACAGTTCCAAAAGCCAGGTGTGGGCCCTGAACTCTTGCCTCTGGACCCCGACTCTGGCTGCCTTCTTCCCCACACGGATCACTATGCAAGTAAACCTGGCGATTTATAATCTATAACGGGAAACTGTAGTCTGTAAATCAACCCGCTTTATCACTTTTCACCCCGTCTCTCTCTACCTGGGACCCCTGATCTGTTATTTTCTCCCATTTCTCTTCCCTCCCTGCCTGGATAAATTACTGGCCTAACTTACCCAATGTGCTCTTGAAATTCGTTTCTGCAGTGTAGTCAAGAACCCACACAAAATCCGGTAACATACTTGGTGATCCAGTCCAGGAGTTTATTTGTGAGTGAAACTATGGCCTATAGCATGTTTACTGCCTTCCTTTGAGTCTCCATTTTAAATGGGTTCACCTATGAGCGCCCACAGGACATAATTCCAGCAGGGAAGGGTCTGGGGCCCGGGAATTCTCCGTATCCGTGCCGCATGCCCAGGCCTGTGAGATCTCACCCCAACCAGGACAGCTGGGTGATAGGGCAGTGGCTCAAATCATGGCCCTGCCAAGACAGAGGTTCCCCGGCAAAGCTCCTGGCCCTGGGAAGCTTCTTTCTCCAGCGCTTTTAGCAAGCAGAGTCTTTGTCCTCAGGCCTGCCTGCCTTTGCCTTCTCCCACCCTCTCCTGGAGGGGGAGCGTGGCTATGGTAGAAAGCCCCCGGGGCTTGCCCTCCCAGCAGGTCCACACCTTTGCAAGGGATTTACTATCCGACCACACCCAGCTACCTGCGGCAGGAAGTGGGAAGGCAGCGGGCAGAGCCACATGGATGCCCTGGGAGTACCCCTTCCCCAGGGCAGTTACAGGCCAGGATCCCCTTGCATAATTAAGCTTTACCCACGTTTTTCACCTTCCTACTTCTCCCTACTGAATTTTTCTTCACAGGTTTGTGTTAGAATGCTTTGGAATGTCCTAAAACCTGAAAATAGAAAGTACCTTGTTTAGCAAGGAAGCTATTGCCTCAGGGCCCCAAGGCCTGTTAGCTAGAGCAAATAATCTCTAATCATTTAATGGCCTTTTGATGGCTGGTGTAACTGGGAAGCTATCAGACAGTAAAGTCATAAAAACTAGGATGGCTTTAAGGACCTGTATAATAATAGGAAGATGCTTTTTGCCCCTTGTAGCAGTTTGATGTGGTTATGAATTCCAAAAATAGCTATTGCATTATGTTTGTAATCTGGTTTGTACCTGGGCATGATTAAGTTATGATTAGGGCTTTGATTGGACAAGGTCATTAGGGTGTTGAGTCCCCAATCCTTGGTGGGTGGGGACTCACAGATATAATGCATGGCAAAGGAAATGTTTGAGTTTTTGATATTGGAGTATGATGCTGAAGCCTTAAGCTGGAACGCCAAGAAGTAAGTTCACAGAAGAAACAGAAGGAAACCCAAGGAAGAGACGAACGCTGAGCCCAGGAAGAAGCAAGCCCTGGGAAGAGAGGAACTCTGAACCCAGAGAGACGCTAGACCCTGGAAGTGAGGAGCCCAGGAAGCCTGAACCCTTACAGATATTAGTGGCCATTTTACTCCAATATGTGAAAAATAATCTTTGGTGAGGGAAGTAATTTATGCTTATGGTCTGGAATCTGTAAGGTCCTACCCCAAATAAATACCCTTTATAAAAACCAACCAATTTCTGGTATTTTGCATCAACCTCCCTTTGACTGACTAAGACAGAATTTGGTACTGAGGAGTGGGGAAGTGCTTTTGCAATTACTGAAATGTTGGAACGGTTTTTTAAATGGGTAAGGGGTATTTTTTGGAGGAATTGTGAGATGCTTGGAAGAAAAGACCTACAGTGCTTTGAAGAGACTGTTGATAGCAATATGGATGCTAAAGATACTTTTTATGATGTCTTAGAATTAAATTATGAAACTAATACTGGAAACTGAAGAAAAGGTGATATGTGTTTTAAAGTTGGGGAGAATTTAGCAAGATTAACTCCTGGTTTATGGAAGGCAGAATTTAAAAATGGTGAGCCTGGGCATTTAGCTGAAGAAATTTCCAAAGTAAACCTGGAGAATGAGGCTTGACTTCTGCTTGCAGCTTCTAGCAAAATGCTAGATGAGAGATATACTGAGGACTGGACTGAAAGGCACAAAGAAACAGGAACTAGTTCTGGAAATTCCAAGCCGCTGGAAATCAAACTCCCAGATGAAAGTGCCCCATTGGAGGACTTAACTAAACTTGGAACTTATAAATCAGGATTGATGGTGCAGTTATCTTGGAAAGACTTGTGAAACGTCTTACTCTCTGATGGCTTGGACCCGAACTTCTTACACGCTAAACCAACAAGCTTTTTTAGAGAGCTGTATGAACAAAACCACTTTCAGCTTGGACTAAAAGGGACATGGAAAGGAGAGATTGAAGGAGAAACATTTTTAAGAGGAAAACTATGGAAGCTGAGATCTGGAATTCAGACATCACCTTGGATGAAGAGAGGAGTGTACAGAGAGGGTGAGTTTGCCCCAGCAGTTGAAGAGGGTGGATGTTCCCACCCAAATGTTCTGGGAGAGTTTTGCTACTCCAGGGTACAGAGAAGGTGGAGTATATTCCCCAAAGATTATGGCAGTTAAGGTCAGACCCCACAGGTCTGAGAGGAGTGGACCTGTCCCCCATGGATTAGGGAAGGCTGGGTGGTCAAGATGTTGCTCTGAGAAGGTTGATCCTGTATGCCAAATGTTACGGTAGGCCAGGTAGTCAGCTCGTTGCTCTGAGTGGGTTGAACCTGTTTGCCAAAAGTTAGGGGAAATGTTTTCTTCTCGTCACTGTACTAGGGGGGTTAAGACTCTAACCCCAAGATTGGGTAAGGTGTGGCAATCACCCCAACACTCTTGGAGGGTGAGGTCTGGAGCTTGGTCAACACCCAGATGCTTGATGAGGATGGAACCAAGAAAATGGCCATTGGGCAAGCATGTGGAAAGGGTGGGTTCCCATAAGGCACCAAGGAGAAGAAACCATCATGTTAAGAATGACTCTCAGACTGAAATCGAATGGAGGATGCCCTGCAGATTTACTGAACTATAGAGGACCCATGACTTATGTTTCCCTCCCAATTTCTCCTTATTGTAATGAAAATGTTTATCCTTTGTCCATTTGTGTATTGGAAGCAGATGAATTGTTTTGTAAGTTTCAGAGGTCTATAGCAGACAGGACTTTGCCCCAAGACAAACTGTATTTCTTTAAATTGTTTGTGATATGATTTAGGACTTGCATCATTACTGATTTAAGTTTTTTTCAAATATTGTAATATCTTTTTGGAATTCAGAAGGTGGAGTGTAGCAGTTCAATATGATTATGAATTCCAAAAATAGATATTGGATTATGTTTGTAATCTGGTCTGTACCTGGGCATGATTAAGTTATGATTGGGGCTTTGATTGCCAAGGTCATTAGGGCATTGTGTCCCCACCCCTTGGTGAGTGGAGACTCACAGATAAAAGGCATGGCAAAAGACAGGTTTGTGGGTTTTTGATATTGGAGTTTGATGCTGAAGTCTTTAGCTGGGGTCCCAGGAAATAAGCTCACAGAGGGAACAGAAGCAAGCCCCAGGAAAAGAGGAACCCTGAGCCCAAGAAGAAGCAAGCTCTGGGAAGAGAGGAACCCTGAACCCAGAGAGAAGCAAGACCCTGGAAGAGAGGAACCCAGGAAGCCTGAACTCTCCCAAATGTCGGCAGCCATTTTGCTCTAACATGTGAAAATAGACTTTGGAGAGGGAAGTAACTTATGATTATGACCTGATATCTGTAAGCTCCTACCCCAAATAAATATCCTTTATAAAAACCAAACAATTTCCGGTATTTCCATCAATACCTCTTTGACTGACTAATACACCCCTTCTCCGAGAAAGGAGTTATATTCGAGGAAGGAGCAGTATTTGCTTTGGCAGCTTCAGCTTGAAATCTATTTGGCCTCTCTCCCAAGTCCAGAATGGCCCCAGGAATGTGCAGCAGCAGAGGCTCCATGATTCCTGGGGTGGTGGGAATCAGAAAGCAGCCAAACATTTCCTGAGATTTAACTCAGGAACTTCTGTTTCAGTAATTGTGCATTCAGTCTTGGACCCTGAAATGTCAGGGGTGCCAAGAACCAGAGGAGTGAACTCTGAATGGTCCCCATTCCTTGGGCCCTTTGTTCAGAGGGCAGCCAAATACCCCTGAGACATATGTCTCAGGCATGCTGATTTGGGGTAACTCCCAACAACTGGGCTTGGGTGCATTGATCTGATCGCCGGAAGCATCAGATATCCCCCAGGACTTAGGTCACCCACAGGGACGCCTGTAGTTTAGGCAGGCTCTGAAAATTGAAATTCTCAGGACATTGGGACAGAGCATCAGCTCCAAATTATGTGGAGTGGTAAACTTTTTAGTCAGACTAGGACTCTGAGCCACCAGAGCGGTCGACTAAAATGTGCTTCATTATTCCTTGAATAACGGGCATGGTCTCTAGCATACCAGTAAACTCCCCATAGGAGTGTCTTGTCAAGAGTAAGAAAAATCTCCCTACTGCTGGTCTACATGGCCACAGTATAGCCAAGAGCAGCCTCTGTATCAGACCCTGAATTCCAGTTAAACCAGTGTAAGAAAAGAGAACAGATAGCTCTGAGGCCCAGAAACCTCATGTCGTGTCTCCTTAAAGAAATGAGTAAATAACCTCAAGCTTCTCAGGTTAAACTCAGTTGAGCCTATAAAAAGTGTGAATAGAGATCAAGATCCAGATCGGTTACTAAACCTCTCCTGGAAAATAAGAAACCTCATGTGCCATCAATTAACATCAAAGAGTTCCTAGAAATGCTAAAGGTATAAAATTCTCTCTTCTGTTTCAATCTGTGCTTAACTGTGTGTTCAACTTTGAAATATGTGTTTAACTTTGTCAGTTTGTTTGTGCCTAGGAAATCAGATTTGACATTCATCTGTTCCAAATTGGATAACGGTGTGATAGGTAGCTTAAAAACGAGTCTTTAAATGTCACTACTGTCTTGTGAGTGGATTTAGTGTGTAAATCACAAATGGAATTGATGCAACTGCTAAAAAAGCAGAGAAACTTCACAAAGTTGTTACTAATAAAATTCTTGTGGCCTAGTTAATAAAGATATTAGCAAAAAGTAACTTTATAGCAGTGGAACCTGTCTGGAAGTCACCTCAATGTTCATATTCAAATGGTGATAATGAAAAGTTACCTTGATTCCACTGGGAATCTTCAGTTTTCATTTTAAAAAATGGAAAAAGTAGTTTTTTCTCTACTGCTAAAGTAAAATACCTGCTAATTAACATCTTCATAATAACAGTGTAAAAGCAAAGTACTAAAAAGTTAAGTTCATTTAATATGTCATACATTGTAATTAGCAAACTCTCTTGTGCCTTCAAAACACTAAAGGTTGCCTCTCCATATGAATCACTGGCTAGGTTGGTCTCTGACCCCTAAAACAATAAAAGTATGTACTACATCTGTGGTTGTGCTCCTGAGGTGGGTGGAGACTACATTGTAGTTTCAAACTCCTGCAGCAGCCAATGATGGCTTGATATAGCCAGATGTACAATGGATATTGCCTCCAGACTGGCACTGTTTCATAGTGACAAAGGGTGCTATGCACCAGGCTGGTGGAATACTGGATCCTACCTTCCTAGGTTCTCTCTAGGGTCAACAGTGCTGCAGCTTGCTGGCTGTATGAAGGGCATGCCAAATGGAGCAATGAGTACCAGAGTACTGTGAGTAGAACTTAAACACAATCGACATTATGGCTTGCTCCCATGGAGAGATAACATGTAAAGTATTGCAAAACTGGAACTTAAATCTATTAATTGCAGCTCAAAGAGAAACTTATGCATTGGGTAATATGTTAATTAGTATTAAGAATGTTCCTGTATCCTATTCTAGATATATGCCTAATGATTATAGTGATATCTTTTCTATTCTAGATCATATGCAGAGAAACAATGAACATGTTAAAATCCTAATAAATTTCATTTTCTAAGTAGTTAGTGAACATGCCTGTAAGATAAGGGAATAGCCACCTTGCCTGAGAGCAACAGCCCTTTTAATTTAAAAAGCCACCAAATTAACTCAAGGGCAGCCTCTCAGTTTTCACCCCACAGCAGAGGGAAGACATGCTTAGGCCATGTCTCCCTCCTAGCCCTTATTCCAAAACCTGTCCAACTCATAACCTGGAGAGGACCACCCGGTCACATGCCATCCTACCAGTGCTAAGCATTTCCCACCAGAAAGGAAACAGCAAACAAGGTGGCTAAGACCTACTTCAACTTAGCCCATTTAAGATGGCTCATGGACCCTGGACCTGCAACCAGGTTCTGAGCAAAACTTGGCAAGAAAATGAGCCTCATTCTCAGTTAGAGCCAAGATGTAAGGAACTTTACTCTGCAGTTCTGATCACTCCCACAGCTATAAAGTTAAAGGAATTTCCAGTTTGGTGCACTAATCCTGAGTGAAGCCAGCTGCCCAGTGAAGTGCCAGCGCACCAGAAGCACCTGATGGGACGTACAAATGCCAGTCATTGGATGGCCTGAAATACCTCTTCAAGAGAAAAAGCTAAGTAGTGTCTGTGTCAAAGTCAGCTGTTCCCTCTGACTCTAGCCCAAATGCCGATTGCTAGGGGGAGGGCAAACCGGACTCCCCTTTAAAAAGAGTCTTTAAACATTGTTTATAAATATTTATATATTTTATTAGGAAAAGCACTAGAAAAAAATAGCACTAGAGCAAAACTTCCATTTAATATGAGTCCTTGAACAATACTGATTTGATTATTCTAGATTTCAAAGAATTATATGACTTAATCACAATTTGAAATACGTACATTTTTGTATTAAATTTATTTTTTATTTTTATTTTTTTTAACCTTTTTTTTTTAAAGATTTATTTATTTATTTAATTCCCCTCCCCTCCCCTGGTTGTCTGTTTTCTGTGTCTTTTTGCTGTGTCTTGTTTCTTTGTCCGCTTCTGTTGTCGTCAGCGGCACGGGAAGTGTGGGCGGCGCCATTCCTCAGCAGGCTGCACTTTTTTTCGCGCTGGGCGGCTCTCCTTACGGGTGCACTCCTTTGCGCATGGGGCTCCCCTACGCGGGGGACACCCCTGTGTGGCACGGCACTCCTTGCGCGCATCAGCACTGCGCATGGGCCAGCTCCACACGGGTCAAGGAGGCCCGGGGTTTGAACCGTGGGCCTCCCATGTGGTAGACGGACGCCCTAACCACTGGGCCAAAGTCCGTTTCCCTATTAAATTTATTAAGGATCTAATTAATTTAAATTTTCTGAATTTCTGCTGATTTTATGGGTCAGGTAAATCATTAATCTTTCCACAAAATATGTTTAAGATAATGCAAATGTGAATGAAGTAGTTTTAAATTAAATAGGAATCACTGATTCCTTTAGAATGAATTGGTACTTAACCTCAGGCGACACTGCAAATCATTTTCAGTTATTTCATCTATGCTGATCGCATGTAAATTTTCAAATGTTATCCTTCTGACACAGAATTGCAAGAATGATTTTGTTGCAATTTAAATATAGTTTCTAAGATCCTTAATTAAATTAGACTTCTGAATAATATTAAATTTATCAATTGATTAAATGAGGGCACTTGAAATATTTTGTTATCTAAGTAATTTCTAAACTGATAAAACTCATAAAGATAGAGACTACAAAAGCAGCGGGCTACTCTATAAAAATATTTCTTTGCCAAACTTCAATTAAGATGTTAAATTTGATAGCATAATGAATATATACATACATATTTGTGTATATATGTATGCATAAAATACATTAATAAAGCTGAAGTTAAAAACTTCTTAACCTAACTATATAGAAATATTGTGCATGGTTGAAAACATAAAAGTATGTTTTTAACTTAAGAATTCTTATGATTAAAAAAGGAGAACAAACAATTTTTGGAAAAAATCAGAAAATTCATCCCTAACTTAACTGTTGTTGGTACTTCACAGGGGAAAAAAATAAAAGATAAAAAAAAACATTGTTCCGTATCTTGTTTGGAGAACAGAATTCACTCATCTCACCAAAAGCTAATCTTCTAAGGGTCTGTTATCTATTTGTGGCTTTGCATTGATTTCTTGGTAATTTTTGACAAACTTCTCTCAGTTATAAAGAAATAAAGCTAAGTATTCTATATATAATTTAATAGCTAATATTTTAACTGTTTCCTGCCTTTAAAAACCTATGAATTATGTTCATATCCTGTAGCAATGAAATGTTTGAAACTCTTGCTATTACCTTTTCCAAATCAAGGACTCACATTTTGAATAATGAAACCATTAAGGTGTTTCTTGTATCTAACCTATCTTTGGAGTTTCCCAATGGCCAATAGGCCACACAATGTTTCCTCATTTTAACAAGAGAAGGCTCACTTTTTATTTTTACTGAATTCTATACAATTATGAGATCTTTTTATTGTATAATATTAAAAAAAGGGACAAATCAGAAGAGGAAAATATATATCCCTAAGGTAATCAGGAAAAATGGTATTACTATTATATAAATTAACAATTATATAGATATATGTTTGTTTTGTTTTGTTGTTTGTTTTAGGAGCTGCCAGGGAATGAAACCAGGACCTTGAGCATTAGAGGCGGGCACTCAACCACTGAGCTACATCTGCTCCTCAATTATATTTTTAACATCGGATAGAACATACTTCATATAAAAGACTGACACAAAACTGCCAAGAAACCGATTTTGTTCCTGGCTATAAATGGCCCTTGTCGTTTGGTGGCAATTACAATAAACACTTTATGGGATTTATTTATTAAAGTCCCTGGAGTTTGTCATTCATGGCTATTCATAATATCATATCTAAATAGAGGATTTTATCCTTCTCCATACTGATATCAATTAATATAATAAATTAAGCAGACATGCACCATCTTTTCATGAACAAATGATTCTGCTTTTCCCTACACTTACATAAAATACAGATCTGAAATTGAGTTTTCCAGAGGCATCAAAAGAACATTAATAGAAGGCTGTAACAGAAACCTGTCACAGTCAACCTTAGGACCAACCTAAGATTTCTGGGACATCATGGAAATAGACTTCTTTACCCATTATCGACAAAGCAAGAATGAATCAGTTAAGACTGAATGAACTCATTTGTCTGTGGCTAAATTTCCTTTACTAATGCCTTAACATACTCCCAGTTGCTATCTTTTTCCATCTGACTCCCCCAAATTCAGGAAAATATTCTGTAAAAGATCTTCTGATACCCTGTTCAGAATACTTAAAAATAATTATTCTGCAGGAAATGTATGATATATATATATATATATGATACATAATGATTGTTCCTCTTATGCATAACATCACTCAAGAGTGACTGAATACTACAAAAAACTTTTATAAGTCCCATCACTTTTCAAAGGAATGTGGTTATTAACATATGCCTAAAATGAATCTGTCCTCATAATAATCCATTTTGCAATTGATTAAAACAGACCAAGTAGAACAGAACATAAACTTTTAAATATTGTAAAATACCTGTCCAAGACTTGATCATATTTGATAAAATCCTTAGTCTTTGTTTCCTGACATTTTCTCAGAATGAATTGGTTATCCTGTCCAAAAGTTAAAGATGCATATCTGTAATACATACTTTGCAGACTGCCCTGTCTCAACGTCCTGATAGACTGTTAGCTTAGCCTCTGGGTCTCACAGAGGACATGACTAGATAACTTCAGTAAGTGGACATTTACAGAAATAACATAAGCACTCCTTCAGAAGAGGATGCACAAAACGTATATGAACAAGGAGGAGTCAGTACCAAAAGAGGAACTTTGGCATTGGGAAGATAATTAGAACAGAAAACAAAAGATGCAATACTTGCAGATACACATCTTCTCAAGGTTTGGAGAAGGAGATTGTAATTCACACCCTGAGAGTAGACCGAACTCAGGTCGATGTTCATGAACCGTTGGAAGACGCTATTTTCATCTTTTTCTTTTTTTTTGCTATAAATAATAATGGTAAATAGTATCCTGAAAGTTGTATTAGAGTAAAAGAATTGGATATTTAGGGGTGGACTGAAATATGTTTATGTATATTTTACTCTTTGAGAATATTCAGTTCTGCTATTGAAAAAGCACACATGGGATGGCTGAAATTCAGAAAATGTGTTAGGTACAGATAAATAGTAAATATTTAAAGGCTGAGTCTAGTGAGATCTCCAAGAGAGTAAGAGTAGAGAGAAGTAGTAAAAATAGACCTAAGGCCCCCTGACATTAAGAGGTTGGGGAGAAGTAGAACTAGCAATAAATAGACTTGGCCCAGTGGATAGGGCATCCCTCTATCACATGGGAGGTCCGCGGTTCAAACCCCGGGCTTCCTTGACCCGGGTGGAGCTGGCCCTGCGCAGTGTTGATGCCCACAAGGAGTACCCTGCCACGCAGGGGTGCCCCCCTCATAGGGGAGCCCCACGCGCAAGGAGAGCCGCCCAGTGCAAAAGAAAGTGCAGCCTGCCCGGGAATGGCACAGCACACATGGAGACCTGACACAGCGAGATGATGCAACAAAAAGAAACACAGATTCCTGGTGCCACTGATAAGGATAGAAGCCGTCACAGAAGAACACACAGCAAATGGACACAGAGGTGAGACAACTGGGGGCGGGGGGAGTGGGGGAGGGGAGAGAAATAAATAAAAAATAAATCTTTAAAAATCAAAACAAAAGCAAACTTGTCATTAAATGTAATAAAGTGGAGTTTTTAAAAACTAATTTTTTTTCACCTTCTAGTAACAAGCAGCACCATGAGGACAGGAAATTTTGCTTCACTCTTTAGTATATCCCCAATGCCAAATACAGTGCCTAAAGCACAGTAGTCACTCAATAAATATTTGGTGAATAAGTGAATGAATGAACTTTCCTGATGTAATCAGTGTAGATCTCTTTAGGCTATACTAATGAGTATGCTTCACCATTGTAGATTCCTGAATAATCAGTGAAATTATCAAATCCCTTGTAATTAATATTCTAATTTTCAGGGCATTTGGTCATTATGCTTTTTCCTATTTTTAAGATTTTAGAGCAGATAAAGACTATGGTTTCATTTTAGGGGCAGTTTTCACAGTACAGCTGGACTGGAGAGCCAATCAGTTGTCACAGATTACTAATGTCCTGACTGTCTGATGAATCTAGCAGAACAAACTTTAAATCCATTAACCATAGATAAAATAAACCCATGAGTTTTTATTAAATTCTCTCTTGAGAAAGATAAGAACTTGAATTCCTGTGTGGCACATGCAGTGTCTCTTTGCAATAAGGAATGATCAGTCAGAGTTTAGGAGCTAAGGGTGCCACTGCCTCTGTGTTCTCTTATTTCAAGTTGGAATTAATATGAGGATAGTATTAACACTTCCCCCCACATTTGGAAAGGCCTGTGGGACCAGGAATCAATGGTAAGTGCTAACGAGTCTTACTGTGGTCAAACTCCTGGGAATTTGATTTAATCCATCTAAGAAAAGAACCAGATACTGATATTTAAACAAGCCGATAAAAAATAACCAAAATATTTTCAGGGGATTCTGAGGGGCTGTGAGGGCAGAGAGGCTCTGGTCCATTCCATGCTTGGGTTTTGGCAGGTAAATTCTGTGCCACCATCCACAGAAAAGGAAATGAGATTCATTAAAAGGTAGTGAGAACATGGAGTCTGGGAAACACAAGTACAGCAAGCGCATTGAGCCATCCTGGAGTTACGCTCAGGTTGGAGAAGACGCTTCCTGTCTCCCAGGTTGTGAGACAAATGCACCATGGTGTGACAAGGCAGAATTATCAAGACAGCATCTCCATTTCTACACATTGTCTGAAAACATGTCCTCATGACCCCCATATGGAGACGAGGTTATCTTCTCAATCTAATCTAACTGCAGAATGGCTGGCTGATTTTTTCTTTTGTTTTTAAGATTTATTTATTTCTCCTCTCTCCACTCGTTTGCCGTCACTGTCTGCTCTCCGTGTCTGTTTGTCGTGTGCTCTGTGTCTGCTCATCTTCTTTTAGGAGGCATCAAAAATCGAAGCCTGGCTGTCCCATGTGGGAGGTGAGAGCCCAACTGCTTGAGCCACATCTGCTCCCCCGCTGGCTGAATTTGAAGAACAAACTGCGCCGGTTAGAAAAGCCAGGCACAATTAGGGACCAGACATAAATGAGTAATAATGATTCCCATCAACTTACTGGTTTAGGCACTGCTTCATGCATTTACCAATTCATGTGATCCTCACAGTCCTATCATCATCATCATCATCATCATCATCATCATCATCATCATCATTCTGCTGTACAAATGAAGAAACTGAGGCCGAGAATGTAGTTTAACCCAGGTTCCTGCAATTAGAAAATGGTATATAGATTAGATCCCAAGATGCCTGCTTCTAATGATTGTGCTTGAACATTTTACCGTATTGTATGGCTGTGGTATTAAAGTTTTTAAAGCAGGCTATCTGCATCTTAACTTTTTGCACTTTTAAACATAAAAATGATCCTTCATGTGCGGCACTCAGCAGTGCCGGAAAGATCCGACAAATTGAGATATAATGTTCTGTGTGTAAATATCTCATTTTCAAAATTGACAATTCAAATATACAACACAGCTGCACTCCAGGTGGGCCATACCTTGACTTCTGCTGCATTTAAATCCATTCTCACTGCCTCTCCTGTACTGCAGCTGACTCATTCATTGTTTTCATCAATACTATAAAGAAGCTAACGGTGAGTACTGATTACGAAGCACACTAAATAATGGCCTTGCTCACTGTCCTACTAGCGTAATCTGAAGAAAATCTCTTACAGAGGTGAAGGATCACCCACAGGAACTTGCACCTAAATGCAAAAGGAAGGAGCCAGTGACTCCATTCGGATGCAGGTTAGAAACGTTACAACACTTAGGCGCCAGGCAAAACCCACCGTACGGGTAGAGACAAGCTCAATACCTATTGCAGTTTGACACACAAACCGAATTTGGGACTGTCACAGGCCTTCCATTTGAAAGTACCGGCGGGTGGTTTGCTTTACCTTTCACCAGGGGTACAGTATCTTATCTGGAGGAATCTCTATGCTCCTAGGGGAAAGCGGGCAGAGTTGCGACATGGCCGATCCCGGGAGTGGGCTCATGTGCGCTATTTGGGAAAAACTGAACAAGCGGACCAACAGGCGGCGGCTGTACTAGTGTTTTTACAAATTTTTACCGAAAAGGCTTTAGAATAAGTATCACGGCTCCGCAGGTGAGAAGGTGGGCGGCCCTGAAAAGGGCCTTTTTCTCAGTAAGTGCAAGGCACGGGGCTCGGGCCTAGCCGCCGAAGCCGTAGAGCGTGCGTCCCTGGCGCTTGAGCGCGTAGACCACGTCCATGGCCGTGACCGTCTTGCGCTTGGCGTGCTCGGTGTAGGTGACGGCGTCGCGGATGACGTTCTCCAGGAAGACCTTGAGCACCCCGCGGGTCTCCTCGTAGATGAGGCCGGAGATGCGCTTGACGCCGCCGCGCCGGGCCAGGCGGCGGATGGCGGGCTTGGTGATGCCCTGGATGTTGTCGCGCAGCACCTTGCGGTGGCGCTTGGCGCCGCCCTTGCCCAGGCCCTTCCCGCCCTTGCCGCGGCCAGACATGCTGAAGCAGGGAACGCTGCGCAGCGTCTTGGGGCAGAGGAGACCAGGGACGGGCCTTTATAGGCCTGTCTGCGGACCGAACTGAGAACCGCAGGGAAGGAGGCGGGAAGGCCCGCCCAGGTGGGGGAGGGAAGCCTGGTCGGGACGGAACAAAGAGGCCTTGTTCTGCCTCGTCCTGCTGCTGTGACTTGGTGATTGTTCCCATCGTGATGTTTTAAGGCTTTCTAAAGCTGTTTTAGATGCAGAAGCAAAACATTAAAACTGTGAAAAATGCAGAAAAAGGCAATCAACAAAATAACCCCTTATCCCACCGCTCAGAGGTTACTTCTGCTACTATTTGGTGAACAGGTAAAGGCACAAATTTCTTTTTTCGAGGAAAATTTATATAATGCTATACATAGTGCTTTGTAATCTCCTTACATTGATCGTATTTTAATCAATTTCTCTAATCTAAAACATTTTAGAAAGGAAGTTTAGCATAGGCTTAATTCCTTCTTATGAATTCTCCACAGTATTTTTAACAAATTCCCTCGCAATTTCTTTATAGGACAGATTTTGCATTTTACATTTAAGTTTTACCATAGTTACCCAAAGTATTCTTCACTGCACTTGGAACCATTTCCTTTACTGCTGTCAGACTTTTATACTTTAGCTGTATGACAGGTTTCACGATTCAGTACTGAAGACATCTCGTTATTTTTCTTTTCAAAACTTCCTGGCCTAGTTTCACCAAGATTCCTCTTCTGGGGAACTTTCGAATCGTTTTGTGAAATTTGACCAAACAATTTCTGAGATTTTGGTCATAATTGCATTAAATGTAAAAAAATACCTGGGTATAATTTAAATCCCTAAAAGATCAAATTCTTATATCCAGAAATATGGTGTATCTACTTCTTAAAACCTTTTTTATTAAAGTTTTGGGTCTCATAAACATTTAACATAACTTTATTTATTTACTACAAAAGCAATCATGCTCATGTTTGAAATTTTTGTGACATTCAGATTAGGGGGATAAAACCATCTGTAGTTGAACCATCAGATATAATCCCCATCAACACTGCAATAAGCATATTGATATTTTAAAAAATAATTTTATTTGCATATAATCAATTTTCTTAACGTTTTTACAAATGCATGTTCTTACTATGAAATTCTTTTTACACAAATGAAATTTTAAAAATCTCTGTAACTATTTAATGTAACCCAGTGGTTTTCAATGGTTTGTTTTAGATAAGAGCTGAAACTCTGGAGTTAGGAAAACCTGGCTTTAAAATAATAAATTTTCTCTGCTGTCCAGACTTGCTTATGCTTTTATCTGTTTTTGCTTGTTTTTATTTTTTTTCTTTATTTTGCTTATGTTTTAAAATCTTTGCTTCCCCTTTATAAAGTGGGATGGCTAGTAACAGCATTTACCTCAAAGGGTTACTATAAGAATTAATGGAGATTAAAATTTGAGTAATTAGGTTCATTGAAATCCAGATTTGAGTCCTCCAGTATCAGATAATTGTAAAGTTTTAAAAAAGACAAAAAGGTAACATTTCTCTCTTGTGATTGTGTTGAGCCCTATTTATATACAAGAAATATCATTTGCATCTGATTGTCAGACATTCCAAGAAGAAATACAAGTATTTCAAGAGACTCAGAAAAATAAATTGGTCCCAAAGGAGTAGAAATGCAATAGAAATTCAAGAGAGAAACTAGAATTGAGGTGAAAAATGTCTTTGATAAGTGAAAATAGATATTAGCTGATGATATGTACTTTAGCTGGAGAGGAATTGAAGACCCTCTTTTACTAGGGCGTCTTGAACCTAAGAGGAGCTGGTGAGTGATGATGTGGCGACAATAAAAAAATCATTAAAAAGGTGAGGACTAGATGGTATTAAGCAAAGATGATTATATATTTTTTACCTAATATGGCTAAGGTAAAGACTTTATATATATATATATATAACATTTTGTGTTGATTAGTATGCTAGCCACAAGACAAGGGCCCATCGGCACTGCCGTTTAAGCAGGGTGCCTAGCACCAGAGGTTCACAATTGAGTCAACTGAACAGAAGGGAAGTTAGGCCTACATTTAACTTCCTAAACTTTGTGCCACGTGGAGATTTGGAATTGGAAGGACAAAGGATTTTACTAACCATCTTGATTTGCATGAAGTTCCATTTTAACCAGGGTATTAGAAAAAAGAAATGGAGGCTAACCGAAGGAGGCTGACATACCAATAACTCTTTGCGTTGCTGATAAATCCCTGGCCCAGCCTGGGAGAACTGTAACAGACTTCAAGCTGACACTGGCAAGGTCTGCTGATCTTCACCAGACAAACTACATCAACACTCCCTTGCTAACCAACTAACTAGGGCTCAAGGACACCCTGCCCGAACAGCCCCTTTAACCCTCATAGTAACCCCAAATCTTGGCTCCATTAGCTCTAGATCCCCCCACACCTTTCCTTCCTCTAACACCCATATATAAGCTGCTCCCCAGCTGCGCCCCAGCTGTCCCTCCAGCAGAAAACTCTTGTTGTTGGTCCTGCATTAACTCAACTTCAGTTGGACAGTTAATAAACCTGCCCTGAATTTCCTTTATTAAATGTGCTCATCTCCAAAACTGGTACCAGAAAATAATCCCAGGATAACCCAAATCTTGTTATACGGAGTTTTTCAAATTTCCAGATTAGGAAAAGGAGCCTCACTATCAGCATTGTGGGAAGAGAACAAAGTTAAATTTACATGGTTAGTAGGAATGGGTATTGAACTCAGGACCTCGCTGATGAGGAGCAGGCGCTGAACCACGTGAGGTACACACACTCCCTTATAATTTTTAAATAAGATTAAAAAGACCACCCTTTTCAACTAGCTGCTCTGGTATTCTATCGTTTAGAGATATGTATTAATTTTCCTAATTTATGTATCATGTATATCGTAACTTTACTTTACAAGTAGCATCCTATCGCAAATTGTGCAGCACAGCTCCCTCTGCTGATGAAATGGGTGGCTCTGAAAAGAGCCTTTGGGTTTGAAGGCGTGTGCTGCCGAGACGCTCACTTGCCCTTGGCCTTGTGGTGGCTCTCGGTCTTCTTGGGCAGCAGCACGGCCTGGATGTTGGGCAGCACGCCGCCCTGCGCGATGGTGACCTTGCCGAGCAGCTTGTTGAGCTCCTCGTCGTTGCGGATGGCCAGCTGCAGGTGGCGCGGGATGATGCGCGTCTTCTTGTTGTCGCGGGCCGCGTTGCCCGCCAGCTCGAGGATCTCGGCCGTGAGGTACTCGAGCACGGCGGCCAGGTAGACCGGGGCGCCGGCGCCGACCCGCTCGGCGTAGTTGCCCTTGCGCAGCAGGCGGTGCACGCGGCCCACGGGGAACTGCAGGCCGGCCCGCGACGAGCGCGTCTTGGCCTTGGCGCGCGCCTTGCCGCCCTGCTTGCCGCGTCCAGACATGACCAACGGATTTAAAACTGCCTCTGCGAAGCCTAAGCCTGCCGGCAGGGGCGGCCCCTCTTATAATGCTGGCGGGGCGCGAAAATGAAGCTACGCTATTGGCTAACCTCGCAGTTTCATTTAAACCAATGGAAGACTGTGTTTGAAATCTTCCAATTCTGATTGGACGAAATTTCCATACGACGTTATGCGGGGTTTTCACCAATCAGAGTCGTGGCTTTACTCGGCCTGTTTTACTTAAGAAGCTGTGAGCGGAAGAGGGAACTGTTTCCTAGTCATTCTCTCTGCGTGTGACTTCTCTGTTCTTAACCATGCCTGAGCCGGCCAAGTCCGCTCCCGCCCCGAAGAAGGGCTCCAAGAAGGCGGTGACCAAGGCGCAGAAGAAGGACGGCAAGAAGCGCAAGCGCAGCCGCAAGGAGAGCTACTCGGTCTACGTGTACAAGGTGCTCAAGCAGGTGCACCCCGACACCGGCATCTCGTCCAAGGCCATGGGCATCATGAACTCCTTCGTCAACGACATCTTCGAGCGCATCGCGGGCGAGGCGTCGCGCCTGGCGCATTACAACAAGCGCTCGACCATCACGTCGCGGGAGATCCAGACGGCCGTGCGCCTGCTGCTGCCCGGGGAGCTGGCCAAGCACGCCGTGTCCGAGGGCACCAAGGCCGTCACCAAGTACACCAGCGCCAAGTGAGCCCGCCCGCCGCACAGCAGGATTCTCCATTCCGCCTACACCCCAAAGGCTCTTTTCAGAGCCACCCACTCTTTCCAAAGAGAACTGGCACTTTTTTTTCCCCTTAACTTAGTTTCTAAGTTCCCTTTAGGTTTCTCTTTTGTAACATAAGTATTGGGGATGATTTTTTTGTTACCCAGGTCTGCGTTTTCATAAAATGACATGTCTATAAAGAAAGAGGAGGAAGAAGTTAGAACCTAACTAAATAACCCGGCCTCACCAGTTAAGGATGGGGGTTGGGTCCTCACTCCCCGCAGTTTTCTACTGGCTGCCCTGTGCATTTGTTCTGATTGGAGGCGCTGCTTTTGAAAACCCCTGTGTGGCAGGTGAGAGCCACAGTATACTCCTCACTCCTCCCGACCCCACATCCTCAGTGAAAATTACTCCAGTGTAATATGTGATTTGGTCCTTGTTCCTGTAATCTGCTATTGGTTCACCTCCATTAGAGATAGGCTTTCTGGTTCTATTATTTTTATGCTGTCAGTCTTTTTCTTAAGGTTTAGTGCTGTAGGTCAGTGTTTTTTCATTTTGTTGGCCTGAATTAGCTCCACATTTCATTTCAATTCTAAACAGGCAATCTTTTGGGAGAAAGCAGAAAGGCATTTTCTCGTGAAGGGTAGCTCTGCCTGCCAGTGTTTAGGTCAGCATTTTACAGTCGTTTTGGCTCTCGTTTATCAATGTGGAGAAACAAATCTCGAGCATTGTACAGGCCCTCAGAAATATCAAAACCCAGCACTTTTATAAATTTTCTAGTTATTCAATCTTTTACCATTATAAGACACAAAACCTTAGGCTTGTGGGAAGAGAAAGCACAGAGCTTGGGTTGAATTTATGAGCTCAGCAAGCACAGGACAGAGTTGAGTCTCCAGACCAAGGAAGTGACTTTCTTCAGCCTGGAAAAGGTGACTGGAACCAGGTGGAGACTGTGTGTGGGACTTGATATGAGTCCAATTCTTTACTGTATCATGCGACATTATTAGATCTGAAAATGAGTACTGTGCTGATACAGTGGAGGAATGGGCTAATATCAGGTTTACAAATATAGAATTAATATTCCCTGAAATGTACCTTAGAGCTGCTCTCCAGTGCTAAATTCTTGCTCATCCACTATCCAAATTTTGTCTTCAAAGCCAATCCTCAGACTACCTCTGAAACCTTCCCCAATTATTGCGTTTCCTTTTTTGGAGATTCTCCAGATTACCAGATTTTGTAGGGAAGCAGAGGGGAGGGAAGAGAGAGGATATAGAAGAATTGGAAAACAATTTCAGATTATATATTCTTTTCAAATATACAGAGACTATTTCTCACATGACCATGTATTGGGACACAAACAGCAGTGTGCTGGTGTTTAACAACCCATTCTCTGGGTGAAAACACAATGATAAGTAGTGTTTCTCAGTTTCTGTGGGATAGATAGAACCATGGCCAATTCCAAACTCCCAACTTGAGATCTTGGAGCTGGAACAAGATGTGCACAATCCTTTTTTTCAAGCTGAAATAACCTTCAAAGGAGAGATTACAATGGAAATTATAAAACATTTTGGACTGCAAAATAAAGGAAATTTCATACTATAAAATTTATAGGATGTTGTTAAAGCCTTGGTTAGAGATAAAAATATAAATGTTTAACTTCAAAAAGAAAATAATCATCAAACATATAAAAAAAGTTAGAAAAGAACAGTGAATTCAACCCAAAGAAAGTGGAAGGAAAAAATACTTATGGAAGTTGTAGTAAATGAAAAAACACAAAAAATATATGAAAGTTACTACCCCTTTATCTTCAATCCAGCAAGAATGGCCTGTTGAAACTTTCTCAAACTTTGAATATCTCAGACTTCCTCTTCCACTTCATCTCTTTTTCCCCCATAATATTCCTTGTTTATTAGAATCTGAATGTGTACATATTGCATCCAATGTAATATATATAATATTTACATTTCTTAGCTTTTTTATTTAGATGAGTTTATCTATAAATGCACTTACCTCATCTGCTTTTAAGGGTACATGAGATTACATAGTTTCTTTTTTTAAAAAATCAAATGGTAAATAATCTTAACATTTGCAAAATCCCTTTTGTCATGTAAGGTAACTATCCCTGGGCATGACTCTAGGGGTAAAGCACTTGGGGGTCAAAGATAGTGACCAGATTTGTGTTTAATTTAGTGCTTTTACTTCAGCATTCCTTTAGCCACTAATTACATAATCCCCAGCTTCTCAGACCTCTTTGAATCAGCTTTGTCATTCCATTGATTCTCTCATTAAGAAGGATGGAAACGGACTTTGGCCCAGTGGTTGGGGCGTCCGTCTACCACATGGGAGGCCCGCGGTTCAAGCCCCGGGCCTCCTTGACCCGTGTGGAGCTGGCCCATGCGCAGTGCTGATGCGCGCAAGGAGTGCCGTGCCACACAGGGGTGTCCCCCGCGTAGGGGAGCCCCACGCGCAAGGAGTGCACCCGTAAGGAGAGCCGCCCAGCGCCAAGGAGAGAGCAGCCTGCCCAGGATTGGTGCCGCCCACACTTCCCGTGCCGCTGACGACAACAGAAGCGGACAAAGAAACAAGACGCAGCAAAGAGACACAGAGAACAGACAAAGAGACACAGAGAACAGACAACCGGGGGAGGGGAGGGGAAGGGAATTAAATAAATAAAAATAAATCTAAAAAAAAAAAAAAAAAAAAAAAGAAGGAAAATAAGACTTTGACATATACTCACTATTTGTATGAAATGATAATTTTAACAGTTTTAGAAGTTTGCTCTGTCAAAAGCAAACTCTTGTTTTTGAATTATGAGTCACTCGTGTTTTCCTCCCACATATATAATAAAATCATATTTACTTCTCTTAAAAGACTAAAAATTTGGTAAACTCTGACACTGAGGAAGGAAAAAAATAGACATATTTTAAATATAAATATTAAAATAGTATAAATTTAAATAAATAGAATATATTTTAAAATTTACATAAAGCTATTATGAACAATATTTATACCAATGAATATAAAGGTTTAGGCGAAATGTACAAAATTTCCAGAAAACCTCAATTTGCCATACCTGACTGCAGTAGGTAGAATTATGTCCTCTCAAGGGATATGTTGAAGCCCTAACCCTCTATAGTTATGAATGTAACGTATTTAGAAATAGGGTCTTTGCACGTGTCAAATTAAGATGAGGTCATCCTGGATTAGGGCAGCTCTAAATCCAATGACTGGTTTCTTCATACGAGAAAGGAAAGGAGAATTGGGCACATAGACCCAGAGAAGAAGCTATGGGAAGACGGAGCCAAGATTGGATTGATACACTCCAGCCAAGGATTGCCAGAAGTCACAGAAGCTAGGAAGAGAGGGAAGGGAAGGTCCTTCTCTAGAGCTTTCAGGAGTGTCACGGCCATGCCAGCACCTTGATTTCAGACTTCTAGTCTCCAGAACTGAGAGAGAATGAATTTCTGTTACTTTAAGCCACCAGAATGTTGGTAATTTGTTACAACAGCCCTAGGCCCAAGAAGAAACAGAAAATCAAAATAGTCCAATAAGTAGTGGGGAAACTTACTCTGTAATTTTTAAAAATCCTCCCATAAAGAAAACTCTGTGCCAATGGCTTCGCTCTTATGTTCCACCAAGTGTTTTAGAAAGAAACACCAATTTTACCTTCTTCCAGAGAATGGAAAAAGAAGAAACATTTCAGCTTATTTTATGAAAGGAGTATAAATTAATCCCTAAAGTCAAAGACATTGACAAAATGAAATTATGGGCCATTATCATGCATGAATATAGATGCAAAATCCTTTAAAAATAGTTACAGGGATAGAGCTATATATAAGGGTATGGCATCATGTTCAAGTTGGGGGTATTACAAGAATGCAAGGTTGTTTTAGTATTTCAGAATGTCAGTGCAATACATCACATAAACCTAAAAAAAAAGAGAGACAAAGAAGACCCTCATAAACGGTGCAAAAATAATGTTGAAAGCTTCTGTTTAAAGCTTGTGAATGCTGAAGAAGAGGAATCAAGGAGATGAGCCTCAAGACACTGAAGGGGCCAGAGCACATGAAGCCTAGAGCCAAGGAAAGGGCTTGGGAAGTTCCTGAGCAGAGGAGATGATCTGACTCAAAGCTTTTAGAGGCTCCCTGGGCTCTAAGGAGAGTGTAGAGTAGAGGAACGCAGGGCTGGGAGCAGGTGCACCTGTGAGAGTCCAGGGCACTAGCCCAAGAGGCAAGAGGCAGGGGTTGGGCCAGGATAGGAGTGGCCGTGGAGTGAGGGGAAATGCTCTAAGCCTGGATCAAGTGACCACCGAAGCACCTGTCAAAGGGGCCTTCTTGGCCAGTCTCATTACTCTGCACACTTCTGACCCTGGAAATGTCACCTCCTTTCTCAAAATCCTTTTCAAAACAACCCCATTCCCCAGAAATGAATCCAGACTCACCACCCTGGGCAAATTATACTTGGGATCCAGTGTCCCCTTACAGCTTTTCCTAATTTCTCCATTAAAAATAATTGCTTGGCAAGTGCATGTAGCTCAGTGGTCGAGCGCGTGCTTCCCACATAAAATAATAGTAATAATGATAGCTTGTCTTTAGTGCAACCACAGACCTTTAAGTAATTTCGTTCTTCATTTTATCAGTGGGTATTATAAGCTTGAAGGGGTGGGGTATTTATCCCCATTTATCCCCATCTAGTTCCTAGAGCTCTTTGCACTCTTCAGGGCCTGCAGAAATGCTTATTAAATCCCTCATATTCACTTTCATATTCATATTCATATTCAACATGTATGTATATATTCAGCTCTGAAGGAGGCGAGAGGAGAAACTTTTTGACATTGTTCAAGTCTGGACAAATTCTTTTGTGCGATTTTTTTGTACTGCACATCTGCCTTTATCTCACGCAGCCTCCAAAAAGGTGCTCACCTCAGAGAGGTGGACCTCTGCAACAGGTGGTAAAAGGTATTAGCAACTGGATAAATCAGCCATCTGTAGAAGTAAGACATTTAGGATGGTTTGTACAATTTCGGATGAGGAGATTCAGGTGTTTTCCAAGTCAAGCTAAGCCGTGATCAAATTCACTTAACATGCCCAACACTAAGTCATGACTGAAGGATGGCAAACTGCATGGGATCTAGAAATGAGTGACAAAGAGATAAGCTTTCTTACAATCTCCATGGAGGGGAGTGTTCTGATTCCAATGAGGAAAATGTTAAGTTCCCTAAGCTGGAGAAAGGCCATTTACTCAGGTGACAAAGCTAGAAGAAAAAAAAAATCCTTTGGGTTTAGATTCCCTCATCTAGTCTATCCTCCAATCTGTTTCTTTCTTCTATATACATTTTTCCTCTGCGAGGCAGGGGGAAGGTTGGTGCAGATACTGACAGAAAAAATTACTTGGGGCACATTAGGTGAACTCCTCAAGCTACCGGGTATAAATCCCAGTTTAAAACAGTAAAATGCCATTCTGGTTTGGATTAGCTTAAATCAGCTTCCCCAAGACTGACCAGCAATGGCTGGTTGATGAAGATTGTTTCAGCAGAGCATTGATGCTTGGCTCATGAAGGCACATATGAGCCACAATATCTAACTGTGAGTTCTTTTCTTCCTCCTTCTTTTAAGAATTATACCTTTTTAAAGAATGGAGAGTTAGCTGGGACCTGTGATGTGAACATTATTTATACAGAAGGGCCACAAATGTCCTCTATGTGCTTCCCTCCATTCTGCACCACAGATTTTAATCAACCGCCTCCCCTTCTTCCCTGATGACAATTTCAAGTCATTCAAGCATTCTCAATAGTCAAAACTGTAATATTCATATTCTTAAATACATACATACATATACATATATATATATATATGTCTATCATGTACATCCCCTCCAATTGTTTTGTGTGGTTTTTTAGGAAGTATGGAGGATTGAACTCCGGACCTCATACATGCGAAGCAGGCGCAGAACCACTGAGCAACAGTGGCTCCCCATATTGTATTTTTAATAAGCAGTGGCCTCTGTAATCTCTCTCCTGGGCCTGGTGTATATAACTTCATCCCTCTAAATCCTCTCCCCATTTCCTCTCCTGGATTTTATCTGTAAAACAGAGGCCCGCCAGGCCAGAACAGTCAGGAGGGCTTCAGAGTCAGCAAAGACTCAAGGCGGGTGGAGAATAAATTAGAATATAGATAGGCTGGGAAATCAGGGGAAGAGAATTTAAGCATATTTCATGAAGTAGAATTCTACCAAATCTGTGCTGAACACAGATTCAATTACATCAAAAGGAGTAAAGAAACGGCTGAAATGAAATCCATCAGGATCCCCCAAACACTTGCTGGGATTCAATATTCTTGGGCCAGCGCCCTTAGACCAGGTGCAGGGTTTTTTGGAGATTGGTTGCAGACTCTTAATTTTAGCCCAAACCTTAAGCTTTCTGAACCCACAGTCCTTAATGGCTTCTGTCAGTCTCTTTCTTCTTCTCCTCTCTAAAAGAAATTCAATAATATCTAGAGAGACACTTATGCTCTCATTTGTTAGTTTTCTTTTGTCAGACTAGACAATGCTTGGAACTTGTTTTTACACAAGGGTTCTTTTCCTCTCTCTAGTTTTCAGATCAGTGTTTTGATATATAAAAGAAATTTATGTCACATACATTTAAAGTATAAAGGAAGTTATATCAAATACCCATGACCCAACTTCTAACCCCAAACTAGAATACTGTCAGCAACTTGTATTTATCTGGTTTTTTCCCCTCTTTTTGCTGTCTTTATTACCAAGGTAATTTTTTATTAAGCTTCCTTTTTAAAAAAGTTTTTATAATCATATACACACATGCAATTTTATATGCTTAAAAATAGGTAATTTGGCTTTATTTTTTAAAGCTGTTTTATTGAGATATATCTACATATCATACAATCCATCCAAAGTGTACAATCAATGGCTTTTAATATAATCAGTGTTGTGCATTCATCACCACCACAAAAGATATTAGAACAATTTTTTGTCTTACAATTGAATAAAAAAATTTTATTGTAACATAAAATTTGCCATTTTTAATGTACAATTCAGAGGCATTAATTGCATTTACAATGATGTGCAAGCATCACCACCATCCATTACCAAAACTTTTTCATCACCCAAAACAGAAACTGTGTACCCATTAAATAACTCCCAAGATTCAATTTCTTTGTCTTTTCTATGAGAGCAGTTATAGGTTTATAGAAAAACCATGCTGAACAGTAGTTTCCATGTACACCCCCTCACAGTTTCCCCTTTTATTTACACTTTGCATTAGTGTCGTACTTCTGTTAGACTTGATAAAACAATGTTATATAATTATACTGTTAACTATAGTCGTTAGTTTACGTTAGGATTCATTATGTCATACAGTTTTTCTGGTAAGTTATATACAACTTAAAATTTCCCATTTTATCCACTTAGAACAATTTCATTACTCCAAAAACCATAGTGAAAACTCATGTGAAATATGAATATGGCTAATATTGCATATATAATAAATTGGCAGACAGATTTTTATTTCCTGTGGGGGAGGCCATGGCAGAGTATAGCCCTTCCTTCTCAAATTTCTTATTTTCTTTTGAAATTTCTTCCAGTTAAAAAACACTAAGTAACGCATATATGAGTTTTTCTTTGATACTGAAAAAATGTATGTTGTTACAAGATGTTAAATCAGGCAAAACAAACAAAACCCCTTTATGGTAAGTGAAAGAAACCAGACACAAAGTACTACATATTTGCATGATGGCATTTATATAAAATGTAACTACAAATCAATTTATAAAGGTAGAATCAGAGTAGTGTTCATGTAGGGCTGGGGAAGGATAGAGGGATTGAGAAGTGACAGCTAAAGGGTGTGGAGTTTTTCTTACTGGATTTATACAAAGGTATATTTAAACCTTCTGACATCCTGGTTTCTGAAATTCAACTATATACTGAGACTAGTTCAATCATTTCCTCCGCTGTGTGCGTCTGTTGTATAAATATACCTCAAAAAATGTCTTTGTTCTTTTGGCCACGAAAATGTGGTTTATTTCTAGTGTTTTCCTATTAAGAACCCCTCTGCTCCAGAAATTCCTGTCTTCTGCTGTACGTATGTGCAGTATCCTCTCACTTAAATAGGAATGAAAATATTGGCTAGTGGAGTACCCTAATTGGATAAAGATTTTTAGCAAATACAAGTCAATGTGGAAGGGCTCTTACGCTGATTCCTGGGCAAAGGCCAAATTACTTTAAATATGCCACAGCTAAGGGCTTAAAACTTGACAGATTTTGACTTCCCGAGGACGGCGGCAGGGAATAGTCCTACCCCTGCTTAACCCTTCTGATTTTCTTTTGAAATTTCTTCCGATTGAAAAACACTAAATGCAAAAGTGGCATTAAGAAAACTTGTAGATACTGAAACTAAATTGATATTTTAGCATATTTCCTCACTAACTAAAAACTACTTCTCGAATAATGGGAGATAAACTCCTAAATATCCATAAAATATTGAAGGGGGGACAGAAATAAATGCGGCCCACAATGGGAATTTCCTTGAGAAACGGGGCTAAAAATGGGCGAACACTCTCCAACTCCGTATAGCCTGGAGCTCTCGATCCACAATCATGACAGTTTAGAAAACAATGATGTAATTTAAATTCCCTGCCCAGCGACTGGACTGGTCATGGATATCAAGGACTCAGTGAGATTTGAATACCGCGCTGCCTGCCTTTCCCTTCTCACTCGCTATAAAATTTTGCAAACCCAGACTAAGGGAACCGGGACCCGCCCAAGGAAGCGTGGGCGAGAAGGGTCTTTGTTTCCTTACTATTGGTACGTGTGAAGTCCCTCATTATCCAGGACACCAATAACAATGACTGGTCGAGGGCCAACGGATTAATACCAGAACACTTTCACATGTTTAAAATCGAGTGGACCTTACCGGGGCTTTGAAACTTCTGCAACATGTACGGACGCTGTAGTGCGACGCCATTTAACAAGATGAAAATAAGGAAGTGCAGAAGGGTCCATTCCGCTGCAACATGTACGCAGCACTTACCAGCAGGAAGCTAAGTGTGCCAGTTCTCTTTGGAAAGAGTGGGTGGCTCTGAAAAGAGCCTTTGGGGTGTAGGCGGAATGGAGAATCCTGCTGTGCGGCGGGCGGGCTCACTTGGCGCTGGTGTACTTGGTGACGGCCTTGGTGCCCTCGGACACGGCGTGCTTGGCCAGCTCCCCGGGCAGCAGCAGGCGCACGGCCGTCTGGATCTCCCGCGACGTGATGGTCGAGCGCTTGTTGTAATGCGCCAGGCGCGACGCCTCGCCCGCGATGCGCTCGAAGATGTCGTTGACGAAGGAGTTCATGATGCCCATGGCCTTGGACGAGATGCCGGTGTCGGGGTGCACCTGCTTGAGCACCTTGTACACGTAGACCGAGTAGCTCTCCTTGCGGCTGCGCTTGCGCTTCTTGCCGTCCTTCTTCTGCGCCTTGGTCACCGCCTTCTTGGAGCCCTTCTTCGGGGCGGGAGCGGACTTGGCCGGCTCAGGCATGGTTAAGAACAGAGAAGTCACACGCAGAGAGAATGACTAGGAAACAGTTCCCTCTTCCGCTCACAGCTTCTTAAGTAAAACAGGCCGAGTAAAGCCACGACTCTGATTGGTGAAAACCCCGCATAACGTCGTATGGAAATTTCGTCCAATCAGAATTGGAAGATTTCAAACACAGTCTTCCATTGGTTTAAATGAAACTACGAGGTTAGCCAATAGCGTAGCTTCATTTTCGCGCCCCGCCAGCATTATAAGAGGGGCCGCCCCTGCCGGCAGGCTTAGGCTTCGCAGAGGCAGTTTTAAGTCCGTTGGTCATGTCTGGACGCGGCAAGCAGGGCGGCAAGGCGCGCGCCAAGGCCAAGACGCGCTCGTCGCGGGCCGGCCTGCAGTTCCCCGTGGGCCGCGTGCACCGCCTGCTGCGCAAGGGCAACTACGCCGAGCGGGTCGGCGCCGGCGCCCCGGTCTACCTGGCCGCCGTGCTCGAGTACCTCACGGCCGAGATCCTCGAGCTGGCGGGCAACGCGGCCCGCGACAACAAGAAGACGCGCATCATCCCGCGCCACCTGCAGCTGGCCATCCGCAACGACGAGGAGCTCAACAAGCTGCTGGGCAAGGTCACCATCGCGCAGGGCGGCGTGCTGCCCAACATCCAGGCCGTGCTGCTGCCCAAGAAGACCGAGAGCCACCACAAGGCCAAGGGCAAGTGAGCGTCTCGGCAGCGCACCACTCCGTCCAAACCAAAGGCTCTTTTCAGAGCCACCCACCGCTTCTTGGAAGGGCTGTTCCGCTATGCTCAGTATTGTCAGGGCTGGCCGTGCGCACCGTTGCACCGTTTGGAGCTTTTAGGTTCCTCCCTAGCACCTTCGTGTCACGGAGGAGGCTCAAACATCAGTTTAAACCCGTGGGCCCAAAACACGAATTTTACTGAGTATCTTTTACATCCTTGTATTCGCTTTTCTCTTACACCCAGAAATCCCAGAAATAAGTTACCCATTTACCCAATCAGAATAAGCGCGCGTGTTTTTCAATTCCAAGTTTGGGTGGCCAATAATACTCACACCGTTTAATACTACGAACCAGAGACATTCATGCCAGGTGGAACTTCCCGGAGCTAAGTAACTGCTCTTGCCGCAACATCCTTATAAAAGTCCTTGCTACTCTAACCACTTCCAATGACGAAAATACGGAAACATGGGACTGAAAACCCTTCTTTGAACGAACTATAAATTATAGGCTTAGCCTAAAACAGTAATGAAACTGAGCAACAGTAAGTTTACCATTTATCACGTATCTGCACACCGACAGGAATAGCACTGTCAGAAAGGTTTGAATTAAGTGTTCACGGTAAAAATAAAGGAAGAGCTCACTCGTAAACCTGCAGGACACAGTGCACAGCCTTTTCCAGAGCTCTCTGGGTGGCTCTGAAAAGAGCCTTTGGGGCCTCGCTGCCGTCTACCACGCCGGCTTCCTACTTCTTCTTGGGCGCCGCCTTCTTCGCCTTCGCAGCTTTGGGCTTGGCTGCCTTGGGCTTGGCGGCCTTGGGCTTCGCCGCCTTGGGTTTCACGGCCTTGGGCTTGGCTGGGCTCTTGGCCGCCTTTTTCGGCTTGGCGGCGGCCTTTGCCTTCTTAGGGCTCTTGGCCACTTTCTTGACGCCGGCCGCCGCGGGCTTCTTGGCCTTTTTCGGAGTCTTCTTCACTGCCTTCTTCGCCCCAGCAGCCTTCTTGGGCTTCTTAGGCGTAGCCCCGGCGGGCTTCTTGGCCTTGGCCGCGCCGCCCTTCTTGGCCTTGGGCTTGGCCTCCCCGGGCGCCTTCTTGCTGAGCTTGAAGGAGCCGGAGGCGCCGGTGCCCTTGGTCTGCACCAGGGTGCCCTTGCTCACCAGGCTCTTGAGGCCCAGCTTGATGCGGCTGTTGTTCTTCTCCACGTCGTAGCCGGCGGCCGCCAGCGCCTTCTTGAGCGCGGCCAAGGAGAGACCATTGCGCTCCTTGGAGGCGGCCACGGCCTTCGTGATCAGCTCAGAGACCGGGGGCCCGGACGCCTTGCGCTTTGCCGCGCCGCCGCCCGCTGCCTTCTTAGTCGCCTTCTTCTTGGCAGGAGACTTTTCCACTGGCGCCGGGGCGGCGGTCTCCGCAGGAGCAGTTTCCGACATGGCTAAAGGAGGAAACGAGAACAAGGAGAGATCTCCAGTTGAAAGAGAGCAAGTTTTGCAATGCTGACCTAGTCCCTCCCCGGGCTTATATAAGCCGACTCTGCCGCGTGATTGGTGGAGCGTCCGATCCGCCGCCCTCCGGCTGCCGCCGCTCGGGGTTGGACTCCCCAGTTGTGTTTGTTAGTCGCCAAAATTTCCTTAAATCCTGAAAACAGCCGTTCAAAATTTGGCGCTTTGAAACTCCAGAGGAAAAAAACGGCCTCGAGGTTCACTGACTTGTTTGTGTTTGCATGAACCGCGAGCACGTGATAAAAGATATTTTTGAAAATCCCTTCAGGTTTTCCAACGAATCCACCCGGCTGAGGACATGGTCCTAGTTAGTCGCATGTTGCAATAAACTCCTACCAAGGATCGAGCAAAAGTTATCTGAAAAGATTTGTCCCTAGGTGTGGCCTTTGATTTTTGGACAAGGAAAGATACTAGGTTTCTTGGTTTGGGGATATACTTTGTTTCCCAGTGTGGCAAGTAACACAGGATTGCCTACAGACCCAAATTAACCGCCTTAGACCCTTCTTTAAAAACCGGTTCTGCCTCCCAGGAGTTTCCGCATCCAAGTGTCCTTAGAGAACGGGGCTTTGCGGCTTGAAAAAAGCTCGATTGCCAACGTGACTTCTTGCACGTTGCAGCAGGATGAATGGAGATCGCTTTGACCTCAGAATCCAAAATCCCGGATTCGAATTTAAATTTTATGGTATCTGACTGATTTGTTTTCTCTTTATTTCCTGTCAGTCATTAAATCTGATAAAAATGCATAGCTAGATGATGTTTTAGAAAAAACCCTTAAACCTGCTAGAGAGTATTCAAAGGACTCCCAATGTCCCCCAGAGCAAAACTCAAAACTGTTTAGGTGACCTTAGTCCCTCAGGGTTGCATGCCTGTTTTTGTTTTTTTTTCAGTGCACCCACATCAACCTCTTAGCTCAAAATGTGTAGGGAGTATCCTCTTGTGTAAGCAGCCAAGAGACATCAATGTGAATATTTCATTATTAGACCCATATTCTAGAAAAACAGCTGGCTACTGACAGAAGCGTGGATAGGGTACTAAGGAACTAGATTAGAGACCAAGGGACTCAAATTTCTAAGCGCATTGGCAGTCAAGTTGTCAGTGAAAAACTGTTAAGACTGTGGAAAAAGGGGAAAATAATTCCGCCATTCAGCTCTGGGAAGGGCTGGCAAACTATGGCTTGTAGGTGAAACCTAGAAAAATGAGTTTTGCATGCCCCAAAGTTTCAATTACCAAATTTTGGGAAGGGCCTAGGGAAAAAAACCCCTCAGCTGCAGGTTCTTGAAGGTAGGGGTTGGGAATGAGCCGTTTTTCTTTTCCTGCAAGAATAGGTTTTAGAATGTCCCACAACAAAGCACTGTCAGATGGAGAGTGTGGCATTTAAATGTAAACTGCCCCTGCTCATCCCTGCGTAACTAAACAGGTGTATGCAAACCCATGTTGGCCATGTGTCTGGCCCCGGCAACTTACAGGGAAACAATGTATAGGATTTGGGGAGTTAACAGCTCCTTTGCTGACAATTGAGGGGCTCTTAAAAGAGCCTTTAGACTATGGTATGCTTAACTACTGCCCGACTTAGGCCCTCTCGCCGCGGATGCGGCGGGCGAGCTGGATGTCCTTGGGCATGATGGTGACGCGCTTGGCGTGGATGGCGCAGAGGTTGGTGTCCTCGAAGAGCCCCACCAGGTAGGCCTCGCACGCCTCCTGCAGCGCCATGACGGCCGAGCTCTGGAAGCGCAGGTCGGTCTTGAAGTCCTGCGCGATCTCGCGCACCAGGCGCTGGAACGGCAGCTTGCGGATCAGCAGCTCGGTGGACTTCTGGTAGCGGCGGATCTCGCGCAGCGCCACGGTGCCGGGCCGGTAGCGGTGCGGCTTCTTGACGCCGCCCGTGGCCGGCGCGCTCTTGCGGGCCGCCTTGGTGGCCAGCTGCTTGCGGGGCGCCTTGCCGCCGGTCGACTTGCGGGCCGTCTGCTTCGTGCGGGCCATGGCTAGCCAGGTAACTGCTGCTCAACCAGTGTGACTCTGCAGCGCGTGTCCCAGTATTTATAGCGGATCTCGCGTTCTGATTGGACAATAGAGTGCGGCCCCGACCTGCCTCCTCTACTTCACTGGTTACCCGTTCCATCCCTCACTTGAATGGGAAATATTTCCGCCTCCTCAGTGTGGGAAGTCCACAAAGAAACGCGGCTCTGTACAAAGCCTCTAAAATTTTCTATGAATCGATATTATAAACGAGCGGTTTCTAATTTTCTGATCATTCTCAAAGACCCATGCATAGGCTATCAGTAAGTAAAATTGCATACATTTAATATTCAACCTACAGAAGTAATATTTCAATTATTTTCCTTAGATAACTCATGATGACTTAAAGGGCATTATGTAATTTTAGGTCAGTAAAAGAATGGAATGCTGGTCCATAATTGCAGAAATATATATATGACATGAGAATGTTGTTAGCTTGAGAATCTGAGCGTGCCTTGCACTCTTATTTGGATTCTTGCAACATATAAAATTAAGAGGAAAATTTACAAATCGTTTGTAAAGGGGGAGTTCCAAGTGGATTGAAACTCGAGTTGCTATGCGTCACGCCAGCACCTCTCTCAGATGAGTGTGCTTAAGGGCCGCCCGAACTATTTCAAGCTAAGTTTCTCTGTAAAGGGTACTTTAGTATTTTCGGCTTTGAGGCCTATGCTATGGAACATCTATTCTAACTGCCGTTGCAGCGTGAAAACTAAGTCACAGAGCAAATACCTCTGGACGTTTTAAAAGCTGGTGGACTGGTCGTGGCCATGTGCCCTAAGAACTGGTCATTCCGACTGCAAGTTCGCAACACAACGTAACTGACGTATTGTTTGCATACCTAGTAAGTGAAATGGAAAAGCCTAAAATTATCAAATTTGGGAGGGTAATAGGCCCCCAAAAGCCACAAACCTCATCTGGAAAGTCTTATTAAAACAGAAAAGCGCAGCTAAGTTATGAAGAAATAAATCCTTAAGTTGGAGGACTCAGGCTTCTCGACTGCAAAACCATTGTTACCTACCTACAGTGGTAAGAACAGCATGATAGTAGCATAAAGATATCAGTGAGTCCAGAAATAAGACACTCTTCACAAGCAGAGACGTCTTTGTTCAACCAACTGGGCCTGAACAGTTTGCTCAGCAGCTGGGGCAGGGAAAACTGCTGAGCCACTCAAGAGCGCTAGTAAAGGCTGTTTTACTTGCACCCGGAAACGCGAATGCTTTGAAAGTGACCGCAGCTCTTCCACAGATCTCTTGGGTGGCCCTGAAAAGGGCCTTTTTGTTGTCAAAAACGGGGATACTTAGCAGCCCTAGCCGCCGAAGCCGTAGAGCGTGCGTCCCTGGCGCTTGAGCGCGTAGACCACGTCCATGGCCGTGACCGTCTTGCGCTTGGCGTGCTCGGTGTAGGTGACGGCGTCGCGGATGACGTTCTCCAGGAAGACCTTGAGCACCCCGCGGGTCTCCTCGTAGATGAGGCCGGAGATGCGCTTGACGCCGCCGCGCCGGGCCAGGCGGCGGATGGCGGGCTTGGTGATGCCCTGGATGTTGTCGCGCAGCACCTTGCGGTGGCGCTTGGCGCCGCCCTTGCCCAGGCCCTTCCCGCCCTTGCCGCGGCCAGACATGTCTGCAGCTACACCGTGAAGCGCTGACGGGCACGCTTATATAGTGGTGCGTCGGACCTGTTTGGGAACCCCGCACGCTAGTTGCGTCCCCTCGGTCCCCAGTTTTGGAGCCCTGCCCACTTTGTCAAGAGGACGGGAAGGGGCGGTGCTTGAAGGCCCGGTTCTAGAGTGAGGCCTAAGTAAAATTCACCTTAGAGCCGTTCGGGATCCCAGGCCGCCTCCTCGGCGCCTTGCGCCTGCGCACACCTGCAAGGCCGTTCCGCGCCTCCAGGATCCCTCGGCTTCCGTAGCTTCTGCTCCTGCGGCCGCGGAAGGGAGTGTCCACGTGGAGAGCGAGGGCCGCAGGCGTTGTCGTCCTTTGTGAAACCGTCTCTTTATGGGCAACGGCTTTCCCTATAATTATTTAATCAGCTTGAGAAGTATTGACTGAAATTAACCCCGCCTATTTATAGCCTCCAGGTGGAGGTCTTCACCTTTCTCTAACTTGGTTTCTGCCTATTTCCTAACTTTTTGTCTCCTCACTTTCTCTTCCTCCCCTCCTCCCAAACCGCTTCTTTTTTGGGAGAGGGTTGGTTTTTCTTTTTCTTTTTTCCGTCATCCCCATAACACAGTTTTGCAGGTTGTTTGAGGAGGACAGCTTATACCTTCCCTTTCACCAGAGAGTCAGTCAGCGGGCATAAGGGCCGCTGTGATCTCCCTTTGGAAAATCAACACTCCCTCCTCTCTGCTGAACCAGGAAATCATCTGCACACAGAAACCCCGGTCCTTGAATTTACAAATAAAATTCAGAATGGAGATATAAAGGATGACTTTATCCCAGGAAAAATAAAGCCGGAGGTTCCTCTCATGCCGGTTTATTTGTATAGAGACTCACCCGAGCGAGTAAAGCCTTGCCCATTGCCCTGCTAAGAATAAGAACTGCCCCCCAAAGAGGACGTGGCTTAAGTTCTTATGAAATGATCTGTGGAAGGCCGTTTCTTAAAAATGTGTATACAGGTAGCACACATACTAGTCTTGATTTAACCACTCTCCACCATGTTAGATCTTCGGGTGCAACTCTGAATGACCTTTCAGGAAACATCCTGATGCCCTGGGAGACCCCAACCTACTTAACTTGACACCCTTGCTGGCCTTGTTTTCTTGTGCTAGTCTCTCTCCTCGTGGCAGGGATTATCTGGAGCCTGGCTAACCTAAACTTTTGGGTTTTCCTCATAAACAAACCCCACTAAATACCAGCAGAGCTCCCTTCATTTTGCTCCTTGATCTTCTGTCCCTACACAACATCCCCTGCCTCATGAGTAAGTTATCTTAAAACTGATCACAACTTTGTATGTTTAAGCGATTGCAGGCTACTGAACTCTTTGTAGCACACGGGCTCTCCAGGCCAATATCCCAGAAAAAGGAATGCCCAGTCAACAGTATCTCCATTGTATGGATCTCACCTCTCACCAGAAAACCCTTTAACAATGCCCCATCTCAGCAGGAAGTAGGTAGATCAAATGACGCCCAAATTCCCAAGATTGGAGATGTATATTTAATCGGGAAAATCATAGTACTAGAAAAACCCAGGTATTGTACTGAAACTTTGTAATCAATGGTTATATAGATGCCTTTATATTATTGTGTTTTTAAATAGCAAAAGATTAATACCTGAAATTGCTGAAACTGGTTGGACGTAAGCTAGACCTGCTGTTATGACGGTCATTCTAAGCAGGTCTCATCCCTGTTTATGGTTATGCAAAACTTAGCCTCTCCCTTTTGTATAAACCCTCCCCCCTACTGTTTAATATCCATTTGGAAACCTCGTGACTGACCTCTACTCTGTTCTTTCCTATCTGAGAATTTTGATCTGCCTTATGAATGCCCTGTACTCTGTACATTCGTATCCCAGGATCTTTTTTTTTAACTTTATTTTTTATATTTAATAATTGAAAATATGAACAATAACTTAAAAAGAAAATGCAGTTGAATAAAAACATACATTTCTCAATTAAATGTGCTGAGTACATATAATTTTTTTTCTGAATTGTGCATTATGTTACACAATATATTTGGTTCATAGAAATGCAATCATAAAGTATTTGTCCTTCTGTGCCTGGCTTGCTTGGCTCAGCATAATGTCCTCCAGGTTCACCCATGTTGTCAAATGCTTTATGACTTCATTTCTCCTTACAGCTGCATAATATTCCGCCATGTGAACACACCACAGTTTGTTTATCCATTCATTGGTTGATGGACTCCTGAGTTGTTTCCAACTTTTATGCCAGGATCTTGATCTGTGATAATGACTATAACCTTGTAACTCACCCTGGTTCAGTACCCACTCCTCCATGTTCAACCCCTGATGGTTATTAGTGAAGGAACCTGTGTCCAGCGTTGCCCCAATTATCCATTAACTTCCCAATAAGTAAGAAATATTCGAATGTCTGCAGTTTGAGAAGGTTGATTTGAGACTGCATATCTCTGGTCTCCTGCTGGTGAATAAATCCGCTTTTCCTTGCTAGCCTAGTTTGGTTTCTCTGTCTTCTGCCAAGCCGAGCAAACGAGCCCAGCCACGGACCACCACGGCCCCTCTTTGCTTCACTCCTTCTGCTCCTGCTTGTCTTCAGGTATGATTGTTTTCCCCTTGAAATTTTGACAGCCTTCTCCAGCCCATAAACTCCCTTCTCTTTTCCCAAGCATCAGTTTATATAACTAGTTTGGTGTAACCATTAACAGGGAGAGACTAGTTTAGGACAGCCATCTCCATAGCAACTATACACAAGGGTGAAGCCAGTCTAGAGTAACCATGATTGAGGGTGAGGCCAATCTAGCCCGTTGCAGTATTTTGTTCATTAATTTTTAGCTATTCTATAATATACTTGCAGAGTAGAAAAAGCATCTATGTAACAATTCAGTAATCATAATCATTTGTTAGTTCTTAAATCTGTTATAATAACATACTCTGAAATGTCTGTAATTTGGCATGGTTGCCCTGGCAATGCTTTGTCCAAGGGATAATATTTTCATTGTCATCTATGTTTTTCAAAGATGTAAATACTTATGAGTTCTCTTTGTTAAATCAGATAATTTGGTAAAATTCTCTTCTCCCACCTGCTTGGAGGAAGCAAATACAAGGACTCTTCAGATTTCTTAAT
Source organism: Dasypus novemcinctus (assembly GCF_030445035.2). NCBI lineage: Eukaryota > Metazoa > Chordata > Mammalia > Cingulata > Dasypodidae > Dasypus > Dasypus novemcinctus. The sequence goes on from NC_080694.1 coordinate 63,050,646, forward strand.
TCAAAATACTTTGACAATCTTGCTTCATTTAAACTGAGTATTCTTTTAATGCCTCCTTTTTGTCTTCCACAGCAAATAATAGTGTGAATTGACAGGAGTTGACCAATTAACCCTTTTTGATTAATTAGGTAATTAAAAATACCTCAAAAAATTTGAGGCATTTTTTTTCCCCTCACATTTGGAGAAAGAGCCTTTCCCAAGAGAAATGCTGAAAAGTGTTTTAAGTTTCATGAATCCCCCTTGCCCTGAGTCAAGGAATAGATGAGGCCTATTTACTTTCCAATTTTCTTGGGTTGTGTGCGGACCCACACTTGTCTAGTTAGCATTGTTGTGCTGAAAATAAAATAAACAGCCTTAAGGGGGGGGGCGGTGCAGAGCAAATTTATTGAACTAAAGTTGTATTAACCAAAAGAGGTTTCTGCTCGAAGGACGAGCAGCTTCTGTGGCTGTGTGAAACAAAGGGATGTGCGGGGAATACGGAGGGATAAAGCTGTCATGGTTTACGGTTACTATGAGTGCTTTGGGAGCTGTTTGGGCAGGGTGTCCTTGAGGCCCAGTTTGGTAATTAGCAAGCAGGGTGTTAATGTAAGATTGTGGTGATGATTTGCACACTTTGCTGGTGTCAGCTTGAACTCTTTGTTGCAGTTTTTTTCTCCCAAGCTGGGGCAAGGCGTTTTGTCAGGGCCACAAAGGATTATTGATATGTCACCTGCTTCAGTTAAACTCCATTTCTTCTTTATAATCCCCTGGATAAAATGGAAGGTCAGGCAAATCAAGATGGTTGGTAAAATCATTGATCATTTCAGTTTCTCATTTTCTTAATATTCTAAGTTCAGAGGGTTGGACTTGATCCTTTTCAATATGACTATATTTTCAGTTTGATATGCCAGATAGCTATCTCCTCAACACCCAAGTTTGCTTTGCTTAGATCTTTGGAGTTGGCTGGTAGGTTGGATTTTACATCTTTTATTGTCCTTTCTTTGTTCTTTATTCAGAATTAGTTTCCTTACATACACACACACACTCACATATAAACACATTTGCAGTCATCTAAAACACCAACACATCAGGGTCTCTTCTTCCCCCATGAACTTATCGTTCAATCCCTTCTTCTGCTCCAGAGTTTCTTACACTTTCACATATATTGGCTTTTCACCAGGTCAGAACCTTAAATATGAGACATGGAAGTATGGAGCTTTCTATCTTCCCATGTTCTATTGCATAACAATCACCACCTCTGCTCTCATCCTTAAGCAGCCTGAGGCTTCTAAAACAGGGGTTCTTAGCAAGGGGTCTGAGAGTTTGATTTGAAGTTCAAAAAAAATCATTATTCTTGTGGGAACGTGTTGGTGCAAGTGCGACATATTTATTAAATAAGACACCATAAAATGTGGACTTAGTAAGGGGTCTGTGTTTTTCACCTGACTGGCAAAGGGGTCCGTGGAACAGAAAAGGTCAAGAACCCCTGGTCTAAAGCCTCCGTGGGTCATTAAGATCAAGTAAAGAGCCATGAAGATGCAGGATCCTTTTATCCTCCCTGATCTCACCCTCAGTCTTACCACACCCTCTTTCCTGAGGCTCACTAGGCATTATTTGTCTGCTCATGGCTTGAAACCTGATTTGCAGACCCGTTTATTAGAGAAACCAGTTATCTCTTCCTGAAACTCCCTCAAAACCCAAATGTGCTCCCCAATGTACAAAACGTTTCATACCTACTGCCCTCTCCTTGTTCTACCAAATGCCCTACACTGAATTTTTGCAATTTCTTGCCGCATTGTGACCGTGATTGCTTTAAATTTCCCTCCCAAGGTTATAAATACATTCTCTTCTAATTTGGGTAACGTTCATGCCTGAGACGTATCAAACAATAGTCACTAGAAACTCTCTGATTCCCTTTCACTCAACGCATCTCGCCTCGTCAGCATCTCAAGGGTGGGATGTTGAGAGAATATGAGTGAAGATGAAGATGCAGGTGAGGGTCTGTGGTGTAGGGGCCCACTGCCTCGCTTGCCAAGCTTCAGAACAGGGGCAGAGGCTAGGAACACGGTTTCTAACTTGCACCCCTTAACAAGAGACTGGTGCTCTGCCAGTCATGCTCTTTAAAAGGTACTCAGACTTGGTTTTGGAGGTTATTCCAGGTTATTTAGAAGTAAAGCTAGATAATTCTGTTGAAGATTTGGCATAGGCTTGCCCAGGTGGGACCAAGCGGCAGTAGGGCTCAGACCGACTCTCGGGTGCAGCTCTGGTTTTAGCAATTAATTTGCATCTTGAATTCAAAAGAGAGCTTTTCCTAGTGTGCACTATTCTTTATTTACTCATTCCTCTAAGACAGCTCACCTTCCTGCTACCTAAACCAGCCTTGAACATCTTCTTACGGAGCTGTAAGAGAGTTTCCGTGGGGCATAGGCCCGGGCACAGCAGGGCTGGGCCATAGGTTATAAGCACCCAATTTTATTATTTTATTAAATAAATCAGATGGTTCTCCAAAATGTCTGGAACAAAATTACCTTCAATACCTGAAAGTGTAAGTTTCCCCACCTCCCATCCAATATTTGGCTATATACATTTTCTGATTTGCCCACTGATCGGTGGTATGCGGTATCTTGTTGTCATTTGCCTCTCTCAGATAACTAACGATGTTGAATAGTTCATGTATTTTTCTTTGTTTTTATTTTGTACATTTAATATAATTGAAACTATAAACAATTAAAAACTAAAAAGAAAACACAGTTGAATAAAAACAGTCATTTTCAATTAAATGTACTGGATACATATAAAAAATTTTTTTGAATCATCCAATATGTTCACATATTTTTCTGCCATTCAAGTGTCTCTATTTAAAATCGGAATTTTTTCTTTAAGATAGGAAACGAACTAATATACTCAAGGCATATTTTCTTACACAGAACAATCAATTGTTCCTATAAAACTTTCAAGCTATTATGTGGATGAAAAATTTAATGGAATATATAGAAATGGGTACTTTCTATCTCAGACATTTCTGACATTGCCCAGAGATTTTGGGAAAACCTTATTGTTACTGACAGAGACATATAAAGCTCAATTTTTAAAAACTTTACAATTGTTCATAATGAGAACCATCAATGGGAAGGGCTTCTGGCAGAGGATCCCATGGTGGAGAGGAAATGTCCCTAAGCTTTATTTACAGCACATTCTTTGTGATTGTGTTTGCTCTACTGTTTCATATCTTTGCAGGGCTTCTGCCATTGTGGGGTGAGGGTGGCATGGGTGGTACCCAGAATTGGAAGACAAGGTTGGAAATTGCACCTTTTGAAACAGAAACTAACAGAAATCATCATCAAAGAAATAACATTGGCCATTAGCAGAAGTGACATCATTAAAATCATATGATTATGTAACTAATTACATTGGCTTGTTTCCCTATTCTCACTCAAAGACAAGTGACACCCTGATCAGATCCAAATCAGAGGACTTGGTGTATTTCCCCAGTTCTATGAAGGGCATAACAAACCAAGATGCAGCGATGAAATTAGATGATTAAACACCTAATATGTTTCTGGGGCACTGTTTCTAAGGCACTTTCATATACTACCTTTTTTTTTTTTTGAACCATGGACCTCGGATGTGGGAAGCCAGCCTTCAACCACAGAGCTCCCCGTATATTACAGTTAACTTTTAAAACAATCCCTTGAGGAAAATGACAAAGAATCATTTTACAGTTAAGGAAAATGGCATCCAAAATATCCTGTCATCAAATTGATTATTACTCTAAATTTGTGTGGGACCTGGAAAAAGGAAATTCACAGAATAAAAATAAAATTTGGAATGGCTTATTTAACAAGTATATCTTACCATTAGAGACCAGTACCTTGGATGGGTAGAAATTTCCCCAAAATGCTGTATTAACACCAAACTCCTTTACCAAGAATTCCTGTTTATCAAATAGCTGAGCCCTAATTAGGTTTCACAGTTCTCACCTTACTGATAATTTTCTTCTTCTTTTTAAATTTTATTTTTTAAAAAGTTTTAGATTACAGAAAAATTACATAAAAATATAGGGGATTCCCATATACCCTACCCCTTCCTTCCTCCTCTTACATTTCCCCCTATCAATAACATCTTTCATTAGTGTGGCACATTTGTTACAATTGATTAAAAAATATTGAAGCTTTGCTACTAACCATGGCCTATATTTTAATTATAGTTTACACGTTGCACTGTACAATTTTATAGGTTTTGACAAAATACATAATGCATCCATCATTGCAATATCATACAGAACAATTTCAAGGCCCCCAAAATATCATTTTCCTTTAACAATCAAATTGGGTAATAAATACAGGAAAAAAAACTATAACATGAATGGCAAAAATGTGTTTTTTTAAAAGATGTTCTACTGGGAAGGGGTGAACATTTTTAAAAATGGAACAATGGTTTGGAAGTCAATGTCTGGCCGCACAAAAATTGATTCCTTAAAATCTTATTCATTACTAAGTGAATTGAAGGGGAAAAAAAGATCGTCTCCCTATAAAGCTCGTAGACGAGAGGTGACCTTCCAAGTGCATACCTACATAACAGCCCTACCTGAAGCAACCACTTTTCATATTCTTTTTAAATCTAAACTTTGTGCTTAATCAGCACGCGTGGAGTGATGGAAATATTTACAAGGATGTCTTTTCCAGTAAATGTGCATAGCTCTTAAAAGAGCTTTTGGGCTACAACAGATACTTTTTTGCACTTTAAATCAACCATCTACTATTGGGGGGGAAAACCGACAACGTTGGCTTAAATATACAACTAAAACTTCCCTTGAACCAAGTTAAGTCACCAGAAGTAGTGACCCAGCATGGTGTTTCGTGGAGTGGATTAACATGGGAGATAATTCTTATAATTAACAAGCTACGTGTTGGGACAATTAACTTCTCTAATGCTCATTAAGCATTTAAAGTGCTCAGTTCTTCCACGGAAGCGGTGGGTGGCTCTGAAAAGAGCCTTTGGTTTGGACGGAGTGGTGCGCTGCCGAGACGCTCACTTGCCCTTGGCCTTGTGGTGGCTCTCGGTCTTCTTGGGCAGCAGCACGGCCTGGATGTTGGGCAGCACGCCGCCCTGCGCGATGGTGACCTTGCCGAGCAGCTTGTTGAGCTCCTCGTCGTTGCGGATGGCCAGCTGCAGGTGGCGCGGGATGATGCGCGTCTTCTTGTTGTCGCGGGCCGCGTTGCCCGCCAGCTCGAGGATCTCGGCCGTGAGGTACTCGAGCACGGCGGCCAGGTAGACCGGGGCGCCGGCGCCGACCCGCTCGGCGTAGTTGCCCTTGCGCAGCAGGCGGTGCACGCGGCCCACGGGGAACTGCAGGCCGGCCCGGGACGAGCGCGTCTTGGCCTTGGCGCGCGCCTTGCCGCCCTGCTTGCCGCGTCCGGACATGACGAAACGGAATGAAGTGCCAAACTGCCAGGCTGAAAATGGAAGCGGCGCTTCTTATAGCCACTATTGGGCGCGAAAAAGAACACGTGTCATTGGTTGGAATTGTAGCTTTATCTTAACCAATGGAAATGCAAGGTTGCAGCTACTTTGTTCTGATTGGGCCAAACAGGCTACTGAGTTTATCTTAATAACAACCAATCAGATAGGGCTTTAACTGCACTTCATTTGCATAAGAGTTTCTATATAAGGGCGACACCTGGCCCGCCGCTCGCAATTCGCTTGCTGTTTCCGTGAGCTTTTCGCAGCCATGCCTGAGCCAGCGAAGTCAGCGCCCGCCCCGAAGAAGGGCTCTAAGAAGGCGGTGACCAAGGCGCAGAAGAAGGACGGCAAGAAGCGCAAGCGCAGCCGCAAGGAGAGCTACTCCATCTACGTGTACAAGGTGCTCAAGCAGGTGCACCCCGACACCGGCATCTCGTCCAAGGCCATGGGCATCATGAACTCGTTCGTCAACGACATCTTCGAGCGCATCGCGGGCGAGGCGTCGCGCCTGGCGCATTACAACAAGCGCTCGACCATCACGTCGCGGGAGATCCAGACGGCCGTGCGCCTGCTGCTGCCCGGGGAGCTGGCCAAGCACGCCGTGTCCGAGGGCACCAAGGCCGTCACCAAGTACACCAGCTCCAAGTGAGCGCTCGCCGCTGCCTACAACTCAAAGGCTCTTTTCAGAGCCACCCACAGTTCCGAGAAATAGCTGAGCACTTTGCCCGTCCTGTAGTCCCTTTTGGGGAGTTGGGGCTAGTGCGGGCGGGGGAGCCAACGGGGAGGGGTTGGGTGCAAAGCGCTCTCCGCGCACGAATTCTCTGACACTTTGTGGTTTACAGTTGTGCGCAGTTGGAAAGTAAACAGTTAACTTCTGGGCCCCAAATTTATGCCAGTAACGGCCCTTGCCGCTGATTGGGCCCCGGCCTTTGAAAAGCCCGCCAGCGGCCGCACTCGGCCACCCTGTGTGCGGGAGCCACGCCGGCTCTGCGCCCGACAGGAAGCTGTGACCTAACGGTTTCGGGTTTTATATTGAAATCGGACGCGTTGCCGCGCTCCTCTCCGTCTCCTACACGCTCAGTGCACACAAGCATCAGCCCTGCCCACCCTCGCGGAGCTGAAATGTAACTCCGTTAAAGCGCGACGAGAGCCACCGGGGCCGGGGCATCTGGGGATGAGGTGCCGAGCCCCGGGTCCGCGGCTCGCGGCGGCCGCCTTAGGGGCCCGCCCCCCGCGGCCAGGCGGCTGCTTGCGGGCTGCGCCTCGGAAGGCTCGGACTCCTACAGCACCTCGTCTGCCGAGGGGCAGCCGACCCCCGAAAAAGCCACCGTTAGGAAGTGGGAAAAGCGTGGGCTGGCCGGGAACACCGGGGACGAGTGGGTGATAGGTGTCGCATTAATTATAGCCTTCGCTGCCCCGCTCTCAGCAGCGCGCACCTTCTCCCGGCTCGTCGGAGCTCTAGCATCCTTCGCCGCCCGCCGTCCCCCCTGCGCACCTTCTCCCGGCTCGTCGGAGCTCTAGCATCCTTCGCCGCCCGCCGTCCCCCCTGCAGTAACTGGCCCTGCAAATCCAGTTTCCACCAGCAGGAAAATAAAGACCCCCTACCCCCACTCGCACGCCAGGCTTCGACCTTTTCTCTCGGGTCCCTTTTCTTAGAGTTGGGTAGGGGCTTCCTAAGTCGGAGGAACAGTCCTATCCCTGGCACAGGACCCACCCCGAGGCCAGGGCGACAGGCCAGCTGCGGGGCACTGGCCTGGACTGAGGTCCTCTTCCGCAGCCCCTCCGCGGGGTCAGCGAGGCTCGGGGCCTTGGGGGTGGGGGCGGAGCGGGGTACCCCTGTACCCGTCGGCGGCGCATTCGTTCTCTCCTATTTTTCTTTGCTCCTTGCCGGGTTCGATTTTTCCCGCGTCTTGAGGCATCATTTGAGGACCCGCTGTCCTCGGAGTGGGTCGGGGTGACTGGTGCCCTCTCCCGCCACCTGGTGACGGAAAGGCGGACGCACAGCGCCAAGGCTTCGTGCTCCTCTGGCCCAATGTAAGCGCTTCCTCACCCCACCTTTAGACTACCCCGGGTTGGGGAAGGCTTGCCATCCTGTGTCCCTCTAACGCTGCATGCGTGCGCGTGTACGAGGAAACGGAGAGCTAGCAGTGCTGTACTCGAGCTTCCTGGCCTGCTCAGAGCGGTCCAAAGTAAATAACCGAAGTATTTTGCACCCCCAAATAAAAAAATTAATAGGGCCGTGCTCCTCAAAATAATAAACACTTGAATGCTACCTGTGAACGTGAACTCTGACAAAGACAATGATTTTGGCAAGGATGCAGTTTGAAGATATGTGATGACTTTTAAGAATACAATACTGACGTAATTCGCAGTTTTTCCATCATAAAGAAACCAGTGTGAACTTGGTAACCTTGATCATTTTGCATATTCTTTTTAAAAAAATATTTGTGCTTTTTTTGTTTGTTTTTCTCTGAAGTCTGACTCTGTAGCCCTCGTTGCAAGCAGACTTTTTCTTTTCCTTTCAAATATTTCTCAGTCCTCCTTTAGCAGGTGCCCAACCAGTACTGCCTAACCAAGTCCAAACATACTAGTAAAGCCATTAACGGCCATTTTCCATGCTTGATCCTAACTTGGTTTTCCAAGTTCTGTGTCACAAAATGTCTACATTTAGGTTAAACTGGCTGTTGGGGCAGTTGTAATATTCTTAACTTAAAGAGCACAAGACAAACACTGCGGATAGTAGAAAGCACGGTCCACGTCCACAGAGAAATGTATTCTTTGCTATTTTTTCTCAAAATATAGATTTCTGATGCTACATTTTATCTTTTCCAGGTTTGATATGGATGTGGACCACCACCTATTTCACTGTCCTCTTATGTCTGCTATAAGAAAAACCACAATACAAGCAAGGTTCATAAATGCCTGCTGACAGGCCACTCTGGACCCGGGGGGACTGTGGAGAAGGGAAGAGCACAAATCCTGAACAATGCGGCTACAGCTGCTTGCTGCCTCGGGGGATACATGCCCAGGGACAGCAAGTCTTCTGACTTTTCAAGAGGAGATGCATTTTTAAGTGAAATATTCTAAATTTTCGATCTAGGCAACTAATAATAAAAAATGTTTAACCTGATGCAGACTTAAAAAACGGCTGCAGGCTCATCAATCTCTTACTCACAGGTAATCTCTGGCCATGAAGAGTCTTCTGTGCCCATTGCCAGGGCTGTCCGTGCCACTCTCTCTGCCACCAAGGCCTGGACCAGACGGGCCACATTCTTAACCCCTAGGATGAAAAAAACCTATTCCTCTCGTGGCCCCTGAAGGCATAGCACAGGGTTGTGCACACAGTGAATTGACGGCTGACTAAACGAATAAGTAGAGAACCAAAAAAAAAAAAGTTAAAAATTCTCATAGCTCGCTACCAGCAGCAAGGTAAAGGTTTTGAAAGGTGTTTAGGGCTGTTGATTGCGGTTTAATATGGACTGAACTGTTCTCTGGGTAGATAAACCTATTCCTTTCTAATTATGTTCCTCTGTCTTATGTTTCTGTTTCATCTACCTAATTTTCTTTGATCCCAACTGTACAATTTCCTCCTTTTTCTTTAGGGAGTGATTGCTCCCACCTCTCCTACCTTACAATGAAAAAAAGAAAGAAGGTCGGGAGGCCACAAGAATCTTAAGCGGAAGTTCAGGCTCTTTTCCTAGCTGTTCTCCCTCCAGCAAAAGGCCCACCCTTGTTTCCTTATTTCCTGAACACAACTTTTCTGTTTCAGCCCCTAATTTCCTACAGTAAATTTAAAGACACAGACTTTGAAATTCTGTTTAAATCAGCTATCTCTCTATCCAGTGAATCACTGATCTTATTTTACTTTTTTTTTACTTTACTTTCATGCAAATGGGAGAAGTAGGAAGAACCAGTTGTTCTCTGGCTTAATGAAGTAATATCACAAAGATTAAGATGTTGGGTGGGGGGAGGAGATGTTGGTTTGCATCTTACTACCAGTGTAAGGGTAAGGCCACATTGGGAAAATAGGAATAGGACTACATTAGGAAATAGGAATTGCAAGTGCCCTCAGATAAATAACTTAGAACTGCTCGTAAGAAGAGTGTAAACAACTTAGGGCTGCACCTAAAAAGAGTGTAAATACCTTAGGGCAGCCTCCAAGGAGAGTGTCAATAAATAACATGGGGCTACTCACAAGAAGGGGCTTTTCTAAAAGGAAAAAAAAGGAAAAAAAAATAGCTAACCGCAGTGTTCCGCTTCTGTGCCTGCTTGCTAGTAACCCCCCTACCCTCCTGAAAAGCTATAAAAACACCCCTTCCCTTAAACTCAGGCCTGCTCTCTCCTCTGCGTAGGACGAGGCAGTCCCCACGTGGCTAACAAAGCTCAATTGGAACTTTATTCAAAGTCGGACCAATATCATTGGTCTATAACTAGTACAGCACATTAAAAAAAAAGACAACCCATTAGAAGTGCAGAATTTTAGAAATGAAGGATGACTTTTACAGGTCACAGAAACAATCTCTGAATTCTGGGTGACTTTGAAAATCCTTCAGAAATATCACTGGCCAGGTCTATTATATGATGCCTGACAGAATCTGTTTCTCTGCAGCTGCAAGGAAGACGATTTCTCTCCCCAGTGCTTGGAAGAGCCTGTGATTTCAAGGCTAGGTGCTGGAATTCCACTAGTTAGCACCTAGAGATAAAAATATTCCTTACAGACTGAAAACTTGGTGTTGGAGGTTTCTGCCTTACAAGGTGTGTAATGATCAACTGATGACAAGGTTGACAATGGTTAACAGTGACATAGAAGAGCCCCCCATCCAGAGCCTACAGGCTCAGATACAGCTCATTTCCTCACAGTAGACAGAGGAGCCACACGTCACCACCAACCCCTGCGGCACCCCTAGAATTCATTGTCCCTAGCCCACCGCCCCCTGGCCATCCCTATGGGCCCTCGGGTGTTACCCAAGCTTCAACCCCCTCCCACTGACTAAGCATTTTCCTGCCTGCAGAAGAACTGTATAAATTCATGACCGCCTCTGCAGAGGGAGGCTGCAGTCTCTCTTCAGTCCCCCGCCGTGCCAGTGGGGGGTTGAAGTCTATTTTTCAGACCCCTCCATTGGGAAAGCTTCCCAAGAAATTTTCTGCCTGCTATCATGTTTCCATGTACCAGGGAGTGCCGTTTTTCTTCTACACTTGGCGTGTAGAATTTAAAGGGAAGGAGAAGATTACTAACAAAATGTGTAGAGTAGTCAGAAAAAATGACCAAAAACTTGGAAGTGGACAACAGATCCCAGGGTGTCCTCTCAGTGGTTCCCTGGGTGCTGGGGCTGGGGGCTTGCAAGATTGCCTGATCTGCGGGCACCTGCACCTTTGATGGCCTTCCATCCGTGAAGACGTTTTACAGCTCTGCAGAGACAGAATTTAAGTTGTAGAAAATTCATGAAATGCAAATGATTCCTGGTGCTGAGTGTGGAAAGGAAGGTGGGGGACAAAGGTCTGCTAGTTGCTGTCCCCTTGACCCCTCCAGACTTCACTCCACTCTCTGCGGGAGGAATGTTCCCCCACACAAGGAGTTCCCGGGCCTCTTGAGGAACTTCTGAGGTTCGGAAATCCAAAGCTCTAAAGTGAACACATGAAGACTAATCTTTTGAGGAATCACAATGATTAAGTTTGACCCATTCCCACTGCCACCACTTTCCGTGTCATTTACTGAGTTGTCTCTTCTTCCTGGTCTCCTTTTCCTAAACTAAAAGTGATCTCCAAGGTCTTCCAGTAAACACAGTTCTGAAAATAAATCTCCTCCACGTGGGTAGCATGAAGCTTTCGCTAACCAATGTAGTATCTCGATCTTGGAAAAAGCTGTAGTGTGCAGTGTGCTTTTAGGCCCCATCATGGCTGGTTCTTTTCGCAATGACAATTCTTTTTTTTCAAAATGACTATTTTAATACAGTTCTTACCTTTTCATTTTTATACATTTTCAAAGGAAATTCTTTCTATAGAGAGCAGAATTAGCACCTTGTAGAAAAATAGGAAGTAAACTAAATTCACCACTTTGAGAAGGTGTTCTATATATCTTCACAACATCCAGATAAATCTATTTCTTAAATAGGACCCAGGAGAAAAATAGAAGAGAACATTCCAAAATTCTTTTCAATTTTCTTCTTTTAGTTAAATCGCATGTGCCTCCATGTGGTCTGTGAGACTAGGAAGCTTGTTACTGAGAACCAGGTATTAAATTCCACCTCTGATAGAATTTGTATTCCAAGGGCATAGATATGGGCACAAGTGAAAAAGGAAGGGGAGAAAGGCACATGAAACTGACGATGGAGTTGTTCTGGGAAATGGGGTAATAGGACTGGAGATGGTGTGGGAAAGTTCTTCAGTTTTATGCCAGTGTATTTTTAATGTAAAAGAGATTTGTAGTAAATAGTAGGTGAATTCTCTGTGGTCATTTTTGTCCTGTTCTTTACTTTCTCAAAAGGCTAAAGAAAGCACAATAGAATGTCAATACTGGTGTTTGGTGAATTAGAAATTACTAATTAATATATACAAAGTCATTAATGCTAAAATGTGCCAGGCCATGTTCTGGGTGCTACAAGCAGCTGCAATGATAAAACAGGGAAAAAATTTCTGCACTCCAGAAATTATGTTTCATGGGGTAAAACAATATTAAATGAATAATTAAAATACACAATATGCTGCATAGTGATTAGCACTGAGGAGGAAAACTGAGACTGAAGGAGAGATGGTTGGGAGAAGTGCAATTCTAAGTACTCCCAACTATTAACTGCATCTCTAAAACTGAAATTAGATATATAGTCTCTTTGAACTCTCAATTTGTATTCTCCTTTACAAAATAGTAGTGAGCAGAGATGGAGGCCTTTCAAACGTTAGGTTTTAAATTAATTCTTAGCTGTATGAGTTAGAACTTTTCACATTTCTTAATTGGAGTCTGCTCTGATTTGTGAGTTACTTTGTTCTCACCATTTTCTGGGGAGGTGAGTGCTCTTTACGTACATTGCATACGCTTTGCTTGGTGAGTAGAAGGTAAAATATAAGTTTTGTCACATGTAATTTTGGGGGAAGAAAAAACAAAGCTTAGCAGAGGATGGTTTCGATCCATCGACCTCTGGGTTATGGGCCCAGCACGCTTCCGCTGCGCCACTCTGCTCCGCCTATAAAAACATTTTCTAAAGTTATACTTTTATGACTATGGTGATCCCTAAACGTTCCCTTCCTTTACCAAAGAAAAGAAAGTCAAATTTCCCCAAAAGCTATTTGATTCTCCACAGGCTTAAATAAAAGAATGAATTCAAAGTACAAAGATCCTAGATATTTTGAACGCTGACAAAACCCACGTTTGTACCGAAAACCACCCTCTCCTCAGCTTACTACAACATGGCAGTGGCACTTGCCTATCTCTATTTTATAGCCAAAGAAAGTTATTGATAAACTGAAATAATGCACCTGGCGAATTAGCTTTAGAAACGGAGGACTCCTGTCCCATTTGAAATTAAAAAAAATAAAAACACTCGTGCATTGGCCGGGAATCGAACCCGGGCCTCCCGCGTGGCAGGCGAGAATTCTACCACTGAACCACCAATGCCTCCGCTTGCAAAGGCCGCTGCTAAGTCTAGAAATGGATTTCGCTTTCTGCTGCAGGGGGCTGACGTGTTTCTTTCGAAAGGGCGTTCAGGCCGCTCAGGCCGCTCTTCGTTCTTATCGACAGACGCTCGCCTGCTCCTCCTCCACCGCCGCTCAGAGGCTGCCCCGGCGGGCTCTGGCCGCCTCCTGTCGGCGCCGCCCCAGCCCGGGCTCTCCAGGGACTCCCGGGGGCGAGGAGGACGCCTGCCTCCCCGCTTTTAGGGGTGGGGGGTGTTTGGGGACGACGGGAGAGCTCCGCGCCTACGTGGACCCCAGCGGGAAGCGTGGCGGGGGAGGGGGGGAGATGGGGGAGGGGGGGGAGATGGGGGAGGGGAAGGGGAGGGGAAGGGGAGGGGGGCAGGAACCCCGGACCCAGTGGGCGGGAGGCGGGACCTTGCGCCCTGCTCGTCACCCTAGAGAGAGGGAGAGGCCGGGGTCTAGACTTCCCCGGGCTGGCCTCCCGCTTCGGGTGCTGTGGCTGAGAAGGGGGCGCTAGTGGAATCCAGCACCGAGGTCTCCTGGAAAGGTAATTTTCAGTAAAAGATAAAATCATGACCCTCAGGCAGGTATAAAAAGGAACCCGTGTTAGTCGATTTTATTTCATTCTTTGAGATATTACTGCAGCTCAAAGAAGAATCGAAAGAACGGATGCATTTCTAGATCGGGAATATTGAAATGAACGTGTACGTGGGGACAAAGTTCTCCACGGGAGCGGGTGAGGGCCGTTGGGGAGGAGGATGTCCGATCACCAGACAGAATGAACGTGCACGTTTATGGGCAGGAGCTACTTTGCGTTGTTATCAGTATCTACAATTCTACAATTTACAGAGTTGTAAAATGGCTCCCTAAGAATCAAAATCAGATGAGACAGAAGAGCCTGCTATAGGTTTTTGGTGAAACACAATTTTTTCCTTAAAATCCTTTTCTTTTTAAGTGAGTTTGCTGGTCATCTCTTGAGTACAAAAAAAAAAGGGCCCCAAACAGAAGATAAACATGTCTTTAAAAATTCACTATTGTAAGGGTGTGAAGTTTTTTTTGGAGTAATGAAACTGATCTAAAATTTTTTTGTGTGGTGATGAATGCACAACATTGTGATTATTCTAAAAGCCATTGATTATACACTTTGGATAGATTGTGTGGTATGTGAATATCAATAAAACTGCTTTAAAATAAATAAATATGCAAGTATAGCCAGAAATAGCAGCTATGTACAAGTATGGGCAGCATAGAGAGATTGAGAGTAGATGAATCTCTTGTTTGTTGTTTTTTACTATTATTATTGAAATAACGAAAATACTCTAATAATGATTGAAGTAATGAGTGCACAACTATGTGATTATACCAAATACCATTGATTGTTCACTTTGTATGGATTGTATGCTTTATTAATCTGTATCAATAAAAGTGATTCGTTGGGTTTGTTGTTGGCCGTTCAGTGCCAAGGATGCTGATCTGAAGCTTGGGACCATCTGTCCTTAATAGTTCTGAATATGTGGTGAGGACAGATGAAGAGCTGGACCTGAGACTGGGTTGGCTATGAGTAGTTTCACAAGAGCTTCTTATCTAACCAAGTGTCCTGAGCTCGTTTTGCAGGCAGCCAAGCTAAAACACAAGTTCTATAACTCGGGCAGGTGCAGAAACATCAGGAACCAAAACTACCAGGACAGAGAAATGTGAGAAGCAAATTAAATGCCAGAGGTGTATTCATAAAGAAGATTCAGCCAAAAGTCTACTCTGCCAGATATGGACTATTTTCTACTTACCCAATCAACGTAGAACAAATCAGACCTCCCCTCCTCCAGTTGCCATGAAATCTCCCTAAGCTCTGGATCAGGAAGACAGATTTGAACATTGTCCCCTGTCTCCTTGTAGGTCTACCTTGCAATAAAACTCTTTTCTCACAAAACCAATGCCACGGTGTTGGTCTCTGAGCATGGGGGGCAGCGAGCCCAGATCCACAGCCTGGCCGCCTGGGCATATACATGCTGGCATTGGATTTCAGGGCTGGGGCCTGGGACGAGTCCCTGCTCCCACAGGTCACAGCTTCTGAGTCTCTGCTTGCCCTCTCTTAACCTGGAGGGCAGCCTTCATCAGGAACCGTCGTCCTCGTTCACTCCTGCCCTTGCCCTCCCCAGGACCGGCAGCATCTCTTTCATAAAGGCCCACTAGCTTGCTGAGTGCAGGTGGCCCAAAGGGGCTGATAATGTGTACGCTTTAAAACCCCACCAGAGCTTGGAAGATCCGCGTGACACCTTCCCACACACCTCGCTCCCCACTCCACACGGCGTGTGCTCCTCCTCTAAGCCGGGTGTGCTGCTCCCCAACCCTTCAGGTTTCTTTGCTGGTCTTCCGAGCCCTCCAAGCACAGGCTTTGGCAATTTCTCTTTCCTATGCCCGTAAAACTCTTCCCAAGATATTCCCTAAGGTCTCTGGCCTTCTTCAGCCTCCTACTCTGTGTAGCTAATTTGTCGCTCACATATCATCTTATCACGGAGGCCTTCCTGGTGGCTCTACTGGAGAGAACGGCACCCTCTCTAAAACACATACCCTGCCCCCTTTCTACTTGTGTTTTCCTTCAGAGCAGTTAGTTCCTTCTGGCATAGCTTAAAATTTATTTTCTACCTACCAGGTTGACAAAGAAAGGAATTTTTGCCCTTTCATTCGTGACTGTTTCGTTCACAGCTTCTAAAACTAAGCCCACGCTAGATGCTCGCGATACATTTATTTGCTGAATGAACGGATGGATGTGCACCCCTTGGCGAGGCGGTGTAAACCAGCGGAACTTCGGCTGACTCCTCAGCATTTGCCGTTTGCCTCCTCAAGTTGCCAGCAGCTCAGATTCCAGCACTGTCCATAGAGTTGGAACCGGCGGTCCTCAAACTTCAGTGTGCAACCGAATCACCTACAGGGCTTGTGGCCGGGAGCTCTGATTCAGTAGGTCAGGGTAAGGCCTGAGAAGTTTATATTTGTAGCAGGTTCCTCGGTGAGGCCACACTTTGCGAACCACATTTGGGGCAGTGATTGGTTCAGAAATCCACGCTAAAGCCACTCGGCACAGCAGGCCCTGGCTTTTGTCTTTGCACCAGAGGGGTACATCCTCATGCTGGTCCAGTCCCCTTGGTCCCATCTCCTTGAAAGACTGAAAGACAGCTCCTTTCTCCTGTAAGGGCAAATGCAAATTTATAATCATGATAAAGGACTTAATTCTCCCTGTTGAACAGAAGGAAGAAACTTCCTCCTTCTTCCCATCTCTCTTCACATTTACTTTAGAGAACCTATAATTGTTAAGTTCCTTTTTCCTTTTCCTTTAAAATGTATGCAAAGAACGAAAAGAAAAAAAAAGGAAAGAAAAAGGAATAATAATGAAGGAAAAAAGTATGTAAATTTCAGATTTATAAGGTTGAATGAGTTTCTTATGTGAAATTGGAATGATAAATGATTTTATTAACCATCTTGATTTGCTTGAGCTTCCATTTTATCCAGGGGATTATAAAGAAGAAACAGGCTAAATGAAGCAGGCTGACATACCAATAATCCTTTGCGATGTTAATAAAGACTCCTGCCTCAGTCTGGGAGGAAGAACTGTAATAAGGATTTCAAGCTGACTCCAGCAAGGTCTGCTGATCTTCACCAAAGGACCACAATCTTACACCAACATCCTCTAGGTCACCCTACCCCAACAGCCCCTGTCGCCCCCATAGTAACCATAAATCATGCCCTTTACCCCTCCCCATTCCCACACCTTCCCTTTGTCTCAAGCAGCCATATAAGCTGCTCCCCCAGCTCACCCCTTCCAGCAGAAACCTCTTTTGGTGCTGCTCCTGCATCAATGTAATTTTAGCTCAGTAAGCTTGCTCTGCACCACCTTTTGAATCTGTTTCTTTTATTTTCAGCACAAGTATAATTTAAAATACATATTTTAAATGCTTATTATGTCTTCATAAATAAAAGTAATTCATTTAAGGAAAAAACTTCACTCTCGGCTTTGTATAAATTAAATTTATATATATACTTAATTACAAAGGATTCAACATAACTGTAAACACAAAATGGCTTTGTAAGTTTCAAAATTTATATAGAATTTAAATTGTGTATATTACTGTTTTGCTTGAAAACAGTGTAGTACCTATATGTGCCATTAATCCTTGTTATAAAAAATCACATATTCCTGTTTTAAGGAACATTAAGGTTTTTTAAAAGTATTTCAACAAATCTGCTAGCACAAAATGTCTTTTTACAGTTTCATTTGTATAGTTTTGCTATATTATTTAGAAAAAACAAGGAATAATAGTAAAAGACTTAACATTAATGTTCTCTGTTCAGTTCCATGTTAATTCTAATTAGACCTGGATAACCACATTAATAAAATTGGCCTGTTAAAGTTTAGTAACTTTTAAACCAAGTAACTTTTTAACAAGGGAGAAAAAGATTTGCCTAGGCTCCTTAATTTACCATTCCCCCCCACTGCCAAGGCCTTCTCTTTGAGAGAGTTTCAGGGGAAGAGCAAGGGGCAATGAAACAGGGAAATGTGAATTTAGCTTAGAACTCTGTCTACTAGGCCTGGAAATTAAGAATGATAGGAAAGAAAGGTTACTGCTAAAAAAAAAAAAAGAATGATAGGGACAGAGGAAATGTTTGCATAATAAACCTTAGTTTGCATAGTTTGTCCTGCAAACTGATTTAAACCTTTTAACAGTCTTGGGATGAGAGAAATTAATAATCCAATTGCCAAATTTCAGCAAGGAAAAAATAAGTCCCTTAAAAGCTTTAGAAAGTTTTTTCTAAATTATGATTAAAACAAATTAAACAATTATAGTATATTCCAGAATCTGGTAGCCAGTGTGCTTTTAAGGTTGTACACAATTTTAAGAATATGATGAAAAAAGTGGTTTTAGTCTTCTGTGGAGGAAAAGAAAACATATTTCTTGCATAAATTATGATTGTTTCAATTTTACTCAACATTATATTTATTAAGACTTTAAAAAAATGAAAATTGTAAGTCTGTGTTTAATAAAATTAAGTTAAAGAAAAAATGTAAATCTGTCCTAAAGTAAAATGACTAGTTTTCACAAAACAGAATGAGGGTTGTAAGATCAGAGTTATATGGACATAGAAAGAAGTAAAAAGTTTGTGAAAGTGAATTCACAGTCAATGCTGATGCTGACTAAATTTTGATAAGCTTGTTTAAGGGAGTGTGTTTTTGTCCTGAGATAAAATAACTGATTTTCCTGAGGGCAGGAATAAGTAGGACAGGACCCAAATAAGTATAAAAAGTTGTAGAGGGCTTGTAAAAGTAAATTTCATCTGTTAAAGGTGAAATTTATCTTGTGAAATAACTAGTCTATGTAGTTATGAATAATTATGAGAAGCCTATAAAAGCACTTTCTAAAGTATTTCTATATAAATAGCTAATTCCAGAAAGTCATTATTAAGCAGAAATCTCAATTAAATTGATAACAAAAAGTAACTTCATAACAAAGGAACCTATCAGAAGGCATCTCAATCGACATATTAAGGTGATGGTAGGAGAAAAATAATCTTGATTCCATTGAAAATCATAAGTTTTCATGAAATAATTAAGAAAAGTTTTTTCCTGTACTGCGAAAGTAAAATACCTGTTGATTAACATATTCTTAGGAAAGGTGTAAAAGTAAGATGGAACAAAATCTCTCCTATAGGCTGTAGTTAATAATCTAGAAACGGCTTTATTTAAGGAAACTAGGGCCTGGATCGGCAGCTCCTGCCGCGGTCACATTCATCCCTGGGTTTTGATCTCGAATCGTTATTTATAAATCCTGAGGTGCTTCG
Source organism: Dasypus novemcinctus (assembly GCF_030445035.2). Lineage (NCBI taxonomy): Eukaryota > Metazoa > Chordata > Mammalia > Cingulata > Dasypodidae > Dasypus > Dasypus novemcinctus. Next base: position 63,069,543 of record NC_080694.1, read on the forward strand.
CTCTCTGTGTATAACCTCATAGCCCCCTAGAATTGTTTAAGTACCTGCGTGTCGCCTTGGCCCCGGTGTAAAGTCAGCCAGCGCTGAAGGCGATGAAGAAGAGAGGCAGAGAGGAGCGGGGGTGGTGAGACAAGGGGCTTTGGCTGCCCAGGGAGGGTTCCCGTGGTGGTGCTGTGAGCGGGGTCTCGCCCACCCTAAGCACGTGCCGAGGGCCTGTGGGAGAAAGCTCCGTCGTTCCGTTCCTCACCTCCCCGGGGCACCTGCGCCTGAGGCTCTCTCCATTCCCGGGGCCCCTGGCTTCCTCCCTGGGGCGCTGCCCCTGCGGCAGCAGCGCACGACCCCGCGGCCTGTGGCACGCGCAGGCCCCGGCCGGCAGCGGGCGCCCCGGCTACGCGGGCACAGCCTCCCTCTTCTTCCAGAGCAGAGGCGCCCTCTGGGTGCAGCCCCAGAGCCCGGGAACTCCTGCAGCTGCTCGGGCTGTTTCTGCGGCCCCGGTCAGGGCAGCGCCGTTTGTCAGCCCCGGGCCACGCGCGGCGCCGGGTGCAGAGCGGGGGCTGGAGAGGTGGACGCGCCGGGGGTCAGGGTGGGCCGCAGCACAGAGCACTTTGCATTTCCTCCCCAGCCCTTCCGGCTCTTTCCTCCTCAAACCGCAGGAGCATAAAAAATAAAATAATAATAATAACACAAAAAGAAAAAAAAAAGTACAGCCAGACCTCGGGTAAGGTAACTGGGGGCTGCCTTCCTGCCTATGTGCTCACTGCGCTGCGCCTTCGTCTCAGGCGGTCTCTGAAGTCACCGACTCCTGGCTTCACCTATGGCACCTAAAACCAGCCCCATCGCCCAGGTGGACCACGGAGAGCACTGGAGACCTGACCCTGTGACTCCACTGAGTCCAGAAGCAGCGGGCATCTCAGCTGACGGCTCTCCCAAGACTCGAGGTGGACTGAGGACACTTAAAGTGCCTTTGTCTTTATTCTTAACTAATGCATAGTTCTCCCCAAGAGCAAGAACCCCCTGAGTGGCCCCAGGCCCTTCTTAACTCTGTTATCTTCTCTTTGCTGCAGTTAACTCCACCGCCCTTATCTAGACTTTTGCAAGCAGTGTCTTCCTTATCTAGACCTTTGCAAACCGAGTCTTCCTTAGCCGCATTGGCTAACTAAAATGACCCCCACTCTATTGTTTTGTTTATTCCCTCAGGGACCAAAGACTCTTGTCACGGCTCGGGTTTTGCCTTACCTCTCTAGGGTCTGCAGCATCAAGTCCCTCCTCACTGACCCAGAGCTGGTGGACAATGCACAACTGGGTCTGGAATAGACCTCAACTTCCACCCTTACAGCTTTACCGCTCCCACGTGATGTAAGAAGGCTATTGGCTTAATTCTTGCTGGACTAGGGGTTGGACTCAGACTTTTAGGCCTCTGGATAGATTTTGGATACCAAGAACTTATCAGCAAGCTCAGCGCCACCCTTGAAGCTGTAGCCCAAGAACCGGGGCAGCCCTGCAAGGATTAACTACCTCTCTCAATTCCCTCGCCCTCCTAACTAGGGACACCTGAAGAGCTCTAGATTACCTACTGGCAGAAGTGTCTGTGCTGTTGCCAAAACGTCCTGTTGTACTTGGATCAAGACTACTGGACAAGTCAAGACCGACACCCAGGAAGTCTTCAAACAAGCCAAACGGCTTCACAGCATAAACCAGCAACCAAGAGACATCTGGGAATCAATTAAAGGGTTTCAGCTTAACACCTCTTGGTTGCATTCCTCAGTCTCACTGCTGATCATGCTAAACATCATCCTTCTTGTACCTGTTTTCATCTGCATCATCACCAGTTTCATTGTACAGTGCCTCAAAGCCACCAAACTCTTTATCCTGTCCCCTGTAGCTTTACAGTATGAGTCTATAGAGCCTCAAACTAGCCATACTTGGTCTTGGAGGAGTCAAAGGACTCCCTTGATGAAAAGGAGGGAATATGAAATTGGAATGATCAATGAATTTACTGGCCATCTTGATTTGCTTGAGCTTCCGTTTTATCCAGGGAATTATAAAGAAGAAATGGAGGTGAACTGAAGCAGGCCGACATACCAATAATCTTTTGCGGAGCTGATGAAGATCTCTGCCCCAGCCTGGGAGGAAGAACTGTAGCAAAGAGTTCAAGCTGACACCAGCAAGGCCTGCTGATCTTCACCAGATGGCCTCAACCTTACATCACCATCCTGCTTGCAAATTAACGAACTGGGCCACAAGGACACCCTGCCCAAGCAGCCCCTAAGGCCTCGTAGTTCACGTGGCTCACTTACCATTGTCCTCACCTCTCCCCATTCCCCCAAACCTTCCCTTTTTCTCAAGCAGCCATATAAGTTGCTCCCCCAACTCAGCCTTTTGAACAGAAACTCTTTTGGTGCTACTCCTGCATTAATGCAACTTTAGCTTAATAAATACTCTGCACCCCCTTTTTAAGTCTGTTTTATTTTCAGCACAACACTTGCACATTTTGTCAGGCAAAGAGATCTCCATTTCTTTGTAGAATTGAAACCATAGGCAAGTCAGGAAAGGAAAAATCTAGTTGCCCTGCAGCTTGGAAGCTTGTTGGACCACTGGTGGAATCACTTGATGGTGATGGTACAAACTTTCCTCCTGGGGTAGAATAGGTAATAGCAGATGTGCTGCTTTATGGTTAATTTGACTTAATCTCCATCCCTTCTGAGAAGGACTATGAAGTATGCGGTATTTGTGGAACTGAATTGCAGGGCAGTCAATAAACACCTGCCTTGGAGACTGGCGTTCTCCCCACAGACCTTTTCCCTACAGGCCAAAAACAACCAAAAGGTGCTTAGGTCTGGTCTTGGCAAAGTGACCAAATAGTTTAGGTTTTTTCCCTGTGACATCAAAATAACATGCACATCTGCTTTGTTGATTTGACCATGCTTTAAAATAACTGACTGTATTAAAGTACATAGAAAAAAATGTGGGCTTTTAAAAGAAAATAAATATTGCTAAGCCAATCCTCGTTAGTCCTATCTCTATATCTCCCCCAATCATAAATTTCAAATGCAGAGTAGGGAGTTCCAGAGCCTAGCATTAAAAATGCAAGTCTTCATGATTTACATGAGTGTCAATGCTGAAGGATATGCAGCTTTAGGGAGGGACAGTCCACTCTCTATCACACAGTTAGTTCAAAGAATCGACCTTGATTTGGTGGTTTACCAGTTAACTACTGCCATAAAAATTCTATGTAACAAGGTACCCCAACAAGTGGTGGCATAAAACAATTGTCCCCTCCCAAGGATCTGCAGTTTATCTGGGCTTGGCTGGGTGGCACTACAGATCTCTAAGTAAAGGGATTTACCTTGCAAAGCTGGAAGAGGAGACTCTTGGGCATATAAACTAATTGTCATATGTCCTTGGGCAAGTTGTGCTCTATTTTGAATCACAACTTTCTTATCTTTAAGATAAACATGGCAATATCTATTTTAAGGGAGGTAATCCATTATAAATAATTTGCCCAGTGTGGGGTATACAGTATAGACCCAGTACTTGTTAGCTAATAATAATAACAGTAATAGTAAAAACAAAACAGAGAAACACACTTGCTATTGATCTGTCTTCAAACAAGATAGTCCTATACAATAGATAGTAATCTTATCTAAATCAAACCTTTCACCTTTTAGTGCAGTTCCCCTGCCTTTTTAGGATAGAGACTTAACAATCCTTTAACGTAGTCCACAGGGACCTTTCTCCTGTCTCACCTGCAGACCTAGAATACAGAGTGTTATTCCCTCAAAGTTCTCCCTGACATCCCCCAATGAGCTCAGTTTTAACTTTTTTTGAGCCAAATTGTTTTTTTATTATCTTTTTTTTTTAAAAAGAGACACAGATCACACAAAATCAGTTTTAATTTTAAGCTTATTGTAACGTCTGACTCCTTGCCAAGACGGAAGGCTCCCTGAAGGCTGGAAGCCTGCCCATCTTCCCTCTCCATTCAGTCCCACATGCTTTGCGTGTAGAGGACTCTCAATATTTGTTGCATGAATATAGAATGTTGATTTATTTTTTAAAAAGATGGAGAACACAGCCTCTGGGTGCTGGGTGACTTTGCAGTGATTCCCACAGACTCAGATGAAGAAATCTGGGAATTGCAGTCATCCCTGACTCCGGTGTTTTCCTCGGAGGCCCACTGTGTCAGCAAACACTGTCAACTGTCCTTTCAAAATATATCCACCGTCTCACCACTGCTCAGCCCTCATCACTGCCACGCTGGTCCAAGCCAGCGGCACATCTTGCCTGAATCATTGCGGTAGCCTCCCCAGTGCTCTCCCTGCTTCTGCCCTGTCTGTAGTAGAGTCTGTTATACCCCTCCTCTGCTCAAACTCTCCAGTGGCTCCTCTCACTCAAGAGAAAATTCAAACCTACAGCAATCTTCCGACCCTACCTGGCCTGTCTTTCACTCCTGCCTCTTTTTTCTGTTCCACTAAGGCACACTGGCCTTTTGGCTGTCACACCAAACACACCCCAGCCTCCAGCATTTACCCTTTACCTGGAAAGATTCCCTCTCCACCACTCCCCTGGGAATCTGTCTGACTTGTTGCCTCACCACCTTCAAGTGGTGGCTGAAATATCACAAAGGCCTGAGAGATTGGTGCACACACACCCTCATTCTTTTTCCTGGCTTTGTTTATGTTTTTATACTTATCCTGCTTATTTTGGTGTCATTCTCCCCTTCCCAAAATATGCCCACAAATTGTACCTCCATGAAGACAAGTGTTTTTATATGGTTTCTCATCGCGCATATCTCCAGCACGCTGAAGAGTCTTAACACTGTTGGCCCTTGATAACTACTTGAAAAAATGAGCGAATGGTGTGGGTTGAAAGGGTGGCATCTTGGCCTCCTGGGGGTCGGTGATGTTGCTGCTGATCTGCTCCAAGCCACCCACCTCCAGCGAAGCTCAAGAAGGCTGGACACCAAGGAGCAGGGTGGTCCTGGGGGCAGTGCTTCCTTCCTCTTAGAGACAATCCAGGCATTGCCAGCCACGTTTGTTGTGAAAAATAGGGGGGATGGGGGAAGGATTTTGCTGCCTGCTGAATGCCAAGTAGGAAGCTCCTCTGGGACCAGAGAAGTGGGCTTAAAAATGGAATTTACCAGGGCGGGGACAGCTCACCCAGGGAGGGAAGCTGACAGACAAGGGGAACATTAAAAAAAAAAAGAAAACTCCAAATTATCAGGGAATTCACAGCTTGGATCTCAAAATTCCCAAGACACCTGGGCAGTGGTAAGATTCAAACCCATGTCCCCAAAGTGACTGGAGCCTAAATCCACTGCCTTCAACCTTCCAACCACAATGCCATTCTACCAGAGTTTTGTCTTGGGTAATTCTGAGCCTTCTTTTGGTCCTATGTTTGCTTTCAGTTTTCTTCTAAGTATCATTCTTGAATCATGTGATTGCATCTCAGGATATGACCCAAGAAACTTGATTTGTTATCCAAATAACACTATAGCCCTTTGCATCTGGAAGGGAACTCAGAGAAAGCCTTTTACAATACTGAAACTAAGAAAGGTAGTGACATGCTCAGAGTCAATCACCTTACTCTACTTGGTAAGTGTGTTTCTTGCAGGGAAATAGATGAGTGTTTCTGAAACTACTTTGAGTGTATACTAGGGTTAAACAAATAAATAAATATGTAGGTCATGGGAACCATTTTGGCCACTGTTAAAAAAAAAAAAACAAGAGGAAAGGACCCTGTGGTATTAGATTAAGGTGAGAGATGTCACTATGAACTCATACTATTTTAAGGTATATGCAGATAGGCAGATAATATAAATCAATGTAAGTATAAATACATATGTATGGGTTATTTATATACATATATATTCTAGTCTGTTCCCTGAGAATTAGAGACAGCCCAATAGCAATGAGCACTGCTAGCTTCCAGATCTTAGTTTCTAAATACCATTTTCCAATAAAAGGAACCAGGAGAAATCAGTGATTTTAAGGCTCAGATAGGGAAAATACAAGATGAACCTAGAACATCTTTAAGTGCCAAAAAGTAGGGAAGTGTGTGTGCATGTATGTGAGGGGGCATGGGGGGGATTAGCTCAGGGAATGTTTATTTTTTATTTTTATTTTTAAAAAGATTTATTCTTATTTATTTCTCTCCCCTCCCCCCTGTTACCTGCTGTGTGTTCTTCTGCGTTCACTTGCATTGTCAGGCTGCACTGGGAAACTGCATCTCTTTTTGTTGTGTCATCTTGTTGTGGGTCAGCACTCTGTGTGTGGTGCCTCTCCTGGGCAGGCTGCACTTTTTTTCACGCAGGGCGACTCTTCTTGCACATGGAGCACTCCTGCGCAGGGGGACCCCTGCGTGGCAGGGTACTACTTGCACGCGGCAGCGCTGTGCCCATGGGCCAGCTCACCACACGGGTCAGGAAGCCGTGGGTATTGAACCCTGGACCCTCCATGTGGTAGGCAGATGCTCTATCAGTTGAGCCACATCTGCTTCCCAATCTCAGGGAATGTTTAAAGGACATAGGAGGCAACCTGAAGGAGCTCCGAATGGCCAGATTGGAATAACCTTATCAAGAAAAAAACCCAAAGAATGAAACACGTATCTATGAGTCCATGCCAATATAAATAAATGATTGAATAAATAAATAAATGGTGGAGCTGGGACAAATCTTCTTCACAGAAGAATTCCAATTCAATAATGTAGGAGGAATAAGGGATAGAAAATCACCATTAGAACACAGAGCAGTAATTGCTGCAGGCAAAAGCTAGTGAACACTAATATAAATAAGTGCACAAACCTTTGAGAAATAGGATATTGACATAGTCTAAAAGCATCTTCCCCCAAACTTACTAATTCCTGTGATGGTTTTAACATGTGATCACATACTTTGATACTACTCCTTCCAGGAAATGGATCTTAATTCCCCTCCCCTCGAGTGTGGGCTTAAGTTAATAACCCATTTCTAACAAATAGAGAAAGAGAAAATAGTAACTTTAAAGTGGGGAAACATGACAGACACCACGTTAACCAAGAGATTAAGGCTGACGTAATCAGTAATGTCATGTTGATTCCATGTCCCCCCTATCCCTGACATGATGTGGTATTCTTCTTAAAAAAAAAACATAACCTTAGGCTAATTTTTAAAAATCATCAGTAAAACCTAGATTGAGGGACCATCTTCAAAACTCCTGACCATCGCTCTTCAAAAGTGTCAAGGTCAAGGAGAGACCAAGACTATGTCACAGACTGGAGGAGGCAAAGGAGATGTAAGGACTAAATGCAGGTTGGCTCCTGGGTCAGAAAAAGGACATTAGTGGAAAAACTGGGGAAATCCAAATACAGGCCGTAGTTTGGTTAATAGTATCATACCAATGCTAATTTCTTAGTTTTGAGCAATGGATCACACTTGTGTAACAATTAACATTAAAAGGAGCTATGGGAAGGGTATACAGCAGTTTCTCAAGCTCAGCACTACTAATATTTTGGCTGGATAATTCTTTGTGGTGGGAGTTGTCCTGTGCAACATAGAATGTTTACCAGGATCCTTGGCCTCTACCATAAATATGCTTCTGAGCGCTATGCTGTGTAGCCAGGTGTACAACTAGCTCCCTATTGAGGAAAAAAATGTGTATTTCAAACTTAGATACATGCTATGACATAATGGATATGGAGGATGATAGGCTAAAACCAAGAGTCATTGCTTGGAGTCAAGAAAAACTTCTATGAGGAAGTGACGTTTCAAGTGAAATCTGAGGCTATACGAGGGCTAACAAGATGATGAACAAGAAAGATAACATTTTTTTTAGGTAAACAACACATTTACAAAATCTCGTGGCTGTAATACACACAGCAGGTTCTAGGAGCTGAAAAAGGGCAACTGGAGGCTGAAAGCTGAGGGGGCCAACATTTGAACCCACTTATCTTTCCTGTTAAATAGTCAAGGCTGTCAACGAGGGTGAACTGGAAGTTGGGGTTTCAGCGTTTAGGGAATGCTGCAGAGGGTTTAAAGGGTCTATCTCCTGAGCTTTGGTGTCAAGCTTCATACAGTGACTTAGGGGACGTTCCTTTTCCTATTCTCTGGGACAGCTTCTAAGTTTGGAATTAAAGTAATTGAACCAATTAGCAAAAAGACCTTGATGCCAGTAGCACTTTGTTACAATTGTGACAACCCAAAATGTCCCCAGATATTGCCTAATGTCCACTGTAGGCCAAAATTGTTATCTCTGCAACCCTTCTTCAAGTCTGAAATTATTTCAAAAGAAGGGTTATTTTTAAGGCAGAGATCAAAATACAAAAATGGATGAAATACGTGAATAGGCATTACAGAGAAGAGGAAACATATGAAAATATGCCCAATATCATCAGTAAACAAAAAAAGGTAAATAAAAGTCATAATGAATAGTTTTATTTTGGGGAAACAGCAACAACAACAACAACACAGTTTGGACGCCCTTACCTGACAAATGCTGTTCTCTAATAGCAGCAATGAATATAGATATAAAACTTAAAAATGTCAAAAATAGACATGAGGAGTATACTAAAAGCACAGTATACGTCACGACCACGTTGGGAATGAGAAGTTGGTTAAAAGTTATAAAATCTATTGTTAATTTTCTATTACATTAAAAAAAAAATCACATTAAGATTTTCACTGGACCGAAGGGGCGGGCGGGAGAGGGCGCAGGCTGCGGCTGCTCTGGCTGCTGCCTCTACTGATCTCAAAAACAGTTTTTTGAGCATTAGAAATTCTTCATGACCAGGCTGTTTCAGGATTTTGCAGGTCAGGAGGTGTCTGGACATCAATTTCATGGGAAGGTAATAGAGAAAATTTGTGTTTAAGATAAAATTGAGGCTCGCTTACACGGAGGTGGGGGCTGTGCGCTGGTTGCTCCCTCCTGGGGTGGGCGGCGCTGCGGCACCGGCACCGCAGCCAGGATTCCTGGAGGCTCTGTGGTGCTGGGGAATTCATAAGCCCTGAGTGGGCTATTGGGGGGCTAACAGGGCAGGAGGCCGTTGCAGACTGATTTGGGGAGATAGACGGGAGTTTTATTGCAAGGCGGGGAATTTTTGATTGCGGACACAAATAATAGTACTTCTGGCTAGAGCCCCACCCCCTAAGCCTAGCTGTGGATCTACAGCATCCTTAAATTGGCTGCAATATAGAGGTGCCCACAACTGGCTGTTTCCGGGGCCTGCAGGGTGGGAGGTGTCCTGAAGTCGAATTGGTGATACAGCCACAGAAGAGACCCTAGTGAAAAGGGGAATTGCGGGTTTCGGAAACATAGATCAGAGTTTGTGGACGTGATGGCTCCCATAGGGCTGGCACCCAGCTGCGGGGATCCCTGAAGGCTGTGTTGCACTGCGGTGCTCCCAGGCTCCCTGTTAACCGGATCTGAGGTTGCCAGGTCTGTGTCCCTTAAACCCTGGTGGCCCACACCCCAGAGACTCACACCTCTTGAGTCTTCAATATCACAGACTTTCCATCCCTGAATCCACCATGCCCTGAGGCCCATCTGAGGTCCTTGAATGTCCTCGCCCTCAACGTTTGTGTTTTTTTTTATTTTAATTTTAATTTTTAATTTTTAATTTTTAATTTTTTATTGTACTGGTTGCTAATATTGCATTTTTTCCTAGTCTTTTCTCCCATTGTATCCCCCAAGGTCTTTTTCTTTTTTCATTTATTTAGGGGTTTTTTGTTGTTGCTGCTGTTGGTGTTCTATATCTCCTTTTCTTTTCCTTACTTGTTCCCCTCCCTTTTCTTTACCCACCCCCCCTTTTTCTTTCTTTCTTTTCTCCCTTTTTTTTCTCTCTTTTTTCTTGTCCCTCATTTTCTTCTTATTTTATTTTATCTTAATTATACAATAGGTGCTTCAGGGAACACCTCACATTGCTGGGTTTCCTCATCCTCTGTTGCCTCATTTCTGTGTGAATTGATTTTGGCTACCTACACCATCCCCTTTCCCCCACATCTTGATATCCTCCATCATCTACTATCTCTCCTATATTCCACCTCCTTTTCTTTGATCCCCAAATCATCTAACTCTTAATTTCTAATACCTTTGTTTTGTTTTCTGTCTTTTATCCACTCTTGAAACTATTGCCTCTCTTTTCTCTTTCCCTCTCTCACGAAAACACTAGCCTGTTAATTCATGCCATATTCCTTCCATATTCAGTCGACTACCTCATTATAGGTACTCTACTTACTGCTATAACTCTACACAACTTACATGAATCTAATATCCATCCTCCCAGATCTCATATTGTTGCTCTGTTAACATTTATTACCAATACTACTTAAAACATTTTCCTTTCTTACACAATTGCCTTTCCCTGGCCCTAATACTTTCCTTCAAAGTGAACTCAGCCAGCAATAAGAAATTAGAATAAGAAGAACAAAGTGACAAAGAGAAGATATAATACTTATGCAAAAACAACAGCTAATTAATCCCCAAGACTAGACAAAGAAGCTAAGGAACTGATTAAACTTGTCAAGATAAAATGATGACCAGACAGCAACAAAAATCCACAAACCAAACCAGTAATCAGGAAAACATGGCTGAATCTAATGAACAAACTAAAATCCAGGAAGGGGAGCAGAACTTTGCACAAGTAATTAAAGATCTCAGAACATATATCACAGACAAATTTAATGAAGTAAAGGGAGAGGTTAACAATATGAAGACAACATTTGGAGGGGAAATTGCAGATATACGCAAAAAGATAACAGATATGATGGGAATGAACACCACAGTTCAAGAAATCAAAAGCACACTCGCAGCAAATAGCAACAGATTAGACGAGGCAGAGCAGAGAATTAGCGATGTGGAAGACAGTACATCGGAAATCAAACAGATAGTAGAATTGATCGATAAAAAGATAGAAAAAATCCAGCTAGGACTTAGGGACCTGAATGACAATGCAAAACGCACAAACATATGTATTATAGGCATCCCAGAAGGAGAAGAGACGGGAAAGGGATCAGAAGGAGTGCTGCAGGAAATAATGACTGTAAACTTCCCAAATCTACTGAAAGAGACAGATGTACATATCCAAGAAGCACAACGTACCCCAAATATCATAAACCCCAACAGGCCCAACCCAAGACATATACTTGTCAAATTATCCAACACTCAAGACAAAGAGAAAATTCTAAAAGCAGCAAGAGAAAAGAAAACCATCACATATAAGGGAAGCGCCATAAGATTAAGTGCGGATTTCTCATCTGAAACCATGGAGGCAAGAAGGCAGTGGTATGATATAGTCAAGGCACTAAAAGAAAAAATTTCCAACAAAGAATACTCTATCCAGCTAAACTAGCATTCAAAAATGATGGAGAATTCAAAATATTCACATATAAACAGAAATTGAAAGAGTATGCCAACAAGAAACCTCCCCTTCAAGAAATTCTAAAGGGAGTTCTGCAGGAAGAAAGGAAAATATAGGACAGGCAGGGTTGGAGGAGAGTGTAAGAGCAACAAAAAAGACAAAAAGAGAAGAAAAAACAAAAAAAAACAAAATATGACAAACACAAGTCCAATCAAAATATGGCTAACATAAATAATTCCTTGAAAGTAATAACACTGAATGTCAATGGATTAAACTCACCTATCAAAAGATTCAGACTGGGACATTGGATAAGGAAATATGACACATCTATATGCTGTCTACAAGAGACACATCTTAGACCCAGAGACTCATGGAGGCTGAAAGTGAATGGTTGGAATACAATCTTACAAGCAAACAATAACCAAAAAAAGGCATGAGTAGCTATATTAATATCAGGCAAAATAGACTTTAAATGCGAAACAATTGTGAGAGACAAAGGATACTACATTTTAGTGAAAGGGACAATCTGTCAAGAAGAACGAACGATCATAAATATTTATGCTTCTAACAAGGGCGCCTCTAAATACATGAGGCACACACTGGAAAAACTAAGTGAAAGAAGATGCATCTACAATTATAGTGGGGGATTTTAATACACCACTATCAACTCTGGACAAAACATCTCTAAAGAGAATCACTAAAGAAACAAAATATTTGAACAGTATATTAGAGGAGCTGGATCTAATAGACATATACAGATCATTACACCCAAACACAGCAGGATATACATTTTTCTCAAGTGCACATGGATCATTCTCCAAGATAGACCATATGCTAGGCCACAAAGAAAGGCTTAATGAATTCAGAAAGATCGAAATCATACAAAATAATATCTTTGACCACAGTGGAGTGAAGCTGGAAATCTGCAAGGGCCAGAGGCTGAGATTTCACACCAAGATATGGAAATTAAACAGCACACTCTTAGAAAACCAGTGGGTCAAAGAGGAAATCTCAAAAGAAATCAATGACTACCTTGAAACAAATGATAATGATAACACAACATACCAAAATTTATGGGATGCAGCAAAAGTAGTACTGAGAGGGAAATTTATAGCCATAAATTCATACATCAAAAAAGAAGAAAGAGCAAAAATTGAAGAACTAACTGCACATTTGGAGGAATTAGGAAAAAAACAACAAAGTAACCCCACAGGAAGAAGAAGGAAGGAAATAACAAAGATAAGAGCATAACTAAATGAAATAGAAAATAAGAAAGCACTTGAAAAGATAAACAAGACCAAGAGCTGGTTTTTTGAGAAGATCAACAAAATTGACAAACCTTTAGCGAGACTAACCAAGAAAAAAAGAGGGAAGATGCAAATACACAAAATAAGAAATGAAAAAGGCGATATCACCACTGACCCCACAGAAATAAAGACTATCATAAGAGGATACTTTGAAAAACTATATTCCAACAAAAATGACAATTCAGAGGAAATGGACAAATTCCTAGAAACACATAAACAGCCTATATTGATGAAAGAAGAAATTGAAGATCTCAACAAACCAACCATGAGTAAAGAGATAGAATCAGTCATTAAAAACCTCCCAACTAAGAAGAGCTCAGGGTCAGACAGCTTCATAGGTGAATTCTACAAAACATTCCAGAAAGAACTAACACCAATCCTGCTGAAACTATTCCAAAAAATCGAAACAGAAGGAACATTGCCTAACTCTTTCTATGATGCAACATTATCCTAATACCTAAGCCAAACAAAGACACCACACGAAAGGAAAATTACAGACCGATTTCTCTAATGAACCTAGATGCAAAAATACTTAACAAAATACTTGCTAATCATATTCAACAACACATTAAATGAATTATACACCACGACCAAGTGGGATTCATTCCAGGTATGCAAGGATGTTTCAACATGAAAATCAATCAATGTAATACACCATATAAACAGACCGAAGGAAAAAATTCACATGATTATATCTATTGATGCAGAAAAAGCATTTGACAAAATATAGCACACTTTCTTGATAAAAACCCTCCAAAAGATCGGAATACAAGGAAATTTTTTGAACATGATAAAGAGTATATATGAAAAACCCACAGCCAACATTGTTTACAATGGAGAAATCCTAAAATCCTTCCCCCTAAAGTCAGGAATAAGACAAGGATGCCCACTCTCTCCCCTTCTATTTAACATTGTCTTAGAAGTACTTGCTCGAGCACTGAGGAAAGAACCAGATATAAAAGGCATTCAAATCAGAAAGGAAGAAGTCAAAATTTCATTATTTGCAGATGACATGATCCTATACATAGAAAACCCTGAGAGGTCTACAACAAAGCTTCTAGAACTCATAAATGAGTTTAGTAAAATCGCAGGTTATAAGATCAATGCGCAAAAATCAGTAGCATTTCTGTACACCAATAATGAGCAAGCTCAGGAGGAAATCAAGAAACAAATACCATTCACAATAGTTAAATAAAAAAATCAAATATTTAGGAACAAATTTAACTAAAGATGTAAAAAACGTATACACTGAAAACTATACAAGACTGTTCAAGGAAATCAGAGAAGACCTAAATAAATGGAAGAATATTCCCTGCTCATGGATAGGAAGACTAAATATTATTAAGATGTCTATCCTACCAAAACTCATCTACACATTCAATTCAATCCCAATAAAAATCAACACAGCCTTCTTTAAGGAACTAGAAAAACTAACTATGAAATTTATTTGGAAAGGAAAGAGGCCCCGAATAGCCAAAGACATACTGAAAAAGAAAAATGTAATTGAAGGAATCACACTACCTGACTTCAAAACATACTACAAAGCTACAGTAGTGAAAACAGCATGGTATTGGCATAAGGAGAGACATACAGACCAATGGAATCGAATTGAAAGTTATGATATAGAACCTCATATATATAGCCATATAATATTCGATAAAGCTACCAAACCCTCTCACCTGGGAGAGAATGGCCTATTCAACAAATGGTGCCTGGAGAACTGGATATCCATATGTAGAAGAATGAAAGAGGATTACCATCTCACACCTTATACAAAGATCAACTCAAGATGGATCAAAGACCTAAATATAAGAGCCAAGACCATAAAGACCTTGGAAAGAAGTGTAGGGAAACATCTACAAGACCTTGTAATAGGAAATGGCTTCATGAACTTCACACCAAAAGCACGAGCAGCAAAAGAACAAATAGATAAATGGGACTTCCTCAAAATTAAAGCCTTCTGCACCTCAAAGGAGTTTTTCAAGAAAGTAAAAAGGGAACCTACACAGTGGGAGAAAATATTTGGCAACCATATATCCGATAAGAGACTTATAACTTGTATTTATAAAGAACTCCTATACCTTGAAAATAAAAAGATAAACAACCCATTTTAAAAATGGGAAAAGGATTTAAACAGACACTTCTCCAAAGAAGAAATACAAATGGCTAAAAAGCACATGAAAAAATGCTCCAAATCTCTAGCTATCAGGGAAATGAAAATCAAAACAACAATGAGATACCATCTTACTCCCATAGGATTGGCAGCTATGAAAAAAACAGAAGAATACAAGTGCTGGAGAGGATGTGAAGAAAGGGGAACACTCATCCACTGCTGGTGGGAATGCAGAAGGATCCAACCATTCTGGAGGACAGTTTGGCAGTTTCTCAAAAAACTAAACATAGATTTGCCATATGACCCAGCAATTCTACTGCTGGGTATATACCCAGTAGAACTAAAGGCAGGGACACAAACCGATATATGCACAACAATGTTCATAGCAGCATTGTTCACCATCGCCAAAAGTTGGAATCAACCCAAATGCCCATCAACAGATGAGTGGATCAATAAAATGTGGTATATACATACAATGGAATACTACTCGGCTTTAAGATCAAATACACTACAAACACACGTGATAACATGAATGAATCTTGAGAACCTTATGCTGAGTGAAGCAACCCAGGCACTGAAGGACAAATACTACATGACCTCAATGATATGAAATAAGCAAGCTGCCTCAGAGAGCTAGAGACTGGATGATAGGCTTACAGGAAATTGGGGGGTAGAGGAAGAATATAAGCTGACATCTACATGGGTGACATCTATGATAAGCTGGAGGTAAGTATGTGTACAAGGAAGGGATAAAATAGGACATAGGGTTACCTTTGGGTGGGGCTTTGGGGGTTTGAGGGGGGCTAGGGATGGGCGGATGGGTAATATTGCCCAAGAAATTGGGGGG
Source organism: Dasypus novemcinctus (assembly GCF_030445035.2). Lineage (NCBI taxonomy): Eukaryota > Metazoa > Chordata > Mammalia > Cingulata > Dasypodidae > Dasypus > Dasypus novemcinctus. The sequence continues at coordinate 63,085,138 of NC_080694.1, forward strand.
AGGGTGGGGCAACACACGAACATAGGAGATTGTCAGGTGTTGGTTGAGAGTATAATGCTGAGAAAACCTTTTCAAAATATAATTAGGAAAGTTACCTGTTTAAGATACTCAGAAGGGATAACCTGATGCAGGACAGACTCCTAGGGAATATGTGAAGGCTCATTTTGCCAGAGTGGATTATACCATTGGGTAGAGACCCATATAATGAGAGTGAAGGTAGACCCACAACCTGGGGAGGAGTAATGCCATCAAATAGAGGGAACTGTATCTCTCAAGAGAAATGATGGCTCCCAGGGCATTAGGGCAGTTGAGCGGGTCAGGCCCTCAACACTGTTGCAAGTATTTCTGAACGTGGCTCCTCAGGAAATGAAGATTGACTGTCACTGTGGGCCCCAAGGGGCGGAGGAAATAGATATTGAATAGATGGAACCAGAATAAATGTGAGGGAAAGGGAAGTGTTTCACAAGAGTACACAAGGATGGATATAAAACATGTAATATTACACCAAAAACATATAGGGGACGACAGACTAATAATGTAAACCATAATGTAAAACATAGGATAACTAAAAAATTTAGAAAACTGTATAGCCTAGAGTATAAACCACAATGTAAACACAAATGTTACCTTGTTTGGAAGCTATTGTCTCAATATCTGTACATCAGTTTCAGTAAATATGATATGAATAAGTTAAAAGATTATCTCTGTGGAAGGGAAAATTTTTTATAATGGATATGTGGGACTACTGTATATTGTATATATGAATTACTGTGATCTAAGGCTTTTGTGAAGAGAAGCTCAATAATTAGGGAAAAAAGAAAAGAAAATTTCCAAATCAATATATATTCTATATCTAACCTTTAAACTCATCGCTATATTCCATTTTACTATTAAGGGAACCTGACATTATATTGGGCTTCACTGTTCAGGAAGTTTTGGATCACAGAGTGGTTCAACAATGGTGGCAGAGGAATACTGGTATGGGATGTTATTGACAGGGGACATATGGTTGACAGGGAGTTATACAGGGCATGTGTCCAGGGAGCAAGGCAATGTTTGGATATACTCATAGTGGAAACAATTAAAAACAATAGCTGGGGGGGTACTGAGTTCATGGCGGGGTGGGGTGGGGGGCTCTGTCATGGTCCCTAGGGGAGCAGCGGCAGTCCCTCAAGTGCAACGGCAAGGACCAGGAAGAAATGAGGGTCCAACAGTGGCCCCCTGATACTAATGACTATGCTTGTGAGCCTATACGCCTGAAATAAGAACAAGGCCTAGAGCAGCACTGTGCCTAGGGGTTCCCTCCTGACAGCCTCCGTGTTACTCAAATGTGGCCAGTCTCAAAGCCAAACTCAGCATGTAAATGCACTGCCTTCCCCCCACCGTGGGACATGACACCCGGGGATGTGCCTCCCTGGCACTGAGGGATCACTACCAAGTACCAGCTGATGACATAACTAGAAAATGACCTTGAATTAAAGGTTCAACACAGACCAGCAGAATATCCCTGTCTATATATAATAACAGGAGTTAAAAATGCTGTTTGACCTAAAGTAAGGGGAAATGGAAAGAACAAATGAGTTTATATGGCTATGAGTCTCTAAAAAAAGAGTCTGGAGGTTGTCAAAAGGATTGTCCTTATGCACACCTGAGCAGAGTCCCAGAGACAGATAAAGTAGATACAACCCCAGGTATTGGTTCTTTCGAGGGCTAAAGAGACCCACAGGTTCTATGGTCATAGCAGATGGAGTTCACTGCCATGTCGGTTGGCTCTTCTTTGGAGCTGGTGTTTCTGCGTGATGGAACTGGACTCAGATGTGATCTCTTTTCACAAGCCTTTCATGCTACTTTACTGGAATTGTATTTGGTGCTGGGGTTTAAGATATATCTAGGGGATCTGAATCTCTGGACTGACAATATGATAGCCAGTCTCTGAGCCTCAACAGACTTCAGCTCCGACACTCTGATTTATTAGACTTACCCCACTCAGCTAACATGGAGTTGAAGAATGTCAACCACCACACCATGGAGCCTAGAGTGCCTACAACTGAAAGCAGGAGAATTGCATCCAGTATCCATGTGGAATCTAAGCTCCCTCTTGACATAGATGTGGAAGGGACACAACCAAGCCAAGGTCCACAGGAAGGAGGAATACAGTAAGGATTAGAGTGGACTTAATGATAGTCTATTCATGAACTATTGTGGTTAATAATCGAGAAAATGTGGCATTGGTGTGGAAAAAGTAGCCGTGGTGGCTGCTGGGGGCGGGGAATGGGAGGAAGAGATGAGATGTGGAGGCATTTTTGGGACTTGGAGTTGTCCTGAGTGGTGCTGCAGGGACAATTGACAATTGCCAGACATTCTATGGCCTCCCATGGCCCACTGGATGGAACATGGGAGAGCATGGGCTATGGTATGGACCACAGTCCATGGGGTGCAGCGATGCCCAGAGATGTACTCACCAGATGCAATGGATGTGTCATGATGATGGGGGAGAGTGTTACTGTGGGGGGAGTGGTGGGGTGAGGGCAGTGGGGGTGAATGGGGACCTCATATTTTTTTAATGTAATTATTTTTTAAAAAAAGAATAAATTGAGTATAATTTGAAAAAAAAAACCTGAAAAAAAAAAAAGATTTTCACTGGAATTGTATTGAATTTATAGATTCAGAAAGATTTGAAAAGATCCCAAATTCATAGGGGAGGATGAAGAGAAAGAAACGAATAAGACAATTTTGACAAAAAAAGAAAAGAAAACAGAATTGGTCTTGGCTAACCTGATAGAAAGATTTATTTTAAAATTATAGTAATTAAAATGGTAAGCTGCTCAGGAACAGACCCATAGAGGAATTAAACAATGTACGTAAGTACCTTACCCATGAGCGCGGGTAAGAAGGGACCCGGCACTATGCGGTGGCTGGGAGGGGAGGGACGGTCCAGGGATGGAAGCGAGAGGGAGGTGGACAGCCAATCGCAAGCGCCAGGAGAGACTGCACCAGAGCCCGGGCAGGGGCGCGACATCCCACGCGGGACCAGCACCCCGCGGCAGTGGGCGGCCTGGTCCTTGTCAGGGCACGCGGGGACGCAACGAGCTCGTTGGTCCGCACGCTCTGACCTGCACTGGACGCAACGACTCGCGCCCTGCCGGTTGCAGCAACGACTGCGAGGGCAGGCCGTTAGTCTCCCCAGAAACTCGGTTCAACCGTCAAACCTCAGTTCTGAGGTTGGAGTCGGAGGGACTAGATGGAGCCGGGAGGCAGTTTCATTGTGGACGTGGGAGTCTTGGGTGAGCGCTGGTTCGTCCCTGGAGCCCATCTGAAGTTTTGGGTCCTCGAGACCTGGGAGGCTGGCACTGGACTGACCCTCTAGCCACAGGCCAGGTGGGGGAAGTAGTAGCACCCGAGGACAGGTTTCTTGGGGGAGAAGACTTAGGGATGCATGAGACATGGCCTTCTTCATTTTGCAGGAGGAGAAACTGAGGCCCAAAGAAGGCAATTGGACCAATAGCAATGGGCATTTCTCTTTAGCAGGTAATATACACTGAAGGGCTTTGAAAGAATCCCGTTAATTCACAGAACTGGACCATCTGCTGAGTGCTCTTACATGGCCAGCACTTCTGTGTCTTAGGAAACATAATCTAAGAATTGTTTGATCATATCCTTGGCACTTTCTTTTTCTTCTTAAGTTTCATCCTTTATTATGCAATATATATTGATTATAGAAAAGTGTATTTTAAAAAGATGAAAGGCCAAAAAATAAGACAGGAAATCTACCACCCAGATATCACTACTACTAAAATTATTTTGCTGTTTAGTCTTCTAGACTTTTCATGTAAACTCCTATATGCAAATTATGTGGTAATTCCCTCACAATAACTTTGAACCAAGTATTACCTCCCATTTTTATTTTTATTTTTTTTATTTTTAGGAGGTACCTGGGATTGAACCTGGGACCTCTTACATGTGAAGAGATGCTCAACCACTGAGTTGCACCTGCTGCTACCCTTCCATTTTTCAGATGTCAGAAATGTGTTCACTAACGTTAAGTAACTTGACTAGATCATATAGATTGCAAGTGGTGATGCTTGGTGCTTTTGCGTACTTCTTTCTCTTTTGAGTAACTTTTGAATCTGACTCCCTCAACTATAAAGTTTGGAAGTTGATCTAGAATCTAGACTATAGAGAATCTATCATGTCCCTTTTTATTGTTCCTGCAAGAAACCTGTGTATTATGTTCTTAATGTCCTCCAGTGTTGAGTCCGGAAGAAGAAATTCTTGGAACAAAGGGGCTGCCAGTCAAGACAGACCAAAAATTTAAAGCAAAGTGTTCCAAAAGAAAATTGCAGAAGGCAATGAAGGTTGACTTTCAGGTTTCTTACGGGGGCCACGGAGAGGAGCATGATGCTGTTTTCAGGCGCAGGAATCCAGAAGAGTGGGCAGGCCTCCTGCTTGGTCTTAGGGTGTCCATCAAGTTAGTGACTTCCAATTTCCCCCACACCATGGTCTCAACAGGTTTTATATCTCCTTCTCTCCACTACAGGCTGCCTCAAGAGTGTGCAATCCTCCCTTCTTTTCTTCTGGGAATCCCCTTAGTCATTCTCTTTTCACCCTTTTCTTGGTTCTTGTTTTAGCAATAAGCTGAATTAACCATTCCGTTGAATAGAAAGTCCGCGATGATAAATCTGAGCCAGTAACAGCCAAGACGCTCTTTAGTAGGAAGGAATGGTTCAGTAGAAGAGTTGGGAGGAGGGCAAGCATGGAAGGCAAGAGGGGCTTGAGGACAAGAAACTTAGTACGGAAACAGCTACTAGAAAGCTTAACTCCGGAGGAAGTGACTGCGGCAGAGTCATCTGGCAGAAGACTCCCCTTCAGTCCTTCGACATAGGGGTATATGGAATATATGAGGTGCCTTTGGCTCGATGGCACTCATCCAAGGTCTTTTTTATGTCTATCCTCAGCACTGCTTTTGCAGAATGACTTGGTTAGCACTTAATAAAAAAGTGTTGAATGGATGTTTTATTATAAAAATTTAGAAAAATTAGAAAATAATGCTAATTTTTTGTATCAGACTTTTAATTGGAAAGGTAAAGGTATCTTTCTCAGTTCAGAGTATTTCTTTGTGATTTCTACCAACATGGTGAGTAAATTTGTGTGTTCTAAGAGTCAGTACAGTGGGATTTTATTGGAACCACAGGTCTGTAAGATCAGAAAAATTTTTAATGAGCAGGCCTGATATATAAGCAGCTCAATCAATTTCTTTGCTACATAAATCTGTTACTTGTTAATGAAGTGCAAGAACAGTCAAGAACCTATCAGAATGACTTTTGGGACAGTTTCTCCTGGTAACATGAAAAATAATCTCTCAATTCTTAATATGCTTTTTGTTGTGCCTCCTGATATTTTGTCAGTAAAAGCTTATATTGGCTACAGGATTATTTTAATATCAGATTCTCACCTAAAAACTTAAAAATTGGCTAAAAATCAAAGTAACTTTTTTTGAATACTGTGTAAGTTTTCCCTATTAACCTATATAGCCTGCACCTATTTAAATACATTTGAGGAAAAAACCATTATGATACTGGCACATTATCAGAAGATAATCAGTAAAACATACCCATGATGATCAAGTTTCATCAAATTAGAATTTTGAGTTCTTTATAAAAGTCAGATTGGATGTGATTTTTTTCAAATTATTTTACATGTTATGTCTAGAATCATTTCTCATAAACTATTAGAATTTCAACTTTCTTTTAAAGTCTTAGTTTTCATCATTTAGAATTGGAAAAGGAGTGGACTTAAAATATAATTTAAACAAATGAGTTGAGACAATACTGTTCTCATGCCAGATGTACAATCTGAATATCTCTAAGTACTATATTACTGTTACTGCCTTCTGTATGAAAGGTTGCAGGAAATTGCTTACTAAATTAACCCTGAAATGCCCTACTTCGATACCCTGATGGCCTGCAAGAGTTAATGAACAACGAGCCTTAATTAAAACCCTCTCAAGTCACCTCTGCTCTCTTTTTTGTTTGGTAATCAATACTGTGGGGGAAAAGATTTCCTATGTGACAATATTTTAGGTTGATCTAAGTCTTCTTTTGTATTCTCTTCTGACATGTGGAAACACCTTTAATTTTTCAAATGTTTTTTTTTCTTCTTCAAATCTAAATTTAGATTTCACATGTAGCCTCCAAGCCACAAATCATATTCAGACTTTGAGGCTTTGGATCCTCGTTCGACTAACAGCCCAGGAAGGAGGAAAGAGGGCAGCTTGCATAGAAGCAGGGCAACCCCAGCAGCGGGGAGAACTTAGCGCTCCTCACAGCAGGTGCAGCAGCGACTTCCGGATGGCCCAGAGAGCCAACTGGACAAAGCAAACGTGACTGTCCACTGATTTGGATCTTAAGCTGGATAAGGCTGCGATCTCCAGAAAAGGACCTCAAACAGTGGATCTGACCTCCATTAGTTCCATTTGCTTCGGTCTTTCCAAAAAGCCACACTACCTAAGAATTTTCAGCAGGCAGAGTTTACCCTACACTAAATAAGTCTGTCAGGTCACTACGATAAGTTCTCACTTCTCTTTTCTTTGAAATGAAAACCTATGCTTAAATAAGCAATTTCCACAGTGCACAGAACACTGGACTGGGAGTCAGAATCCCTGGGTTTGACTTTAACTGTGGATTTCTGTCATTTAGATATGCAAATCACTTAATTCCTCTAAGCCTCAAATATTTTATTCCAGTTTGTATTCTGTGATTCTTTTGAATTATCCAAAGCACCTTGGATAGTGTTTGGCAGTCCTCGAGAAAAATACTGGTAGACTGAAAATTACTTTAGAGGGTTGTTAATTGGCTGGTATATTGCCAAACCTGATCTTGAATTTTAACTATTAGCAAGAACCGATATATTTGATTCAGATGGTCTTAATGAACTTGGAGGCTAGATTACCTTATTTTAACCAGGTGAACTCTGTTTACAATACTTGTGTGTAATAGAGAAAAATTTGAGTTGTGACCAACTTCTACTAGATATGAATTCTTTCAGTGGTTCATCAGATATTGATTGCACATCTACCATTTGTCACTGCGCTGCACAAATGATATGAAAATATGACCATGATGCCTTATCTGTTCTTAAGGTAGTAGTTCAGAATCTAGTGGAGATGCCAGGCTAAGCAGGGTTGGCATATTATCTTATTTGATCTTCACAACAATCCTGTGAAGTACGTGCTATTGCCATCTCCTTCCTGATGAGGAAACTGAGGCACCAGGGGTTAGGTGCGAAATTGTAACTTGTGACATATAGATTCATACCCAAAGCCTGGGCTGTGAGAGGGAATTAGCCCTTACCACTCATTCCAGATGTTCTAAATGTCTACCAATGACACAACGATTCCCTGATCCTTTCCTAAAATCACATAGAAGATAGAAGGTCAGATCAACTGCTCACAACTCCTCTACAGTGGGAAATAGAAGCAATGTTTGCTGTTTGAGCAGTTATATCAGATATTTATAATGAAGAATGAAATGTAATTACTCCACTAGAATGAAAATAATTACTACCCACCACCCACACTGCAAATTTTGTCAGGCCTCTCTTAAAGCATTTTTTACTCTGCAGTTTTTGCCTTCACTGCTGGTTCTTGTCTCTCACCTTCTGTATGGAATATCCTTGGCCATTTTTCTTCTCACCACACTTTTTTAAAAAATCCTATTTGCATTCCTATACTTTTATAGGAATTTTATTTTCTTGTAAAAAATGAATGCAAGATATCGTTTTGAAAACTCAAGAGAAATTTTCCATCATATGTGAACAAGGCCATTTAGTTATGCAAGTCTTCTAATATATATTACCTTGAATGAGATTTTCTGAGTAGCAAAAAAAAAAAGGTATTAAAAATGAAAGTAGAAATAGGAATAGGAATCTGTATTACAAACTGAGGAGAAGAAAAACAAAAACAAAACAAAATAAGTCATCCAACTATTAGAATAGGACCATAAAAGCCATCCAGAAATGTATCCTCCACTTGAGAAAGATGTCGAAGCTGCAAAGCAGTGTAATAACTGAAAGATCCAAGCTACTCTGAGTGACCACTGGAACTGAGTAGGGATTCAAAGAAATATAAAACCATAACAGATCAATGTAGAGTCTTTGGTCCTAAAGGAACTTTTCAAACTCTGCTTCATTTTTGTTATGTATTGGGTATGAATTATGTATTGGGTATGAATTTAGTAAAAACGATCTTTGTTATATCCTGTTTTGACAGTTGGTTAAATAAAGTTTTGGTCTAAGATACTGTGCTGGGAAATATGTCATATTTCCTATCTCCTACTGCAAAAGCTTTGGGCACTGTACCCTGGTTTGCCAGATTAGGGTCTGGGAAAGAGAGGAGAAGTCATATGATGTCTTAAGGCTTCACCTAGCTCTTCAGCCCTTACTGCCAGCTGAAATTCCTACTTGCTGCTGTTTGAGGTTGCTTAAGGCAAAGGGGAGCCGATGAGGCTGGGAGCAGCCAGGGGAACATGCCTGTCGCTGTCTGGTGGAGGCTTCCAGAGCCCCATTTCTTCCTGCCCCAGATCGATGCTGCTCTATGCTGGTTGCAGAAGAGAAGGACTGCCACTGAGAACATGGGTATGTCTCCCTCCCTTTGAATCTTGGCTGGGTTCGTGACTGTTTCAGCCAGGGTAGTGTGATAGAAGTGACAGTGAAATCTGAGGCTAGGCTGTGCTTTTGGAGTTCTGAGCCACCATATTGAAGGAGTGGCTGGTGACCGAACTGTGACCCCCCAGGCAGAGATTTCGGAGCCAATGAATAGCATAAGGGATCAGGAGCCAGCCAATAGGATAAGAGTTTTCAACTAATAGACACCATTACCTTAATTAACAAACAGCCAATCAACACCTCCCATAAACAGCCAATCAGTACCTCCCAGTTAGGATACCCTATTTACATAAAATGCTAATCTAGTCTTCACACCCTAACCAATGCCCTAGCGGGGAACCAGAGATTGACCAATCAGAGCACCAGAACTAGGGGCTCCATGCCTGGGGGGTGACCCAGTGAACCTATATCAAGCACAGACCCAATGTTCTAGGCTTGCTTTCCATCTTCTCCTTAGCCGGAGGAGCATAAAACTGTGACACCTGAGCTGAGATGAGCCATGCTTCCATCCTCGCCCCGGGGGGCACTTCCACTGGTGCCTCAGCCAGGCCTGTGCCTTGGCCAGGCTTGAGCTGTAACACCAGAGGGTGTGTCCATCACTGCCCTGACCAGGTTTGAGCTGCAACACTGACCTGTAAGTAAACACTTGACTTTACTGAGGTCGTGTTTCTTCATTCTGCAGTCGCCTGAACTGAAGCATTTACTGATCTCTGCCTCAGCCCCTGGACTGTGAGCTCCTTGAGGGCAAAAACCATTCTTACTTACCTTTGCAGTCCAGCATTGTTCCTGGCAAGTGAGGGCTCTCAGTCATTTTGATGTGTAAATAAACTGCTTTTGTTGATTGAGAAGAATAGTAAATGAATTTTTTTATTCTTATTTTTTTTAATTCTGAAATTTTCTGCCTTTTAATGTGCCATGAAGTATTGGGTATTATAGAGCTTGTAGACGCTTCAAAGAGAAATATAACACAAGCCCCATAAATGCAAAAACTTATCTGCAGAAATACTTATACAGCTTTCCTATCAGAAAAATGTTGAAAATCAACTTTTTAAACACTGAATTAAATGTGTTAATATAAACACTAATGGATTTTCCTGAAACTGTACAATAATGAATATAGCTTCTAAAAGTTAGGATATTGTGTGGAAATATTGCCTGTGTAGCTTTACCATCATTTCTTCAACCCCTCCCTATGCAGTCTGGGCATATCAACATGTGGGGGCATAAAGGACTGACTTTGGTGTGTGAAGGGGTGGTTTAGGGTTAACGGTGAATGTCTGAAAGACTGGCTCCCCCAAAACTCATTTACAAGGTTAAAGAGCACCTGGGGAAGAACTGAAACATGGTATGCCCACCTGGTTAAAATTTAAACAAAACAAGCTTTAAGATTGTAAGTACTATTAAATCCCATTTTAGGACTCTCCTGTATGTAATCAAATATGCCAAAAAAAGAAGTGCTTTGGATAGCTTTTAAGTATAAAATATATCCTCTGTCCTCTTGTTTTTATTATTTTAGTGCTTTTTTAAGTATGGGGATGTTCCCCAAATAGTCTGTGCAGACCCATTGCCCCCGGGATTACATTATCTCTGCTTTGGCTGTCACTTATGTATGTTTTTTACCTAAGATAGAGAATTGTGTTCAATTTATCTTAAATCATTTAATTTTCTTGATATTCAACATTGTTAAAGACTACATTGTGCATGATCTTCTGCCAGCAAGACTTGTAATGGAATTCATTCACTGGGAGTAAAAGTTGAAATTTGGGTCTTTGTGTATTATTTGAGTGTGTCCTTTGTTTCTTTCTTGTTTTTGTTTTTTTAATTTTTAAACAAATTTTATTAATACATATTAATAAAGCATGCAATTCATCCAAAGTGTACAATAGAGGGTATCTGGTATAATCACATAGTTGTGCGTTCACTTTAGTCATTATTAAAGCATTTTCATTATTTCAATAATAAAAAAAACAAAATTCCTCGCTTCTCCATCTCTGTTTCCCCTGCTGTACATAGCTGTTATTTCTGGCTGTTCTTGCACAACTATTTATTAAACAGTTTTATTGATGTATATTCAGACTACCATATGATCTATCCAAAGTGTATAATTAATGGCTTTTTTTTTTTAGCTCTTAGAAAGTCCTTTATTATGAAATTGTAAAATAAATAGAAAAATAGTTTGAAAGAAATTTCAAATTTTAAAAGAGAGTGCAAGGCCAGGTCAGCTTTAATATAATCAATTATAAAAAATAGCATAGCAACAAAAATAAATGTAAATAATTAATAGAAATTTTAACAATTCTAATTTCTAAATTACAGTTCTAACTATTGGACATAATCTCTAAGAATGAAATAAATTATTGGTTTAGTTATTTAATTTCCATTCAGACCATAATTCCTTCTAAATAATCAAATTCTTATTTGGGAATTCTTCATATCTTAATGGAATGAATTATAGCAGATACCAACTTGTCAAATTATAATTTTATGAGGCAGAAAAACTCAAAATATTGTCCAACAATCGTCTTACTAAATCATTACTGATCCTGATAGATTATTTTAAAGAGTATGAATAAGAGAGGGTTAAAGAAAAATGAAGTATCCAAAAATATATCACTTCTCCAGCTCTCCTCAATTGAAAGCAAGTGTTTATTTTGTATGAAAAAAATTACAGAATACTGATCACAGGAACGATTTGCCATTAGTACTGAGTAATTATTGTTCATATACCATAATATTATTTTGCATTTATCTGGTCTTCTCCGGATCTTTTTTGGTTACTATTTGCACGGGATACCTTTTTCTAACCTTTCACTTTGAACCGGGTTGTATCCTTACATCTGAGATGGATCTCTTGTAAACAACATATAGTTGGCTCATACTTTTTTATCCATTCTATCAGTCTATGTCTTTTGATTAGGGAGTTCAATCCATTAACATTCAGTGTTATTACTGTAAAGGCATTACTTACTTGATCCATTTTGTGTTTCAGCTCTCTGTTGTCTTATCATTCTATTGTTTGTCTTCTTATCCTTTGGTTTACCCTTCCTAACAAGCTTCATTTCTACTCTTCTCCAAATCTCTTGCCCTTGTTTTTTCCTTTTAGGCTACAGCACCCCCTTTAGTGTTTCTTGCAAATCTAGACTTGTGGTAACATATTCTATCAGTTTTTACTTGTCTGTGAAGTCTTTGAACTCATCCTCATTGTTGAAGGACATCTTTGCTGGATACAGATTTCTTGGCAGTTTTTCTCTTTCAGTACCTTAAATACATCGTACCACTTTCTTCTCTCCTCCATGGTTTCTGATGAGAGGTCTGCACTTAACTTTATCAAGTTTCCCTTGTATGTCAGGCTTTACTTTTCTCTTGCTGCTTTCAGAATCCTTTTTTTATCTCTGATATTTGTCATTCTGAATAGTAGGTGTCTCGGGGTAAGTCTGTTCATATTTAGTCTGTTTGGAGTGTGTTGTTCTTATATATTGATATTTATGTCCTTCAGAAGGGGATATTTTCAGTCATTAATTCCTCAGATATTCTTTCTGCCCCTTTTCCACTCCCTTCTCCTTCTGGGACACCAAAAATACAAATGTTTGTGCGTTTCACATTGTCATTCTATTCCCTGAGACTGTTCCATTTTTTCCCATTCTCTTCTCTTTCTCTTCTTCTTTCTTTTCCAGTTCAGATGTTCTGTTTTAGAAATCACTAATTCTGTCTTCAGGATTAAAATCTGCTCTTCTGTGCCTCTAATGTACTTTCAATCTCATCCATCATATCTTTCATTCCCATCAGGTCTGCTGCTTTTCTTTGCAGGCTTTCAAAACGTTCTTTTTGCTCTCCCAGTGTCGTCGTTGTCTTTTTTTTTTTCCTATCTGGTTTCGTCATCATCTTGCTGGTACATCACTTTGCTACACGAGGTCCTATGCCTCTCTGTGCCATGCGGGGACCTGTGCCTTACCACGCAGGTCTGGGATTTCTTTTTTCTTTTTTTTGCCAGGAGGTCCCAGAGATTGAACCCAGGTTATCCATATGGTAAATGGGAGCTCAATTGCTTGAGCTACAGCATCTTCTCTTAATATTCTTTATTTTTTAGTCATACTTTCTTTAAATTATTTGAAGTGATTTAGGAGAGTTGTGTGATTATCACTGATTAATTGTGTTAAATCCTGTATCTCTTCAGGATATTTGATTTTTTCTTTTGTCTGGGCCATCTCTTCCTGTTTCCTGGTATGTCTTGTAATTTTTCCTGATGTCTAGGCATCTGAATATGTTGGTGAATTTACTCTGATGGCTAATTTCTCTCTCTTGCCTATTTTTTTTTTTTCTCCACAGCTCTTCTTTGATATTTGGTTTAACTTTTTCTCAGTCTTTCAAATTTCCTAGCTTTAAGTTTTCAAAATTGAGCCAGGGACTTACTACCAAGATGCAGATTTTATCCCAGGTGTTCGATGAAGACAGTGCAGCTTTTGTCCATGCAATTTCCAGACTAGCAGAGGTCAGTAGTCAGCACAGCTTTCCTCGGAGGTATTTCAGTCTCAACTTTCTTGTGATACTGTGTTGAATCTCCATATTAGAGATTCAATGTGGGCTGCTGGCTAAATTCTATGAAAATCACCCCAGAATCCCCTCCCTTTGCCCTTGAAACAGCTGACAGGGAGGAAGATGTCTGTTCCCCTCTCAGCTGGCTATGGTGAGTCAGGGGTTTTACCCCAGCTTAATATCTTGGAGGTGGGGGGAACCCTTCCTGGCCACCATGGGGGCTTGGTAATTCATATTTGTCATTTTGGCTTGTCTCTCTGCCCCTCATCCTCCTGGGAGTCGTGTAACACTGTCCTGGTCTGCTGACCCCCAAAGCAGGTCCCTCACACAGTTTTGGCTCTATCTCCATTGTTTCTGTGAGAGCATTCAACTCTGCCTGTTAGTCAATCACCACCTTCCCACAATCCTCCAGGTCCTTTGTTTTTAATTTTTTAAAAATGTACATCTGACTTGAGTGCAGCGAAATTGGAGGTGTTAAAAATGTCTGGCTTTCCTCCTATAGCAGGCATGTCTTAGAGGACCTGAAGGTGGTATCAATGTTTTCCTATCTCTTCATTCCAGTTTTCATTGCAGTTTCTGCTCCCACCAAAAATACCCCAGGTTCTTTAAAATGTTGCCTTTGATGCACTTTCTCATTATAGCTCCTATCTTGTTCTCCGTGCCTTTGTTATCCACTGTCAGTCCATCGAACACCCTCTCAATTCTTTGACGTCCCTGCAATCTTTGGAAGACATTGTTGGTTGTCACCCCAACAGCAATTCCTCCTTCTTTGCTAAAAAGGATTTTTGGCTAAGCTGTTGGGTAGCAATGCATTCACAGAAGGTGGCCCCTCTCCAGGGGATGCATTATGACTGCTTGAATCAGTCATGGTAATCACCTTCCCTTTTGCCAAGAAATGGTTTAGGATTGGGTGTGTGGTCCAGAAAAAATAAACTGCTTGAAGGGTACTGGGGAATCTTTTCTTCCTCAAAAAGACACATTAAAAAAAAAAAAAAAAACCCACTCCCTTTTCTCATTTAGCCAAGATTTTATGAAAAGTATGATGTTTGGAGGTGACAACTTCGATGAGCTCTTGAAGAGAAAGCCAAAAACATTGTAAAACTGTTGCAGAGACCCAACTTCATTGAAATTAAGTAGCCTTGGAATCACTTGCCTCTGGACTTTTGTTGTGTGAGATAACTAGCAGAAATATTTAGATTTATTGAGCATTTTTGTCAACTATTCTGTAACTTGACACAGACAGCATCGTTTTAGTTGATAGGTCTTCTATTATCAGTTCCTCCATTTCACTTCAGCCAATACTCCTGTGGTAAAGTCGTGGTTACCTGAAGTTAGGTCTTGCTTTCTTGAACTGAGAAATATATCTTGCCATAACTTCCAGAATTGTGTGGGAGAGAGTGTAAACTACAATTTAAACTATAATCCATGCTTAGGGACAATGCTCCAAAATGTGTTCATCAATTGCAATTGCAACTAATGAAGGATGTTATAAATGTGGGAAAATGTGGGCTGTGTGGGGAACAGGGCATATGGGAATTCATATATATATATATATATATATATATATGTTTTTTTAAAAGACCTGACTTTTTTAAGATTTATTTATATTCCCCCCTTGTGGCTTGCTTGCTGTCTGTTCTCTGTGTCCATTCACTGTGTGTTCTTCTGTGTCTGCTGGTCTCCCTTGTTGCGTAGTCTTGCTGCTCCAGTTCTCCATGTGCATGGGCCCTCAGCTCTCTGCGGGCGTGGGCCAGCTTGCCTTCACAAAGAGGCCCTGGGACGTGAACCCAGGGCCTCCCATATGATAGATGGGAACCCAATGAATTGAGCCACAGTTGCTTCCAAAATTCCCTATATTTTTAAATGTAATATTTGTGTAATCTAAATATCTTAAGAAAAAAAATCCAGTGCACTTTCACTCATTTGTAGACTCATGAATGCAGAGTCTAGTAGTGACCAATATTTAAGGAGTTATAGACCCTTCTCTTAGCTTCAGGAGAGGAAAATTTCCATTGTTAATCTGACCTGAATACTTTTTTAAAAGATTTTTAAATTTATTTCTCTCCCTTCCCTCTCCCCCCCGGATCCACCCCATTTTCTGCTCTCTGTGACCATTCACTGTATGTTCTTCTGCGTCCACTTGTATTCTTCTCGGCAGCACTGGATATCTGTGTCTCTTTTTGTTGCATCATCTTACTGCACCAGCTCTCTGTGTGTGTGGCACCACTCCTGGGCAGGCTGCACATTTTTCACACTGGGCGACTCTCCATATGGGGCACACTCCTTGCGCGTGGGGCTCCCCTATGCAGGGGACACCCCTGTGTGGCAGGGCATTCCTTGCACACATCAGCACTGCCCGTGGGCCAGCTTACCACATGGGTTGGGAGGCCTTGGGTTTGAACCCTGGACCTTCTATGTGGTAGGCGGATACTCTATCAGTTAAGCCAAATCTGCTTCCCTGACCGGAATACTTTTATTTAAAACAGAGAGAAAGAAAGTGTGTGTGTGTGTAGATTATTGTACCCCAACCAGCCAATGCAATATATTCACCACACACCTTCAGAAAAAAGAAAATCAAAACTCTATTTACATGTAACCTAAAAAAAAAAACTGCTGCAAAAAAAATATAAAGGAGATGTTGCCTGCTAATGACATTGAAATATTAATAGTTCTACTAACAACTAAGTTCAACCAGCAAAAAGGTGGCATATCGTAAGAACTTCATCATTTTGTGGATGAGAAACCAAGGCCACACAGTTAGAAAGTGCAGAGCATGTCACTTCTTTACCATTCTGCCCTTGGTCATCCATCTGGATGGTCTCACAGGAATAATTATGAGGTTCTTTGAGTTATCATGGGTTTGGTGACACTGGCAATTGCAAGCAAACTGTCTTATGCTGATTTTCATAGTGACAGTCTTATAGCAAAACTGCAGAACAATTTTACATGCTCCAATGCTGAGAAAAATTGTGAAAATGATCTCCAGATCATAAGGCTTTACTTTTTTCCTAGTTTTCATACTTATTCTATGATATTTAGTAAGAATTATTAACATATTCAAGAGTTAGACAATGCGTTCTGTACTTGCAAGTATTAGCCTAGAGAAGCAGTGATTTATGGTAAAAGAAATATCATTACAATGCAGATTTTACAGAAAATGGCAATATGTAGATGTCACTCTTAAAAAGAAAGTCAGGGGGAGAAGGTGAAGCTCAGTGGTTAAGCGCCTGCTTGCAGTTGTAGGCACTCTTGGCTCCCTGGTATGGTAGTTGACCTTCTTCACCTCCCTGTCAGCTGGCCAGAGTAAGTCCAATAAACCATAGGGTAGAAGTTTCAAGTCTGCTGAGGCTCAGGGCCTGACTGTCACATGGATAATCCAGAGATTCAGGTTTCCTGAGTATACACCAACCCAAACTCCAACCATGGTTCCTGTAAAAGTAACAGAAGAGGCATATGTAGAAAGGTCATATCTGAGTCCAACTCCATCACACTCAGGAACACAAATTCCAAGGCAGGGCCAACTGACATGGCCGTGAACTCCAGAGCCATCTCCCATGACCATAGAACCTGTGGGTCTCTGTAACTCTCAGGAGAACCAGTACCTGGGTTTCCATCTACTTTGGCTGTCCGGTACCCTGCTGAGGCGTGTGTAAACATCACCCCTCTGATGACCTCCTGACTCTTTTTTGGAGACTCATAGACATATAAAGTTGTGATGAAAGTATTATAGTCTACTCTTCACTTCCCCAAAAGCTAAAGTGATAATAAATTAGAATAAATTGTGATAAAAGATAATTTACTTAAATAAAATTCCATTTGATGGGAAAGATGGCTGACACAGTTCATTTCTTTTTCTTAAGACCATCTATGAGGCCATATTACAAATATATTGAGTCATATGGTAATATGCTGGGAAGAAATTCTTATAATCACTTATAACTCTTGGATTGCATATTTTTACTTCACACACAAAAAATAGATTTTCACAACTATACTATTTCCAAGTTTTAGATATAATGCTTTGAATGAAATTGTAGTGTGTTAGGGATGGTGATGGGCCAAGTATAGGTAAGAAAGATAGAAGTGATATTGCAAAAAAAATTTTTTTGACGATTGCTTCTAAATTTTTTTCTTTTGCTAAGAACCCCTCATCCTTCATTGAGTTAACTGCCCCATGAGGGCCTCGTCTCTTTGATCTCTCAGGAGGACTCATTATCTCAGATAGGAAATCCTTGAGAGCATTAAATTCTCTAGGTATTTCTCCCTAGTTTCCATAAGAAAAATGTTAGGCTCAGAAATAGTGGTACAAGCTAATAAATGAATCTCACAAAGTGCAAGAAGCAACTCTCAGGGGAATGGTTCATCTGACAGTGCCAAGAAGTTTGTTGGAATACAGTATGAGCATTGATTAATTTTGACTGCTCATATATGTATTCCAATATCTGTTGATAAAAAAATCACTGTATATCATTTGTTTCTAAATTAGATGACAATATTATCATTGTTTCTAGCTAATATATTGCATAATCATCAGCATAATTAGTGGTATTAAGATTACATTTTATGACTTTTAAATATAATGTTTATATTTAAAAATTAATATTTGATGAATGACCAGATATTTTCCACTTTTATTTTGACAGAAATGTCTGGAAGCCATCATTGAAGTTAATAGACTATAGGCTATAAATAATAATAATTATGATCATTAAAATTTAGATTAATATTTAAGTGTGAAAAGCACCTTCATGAGTTATATTTCATATAACTTATGGATCAAAATATCTGACTGTAGAAGTGAAATGTGTGATTCGTCTCCTTTAAAAGTTTTTGGTAGCTAAATATAGAAAATATGCTTTTGAGATGCAGATGTTTCTATTTTGTTCACTGTAAAATGATCTGAAATAGAGCATGCATACTGTTGTCTTTTTTAGAATTAATTTATACTAATGACTTAGTTTAAGTCATTTGTCAGTCAGATGAATAGTAACTGTTGTGAGATAATTTTAATGATTTTTGCACCAAACTGGGCAAATGAAAATTAAATTGTCTTCATAATTTGGGGCTGGTTTTGATTTTGTATTAACTTTAAAAATCAAAACCAATCTTTTCCTTCCTTCATTTGCTCTCCTCCTCTTGATATATACTGTATTAAATAGAAAATACTCAAGTTAAGCTTTATTTTTGTGGACTGTACAATTGCATAGAAAATCTAATGTAAAAGTTTGGTAAAGAATATGCTTAGCACTGCATGCACTAAGTATAGCAGAGGACATATATCCCAACAGGAAACCAAGGCCCACGTAGTTGGTGGAACCACTCTCCCTTGATTCTAGGTTCTGAATTCCGAGTTTGAGGTAGATGCTTTCCATCCTTTACGCTTCTGGTCTTCATGTTGAAAATAGTTAGGAAGATTTGGTGCTCCCTCTTGGGTGAATCTGTATGCTATATGTGTGCATGTGTGTGTACACGCGGTGGGAAAAGCCATATTTCTTCTGGGACCATACACTCTCCAAGCCTTTGTTAGGGATAATTAGTTAAGGGAATTTGGCGTGGGGGAAGTTTTACTCCACAGGGTGGAGCAGAAAAGGAAATAACCAATCGTACATCAACTCTGAAACCCATAAAAAGTTCTTCCTTTTCAAACTTGAATCCTTTGATCTTTAAGTGCTAAGGGTAATTCAGAGAAACCCCCACCTTCCCCCATGCTGCTCCTTGTCTGGAGCTGGGAGGTGGGGTATGTGGATGTTTGGGGCCCTCAAACATCTGGTATGACTGTTGTTTGCTCATCAACACTCTCTTCATTGATCCAGATTCACCTCTGTGGGGCCCTCTTGTCTCTTTATCTTCTGTCCTTTCTCATAGATTTCCTAAATGTCATTTTTATCCTCTCGTTGCCTTTACTCTGATCACCCCACTTGGACTTCTAAGTGAAGTTACAAGAAAGAGAAGGAAACGCGGACATGGCATTTCTGAGGTTGCAGTCAAATTGGGTGAGTTAAAGCTCCTGTGTAGGCAGAAATGTGCCTTAGAATTCTAAATTAGCCAATCATCTATTTTTTTTAAGAACCTAGGCTATTGCTGAATCATGGGCAATTAAACTGATTACACCAATACTTCTCAGTCTACATGTCTATATACTTTACCTAGGCTTGACTAATTTTAAAGGTTGTGTTTTAATATCACTCATTCTATAACAAAGCTGTAGAACTCAACAATTCAAAACATGAATTTAGAGAGTAGTGAAATCTACTGAATTGGAAAATCTTAAGAATAAAAATACTGATTATAGGCCTGCATCAAAAGAGAGCACCTTGAATAACAAGCTCTAACTGGGAGTGCTGATTACTGACACAGGGATTTTGAACCGCAACTTGGAGAGTCAATGAAAGAAGCTTTTAAAATGGTCTCCTGAGTTTCCTACAGCTTTGCCTTGACCTCATCTTCCATTTGGCAAAAGGCGAGTGATTTGTCTAACTATGAAGCGCCCACCCATCTCTTAATCCTGGGACTTGAAAAGCCATTTCTCCAACACTTCTAAGCAGTAAATCCCTATTCTGGCTTTTTGTAAATCAAATTAGATAATAGTTAATATTGGGGCATTATTTGATTAATTTTTAAAACAATTCTTGTGAAATGTAAATTACCCCAGTCAAGATTTCAGAAGACATAAAGATGGACAAATTAGTCTTGCTTTCCAGAGCATGAAAACACTTAAATGCCATAGCCACACATTGGACCGCTACAATTAAATAATTAATGTTAATGACCCTTGTGAGGAAACTGTCATATCGCTGTGTTTAGAAGTTAAATAAGGACAAACACACTCACATGCCATTTAGAATAATCATCTTGGCAATCAAGGGAATTGGTCATTAGTTATGTAAAGTGCAGTCTCTGGCAGAGATGCAAGAATGCAGTCCGCATAAAGAGAAGATTTGGTACAGAAGAGAAGTGACTGAACACTGATGTAATAAAATGAGGAGAAAGGCAGACAGTGAATGGATGTTTTAAGCACCAGGAAAACTTTGAATCAGAAAGAAATTCATGAGACAATCCGGGTTGGGTGATCTCATGCTTTGTGAGTCCTTTGGTTGATCTGAGAAACGAGAAAAATAAAACAACTTGGATTTGTGCTCCACATTAGGGTTAATAAACAATCACAGACATCCTTAAAATCCTGCATGTGTTGACTCTGAAATGAGACTGTCAGAGGTGTTGTCACTCCCCTGTCAGTCACTGCCCTGCACTCCTTTCAGTAGGGCCAGATGATGCCAGACTTAGGCTCATTCTGACAGTTTCTGGACCCAATGTACTCAGTAGCAACATATCCTACTAGGCAAATTAACTTCTTCTTTTCCAAATTAAAAAGACTGTGATCAAAGATACATGTCTATATCTTTGCTTGTAATACCACGATGGCTATTTGCCTTAATCAACTTATAAGTAATAATACTCTTTATATTAAACTTTGAGCTGCAGTCTCAATTTTACAACTTATTTAATTTCTTTATATGCAGATTCAGTACAACTATGGTGCTGCCTAACTCTACAATTAGAGTTACAATTAATTGAGTGGTCTCTGGAATGAAACTGCAGTCTTGGTTCCACTCTCTTGGCTCAGTGGCTTATTCTGTAATAGAGAATAAGGGGGAAACAAAGAAAAAAAAAAATAGAATAAGGAGACTGCCAGCCTCCTGGGGCTGCTCTGAGAAGGAAATGAGGTAAAGTACATCAAACTGCTAACATTGGTACCCAGCGCATGACAAATTCATAAATATTAATCACATTAATATTTAAGTGACTTTAATTCTTACAGTTACTTAATATTTTCTCTTTTAAATGCTGAGATATTTAAAACATGTAGAAATGTACAGACTAATAGAAAAAAGCACACACACATACCCCATTCAGACACCATCATTTAGAATTAATAGATATTCTTTTATGGTGATACTTCTTTCCAGCTATTTTTAAAGAAATAAAACATAG
This sequence comes from Dasypus novemcinctus, assembly GCF_030445035.2. Taxonomy (NCBI): domain Eukaryota; kingdom Metazoa; phylum Chordata; class Mammalia; order Cingulata; family Dasypodidae; genus Dasypus; species Dasypus novemcinctus. Next base: position 63,106,324 of record NC_080694.1, read on the forward strand.
ATATCGAGAAAATTCCAGTTTTCGATCCAATTTCCTCTCCAGAGGCAACCACTGTCATCATTTGGTATTTATCTTCTCAGTTCATTTTAACTTGTATATACATGTGTCTTCTTTTTTAACCATTATGTAATATCACTTTTTAAAATTTCCATTTTTCCATTGATAATATGTGATGGCCTCAGTTATTAAATTTGGGGGTTGTCCATCTGCCTAGATGTATATTGCATATCATCATTTATCACATCCAGTCATCACCGCTAAAGAGGCTTGTTGTAGCCTCTGCAGTGATGACATTGACAATCCTTTAATTTCTAATGAGTGCCAAAATGGTAATGTATAAAATCTTAAAGCTGTTGTTGGGAACACATACCACATCATGATTTAATTATGGCCAAGCGTATTTAGAGCAGTGGATGTGAATTCTATTTTGTGCTCCAATGCACCCGAGAAATAAATATGTTTCCTTTTAATTAAAGCAAGTCACAACCCTGTTACTTTTTATTAACTACTTAAGAAAACAAGCAAAAATATTAGTAAATATGGACTCTGCCCTTGGGTACTTTATATTATACAGCACTCACCCTAACACAGAAAATAAATGCCAATATAACTTAATTGCAAGTGCAAAGTGTCATCAAACACTCAGAACCTTTCAGTTCTATGGAATTATAAGAGACAGCATAAAATAATCAGGTTTCCTGGAAGTGAAGTGCTTTGTGAGAATGAAATGTGAATAAGAGGAAGGGAAAAGCTATTTAAAAACACTGAATAATAGTTCCATTGGGAATGAATTCTGGAAATTTTTTTATTTCTCTCAGTCTTATCTTTATGGGAAAACCTTCCCAACCTCAAAAAAGTCACCCAATCACAGAGTTAAAATACACTTCATCAATGTAAAACATATTTTATCACAGAGGTTTAAGAGAGGAATGAGTATAGGGGATATTGAGGTGATGATGAAGCTATTAATTATCTCTCCTGATGTATGCGAGGGTTATGTTCCAGCAACAGCAGTGGATGGAATCTGAGATATGAATATAATCAGTAATGAGGTCATCTTCTCCCTAATATTTGCTCCATCAGTTATAAGCTGTTGATTTGGATATGACCCTAGGTTTCCCAATATTGATGAGATAGTATTTAGAACTAGGTTTTACCTAACAGCAAACTTGGTCTCTGATCGAGATTACATAAGACTAGGAGAAATTGATATGACCCCATAAAAAACAAAAGTGTAAATTTAGAAAATAATCAGCTTCTGACAGAATTTTTTATATCTTGCCAAGTTGAAAAGAACAGAAGGTTGGAAAATAATCACCTCCAGGAGACCCAAAACCCCTGGATACTGTGTGCTCCTCAGACCAAATAATGACTTAAACAGTAGTTACAGAAACACTGGGCCAAGCAGCCAGTATTTGATCCCCTCTACCATTTTACAGCCCTTCTGTTTTAGGGGAAGCACATCTATGTTCTTCTCAGATACTGATCTTTCTCCCAACAGGTTATATGTGGACATAGATGATGGAAAAAGACAATACAAGTTCTTTCGAAGGTTTCATACTGGTGGGCTTCTCTGACCGTCCCCACCTGGAGCTGGTCCTCTTTGTGGTCGTCCTCACGTTTTATCTGCTGACTCTTCTTGGCAACATGACCATCATTTTGCTTTCAGCTCTGGATTCCCGGCTGCATACCCCAATGTATTTCTTTTTGGCCAACCTCTCATTCCTAGACATGTGTTTCACCACAGGCTCTATCCCTCAGATGCTCTACAACCTTTGGGGCCCAGATAAGACCATCAGCTATGTGGGTTGTGCCATCCAGCTCTACTTCGTCCTGGCCCTGGGAGGGGTGGAGTGTGTCCTCCTGGCCGTCATGGCGTACGACCGCTATGCCGCCGTCTGCAAGCCCCTGCACTACACCGTCATCATGCACCCACGTCTCTGCGGGCAGCTGGCTTCGGTGGCATGGCTGAGTGGCTTTGGTAATTCTCTCATCATGGCGCCCCAGACACTGATGCTCCCCCGCTGTGGGCACAGGAGGGTGGACCACTTTCTCTGTGAGATGCCGGCACTGATTGGCCTGGCCTGTGTGGACACCATGGACCTCGAGGCACTGGCTTTTGCCTTGGCAATCTTTATCATCCTGGTGCCACTGGTTCTCATCCTCATCTCTTACGGTTACATTGTACGAGCTGTGCTTAGGATCAAGTCAGCTGCTGGGCGAAAGAAAGCCTTCAACACCTGCAGCTCCCATCTCATCGTTGTCTCTCTCTTCTATGGTACTATCATCTACATGTATCTCCAGCCAGCAAACACTTATTCCCAGGACCAGGGCAAGTTCCTCACTCTTTTCTACACAATTGTCACTCCCAGTGTTAATCCTCTGATCTATACCCTGAGAAACAAAGATGTTAAGGAAGCCATGAAGAAGGTGTTAGGGAAAGGGGGTACAGAATTGTAGTAATGATCAAACGTTGGTATTATTATTATTATTTTTTACCAACACTCTATATATGTTGTTAGACCTAGAAAATATAGGAATGTTCTGGCATTTCAGACTAAAAAGACACTTCATAAGATGGGGAATTCAGTGGTTTAGAGAAGTTGAAAAATGCAATATTTCTGTGTTGGTAGTACTCAGGCTCTGCTCAGGTTTCTCAGTCATACTTTCCTCACTGGGAAGACTCCAATCCAGGAAAAAACAGTAATCTATATTTGCAAAATCCCATCCGTGAGTATAGACACCCAGGCACTTCTGTATCCATGCCAGCATTTATCACAGTGGTCTAAACTTAGGTTCTCAACAAATTTGAAAAGAATGAACTTAGAAGTAGTACAGAGAAACACTTATTTTTTTGTCCCAGAAAGTTCAAAAGTATTTTTATAGTGCCAAATGCCTGAATAAGAGCCAAAATAATTTGTTTAATTATCTGGCTCTTAGTGTCACCAACACTGTAAACAACCATGAATCCTGCATATTTTGAATCATTCATATAATTGAGTATTATGAAATTTATTTTTGACTTTCCGAGGCAATGGAGAATGAAGAAGAAAGGATATAAGGCAAGACTACAAGGTATTTGCTTTAGATAGAAGGAAGAATTTCTTGTTACCATTCAATGCTTGTTAATATTTGTTAATAACTCAAGAAGGCTAAGGGGTCTTCTTGCTCAAAATTTTCAAGATTATTTCACCTTCATCTCTCCCATATTCTATTAGGAAAACCTTGAATAAAGGCAAAGAAGAGTGAGATGAATTCTAGGGAAATGTTGGACTCTATGATTTGGAGTTGTATAGACATCTATTTCCTTACACTTAACAGTAGTGATAGCAGTTCCTCACCAGTCATTGGAGTGGAAATTGTTTTGAATGGTTCCTGTCAAATAAATGAATGTCCATTTAAAGGCAGGCATGTTTTTTTCAGAACTGAAATGTCAGTTGGTGGAATGAATCTTCTCTCATAAACTGGGAACACTTTTTTTTTTTAGAATTTCTACAAGTTAAATAAAGATTCCAAAATTTGGGAGTATTTCCAGTGGCATAATTAGGAACTAGCTAAAGAATAGGTTTAAAATTTCTCACATAAGCTTCCTCAAGCTTCAGGGAGTGGATGTGGCTTAAGAGGGTTTGGCTCCTGGTGCCTCTTGAAAAAGGAAAAACAAATAACAAACAAAACAAACAAACAAAAACCAACTCAGGGAAGTCAACTGGCTCAGCGGTTTAGGGCTGGCTTCCCACGTACAAGGTCCCAGGTCCCCAGCTCCTGGTACCTCAAAAAAAAAAAAAAAGCTTTAAGAAAGTTCAGGTTGATCCAGAGTTTCCATAAGATTATCAAATATCTAATAAATTTTCCCCAAAATATAGCATTGTCAGGCAATGTGCATGTTTTCCTATTTTTGAGCACTAACCCATATGTTTTCTAGATGAATTTGATTTTGTTTTAGATTATTCAGGGATTGTCAGAACGGGTGTTGGTTTAATTTTGATTATGGATTACTCTTTTATTCCCATTAGAAGACAGAAAAATTAGAATATATGTGAGTTTTCCTATTTTTAAATGAAGTCAAAGGTGATGCTGGACCATGATCCTATTATTAAGGGAATTATTAATTTAGTCAGGGTACAACAGAATTTAGGGACACAAAGCTTAGCGCTTCCCATCTCTTCTACTTATATTATAATATGTGTCCTACTAGTATAAAAATGTAACATACATTTATAAATAAATTTAGAATAATTTTCCACAGAACAATGATTGCAATAATTTTTTCTCGTCTTTATATTGTTTGCATATACATTGATTTAGAACCAATAATATTTTGGAGTGGAAGCAGGACAGCAAGAGATAAAATATAAACCTCTATAGCTCTCTTGAGTTTGAAAGCCTCCTTTGGAATTCTTGACTAATTTCCTTTGAATTTACCTTTTCCCCCACAAGAGTTATATTTCACCACACTCCTCTCTAAAGAAAAAATTTAGAACCACTATTATAGTTTCTGGGCAATAATGAGTGTTGGATCCCAAGGGAATAAAAGGTTATGTCTTAATAAAATCATCATAGCACAGAATCACCTTTAACTAGCTTATAAAAAAAGTAGCAGATCAAATATATTCTAATTTTTCTGCCTTCCTATGGGAATAGCAGAATACTCTCCATAATTAAAAAAAGAAAAAAGGAGAAACACTTCATTTTTATCCTGTATAGTTCTTCCTTTCACTAATCCATGTTCCTTTTAGAGTAATCTTTTATGTGGACAGATCAAGTGGAAATTTAGGTAAAAACGAACATCAGGGACCCACCCTCTGTACACAATTGCATATCTGTGAGCTGTGGTTCTTCCTCCAAGAGAAATAAATACTACATATGTTCCTCTGTGTGCTTGAGTTTGCATGTGTTTATATTCTTTATGATTTTAAATTCAGAGCTCAATAAGTTCTTATTAATCAGGTTATCAGATCATTTCCTTGTTGTCTTGATAGTACAAAGGCCCTGAAGAAAACTTCCACCTATTTTATATTCTAAGTTCAATTTGTCATCCTCATTCGTTCATTCAGTAAATATGCATTAATATCTCCTAGGTGCCAGGCACTCTTCTAGATACTAAGACACGTCGGGCACAATTCACACAAAAATCACTGCATTCAATTAGCATTGTAGTGGAGAGGACACTAAATAGACAAAGAGGAATAAACACTCATGATAGTAATATCTTTATAAGTGTGACGAAGATAAATACATCAGGGAAGGGTGGCAGGGAATCTGGAAGGGCTGCAATTTTAAGGGAAGGGGGTCGAGGAAGACCTTGGAAAGTGTGTTCAAGCAAAAACCTGAGGGAGAGAAGGAAGCAGTGGATGCAGGAGTAGAGTGCCCCCAGGGGAGAGACGAGCAAGTGTGGTGTTTAGGTCAAGAAGGTGAGGAGAAATCGGAGAGTGGTAGTAAGAAGTTCAGGTTACCTGGAGGTGAGGAGCAGAAAGTGTTTCTAGAAGGAGGGAGTGAACAACCATCTAAAATGCTGCTAAGTGGTCAAGTGAGATTAGAACTGAATATTGACCGTTAGAGTTAGTCGTGTGGGCATCACTGGTGAACTTGCAAAGAGTCGTTTCAGTAGAAACAGTCAGGGTGAAATCCTGGGGGTGAGGGGTGTGTTTAAAAGAGAAAGGATGCACCTGAAATGGATTCAGTGAAGAAAATAAAATCATCTGAGCTTTACTACAAGGAGGAGTAGAGAAATGGGGTGGTAGTAGTAGAGGGACAGAAGGTCAAAAGAATACATATTTTTTGAGATAAGTGAAATCACAACTTTTTTTATACTGAAGATAAGGGAATGAACCAGCAGTAAAATGATGAAGCAGAAAAGAGAGGAGAAAATGGTAGTGGTGGTGATTTTTGGGGTAGGGGGAAAGGAGCAGGATTCAGTTCACGAGGATAAGGTTTGGTTTTAAACAGGAACACAGGTTACAGTATAAAGAGGAAAGGGAAAGTATATGCACAGCTGCTGGTGGGCAGTAGCTGTGAGTGTGAGCTTGTGCAAGTTATTTCTGATTGCTTTTTTCCCCTGTGAAATAAGAAGAAAGTATTGTTAAAGCAATAGAATAAACATACTGCTACTTGAATACCTGAAAGCAGCATATGGAGGCATATTTATTTGGGACCTGCTATTGCAAATTAATCTTCCTTTCTTTGACTTGAGACAAATATTGACTGCCTGTTTTCTTTAACTTAGCATTTGTTTATCATTTCAGCTAGAATGTTATTTCCTCCATTTCCTACTTCTCTTTTGCTCTCACTATGCTCCTATTTATAATAGTAAATAACATGTAATATGTGAAAATACACAGCAAACTGTCAGGCATTCAGCAAGTACTCCCTAGATAATCAATTGAATAAGTATCACCTGTTAAATGTTGGGTTGAAAATTTACATCTCCAAGAAGCCTTCCTTTCTCAAGCCCATTCTGAAAACTCCTCTATTTTCTATTTTAAAACCAATATCTTGGGAAGCAGACTTGGCCCAGTGGATAGGGCATCCGTCTACCACATGGGAGGTCCGCGGTTCAAACCCCGGGTCTCCTTGACCCGTGTGGAGCTGGCCCTCGCACAGTGCTGATTCATGCAAGGAGTGCCCTGCCACGTAGGGGTGTCCCCCACGTAGGGGAGCCCCATGCGCAAGGAGTGCGTCCTGTAGGGAGAGCCGCCCGGCGCGAAAGAAAGTGCAGCCTGCCCAGGAATGGCGCCGTACACACGTACACACATACACACGCAGCAAGATGATGCACCAAAAAGGAAAGAAACACATATTCCCGTGCCACTGACAACAACAGAAGTGGACAAAAAGAAGAATACACAGCAAATGGACACAGAGAACAGACAACCAGGGTGGAGGGGAAAGGGAGAGAAATAAATAAAATAAATCTTAAAAAAAAAAAAATCAATATCTTGTGCCCTGACAGCAGCAGTTAGACAGGGTACCACTGCTAAGGAAGACTCGTGGGATTCAAAATGACAATGCTCAAGAATATAGTTTATTGCAGAAAAAGACTACAAAATAGCAACAGCATTAAAGTAAGGCCATGCATCACAATTAAAGGTTTCTTCAGGTCAGGAGGTTCCCAGAAGCAAAAGTGAGCTCCAATTGTTTTCTCTCTATAAAAGTTGTTCAGATGCAATTTCTGTCACTGATCAGAAACCACTGACATGTCTTTGGAACACCTCAAAAACAGGGAACCCAAAATGCAGTCTCAGCTGGAGCTTTCTGCACCCTGTCAGTCTCATAAGTGTATTTTTTTAAAGATCTATTTTATTTATCTCTCCCCTCCCCCCCATTGTGTGAGCTCACCTTGTCTGTTTGTCTGTTCATTGTGTGCTTGTGTTCTTCTTCTTCTTCTTTTTTTTTTTTTTTGGAGACAACAGAACCAAATCCAGGATCTCCCAGGTGAAAGGGAGGTGCCAAATCACTTGCGCCTCTTCCCTCCTCCATTCCCTGTTTGTTGTGTCTCTCATTCTGTTTTCCTCCTTGTATCTCTTCACTGCATCATCAGCTTGCTGCACCAGCCCATTGTGTCAGCTTGCTGTCTTGCTCGTCTTCTTTAGGAGGAACTGGAAAGCAAACCAGGGACCTCCCATGTGGTAGGTGGGAGCTCAATTGCTTGAGCCACATCCACTTCCCATAAGTGTATTCTTGCTACACAAACCCACCCAATAGCAGAGTCCTCCAGGAATTTCACAGACCAGGCAAAAATCATCACTCTCACTCATATCAATAAATCCTGGGAAGCAGTTGTGGCTCAACTGATAGAACATCCGCCTACCATTAGAGGGTCCAGAAGCAGATGTGGCTCAACTGATAGAGCATCCACCTACCATATGGAGGATCCAGGGTTTGGTACCCAGGGCTTCCTGATGCATGTGGCTAGCTGGCCCATGCGCAGTGCTGCCACATGCAAGGAGTGCCATGCCACATAGGGGTGTCCCCTTTGTAGGGGTGCCTCACATGCAAGGGGTGCACTCCACAGGAGAACGGCCCCACCCCAAAAAAGCATAGCCTGCCCAGGAGTGGCACCACACACACAGAGAGCTGATGCCGCAAGATGATGCAACAAAAAAAGCAACAGTTTCCTGGTGCCACCTGACAAGAATGCAAGCAGACACAGAGGAACACACAGTGAATGGGCACAGAGCTCAGACAATGGGGAGGAAGGGGAGAGAAATAAATAAAATAAATCTTAAAAAAATAAATAATCCTAACAAGGTATACAAACCTCCCCCAAACTCCTTGCACCAACAGTTACAAAGCAACACTCAATCAATCTGCTTCATGATTTGACCAGGGTCAGTGCCATTCAGGTCTCTCTCCAGGCCACTCTTGCCTTCTGTGGGAGTAAGTGTAGCTTAAAGACAAGAGAATGTAGAAGCTCGTGGTGATCACCAGAATCACAGACCTGCAGTTTCTTGGAGAAAGATTTTCAAAAACCTCTTTGCATGGTAAATGCTTTCATGAACTAGTTAATTTCTAGTTTATTCCTCTCCAGGTGTGAGTTTAGGCCTCTGATTTGAGATCTTTCTTCTTTTTCAATATAAGCATTTAGTGCTATCATTTTCCTTCTTAGCATTGTCTTTGCTGCATCCCTAAAGTTTTGATATGTTGTGTTTTCATCTTCATTTGCCTCAAAATATTTTCTAATTTCCCTTGTGATTCCTTCTTTTACCCATTGGTTAAGAGTGTGTTAATTTCCACACATTCATGAATTTTCCAGTTTCCCTCTGTTGTTGATTTGTAGCTCCATTCCATTGTGGTTGAAAAGATACATTGTATGATTTCAGTATTTTTACATTTATTGAGACTTGTTTTGTGACCTAGCATATGGTCTTGCCTAGAGAATGACCCACGTGCACAAGAGAGGAATATGTATTCTGCTATTGTTGGGTGAAGTTTTCTATACATGTCTTTGTCGGTTTGTAGTATAATCCGAGTCTTCTATTTCCTTATTGGTTATCTAGATGGTTTACGCATTGTTAAAAGTGGTGTATTGAAGTCTCCTACTACTAATATAGAACCATCTATTTCTCCTTTCAAACCTTTAAATATTTGCTTCATGTATTTTGCATCTCTGCACTTAGGTGCATGTAGATTTTTAATTTTATATCACCTTCTTGAATTGATCTCTTATCAGTATATGGTGTCCTTTTTGACCCTTGTAACAGGTTTTGACTTAAAATGTATTTTTTTAACAAATCAATTTTATTAATATGTATTAATAAAGCATACAATTCATCAAAAGTGTGCAATCAATTGTATTTGGTATAATCGCATAGTTGTGTGTTCATCACTTCAATCATTATTAGAGCATTTTCATTATTTCAATAATAATAAACACAAAAGCAGACAAACAAGAAAATTCTTCAGCTCTCAATCTCTCTCTGTTTCCCCTGCTTCACATATTTAGTATTTCTAGCTATTCTTCACAATTATTTATTTATTAAGTAGTTTTATTGAGATATATTCAAATACTATACAAACTATCTAAAGTGTATAATCAGAATTTATTGAAGTATATTACTCATACATAAACAATAAGTGTATAGCAATAGTTGTGAAATTACAAAACAAACATATGTAGCATCATACAGAACTCTCATAATCCACCCTACCACCAATACCTTGTATTGTTGTTAAACATTTTTAACTAATGATTGAAGAACATTGTCAAAATATTACTACTAACCAAAGTTTTTCCCCTACCCACCCTATTACCTTTATATCAATTATATATGAACAAACAAAAACAATAAGTGTATAGTAAAAGTTATGGGCTTACAAATAAAACATGCATCATACAGGGGTCCCATACATCAACCCTCCACCAACACTCTGCATTGTTGGGAGACATTTGTTACAGATTATGAAAGAATATTGTCAAAATCTTACTACAAATTACAGTCATTAAGATGTCAATTCTACTCAAATTGATATACAGATTCAATGCCCTCCCAATAAAAATTCTATCGGCATTTTTAAAAATTGAAAACATGATTATCAAATTTATTTGAAAGGGTAAGAGGTCCTGAATAGCCAGAAACACCTTAAAAAGGAAAAACAAACTCTCATCTCCAGACTTTAAGTTATATCACCTAGCTATAGTGGCAAAAAACAGCATGGCACTGGCATAAAAACAGACACATAGACCAATGGAACCAAATTTATGGTTCGAAATATTAGGTTTTTTAAAATTTATACTTACCTTTTATATAAATGGAATCATACAATATGCTACACAATACTTTTAGATCGTAGAACCACAATCATACAGTATTTTTCCTTTTATGTCTTGCTTGCTTCCCTCAACATAATGTCCTCCAGGTTCATCCATGTTGTCATATGCTTCACAACTTCATTTCTTCTTACAGCTGCACAGTATTCCATCATGTGAACACACCACAGTTTGTTTAAGCATTCATCGGTTGATAGACACTTGGGTTGTTTCCAACTTTTGGTGATCATGAATAACAGGGCTATGAACATAGGGGTGCAGATGTCTATTTGTATTTGTATCAGTTTGTATCACTTCTCTCAGTTCTTCTGGGAGTGGTATTGCAGGGTCACATGGCAAATCTATTTTAAACTTCTTTAGGATCTGCTGAACTGTCCTCCACAGAGGCAGTACCATTCTGCATTCCCACCAACAGTGAATAAACGTTCCTATCTCTCTATATCTTCTCCAACACTTGCAGTTCTGTGTCTTTTTAAAAGTGGCCATTCTGATAGATGTGAAATTACATCTCATTGTAGTTTTGATTTGCATTTCCCTAATCATTAGTGATGTAGAACATTTCTCCATGCTTTTGTATGTGTGTGTGTGTGTTTGCCATTTGTATTTCTTTTTTGGACAAATGTCTATTCAAGTCTTTTGCCCATTTTAAAATTGGGTTGTTTGTCTTTTTATTGTTGATTAGTTATAACATCTCTTTATATAGCATGGCTATTTTTGTATATGTGGCTTCCAAATATTTTCTTCCATTGAGTCAACTGTCTTTTCACTCTTTTGACAAAGTCCTGGGAGGTGCGAAAGTGTTTAATTTTGAGGAGGTCCCATTTATCTATTTTTTTTTCTGTTGTGTGTGCTTTGGGTGTAAGATTTTAAGAGACTACTGCCTACCACAGGATCTTGAAGATGTTTTTCTATATTTTCTTATAGAGTTTCATAACTGTCTCTTTTATATTTAGGCCCTTGAATCATTTTGAGTTAATTTTTGTATGGGGAGAAAGATAAGGGGTCTTCTTTCATTCTTTTGGTTATAGATAATCAGTTCTCCCAGTACCATTTGTTGAAGAGATTGTTTTGTCCCATTAACATGGACTTGGTAGGTTTGTCAAAAACCAGTTGACTCTAGAGGTGAGGGCTTATTTCTGGACACTCAATTCTATTCCACTGATTGAAGCATTTATCTTTATGCCAGTTTTGCTGTTTTGACCACTGTAGCTTTGTAATATGTTTCAAGTTCAGGCAGTGAAATTCCTACCATGTCAGTCTTCTTTTTTAGAATACTTTTGGCTGTTTGGGTGCACTTTCCCTTCCAAATGACTTTAGTAGTGCTTTTCCTAATTCTGTGAAATAGGTTGTTGGAATTTTGATTGGTATTGCATTGAATCTATAAATCACTGTAGGTAGAGTTGACATCTTCATAATATTTAATATTCCAATCTGTGAACATGGACTGTCTTTCCATTTGTTTAGGTCTTTTTAATTTCTCTGAGCATTGCTTTGTAGTTATCTGCATATAGGTCCTATAATTCTTTGGTTAAATTGATTCCTAGGTATTTGAATCTTTTTATTGCTAGTGTAAATGGGATTTTTTCCCTGATTTCCTTCTCAGATTGTTCAATGCTCATGTACAAAAGCATTACTGATTTTTGTGTGTCAATCTTGTATCTGCCACTTTGCTGAACTCATTATCTGAAGTAGCTTTGCTGTAGACATTTCAGAATTTTCTAAATATAGGATCATGTCATCAACAAATAGTGAGATTTTCCTATTTGGATGCCTTTAACTTTTTCCCTTGTCTAATCGCTCTAGCTAGAACTTCCAGTACAATGGTGACAGTGGGTACCTTGTCTTGTTTCCAATGTTAGGGGGAAAGTTTTTAACCTTTCCCCATTGAGTACGATGTTGGCTGTGGATTTTTCATGTATGACTTTTATCATATTGAAAATTTTTCTTCTATTCCTATCTTTTGAAGTGTTTTTGTCAAGAAATGATGCTGAATTTTGTCAAATGCCTTTTCTGCATCAATCAAGTTGATCATGTGGTTTTTTCCTTTCATTTTGTTAATGTGGTGTATTACATTGATTGATTTTCTTATGTTGAATCAGCCTTGCATACCAGGAACAAATCCCACTAGGTCATGATGTATAAGTCTTTTAATATGCTGTTGGATTCAATTTGCTAGTATTTTGTTAAGAATTTTTGCATTTATATTCATTAGAGAGAATCGTCTGTAATTTTCTTTTCTTGTAGTATGTTTATCTGGCTTTGGTATTAGGGTGATGTTGGCTTCGTAAAGTGTGTTGGATAATTTTCCCTCTTCTTCAGTTTTTTGGAAGAGTTTAAACAGGTTTGATGTTAATTCCTTTTGAAATTCTTGGTAGAATTCACCTGTGAAGCCATCTTGTCCTAGATTTTCTTTGTTGGGAGATTTTTGATGATAGATTCAATGTCTTTAAGTGTGATTGGTTTGTTAAGTTCTTGTAGTTCTTGTAGCGTCAGTGTAGTTTGTTTATGCATTTCTAGGAATTTGTCCATTTCATCTAGGTTGTCTAGTTGGTTGGCATACAATCTTTCATAGTATCCTCTTACAATCCTTTTTATTTCTGTGGGATCAGTCGGAACTTCTGTCCTTTCATTTCTGATTGCATTTATTTGCATCTTCTCTTTTTTTGTGTGTTAGTCCAGCTAGGGGTTTGTTAATTTTATTGATCTTTTCAAAGAACCATATTTTGGTTTTGTTGATTTTCTCTATTGTTTTTGTTGTTGTTGTTCTCAATTTCATTTATTTTTGCTCTAATCTTTATTATTTCTTTCCTTCTGCTTGCTTCGCGATTGATTTGCTGTTCTTTTTCTAGTTTCTCTAATTGTACCATTAGATCTTTGAGCTTGGCTCTTTCTTCTTTTTTAATATAGGTTTTTAGGGCTATAAATTTCCTTCTCAACACTGCCTTCATTGTATCCCATAGGTTTTGATAAGTTGTGTTCTCGTTTTCATTTGTCTGAATATATTTACTGATTTCACTTGCAATTTCTTCTTTCACCCACTGATTATTTAGGTGTGTGTTGCTCAGCCTCCACACACTTGAAGATTTACCTTTTTCTTGTCTATTATTGATTTCCAGTTTCATTCCACTATGATTTGAGATGGTGCTTTGTATAATTTCAGTCTTTTTATATTTATTAAGAGCTGCATTGTGCCCTAACATATTGTCTATCCTCTAGAAAAATCCATAGGCACTTGAGAAGAATGTACAACCTGCTGAGTTTGGTTATATGTCTGTTAGGTATAACTTGTTTATCATATTGTTCAAGTTCTGTTTCTTGTTGATCTTCCGTCTAGTTCTATCTAACGATGTGAGTGGTGTGTTGAAGTTTCCAATGATTACTAAAGAGATGTCTATTTCTCCCTTCAGTTTTGTTGGAGGTTTGTCTCGTGTATTTTGGGGCAGCCTGGATAGATGCATAGATATTTACAATGGTTATATCTTCCTGGTGGATTGTCCCTTTTATTAATATATAATGACCTTCTGCATCTCATAGCTTTTTGCATTGAAATTCTGTTTTGCCCTTATTAGTATAGCTACCCCTGCTCTTTTTTGGTTACTATTGGTATGGAATATCTTTTTCCAGCCTTTCACTTTCAGCTGGTTTATATCTCTGGTCTAAGGTGAGTCTCTTGTAAGCAGCATATGGATGGCTCATGTTGTTTAATCCATTCTGTTAGCCTATATCTTTTTTTATTTCTCCCCCTCCTCTATTGTCTGCTCTCTGTGTCCATTTGCTGCATGTTCTTCTGTGTCTACTTGTATTCTCATTAGGTGGCTCCAGGAACTGATCCTGGAACCTTGTGGAGTAGGAGAGAGGCAATCATCCTCTTGTGCCACCTCAGCTCCCTAGTCTCTTGTTTCTCTTATTGACTCTCCTCTGTGTCTCTTTTTGTTGCATCATCTTGCTGTGTCAGCTCTCTGGGCGGGCTGGCACTCCTGTGTGGGGCAGCACTCCTGCATGGGCAGCACTCCTGCACTCCTGCACAAGCAGCACTCCTTGCATGGGGCAGCTCTCTGTGTGGGCCAGCTCACCACGCAGACCAGCTTGCCTTCATGGGAAGCCCTGAGCATGGAACCCTGGACCTCCTATATGGTAGACAGGAGCCCAATTGCTTGAGCCACATCCATTTCCCAGCCTCTATCTTTTTTTTTTTTTAAAGAGCTATTTATTTACTTTGTTTTTCTTTATTTATCCCCCTCTCCCCCAGATGGTTCTCCTGTCTCTCTGGTCATTGTTTGCTCACCTTCTCCAGGAGGCACCAAGACCTCCCACATGAGAGGCAAGTACCCAATGGCCTGAGCCACATCCCCTTCCTGTGGGTTGGGGTGTCTGCTGTCTTGTGGCATCTGCTTCTTGTGGTGGGAGGCAGTGTCTAGCTCATTGCAGTGGGAAGCAGTAGCTGCTCATCTTCTTTAGGAGGTACTTGGACCTGAACACGGGATCTCCCATATGATCCCAACTGGTTGAGCCACATTAGCTTCTGGCCTATATCTTTTGATGGGTAAATTTTATCCATTCACATTCAGTAACATTACTGAATGCATTATTTACTTCCACCATTTCATTATTTGGTTTTCATATATATGTCCTATCATATTTTCATCTTTTTACCCTTTTGGTTATCCATTCTGCTATTCTTTCTTCTATACTATCCTCCAAGCCTCTCTCTCCTGTCTTCCTTTGATATTTCCTACAAAGGTGGGTTCTTTTTTATGAACACTTGTAGTTTCTGTTTGTGAATATTTTATACTCACTTTCATATTTGAAGGACAATTTTGCTGGACACAGAATTCTCAGCTGGCAGTTTATCTCTTTGAGTCTTCCAATTGCATCATACCACTGTCTTCTCACCTTTGTGGTTTCTGATGAGAAATCTGCATTAAGTCTTACTGGGTGTCCCTTGTATATGATGGTTTGCTTCTCCCTTGCTGCTTTGAGGATTTTCTCTTTATCTTTGACGTTTGACACTTTGAGTAGTATTTGTCTTAGAGTAGGTCTATTCATATTTATTCTGATAAGGGTATGTTGTTCTTCTTGGACATGTAAGTTCACTTCTTTCATGGGAGTTGGGAAAATTTCAGTTATTATTTCTTCAAATACTCTTTCTGTCACCCTTCTCCTTCTGGAACTCCCTTGACATGTACATTGTTGTGCTTTGGATTGTCATTCAACTCCCTGAGCTTTTTTCCATTCTTTTGTTTCTATTTTTTCTCTCTTCAATCTCAGTTTTTCTGTCTTTGGTAGCACTTATTTTTTCTTCTGTTATTTCAAGCCTGCTGTTGTATGCCTCTAATGTGTTTTTTATCTCACCTATTGTGTATTTCATTCCCATGAGCTCTGTTACTTTTCTATTCAGGATTTCAAATTCTTCTATGTCTTCTATGTCTTTTGGATGTCATTCTTCTTTTCTCCATATTGCATGTTGTCTTTCAACTCATTAATTTGATTTTGGAAATTTGTGCATATCTTGTTAATTAGTTCTGTCAAATCCTGTGTCTCTCCTGGGGTTTTGCTATATTTCTTTTCTTGGGCCATGCCTTCCATTTTCTTAGTACGGCTTGTAATTTTTTGCTGATGTCTAAGCATCTAATTAGGATGTAGTTTACTCATATGCTCAAAATCTTTCTCTTTCATAGGGATTTAGACAGGAGGCTGTGTGTTACTGCTGCTCTTTGATTCTTGGTTCAACCTGGATCATTAGGATTGTCCCTGTTAGTTGCTCAAAAGTGGACCCTAGACGTAGTAATGGGTTGCAGATTTTCTTCCAGGGCATTGGGGAGGGAGGCTATAAAGCCAGAAAAAAACTAACATTTTTAATTTTCTCACATGCACTACCTTGGTCTGCCAGCAGATGGTAGTCTTTGGCAACCCTCTCAGTTCAATGCCTGGTGGGAGTGTTTTTCCTGGAACACAGACCAGATGAATATGAAAGAGTTTCCTGCCTGGAGACTAAGACCTTTGTACTTCAAACAAACAGTTCCCCAGCCTTCTCTGGCAGCCCCATCCCTTTTTCATGGGTAGGAAATAATTCCACTCCCCTCTGTATCCTCACCAGTCCCGGTTAGCAGAGAAGGAGATTGGGAGGGTCAGATTTTAGTTCCTTGCAAGCTCCCAAGGCCAACAATGGCATGGACCCACCTGGCCTGGAAGGGCTCCTGGGGCACAGCAGATCAAATCTGTGGGTCAAAAGCTGAGTCAGGCTTAAGCCATGTCCCTCTCTCTCCCCTTTCCTGAGGAGGTACATCCTCAGTAATCAGTCCAAGCTAGAAGAGTGGGAGATTGAGAGTTAGGGCTCTCCAGTCCCATGTCATTTCCAAAGGTAAACAATGGCACAGTCCCACCTGGCCTGGAAGGGCTCATGGGACACAGCAGACCAAATTTGTGGGTCAGAAGCTGAGCTGGTCTTAGGCTGTGCCCCCCTATCCTTTTTCTTGGGGTGGTGGATCCCTGGAGGCCCTTTTGTCTGTAGCTGGCTCAGAGGTCTAAGAATTCTAAAGTGTCCTTAGTGTGGAGCAGGGTGCCTGCAGTAGCACCCACTAGTTTCAACTCCCAGTTTTGCTGTCACGATTCCCCTCCTTTGTCCCTCTCTGTTCTGGGTGGTGTCCAGTCTTCACCTGGTGTCCAAAATCCTAAAAAATCTTTCTCTTGGCTGTTTTAGACTGTCCTTTAGCTATTTTTCTGGAAGAGAAATATGTTCCATGTCTTTGTAGTCTGCCATCTTCCTGGAAGTCCTCTAAAGTTGTATTTTATCTGCATTTAGTATAGTTATCCAAGCTCCCTTTTGGTTTTATTTGCATGGAGTGTTTTTTCCCTTCATCCTTTCATTTTCAAGCTACTTGTGTCTTTGAATTTAAGTGAATCTTTTGTAAACACCATATATTGGGTTATATCTTTTTATCCATTCTGCCTATCTCTGCCTTTTGAATGGAAACTTTAATTCATTTAAATTTAAAGTAACTACTGATAATGCAGGACTTTCTTCTGACATTTAGCTACTTAATCTTTGTAAACCTTATACCTTTTTTTGTCCCTCAATTCTTCAATTACTGCCTACTTTTGTATTTATTTGATCTTTTGTAGTGAATCATTTTGTGTTGCTTATTTCCTTCTATGTATAATTTTCAGATATTTTCTTGTGGTTACCTAGGGGCTTAAATTTAACATCCTGAATTTATAATGCTCTCATTTGATTTGATACCAACTTTACTTCAATAGCATACACTAACTATGTTTCTCTACCCTTCCATTGCCCACTTTTGTTGTACTTGTTAAAAATTATATCTTTATACATTGTATGTCCAAAACCATAGATTCATCATTATTTTATATGCATTTGCATTTAAATCCTATAAGAAGTAAAAAGTAATGCTTACCAAAAGTACAATACTGGCATTTATGGTTTCCCTGTGCCTACCTTAACTAGAGGCCATTATTTCTCTGTGCTTGGTGTCCTTTCTTTTCAGTCTGAAGAACTCTCTTTAGCTCTGCTTAGGACTGGTCTAGTGGTGATATATTCTCTCACCTTTTGTTTATTCCAGAATGTCTTAATCTCCCTCATTTTTCAAAAACAGTCTTCCTGGATATAAAATTCTTGTTTGGCAATTATTTTTCTTTGGGGACTTTAAATATTTCATCACTCTGCCTTTTTGCCTCCATGGTTTCTGATGAAAATTGGCATTTAATCTTATTTGGTCTCCCTTGTACAGGAAAAATTGCTTTAATCTTGCAATTTTCAGAATTTTCTCTTTGCCTTTGGCAATACAATAGTTTTATTAAAATATGTCTGGGCCTAGATCTCTTCAAGTTTATCCTGTTTGGGATTCTTTGGGCTTCTTGAGTTTATATAGTCAAGTTTTCATTAAATTTGAGAAGCTTTTTGATATTATTTATTTGAATATTCCTTCCATCCCTTTCTCTCTTTCTTCTCAGCTCCAGTAATGCATATATTGGTATGATTAATGGTATCCCTCAGGTTTCCTAGGCTTGATTCACTTTTCTTCATTCTTTTATCTTTCTGCTCCTCATCCTGAATAATTTCAATTGTTTATCTTTAACCTCACTGATTGTTTATTTTGCCAGCTCTAATTTGCTATTAAAATGCTCTAGGGAATATTTTTATTTCTCTTATTGTGGTTTTCAACTCAGTATTTCTATTTTGTTCCTTTTTTTTTTTTTAGGAAGTTCTGGGTATTGAACCCAGGACTACCCTGATTCCTTTTTTATAATTTCTCTGTCTTTATTGAGATATATTTCAATAATGATATATATCATTTTCCAAATATCTTTCAGTTCTTTCTGTTTTATCTTTTATCTCTTTGAGCATATTTAAGTTCTTTTTTTAAAAGTCTTCACCTATTTTTTTCTGTTGTTTTATTAGGTAATGGGGGCTATGGATTGAACCTGAGACCTGGTATATGGGAAGCCAATACTCAACCACTGAGCCACACTGACTTCCCTGAGGTGGCTTTTTCATTGTTTTTTGCTTGTTTGTTTTTTCAGGAGACATGGGAACTGAGCCTGGGACTTCCCAGGTGGGAGGCAGGCATTCAACCACTTGAGCCACATCTGTTCCCCTCACCTGGTATTTACAAGGTCTGGTGTTCTTCATTGATAGTTTCTGTCATTTTATCTTGTTCATTTGGAAGAGCTCTCATATCTCTTTCTTTGATTGTCTTGTAATCTTCTGTGACACATTGTACATTTTAATATTTTAATGTGGTAACTCTGGAATTTAGCCCTGAGTTGTCTATTCCTTAAGTTTGTACTGAGATAATAAAATGACAAAGATTTCCTTGAGTGCAGGAGCTAACAAAAGAGACAAGCCCATTCCAAAACCATCTTTCACAGTCCTTGCAAATTGGTTCTATGTTGGCTGGTGCTCTCCTTCAGAGTTTAGCTCTCCCATCGAGAATACAAGCCACACTGACTTTGAGCCCCCATGCACCTGCTCATGGCATCAGGGGAAAAGATGCAGCTCCAGAGAATGTACTTTCACATAACTGGGGCCACTCGGCCCTATGAGCAGTGCCTTTTACCTCAAGTGACACAGCAGCCTGAGGTAAAAGTGCAGGATCTTACCTGGTCCAGCGAGCATACCTCTTGTCCTGGACGAGCTCTCATGGCCTTAGGAATTTTGCCATTTACAGGGATCTGAACGCCGTTTTTCTCACTATGGACTCGATTTCCCCTTCCCTGGGTGCTCTATTGTACACCTTGAATCTGGTAATCCTCTGCCCCTGGCTGCTCTGATTTGATTATTTCTTACGCTTATTTAACTGTCCACAGGCTGCTTCTGGGTGTAAGGCGAGTTCTGGGGCAGCAAACTGGAGACACGAGTCCTGGTTCATTCCTTCGCACTGCCACCAGAGAGGCTGTCATGGACATACAGACGTCCATGTGCACATAAGGGACCCCCTGGTCCCCATGGAGCAGGGCCAGAACCCCAGTGAGGGTGTGGGAGAGGACAGCAGGTCATCATGGGCTTTCCTGCCAGTTTTAAGTTGATTTGTTCTTGATTTGGCACTTGCCCAGTTACTGAAACTCTACGTGTTTTCCGTAACTCCGAGGAAGATGGCTCCACTAACTGTTCAAAGATCCTGTGGGGAACAGACCCTGGAGCGCGTGATGCTGCCGTCCTTGTCAACCATTAGCTCCTTCTTATGCTAGATTTGCTATTCTTAGTTTTTCATATTATTTGGCATTTTTCTACCATGTTATTTATATTTTTATTGGATTTTGTATGGACTATTTTCATATTTTATATACGAACATATTTCTTAATTATAAACATTTTCCTGGGTTGATTAATCTGGAAGAGTTAGTATGGCACTACATATTAGAACATATAAATATAAATCCTGAACAGAAGATACCTTAAAAATTTTGAATCATTTAAAAAATCTTGCCAAAAAATCTAGGAAACTACAAACATATTCATCTTGAACTGAGGAAGAATTTCTTAGCTAAGACTAGAAAAGTAAAGTCTATGAAAGAAACGATAGAACTATCTGGCTTATGGTAAACAAAATTGCTTTATATAAACCCAGGTAATAAAAATATTTCTATGGTAAATTAAATGGAAGTCTGTTTTATGGTATAAACATTGATTTAAGTTAGAATTTCAGAGCAAATGGACAGTTTTCTTTTCTCTGTGGCTTTATAGAACTTACTTTTTCTTGTAAAAAGAAACCAACTCCTGGTTTACTAATAGCACAAAATTCAATTTTCACTTAAAATGGGGTATTTTAGTCCCAATTATCATTCCTTTAGTCTTGGAAAAAGTTGAGTTGGTCTCCCGAGAAAAGGTATTTCTGAATAAATGTAAATTGAAATATCACTTCACACAGATTTTCTCCCTCCCTCTTCTCATTGGAAATCACGGTCAATTACCATAAATCACAGTGAGAATTATTTTTCCCTGTAGGCCAGAGCACACACCAACATTAATAAAGAAAGTTCCCTCGTCTTATTTATTTTGCAAATTTGGTGAAAATATTTTGGAAAATAAGCTTAATTCTTTGCAATGTGATGTCAGGAAACCACATTCTCGTGACCTGCAATATTGTATTCCTTATTCTCATATTTTCTGAGTTAATCTTAAAGGGGGATCTCATAATTTGTTATTTAAATTGTGAAACAAAGGGAAATTGAAAAACTTCATTGTATCAGTTTAACAATTGAATAGCTTATGAAAAGTCTGTTGACTAGGCATGTTTCTAATTTGTCCTATTTGAATTCAGAGTTTCTTGAACTAACCCACACAGACTCAAACCATTCTATTTCTAGTGCTTAAAATGGAGGTACGTAGAACACTTTTCTGAAAATTATTACATAAAACAAACTGAAATTTGAGTATCCCTAGCAATTATCTTATGGATTATTTTTTCATTCATTTCTACTTTAAAAATTGGACTCAGCCTCAATTTCTTTATTCCATTTACTTGTACCTGATACTATTTTGCATTTGTTATCTCTACTGGAAATTAAAACTTAACAGCAAAGCAGTTGGGGTTCTAATGTTTAATCTGCCCCTTAAAACTTGGAAAAATCACTAATTTCAAGTTTCTGTCTGCAAAAGTAGTATTTTGTGAAATGGGAAAAAGTATATTGACTACCCCTCTCCTTATTTCCTAAGCTAAACTGCAATGTTGTATGAATAAATTAATGCCATTATTTACTACTTTACTCCAACTGGAAGACAGGCATTCAGTATAGTATTTTAAAGTTTTCTATACATTCACAGAGGTATGATAATTTGAGAAAACTTAGGAGCAAACAATTTTGTATGTTAAATGAAAAACAGAACACCAATGTTACAGATTAAACTGCTTTCCTAAACTATTGAGTAACTTTCCTAGTTTTGCAGGGATTTAGCTCTTACCATGTTTCTTAGCTCAATGCTTTCCATAGTAACTGCCTAAAAAGAAGCTTCCAGGACTTAGTTGAGCTTCATCATTTTGCCTATATGTCAAATCAAATTCCTATATGTCATTTTCATGTCATATTCCTATATGTCAAATTCATCAAATGCCTATATGTCATTTTATCAAATGACATATAGGCAAAAAATGTGTGTTTATCTAGGTAATATGAATGAAAACATTCTAAGTTCCATATGGGTAAAAGTGATGAAGCTTCAAACAGCCCCTTTCAACTGCTGCTCTTTTTTCCTTTTTTTTAATCTGCTGCTGTAACCCAGTTTCTATGCTTCCTCACGTTGTTAAAACGTACCTCTGTTGACCAAGGGATTAGTTGTTACTTAAAATAAGAATAATGTTTTCTGGGGATGCTGCAGAGGAATTCAGCACAGTAGCAGGGGAATAGATTGTGTGGCCTTCTGAGGTCAAATGGCTTCCAACCATTTGCACAGGTGTTGATGGATAAATAATCACTTCACTTATCTGCTATGATTTCAGAGATACAGATAAGGGCTTCCTGGTTTGTTTTAATTGTTAACAAATCCTTCCATCCTAATAGTAGTGATAAGAATAACAATTCAAAATTTCAGATTACTTGAATTTTCTGAAATACAAAATTATATGTCAATATCTTAATCAAAAGTTTTCTTAAAGTGGGTACACTTTTGAGATTACTAGGGATTTGAAAGGGGAAAATTTGTTCCCAAAGTGAGCAAAGCAGAATATGAGAATTAGGAGCACTGCAACCCACCCCCCAGTACTTTTGTTCTTTATACTGTCCTGTCCCCATCCCTGTTATCCCCTCCTGTCCTCTCCAGTGTGGATACTTTTTTCTCTTCCTCATACTCTCACTGCTGTGCACAGGGAGGGACATATTCTATGACAGTACATACCCCTCAGTGCATTGTTTTGGTATCCGAAGTAAGTTTATTACTTTTGTAATTACTGAATCTCAGTGTGAGACGGTCAATTAGAAAGTTCATTGAGTTCCTCTTCCGTTACCTTCAACAGAGAGGGCTCCTCGGGGAGGCAGCCTTTAGGTTAAATCGTAGGGGAGAAGTGACAGGTGAGGGCCAGGGAGGAAAGGACATTGGCCCAGGTGAGCGGAACAAACACAGGCAGCCTCCTTAGTGACGAGATGATACCTTCTGAGCAGAATTCAAAGATCGTTTCACTGTTCACTATTACGGTTCAAGTGACCTTATACCTTATCATCCAAACAGGAACACTTCTGAGACTGGAAGGGGCTCTGTTAGTAACTATGTCAGGTCCGGGTACCCTGGGCCATCTGGTCACCCCAGTTATATGGACATGAGGGAATCCATTCAACACTTGAGCCACTCAGGTATGTGAAATCCATCTTTGCTGATGCCAATTATCCTGCTTTTCAGAATTCCTATAATCATTGCAACATTTTTTGTTTGCAAAAAGATGTCCAATGTCCCCATACTCCAGCCATTAGAAAATTTCCATGCTGATTCTTCATTAAGACTCAGTTTTAAGGAAGAATTAACAGTCATAAGGCTGAAGTTTTATAAGGATCTGTGTGTGTGTGTGTGGCATTAAATGCTGGTCTTTATAGAAAAATGCAGAGTGTAAGTGAGTGGGACAGGTTTTAAAGGTTATTATATACTAAAATAAAAGCATTATAATCCTTACTCATTAAAAATTAGAACAAATGGGAATAAAGCTAAATATTAAAGCCTGATTTACTTCCTCCCCATTCCTACTTCCCAGAGGTAACTACTTCTGCATACTTCCAGGTAATATTTTCTTATGTAAATACACAGAAGCATGCTAAATTTCCAGAAACTTGCTTGAAGATACATTTGAGTATCTTTTCTCATTCATCTCTCTATCTGAATTTATATATATATTGTCATTTTTATATATATAAATTGCCATTTTTATTGATAGCTGCATAGCAAGAGGACGTTTTTTCCCTTTATTGGAGAAGTTGTAGGTTTACAGAACATTCATAAAATACAGACCCCATATACCACCCTGTTATTAACACCTTGCATTGGTGTGGAACATTGGTTACAATTGATGAAAGTACATTTTTTATGACTGTACTATAACTATAGGCTATGGTTTAACTTAGGATTCACTGTTTGTGTGGGTTTAGCTCCACGGATTTCTTAAAAATTTTTATTGTGTTACTATATACATACAATCTAACATTTCCCCTTTTAATCACATTCAGATTTATATTTCAGTGTTAATTACATTCAAAATGTGCCACCATCACCACCATCCATTTTGAAAACGTTTTCCCATCATTACAAATAGGAATGCTGTACATTTTAAACCTTAACTTTTCATTCTCCAGCCCCACCCCATCCCCTGGGGATCTATATTCTGGATTCTGACTCTCTGAGGAAGAGGGCTTTTTTGAAGACTTTTTCTGCCACTCTATACTGGGAACTGTAGAATAAGTGGAAAAATTTTAAATATACATGGAATAATATTTCAGAAATTATGTTTCTGTCTTTAAATTCACATTCCTATACCAATAAATAATAAAAAATAATTGAGAATAGTGCTGGTAAGGTAGATGACTGTGGGATGGGTAAGTCAGTTGATGGCTTTGACTTCATTTGTATCTCCAGAAAATTTAGTGCTCTAGACAGTCTCTGCCCTCAAAACTTCAGCATTCCTGCATCATGATAATTTCATCCACATTGCTGTGGGCCATGATACCATGCAATTTTTTTTGAGGTACCAGGGGCTGGGGTTCACTGGGACTTTGTATGTGGGAAACCGGCACTCAAACACTGAGCCACATTGGTTTCCTTGAGTTGGTTTTTTCATTTGTTTTTGCTTGTTGTTTGTTTTGTTTTTTTCCGGGAGGCACCGGGAGCTGAACCTGGGACCTCCCATGTGGGAAGTGGGTGCTCAATTGCTTGAGCCACATCAGCTCCTCGATTTAAATTCAAGATCACATTAATCCTTCACATCAGATACTTGCTATTGCCTCGATTTTGAGGTTAATGGCTTTGGAGGGAATGACAAGCTGTAGTTCCAACTACCAGGTCATTTTCCACTGGTAACCCTAGGAAACAGAGAATGTAAAAATTCCTAAGTCATTCCTTTCTGAGCACCTCAGAGAACTTGGATCATTATGGATCATTTCATCCACCCTTTGTGACACTATGACGAGGAAAGCATTGTTCTCATTTTAAAGATGAGGAGGTTGAAGCTCATAACTGATAAGAAACATTCCCAGGGTGATATAAGTAAAGACTTATATGATCTTAACTTGAATCCAGATCGGCGTGGCTTCAAATTCTATGCTATTAATATCTTTTTATTCTGATTCCATGAAGTCATAAAAGGCAAAAGACATTCCTTTGAAATGTATCTGATTCCTTACTAGAACCTAGCTACATAGTTTTTGGGGGGTGGACTGAACAATTTTAATTGATTCAGATGGTAAGACAATCTCCTTAGCACTGAGGACAATAAGAATGAAAGGTAATATGGCAGGGATTGTGACTGAATTTTCCTAATAAGAGCTATCTAGGGAAAGCTCAACCAAACAAAAATCAAAGAATGAGTTTGATAAAAAGCTGTTTAAATCAGAAATTTACTTTTTAAATTGCGGCTTTCACTTTTGAAATGCAGGGAGTTTAAATTTTAGAAACAGTTGGGAAGATAATTAACATTTTTCAACTCTACAATTTTCATGTGACAACAAATGTCATTTCTGTAAATATCTTCAAACAGGTAGCAAAATGATTACAAGTAACTGAAATAGTCAATAAATACGTGTTAATCGAATTCCTGAATTTTTATGTTTCAGGAAACCAAGATTGGAAACACTGATCATGAGTTGGGAAAATGCGAGCATCCCACAGGAGTTCATCCTGTTAGGTTTCTCAGATCGACCATGGCTGCAGTTTCCACTTTTTGTGATCTTCCTCATTTCTTACATTGTGACTATTTTTGGCAATCTGACCATTATTCTAGTGTCACGCCTGGACTCCAAACTCCATACCCCCATGTATATTTTTCTTGCCAATCTGTCACTCCTAGATCTTTGCTACACCACAAGTACTGTTCCACAAATGCTGGTAAATTTGTGCAGCACTAGGAAAGTAATTAGTTACGGTGGCTGCGTGGCTCAGCTTTTCATGTTCCTGGCTCTGGGGGCCACTGAATGTGTTCTCCTGGCTGTCATGTCCTTCGATAGATTTGTAGCTATTTGCCGGCCCCTCCATTACTCAGTTATCATGCACCAAAGGCTCTGCTTCCAGCTGGCGGCTGCATGCTGGATGACGGGCTTTGGCAACTCCGTTTGGTTGTCTACTCTGACCCTCCAGCTGCCACTGTGTGGCCCTTACATGATCGACCACTTTCTCTGTGAAGTCCCTGCTCTGCTCAAGTTGTCGTGTATTGACACAACAGCAAACGAGGCTGAACTATTCTTTGTGAGTGTGCTCTTCCATCTGATACCCCTGACACTCGTCCTTATATCATATGCTTTTATTGCTAAAGCAGTGTTTAGAATTCAGTCTGCTGAAGGTAGACAAAAGGCATTTGGGACATGTGGCTCCCACCTAATTGTAGTGTCACTTTTTTATGGCACAGCTATCTCCATGTACCTGCAACCACCATCACCCAACTCCAGGGATCGAGGAAAGATGGTTTCTCTTTTCTATGGAATCATCGCACCCATGATGAACCCCCTTATATACACACTTAGGAACAAAGAAGTAAAGGAGGCCTTTAAAAGGTTGGTTGCAAGAGTCTTCTTAAGTAAAGAATAAGAAAAATGCAAATATAAGCTTTGTTAAAGACATAATATTTACTTAGATTACTAATTTACTTTTCTTCAAGCTGCCCTATTTTCATAATTCCTACAGAGAACTAGTATGATGATCTCTGCCAAATAAAATTTCCTTGAGAGAGAGCTACATTACTTTTCGGTTGCCTAAATATATTAAGTCCCCAGAACTGGTCTTCCAGTTCACCAAACACTGTGACTGCCACATCTTCAAGATTCCTCAACTTTACAGATGGGCTAGTACACTTTCGTGTAGCTTGGACCTTTCTGAGGATGTGATAAAATAGAAATCTTCTCTCCAATAATATCATATGTATACATATACATGGAAATTTTTTTCCACAAAAATTAGACCCTAGCTTTAAATTTTTAACAACTCTCTTGTATCAGCACAGTAATAAAAATCCACAATGATTAATCCACAAGGCCTGCAGAGATAGGCAACTTTGCTACAGGACTCCACAGTGATTTTTCTTCTAGAATTTTCCATAGATTCTTCCATTCCCTTGCCATGCTTCTATACTCATGTTTTTATCTTAAATGTAAGGGTCCCTTTTAATGCTTTTTACAGATTAAATCCTATTTAATAGATCTAGCTCAATTCCTGCTTCCTTGAAATTTGTTTTCATAATTCTCCCAACTATCAATATTATCACTATTCTCTTAAACCCTAAAGCATTTATAGTCTAGATTAAAAAATAGCACATCATGCAATAATTTTCCATGTTCATTCTTATTTAATATACTTCTCTTGTGCAATAATTAATTCATTACATTTTAGTGCATATGGTGGTTTAAAGGTGTATGTAACCCAGAAAAACATGTTCTTAAACGTTATCCATTCCTGTGGTTGTGAACCCGTTGTAAATAGGACCTTTTGATGAGGCTACTTCACTTAAGGAATGACCCACCTCAATCAAGATGAGTTGTTATCCTATACCTAGTTCTTTATAAGAGAATGAAATTTAGACAAAGAAAGAAGAAGCCACAGGAAGTATGAAGCTGAAACAGAACCTGGAAGAGAAGGGAGAGACCAGGAGACAACACCGAAGGTTTGTCTTGTGACAGAAGAACCAGGGATGTGAGCAGCCAAGTCCCAGCATGCTGGTCTTTAGGGAGAAAGCATTGCCTTGATGATGCCTTGATTTGGACATTTTCCCTGCTTCAAAATGATGAGCAAATAAATTCCCATTGTTTAAGCTGAGCCATTTCATGATATTTGCTTAAGCAACCTGGGAGACTAAAGCAGTTTCCTTAAGAGAGTAACACCTTCAGAGCTTCAAAATGCTGAGAAATTCCCAAGCATTTGCACCATTAGTTGGTTCTTTTGATGGTTAAGTGATTTGTTCACATTATAATTATTAAATTGCCTTGTCACCCCTCTTTCTCAATTGTTTTCTTCTATTAATACATTATATATGTAAAAAGTACAATAACTGAAAAATATAATCATGTTTCTCCTTAAAACTTACAGCAACAACATGCATTTTGCCATAATAGAATGCTAATAGATAAGAGAAATAAATCTACTTTGCTGAGTCCAGATTTCAGTTCTCTTTTTTCAATTAGAAATCATTATCATCAAAAGAATAAATGGAAGCAAATTCTTTTTTTTTTAAAGATTTATTTTTTTTATTTATTTCCCCCCACTCCCCCCAGTTGTCTACTCTCTGTGTCCATTCGCTGTGTGTTCTTCTGTGACCACTTCTATCCTAATCAATGGCACCGGGAATCTGTGTTTTCTTTTTGGTTTCGTCTTCTTTTTGTGTCAGGGAAGCAAATTCTAATAGACTATATTAAAGCACAACACATAATAAACTTTACAAAAATAGTATAGAAAAGTCACTAGAAAGCACATATTTTAACAAACTATTATACAACTACTAAAATGTATTTTTTAAGACAATGTGATAACAGATAAATTATCTTTCTTTCATCATCCATTAGGTTTCTAGTTACATGTATATTGGAACTTCTCCATCACAATCATCATGTCTCTCTACTCTTTTCTATTTCTTCATTTATGCTTTCTATGCTTCAGCACGGATATTTTCTACAGTCTAAGACTTTTCCTACCCAACCTTCCTTTCTTCCCTCTCCTCTCCTTGGACATCAGAACTGCATAGTCTGGCAGCTTTCCCAGCCTCCTTCAGCTCCCTCCCCATTTTCATTCACAGGTGTTTCCTCCAATAAATCCCTTGTATGTCTAATCTCTTCTTGACATCCACTTTATATAAGATCTTTCAACACCGTACCAAGTATATACTGTGATAATTCCACAATTCTTCACCAAAGGGAACCATGGCTCTTTACTTAGATAACTAAAAACAAAATAAAGAGAATAGCAGATGTTCCAACATTATGGGACACAGAGTCTGAGCTGACATTGATTTATCTAGAGACCTAGAGAATCATAATGATCCCCTTATTAGAGTGGGGGGCTAGGAAGCAAGGTAATAAATGGAGCACTGGCAAAAGTGTGGCTCACTATGGACCCAATGGGTCCACAGTCCTCAAGTGTATAATTAGATTGATACACTTGATGGAGTAATGCCCACATTAGGTCCTTGGCTTTTAAGGTAAGAGCCATTATAGTGGAAAGGCCAAGTGGATATGGCTGAAATTGCCATCCCTCCCCTCAATCAACTAGACAGTAAATGAAAAACATCATTGCATCCTGATGGCAGAGATTAGCACCACCATTAAAAACTTAAAGGATACAGAAATGATAGTGCAAAAATCACCATTTATTTCACTAGTCTGACTCATACAGAACCTGGAGAGATCCTGGAGAAGGACTGTAGACTACTGCAGGCTTAACCAGGTAGTAGCCCCAATCATAGCTGCTGTGCTAAGTATAGTATCTTTGCCAGACTAAATTATTAAGACCCTGGGCACATGACACATAATTGATCTGGCAATATGTCCTTTTGCATTCTGATCAGGAAAGAGGTTTAGGTACAGAATGCGTTCCTCTGGGATGGACAACATGTTCATCTACAGTTTTGCCTTAGGGCTATGTTAACTCACCTGGACCACCTGACTTCCCACAATCCATCACGCTAATCCCTTATATCTAGGACATCATGTTGAGTGGGAAGGAAAGAGCAAGAGGTTTACTAGACCACTGAAGGCCTTTGTAAGACACACAAACTCCAGAAGGTGGGAGATACATCCAAGAAAGACAGATAGATAGACATATGAGAGTGATCCCCAAGGGCAAAGATTTTGTATTACATGTTAACTTCTACCAGAAAACATCCAAAATGGAAGTGGCTCAAAATAACTAAGTAAAAGGCAAAATGATTCAGTCAGTTGACAGTAGCCAGACTTCATCATTGGCCACCCTGGAACTGACACAATAAGCAAATGAATGGAGTGGACATGGTGGAACAGCATGGACATTCGCTTACCAAAGCTGATGCAGCTACTGCTACCTTTGAATGTCCCACCCGTGAGCAGCAGAGACCAATGCTGCTAGTCTTTGAGAAGGAAAAACTTACCACTTGGTGGCAAGTCAGCTACATTGGATCCCTTCCATCCAGGGAGGGTCAGTATTTCATCTTCACAGGGATAGATATCTCTTTTGGATGTATTTGCCTCTCCTGCCTGAAGAGCTTCAGCCAGCAATAGGGTCTTATGGATGTTTGATCCATAAGCTTTGATCCCACATAGACTTGCAGCTGACAGGGGTTTCACCTTGAAGCAAAGCCGGTAAGAGAATGGACTCAAGACAACAGGCTCCACTGGTCCTATCACATATAGCACCATCTAGAAGTGGTCGGCCTCACAGAACACTGGAATCGCCTTCTAAAGGCACAACTGAAGTACCAGCTCAGAGGCAACACTTTTAAAGATCCATCCTTAAGCATGAAGTATACTCCTTGTGGAACTAAAGGAGGCTATTTATTCAGAACTTGCTATATAGCAAGGAAGTCAGCCACCATTACTTGCATTTGGAAGTGGGAAGTTTTTTAATGAAAAAAAGGGAAGTTTTGGGGTATGCTCGATAGGAGGTTGCTGGTACAAGGAAAATGGAGGTGGGATAACTATAAGCAGGGCATTTGCAATCCTGAATTGCAAATGGAAAAGGGGAAGAGACAAAAATTTAGGAAAGCTGGCAGTTATTGGCTAAGTCCCAACCATTTTTAGCCGATTGCTACAGAGGTTGCGATTTGGCTTTCTGGGCTTGTTGTCGAGTTTGTGGATCCGATTTCTATTTTCATGTATGGTCTGGCCATTGGTCATTTGCATATTCAGCTTTATGGCATTAAGTCAGAGAACTCTATTTGGTGCTGTGTTCCCAAGAGTTAGAATGCATGAGACCGGGAACCCAGGGGTGGAAGCCAGAGTGACCCCACTACTATTCAGTCTCAATGATCAGCTCGTGGATTTTGTGCTTCCTATCCCTGCAACTCTGGGCTTTACAGGGTTGGAGATTCTAATTCCCAAAATGGAGATTCTAATTCCCAAAAAGGGCTCACCCTTGCCACGATATATAGGGTTCCATGGAACAACAAGTTTGACTGCCACCAGGGAATTTTAGATTCCTTTTGTCCAGAGACCAGCAGAAGAAGCGTCATCATATATGGTAGACAGCTTCTGAGGTGGCCCCTGATGATCCCTACCTCTTGGTATTCATGCCTTCGTAAAACCCCCTTCCCTTGAGTGTGTGTTGGACTAATCATTGAGTTGCTCTAACAAACAGAATACAACAGACATGATGTGATGTCATTTCTGAGATTAGGTTCTAAAATGACTGGCTTCCATTTTGGGTATTCTCTTTCACGCTCTTTCATGAATCATTTGCTATGGAGGAAGCCAGCTGCCATGCCATGGGGCAGCCCTGGGGAGAGGTCCAAATGAGTTATCTTGTAAGTTGATCTTCTGAGGCCTGCCAGTAGCCATGTAGCTGAACTTGGGAACGAATCTTTTCCCAGTTAAGCTTTACTATGGTTCCAGCTCTACCTGATACTTTGATTTAGCTTCATTAGAGACCCTGAGGCAGAGGTACCCAGCTAAACTGTACCCAGATTTCTGACTCAGAGAAACCATAAAATAATGTTTTTGTTTTTGGCTGCTAAGTTTTGGGGTAATTTGTTGCGTAGCAATAGATAACTATTATGCTTTACAGGGTAGGGATAACTGACCCTGACCTGATCAGTAGGAGGAAGTAGAACTGATTTTAGGACATGGGGCCAGGGAGAATGTGTGTGGAAACAGGTAATCCGCTTACCCGTATCCTGATAATTCCTCGCCCCGTTGTAACTGTGAACAGACATGCTCTGCACCGTCACGCTGAGACGTGTGTGACTGCAAGGACTTTAGACCCTTAGGAATGGAGGGTTGGGTTACACACCAAGACCCCCCAAGGAGCTGGGTGAGTGTGGGAAGAGTTTAGAATGGATAGTGGTGGAGAGAAAAGATGAGAACCAGTTGCATCCCTGAGACCAATTGCAACAACGGGGTCTGTAAATTCTCCTACCAACCTCTCTTCTGGGTTTCCCCTCAGAGAGAGAGGCCCATGAAACCTGGAGGAGTTACTCCCTAAATATGTGTGGAGAAGAACAGCTGTGAGGGCCAGAGTGAACTGTGCTGACTTGACATTGCGCCCCTCAGATCTCTGACTGTGGGGGAGCCTCAGGAGCTGTGGCTCTGAAACCCATCACTGTGCACATGCCGAGGCCATGCGTCCCTCAGGGCCTCTGCCAATGACTGAGCAGGCAGGGATCTTGATGACCTCGGGAGCCATGGGGCTACTCAGGTAGGCGCCTTTGCTCAAGCTCTCCTCATTGGCCATGCCAGAACTTTTTAATGAACTGCACTGAAGTCTAAGCCCTTTCCTACCCAACCTTCCTTCCTTCCCTCTCTCCTCCACAATGAGACTTTCTACTGAGGTCTCATGGCTCCGCCAGGCTTCGCCTTGCTCTCCCCTCATTTTCCTCTCAGGTGTTTTCCCCAATAAATCTCTTGCAAATCTAATCACATCATGGCATCTGCTCCTCAGAGGACCTGAACTAACACAGAAATGTAATATCATTTTAATTCTTAATTTGTTTTATGTAATCTCTTGTTTGCATGTTTTTTTAAATTTTTTAAGAAATAAGGCTTTTATTTTAAAACCAAAACTGTGAAGCTAGCCATATGTTTTACAACTAGTTTCCGTTATTATTAACTTCTTACATTAGTGTGGTACATTTGCTAGAATTAATGAAACAACATAAACTAACTAAAGACTATACTTTTGCAGATTTCCTTATGCTGACTAATTTACTTATAAATTAAGCTGAATTAAAGGACTGAATGTATCCATCATTTTCTTCGATGCTGTAAAATCCATAAAGTCAGATATATTTTTGTCTTTTAACTACTTTATTCACTTGTCCTAAAAATATCTAAATATTTTGTTCTCAATACTTTTAAAAATTTAATGACAAAAGAATGAATGAAGTATGTAAGTTCAAGTTCATGGAACTCTTTGTAAATCACAGTGGTGATGTTGTTGATGTAGCTGATGACAGTGACAATGAAAAAGTCAATTAATAAAGGAGATTATATATATTTAGTCCAGATCTCTCTTCTTTACTTGATAGCTGTATGTATGTCTTATTCTCCTTTTTCTGCTTTTGATGAACTTCATAATCTCAAATTCTACTTAGCTTACATGGAAATCATATTTATGTGTTAACATGAACACTTCTCATGTTCATTTTTCAAGTCATTTAACAAATATTTATGGAGTATCTACAAAATTCTACGGACTATTCTGGACCTTGAGATAAATCAATAAACAAAATAGACAAAAATCCCTGCCTTCAAGGAGCTTACATTCTAGCAAGTGATGCATAAAATAAACACTAAACATAACAAATAACATATATGAAGGTGATAATTATATGTAAATAGAATGTGAGCATGTTAAGAGGATTTGGGAGTGCTGATGGGGGAGTTTCAATATTAAATAGCATGCCCAAGCTAAGCTTCATTCCAAAGGTGAGACTGAGTAAAGATCTGAAAGCGTTATGTGAGTTAGACAAGGACACATCTGGGGAAAGAATGCTAGGCAGAGTATACAGGTAGAACAGCAAATGGACAGGATGGCTGGCACAGAGCGAATGAAGGTGTTCTGGTTAAGATGGACTATGAGGGACTGAAGTAACAAACTCAAATTCTTTGTGGCCTAACATACCAAAAATGTGTCCGTGTCCAGGGAGGGTTCTTATGGGGACTGTCTTTATTGAAGTCACTTATTCTTTTCTTTTTAATCACTATCATACCTGCATAATAATACTGCTAGTTATAAACATGTTGGGCTTAACCTTTTCTATTCATTTCCAAAGATTCACACACAATCTTTTTACCAATTCTGCAAAAGTTAATGCTCAGCTTTCCATTCTCTAACCGCATTCTATTTTTCTGGTGACCCATATTCAAGTTATTAACTCCAAGAGATTACACAATATATTTATCAAAATAGTATATTCATGCAGTATTCGTCCTTTTGTGTCTGGCTTATTTCCCTTAGCATAATGCCTTCAAGTTTCATCCATGTTATCACATGTGCCCCAAATTCATTTCTTCTTACAGCAACATAGTATGCCATTGTATGTATACACCACATTTTGTTTATCCATTCATTGATTAATGGGTATTTGGATTGTTTCCATCTTTTGGCAATTGTGAATAATGTCACTATGAACTATTGGTGTGCAGACGTCTGTTCATATCTCTGCTCTCAGTTCTTCTGGGTATATATATAAATTATACCCAGTAGTGATATTGTCAGGTCACATGGCAAATCTATTTTCAATTTCTTTAGGAACGGCCAAACAGTCCTCCACAGTGGCTGTACCATTCTACATTCCCACCAGCAGTGAATAAGTGTTCTTATATCTCCATATCCTCTCCAACTCTTGTAGCTTTCTCTCTTTTTAATAGTGGTCATTCTAATAGGTGTAAAATGATAACTCATTGTTGCTTTGATTTGCAGTTCCCTAATTGCTAGTGATGTTGAACATTTTTTCACGTGTTTTTTCAGCATTTGTATTTCTTCTTTGGACAATTGTCTATTCAAGTCTTTTGCCCATTTTTAAACTAGGTCATTTGTCTTTTTATTGTTGAGTTGTAGCATCTTTATATATTATGGATATTAAACCCTTTTCAGATATGTGGCTTTCAAATATTTTCTTCCATTGAGTCAACTGCCTTTTCACCCTTTTGACAAAGTCCTGTGAAGTGCAAAAGTGTTCAATTTTTAAGAAGTCCCATTTTTCTATTTTTTTTTTTTCATTTTGTTGCTTGTGCTTTGGGTGTAAGATCCAAGAAACCATCACTACCACAAGATCTTGAAGATGTTTCCCTACTTTTTTTTTTGGTAGTTTTATGGTTCTGGCTTTTATATTTAGTTCTTTGATCCATTTTGGGTTGATTTTTGTATAGGGTGTGTGATAGTAGTACTCTTTCATTCTTTGGTTGGAAATCCAGTTCTCCCAGCACCATTTCTTGACGACACTGTTTTGCCCCATTAACATGGTCTTGGTAGGTTTGTCAAAAACCAGTTGACCATAGAGGTGAGGGTTTATTTCTGGACTCTCAATTCTATTCCACCGATCAATGTGTCTATCTTTATGTCAATACCATGCTGTTCTGACCACTGTAGCTTTGTAACATGTTTCAAGGTCAGGCAGTGAGAGTCCTCCCACTTTGCTCTTCTTTTTTGGAATGCTTTTTTCAGGTGTCCTTTCCCTTCCAAATAAATTTTCTATTTCTATAAAGTAGGCTGTTGGAATTTGATTGGTATTGCATTGACTCTATAAATCAATTTGGATAGAATTAACATCTTCGCAATATTTAGTTGTCCAATCCATGAACATGGAATGTCTCTTCATTTGTTTAGGACTTCTTTGATTTCTTTTATCATTATTTTGTAGTTTTCTGTATATAGGTCTTAGACTTCTGTTGCCGGATTTTCCCTAAAAATCAAAAAATGAATTTTAAGTGCAAGCTAGTTTAGTCAGGCCAGTAATTTATTAAGGAACTGAGAGAAGAGTAATGGGAGAAAATAAAAGACTATGGGTCCCAGATTAAGAGGAAAGGGGCTGAAAAGAAATTAAAAGGGCTGATTTATAGACTACAAATCCCCACTACAGATTACTAATTCCCAGAGATTGTTTAGAAGTGTGTTGTTTAGCCTCCACACATTTTGTGAATTTTCCCCTTTCTTGTCTATTATTGATTTCTAGTTTCATTCCATTATGATCTGAGAAGGTGTTTTGTATAATTTTAATCTTTTTATATTTATTGAGACCTTCTTTGTGACCTAACATGTTGTACATTCTGGAAAAAGATCCATGGACATTTGAGAAGAATGTATAACCTGTTGATTTGGGATGCAACGTTCTGTATATTTCTGTTTCATCTAGCTTGTTTATCATACTGTTCAAGTTCTCTACTTCCTTTTTGATTTTCTGTCTAGTTGTTCTAATGATATGAGTGATATGTTAAAGTCTCCAGCTATTATTGTAATGATGTTTATTTCTCCCTTCAGTTCATGTTTTTTTCAATCCATTCTGCTAGCCTGTATATATATATATATATATGTATATATATACACACACACACATATACATATATACATATTCATATAGGAAGCAGGTGCTCAATCATTTGAGCTACATCTGC
Source organism: Dasypus novemcinctus (assembly GCF_030445035.2). Classification (NCBI taxonomy): domain Eukaryota; kingdom Metazoa; phylum Chordata; class Mammalia; order Cingulata; family Dasypodidae; genus Dasypus; species Dasypus novemcinctus. Next base: position 63,142,520 of record NC_080694.1, read on the forward strand.
TATTCAGTCTATATCTTTTGATTGGATTGTTTAATCCATTCACATTCAAAGATATTACTGTAATTGCAGTATTTCTACCATTTTGTTCTTTGGTTTTATATTTAGTCTTTAAACTTATTATGAAATACATGTACATAGTGGTCAATCATCTAAGAAATACTTATATTTACTTAAGTAAATGGAGATACATGTACAAGAAATAAGGTACAGACAGCCAGCATTTTGTCAGAACTACAACAATGTGCCCTCAAAATCTACTCCATTAAAAATTACCTATGCTTTTTACTTTTGCAAACTTTTCATTGTAAAAAGAGCAAATCTTCAATATATGTTATATCTACAATCACTTTATAGATTAACTAATATAATCAACAAATAATTACTAACAACTAAATTAGCTAAACACTGTGCTAGACATTGGGAATGCAGTAGTGAACACAATATTTAATGAGGAGTATAAAGATCTCAGAGTGGAAAATAATGAGCCATTAACAAACAAAATATAATCAACAATCCATTGTTTATCTTTTTCTCTGTCTTGGATAAGATGGTAATTTTGATACAATATTGTAACTTCTTCATTCTTACCTTCTTCCAGATTGTGAGATCCTTAAGAATAGACACATAATATTTATTTAAATACCAAGTATCCTTTACAGTGCCTGCAAATATGTTTGATGAATAAAAATTTATTGCATTCCAAGAGTAAGTCAACTTTAGAAGTTTTTATGGGAATTATTGTTGAAGGGTAAATATTAAAAAAGAAGAAAGAGAAGAAAAGAAGGAAGAAGGAAGGAAGGGAGGAAGAAAAGAGAGAGAAAGGAAAGAAAGAAAAAGAAAAAGAAAGGAAGAGGAAGGAGGGAAGAAAGGAAGGAAGGAAGGAGAGAAGAAGGAAGGAAGGAAGGTAGGTCACTGCTAGAGAATAGCTCTCATAGGGACTCCCATTAAATCCCCACTCAAAAAAATGCCATTCGGAAGTAAGGTAATGATTATTCCAGTTATGCTGGAAATGTTCGAGATTTGATGGTGAGAATGACATTGTTGAACAAATCCCAGGGGCTGCTAAGTAGCTCTGAGAGGCAATTGTAAAGCGAATAAAACACAAGGATGACAGGAGCTGATGGACTCCCTTTAGCTCTTCACTGTAATTGTTCCTTAATTGACTGCCTCTCTTCCCAGGCAGATAGCCCTGGAGATTACAGCATTTTGTGAATTAAAACGAAACTCATTGGAAACTTTTTAATGGCTGCTGCAGCGTGGGGAGAACATGCTAATCAGTTCTGCTCTTCCAAGAGCTAGATCCTTGAGGATTTGAGAAAACAATATCCTCGTTATCAGTGGCTCGACTGTAATAATTATCATAATGAGATCTCTAGGGTTTTGTTCTTCCAACTTCTATAAAGAACTGCACAAATGGAAAATCACTCTCCCTCTTGCCTTGGTTTTAAGTATTACCCACTGACCTCATCATCCAGAACCCCCTAAGATTTTCCACTTATCCAGAGGGACTCACAAGCAAATCCATATTTCAATTTCACCAGAAAGCAGGGATGGCCTAAGAAAAACTACTTTAATCAATAGATCCAATATTCAATATTCCCAATGTATAATTCCATCTTTTCTTTCTCATCCTCTTCAGAATATAACTACCAGGGAATAAGTCAATCATTCAACGAATTAATGAGCAGACTATATTGTCTTTTCACATTGAAGAGAGGGAAAATGGAAGAAAAACAAGTGACTCAAAATCCTGAATTTTATTCTTGGTTATTTATATTTGTTAATTTTATGCTCATATAACAATTGCGAAATATTTAAAGGTAGAAAACAATGCACTTTATATTTGATCTTCTAAATGTATTCACAACATTACCTTGAAAAATGACAAGAAGAAAAGCAAGTTAATTTGTTAATGAACTAGTAGTTTGTATAAAAATACTGCTGGTAGCTTTGAGTTTACAGGGTGCGTTGAAGCACAAAGAATCAAGGTGAGTTTAATTCACAAGGAAGATGCAAATATCAAGTGGAAACATTGTTATATTTTATCACTAGAATTGTGATCTGGTCTTAATTCTACAAATAGTTTTTCTGCTTTGATTTTGAAAACATTTATTATTACTACCTAAATGTCAGTCTATGAAAGAAGCAAAACTGTTTCTTGCCAAGTTCCTGAGTGTTGTGAGGAAATAATGAGGTGATCAATTTAATTATGTGATTGTATTAATATGGGATCTGAAAATAGGTCAAGGTAAGACGTAGTTTCCCTAAACTTGTGTTTTTTAAATCCTATCTTGGGTTCTGATCTCAGTGCCAGTTTTCACGTTTTCAGAAAGCCATTGTCAACATTGAGGGTATGTGGAAGAAAGTTATTAGTCATTACATACCTCACCTAATAACCATGTTACTGAGGAAGAGTTGAAGGAAAAAAAAATGGCTTGGCCTAAAGAAAATTAAATTGAGATGTGGTAATTGTCTTTAAATATTTGAATGTCTGCCATATGAAAAGGGATTGGATGTGTTCGATGAAGTTAAAATACTTATGAATTACAGGGAGAAAATTTCTATTTAATAAAAAGAATATTATAAGTCAGGATTTTCCAATGATACAATAGTTTGCATTAAGTAGCACTGGGATGTTTGAGCAAATGATGAGCATTTATGTAGCTGGGACAGAAGATAGCCTGCTATTGGATGGGTTTTTGAACTCCTGATTTTCCACGGGTTTCAGAAAATATAGATGAAGTATTCTTCATTTTGTTCTTCCCAGGTATATAGCTGATGTGAAAGGAAGGCAATGGAGAAATCCAATGACAGCTCAGAGTATGGTTTTATCTTGGTGGGCTTCTCTGATCATCCCAAGCTGGAGATGGTCTTCTTCATAGTGAATGTTGTTCTCTATTCAGTGGCTGTGTTGGGAAATATAACCATAATCCTTGTGTGTATATTAGACCCTCGACTTCATACCCCAATGTACTTCTTTCTGGCAAATCTTTCCTTTCTGGATCTCTGCTTCAGTACTAGTTGTATCCCCCAGATGCTCGTAAACCTCTGGGGCCCTGATAAGACTATCAGCTATGCCGGTTGTGTTGTCCAGCTTTTCTCTTTCCTTTCTGTTGGGGGAGTTGAGTGCATCCTTTTGGCTGTCATGGCATATGACCGCTATGCTGCAGTCTGTAAACCCTTGCACTACACGGTCATCATGCATCCTCAGCTGTGTTTACGACTGGTGGCTGTGGCCTGGGGGAGCGGACTGGTCAATGCCACTGTCATGGCCCCGCTAACAATGACTCTCTCCAGATGTGGCCGGCGCCGAGTCAACCATTTCCTCTGTGAAATTCCAGCCCTGATCAAGATGGCTTGTGTGGACGCTCGTGCAGTGGAAATGCTGGCCTTTACCTTCGCCATTCTCATCGTCCTCCTGCCCCTCGCCCTTATCCTTGTCTCCTACGGCTACATCGCTGCAGCCGTGCTGAGGATCAAGTCAGCCGCAGGGCGACGGAAGGCCTTCAACACCTGCAGCTCCCATCTCACTGTAGTCTCCCTGTTCTATGGGAGCATCATCTACATGTATATGCAGCCAGGAAACAGCTCTTCCCAAGAGCAAGGCAAGTTTCTCACCCTCTTCTACAACCTGGTGACTCCCATGTTAAATCCGCTCATCTACACCTTACGGAATAAGGAGGTGAAAAGGGCACTGAAGAAGGTTTTGGGGCGGCAACCATGATCAGGAGAGGTGGGATAAGTTATGAAGGTCCTGGAACATACATATTTTTTCAAACCCTAGCATTTGTTTTATGCTTATAATAAATCAATGAATCAAACTTTCTTGGTTTTTTAAAAAATATGGCTAAATATACTGATGTGTTTTTATGTAGAAGAATTATGTTCTGTCATCATGGATCAACCATAGCTGCATGTAATATGAATGAATTGTAGCAGAATAATATTTAGTAAAAAAAATTAAGTCCCAGAAAAAAGGCAAAATAAAGATCCTCATATAGATATGAAATGATGTGTTAAAGATCAGTGAGGGAACCAGGAAGAAGTCATAACCTGTTAAGTCATAAAAGCACAAATTTACATGAAGTAAAAGAATCTTGAAATGAATGTGCAAATGGAGGCAAAAAATAACCTCCTTCCACTGTGGGGGAGTCAATTCAACTTATATCTGACAGAGCAGAATTTGCATGTTATAGAGGAGAATTACTTGGTGTTGCTATCGTTATGTCCAATTCACAAAATTGTAAAATACTTGTCACAGAATGAGAATCAGGTAACCTGGAGGGGTGTCCTCTAGAGTATAGACAATGTGTCATTTTTGACTGAGGCACAAATTTTCCCTACGAACTAAGCCATGTATCTTATTTGTTATAAAACCAAGTATATACTCTCAAGGCTCTTTTTAAAAAGATTTTCCTTATTTTTAACTGTGGTAAAATAAACATAAAAATCATTTTAACCATATTAAGTGGACAATTCTTTATGTAAGTTGGCAATACTGTGTAAATTGGCAATACTGTGTAACTTTCACTACTATCTATTGCCAGACTATTTTCATCATCCTAAACCAAAACTAATATTCATTTAACAATAACTGCCCATTCTTCCCTCCTTCCACCCCAGTAACCACTATTCTGTATTCTGTCACTAAGAATTTTCTTATTTTAAGAAGTTCATATGGGAGAAATCATATAATATTTGCCCTTTTTGTATCTGGCTTATTTTACTCAACATGACATCTTCAAGGTTCATCTATGTTGTAGCATGTACTAGCACATCACTTCTTTTTATAGCTGAGTAATATTCCACCGTATCTTTGCTTTTTTCACACTGATAAACATTTGGGTTGCATTCATCTTTTGACTGTTGTAAATAATGTTGCAGTGAACATTGGCATACAAGTATCTGTCTCCTCTCAATTCTTTTGGGTATTTCTAGGAGTGGGATTGCCAAATCATATGATAATTCTCTTTAACTTTCTGAGAATCCACCAAACTGTTTTCCGTAGCTACTGCACCATTTTTCATTCCCACTTTAGAGTGTAAGAGGGTTCGTATTTCTCCATATCCTCACCAACAGTTGTTATTTTCCGGGTTTTTACAAAATGATTGTCATTCTAATGAGTGTGAAGTGGTATCTCACTGTAGTTTTAACCTGCATTTCTTTAATTGCTAATGATGTTAAGCATCTTTTCATATATTTATTGGCCATTTGTTTATCTTCTTTGAAGAAATTTCTTTCAAATTGTTGGCTAATTTTTAAAATTGGGTTGTCTTGTTGTTGAGTTGTAGAAGTTCTTTATATATTCTGGATACTAAATCCTTATCAGATATATGGTTTTCCAATATTTTGTCCCAATCTGTAGGTTATCTTTTCATTTTTTTGATGAAGTGCTTTAATGCGCAAAAGTTTTTAATTTTTATGAAGTCCTCTTTATATTTTCTTTTGTTGCTTGTGCTTTTGGTGTAAAATTTAAAAGTCCATTACAATTACTCCATTACTACCTTTTTAAAAATTTAGTTGCTTTTTTATAGAGTCCCATTTTCTTTTCCTCTTCTTCTTCTTCTTCTTATTATTATGTAGTGTCCCATTTTGATTCCCTTCTTTCCTTTTCTCTATAATTTTAAAAAAAGATATATTTATTTATTTATTTCTCGCCCTTTCCCCCGCCCCAGTTGTCTGTTCTCTGTGTTTATTTGCCGCGTGTTCTTCTTTGTCCGCTTCTCTTGTTGTCAGCAGCACAGGAATCTGTGTCTCTATTTGTTACGTCAGCTCTCCGTGTGTGTGGCGCCATTCCTGGGCAGGCTGAAATTTCTTTCACGCTGGGTGGCTCTCCTTATGGGGTGCACTCCTTATGCATGGGGCTCTTCTATGCGGGGACAGTCCTGAGTGGCAGGGCACTCCTTGCGCACATCAGCACTGCACATGGGCCAGCTCCACACGGGTCAAGGAGGCCTGGGGTTTGAACAGCGGACCTCCCATGTGGTAGATGGATGCCCTAACCACTGGGCCAAGTCTACTTCCCTCTCTATAATTTTAATTATATATATATATTCCATATATAGGATCATATATAATTGCCCTGGCTAGAACTTCCAGTACAATGTTGAGTAATAGCAGTGTTCCTGATCTTAGAGGGAAAGCTTTCAGTCTTTCACCATTGAGTATGATGTTAGCCATGGAGTTTTCATATATGCCTTTTTATCATGTTCAGCATGGTTTTTTCTATTCCTACTTTTCTATATGTTTTTATCAAGACAGGGTGAAGGATTTTATCAAATGCCTTTTCTGCATCAATTGAGATAATCATGTGGTTTTTGTCCTTCATTTTATTAATGTGGTGTTACATTACAGTAATAGATTTTCTGGTGAACCACCTTGGCATACTTGGGATAAATCCACTTGATCATGGTGTATAATTCTGTTAATGTGTTGTTGGATTTGGTTTGTGAGTATTTTGTTGAGAATTTTGCATCTACATTCATAATGGATATTGGTCAATAATTTTCTTTTCTTGTGGTGTCTTAATCTTGCTTTGGTATTAGGGTGATATTGGATCCATAGAATAAGTTAGGAAGTTCTCCCTCCTCTTCAATTTTTTGGAAGAGTTTGAGCAGGATAGGATATGAGTTAATTCTTCTTAGAATGTTTGATAAAATCCATCAATGATGCCATCCGGTCCTGGGCTTTTGTTTTATGGGATATTTTTGATGACTGACTCAATCTCTTTATTAGTTACTGGTTGGTTGAAATTTTCTGTTTTTTCTTGAGTCAGTGTAGGTAGTTTGTGTGTTTCTGGAATTTTCCATTTCATCTAGGTTATCTAATTCATTGGCATACAATTATTCATAATATCCTCTTATTATCATTTTTATTTCTGGGGGGCCAGTAGTCATTTCCCCCATTCATTTCTTATTTGTTATTTGAGTCCTCTCTTTTTTCTTTGTCAGTCTAACCAAAAGTTTGTTGATTTTACTGATCTTTTCAAAGAACAAACTTGTGGTTTCATTGATTATATTGTTTTGTTTTCATTTTTCTATTTCACTTATCTCTGCTCTAATCTTTGCTATTTCCTTCCTTCTGCTTGTTTTGGGTTTAGTTTGTTCTTCTTTTTGTAGATCCTCCAGTTGTGAGGTTAGGTCACTGATATGAGATTTTTCTTCTTTTTAGTGTAAGCATTTAGAGCCAAAATTTTCTTCTCAGCAGTGCCTTCGTTGCATTCCATAAGTTTAAGTATGTTGTCTTTTCATTTTCATTTGCCTCAAGAGATTTCCTAATTTCCCTTGTGATTTCTCCTTTGACCCACTGGTTCTTTAAAAGCACACTTTTAATTTCCACATATTTGTGAATTTCCAATTCTCCCTGTTATTAATTTCTAGCTTCATACCATTGTACTTGGAGAAGAAACATTGTATGATATCAATATTTTTTAAATATTTGAGGTTTGTTTTTTGACCTAATGTATGGTCTTTCCTGAAGAACAATCCATGTGCCATAGAAAAGAATGTGTATTCTGCTGCTATTGGATGAGGTATCCTGTATGTGTCTATTAGGTCCCATTGGTTTATAATATGGTTTGAGTCTTCTCTTTCCTTATAGATCTGCTGTCTAGGTGTTCTAACCATTACTGAAAGCGGTATCTTTTGGGACTTCAGTGACACATGTATTCATATACTTGATAGTGTCCCATATGTCCCTAAGACTTTGTTCATTTTGTTCATTATTTTTTCTTTCTGCTCCTCACATAGGGTGAATTCAATGGTCTTTTCATCAGGTTCACTGATTCTTTCGTCTTTTTGCTCAAATCTGCTGTTGTATCTGTCCTTTCAATTATTGTCCTTTGCAACTTCAAAATTTGTTTGGTTCTTTCTCATAATTTCCATCTCTTTATTTTAGTCAGACAATGTTTCCTTAATTGCCTTTACTTCTTATATTTTGATTCCATTAGTTCATTGAACATCTTTAATACAGTCAATTTAAAGTCTCTGTCAAAAAGACCCAATGTATGAACTTCTTCGGGCACTGTTTCTGGCTATTTTTTTCCCTATGGCTCACCATATTTTCTTGTTTCTCTGTATTTTTCATAATTTTTGCTGTTGTTGAGAACTGGACAGTCTGAGTATTTTTGCTCATGGAGGAAAAGAGGAAAAGAGAAAAGAGGAAAAAAGTAGGTCCACCTCTTTAAGACTCCTCTGCCACTTTTGCCTGAGGTGGTTGGAATGATGTCCACTCTCAGACCAGGCCATCCAGTGATCTGAAGAAGCTCAGTAATCAGACCACACTCCCCTAGATTTTGGAGGAATCGGCTTTTATAACTCCCCTGGAGCAGAGAAGTCCCCACTGATGCCTGCCATGTGGCTGGGACATGGGGGAAGGCAGCCTCTGCACAGAGGGTGGAATTCACTGATATTTACGATAACTTCACAGCCTCTTCCTCCAGCTTTTCCCTAGATGTTATTGTGTTCCTTAGACTCCAGAGTTTCAAAAAGTTGATTCAGACCATTTCTGTCGGTTCAGTAGTTGTTCTGGTGAAGGGACTGATCCCTGGGGCTCCTATTCTGCTGTCTCCTCACCTATAGCCATCCATCCTGATTTTTTTTTTTTTTTGAGTACCGGGATGGGGGACTGAACCCCAGACCTCATATGTGGAAAGCTAGCATTCGACCACTGAGCCACATCAGCTCCCCAGGTTACTGCTGTTGTTTTCCATTTGTTTGTGGAAGGCACCAGAAACCAAACCCAGGACCTCCCATGTGGGAAGCAGGTGCTCAACGCTTGAGCCACATCTGCTCCCTGATCCTGATTTTTCAAATGGTGAAACAATGGTTTATGGAGCCTATGTTCCAGGACACTCAGGAAATGTGTGGAATTCAGAAGTGGATTGTATGATGCCTGAACCTGTCCTCTCATCTGCTGGATAACACTGCCCTTGCTGTAGATTGTTCAGTGCACATTCAGGTCACTAATTATAGGCCTTGTTTTTATTATCTATTGTACAATCCTTAAAGCATGCGGGGTATGCTGTAGAGCCTATCAGAGAATGCTCATCATTTAACTATTAACAGCAAGACATTGCCCAATGCCCCATGTGAATCTTCTGTCAAATCTTCCCCATGCTTTAATGGTCAGTTTCAAATAGAACATATTTATCATATTGTCTTGGACTCCTCAGTTTAAAAATTCTCTGACTCCTTTCAGCCCCTTGCATTTTTATACACTGAAATGAGTTTTTCTAGTTAATATTATTTATATTTATAAATTTCATGTAGATTAGATTGTAAGGTCCTTAATAGCAAGGGGATTTATCTTTTTAATTTCTCTTAGTACCATTCAAGGTATTAGATTGCTATTGAAATGCTTGTAGATAGTAAGTAACCAACAATAGCTTGGAATGATTATTAATTTTAACTGATTACATCCAGAAATTACTCCTTCATTTTTTAAATAACTTTTTTGTTGTTGTTGGCTCCCTCGTCTGTTTGCTCATTTGTTTTTGCTCATTGTCTGTTTCTATTTTTTGTTTTTTGAGTTTTTTGGGTCATTGTCTGCTCACTGTTTTTGCTCTTTGCCTGCTTGTTTTCTTTAGGAGGCACAACAGGAACCAAACCAAGACCTCCCGTGTGGGAGGCAGGCACTTATCTGCGTGAGCCACATCCACTCCCCAACTCCTTCATTTTTAGTTGATGCCATTATCTAACTTTTATTCTTCAAGATCATAAGTGAATTTGTCACAATGTACTATCTCAATTTAAATCCACTCTGCCAAATATTTTATACTTTTTAATCTCAAATCAATGTAAACTATGATGAGGGAGAAAATAAAGTCATTGAGGAATGTCTTTCCATGGGTATCAAAAATAATCCCCAGTTTTTTGGAATAAAACTCTCTCTTTTTCCTAAATGTGAGTTACAAACTTGTGGGGAATTACTATGAATTCTGTGATGGTCTAGAGTCTGTTTCCATAGAGGAGGCTGGACAGTACCAAAGGTTCAGTATTTGATTAAAACTTTTTGGACTGCCGTAAGAAAAATATTTCTTCTTTTGGCATTAAAACAATTTTCTCACATACAATACCCTTTCAGTCACAAATTCATTATTCCTTATTTATTACCCATTTACCATTTTTTAAAAATATTTATTTGTCTTCCCATCCCCTCAATTTTTTGCATTTGCTGTGTCTGTTGTGTGCTGATCTTCTTTTCTTTTTTTATTTATTTTTCTTTTTTTTTTAAAGCTTGCTGCTTTTTTTTTTAAAGATTTATTTATTTATTTATTTCTCTCCCTTCCCCCCTGCCCCAGTTGTCTGTTCTGTGTCTATTTGCTACATGTTCTTTTTTGTCTGCTTCTGTTGTTGTCAGTGGCACGGGAATCTGTGTCTCTTTTGTTGCGTCATCTTGCTGTGTCAGGTCTCCATGTGCGCAGCACCATTCCTGGGCAGGCTGAAGTTTCTTTTGCGCTGGGTGGCTCTCCTTATGGAGCGCACTCCTTGCCCGTGGGGCTCCCCTACGTGGCAGGGCACTCCTTGCGTGCATCAGCACTGCGCATGGGCCAGCTCCATACGGGTCAAGGAGGCCTGAGGTTTGAACCAGGGACCTCCCATGTGGTAGACGGATGACCTAACCACTGGGCCACGTCCACTTCCCTTTTCTTTTTTTATGAAACACTGGGAACTGAACCTGGGACTTCCCATGTAGGAGGGAGGTGCCTAATGGATGGAGCCACCTCTGCTCTCTGCTTTTTTGTGTCTCTCATTATGTTTTCCTCTGTGTCTCTTGTTGTGTCAGCTTGTTGCATCAGCTTGTTACATCAGTTCACTGTCTTGCTCATCTTCTTCAGGAGGCACTGGAGCTCCTGATGGTGGTAGGCAGGAGCTTAGTTGCTTGAGCCACATCTGCTTCCACATTTACCATTCTTAACCATAAACTAGTAAAAATATTTTCAAAATAATCTTCTACAAATCTGAGGAGAATGTATTCAAACCATAGATATGCTGGAATATTACAGGATGATCTTTGTGAAGGTCCTTGAGAAGTATTGTATTTATGTAATACTATATTTTACATTGAAAATGAAAATTACTTTTAATTAATATATTGTGATGTACAGGTGAGGAAAATACTTTGAATGCACATTACTTTCGTGTATGGTGTAGAGTTACATATATCATTCTTCAAAGCCAAAGAGATTTAAGCTAGATGACATCTAGAATTCTACTCTTGTGATTATGTGAACCCACATAATATATGTTATAAATATGGTGATTCCTGAAGTAGCTTCCACTTTGGATTTTCATATTTGTTTATGAAAATATTAATATTAACTTAATATCTGAGAAATATCTGTGAATAGTCTTAAGACTCAGAATTAAAATAAATGTTATTTATCTATGAGAGGACTAACATTCAGCTAAAACAATTTATGAAGGTATAATAGAACAAATATGAAATGGGAAGAGTGTGGCAGTTTGAGATTATTTATGAATCCCAAAAAGGGAAAGATTATGTTTGTTAACTACTCTATTCGTCTGGGTGTGATACCCTTTGATTGCATTAAACTCAGCTGAGGTGTCTTTGATTAAATTATCTCTTAGGATTTTTTTATTAGACTGCATCATTAAGGTGTGACTCAGGTTGAGTCCCCACCCCCTCAGTGGGTCTGATATAAACAGACACTCACATGGACAAACAGATACAAGAACACACACAGAGGAGAGAACTTGGTCATTTTGATCCTTCCATGTGGCAGAAAGGAGAAGGCTCAAACAGCGAAAGACCCAGGGAGAGATGAACCATTGCCTAATAGCTTACACCTGACCCTGAAGAGAGCCAAGACTGAAATGGGAAGCCCTGACAGACAAGCCCTGTATCAGCCTGCTCCTGATATCAGGAAGGAGCTGGGCCCATGGAGCCTCAAGCAGAAGAGGAAGTCCAGAGAGGAAGGCTGAAACCCAGCAGAGAATGCCCGCCATCTTGCTTCAAAACATGGCCACTGACTTTGGTGAGAAGGCACTTCTTTGTGGTATCTTGAGATGGACTTTCCATGGCCTTGGGACTGTAAGTTTTTATCCCAAATAAAAACATTCTATGAAAGCCAACACACTTCTGGTACTTTGCCTCAGCACCCCTTTGGTGGACTAATACAAGGTGTGTCATATGTTTATTATAATTTAAATTATATGGATATTGATCCTTTATGATCTCCCTTTTTTCCTGGTATAATCCCTATAGATACACTCAGGATTTTCACAGTATATCTATCTATCTTCTCTGTGCTGTAGTACTAAAGAAATAATTCTATTTTTGCCTCAGAAAATTTCAGTTCCTGTATGAATATCTGAGTGAAATTAAATATTATAATTGATAAGAAAATGTAATTACAAGTATATTTAAAGTATAAAAAGTGATTTTTTTTCTTTTGGTTTCTTTGTTAAAAGTACCAATATTTCCTTCTTTGTGATTATGAAGGAAAATGTAAATTCTGATATACTTCATGAACTTAATCGTTTCTAAAATTCCAGAATTGATTGGCTATCTGAAAAAGAAAAATCTGTCACTACCACAGTTTTTAATACCATCAACTAGTATCACTGTCATACGTGCTGAAGGAGTGAGCAGGTAACCAAGCCTGGGACCTCTACCAGAGGGATCCTGAACTAACTAGTAGGAAGAGGAATCCTGAAGCAACCAATAGAACCCACTGCTTTAATTAATAGCCAATCAGCACCTCTCATAGTCAACCAATCACCATTTCCCAGTTAGGACAACCTGTTTACATACTATGCTAATCTGGTTTTCAAACTCTAACCATTGGCCTTGCTCAGAACCAGTGATTGACCAATCAGAACATTACAACTGAGGTTCCACCCCTGGGGTGGTCACACAGCTAGACTATATTAAGAGTGGCTCTGAAGCTCTGAGCACACTTTCCATCTTCACCCTGGCCAGAGGAATGTTGAGCAGAGGATGCCGAGCCGAGCCCAACCAAACACCAAGTCAAGCCACCAAGCCAAGGAGCGACAATGAACTTTGACCTGCGAGACGCAACACTTGTGAACATCGAGTCAATCTATGACACCAAGCTGAGAACACTGAGCCACACTGCAATGATGAACATTGAGCTGCAAGTCAAATTGCAATGTCGAACCATGTGCTTCCACCAGCACCTCGGCCAGGCTTGTGCCTTGGTCTGAGCTTGAGCTGTAACATGAAGGTGTGTCTACTAGCATCTTGGCAAGGCTTGTGCCTTGGCCTAGACTTGAGCTGTAACACTAAAGATGCTTTCAGTGGAACCTTGGCCAGGCTGTGCCTTGGCCCGTGTTGAGCTGAAGGCAATTCACTGCTGCCTCAGCCAGGCTTGTGCCTTGGCTAGGCTTGTGCAGCAGCACCAGGGGGCATTTCCATCATTGCCTGGACCACATTCGAGTTTAATACTGAGCTGCGATTAAATAAAGTTTGATCATGCTGAGGTCACGCGTCTTCATTCTGGAGTCCATCCAAACCAGACAGTAGAGTTGGTGACAACACATGCTGCTATGTTACAGGAGTCTTCTTCAAAAATATTATTTAGAGGTCCCTGTAAAGATGATTGTAGAAGAGTAAAATAAATAAATTTCTAGTTTTTCAGCCACATTAAACACATGCTTACCTGAGAAAATGAAAAGGTTAAATTCTTCAAAAGTTTTTAGTCAGATAATTTCTATCACAGAAACGATGTGTTTTTTTTTTCTTTTCTTGTATTCTTAAATGTCACTTTACATGTTTTGGCAAAATAGCATAGTTTTATTGCATTCATTTGCTGATAAATGTTGGTTAGGGCTGTGTATTAGTCAGCCAAAGGGGTGCTGATGAAAAATACCAGAAATTGGTTGATTTTTATAGAGGGTGTTTATTTGGGTTAGGAGCCTACAGATACCAGGCCATAAAGCATAAGTTACTTCCCTCACCAAAGTATTTTCACGTGTTGGAGCAAGAGGGCTGCCAACACCTATGAGGGTTCAGGCTTCCTGGGTTCCTCCCTTCCAGGGTCTTGCTTCTCTCTGGGTTCAGGGTTTCTTTCTTCCTGGGGCTCGCTTCTATTTCATCTGTGTGCTTACTTCTTGGGGCTCCAGCTTAAGGTTTCAACATCAAACTCCAAAATCAAAAACCCTCAACTCTGTCCTTTGCCCTGGCTTTTATCTGTGATTCCCACCCACCAGGAGGTGGGGACTCAATGCCCTAATGACATGGTCCAATTAAAGCCCTAATGATAATTTAATCATGCCCGGGTACAGACCAGATTACAAACACAATCCAATATCTATTTTTGGAACTCATAACTATATCAAACTGCTATAGGCTGCAACTCATAGACATGTGAAATGTATTATACCAGTAGGAGCCTGGATCTCATATTAAAAATTACCCCTAGCTCTAATTCTTTCTAGACTGGGCAAATTAATTGTACTATGAGGGGGATTACCCAGCTATTTGGATAAACATATGCAAATTCCTGACCACATTGGGACAGAAAACCTTTGACCTTGAACATAAAATTTCATCTTTAAAATTTTTCTTATAAGTGTAATCAACACATTGTGCCCAAAATTAACTTTCAAATTACTGAAAATGATCAGTTCAGATGCTATAAATTTTATACCCCAAAATTAAGAACTTTTCTCCTTATGGATAGACTCTTGTTGTTAATTTTTATGATATATATAATAATTATTTACATCCGGATTTGGCCCTAAGTTTCAAGAAACACCCCTTTTCTTTCCCTTCTGATATTCAACATTTATTTTCCTTCAACAAAGTCTAGTAGAAAAAGCAGAGATATTTTAGTTCTCGAAAGTTAGAATTGTATCCCATTTCTGCCACCATTTTATTTTATTTATATTTAGGAGATCCTGGGGATTGAACCCAGGACCTTATACATGGGAACCAGGTACTCAATCATTGAGCTACATCTGCTCCACAATGAGAGTTGGGTTTTCTTTTGTTTATTTGTGTGTTTGTTTTTAGGAGGTATTGGGGATCAAACCCAGGAAGCAGGCGCTCAACCACGTGAGCTACATGCACTCCCATCTGCCACATTTTAGAGGTGTATCTTTGCAAAAGCTACCTATCCTCTTTGATATCTGGATTACTTAACTGTAAATCTGAGTTATATAAATATAGTGGAGTCATTTTGATAATCATTAGTACAAAGTTTACATTAATGTGAAAGTTTTCTTTAACTATTAAAAAGTAAGACAATTGTGTAGATGTTTACCTGAGAACAGGTAACCAGTGAGGCAGGTTCATGTGTGGGAGGCAGGGAGGAGGGTAATTGAGGCAGCCTAGGGTGGGAGGCTACAGGCCAGGGTCTACAGGTTGCTTAGCTAATATCAGAATGCAACTGTATTAGTTTACCAGAGCGGCTGTAACAAAGAATGACTTACTAGTTGCCTTATACAACAGGAATTTTTTGCCTCACAGTTTTGGAGGCTAGAAGTTCAAAATCAAGGTGTCAGAAATACTGTGCTTTCTCTAAAGTCTGTAACCTTCTGGTGGTGTGTCTGGCCAGTGATCCAGAGCTCAACCTCTGCCTGCATCACATGGCCAGCTCTCTCCTCCAAGTTTCCTCTGCTTATCAGGACTCCACTCATGCTGATTCAAATTGGCCTTACCTTAACTAATAACATCTTCAAAGATCTTATTTACAAGTGAATTCACATCCATGGGACATGAACTTGTCTTTATGGGGACATAAGTCAATCCATAACAGTATCCCTAAACTAAGGAAATGCACAACTGCCTCCAATAAATAGAGTAACACCCAGATTGTGACTCTTCTTCCTTTGGTCACCTAAACTCTAAATAAATAGTTACATTTCCCTGAAATTGTTCCAGAAAGAGTCAACACACACTGTTAAGTTATTAACACTTCGGCTTTGAATCTACTTCAGTCTATAAACTTTATGAATAATTGTAGCATCTTTAATTTTCTTCTTTTAATTCTCAACATAAAAATTCTGTAAGCTGAAACCATGTCTCTCTCATAATATTGGCATATAGTTAATGTAACATTTCCCCATGGTCATATTATAACAGTAGTTTACAAGCACAGAATAGTACATTGCCCTACTTGATTCCCTCCTATTAGTCATCATAACTACTCTAGAAAGATCTCCCTTTGTCAAGATAGCATAGCACCTTTATTTGCTCCCTTAGGTCTCCTTCACCATAGTTCATTTCATCATTTCTTGTTGAATTATCTATTGTTGGGTCCTCAATTTTTTTAAATGAAATTTTTTTTTATTAGAGCAGTTGTAGGTTTACAGAAAAATCATGCATAACCTACAGTTCCCATCTACACCTCCCACCACAGTTTTCTGTTATTAACATTTTGCATTAGTGTAATATCTTTATTACAATTGATGAACTAATGTTATTATCTTTTCTTTTTGTCTTTGTCTTTTTTTTGTTCAATATTATTACATTATTAATTATAGTTCATGGTCTAAGTTTATATTAGGGCTCACTCTTCATGTTATACAGTTCTATGGTGGTTTTTTGTGAGTTTTTTTTTTGTGTGTGTTGTTGTTTTTTATTTCTGGTAACATATGCAACATAAAATTTCCCATTTTAAAGCATTTTTAAGTATACAATATAATGGTGCAATAATGTCACAATAATGCGCTACCATCACCACCATCCAGTACCAAAACTTTTCCATTACTCCAAACAAAAACTGTACCCATTGAGCATTAGCTCCCCATTCCCTACCCCCACCTCATACCCAGTAACCTGTACTATAATTTCTACCCACGGATTTGCATTTTCTAGTTATTTCATATAAGTGAGATCATATGATTTTTGTCTTTTCGTGTCTTGCTTATTTTGCTCAACAAGATGTCTTAAAGGTTTGTCAGTGTGATAGTGTGTATCACAACTTCATTCTTTTTTGCTGCTGAATAATATTCCATTGTATATATATACCACATTTTGTTTATCCACTCTTCTGTTAAAGGACACTTGGATTGCTTCCACCATTTGGCAATTGTGAGTAATGCTGCTATGAACATCACCATACAAATATCTGTCTGAGTCCCTGCTTTCAATTCTTTTGGGTATATACCAGGGAGTAGGATTTCTGGGCCATATGATAATCATGTATTTAACTTTCTGAAGAACCACCATACTGTTTTCCACAGCAGTTGCTCCATTTAACATTACCACTTTCAGTGTAAGAGGGTTCTTATTTCTCTGTATCCTCACTAGAACTTTTTATTTACTTTTTATTAATAGCCATTCTAATGTGTGTGAGGTAATATCTCATTACGGTTTTGATTTTCATTTCCTTAAGGGCTAATGGTGTTGAACATCTTTTCATGTACTTTCTGGCAATTGCACATCTTCTTTGGAGCCATGTCTATTCATCTTTAATCCATTTTTTAACTGGTAACAATTTGTCTTTTTGTTGTTGAGTTGTAAAAGTTCTTTATATATTCTAGGTATTAAACCCTTAACAGATACATGACTTTCAAATATTTTCTCTTATTCTGTAGGTCATCTTTTCACTTTCTTCATAATGTCCTTTGATGTGCAAAAGTTTTTAATTTTGATGAAGTGTAATTTATATTTTTTCTTTACTATTTTTGCTTGTGCTTTTGTTCTAAAGCTTAAGCCATTGCTTAATGCAAGGTCCTGAAGACATATATTTTCTTCTAGGAGTTTTATAGTTTTAGGTCTTACATATAGCTTGTTGATCCATTTTAAGTAATTTTTTTCCTTTGGTGTGTTGTAGGGGGCCACTTTTATTCTATTGCATGAGAATAGCCAATATCCACTTTCCCAGCACCATTTGCTAAAGAGACTAGGTCCTTCTTTTTTTTGGTGTTCAAAGATTTCTTTTTTATTTATGCCCCCCGCCCCCCCGCCCCATTCCATGCACTGTGTTCATTTGCTGTTCATTCTTCTGCGTCTGCTTGTATTCTCATTAGGTGGCTCGGGGAACCAATCCTGGGAACTTTTGGAGTGGGAGAGTGATGATTACTCTTGGGCCACTTCAGCTCCCAGTTCTGCTACATCTTATTTTCTCTCCTCTGTGTCTCTTGTTGTGTCATCTTGCTGCGCCAGCTCTCCGCATCAGCTGGCACTCCTGCGCAGGGTGGCTTTCTCATGTGGGGTGGCATTCCCACGTAGGTTGGCACTTCTGTGTGGGACCACATTCCCATGTTGGCCGGCACTCTGCATGGGTCAGCTTGCTGCATGGGCCAGCTTGCCCTCACCAGGAGGCCCTGGGCATCGAACCCTGGACCTAATGTGTTGAGCCACATCCATTTTCCTAGATCCTCCTTTTCTGATCAAATTATCCTGTGATGGTGAATAGAAGGGTTATGGCTATTATGGCTCTTTTGCCAACAACAAAAAGAAAGGAAATATATTTGTGCATATGTGTGTATGTGCGTTTGTGTACAGAATATCTTTTTAAAATTAATTTATTGAAGTATATCACTCATACATAAACATATATAAACAATAAGTGTATGGTGATAGTTGTATACTTACAAAACAAACATATATAACATCATACAGGACTCTCATAACTCACCATACCACAATAACTTGCATTGTTGTTAAACCTTTTTAACTAAAGATTGAAGTGCATTGTCAAAATATTACCACTAACCAAAGTATTTTCCCCCAACCCACCCTATTATTATTATCTTTACATCATTTACATATGAACATACATAAACAATTAAGTGGATAGTAAAAGTTATAAACTTACAAAACAAACATGCATAACATCATACAGGGGTCCCATATATCAACCCTCCACCTCCACCTTACAACATAAGACATTTGTTACAAGTTAAGAAAGAATATTGTCAAAATCTCACTACTAATCATAGTCCTTATCTTACATTTGGTGTGCTTGTCCCCTAACCCACCCTATTATTATTTTTGAAATATATTTTTATGACAGAAGTTGTAAACTTATAAAACAACCATGCACATGTGCAGAATTCCCAAACAACACCCCTCCATCAACACAACACACTGTGGTGGAACACTTATTACAGACAAGATAATATTATCTGATTGTTACCACATCCGTAGTGTACATTTGGCTCACATTTTCCATACCGCCTCATTATCAACACAGTACATCTTTTGCATAGGTGTAAGAATATTATATTATTACTGCTAATCACAGTCCATAGTTCACTCCAACTGTATTTTTTCCATACTTCTCCATGTTCCCAACACCCTGCAGGAGTGAAATACATTTGCTCTGGCTCACAAAGGACACTCTTGCGTCTGTACCATCAACCACAGTTCTCATCTACCTTTTGGTTTACTGTGCTATTCAGTTCCTAGGTTTTTTCCTAGAATTCTATGAATTGGCACTTACATACCTAGACTACATTTTCAGCCACATTCCCATTTATAAATTAGCTATTACTCATTATGTGTTACCATCCATTCTATACATTTCCACACTTTTACATTAAAGCTAATTAAAACTTCTGCATACATTAAACATCAGTAGTCCATCTCAGTCCTCCTCTTATCTCCTTCAAGAATCCACCACCTACCACCAGGTCTTAAAGATATTTTCCTACAATTTCTTCTAGAAGTTTTACTGTTCTTGCCTTTATTTTTAGGTTTATGATCCATTTTGAGTTATATTTTGGATAAGATGTGAGATAGGGGTCCTCTTTCCTTCTTTTGGCTATGGATATCCAGTTCTTTCAGCACCATTTGTTGCATGGACTGTTCTGCCCGAGCCATGTGGGTTTGATAGGCTAGTCAAAAATGACTTAACCATACCTGTGAGGGTCTGTTTCCAAACCATCCATTTGGTTCCATTGGTCTATGTGTCTGTCTTTATGCCAGTACCATGCTGTTTTAACCAGTAATGCTAGGTAATATGATTTAAAGACTGGAGACAAGGGCTTGCTTTTCCTTTTTATGATGTTTCTGGCTATTCATGACACCTAACCCTTCCAAATAAATTTGACAGTGGTATTTTCAATTTAAAAAAATGCTGGTTGAATTTTTATCAGGATTACACTTAATCCATATATCATATTTGAGTAGAACTGACAATGATATTTAGTCTTCCAACTCATGAGCATGTGTAGAAGTTTGATATGGTTATGAATTCCAAAAATAGATAATGTTTGGAATCTGGTCTGTACCTGAGCATGATTAAGTTAAGATTAGGGCTTTCATTGGGCCATATCACTAGGGTGTTGAGTCTCCACCCCTTGGGGTGAGTTTGAGGGTTTTTGATGTCGGAGTTTGATGCTGAAGTCTTAAGCAGGAGCCCTGGGAGGAAACAGAAGCAAGCCCCAGGAAGAGAGGAACCCTGAGCCCAGGACGAAGCAAGACCCTGGAAGAGAGGCACTCGGAAGCCTGAACCCTCACAGACTTTGGCAGCCATCTTACTCCAACAAGCGGATATAGACTTTGGTGAGGGAAGTAACTTATGCTTTATGGCATGGTAACTGTAAGCTCCTGCCCCAAATAAATACCCTTTAGAAAACCAGTCAATTTCATTTTGCATCAGCACCCATTTGGCTAATACAGTGTGGAATGTTCTTCCAGTTATTTAGGGCTTTTAAAATTTATTTTAACTTTGAGTTGCAGTTTTCTGAATACAAGTGCTTTACATCATTGGTTAAGTTTATTCCTGACTATTTGAGTTTTATCTGTCATATTTTATTTTCACCACTCTTTTGACATTTTTAGCTACTTTTATTGATATAATCTTCATTTCTAGATTCTCTTCCAGGCCTCTTTCTCCTGGCATTTCTTTTCAGGCTCTAGCAGACCCTTTGATATTTCCTGAAAATCTGGTCTCTTGCTTAGAAATTCTCTCAGTTTCTGTTTATCTGTGAATATTCTAATCTCACCCTCATTTTTGAAAGACAGTCTTGCTGGATATATGATTCTTGGCTGGAAGTTTTTCTCTTATAGCAACAAAATATATCAGACCACTGCCATCTTGCCTCCATGGTTTCTGGTGAGAAATCAGCACTTAATCATGCTGGGTATCCCTTATATATTATGCATTGTTTTTCTCTTGCTATTCTCATAATTCTCTCTTTGTTTTTGGCATTTGACATTCTGATTAGTATTTGTCTCAGAGTTGGTCTATTCAGAAGGAAGTACATTGTGCTTCTTGGACATGGATATCTATGTCCTTCAATAGGATTGGGAAATTTTCTACCATTATTTCTTCAAATATTCCTTCTGCCCCTTTTCTCTTCTCTTCTTCTGGGATACACATGACACATATGTTTGCATGCCTTTTGCTGACATTAGTTCCCTGAGACCTTGTTCAACTCTTCCCGTTCTTTTCTTCATCTGTTCTTTTGTATGTTCAATTTCAGAGGCCACTTCTTCAAGCTCACCAATCCTTTCTTCTGCCTCATCAAATCTGCTATTATATGATTCCAATTTTTTTTAAAAATTCATTTATTGCACCTTTCATTCCCATAAGATCTGCTTTCATTCCCATAAGATCTGTTCTTTTTCTATATAGGCTTTCAAATTCTTCTTTGTGCTCATCCAGTGTCTTCTTAATATCCTTAATCACTTTAGCCATCTCATTGAATTTCTTAAGGAGGTTTGTTTTAACATCTATGATTAGTTGTCTCAATTCCTTTATGTCATCTGGAGGCTTATCTTGTTCCTTTAACTGGGCCATATCTTCCTGTTTCTTGGTGTGAATTGAAATTTTTTGTTGGTGTCTTGGCACCTGGCTTACTAGAGTGTTTAATGTGGGTGCAGTTTTTCTCTTTAGTTTCTGCCCTTTCTTCCTTGCTGCTTGTGCAGTGGGAGCCAAGGATATAATTGGTGCTATAAGCTGTGGAGGCTCAAGCTGCTCTCATTGCCCCAGGGACTGATGAAGCTTCTCCCAACTTTCTCCTTTGCCAGGGATAGAGACAGAGTTACAGCTATGTGAAATAATCCAAGTCATGTAGGCCTAGACTATAGTTGTCCAGAGAGACTGATGAAGCTTCACACCCCTTTCTTTCCTGCCTGGGGTAGGGATGGAGCTGCAGGTGTGGGCAGCAATCTCTGCAATGCAGGTCCAAGATGACCACAGTTGCCCTGGTAGACTTCCGATTTTCAGTCTGTGCCAGCCAATGTTACCTGCAGTTACCTGGATAGGCTGGGGCAGGGCTCGCAGGCCTCCTCCCTGTCAGAGGTGGGGCTGAAACATAGTCTAGGGCTGCAGGCCGATCTGGGTGAAAGAAACTGGTTCCTAGCATCACTGTGATTTTTAGTCAGCCCTGCTTTCCCTCATGCTGGGGACAGAGTCAAAATGGTGGCCACTGGCCTCTCTCTTTCTTGGACAGATTCAGACCCCAGCTGTTCCTAGGGCTATTCCTTAGCTAGCCAAGTCTACTAATTAGTAGCCGAAGTCAGCAGCCAACTGTCTCCTTTTCTGCTGTTTTTGGGAAATGGAGCTTCCAATTCCAGCCACAGAATAGCTCCTGGGGCAGCTTGTGCCACCAGGGTAGGATAATCACCAGCCTCCGTGGCTTGGCTGTTAATTCCCTGGAGAGGTGGCTCAGGTCCCTGCAGGTCCCTCCTTGCTGAAGGTGGTGCTGGGGTCTAAGCTAGAGCTGCAGTCTGATCTGGGAGGAAAGCAGCCAGTCCCCACCATCACTGTGGTTTTCAGTTTGCCCCATTTCTCTTGTGCCCACCACAGAGTTAAGATGGCAGCTCCCAGCCTCTTTCTCACTTGGATAAGATCAAACTTTAGCTGTTCTCAGGATTATACTTTAGCCCTCTGAATTTACTCATCAATAGCTGAAGTTGGTGCCCAACTGTCTCTTCCTCTCCCCTTTCTGGGAAGTGGAGCTTTCAGTTCTAGCCACAGAACAGATCCAGAGACGGCTTGTGCCTCCAGTGGAGGATGGGTCCTGTCCTCCATGACGTGGAGTGCTCTACTTAAGAATCTTCTCTGCAGATGGGCAGCCTCCTTCTTCAATTCCTTCAAGGATGTGGCAGGATGCTCTTCTGGCCTCCTGATGCCCCCAAACAGGTGCTTCAGCTAGCTCCAGAGAGCTCTGGGTGTTTACTAATTGCCCCATAACAGGAGCTGACTCTAGGGCTTCTTACTCCACTGCTATCTTGCTGGTTCTGAGTCCAGAATATCTTATTTAAAATGGGCAGCTGGAGTTAGGTAGAAAGAAGAGTCATTCGAGTAAATAAGATTTGATGTCTCCCTGGGATGACCTTTCTGCAACACTGACATTACACATACATCTCATAAGACAAAGTATCCTACCTCTTAAAATAGTTTATAAGAATCTCTCTCCTCCCAAAGCCTCATGAAGTATCTTGTGTAATGAGTATATTGTGTAGCTTATGGTCCTAGAAAGCCCCTTAACCAATCCCTATTGTCAGAAGTGGGGAGAGGTGAGACAGAGGGCTCCAAGGACTGCTGGTTTCTCCTTCGTACACTCCAAGGTGATACTGTTGCACTAATCAATGTAAGCTATACTTAAAATCCTGTGCAGAACAGAATGACATATTAACACATTTAATTTCAAGTTTTAATCACTTACCTTGTACTCACATTATGACTACTTCTTTCTCAAAATCCTAATATTTTACGCTTAAGTCCAGAGAATTAGATTAAACATAAGCTCTTTTTGATACAAATTTATCATTGATTCATGCATGACATTCTTGATTTTCTTAATATGGATAAATTGTGGTATATTTAAGAGGAATTCCAGGCAGTGCTCAACATGAGTGAACTTCAGCTAAACATACCAGTATTAGAAAGAATTAGCAAAAGAGAAAAAAGGAATTCCCAGAAAGAATTACATACAGCATACTGTCCTGTTTATAAGTTTAAAACTAGAGCTAAACCATATACTTTTTAGGACTACATATATGTGTGCTAAAACTAACTACAAGGGAATGATGAACATAATATTTAGAGCAGAGGTATGGGGAAGTAAGAAACTTCTGAACAGATATGAGCTCTTATCAATGTTCAGAATCTCTTGACAGAGGGTGGATTGTATGAATTGTTTTTTTGTTTTTGTTTTTGTTTTTGGTACTAGAACTAGAGATTGAACCAGGGACCTCATATGCAAGAGGATGGCACTCAACCACTTAAGCCACATCTGCTCCCTAGACAGAGGGGAAGAATAAGTGGCAACTTACTGGGAAGTTTGAAATCAGGTTATTTTTTAGCCAGTTTAGCAGTTATGATTAAACTGAAACCTAATCT
Source organism: Dasypus novemcinctus (assembly GCF_030445035.2). Taxonomy (NCBI): domain Eukaryota; kingdom Metazoa; phylum Chordata; class Mammalia; order Cingulata; family Dasypodidae; genus Dasypus; species Dasypus novemcinctus. The sequence continues at coordinate 63,166,755 of NC_080694.1, forward strand.
AATCTGGGCACTGGGGAGAGGAAGAACACAAGCAAGCTGATTTATTTTGATAAGGATAAAATAAGAGCAGTTTCTGGTCAACCAAGATAACATCATAAGATGCTCCAGGGTGCCATTCCAACACAGAATCTTTGGACAACCTAGCAATACCTGACAGAACCATCACCCTCAGAACTCCAGAAAAAAGGTTAAAAGATTGCAGTAACTGGGTGAGTGCTAACTCAAGAGAAGCAGCTTTAAAAAACAATAGGAGTAGGCTGTGATGTCCTTGCAGACCCTTCCCCTCTCCCTTCCCCAGCAGGTGTGGAGCCAGCCTGCACGCTCACTGTGGGTTCCTGGCCCTGTTCTGGAAGGAGCAGAGAAACCCTTATGTACACAATGGGGTGCCTGTATATCAGTGCCAATCTATCGGTTAGCAGCTTGAAAGATTGATCCAGGGAACTTCCTTCAGCCAGCCCTCCCAGAACTTTCTCTTTAGAAGCAGCTTGGGGAGTCCTAAAGCAGTATAAGAGCGTGGGGCAAAGGATTAGCTCTTTAAGATATATAATAAAACACCCAGGTGGGGGAGAAGGTCTATTTCATAAGGAGTAGAGGGGGCATATGAATTCACCAGCAAAAACAAGCCCAGGACAAGATTCAGGATCAGAAAACGTGGAAAGGACCCTGCACTTCACTTTTACTTTGGGATGCTCTTCTTGACGGGAGGGCTAAACTCTGTGCGAGAGCACCTGCCACTGCAGAGCTAATTTGAAAATTCGGTGAAAAGGTCTTTTTGGGTATTGGTTTGTTTTTGTTAGCTCCCAGCACTTACAAAAATCTGTCATATCAATATCTGGATAGAAGTCAACATTTTAAAATAGCAAAATGTACAGTATGGAAAAAAAAAAGATTACAAGAGAAAGAAACAAAATGATGGTCTATCCAAAGGAACACGATAAAAACCAGAAACCACCAAAGAAGACCATATTTTGAGCATACCAGACAAAGATTTTAAAAGCAAGATCGTTAATATACTCAAGGAGATAAAGGAAAACACAGAGAAGGAACTAAAGGATATCAGGAGAACAATGAATGGACAATATGAGACTCTCAATAAAAACATAGAAATTCTTTAAAGGCACCAAAAGAAATACTGGAATTACAGACCACAATAACTGAAATTAAATTTTCTCTAAAGGGGTTCAATAGCAGATTGAAAGACAAGACGCTTGAAATGATTCAGGCTGAAATGCAGACAGAAAAAAGCTTGAGGAAAAAAGTGAACAGAGCCTGTGGGACACCATCACGTATACCAATACTCTTCATGGGAGTCCAAGGAGGAGAACCAAGAGGAAAAGTGGCAGAAGGAACACTCACAACAATAATGGCAGAAGACTTCCCAAATACTCCGCCCAACAGTAACAAAATACACTTTTCTGTTCCAAGAGCATATTCAGTTCAGTATTACCAAGATACACAATATTCTAGGCTGTGGAAACATTCTCAATAAATTTAAAAGGACTCACATCATACAAAATATATTCTGTGACCAAAAATGAATTAAATTAGAAGTCGATAAGAGGATATCTGAAAAATCTTTAAATATTAGGCTCAAAAAAGAAAGTAAAATGAAAATTAGAAATATTTTGAAAAAATAGAAATGAAAATAAATATGATAAAATTTATGGGAGTCACCTAATATAATTCTTGGAGGAAAATAGCTCCTAATGCTTATAATAGAAAAAAAAGAAAGATAAAAAGCAACAACCTCAATTTCCATGTTAAGAAACTAGAAACACAAATGATGTTCAAAGTAAGCAGGAAAAAGGAAATAAGAAAAATCAGCATTGGAATCAATAAAATAGAAAACAAAAAACAATACAGAAATCGATGAAACCAAAAACAGTTTCTTTGGGAATATCAACAAAACTGATAAACTTCTAGCCAGAGTGACCAGGGAAAAATGACATACATTATTGATATCAGGAATGAGATAGGTAAATTAATACAGATATTAAAGATATTAAAAAGATAAGACAGTCTTATAAAAAATTATACCAATGAAACCAACAATTTTTAAAGTTGCAAAGTTCCTTCAGATACACACACTACTCAAAGCTCATTCAAGAAGAAACTGATAACCTGACTACACCTACATCTGCTAAAGAAATTCAGTTTAAAGTTAAAACCTTCCCATCAAAAGAAAACTCCAGGTCCAGATGGCTTCACTAGTGAATTCTACTGAATGTTTAAATAAGAAATAATACTGGTGTTACACAAACTCATCCAGAAAATCAAAGCAAAGGGAATACTTTCTAAGTCATTCTTTGAGAACAGAATTATTCTGATAATAGAACCTGACAAAGTCATTACAAGAAAATAAAACTTAAGACCAATATCCCATGTGAACATAGATCCAAAAATTCTTAATAAAATTTTATCAAATCATATCCAACAATGTAAAAAAGAAGGATACATCCTGACCAAATGCAGTTTATCCCAGGAATGCAAGGTACATTTAACATTTATAATCAAATTCACTATATTAATAGACTAAAAAACAGTAAAATATATGATCATTTCAATATATGTAAAAAAAGCATTTGACAAAATTGAAAAACTATTGATGATAAAAATTCTCAGTACAGTAGGAGTAGAAAGGCACTTCCTCAATATGAAAAAAAGGCAATTCAAACAAAACACAGCTATTATCATATTTCATGGTGAAAAATTAAAATCCTTCCCCCTAAGTTGGGAAAAAAACAATGATATTCACTCTTGCCACTACTATCTAACATTTCCCATAGTTGCTGAGGTCAGGGAGAGGGAAGAAGAGATGAGATGTGGGGGCATTTTCAGGACTTGGAGTTGTCCTAAATGATATTGCAAGGGCTACTGGACATATTTCCTGCCATAACCCACTGAATGTACTGGGGGAGAGTGTAAACTACAATGTAAACTATTATCCATGTGGTGCAGCAGTGCTCCAAAATGTATTCACCAAGTGCAATGAATGTGCCACGATGATGAAAGAGGGTGTTGATGTGGGAGGCGGGGGGGTGGGGGTGGGGTAGGAGGGAACCTCTTATATTTTTTAATGTAACATTTTCTGTGGTCTATGTATCTTTAAAAAAACACACACAATCTAATAAAAAGAAAAGAAAGATAACTCTTGAGAAAAAGCAAAGGTAAGAATACAAAGATAAGAATACTACAGTTAACACTGGGACTTGAAAGGGGGTCATCGGTTCAGGGCAATTCAAAAATCACTCTGGGCAAACATTTCCAGGTCCCCCCATCTTGGAGGTGATGATTGTTCCTTGTTCTTCACACTGAGAACATTGCTTCAGTTCACATTTCTTCATGGTTCTTGGAAGCGCCCTCTGCAAGTTGCTTACTTTCTTATCCTACTACTTGTCTGTATCTGAAGAGGCCTTGGAAGAATGTTCCATGCTTGTGATGGATGTAGGGTGAAATAACTGAATACCTGTTTATTCCCCCTTCTCTCCCTGATGCTAGGATACAAAGGAAAGAATTACATATAAATAAGATGGTAATGAGATGCAACCCTCTCTTGGTGCCAGATTCCATTCATTGTGGTCAAGAAAATCCTGCTGGAGAAATGGATTATTTTTTTTCTTTTTTCTTTTTATTATTCATTTAAAAAAATATATATATTACATTAAAAAAATATGAGGTCCTCATTCACCCCCACCGCCCCCACCCCACCACTCCCCCCACAGTATGGATTATGAGAAATGGATTATGAAAACCAACTTTGACCGGTTGCCCAGACCTGTGCAGAAGCAGCCCCTGGCTGACCTCACTTAAAGTTGCTTAATTAACATAGTAAAATTTCCACCCTGGGGTGGAGCTATCCACACCTTTTAAAATCATACAATGTATCTGCAAGCATGATTTCCTGAATATACTAATCATACAATTATATAACTAGCAATGTATGTTCATGCATACGCATGAAAAGCGAATGCACAATCAAAGCAGATGTTAAATTGAAACTTAAGCTTTTAAGCAAGAGTGAAACCGCATCCCAGGGAGTCAGGTCTGAATCGCTTTAGGCCGACCTTGGCTCCTTGTCTCTGCAGACACAGTAAATGTGAGTTTTACCTAACTCTCATGTTGAAGTTTTCTTCTTGCCATCTCTAGTTGTCCATAAAATCCCTGTTTGGGGGCCTAACACTTGCTGGCTATATGGCTGTCTGAACGTGCTTCCTGTCTGTAGAAAGTTGGGTACCCAGAAGTCTTTTATCTTGAATAGTCATTATGTCTTTTACTCCAAGCTGGTAGAGCTTTTACCAATATAGCTCTCTCATAATGGGATTTTATCAATGTCAAGTACCATAAGCTATACCTACAATTCTTTTTGAAATATGCTTCTCTCTTTTTTTTGTCTTTATTTTTTTAATATTACATTCAAAAAATATGAGGTCCCCATATACCCCCACCCCCCTCACCCCACTCCTCCTCCCTTAACAACAATCTCCTCCATCATCATGAGACATTCTTTGCATATGCTGAATACATCTCTGAACACCACTGCAACTCATGATCAATGGTCCACATCATAGCCCACACTCTCCCACATTCCACCCAGTGGGCCATGGGAAGACATACAACTTCCCATAACTGTCCCTGCAGCATCACCCAGGACAACTCCAAGTCTTGAAAACACCTCCACATCTCATCTCTTCCTCCCATTCCCTACCCCCAGCAGCCACCATGGCCACTTTCTCCACACCAATGCCACATTTTCTTCAATTACTAATCACAATAGTTCATGAATAGAATATCAATAAGTCCACTCTAATCCATACTCTATTCCTCCATCCTGTGGACCTTGGAATGGTTGTGTTCACTCCACATCTATATCAAGAGGGAGCTTAGATTCCACATGGATGCTGGATGCAGTTCTCCTGCTTTCAGTTGTAGGCACTCTTGGCTCCATGGTGTGGTGGTTGACCTTCTTCACCTCCATGTTAGCTGAGTGGGGTAAGTCCAATAAACCAGAGTGTAGAAGGTGAAGTCTGGAGGAGACTTCCGGCAAGATGGTGGCTGAGTGAGCTTGCCTTGCCGTCTCTCCTGGGAAGAGGCAGCTGGGCACCGCTGGAGGTTCTCCGGGACCAGGCTTTTTCGGGATTTTTTCAGGGCAGGAAGTGTCTGGACATCGAGTTGGTGGGAAGGTAACGGAAAGGACTGGTCTATAAGATATAATTTGGGACTTTTCAGGAGGGGGAGGCAAGATGGCGGCTGAGTGAACTTCCCGGTTACTAGCTCCTGGGGGGAATCGGCTGGGAGGCGTCGGAGACTCTTTGGGACCGGGCTGTTTCGGGATTTTTCCTGGTCCGGAGGTGTCTGGACATCGATTTGGAGGGAAGGTAACAGAGAGGATCCATCTGTGAAATATACACGGAGATCCCAGCTACGTGTGGAGGACTCCCTCCTTGGGTAGGCGGAGCCGAGGCAGCTAGCACCGCGGCGGGTGGCGGGCGGGAGAGCTGAGCCGCGCTGCGCCGCGGCGGGCGGCGGGCAAAGGAGACAAGCCCAGCCGAGCCTAGCCGCGCCGCGGCGGGCGGCGGGCGGGAGAGCCGAGCCGCGCTGCGCCGCGGCAGCGGGCAGTGGGCGGGGAAGCCGAGTCCGGCCGAGCCGTAGCGGGCGGGGGGGCCGAGCCCAGCCACGCCGCGCCAGGCGGTGGGCGGGAAAGCCGAGCCCAGCCGAGCCCAGCCGAGCCCAGCCGAGCCGCGGCGGGCGGCGGGCGGGGGACCGGAGCCCAGCTGAGCCCAGCCGAGCCTGGCGGCGGGGTTTCTGTTCTTAGGTTTTTTAATTTTTTTTTTATTTTTTTTTTGTTGTTGTTCTTTTTTTTTTTTTTTTCAATCCTCTCTTTCTTGTCCCCAATATTCTTCTTATACTATTTTACCTTAACAATACAATAGGTCCTACAGGAAATACCTCACATTTGCTGGGTTTCCTCACCCTCCACTGCCTCATTTCTCTGTGAATAGATTTAGCCTATCTACACTATCCCCTTTCCCCTACAACTTGATATCCTCCACCATCTGCTATCTCTCCTATATTCCATCTCCCTTTCTTTGATCCACAAAGTGTCTAACTCTTAATTTCTAATACCTTTGTTTAGTTTTCCATCTGGTATTTGTCCCTGAAACTATTACCTTTCTTTTCTCTTTCCCTCTCTCACGAAAACAATAGCCTCTTAGTACGTACCACATTCCTCCCATATTCAGTCGTCTACCTCATTATAGGTACTTTCCTACTACTATAACTCTACACAATTTACATGATCTAACCTCCATCCTCCCAGAACTCATATTGTTGCTTTGTAAACATATATCACCAATACTACTTCACACTTTTTCCTCCATTACACAATTGACTTTCCCCAGCACTAATACTTTCCTTTAAAGTGAGCTTAACTAGCAATAAGAAATTGGAATAAGAAGAACAAAGTGACAAAGAGAAGATATAACACTTATGCAAAAACAACAGCTAATTAATCTCCAAGACTAGACAAAGAAGCTAAGGAACTGATTAAACCCGTCAAGAAAAAATGTTGACAAGACAGCAACAAAAATCTACAAACCAAACCAGTAATCGGGAAAACATGGCTGAATCCAATCAACAAACTGAAAATCAGGAAGGGGGGCAGGACTTCGCACAAGCAATGAAAGATCTCAGAACATTTATCACCGACAAATTTGATGAAGTAATGAAAGAGGTTAACAGTGTGAAGACAACACTTGGAGGGGAAATTGCAGACATGCGCAAAAAAATAACAGATATGATGGAAATGAACACCACAATTCAAGAAATCAAAAATACACTTGCAGCAAATATCAGCAGACTAGAAGAGGCAGAGCAGAGAATTAGTGATGTGGAAGACAGTGCATTGGAAATCAAACAGATAGTAGAAGTGGTCAATAAAAAGGTAGAAAAAATCCAGATAGGACTTAGGGACCTGAATGATAACACAAAACGCTCAAACATACGTATTATAGGCATTCCAGAAGGAGAAGAGAAGGGAAAGGGGTCAGGAGGAGTGTTGCAGGAAATAATGAATGAAAACTTCCCAAATCTACTGAAAGAGACAGATGTACATATCCAAGAAGCACAGCGCACTCCACTGGTCATAAACCCCAACAGGCCCACCCCAAGACATATACTTGTCAAATTATCCAATGCTCAAGACAAAGAAAAAATTCTAAAAGCAGCAAGAGAAAAGAAAACAATCACATACAAGGGAAACTCCATAAGATTAAATGCTGATTTCTCATCTGAAACGATGGAGGCAAGAAGGCAGTGGTATGATATAGTCAAGGTACTAAAGGAAAAAAATCTCCAACCAAGAATACTCTATCCAGCTAAACTAGCATTCAAAAATGATGGAGAGTTCAAAATATTCACAGATAAACAGAAACTGAAAGAGTATATCAACAAGAAACCTCCCCTTCAAGAAATTCTTAAGGGAATTCTGCAGGAAGAAAGGAAAAAACAGGACAGTCAGAGATGGAGGAGAGTGTAAAAGCAACAAGAAAGACAAAAATAGAAGGGGAAAATAAAATAATACAAACAAAATATAACAAACACAAATCCAACCAAAATATGGCTACCATAAATAACTCTCTAAACGTAATAACACTGAATGTCAATGGATTAAACTCACCTATCAAAAGATTCAGACTGGGACACTGGATAAGGAAATACGACCCATCTATATGCTGCCTACAAGAGACACATCTTAGACCCAGAGACTCATGGAGGTTGAAAGTGAATGGCTGGAAAACAATCATACAAGCAAACAACAACCAAAAAAAGGCAGGAGTAGCTATATTAATATCAGACAAAATAGACTTTAAATGCGAAACAATTGTGAGAGACAAAGAAGGATACTATATTTTAGTGAAAGGGACAATTTGTCAAGAAGATCGAACAATCATAAATATTTATGCTCCTAACAAGGGCACCTCTAAATATGTGAGGCAAACGCTGGAAAAACTAAGTGAAAGAATAGATGCATCTACAATTATAGTGGGGGATTTTAATACACCACTATCAACTCTGGACAGAACATCTCAAAAGAGAATCACTAAAGAACAAAACATTTGAACAGTATATTAGAAGAGCTGGATCTAATAGACATATATAGATCATTACACCCAAACACAGCAGGATATACATTTTTCTCAAGCGCACATGGAACATTCTCCAAGATTGACCATATGCTAGGCCACAAAGAAAGGCTTAATGAATTCAGAAAGATCGAAATCATACAAAACAATATCTCTGACCACAGTGGAGTCAAGCTGGAAATTTGCAAGGGACAGAGACCCAGACTTCACACGACAATTTGGAAATTAAACAGCACACTCTTAGAAAAACAGTGGGTCAAAGAGGAAATCTCAAAAGAAATCAATGACTACCTTGAAACAAATGATAATGATAACACAACATACCAAAATTTATGGGATGCAGCAAAAGCAGTACTGAGAGGGAAATTTATAGCCATAAATTCATATATCAAAAAAGAAGAAAGAGCAGAAATTGAAGAATTAACTGCACATTTGAAGGAATTAGAAAAACAACAACAAAGTAACCCAACAGGAAGAAGAAGGAAGGAAATAACAAAGATAAGAGCAGAACTAAATGAAATAGAAAATAAGAAAGCACTTGAAAAAATAAACAAGACCAAGAGCTGGTTTTTTGAGAAGATCAACAAAATTGACAAACCTTTAGCGAGACTAACAAAGAAAAAAAGAGAAAAGATGCAAATACACAAAATAAGAAATGAGAAAGGTGATATCACCACTGACCCCACAGAAATAAAGACTATCATAAGAGGATACTTTGAAAAACTATATTCCAACAAAAATGACAATTTAGAGGAAATGGACAAATTCCTAGAAATACATAAGCAGCCCATACTGATGAAAGAAGAAATTGATGATCTTAACAAACCAATCACAAGAAAGAGATAGAATCAGTCATTAAAAATCTCCCAATTAAGAAGAGCCCAGGGCCAGACGGCTTCACAGGTGAATTCTACAAAACATTCCGGAAAGAACTAACACCATTCCTGTTGAAACTATTCCAAAAAATCGAAACAGAAGGAACACTGCTTAATTCCTTCTATGATGCCAACATTACCCTAGTACCAAAGCCAAACAAAGACACCACAAGAAAGGAAAATTACAGACCAATTTCTCTAATGAAACTAGACGCAAAAATACTTAACAAAATACTTGCTAATCGTATTCAACAACACATTAAACGAATTATACACCATGACCAAGTGGGATTTATCCCAGGTATGCAAGGATGGTTCAACATAAGAAAATCAATCAATGTAATATACCATATAAACAGATTGAGAGAAAAAAAACACATGATTATATCTATAGATGCAGAAAAGGCATTTGACAAAATACAGCACCCCTTCCTGATAAAAACACTCCAAAAGATCGGAATACAAGGAAACTTTTTGAACATGATAAAGAGTATATATGAAAAACCTAAAGCCAACATTGTTTACAATGGCGAAGTCCTGAAATCCTTCCCTCTAAAATCAGGAACAAGACAAGGATGCCCATTGTCTCCGCTCCTATTTAACATTGTCTTGGAAGTACTGGCTCGAGCACTGAGACAAGAACCAGATATAAAAGGCATTCAAATTGGAAGGGAAGAAGTAAAAATTTCATTATTTGCAGATGACATGATCCTATATATAGAAAACCCTGAAAGATCTTCAACAAAGCTCCTAGAACTCATAAATGAGTTTAGCAAAGTCGCAGGTTATAAGATCAATGAGCAAAAATCAGTAGCATTTCTATACACCAATAATGAGCAAGATCAGGAGGAAATCAAGAAACAAATACCATTCACAATAGTAAATAAAAAAATCAAATACTTAGGAATAAATTTAACTAAAGAGGTAAAAAACTTATACATCGAGAACTATACAAGATTGTTCAAGGAAATCAAAGAAGACCTAAATAAATGGAAGAATATTCCCTGTTCATGGATTGGAAGACTGAATATTATTAAGATGTCTATCCTACCAAAACTGATCTACACATTCAATGCAATCCCAATAAAAATCAACACAGCCTTCTTTAAGGAACTAGAAAAACTAACTATGAAATTTATTTGGAATAAAAAGAGGCCCCGAATAGCCAAAGACATATTGAAAAAGAAAAACGAAATAGGAGGAATCACACTTCCTGACTTCAAAACATACTACAAAGCTACAGTAGTGAAAACAGCATGGTACTGGCATAAGGAGAGACACACAGACCAATGGAATCGAATTGAAAGTTCAGATATAGAACCTCATGTATATAGCCATATAATATTCGATAAAGCCACCAAACCCTCTCAACTGGGAGAGAATGGCCTATTCAACAAATGGTGCCTGGAGGACTGGATAGCCATATGTAGAAGAATGAAAGAGGATTACCATCTCACACCTTATACAAAGATCAACTCAAGATGGATCAAAGACCTAAATATAAGAGCCAAGACCATAAAGACCTTAGAAAGCAGTGTAGGGAAACATCTACAGGACCTTGTAATAGGAAATGGCTTCATAAATATCACACCAAAAGCACGAGCAGCAAAAGAACAAATAGATAAATGGGACTACCTCAAAATTAAAGCCTTCTGCACCTCAAAGGAGTTTGTCAAGAAAGTAAAAAGGGAACCCACACAATGGGAGAAAATATTTGGCAACCATATATCTGATAAGAGACTTATAACTTGCATATATAAAGAACTCATATATCTCGAAAACAAAAAGATAAACAACCCATTTAAAAAATGGGAAAAAGATTTAAACAGACACTTCTCCAAAGAAGAAATACAAATGGCTAAAGCACATGAAAAAATGCTCCAAATCCCTAGCTATCAGGGAAATGCAAATCAAAACTACAATGAGATACCATCTTACTCCCATAAGATTGGCAGCCATGAAAAAAACAGTAGAATACAAATGCTGGAGAGGATGTGAAGAAAGGGGAACACTCATCCATTGCTGGTGGGAATGCAGAAGGACCCAACCATTCTGGAGGACAGTTTGGCAGTTTCTCAAAAAATTATCCATAGATTTGCCATATGACCCAGCAATACCACTGCTGGGTATATACCCATCAGATCTGAAAACAAGGACACAAACCGATATATGTACACCAATGTTCATAGCAGCATTGTTCACCATCGCCAAAAGTTGGAATCAATCCAAAAGTCCATCAACAGATGAGTGGATCAATAAAATGTGGTATATACACACAATGGAATACTACTCAGCTGTAAGAACCAATACACTACAATCGCATGTGATAACATGGATGAACCTTGAGAATCTTATGTTAAGTGAAGCAACCCAGGCATTGAAGGACAAATACTATATGACCTCAATGATATGAAATAAGTTAACTGCCTCAGAGAGCTAGAGTCTGGAAAAGTGGCTTACTGGAAATCGGGGGGTGGAGGAAGGATGTGAGTTAATGTCTGTAGGGGTGGAATCTGTGATGAGCTGGTGGTAAGTATGAGCACAAAGAAGGGACAAAATGGGGGCAAGGGGTTACCTTCGGGTGGGGTTTTCTGGGTTTGAGGGGGGCTGGGGATGGGAAGAGGGGTAATATGGTCCAAGAAATAGGTGGGAGGGAGGGGCAACATACAAACATGGGAGAGTGCCAGAAGTTCGTTGAGAACTAAATGTTGAGTAAAACGTATCAAAGTATAAGTAGGAGGGTCACCTGGTTAGGACGCTCAGGGGGTATGGTCTGATGCGGGACGGACTCCAGAGGGAATAGCTGAAGGCTCATTTTGCCAAGGTGGGTTCTACCATAGGATGGGGTGGACCCATATCCTGGGGAAGACTAATGCCGTCGAATAGAGAGAACTGTATCTCTCGTGAGAAAGGACGGCTCCCAGGGCATTAGATTGGCAGGCGTTGTGGGCCCTAAGGGGAGGGGAAAACGGATGTGCAATGGATAGAACAAAGGTAAATAAGGGGGCAAAAGAGGAGTTATGTGAGAGTACACGAGGATGAATATAAAACAGCTAATATTACACCAAAAACATATAGGGGACGACAGACCAATAATGAAAACCATAAGACAAAACATAGGATAACTAAAAAATTTAGAAAACTGTACAACCTAAAGTATGGACCACATAGTAAGCACAAATGTTACCTTGTTTGAAAACTATAGTTTCGGAATCTGTACATCAGTTTCAGGAAATATGATATGAATAAGTTAAAAGATTATTGCTGTGGAAGGGAAAAGGTTTTATGGTGGATCTGGGGAAATACTGTATATTGTATATATGAATTTTGGTGATCTAAGACTCTTCTGAAGCTGACATTATGTTGGGATTCACTTTACGGGAAGTTTTGGATCACAGAGTGGTTCAACAATGGCAGCGGAGGAATACTGATATGGGATGATATTGACAGGATATATATGGTTGATAGGGAGTTATACAGGGCATATGCCCAGGGTATATGGTAATGTCTATATATTCTCATAGTGGAAACAATTAAAAACAACAGCTGGGGGGGTACTGGGCTCCTGGCCGGGGGGTCACTGTTGTGGGCCCTGGGAGAGCAGCGGCAATCCTCCAGGTGCAACGGCAAGAACCAGGAAGGAAGGAGGGCCCAACAGTGGGCTCTTGATACTAATGGCTACACTTTTGAGCCTATGCACCTGCAATAAGAACAAGGCCTAGAGTAGCATTGTGCCTGGGGGTTTCCTCCTGACAGCCTTCATGTTACTCAAATGTGGCCACTCTCACAGCCAAACTCAGCGTGTAGATGTGATGCATTCCCCCCAGCGTGGGACACGACACCCGGGGATGAGCCTCCCTGGCACCGAGGGATCACTACCACATACCAGCTGAAGAAGCAACTAGAAAATGACCTTGAATTAAAGATTCAATGCGGAACAGCAGAATATACCTGTCTACATATAATAACATGACTTCGGGAAGCGGTTTGACCTAATGTAAGGGGGAAATGGAAAGGAGAAATGAGATTATAAGGCTGTGAGTCTCTAAAAAAGAGTCTGGAGGTTGTCAGAAGGAATACCCCTATGTACAACTGAACAGAGTCTAAGAGACAGATAAGGTAGATACAACCCCAGGTATTGGTTCTTTTGAGGGATAAAGAGTTCATAGACCACGGGTTCTATGGTCATGGCAGAAGGGGTTCACTGCCATGACAGATGGCCCTTCTTTGGAGCTGGTGTTTCTGCATGATGGAAATGGACTCAGAGGGGATCTCTTTTCACAAGACTTGCATGCTACTTTATTGAAATTGTAGTTGGTGCTGAGTTTAAGATATATGTAGGGGATTTGAATTTCTGGACTGATAATATGACACCCAGGCCCAGAGCCTCAACAGACTTCAGCTCCTACACTTTGACTTATTGGACTTACTCCACTCAGCTAACATGGAGTTGAAGAAGGTCAACCACCACAACATGGAGCCTAGAGTGTCTACAACTAGAAGCGGGAAGAGTGCATCCAGTACCCATGTGGAATCTAAGCCCTCACTTGACATAGGTGTGCAATGGACACAACCAATCCAATGTCCACAGAGAAAATGTGGAATGGGTGTGGGAACGGTAGCCATGGTGGCTGCTGGGTGTGGGGAACGGGAGGAAGAGATGAGATGTGGAGGCGTTTTCGGGACGTGGAGTTGTCCTGGATAGGGCTTCACGGACAATTACGGGACACTGTAGATCCCCCCAGGGCCCACTGGATGGAACGTGAGAGAGTCTGGGCTATGATGTGGACCATTGACTATGGGGTGCAGTGATGCTCAGAGATGAACTTACCAGGTGCAATGGATGTATCATGATGATGGGAGAGAGTGTTGCTGTGGGGGGAGTGGGGGGTGGGGGCGGTGGGGTTGAATGGGACCTCATATATTTTTTTTAATGTAATTAAAAAATAATAATAATAAATAAATATTTAAAAAATAAAAATAGAAAAAAAAACCAAAAAACAAAATAGACAAAAAAAAAAAAAAAAGGTGAAGTCTGTTGAGACTCAGGGCCTGGCTATCACATGGTCAGTCCAGAGATTCAGGTCCCCTGGGTATATATTAGACCCCAGCACCAACTACAGTTCTGGTAAAAGTAACAGGAGAGGCTTGTGAACAAAGATCACGTCTGAGTCTAGCTCCATCGCACAGAAACACAAACTCCAAAGTAAGGCCAACTGACATGGTATTGAACTCCATCTGCCATGACCATAGAACCTGTGGGTCTCTGTAGCCCTCAGAAGAACCAATACCCAGGGTTGTATCTACTTTATCTGTCTCTGGGACTCTGCTGAGGTGTGCATAAGGGCAACCCCTCTGATAACCTCCCAGCTCTTTTTGGAGACTCATAGCCATATAAACTCATTTGTCCTTTCCATTTCCCCCTTGATTCAGGTCAAAAAGCATTTTTAACTCCTGGTATTATATGTAGATTGAGATATTCTGCTGGTCGGAGTTGACCCTTTTATTGAAGGTCATTTTCTGGTTACATCATCAGCTGGTACTTCGTAGTAATCCCTCGGTGCCAGGGAGGTTCATCCCCAGGAGTCATGTCCCATGCTGGGGGAAGGCAACACATTTACATGCTGAGTTTGGTTTCGAGACTGACCACATTTGAGCAACCCAGAGGCTCTCAGGAGGTAACTCTTAGGCATCCTGCAGCTCTAGGCCTTGTTCTTATTTCAAGTGCACAGGCTTACAAGCATAGTCATTAGTATCAAGGGCTCATTGTTGGACCTTCATTTATTTTTGGTCTTTGCCGTTGCACTTGGGGTATTCTTGCTGCTCCTTTAGGGACTGTGATAGAGCTCCCATGGCTAGGAACTCAGCACTCCCTCAGTTGTTGTTTTCAATTGTATCCACTATGAAAATATCCAAGCCTTTTTTATGTACCTGGATATATGCCCTGGAGAACTCCCTGCCAACCATGTGTCCCATGTCAATAACATCCCACACCAGTATTCCTCCCCTGTCATTGTTGAACCTCTCTGTGATCCAAAATTTCCTGAAAAGTGAAGCCCATGTTCCATTAATAGTATATTAATAGTATATATAGAAGTATATTGCCATGTTCCATTAATAGTAAAATGGAATATAGCGATGAGTTTAAAGGTTAGATATAGAATACCTATTAATTTGGAAAAAGTAAGGTAAAAATAAATTGGGGTATCAAAAAATTTAAAAATGAAAAGCTTTTTTTTTGATGTTTTGCCTTCCAACACTGCAATAAGTGTTGCCCTGTATGCGAATTGGCAAGGCAACTACTTATGTCTTTTCCTCAGTGTCTACATCCTATCCTTTTCTTTTCTTTTTCTAATTATTAAGCTTATCTTCACAAGAGTTTTAGATCATAGTAATTCATATATACAATATACAGTACTCCCACATACCCAATATAAAACCTTTTCCCTTCCACAGCAATAATCTTTTTATATATTCATATATATTTACTGAAACTGATGTACAGATATTGAGACAATAGCTTTCAAACAAGGTAACATTTGTGTTTACATCGTGGTATATTTTAGACTATACAATTTTCTAAAATTTTAGTTATCTTATGTTTCACATTATGATTTACATTTTAGCCTATCAGCCCCTATATATTTTTGGTGTAATTTTACATGTCTTTATGCTTCTCTCTTGATTTAATTTTGGATACTTTGGATGTATGAGGCTCCTAAGAGAGCATGCTCTTGATCTTTCTATATGCGATTTTGTCTGGAAGAGAGGAAAGCATCAGAAGACCAAATACAGGTGGGACATCCTTGTTTCCTTTCTTGTCATGGGATATTTCTTAATGACATGTCAAAGAAAAACTTTATTTATAGGTACCATGGTATGGAAGAGAGAGTAGAACTCAGCTCCAAGGAAGTTAGAGGGTGGCTGATTTTATGGTCAGGGTAAAGACAGTGGGAATCTACCAGCAGGTTCTCTGCAAAAGAGGGGTGGGGGAGAAAAGGTCAAGATTGATAAACTGGAAAGGGGGTATCTGAAGTTGTCTTTTTTGCCTCTTTAAAAAACCCCTGGCTATCTGAGCTGTTTTTCTCCTCAATCCCACAACTTCAAGATTAGTTTTAAGGTAGTCAGGGTGGAGGAAGGAATGGGTAGAAGCAGGTAAGGTACAGGACTGACAGCTTTGTCTGTCCAAGAAAAATAATCTTGGTTAGACATCACTCTGACTTTGGTGTCTGCCAAGAAGGAAGTCTTTTATTTGGTGATAAATTTCATTGTGCAACCATTCAAGTTCTGGAATTCCTGAGTTCTTTATATTCCATCTAAATTCTATTTGTGAATCAGCCAGTTATTTCCTAAGCTCATCTTTTTCTTAAAATACCTTATTAAATATAGCTAGCAGGGAAGTGGATATGGCTCAACCTCTTGGGCACCCATCTACCACATAAAAGGTCCTGGGTTCAGTTCCCAGTGCCTCCTGGAGAAGGCAAGCAATGAGCAGACAGACAAGAGAACCATCTAAAGGGAGTGATAAATAAAGAGAAAATAAATTTTTAAATCTATCTATCTCTCTTTATATATGTATATATATGGCTAGCAAAACCCAGCACACACTAACAACATTGCTTTTCAAAATGTCCTCACCAGACATCTGGCTTCCAATTAGAGATGTAGAGGGCATCACTCCAACTTTACAATGAAAAGAAAATCTGGACAAAGAGCAGATTCAACACTTTCCTTGAACTTCTCCAGCCTGCAGGGAGAAATGAAGTCCAAGCACTGACTTATCTAGGAAAGATGCATCCAGACTTTGCTAAGAAAATTTCAGCTAGGGTGATTAGTAATTTGGTGGAAGCTAGGTGAGTGTGCATTGGCCAGTTAGGCTTAAGCCCCTGGGGAAGAAAATATAGAGTCCACAATCTCTACCATAAGGTATCACTAAAAGACCCTGAATCCTGAGGTGCACTGAGGTAGCAAATCAAAATAAAACCTTAAAACCCACCCAACTCTTAATAATATTAACTAAACCCCCATGCTAACAGGTGGCCTAACAGAAAAAAAAAGTTGTGCCCATTTCCTGGCCTAACAGCCATTTATCTCACTGTCTACTGACCTACACAAATGCACAGCTTTCAACTCAAAATTCTGAGCCATGCAAAATCAAGACAAACACTGCACTAAGCAGTCATTAGAACCACACTC
Source organism: Dasypus novemcinctus (assembly GCF_030445035.2). Taxonomy (NCBI): domain Eukaryota; kingdom Metazoa; phylum Chordata; class Mammalia; order Cingulata; family Dasypodidae; genus Dasypus; species Dasypus novemcinctus. Next base: position 63,183,967 of record NC_080694.1, read on the forward strand.
AACTATGGCCCAGATGTTGTAAGTATTGGCTAGGGAATTTAAAACAACTATGATTAATATGTTAGAAGTTTGACTGGAAAAGGTGACACTCTGCAATGCCAGATGGCAGTCTCAGCAGGGAGATGAAACTATTGGGGGAAAAAAGCAAATGGGAATGTTAGAAATGAAAAACAGGCATGAAGAATGTCTTCAACAGGTTCATCAGTAGGCTCAACTCAGTTGAGGAAAGAATCAGTGAATCTGAAAATAAGTCTGAATAAATGTCCTATTGCTGCTAGAACAAATTACCATAAACATTGTGACTTAAAAAACAATTTTATTATCATCATTCTGGAGATCAGAAATCATAAATTCAATGTGTACACAGGGCTATGTTCCTTCTGGAATGTCTAGAGAGAATCCATTTCCTTGCCTCCTCCAGCTTCTAGAAGATGCCTGCATTCCTTGGTCATGGTCCTTGGTAGCTCATTGGTTGAGGGCCTACTTCCCATGTACAAGGTCCCAGGTTCAATCCTGGTGCCTCCTAAAAAAAAAGGAGTAGGGGGCAGCATCGCAACTTTAAACCATTCCCTCTCTCCGATCTCTGCTTCCACAATCATATCTCCAACTTTACTTCTAACACTCCTGTTTCCCTCTTTTCCTGCCTTTACCTTAGCCTAGTTGGCTTTTATGAAATACTCTACCCAACAGCAGCAGAATACACATTCTTTTCACTTGCACATGGAACATTCACCAAGACAGACTATATTTGGGCCATAAAATGAACCTTAATCAATTTAAAACAGTAGCTATATAAAGTATGTTCTAGAACCATAACAAAATTAAACTAGAAATCAACTAAAAAAAGATGTCTGAAATTCCCCCAAATATTTGATAACTAAACAATATAATTCTAAATAATTCATGGGTCAAAGAGAAAGCCTCAAAGGAAACTAGGAGATATTCTGAACTTAAAGAAAATGAAAACACACCATATCAAACTTTGTGGTATGTAACTAAAGCAGTCCTAAAAGAAAAAGTTAGGGCATTAAATGCTTATTTAAGAATAATAAAAAGCCTTAAATCAATAATCTAAGTTTCTTTTTAAGAAACTAGAAGAAGAGGAAAAATGAGGAGAAGGAGAGTGTCAGGATGGCCGAGTGGTCTAAGGCGCCAGACTCAAAATGAGGAGAAGGAATACAATAATAAACATAAATCAATGAAATTGAAAACAGAATACAAATTCAGAATATCAATCAAACCAAAAGCTCATTCTCTGAAAAGATCAATGCAATTGCTAAATCTTTAGCTGGGGTAACCAAGGAGAGAGGGAGAGAGGGAGAGAAGAAACAAATACCAATACCACAAATGAAGTAGGGAATAACATTCACACTTTAGAAATCAAAAGTATAATAAGGGAATGGTGTGAATATATATATGCTCATAAATTCAACAATTTAGATGAACAGACCAATTTCCTAAAAGACGAAAATTACCAATCCAGAAGAAATAGAAAGTCTAAATACTACTATATTTATAAAGAAATTGAATTTGTATTTCAAAGCCTTCCAAAAAGTAAGCCCCAAATTCCACACCCAGATGGCTTCACTGAGAAATTCCATCAAACACTTAAAAAAAAATAATCTCAAATCTCTTCCATAAAATAGGAGAGAAGACTTCCAAACTCATTTTATGAGGCCAACAAAATGAGAGAGACATTACAGCAAAAGAAAACTATAGCCCAATTTCACTCATGAACACAGATATAAAAATCTTCCAGGAAATATTGGTAAATTAAACCCAGCAATTTATAAAAAGGATATAAAAAGGAATGCAAGGCAGGTTCAGTATTCAAAACCCATCAGTGTAGTTTACCTCATCAACAGACTGAAGAAGAAAAACTCTATGATTATCTCCATAGATGCAGAAAACATTGATAAACTTAGCATCTATTCAAGACAAGAACTCTTAGTAAATTAGGAATACAGGTAACTTCCTGTGACGGTTTGAAGCTATATGGAAAAGCATGTTCTTAAAGCTAATCCATTCCTGTGGGTGTAAATGTACTGTAAGTTGGACCTTTTGATTAGGTTACTTTAGTTAAGGCATGGCCCAGGGTGGGTCTTAATCTTTTTACTAGAGTCGTTTATAAGAGAATGAAATTCAGATGAAAAAGAGAGAAAGCCATGGAAGCCAGAAGCTGAAAGCAAGAAACCCAGAAGAGAAGGGAGGGACCAGCTGCTGCTGCTGCCATGTGCCTTGACAGGTGACAGAGGAGTCCAGGATAACTGGTGGCCAGTCTTGAGGGAGAAAGCATCGCCAGGTGATGCCTTGATGTGGAGGACATTTTCATGGCCTCAGAACTGTAAGCTTGTAAACTAATAAATCCCCATTGTAAAAGCCAACCCATTCCTGGTATATTGCTTTTGTCAGCCCAGCAGACTAAAACACCTCCTTAAACTGATAACGGGCATCTATAAGAAATTTACAGCTAATGCCTGTAACCTAAGGATTTAAGTCTGAATGCTTTTCCCCTAGGATCAGGTACACCTTTTCTTCTGGTAGGCCTTTACATGTAAGTTTCTATAAATCTAATCAAATTTAGGTTAGTTTTATGATACTTTATGTTTAGGGTGAGGGTTGGTTTGCCAGATTATTTTCCAATGTCAGCACCAACCTCAGTCTTTTTTTTAAAATTAAAGTTAATAGATCACAGGGAATGTTACATTAAAAAACAGAAGAAAAAAAAACAGAAAACATAAGAGGTTCCCATATAACCCACTCCCCACCCCCACAACATCATTTTTGTAAATTGTAATTTTTTGAAGATATATACACCACACAAAAAAAGTTACCCTAAAAAATATAAGAGGTTCCTGTATACCCCCCATCCCCCCACCCCACTCTTCCCACACCAACAACCTCCCTCATCATTGCATCACTCATCGAACTTGGTAAATATATTTTGGGGCACTGCTGCACTACACAGATAATAGATTACACTGTAGTTCAAACTCTCCCCCAGTACGTTCAGTGGGTTATGGCAGGATATATAAGGTCCAGCATCTGCAATATCATTAAGGACAACTCAAAATCCCAAGAATGCCCCCACATCACATCTCTTCTACCCTCTCCCTGCCCTCTGTGTGACCACTTTCTCTGTGACCACTTTCTCCACCTCAATGCTAAAATTTCTTCTATTACTCGTCACAATAGTTTTATAGTAGAATAGCGGTAAGTCCACTCTAGTCCATATTTTATTCCTCCATGTCTTCCCTTTGCTCTATAGAGAGTCTAGATCTTGCCAGTTACTTGTTACTCTGCACTTGTTAGCCTGGCCGTGGATGTTTTCTGACTAAATGCCAGGCTGAGGAAGGCACCATGTCCCTGGGTCTTGGAGATGAGGTAATTTTAGGGATCTTGCTCCATGCTTGGTAGAGTTCTGAACCCAGGTTGTACCTTCATCCCTCTACTGGGGTTTGAGCGGATTTTCTGTGTCCATCCCCCGGCTGTAATGGCATTTTACCAGCGCCTTAAGGGCACATAAGGACAAGAGCGTCTCTTGCCTCTCTCTACACAACCTAAGTGTTTCCCCTAACCTCCTCCCACCAAGAAAAGTGAGGAGAAGAGTGCAGGTAGGATTTCTTGCCCTTTTTGCAGCAGCTTCTCATGTTCACAGTTCTGGTCTCTCCCACTCTTTACTGTGAATGCCCAGTGGTATTTGTGGAGAAAATGCGTGCAAGGTGCTGTGGACTGCTTCTGTATTTGGAACTCACGTGCTTCACTCTTGCCAGGGCCCTCAACCAGCTTCCACCAATTCACCAATCACCCTCACTGGAGCTCTTCGTACAGATGGTAGGGTGCGTCTTGCCCAGTAAGTCAGGAAAGGCCCCTGTCTCTCCAGAATCTGGGCCAGCTGGATGCCCTAAGACCTTAGCACTCTGTCTGGTTCAATAAAATTTGTGAATTTTTTGTCTTTCAAGTTTTTTAAAATTTTATTTTACAAGTGAGTGTGACACTCTTTCAAGCTCTTTACATCTTTGAGCAGAAATCGGAAGTTCCATATCTACTTTTATCTTTAATCTTCCTTCATCTCTAAGTTAGAAAATTAGTAATTAATTTTTAGACATTGTACTTTTAAATATATTTCTGTAAAGGTATAAATTTCTTCATAAGATTACTTTGACCTAAAATTTATTTAAAATTAAGTATTTTTATTTCCAGATTTATGTGAATTTTTTTAAAAGATTTATTTCTCTTCCCTTTCCCCGCCCCCCGTCCCCTGTCCCCCGCCCCAGTTGTCTGTTTTCTGTGTCTATCTGCTGCATGTTCTTCTTTGTCCGCTTCTGTTGTTGTCAGTGGTATGGGAATCTGTGTTTCTTTTTGTTGCATCATCTTGTTGTGTCAGCTCTCCGTGTGTGCATCGCCACTCTTGGGCAGGCTGCACTTTCTTTTGCACTGGGCTGCTCTCCTTATGGTGCACACTCCTTGTGCGTGGGGCTCCCCTACACGGGGACATCCCTGCGTGGCACAGCACTCGTTACACGCATCAGCACTGTGTGTGGGCCAGCTCCACATGGGTCAAGGAGGCCCAGGGTTTGAACCGCGGACCTCCCATTTGGTAGACAGATGACCTAACCACTGGGCCAAGTCCACTTCCCCCATGTGAATTTTTATTTACCTTTTCATCATTAAATTCTAGCCTAATTACGTGACCAGAAAATGGGATCTGTATGATGCTACTTTTTGAAATATCTTGAGATGTGCTTTTGAACTAGCATGACATTTTTTATAAATCCTTCATTTATGCTGGAGAATAAAAGATATTCCACTAACTAAACAGTGGGAAAATTCAACTGAACCCACACGAACTGTAACAAATCAAGCAGACAATAAGTAATTTGAAATAGTGAAGATATAAAATTTATTTACAGGCTAAGAGCAAGCAGAAGAAAAGAAAAGAAAAGTTAGAGCCTAAATATGAGAATTCCCCTTCCCCAGTGTACATTTATCCTGGTAAATAACTGTAATGCCTCTTTCTGGGAAAATTGCTGCCAAAGATCAAGATGAAACCTCAATTAATATCACTGCTATAGCAAAGGAGTTCCTTTCTCAGGGGGAATTAGTCTCTTTTTCATTCCATGGTCTCTAAATCTGAATATTACCTGGGAACTGGGCAAAGGAGTTTGATCTTATATTGCGGAGGCCATTGCCACAGATCCCTGTGAATCGGGTCCCCTTGGAAAAATGCCTGATTCTAGGGCTGGGACACAGAAAGTTTGAGATTAGCTTAGAATGTCTTTTGTGCTAAAAGTAGGGAAGTTTTTAAAGAATTATGGAAACACAGCAAAAGGAGACAGAGTCATGGTTATGTAAAACTTTAACATTAGCTGAGTGAAGCATATACAAGAATTCTCTGTACTATAATTCAACTCTACTGTAAATCTAAAAACATTTCAAAATCAAAAGTTTTTTTAATAAAGGACATAATCCAGATTGAAGGGTTCCCACTAGACAAATCTAGGATTTGAAAATCAAAATAAATACTAAGTTTGAAATCATTACAAAACAAAAATGTTTAAAACTTCTGGTACCTAAAAGGACCCTAAAATCTTTTGGAGTGGTCTCAGACCTGGCTGAATTTCCTTCGTCTCAAAGATGAGCTAGAGGACCCAGGCACCTAATCAGAAGGAAGGCAAGCTCCGCCCCCATCCCCCAGACATGCTCAAAGGCAGAGGGAAGCACAGATGCTGCAAGTGTTCTCAGCCGTGTCCCACGGGTCTTCCTTTCTGGACAGAGCAGCTAACTTCTTCAATTGCTTGAGTGGAACATATATTCCCAAAGGCTTCAGTGATGAGAATAAAACATGTTTAGCTCCCCAATCTGAGACAGTCAGTAACGTTCTAAAGTATAAGTGGTCTTTATTACTTCAGAACCACCCTGTCGGTGTCCGAGGATCTGATCTCAGACTCCTGGTGTGGGGTACGCCAAAGCCTCAGGGCCTCAGGATGGCTCCACAGATGGAAAGCGCACAGATTTACAGGAATTCTGCCGCTGGGTGTGAGCTCAGTGCAAGTGGAGGGTCAGAGTGCCTGAGGTCTGGGGTTTAGATGTGAATCACACATTTGCTCCCTCCCAGTCGCCTCCTTACAGGACTTATTTGTGCAAGTTCAGGAGCAAGTCGCAAGGTGAAGCCACAGAAGGGCAAATGCCCTCAAGACCAGGGACCACTCACCAGCTTCCTGGGACTAAAAGGATTTTCACAAGAGAAAAAGAGAGAGAACGGACAAAGATAAGAAGAACTAGAACAGAGCTAACTTCTGGCAGCATTGCCCCAGGGAGACGTTACAAGGAGGCAAGTTACATTTTAATGGATTTAATTATTTTTTAACAGTAAACTGATTTTTTTTTCCTTACCGTTCTACTTATCTCTTAACCTTAAAATGTGATTGGTAGTCATATTTATTAACATGATTAATGTCTATATTTTTCTTTGAAGTATCTAAGGAAAATAATGGCAGTAGGGATAATTATATAAGTAAAATACTGGACTAGAATATAACTTGAAATACAGGAGGTAATATGAACAGGGCAGATAAATAATAAAAGTTTGATTTATATAGACAAATGAAATACCTTTTAGTCCTTACTCATAAAATTCCACACTGCCAAAATTCAGATTCCTGGATCTCCACACAATACTTCTTAACCTCCAAGAATTCTACATATTCACCACTTAGGGAAGATGATGTCAGAAATGTAACATTATATTAAAATTCCTAGCTATAAATAATCAGCTTTCATTTTTTAGGCCATGTTTAAATAGTGATAATACTTTCTCTGTAGAAGATCCATAAGTTTTGATATAAGTTTTGATAAAATTTTTCAAAATATTTCCTTTGTCTTTGAATGCTTTAACAGAGATAAAAGTTGGTAAGACAAAATATTTCACACTTTTGAGAATCCATCAGTAACAATCTTGACTCACTGCAGGTTAAGATTTCACTTATTCCAGCTAAAGTGGAAATCAGGTTCTTATGTTGGTATTGGGAAAGCCTGTTGATTTTAACAGATGTCATTACTTCTACGTCTAAACATAGACTGCTGCTATTACTGTCCATAAGTCCCGGTTTTGAGAACAAACTTACTATACATAAATTTCTTAAACAAACTGGTAACTAATCATAAACAAATGCGAAATGAAATACTAAGTCAATTAGCAAAATGACTTGTTTCCCCAACCTTCAGAATGTTCATAATGATCATAGTGCTGTACTGAATTAGTCACAGTAATTTAAAAAAAGGAAAATTTTCCTGAAAGTTATTTTTGTATTCCAGAAAAACAAATTTTGAATAAAAATAAATAAACATAAATATGTAACGTATATGGGAATCACATACAATTAAATATCATTGATTTGAAACCCTGGAAAAATCCATCTGCCTAATGGATCTGTTCACTCTGTGGTGCTCTAGAATTTCATACTCACTAGGCCCCAAATTAGATTATCTCCACCAACCTAAATGTGCTCCGTTTCCTTCTGCCCCACTTCATTAAACTTCTGCATGACCAGTCAGTCACAAACGTGAAGCTTGTGCTTCCCCTCTCCTACCTCTCACCTGATAACTCTCCCAGAGCTACCCTCTTCTCTCCAGCGTGGCTTGTCCATCTGTTCACCTCTCTCTGTGCAGCTCTCCCACTGGAGCAGACCGCCAGCGTTTCCTTCTAGATGACTGTGGCCATCGTGATTGTCTCCCATTTTCCACTATTGATTTCTTCCAATCCATTGCAGGCAAAGTATGTTCTAAATTCTAAATCCAGTCCTTTCTTTAAATCATTCATTGCTCCTCAATTTTTTTTACATAAAGACAAAACTCCATGAAATGTGCTACAAGGCCACACACACCGAGCCATTCTGAGTGAATGTCACTCCCTCATCACATTCTACCATACTGAGGTTTTTCAGCTTCTCCCAAATGCCACACTCTCCTTTTTAAATCATTTTATTGACACATATTAATAAAGTAAACAATCTATCCAAATTGTACAATCCCTCCAAATGTGCCACATGCTCTCTTTACTCTAGTTCTCTCATCCTGATGTTCTTTAGGATGTGAGATACTTCCTCCAAGAACACATCTCTGGACCTCTGGGTTTTAGGTCAGTGCCCAGGGCACATGTATATTCCCCTCTATCACATGACATATTGCACTATATTCTAGTTGCCTTTTCATTGTCTGAATCCCACACAGGACTTTAATCTCTATGAGGGCAAGGGTCACCTGTATCTTATTTGTAATATTACCCTAGCATTCAGCACAGTGTCTTTAGACACGTGTATGTGTGTGTGTGGGGGGGGGGGGGTTGTTTGTTTGTTTTTTCAAAAATACACCTCAGTCTTTCATTCCGTGCAAGATACCTGCAATTGACTAAACTATTAGGGACTTTTTAATAAAGGATGGACTGGAAAGTGTGGGTGAATTGTAAAAACAGAGAAGGCAACTGATGAAAAATAAAATAAAAAACTAGGTAGACAAAGCTGTGTTGTTGTGGTAGGTGAGGCAATAACTGGGATAGGAGAAATAGGACAGTAAGAGTGCAGACATGGCCAGGCAGAAGGGACTTTGAGGTCAGCATTTGCTTCATGCCTCTCCTCCCAACAGCCACAGGCCCAGCAAATCCCTCCCTGTTCAGAGGCCCCGGTGGACTTCACAGCTTGAGTTCCAGCCTGCTGCCTTGAGGCAGCTCTATTTTACATAATGTATGTTCTGGCAATACTTATTGATTTAAGTATTTCCAAAATTGTAACTAAAGAATTTTACATATTTGAACTGTCTTACTCTTTGATCATGGGGCAATACACACCACATTGTTCTAGTAAATTCAGTCATATTCTTTTTTTTCTTTTTTAAAGATTTATTTATTTCTCTCCCCTTCCCCCGTTGTCTGTTCTCTGTGTCTATTTGCTGTGTCTTCTTTGTCTGCTTCTGTTGTTGTCAGTGGTATGGGAATCTGTGTTTGTTTTTGCTGCGTCATCTTGTGTCAGCTCTCTGTGTGTGCAGCACCATTCCTGGCCAGGCTGCACTTTCTTTCACGCTGAGCGGCTCTCCTTGCAGGGCACACTCCTTGCGCGTGGGGCCTCCCCACACGGGGGACACCCCTGCGTGGCGCGGCACTCCTTGCACGTATCAGCACTGTGCATGGGCCAGCTCCACACGGGTCAAGGAGGCCCGGGGTTTGAACCACAGACCTCCCATGTGGTAGACGGACGCCCTAACCACTGGGCCAAGTCCGCTTCCCGCAGTCATAGCCTTTTGAAAATTTGTTTTCTATATGTGCAATGTCCAGTTTCTCCCCCCCGCCCCATGTTTGTTTTAGCAGTTGAAATTAACCCATAAGGATATTATGTTAGAATTTATATTTTATTTAAAATCTAACAAATTTTGAACTATTGAATAATCATGTATTTATTTTCTAAGCTTTAGAAAATTTGGACATATGGAGACATTTCATTAGCTTTAATTTATCTTACATAGACCTCTTTGACATTCTTCAGTTGGGACCAAACCAGTAATGAAAGGACTCCTTCATCTCAGCTGAATCTAATGGGAGATATTGGAGTCACGGGCTAATACACTATCTTTCTGTTTTAGCTCCACAGCATTTAGAAACTTGTCTTGAGAGTCAAAAGGGCTGGATTTGAACATTGCATCTACTACTTCCTAGCTGTGTGCTTTGGTAACTTACTTAATGCTTCTGTACTTCTAATTCAGTTATGAAGATGAAATAAGACAGTCCACAAAAACACTCAGCACAGTGCCTGGCACTAAGGGCGCAATAACATCGATAATAATTATATATTTGTTTTTGAGTTTTTGATGAATGTTTCTCCCAAGAGACTATATATACATCAGTGAGGTCAATTGCTTATATATTTTAGCAATTGTGACATTTCCAGCATTTAACACAGAGTTTGGCATGTAATAGCTTGATTAGTATCCATTGAATATGGAATTAGCTTTTAATGTAAATATTCTCAGGAATTTTTATTTCAAAATGCACAAGTTGACTAACTTCTCAGACCTAAGGTTGTATCAACATATTTATTTGCAGATCCCTTTTATACTTAGAATATAACTACCAGTCAAAAGATTTATTCTCAAGCCACTCATTAATTTCAACTTCCAAAGTTGTTTTGCCTTTGCTACTAGCACTGCTTATGTATTATATATATTTAGTATATTTTTAAAATGTTGTGTTTCATTATGTTTTTCTTCTTGTGTCTCTAATTATGCCATCTTGTTACTACAGCTTGCTCACCTGCCCAACATGCCAGCTCGCTGTCTTCTTTAGGAGGCACTGGGAACAGAACCAGAGACCTCCCATGGTAGACAGGAGCTCAACTGCTTTAGCCACATCTGCTTTCTCATAAAGTTCCTGATGTACCTAAAAGAGAGAAGGCGCTAAAAGCTGTAACTTCACAATGATCTTGCAAGGTAACGAAGTTATTCACAAGACCACAGACTGAGTATTGAGTCAAGTCCTTCTTCAGGAATCATCTTCATCAATTTCAGACTTTTAGGTATGTCCTCTCTTTTGACAAGACATAAAGTCATCTTTGAGTCTTTTAAATGATCGGATTTTGCCTTTGGCACATTCAGACAAGCCTGAAATGTTTACTTCTCTAATTATATAATGCAATCAAGAGAATCTTTGGTTCTAGGAAGTATTAAAGGCTTTTTGAGGTTTTTCTTCTGCATAGAAAAATTTTTATAAAGTCCATATTTCTGACTTTTAAATTTACTAAACAGTTTGGAACATGATACATTGATTTGCCTGGATTTTTGTTTATTTGACAATTAGCTCTTTCTTGGAGGAAAAATATATTATTATTTTTAAAAAACAAGATGATACATTCTCTGTATTAAACTTTTAAAAATCAAGTTTATTTTTGGCATTTATACCATATTTAAAAATTTGCTATGATGAAGAACAATAGGTCTACCTCTCAGTTATGTCCAATTAAAAAGCATCAATTCACAAAAGAAGAAATTGTTAAATACACTATTCATTGAAAACTATATAGTTGCGACTTTCACAAACTTTTGGTCTCATGAAATATTACAGTACATGTTTGTAGGCAGGGAAAATAAGAATTTCATATAAAGATAAGGTGGAATTATGGGTTGTTGTGGAGTTAACTGTTGAAAAAGCTTGAAAAGTTATGCCTTGAATTCCATTGAGTAAAATGACATAAACTATTACTGCTCTTTCCATTGTTATACAAAAAGGCATTGTTAGTAGTCACATTGATAGGTTTTCTCTGACTTGTGACTTGCTAACTAATTGATGAAGAAATATTATCCCAAATGCAGTGAACTAATAAACATTTAAAAATTGAACAAGTTTGCTGCAAAAAACTTCAAATTTAAGCAATATAAGATACCACTTTGCACCAAATAATTGAGAAAAATATGGGGGAAAACGTGCTGGTTAGATTGAAATAAAACAGACACTTCCATAATCTATCAAGACCTTTAAAACATTGCAAATATCTTAATTACCAATTATACGTAAATGTTTGGATAAATGACACCACAGTTACGTAATGTAAACAGCTCTTGACAATATTGTTTTTCATAAATCATATAATTTATCTAACGTGTACAATCAATGGCATTTACAATCAGAGTTAACAATTATTTTTAATAGAAATTTTAAACCAAAGCATATTCTCAAAATAATATTGAATGAGAGAAAATACAGAATGTAATACTTTAAACATACCATGATTTAGATTGTGGTAAATGATGTACACTCATGGGAGAAGACTGAAAGAACATAAATCAACATAGTAACACTGGTTGTTTCTGGGGTTTGGGTAATATTTTTTCCCTATTTTTTATATATGTCTGTATTTTCCAAAATATTGTACAATGCTTTGTACTTCTTTAGTATTCAACGAGAAATGAAAGAAGCCAATAAGAAAGAAGTATTCTTCCTAAAATATATGCTCAGTAGCTCCAACAGCATGAGAAAATTTTCATAGTTATCGTGCATGATTACATAATATCCCTCTTGCTCTCTGACAGTTGTTTAGCCTCATTAAGAATCTGGTGTGTCCGCTCTGCTTCCCTGCAGACATGTATTGATTGTCCACTGTCATGACCAACCAGAGCTGCCAGGATCAGTTCATCTTGTTGGGTTTCTCCACCAGACCCAGGCTAGAGCAGATCCTCTTCGTGTTTGTCCTCATCTTCTACCTGGTGGCCTTAACAGGCAACATCACCATTATCTTGGTCTCCCGCCTGGACCCCTGCCTCCACACACCCATGTACTTCTTCCTTACCAACTTGTCCCTCTTAGACATCTGCTTCACCACTAGTTCCATCCCCCAGCTGCTTTTCAACTTGCATGGCCCAGACAAGACCATCAGTTACACGGGTTGTGCCATCCAGCTCTTCGTCTTCCTGGGACTGGGTACCACTGAATGTATCCTCTTGGCAGCCATGGCTTATGACCGCTTCACTGCCATCTGCAAGCCGCTCCACTATTCTGTCATCATGCATCCTCAGCTCTGTTGGACGTTGGTGTCTGTGGCCTGGGGGATTGGGCTCATCAACTCCCTTGTTATGTCTCCAGTGACCATGCACCTGCCACGATGTGGGAGATGCAGGGTGAAGCACTTTTTATGTGAGATGCCAGCACTGATAAAAATCGCCTGTGTGGACACGGCGGCCGTGGAGAGCACTGTCTTCATCTTATCCGTAATACTTGTCCTGGTGCCCCTGTCTCTCATCCTCACATCTTACAGCTACATTGCCCTAGCGGTGCTGAGAATCAAATCAGCTGCCGGAAGAAGGAAGGCTTTCAACACCTGCGGGTCCCATCTCACCGTGGTCTCCTTGTTCTACGGGAATATTATCTACATATACATGCAACCAGGAAATAATTCTTCTCAGGACCAAGGGAAATTCCTTACCCTCTTCTACAGCTTGGTTACCCCCATGTTGAACCCTGCCATCTACACGCTGAGAAACAAGGACGTCAAAGGTGCACTGAAGAGGCTTGTGTCTAGAAAACAAGGTGACAGTGACTTTTCCTAAGTGCTACTTTTACTTAATAGAAATAAATAATTCTCAAAGTGAAAATTTAAAACTCACTTAAATATTCTTACCTACCCAATAAAAAACCTCCAGGGGTGAAGCTTGGGAACCCGTATTATAAAGTTCCAGATATCATGCTGATGATTAACTAGATTATTATAAAATTTAATTTCTAAACATCATCTAGGTGGCACCTCACACGTTTTCTCCTCCTTTCCAAGTATTTAGGCTACATCTAAATAAAATCCAACAAAACTGTGAACCAATGCTTCAAATCAACTAACAAGTTATGTTTTATGATGATCTTCTTTCTTATTGTTATTTTATATAGTTGTCATTTTTATCAGGGAATTGAGCCAATGGAGTTTCAAAATATTTATTTTCTGTCATCTGATATCTATAAATTTCATTCTCTGGAGAAGATAGAGCTTTAGGGTGGACAAGGCATTTGATGCCATTTAAATTATTTGTATTCAAGCACCATTTCACTGACCAATTGCATTAAAATTACCTGGAAAATTTATATATACACACACATACACACACACACACACACATATATAAAATAATCAGTTCCCAATCCAAGAAATTCTGAGGTTTATTAAGTCTGGGAATATTTGGCTAAAAATGCTCCTTGTATATTCTGATATGGATCTAAGTTTGAAAGCAAATGATCCATTCTGGGTCCTTTCATTTTTCACGTTAGGAAACTGAGACACACTAAAATATATTTATCAAACAGACCATAAGTAGTAGAACTCAGAATTTAACACTGTCTCTTGGTATATCAGAATGAGTAAAAATGTTCTCACTTATTTACAAGAAAATTTATTTTAGGGGTTATTTAAAATAATAATAATAAAGACACCCGTGTGTGTGCAAGTGTGTGCATGCATACACACAAGCATTCAGGTGATTGTGTAAATTACATGTAATTAATTTTCCTGTAATATATGAGAGAATCAGGATTTATGACCCTATGTTTTCCTGATGCTAGAAGAAAATGATATATATTCAAAAGTGTCTTCTCAGTATGATTCATCTTAAAGACAGAGTTCTAGCCTGGTGAGCCCTTTAAATAGCTACTTATTCCATTTAAAAATTTCAAAGAGACATTAATGAATGGAGCTTTAAAATAATGGGAAAAAATCCAAAGAGTTAACCAAGTAATTGTGTTGTTTTCTTTTAATTGGAGACATTTACTTGCACTTATTTGCTTATAAACCATATCATGCAGCTCTTATGGGCTAGGTATCACATTATGTAGTATCCCTTTGCATCCAGTGTAGAGAAGTAATAAGGTCATTTTAAGAGAATGAAAACAGAGGGCTTTCCTTGAGTATAACCAGGTAAGGACACTTTATTTTTCGGTTCAGAAGGTCATCCTGCCCTTGGCGTGTTTCCCTTACCCATCTCCACTAACATCATAGCAACAGTTCTCCTGGATACAATTGTCCTCTATACAGATGACCCCCAAATCCTTGCTAAAAATCGATTCCAACCACCAGGTATTATATTTTCAACTATTTTCTGGCCAAAATTATGGACAAATTTAACTTACATAAATCAAGCTCAACCAATGTAAAACTAAATGTTTCTTTCTCTTGATTCCTCTTTCCTCCAATAGAAAGAATATTTACATAGATTCTAAATATTTTTTTAATATTTATTTATTATTATTATTTTTAATTACATTAAAAAATATATATGAGGTCCCATTCAACCCCACCGCCCCCACCCCCCACTCCCCCCACAGCAACACTCTCTCCCATCATCGTGATACATCCATTGCACCTGGTAAGTTCATCTCTGAGCATCACTGCACCCCATAGTCAATGGTCCACATCATAGCCCAGACTCTCTCACGTTCCATCCAGTGGGCCCTGGGGGGATCTACAGTGTCCCGTAATTGTCCGTGAAGCACTATCCAGGACAACTCCACGTCCCGAAAACGCCTCCACATCTCATCTCTTCCTCCCGTTCCCCACACCCAGCAGCCCCCATGGCTACTGTTCCCACACCCATTCCACATTTTCTCTGTGGACATTGGATTGGTTGTGTCCATTGCACACCTATGTCAAGTGAGGGCTTAGATTCCACATGGGTACTGGATGCACTCTTCCCGCTTCTAGTTGTAGACACTCTAGGCTCCATGTTGTGGTGGTTGACCTTCTTCAACTCCATGTTAGCTGAGTGGAGTAAGTCCAATAAGTCAAAGTGTAGGAGCTGAAGTCTGTTGAGGCTCTGGGCCTGGGTGTCATATTATCAGTCCAGAGATTCAAATCCCCTACATATATCTTAAACCCAGCACCAACTACAATTCCAATAAAGTAGCATGCAAGTCTTGTGAAAAGAGATCCCCTCTGAGTCCATTTCCATCACGCAGAAACACCAGCTCCAAAGAAGGGCCATCTGTCATGGCAGTGAACCCCTTCTGCCATGACCATAGAACCCGTGGGTCTCTTTATCCCTCAAAAGAACCAATACCTGGGGTTGTATCTACCTTATCTGTCTCTTAGACTCTGTTCAGTTGTACATAGGGCTATTCCTTCTGACAACCTCCAGACTCTTTTTTAGAGACTCACAGCCTTATAATCTCATTTCTCGTTCCATTTCCCCCTTACATTAGGTCAAACTGCTTCCTGAAGTCATGTTATTATATGTAGACAGGTATATTCTGCTGTTCCACATTGAATCTTTAATTCAAGGTCATTTTCTAGTTGCTTCTTCAGCTGGTATGTGGTAGTGATCCCTCGGTGCCAGGGAGGCTCATCCCCGGGTGTCGTGTCCCACGCTGGGGGGAATGCATCACATCTACACGTTGAGTTTGGCTGTGAGAGTGGCCACATTTGAGTAACATGAAGGCTGTCAGGAGGAAACCCCCAGGCACAATGCTACTCTAGGCCTTGTTCTTATTGCAGGTGCATAGGCTCAAAAGTGTAGCCATTAGTATCAAGAGCCCACTGTTGGGCCCTCCTTCCTTCCTGGTTCTTGCCGTTGCACCTGGAGGATTGCCGCTGCTCTCCCAGGGCCCACAACAGTGACCCCCCGGCCAGGAGCACAGTACCCCCCCAGCTGTTGTTTTTAATTGTTTCCACTATGAGTATATATAGACATTACCATATACCCTGGGCATATGCCCTGTATAACTCCCTGTCAACCATATATATCCTGTCAATAACATCCCATATCAGTATTCCTCCGCTGCCATTGTTGAACCACTCTGTGATCCAAAACTTCCCGTAAAGTGAATCCCAACATAATGTCAGCTTCAGAAGAGTCTTAGATCACCAAAATTCATATATACAATATACAGTATTTCCCCAGATCCACCATAAAACCTTTTCCCTTCCACAGCAATAATCTTTTAACTTATTCATATCATATTTCCTGAAACTGATGTACAGATTCCGAAACTATAGTTTTCAAACAAGGTAACATTTGTGCTTACTATGTGGTCCATACTTTAGGTTGTACAGTTTTCTAAATTTTTTAGTTATCCTATGTTTTGTCTTATGGTTTTCATTATTAGTCTGTCGTCCCCTATATGTTTTTGGTGTAATATTAGCTGTTTTATATTCATCCTCGTGTACTCTCACATATCTCCTCTTTTGCCCCCTTATTTACCTTTGTTCCATCCATTGCACGTCCATTTTCCCCTCCCCTTAGGGTCCACAACGCCTGCCAATCTAATGCCCTGGGAGCTGTCCTTTCTCACGAGAGATACAGTTCTCTCTATTCGACGGCATTAGTCTTCCCCAGGATATGGGTCCACCCCACCCAATGGTAGAAGCCACCTTGGCAAAATGAGCCTTCAGCTATTCCCTCCGGAGTCCATCCCGCATCAGACCATACCCCCTGAGCGTCCTAACCATTCTGGCACTCTCCCATGTTTGTATGTTGCCCCTCCCTCCCACCTATTTCTTGGACCATATTACCCCTCTTCCCATCCCCAGGCCCCCTCAAACCCAGAAAACCCCACCCGAAGGTAACCCCTTGCCCCCATTTTGTCCCTTCTTTGTGCTCATACTTACCCCCAGCTCATCACAGATTCCACCCCTACAGACATTAACTCACATCGTTCCTCCACCCCCCGATTTCCAGTAAGCCACTTTTCCAGACTCTAGCTCTCTGAGGCAGTTAACTTATTTCATATCATTGAGGTCATATAGTATTTGTCCTTCAATGCCTGGGTTGCTTCACTCAACATCAGATTCTCAAGGTTCATCCATGTTATCACGTGCGATTGTAGTGTATTGGTTCTTACAGCTGAGTAGTATTCCATTGTGTGTATATACCACATTTTATTGATCCACTCATCTGTTGATGGACTTTTGGATTGATTCCAACTTTTGGCGATGGTGAACAATGCTGCTATGAACATTGGTGTACATATATCGGTTTGTGTCCTTGTTTTCAGATCTGATGGGTATATACCCAGCAGTGGTATTGCTGGGTCATATGGCAAATCTATGGATAATTTTTTGAGAAACTGCCAAACTGTCCTCCAGAATGGTTGGATCCTTCTGCATTCCCACCAGCAATGGATGAGTGTTCCCCTTTCTTCACATCCTCTCCAGCATTTGTATTCTACTGTTTTTTTCATGGCTGCCAATCTTATGGGAGTAAGATGGTATCTCATTGTAGTTTTGATTTGCATTTCCCTGATAGCTAGGGATTTGGAGCATTTTTTCATGTGCTTTTTAGCCATTTGTATTTCTTCTTTGGAGAAGTGTCTGTTTAAATCTTTTTCCCATTTTTTAAATGGGTTGTTTATCTTTTTGTTTTCGAGATATATGAGTTCTTTATATATGCAAGTTATAAGTCTCTTATCAGATATATGGTTGCCAAATATTTTCTCCCATTGTGTGGGTTCCCTTTTTACTTTCTTGACAAACTCCTTTGAGGTGCAGAAGGCTTTAATTTTGAGGTAGTCCCATTTATCTATTTGTTCTTTTGCTGCTCGTGCTTTTGGTGTGATATTCATGAAGCCATTTCCTATTACAAGGTCCTGTAGATGTTTCCCTACACTGCTTTCTAAGGTCTTTATGGTCTTGGCTCTTATATTTAGGTCTTTGATCCATCTTGAGTTGATCTTTGTATAAGGTGTGAGATGGTAATCCTCTTTCATTCTTCTACATATGGCTATCCAGTTCTCCAGCCACCATTTGTTGAATAGGCCATTCTCTCCCAGTTGAGAGGGTTTTGGTGGCTTTATCAAATATTATATGGCTATATACATGAGGTTCTATATCTGAACTTTCAATTCGATTCCATTGGTCTGTGTGTCTCTCCTTATGCCAGTACCATGCTGTTTTCACTACTGTAGCTTTGTAGTATGTTTTGAAGTCAGGAAGTGTGATTCCTCCTAATTCGTTTTTCTTTTTCAATATGTCTTTGGCTATTCGGGGCCACTTTTTATTCCAAATAAATTTCATAGTTAGTTTTTCTAGTTCCTTAAAGAAGGCTGTGTTGATTTTTATTTGGATTGCATTGAATGTGTAGATCAGTTTTGGTAGGATAGACATCTTAATAATATTCAGTCTTCCTATCCATGAACAGGGAATATTCTTCCATTTATTTAGGTCTTCTTTGATTTCCTTGAACAATCTTGTATAGTTCTCGATGTATAAGTTTTTTACCTCTTTAGTTAAATTTATTCCTAAGTATTTGATTTTTTAATTTACTATTGTGAATGGTATTTGTTTCTTGATTTCCTCCTGATCTTGCTCATTATTGGTGTATAGAAATGCTACTGATTTTTGCGCATTGATCTTATAACCTGCGACTTTGCTAAACTCATTTATGAGTTCTAGGAGCTTTGTTGTAGATCTCTCAGGGTTTTCTATATATAGGATCATGTCATCTGCAAATAATGAAATTTTGACTTCTTCCCTTCCAATTTGAATGCCTTTTTTATCTGGTTCTTGTCTCAGTGCTTGAGCCAGTACTTCCAAGACAATGTTAAATAGGAGCGGAGACAATGGGCATCCTTGTCTTGTTCCTGATTTTAGAAGGAAGGATTTCAGGATTTCGCCATTGTAAACAATGTTGGCTTTAGGTTTTTCATATATACTCTTTATCATGTTCAAAAAGTTTCCTTGTATTCCGATCTTTTGGAGTGTTTTTATCAGGAAGGGGTGCTGTATTTTGTCAAATGCCTTTTCTGCATCTATAGATATAATCATGTGGTTTTTTTCTCTCAATCTGTTTATATGGTGTATTACATTGATTGATTTTCTTATGTTGAACCATCCTTGCATACCTGGAATAAATCCCACTTGGTCATGGTGTATAATTCGTTTAATGTGTTGTTGAATACGATTAGCAAGTATTTTGTTAAGTATTTTTGTGTCTAGGTTCATTAGAGAAATTGGTCTGTAATTTTCCTTTCTTGTGGTGTCTTTGTTTGGCTTTGGTACTAGGGTAATGTTAGCCTCATAGAAGGAATTAGGCAGTGTTCCTTCTGTTTCGATTTTTTGGAATAGTTTCAACAGGATTGGTGTTAGTTCTTTCCAGAATGTTTTGTAGAATTCACCTGTGAAGCCGTCTGGCCCTGGGCTCTTCTTAGTTGGGAGATTTTTAATGACTGATTCTATCTCTTTGCTTGTGATTGGTTTGTTAAGATCATCAATTTCTTCTTTCGTCAGTATGGGCTGCTTATGTATTTCTAGGAATTTGTCCATTTCCTCTAAATTGTCATTTTTGTTGGAATATAGTTTTTCAAAGTATCATCTTATGATAGTCTTTATTTCTGTGGGGTCAGTGGTGATATCACCTTTCTCATTTCTTATTTTGTGTATTTGCATCTTTTCTCTTTTTTTCTTTGTTAGTCTCGCTAAAGGTTTGTCAATTTTGTTGATCTTCTCAAAAAACCAGCTCTTGGTCTTGTTTATTTTTTCAAGTGCTTTCTTATTTTCTATTTCATTTAGTTCTGCTCTTATCTTTGTTATTTCCTTCTTCTTCCTGTTGGGTTACTTTGTTGTTGTTTTTCTAATTCCTTCAAATGTGCAGTTAATTCTTCAATTTCTGCTCTTTCTTCTTTTTTGATATATGAATTTATGGCTATAAATTTCCCTCTCAGTACCGCTTTTGCAGCATCCCATAAATTTTGGTATGTTGTGTTATCATTATCATTTGTTTCAAGGTAGTCATTGATTTCTTTTGAGATTTCCTCTTTGACCCACTGTTTTTCTAAGAGTGTGCTGTTTAATTTCCAAATTGTCGTGTGAAGTCTGGATCTCTGTCCCTTGCAAATTTCCAGCTTGACTCCACTGTGGTCAGAGATATTGTTTTGTATGATTTCGATCTTTCTGAATTCATTAAGCCTTTCTTTGTGGCCTAGCATATGGTCAATCTTGGAGAATGTTCCATGTGCGCTTGAGAAAAATGTATATCCTGCTGTGTTTGGGTGTAATGATCTATATATGTCTATTAGATCCAGCTCTTCTAATATACTGTTCAAATGTTTTGTTTCTTTAGGGATTCTCTTTTGAGATGTTCTGTCCAGAGTTGATAGTGGTGTATTAAAATCCCCCACTATAATTGTAGATGCATCTATTCTTTCACTTAGTTTTTCCAGCGTTTGCCTCACATATTTAGAGGCGCCCTTGTTAGGAGCATAAATATTTATGATTGTTCGATCTTCTTGACAAATTGTCCCTTTCACTAAAATGTAGTATCCTTCTTTGTCTCTCACAATTGTTTCGCATTTAAAGTCTATTTTGTCTGATATTAATATAGCTACTCCTGCCTTTTTTTGGTTGTTGTTTGCTTGTATGATTGTTTTCCAGCCATTCACTTTCAACCTCCATGAGTCTCTGGGTCTAAGATGTGTCTCTTGTAGGCAGCATATAGATGGGTCGTATTTCCTTATCCAGTGTCCCAATCTGAATCTTTTGATAGGTGAGTTTAATCCGTTGACATTCAGTGTTATTACGTTTAGAGAGTTATTTATGGTAGCCATATTTTGGTTGGATTTGTGTTTGTTATATTTTGTTTGTATTATTTTATTTTCCCCTTCTATTTTTGTCTTTCTTGTTGCTTTTACACTCTCCTCCATCTCTGACTGTCCTGTTTTTTCCTTTCTTCCTGCAGAATTCCCTTAAGAATTTCTTGTAGGGGAGGTTTCTTGTTGATATACTCTTTCAGTTTCTGTTTATCTGTGAATATTTTGAACTCTCCATCATTTTTGAATGCTAGTTTAGCTAGATAGAGTATTCTTGGTTGGAAATTTTTTTCCTTTAGTACCTTGACTATATCATACCACTGCCTTCTTGCCTCCATCGTTTCAGATGAGAAATCAGCACTTAATCTTATGGAGTTTCCCTTGTATGTGATGGTTTTCTTTTCTCTTGCTGCTTTTAGAATTTTTTCTTTGTCTTGAGCATTGGATAATTTGACAAGTATATGTCTTGGGGTGGGCCTGTGGGGGTTTATGACCAGTGGAGTGCGCTGTGCTTCTTGGATATGTACATCTGTCTCTTTCAGTAGATTTGGGAAGTTTTCATTCATTATTTCCTGCAACACTCCTTCTGACCCCTTTCCCTTCTCTTCTCCTTCTGGAATGCCTATAATACGTATGTTTGAGCGTTTTGCGTTATCATTCAGGTCCCTAAGTCCTATCTGGATTTTTTCTACCTTTTTATTGACCACTTCTACTATCTGTTTGATTTCCAATGCACTGCCTTCCACATCACTAATTCTCTGCTCTGCCTCTTCTAGTCTGCTGATATTTGCTGCAAGTGTATTTTTGATTTCTTGAATTGTGGTGTTCATTTCCATCATATCTGTTATTTTTTTGTGCATGTCTGCAATTTCCCCTCCAAGTGTTGTCTTCACGCTGTTAACCTCTTTCATTACTTCATCAAATTTGTCAGTGATAAATGTTCTGAGATCTTTCATTGCTTGTGCGAAGTCCTGCCCCCCTTTCTGATTTTCAGTTTGTTGATTGGATTCAGCCATGTTTTCCTGATTACTGGTTTGGTTTGTAGATTTTTGTTGCTGTCTTGTCAACATTTTTTCTTGACGGGTTTAATCAGTTCCTTAGCTTCTTTGTCTAGTCTTGGAGATTAATTAGCTGTTGTTTTTGCGTAAGTGTTATATCTTCTTTTTGTCACTTTGTTCTTCTTATTCCAATTTCTTATTGCTAGTTAAGCTCACTTTAAAGGAAAGTATTAGTGCTGGGGAAAGTCAATTGTGTAAGGAAGGAAAAAGTGTGAAGTAGTATTGGTGATATATGTTTACAAAGCAACAATATGAGTTCTGGGAGGATGGAGGTTAGATCATGTAAATTGTGTAGAGTTATAGTAGTAGGAAAGTACCTATAATGAGGTAGACGACTGAATATGGGAGGAATGTGGTACGTACTAAGAGGCTATTGTTTTCGTGAGAGAGGGAAAGAGAAAAGAAAGGTAATAGTTTCAGAGACGAATACCAGATGGAAAACTAAACAAAGGTATTAGAAATTAAGAGTTAGACACTTTGTGGATCAAAGAAAGGGAGATGGAATATAGGGGAGATAGCAGATGGTGGAGGATATCAAGTTGTAGGGGAAAGGGGATAGTGTAGACAGGCTAAATCTATTCACAGAGGAATGAGGCAGTGGAGGGTGAGGAAACCCAGCAAATGTGAGGTATTTCCTGTAGGACCTATTGTATTGTTAAGGTAAAATAGTATAAGAAGAATATTGGGGACAAGAAAGAGAGGATTGAAAAAAAAAAAAAGAACAAGAAGAACAACAACAACAAAAAAAAATTAAAAAAAAAAAAAAAAAAAAAAAAACCAAAGAACAGAAACCCGGCCGCCAGGCTCGGCTGGGCTCAGCTGGGCTCCAGTCCCCCGCCCGCCGCCCACTGCGGCTCGGCTGGGCTCAGCTGGGCTCGGGTCCCCCGCCCGCCGCCCGCCGCGGCTCGGCTGGGCTCGGCTTCCCCTCCTGCTGCGGCTCGGCTGGGCTCGGCTGGGCTCGGCTTTCCCGCCCGCCACCCGGCGCGGCGCAGCACGGCTCGGCTCTCCCGCTCGCCGCCCGGCGCGGCGCGGTGCGGCTCAGCCGGGCTCGGCCGGACTCGGCTTCCCCGCCCACCGCCCGCCGCCGCGGCGCAGCGCGGCTCGGCTCTCCCGCCCGCTGCCCGCCACGGCGCAGCTAGGCTCGGCTGGGCTCGACTCCCTTGCCCGCCGCCCACCGGGGCACAGCGCGGCTCGGCTCTCCCGCCCGCCGCCCGCCGCGGCATGGCTCGTATCCCCCACCCGCTGCCCACCTCGGCCCAGCTAGGCTACCCTGGCCGCCGCCCACCGGGGCTCCACGCGGTGCTAGCTGCCTCGGCTCCGCCTACCCAAGGAGGGAGTCCTCCACACGTAGCTGGGATCTCCGTGTATATTTCACAGATGGATCCTCTCTGTTACCTTCCCTCCAAATCGATGTCCAGACACCTCCGGACCAGGAAAAATCCCGAAACAGCCAGTCCCAAAGAGTCTCCGACGCCTCCCAGCCGATTCCCCCCAGGAGCTAGTAACCGGGAAGTTCACTCAGCTGCCATCTTGCCTCCCCCTCCTGAAAAGTCCCAAATTATATCTTATAGACCAGTCCTTTCCGTTACCTTCCCACCAAATCGATGTCCAGACACTTCCTGCCCTGAAAAAATCCTGAAAAAGCCTGGTCCCGGAGAACCTCCAGCGGTGCCCAGCTGCCTCTTCCCAGGAGAGACGGCAAGGCAAGCTCACTCAGCCACCATCTTGCCGGAAGTCCAAGATTCTAAATATTTGAAGTATCTTGGCTCATCGCACTACCTTCACTTGAAATCCTATGCAACCCAAGGTAGTCAGGCCCTAACTGGTTTTCAGATTAACTATTTCATTTAACAGTTTGATTTCTTCTCCATTTCATCCAAATATAATGGTGCCAGTTATATTTTCCTAAAACATATGTAACTATATTAGCCCTCTACTCAGAATCTTCAAAGCTTCTCCCTGTCTCTTCCCAAATAACTTAAAATTTCTCAGCCTAGCATTCACACTCAACCAAAAAATGGACCAACCTTATTTCCTACTCTATTTGTAAATATGACCTCCCTTTTATTTCTAATGCTGTTTATTTAGCCTCTTTCTCTCCCCCCATCCCACCCCCAACTTGGTTAGTCTTTCTAGAAAACTTAAAATTTCAAAGATAAGATTTATGGTTATTTCCATATCCTTGATTATATCTTTATTTTCTTATTTCATCATTTCTGCTCCTTACTTTTCCCTTCTTTCTATTTTGGGGTTTTATATTCTTATTTTCTAAGTTGTTGAATTAAGATGCTTTGGGTTTTGACACAATTTTCTCACCTAATATGACCATTTCAGACTAAAAATTTTCCTTCAAAATACAGCTTTAACAGCATTGTAGTATTTTTGGTTGGTAATATTCTTATTATTGTACAGTTCTAATTCTTTCCTAATTTCCAGAATGATATCTCCTTTATATTAGAATGAGGATTTTAAATTTTCAAGTTTTTGAAGTTTTGAAATTCATGTCGTTGCTATTCATTATATTTAATATCATTCTGGTCACAGAAAGTGATCTATATTATATCAATTCTTTAGTGTTAGAAGTTGCCTTATGATCTAGTCAATTTTTATTTTATATCATTATTAGTTTATACAAGTTTTATTTTGGTACAAGTATTTTTAACTTTGTCAATGACTCAAATAACAAAAAATATGATTCCTCTGGGTAACTCTGGTACTAATATTATAAAAAAATTTAAATTCTATCTGTATGTCTCTTTTTATTTTCCTTCTCCTTTTTGTTTCAATTCCCTCAAATTGGGTAAAAGTCTAGTTTTTCTCATTTGATACTCTTCTGTGGGATGTTTTACTTTTCTGAAACTCTATTTTGTAAGTTAATATGACAATTTTAATACACACTGTCTCTTTTTTCTATATGGCTTCATCTTCTAAGATTCCATTTTTATCCCAAGTACAGAAGTTCATCAAATATCTGAGAGTTTCAAATTACAAGTGTGATTACTTCTCAAAGAAATAAATGAAATAATTTTGCCATGAGGAGGATCTATTTCTAGTTACTGGGTCTGGCTCATTTCCATTCTATTTTCTGAGGGCTGGGAGTTACAGTCAGCACCTGGATTCAGTATTTGCAGAGTCACTTTTGCCTTTCATAAGTCTTTGTATTGCTGATCAAACTCCTCCAATTTATGGTATAAGTTTATTTATTAAGGTTTATTATTTTTTAATTTTTTATTAGAGAGGTTGTAGGTTTACAGAAATATCATGCATAAAATACAGAGTTCCCACATAACACCCTATTATTAACATCCCACGTTCGTGTGGTACTTTTGTTGCAATTGATGAAAGGACTTCTTTTAAATTGTACTGTTCACTATAGTCCATGGTTTAACTTGGTGTACTTCCATGATTCTCTTAAGTTTTTATTCTATTACCATATATAAAACCTAATGTTTCCCCTTTTAACCACATTCAGATATATAGTTCAGTACTGTAAATCACATTCAAAATGTTGTGCTATCATCACCACCATCCATTCACAAAACATTTGCATCATTCCAAAAGGAACCCTGTACATTTTAAGCATTAATTTACCATTCCTTACACCACCCTGCCCCTGGCAACCTATATTCTAGATTTTGGCTTTATGAATTTGCTTATTCTAAGTATTTCATATCAGTGAGATCATACAATATTTGTTCTTTTTCATCTGACAATTCACTCAACGTTATCTGCAAGGTTCATCCATGTTGTTGCATGTATTAGAACTTCTTTCCTTTTCACAGTGAATGATATTCCATTCTGTATATATGCCACATTTTGTTTATCCATTTCTTGGTTGATGGACACTTGGATTGCTTGCTTCCATCTTTGGCAATTGTGAATAATGTCTCTATAAATATTGGTTTGCAAATATCTGTTTGAGTTTCTTCTTTCAATTCTCTATATCCCTAGAAGTAGGGTAATATGGTAATTTTATACTCAACCTTCTAAGAAACCTCCAAACTGTTTTTCATAGCTGCACCATTTTATATTTCCACCATCAATGAATGAGTTTTCGTATTTCTCCACATCCTAACACTTGTAATTTTCTGTTCTTTTTTTTTCAATAGAGTAGCCATTCTAGGGGATGTGAAATGGTATCTCATCAGGGTTTTTTTTGTCTTTATTTATTTCTTTATTGTTACATTAAAAAAATATGAGGTCCCCAAATACACCCCAACTCCCTCAACCCACTGCTCCCCCCATAACAACAACCTCCTCCATCATCATGAGACATTCATTGCACTTGGTGAATACATCTCTGAGCACTGCTGCACCTCCTGGTCAATGGTCCACACCATAGCCCACACTCTTCCACAGTCCACCCAGTGGGCCATGGGAGGACATACAATGTCCAGTAACTGTTGCTGCAGCACCACCTAGGACAACTCCAAGTCCCGAAAATGCCCCCACATCACATATCTTCATCCCACTACCTACCCCCAGCAGCCACCATGGCCACTTTCTCCACACCAATGCCACATTTTCTTCAATTACTAATCACAATAGTTCATGAATAGAATATCAGTAAGTCCACTCTAATCCATACTCTATTCCTCCATCCTGTGGACCTTGGAATGGTTGTGTTCACTCCACATCTATATCAAGAAGGAGCTTAGATTCCACATGGATGCTGGATGCAATTCTCCTGCTTTCAGTTGTAGGCACTCTTGGCTAGCTGGTGTGGTCGTTGACCTTCTTCACTTCCCTGTTAGCTGGTTGGGGTAAGTCCGATAAACCAGAGTGTAGGAGTTGCCTTTTGAGGCTCAGGGCCTGGCTATCACATGGTCAGTCCAGAGATTCAGGTCCCCTGGGTATACAGGAAGCCCCAGCACCAACTACAGACCCGGCAAAAGTAACAGGAGAGGCTTGTGGACAAAGATCACATCTGAGTCCAGCTCCATCACACAGAAACACAAACTCCAAAGTAGGGCCAACTGACATGGCACTGAACTCCATCTGCCATGACCATAGAACCTGTGGGTCTCTGTAGCCCTCAGAAGAACCAATACCTGGGGTTGTATCTACTTTAGCTGTCTCTGGGACTCTCCTGAGGTGTGCATAAGGTTGACCCTTCTGGTAACCTCCCAGCTCTTTTTGGAGATTCATAGCCATATAATTTCATTTGTCCTCTCCATTTCCCCCTTTTATTCAGGTCAAAAAATATTTTTAACTCCTGGTATAATATGTAGAATGAGATATTCTGCTGGTCCGAGTTGACCCTTTTATTCAAGGTCATTTTCTAGTTACATCATCAGCTGTACTTGGTAGTAATTCCTTGGTGCCAGGGAGGCTCATCTCCAGGAGTCATGTCCCCATGCTGAAGGAAAGGCAACACATTTACATGCTGAGTTTGGCTTCGAGATTGGCCACATTTGAGCAACACGGAGGCTCTCAGGAGGTAACTCTTAGGCACCCTGCAGCTCTAGGCCTTGTTCTTATTTCAGGTGCACAGACTTACAAGCATAGTCATTAGCATCAAGTGCTCATTGTTGGACCTTCCTTCTTTATTGGTCTTTGCCATTGCACTTGGGGGATTGTTGCTGTTCCTTTAGGGACTGTGATAGAGCTCCCATGGCTAGGAACTCAGCACTCCCTCAGTTGTTGTTTTCCATTGTAACCACTATGAAAATATCCAAACATTTTTATGTACCCTGGATATATGTCCTGGAGAACTCCCTGCCAACCATGTGTCCTATGTCAATAACATCCCACACCAGTATTCCTCCCCTGCCATTGTTGAACCTCTCTGTGATCCAAAACTTCTTGAAAAATGAAGCCCAGTATATTGCCAGGTTCCATTAATAGTAAAATGCAATATAGTGATGAGTTGAAAAATTAGATATAGAATACATATTAATTTAGAAAAATTAAGGTAAAAATAAATTGGGGTTTCAAAAAATTAAAAAATGCAAAAGCTTTGTTTTTGATGTTTTGCATTCCATCACTGCAATAAGTGTTGCCCTGTAGGCAAATTGGCAAGGCAACTTCTTCTGTCTTTTCCTCAGTGTCTACATCCTTTCTTTTTCTGTTTTTCCCTTAATTATTAAGCTTATCTTCACAAAAGTTTTAGATCACAGTAATTCATATATACAATATACAGTACTCCCACATATCCAACATAAAACTCTTTTCCCTTCCACAACAATAATCTTTTTACATGTTCATACTATATTTACTGAAACTGATGTACAGATATTGAGACAATAGCTTTCAAACAAGGTAACATTTGGGTTTACATTGTGGTTTATATTTTAGACTATACAATTTTCTAAATTTTTAGTTATCTTATGTTTTACATTATGATTTACATTTTAGCCTATCAGCCCCTATACATTTTTGGTGTAATTTAACATGCCTTATATCCATCATTACATAATCTTGTGGAACACCTCTATTGCCCACACAGTTACATTGATTCCATCTATTCAATACCTCTTTCCCCCTCCCCTCAGGGCCCACAGTGACGGTCAATCTTCATTGCTTGAAGGGCCATGTTCAGAGATACTTGCAACAATGTTGAGGGCTTGACATGCTCAACTGCCCTAATGCATTGGGAGCCACCATTTCTCTCGAGAGATACAATTCCCTCTATTTGAGAACATTAGTCCTCCCCAGGATGTGGGTATACCTTCACTCTCATTATATGGGTCTCTAGCCAATGATGTAACCCACTATGGCAAAATGAGCACTCACACACTCCCTAGAAGCCTGTCCTGTGTCAGATTATCCCCTTTAAGCATGTTAAACAGGTAACCTTCCTTAATATATTTTTGAAAAAGTTTTCTCAGCATTATACTCTCAAACAAGTACCTGACAATCTCCTATGTTTGTATCTTGCCCCACCCACCCTCCCCCCAATTTCTTGGGCAATATTACCCATCCTCCCATCCCTAGCCCCTTCAAGCCTGCAAAGCCCCACCCAAAGGTAACCCTATGCCCCCATTTTATCCCTTCCTTGTACAAATACTTACCTCCAGCTTATCATAGAGTTCGCCCATGTAGGTGTCAGCTTACATCATTCCTCTACCCTCCAATTTCCTTTAAGCCTATCATCCAATCTCTAGCTCTCTGAGGCAGCTTGGTTTACTTATTTCATATCATTGAGGTCATGTAGTATTTGTCCTTCAATGCCTGGGTTGCTTCACTCAACATAAAGTTCTCAAGATTCATCCATGTTATCACATGTGTTTGTAGTGTATTCATTCTTAAAGCTGAGTAGTATTCCATTGTATGTATATACCACATTTTATTTATCCATTCATCTGTTGATGGGCTTTGGGTTGATTCCAACTTTAGGCAATAGTGAACACTGCTGCTATGAACATTGGTGTGCATATATCAGTTTGTGTCCTTGTTTTCAGTTCTGCTGGGTATATACCCAGCAGTGGAATTGCTGGGTCATACGGCATCTATAGCTAGTTTTTTTGAGAAACCGCCAAACTGTCCTCCAGAATGGCTGGATCCTTCTGCATTCCCACCAGCAGTGGATGAGTGTACCCATTCCTACATCCTCTCCAGCATTTGTAGTCTTCTGTTTTTTTCATAGCTGCCAATCTTATGGGAGTAAGATGGTATCACATTGTAGTTTTGATTTGCATTTCCCTAATAGCTAGAGATTTGGAGCATTTTTCATGTGCTTTTTAGCCATTTGTATTTCTTCTTTAGAGAAGTGTCTGTTTAAATCTTTTTCCCATTTTTTAAATGGGTTGTTTGTCTTTTTATTTTCAAGATATAGGAGTTCTTTATATATGCAGGTTATAAGTCTCCTATCAGATATATGGTTACCAAATATTTTTGCCCTTTGTGTAGGCTCTCTTTTCACTTTCTTTTTTTTTTTTTTTTGATCGTACTCAGAGGTTTCCAACACGTTTTATTTTGTTGACCACTGGTTTGTAGCTTTTGAGGCCTGACATCTGCATACCCTCCTGTAAAATGTCCCGTCAGTTTCAGTCCTGGGGTAGCCCGCAAGCTGCATGCCGGGTACATGGCTTGTCTCCAGGAGCCCCGTGAAGGCTGCCCGTGCATGCCGAGGGGAGGCTGGGCTCCCGGGCATCGTGCCTGCCCTGCCGTGGCTTCATCAGGCGAGAAGCTCATTGTTTGGGTCTTTTCACTTTCTTGACAAACTCCTTTGAGGTGCAGAAGGCTTTAATTTTGAGGAAGTCCCATTTATCTATTTGTTCTTTTGCTGCTTGTGCTTTTGGTGTGAAGTTCATGAAGCCATTTCCTATTACAAGGTCCTGTAGATGCTTCCCTACACCGCTTTCCAAAGTCTTTATGGTCTTGGCTCTTATATTTAGGTCTTTGATCCATCTTGAGTTGATTTTTGCATAAGATGTGAGTTGGTAATCCTCTTTCATTCTTTTACATATGGCTATCCAGTTCTCCAGCCACCATTTGTTGAATAGGCCATTCTCTCCCAGTTGAGAGGGTTTTGGTGGCTTTATCGAATATTATATGGCTATATATATGAGGTTCTATATCTGAACTTTCAATTCGATTCCATTGGTCTGTGTGTCTCTCCTTATGCCAGTACCATGCTGTTTTCACTACTGTAGCTTTGTAGTATGTTTTGAAGTCAGGGAGTGTGATTCCTCCAATTTCATTTATCTTTTTCAATATGTCTTTGGCTATTCGAGGCCTCTTTCCTTTCCAAATAAATTTCATATCTAGTTTTTCTAGTTCATTAAAGAATGCTGTGTTGATTTTTATTGGGATTGCATTGAATGTGTAGACCAGTTTTGGTAGGATAGAAATCTTAACAATATTTAGTCTTCCTATCCATGAACAGGGAATATTCTTCCATTTATTTAGGTCTTCATTGATTTCCTTGAACAGTGTTGTGTAGTTCTCTGTGTATAAGTTTCTTTACATCTTTAGTTAAATTTATTCCTAGGTATTTGATTTTTTAATTGACTATCATAAATGGTATTTGTTTCTTGATTTCCTCCTGAGCTTACTCATTATTGGTGTACAGAAATGCTACTGATTTTTGCACATTGATCTTATAACCTGCAACTTTACTAAACTCATTTATGAGTTCTAGAAGCTTTCTTGTAGACTTCTCAGGGTTTTCTATGTATAGGATCATGTCATCTGCAAATAATGAAATTTTGACTTCTTCCTTTCCAACTTGAATGCCTTTTATTTCTGGTTCTTGCCTCAGTGATCAAGCAAGTATTTCTAAGACAATGTTAAATAGAAGAGGTGATAGTGGGCATCCTTGTCTTGTTCCTGATTTTAGAGGGAAAGATTTTAGGATTTCACCATTGTAAATGATGTTGTTGGCTGTGGGCTTTTCATATATACTCTTTATCATGTTCAGAAAATTACCTTGTATTCCAGTCTTTTGCAATGTTTTTATCAAGAAAGTGTGCTGTATTTTGTCAAATGCTTTTTCTGCATCTATAGATATAATCATGTCATTTTTTTCCTTTAATCTGTTTATATGGTGTATTACATTTATTGATTTTCTTATGTTGAAACATCCTTGTATACCTGGATTGAATCCCACTTGGTCATGGTGTATAATTCATTTAATGTGTTGTTGAATATGGTTAGCAAGTATTTTGTTGAGGATTTTTGCGTCTAGGTTCATTAGATAAATTGGTCTGTAATTTTCCTGTCTTGTGGTGTCTTTGTTTGGCTTTGGTACTAGGGTAATGTTGGCATCATAGAATGAGTTAGGTAATTTTCCTTCTGTTTTGAATTTTTGGAAGAGTTTCAGTAGGATTGGTGTTAATTCTTTCCAGAATGTTTTGTAGAAGTCACCTGTGAAGCTGTCTGACCATGGGCTCTTCTTAGTTGGGAGGTTTTTAATGACTGATTCTCTCTTTACTTGTGATTGGTTTGTTGAGATCATCAATTTCTTCCTTCATCAATATAGGCTGCTTATGTGTTTCTAGGAATTTTTCCATTTCCTCTGAATTGTCATTTTTGTTGGAATATAGTTTTTAAAAGTATCCTCTAATGAGTGTCTTTATTTCTGTGGGGTCAGTGGTGATATCTCCTTTCTCATTTCTTATTTTGTATATTTGCATCTTCTCTCTTTTTTTCTTTGTTAGTGTCGCTAAGGGTTTGTCAATTTTATTGATCTTCTCAAAGAACCAGCTCTTGGTTTTGTTTATCTTTTCAAGTGCTTTCTTATTTTCTATTTCATTTAGTTCTGCTCTTATCTTTGTTCTTTCTTTCTTTATTCTTCCTGTGGGGTTACTTTGTTGTATTTTTACTAATTCCTCCAAATGTACAGTTAGTTCTTCAATTTTGGCTCTTTCTTCTTTTCTGATGTATGAATTTATGGCTATAAATTTCCGTCTCAGTACTGCTTTTGCTGCATCCCATAAGTTTTGGTATGTTGTGTTATCATTTTCATTATTTTCAAGGTAGCTATTAATTTCTTTTGAGATTTCCTCTTTGACCCATTGTTTTTCTAAGCATGTGCTGTTTAATTTCCATATTTTGGTGTGAAATCTGGGCCTCTGGCCCTTGCAAATTTCCAGCTACACTCCACTGTGGTCAAAGATATTATTTTGTATGATTTCGATCTTTCTGAATTCATTGAGCCTTTCTTTGTGACCTAGCATATGGTCTATCTTGGAGAATGATCCATGTGCACTTGAGAAAAATGTATATCCTGCTGTATTCAGGTGTAATGATCTGTATATGTCTATTAGATCCAGCTCCTCTAATATACTGTTCAAAGTTTTTGTTTCTTTATTGATTCTCTTTTGAGATGTTCTGTCCAAAGTTGATAGTGGTGTATTAAAATCTCCCACTATAATTGTAGAGGCATCTATTCTTTCACTTAGTTTTTCCAGTGTTTGCCTCACATATTTGGAGGCACCCTTGTTAGGAGCATAAATATTTATGATTATTCATTCTTCTTGAGAGATCGTCCATTTCACTAATATGTAGTATCCTTCTTTGTCTCTCACAATTGTTTTTCATTTTAAGTATTTTGTCTATATTAATGTATCTAGTCCTGCCTTTTTTTGGTTATTGTTTGCTTGTAAGATTGTTTTCCAACCATTCACTTTCAACCTCCATGAATCCCTAGGTCTAAGATGTGTTTCTTGTACACAGCATATAGATGGGTCATATTTCCTTATCCAATCTCCCATTCTGAATCTTTTGATAGGCAAGTGTAATCCATTGACATTCAGTGTGATTACTTTCAAGGAATTATTTATGTTAGGCATATTTTGTTTGGACTTGTGTTTGTCATATTTTGTTTGTTTGTTTCCTTCTCTTTTTGTCTTTTTTGTTGCTCTTACACTCTCCTCCAACTCTGCCTGTCCTGTTTTTTCCTTTCTTCCTGCAGAACTCCCTTTAGTATTTCTTGAAGGGCAGGGTTCTTGTTGGCATACTCTTTCAATTTCTGTTTATCTGTGAATATTTTGAACTCTCCATCATTTTTGAATGCTAGTTTAGCTGGATAGAGTATTCTTGGTTGGAAATTTTTTCTTTTAGTACCTTGACTATATCATACCACTGCCTTCTTGCCTCCATGGTTTCAGATGAGAAATCAGCACTTAATCTTATGGGGCCTCCCTTGTATGTGATGGTTTTCTTTTCTCTTGCTGCTTTTAGAATTTTCTCTTTGTCTTGAGCATTGGATAATTGGATAAGTATATGTCTTGGGGTGGGCCTGTTGAGGTTTATGGTGTTTGGGGTGCATTGTGCTTGCTGGACATGTACATCCATCTCTCTCAGAAGATTTGGGAAGTTTTCAGCCATTATTTCCTCCAACACCCCTTCTGTCCCCTTTCCCTTCTCTTCTCCTTCTGGGATGCCTATAATACATATGTTTATGCGTTTTGCATTGTCATTCAGGTCCCTAATCCTAGCTGGATTTTTTCTATCTTTTTATCGATCAGTTCTACTATCTGTTTGATTTCAGATGTACAGTCTTCCACATTGCTAATTCTCTCCTCTGCCTCTTCTAATCTGCTGCTCTTTGCTGAGAGTGTATTTTTGATTTCTTGAACTGTCGTGTTCATCCCCATCATATCTTTTATCTTTTAGTGTATGCCTGCAATTTCCTTTCCAGGTGTTTTCTTTATATTGTTAATCTCTTCCTTTACTTTCTTAAGTTGGTCTCTAATATATGTTTTGAGATCTTTACTTACTGGTCCGATGTTCTGCTCCACTTCCTGGTTTTTAGTTTGTTCATTGGATTTGGTCATGTTTACCTGATTATTGGTTTGGTTTGTAGTTTTTTGTTGCTGTCTGGTCATCATTTTATCTTGACAGGTTTAATCAGTTCCTTAGCCTCTTCATCTAATCCTGGGGGTTAATTAGTTGTTGTTTTCGTGTAAGTGTTATGTCTTCTCTTTGTCACTTTGTTCTTCTTACTCTATTTTCTTGTTGCTGGCTACGTTCACTTTGAAGGAAAATATTAGGGCCACAGAAAGCAAACTGAGTAAGAAAAGAAAATGTATAAAGTAGTATTGGTAATAAATGTTAACAGAGCAACAATGTGAGATCTGGGAGAATGGATATTAGACTCATGTAAGTTGTGTAGAGTTACAGCAGTAAGTAGAGTACCTATAATGAGACAGTCAACTGAATATGGGGAGGAATATAGTATGAATTTAAAAGCCAGTGTTTTCATGAGAGAGGGAAAGAGAAAAGAAAGACAATAATATCAAGAGTGGATAAAAGACAGAAAACAGAACAAAGGTATTAGAAATTAAAAGTCAGTTAATTTGGTGGCCAAAGAAAGGGAGGTGGAATGTAAGAGAAACAGTAAATGATGGAGGATAGCAAGATGTGGGGGAAAGGGTATAGTGTAAGTGGCCAAAATCAATTCACACAGAAAAGAGGAAATGGAGGATAAGGAAACACAGCAAATGTGAAGCGCTCCCTGCAGCACCTATTATATATAGAAAAGAATAAAATAAGAAGAAAAAAAGAGGAGAAAAAAAGGGGGTAGGCAAAGAAAGGGGAGGGAAACAAGCAAGAAAAAGAAAAGGAGGAAAAAAACTAAATAAATGATAAAGGACCTTGGGGAATAAAATGGGAGAAAAGACCAGGAGACAATGCAACATTAGCAACTAAGGCAAAGAAAAAAAAAAGAAAGGAAGAAAAGAAAAGAAGAGAAAAAAAAAAACCACAAATGCCGAGAGCTAGGGTAATCAAGGACCTCAGATGGACCTCAGGGCACGGTGGATTCAGGGATGGGAAGTCTGTGATATTGCAGACTCAAGGTGCGTGAGTCTCTGGAGTGTGGGCCACAAGGATTTGGGGGACAGAGACCTGGGAACCATGCATCCAGTTAACAGGGGGCCTGGGAGCACCGCAGTGCAACACAGCCTTCAGGGATCCCCGCAGCTGGGCACCAGCCCTAGGGGGAGGGGACCCGCCTGCAACCTCTGACCTCCGTGTCAGAAACTCAAAATTCCACCTCTCAGAAGAATCTCTTCTGTCACTGTCTCACCAAATCAACATCCAGACACCTCCTGCCCTGTAAGCCTCCTGGGGGCGCCACTGCATTACAGCCTGCTGGTGGCACCGCTGCATTACAGCCTGCTGGGGTGCCACTGCATTACAAAGAGTTCAGGGACCGCATGGACAGGCCGCCAGCCCTAGGGGGAAAGGTTCCACCTAGAACTTCTGACTTCCGTGTCAGAAACTGAAAGTTCCACCTCTTGCAAGAATCTCTTCTGTCACTGTCTCACCAAATCGACATTCAGACACCTCCTGCCCTGCAAGCCCCTGAAACAGCCCACTCAGGGTTTGGGAACACCCCACACAACAAAGTTCTCAGGGATCACCGTGGCCCAGCCGCCATCCCTAGGGGGAGGGGCTCCACCCAGAACCTCTGACCTCCGAGTCAGAAACCCAAAATTCCACCTCTCGCAAGAATCTCCTCCTTCACTGTCTCACCAAATCGACTTCCAGACACTTCCCGCCCTGCAAGCCCCCGAAGCAGCCCGCTCAGGGCGTGGGAACTCCCCAGCACAGAAGAGCCTTCAGGAATTGCTGCTGCTGGGCCGCCGGCCCCAGGGGGAAGGTTCCCATCCACAACCCCAACCTCGGTGAAAGAGACCCAAAATTCTACCTCTTACAAGAATCTCCTCTGTCACCGTCCCACCAAATCAACGTGCAGACACTTCTGTCCTGCAAACACCCAAAACAGCCTGGTCCAGCAGGACTCCAACCCTACTCAACCGCTTCTTTGCAGGAGAGATTATGAGATGCACTCACTCAGACGCCATCTTGCCCCACCTCTGCCAGTTACTTGTTACGCTGCTCTTGGTAGCCTGGCAGTGGGCATGGGGAATGGGAGACATTTTCTGTTCTTCTGATTAAATGCCAGGCTGAGGAAGGTGCCATGTCCCTGGGCCTTGAGGATGAGGTCATTTTAGGGATCTTGCTCCATGCTTGGTAGAGTTCTGAACCCAGCCTGGATCTTCACCCCTCCACTGGGGTTTGAGTAGATTTTCTGTTTCTGACCCCCAGCTATAATGGCATTTCACCAGCACCTTAAGGACACATAAGGACAAGAGTGTCTCTTGCCTCTCTCCACACGACATGTTTCCCTTCACCCCCTCCCCCACCAAGAAAAGTGGGAAGAAGGGTCAGGTAGGATTTCTTGCCCTTTTGCAGCAGCTTCTCATGTTCACAGTTTTGGTCTCTCCCAGTCTTTACTGTGAATGCCCAGAGGTATTTGTGGAGAAAATGCATGCAAGGTGCTGTGGACTGCTTCTGTATTTTGGAACTCACGTGCTTCACTCTTGCCAGTGCCCTCAACCAGCTTCGACCAATTCACCAATCACCCTCACTGGAGCTCTTCGTACAGATGGTAGGATGCGTCTTGCCCAGTAAGTCGGGAAAGGCCCCTGTCTCTCCAGAATCTGGGCCAGCTGGATGCCCTAAGACCTTAGCACTCTGTCTGGTTCAATAAAATTTGTGAATTTTTTGTCTCTCAAGCTTTTTTCAATTTTATTTTACAGGTGAGTGTGACACTCCCTCACTATATCTTTGAGCAGAAATCAGAAGTTCCATTTCTACTTTTATCTTTAATCTTTCATCTCTAAGTTAGAAATTAATTAATTTTTAGCCTTTATACTGTAAAATATATTTCTGTAAGGGTATAAATTTCTTTCTAAGATTACTTAGACCTAAATTTTATTTAGAATTATTTTTATTTCCAGATTCATGTGGACTTTTATTTACTTTTCATCATTAAATTCTAGCTTAATTATGTGGACAGGAAATGGGATCTGTATGATGCTACTTTTTGAAATAAATTGAGGTGTGCTTTTGATCTAGCATGACAGCATTTTGTATAAATACTTCATTTATGCTGCAGAATAAAAGATATTTCACTGACTAAACTATAGGAAAATGCAACTGAACCCACACAATCCATAACAGATTAAGCAGAAAATAAATTAACTTAAAATAGTGAAGATGTAAAATTTACAGGCTAAGAGCAAGCAGAAGAAAAGAAAAGAAAATTTAGAGCTTAAATATGAGAATTCCCCTTCCCCAATGTACATCTATTCTGGTAAATGACTGTAATGCCTCATTCTGGGAAAATTGCTACTGAAGATCAAGATGAAACCTTAATTAATATCATTGCTATGGCAATGTAGTTCCTTCCTCAGGGGGAACTACTCTCTTTTTCATTCCATGGTCTTGAAGTCTGAGCTTATATTTGGGAACTGGGCAAAGGAGTTTGATTTTATATCCTGGAGGCCATTGCCACAGATTCCTGTGAATCGGGTCCCCTTGGAAAAATGGCTAATTTCAGGGCTGGGACACAGAAAGTTTGAGATTAGCTTGGAATATCTTTTGTGCTAAAAGTAGGGAAGTTTTTAACGAATTATGGGAACATAGCAAAAGGAGACAGAGTCATGGTTATGTAAAACTTTAACATTAGCTGAGTGAAGTGTATACAAGAATTGTCTGTACTATAATTCAACTCTTCTGTAAATCTAAAAACATTTCAAAATCAAAAGCTTTTTTAATAAAGGACATAATCCAGATTGAAAGGGTTCCCACTAGACAAATCTAGGATTTGAAAATCAAAATAAATACTAAGTTTGAAATCATTACAAAACAAAAATGTTTAAAACTTCTGGTACCTAAAAGGACCCTAAAATCTTTTGGAGTGGTCTCAGACCTGGCTGAACTTCCTTCGTCTCAAAGATGAGCTAGAGGACCCAGGCACCTAATCAGAAGGAAGGCAAGCTCCGCCCCCATCCCCCAGACATGCTCAAAGGCAGAGGGAAGCACAGATGCTGCAAGTGTTCTCAGCCGTGTCCCACTGGTATTCCTTTCTGGACAGAGCAGCTAACTTCTTCAATTGCTTGAGTGGAACATACATTCCCAAAGGCTTCCGTGATGAGGATAAAACATTTTCAGCTCTCCAGTCTGAGACAGTCAGTAACGTTCTAAAGTATAAGTGGTCTTTATTACTTCAGAACCACCCTGTCGGCGTCCGAGGATCTGATCTCAGACTCCTGGTGTGGGGTACGCCAAAGCCGCAGGGCCTCAGGATGGCTCCACAGATGGAAAGCGCACAGATTTACAGGAATTCTGCCGCTGGGTGTGAGCTCAGTGCAAGTGGAGGGTCAGAGTGCCTGAGGTCTGGGGTTTAGATGTGAATCACACATTTGCTCCCTCCCAGTCGCCTCCTTACAGGACTTATTTGTGCAAGTTCAGGAGCAAGTCGCAAGGTGAAGCCACAGAAGGGCAAATGCCCTCAAGACCAGGGACCACTCACCAGCTTCCTGGGACTAAAAGGATTTTCACAAGAGAAAAAGAGAGAGAACGGACAAAGATAAGAAGAACTAGAACAGACTTCTGGCAGCATTGCCCCATGGAGACATTACAAGGAGGCAAGTTACATTTCAATGGATTTAATTATTTTTAACAGTAAACTGATTTTTCCCCCTTCCCCTGTTCTACTTATCTCTTAACCTTAAAATGTGATTGGTAGTCATATTTATTGACATGAATAATGTCTGTGTTTTTCTTTGAAGTATCTAAGGAAAATAAGGGCTGTAGAGACAATTATATAAGTAAAATACTGGACTGGAATATAACTTGTAAGACAGGAGGTAATATGAACTGGCGAGATAAATATTTAAAGTGTAATTTACATAGACAGATGAAGTACTTTTTAGTCCATACTTATAAAATTCCACGCTGCCAAATTCAGATTCCTGGATCTCCACACAAAACTTCTTAACCCCCAAGAATTCTACATATTCACCATTTAGGGAAGATGATGTCAGAAATGTAACTTATACTAAAATTCCTAGCTATAATAATCAGCTTTCGTTTTTTAGGCCATGTTTAGATAGTGATAATAATTTCTTTGTAGAAGATCCATAAGTTTTGTTATACGTTTTGATAAAAAATTTTCAAAATATTTCCTTTGTCTTTGAATACTTTAACAGAGATAAAAGTTGATAAGACAAAATCTTTCACACTTTTGAGAATCTATCAGTAACAATCCTGATTCACCGCAGGTTAAGATTTCACTTATCCAAGTTTAAGTGGAATTAGGTTCTTAAGCTGATATTGGGAAAGCTGTTGATTTTAACAGATGTCATTATTTCTATGTCTAAACATGAACTGCTATTACTGTCCAATAGTCCCAGTTTTGAGAAAAAACTTACTGTTCATAAACTTCTTAAACCAACTGGTAACTAATCATAAACAAATGAAAAATACTAATCAATTAGCAAAATGAGTTGTTTCCCCAACCTTCAGGATGTTCATAATGATCATGGTGCTGTAATGAATTAGTCACTTTAATTTAAAAAAAGGAAAATTTCCCTGAATATTCCAGAAAAACAATTTATGAATAAAAATAAGTAAATATAAATATGCAATACATATGGGAAGCACATACAATTAAATATCAGTGATTGGAAAACCTGGAAAAGTCCATCTGCCTAGTGGGTCTGTTCACTCTGTGGTGTCTAGAAATGTCATACGCACTAGGCCCCAAATTAAAGAGCTTATCTCAATCTACCTAAATGTGCTCCCTTTCCTTCTGCCCCACTTCATTAAACTTCTGCATGACCAGTCAGTCACAAACGTGAAGCTCTTGCTTCCCCACTCCTACCTCTCACCTGATCACTCTCCCAGAGCTACCCTCTTCTCTCCAGCGTGGCTTGTCCATCTGTTCACCTCTCTCTGTGCAGCTCTCCCACTGGAGCAGACCGCCAGCGTTTCCTTCTAGATGACTGTGGCCATCGTGATTGTCTCCCATTTTCCAGTACTGGTTTCTTCCAATCCATTGCAGGCAGAGTATGTTCTAAATTCTAAGTTCAGTCCTTACTTTAAATCATTCAGCACTCTTGATTTTTTTTTTTTACATGAAGATAAAATATTCTTGTATTTTTTTTCTTTGCTTTAGAAAATTTTCTCATGTGGAGACATTTCATTAGCTTTGATTTCTCTTATGTGGACCTCTTTGACCTTCAGTTGGACCAAACCAGTAATTAAAGGACTCAGTTCATCTCAGCTGGCTCTAATGGGAGATATTGGAGTCACGGGCTAATACACTATCTTTCTGTTTTAGCTCCACAGCATTTAGAATCTTGTCTTGAAAGTCAAAAAGGCTGGATTTGAACATTACATCTACTTCCTAGCTGTGTGCTTTGGTAACTTACTTAATGTTTCTGTACTTCTAATTCAGTTATGAAGATGAAATAAGACAGTCCACAAAAACGCTTAGCACAGTGCCTGGCACTAAGGGCTCAGTAACATTGATAATAATTACAAATTCATTTTTGAGTTTTTGATGAATGTTTCTTCCAAGATACTATACATCAATGAGGTCAACTGCTATCTCTATATATCTTTTAGTAATTGTTACAGTTCCAGGATTTAAAACAGAGTTTGGCATGTAATAGCTTGATAAGCATCCACTGAATATAGAATTAGTTTTTAATGTAAATATTCCCAGGAATTTTTATTCCAAAAATGCACAAGGTGACTAATTTCTCAGACCTAAGGCTGTATCAACATATTTATTTGCAGATCCCTTTTACACTTAGAATATAACTCCCAGTCAAAAGATTTATTCTCAGGTCTCTCATTAATTTAAACTGCCGAAGTTGTTTTGCCTTGGCCACTAATACTGCTTATATATTATATATACATATATATATTTTTAGTATATTTAAAAAGTGTTCTGTCTCATTATGTTTTTCTTCTTGTGTCTCTAATTGCACCATCTTATTACATCAGCTTGCTGCACCTGCCTGACATGCCAGCTCGCTGTCTTCTTTAGGAGGCACCGGGAACTGAACCAGGGGCCTCCCATGTGGTAGACAGGAGCTCAGTTGCTTGAGCCACATCTGCTTTCTCATAAAGCTCTTGATGTACCTAAAGGAGAGGTGACACTGAAATCTGTAACTTCACAATGATCTTGCAAGGTAATGAAATTATTTCACAAGACCACAGACAGAATATTGAGTCAAGTTCTTCTTCAGGAAACATCTTCATCAATTTCAGATGTTTAGATATGTCTCTCTTTTGACAAGTCATAAAGTCATCTTTGAGTCTTTTAAATGATCTGATTTTGGCTTTGGCACATTCAGAGCAGCATAAAATGTTTACTTTGCTAATTATATAATGCAATCAAGGGAATCTTTGGTTCTAGGGAGTATTAAAGGCTTTTTGAGATTTTTCTTCTGCATAGAAAAGTTTTTAAAAAGTCCATATTTATGACTTTCAAATTTATCTAACAGTTTGGGACATGATAAATTGATTTGCCTGGATTTCTGTTTTTTTGACAATTAGCTCTTTCTTGAGGGAAAAAGGGTACTATTATTTTTAAAAAGCAAGATAATGCATTCTCTGGATTAAACTTTTTAAAATCAAGTTTATTTTTGGCTTTTATACCATATTTAAAAATCTGCTGTAATGAAGAACAATAGGTCTACCTCTCAGTTATGTCCAGTTTAAAAGTATCAATTCACAAAAAGAAGAAATCGTTAAATACACTATTCATGGAAAACTACATAGTTGTGACTTTCACAAACTTTTGATCTCATGAAATATGAGAGTACATGTTTGTAGGCAGGGAAAATAAAAATCCTATATAAAGATAAGGTGGAATTATATGTTGTTGTGGAGCTGTTGAAAAAGCTTGAAAAGTTATGCCTTGAATTCCATTGAGTAAAATGACATAAACTATTACTATATTTTCATTGTTATGCAAAAAGGCATTGTTAGTAGTCATATTGATAGATTTTTCTTTGACTTGTGTCTTGCTAACTCATTGACAAAGAAATGTTATCGCAAATGCAATGAACTAATAAACATTTAAAAATTGAACAAGTTTGCTGCAGAGAACTTCAAATTTAAGCAATATGAGATA
This sequence comes from Dasypus novemcinctus, assembly GCF_030445035.2. NCBI lineage: Eukaryota > Metazoa > Chordata > Mammalia > Cingulata > Dasypodidae > Dasypus > Dasypus novemcinctus. The sequence goes on from NC_080694.1 coordinate 63,226,451, forward strand.
CCATTTTGCACCAAACAATTGACAAAAATATAGGGGAAATCATGCTGGATAGATTACAGTAAAACAGGCACTTCCATAATCTATAAAGACCTTTAAGACATGGAAATATCTTAATTACCAATTATAGGTAAGTGTTTGGATAAATGACACCACAGCTATGTAATGTTATACAGATGTTGACAATTTTGTTCATAAACCATATAATTTATCTAAAGTGTACAATGAATGGCATTTGGTAAAGTCAGAGTTAACAATTATTTTTAATAGAATTTTTAAACCAAAGCATATTCTCAAAATAATATTGAATGAGAGAAAATTCAGAACATAAAACTTTAAACACACCATGATTTAGATTGTGTTAAATGATGTGCACTCATAAGAGAAGACTGAAAGAACATAAATCAACATAGTAGCAGTGGTTGTTTCTACTATGTGGCTAATTATTTACCTATTTTTTATGTATGTATCTATTTTCCAAATATTTACAATGATTTGTACTTCTTTAATATTCAAAGAGAAGTGAAAGAAGCCAATAAAAAAGAAGTATTCTTCTTAAAATATATGCTCAGGATCCCCAAAAGCATATTGAAATTTTTCATAATTACCTTTCATGATTGCTTAATATCCCCCTTGCTCTCTGACAGTTCCTTAGCTTGTATACAGACATGTACTGATTGTCCACTGTCATGACCAACCAGAGCTGCCAGGATCAGTTCATCTTGTTGGGTTTCTCCGATAGACCCAGGCTAGAGCAGATTCTCTTCGTGTTTGTCCTCATCTTCTACCTGGTGGCCTTAATGGGCAACATCACCATTATCTTGGTCTCCCGCCTGGACCCCTGCCTCCACACACCCATGTACTTCTTCCTTACCAACTTGTCCCTCTTAGACATCTGCTTCACCACTAGTTCCATCCCCCAGCTGCTTTTCAACTTGGGTGGCCCAGACAAGACCATCAGTTACACGGGTTGTGCCATCCAGCTCTTCATGTTCCTGGGACTAGGTGGCACTGAATGTGTCCTCTTGGCAGCCATGGCTTATGACCGCTTCACTGCCATCTGCAAGCCGCTCCACTATTCTGTCATCATGCACCCTCAGCTCTGTTGGACTTTGGTGTCTGTGGCCTGGGGGATGGGGCTCCTCAACTCCCTTGTTATGTCTCCAGTGACCATGCACCTGCCACGATGTGGGAGATGCAGGGTGAAGCACTTTTTATGTGAGATGCCAGCACTGATAAAAATCGCCTGTGTGGACACGGCGGACGTGGAGAGCACTGTCTTCATCTTATCCGTAATACTTGTCCTGGTGCCCCTGTCTCTCATCCTCACATCTTACAGCTACATTGCCCTAGCGGTGCTGAGAATCAAATCAGCTGCCGGAAGAAGGAAGGCTTTCAACACCTGCGGGTCCCATCTCACCGTGGTCTCCTTGTTCTACGGGAATATTATCTACATATACATGCAACCAGGAAATAATTCTTCTCAGGACCAAGGGAAATTCCTTACCCTCTTCTACAGCTTGGTTACCCCCATGTTGAACCCTGCCATCTACACGCTGAGAAACAAGGACGTCAAAGGTGCACTGAAGAGGCTTGTGTCTAGAAAACAAGGTGACAGCGACTTTTCCTAAGTGCTACTTTTACTTATAATAGAAATAAATATTTCTCAAAATGAAAATTTAAAACTCACTTAAATATTCTTACCTACCCAATAAAAAACCTCCAGGGGTGAAGTTTGGGGACATGTATTATCAAGCTTCAGATATGGTGCGGATGATTAGCTAGATTATGATAAAACATAATTTCTAAACATCATCTAGGTGCCACCTCACACATGTTTTCTCCACCTTTCCAAGTATTTAGGCTACATCTAAATAAAATCCAACAAAACTGTGAACCAATGCTTCAATACTGTGGATCAACTAACAAGTTATGTTTTTATGATGATCTTCTTTCTTATTGTTATTTTGTATAGTTGTCATTTTTATCAGGGAATTGAGCTAATGAAGTTTCAAAATATTTACATTATTTTCTGTCATCTGATATCTATAAATTTCATTCTCTGGAGAAGATAGAGCTTTAGGGTGGACAAGGCATTTGATGCCATTTAAATTATTTGTGTTCAAGCACCATTTCACTGACCAATTGCATTAAAATTACCTGGAAAATTTATATATATATACACACACACACACACACACACACGCATATAAAATAATCAGTTCCCAATCCAAGAAATTCTGAGGTTTATTAAGTCTGGGAATATTTGGCTAAAAATGCTCCTTGTATATTCTGATATGGATCTAAGTTTGAAAGCAAATGATCCATTCTGGGTCCTTTCATTTTTCATGTTAGGAAACTGAGACACACTAAAATATATTTATCAAACAGACCACAAGTAGTAGAACTCAGAATTTAACACTGTCTCTTGGTATATCAGAATGAGTAAAAATGTTCTCACTTATTTACAAGAAAATTTATTTTAGGCGTTATTTTTTTAGTTTGTTTGTTTGTTTGTTTTTATTTTTTATTTTTTATTTTTTTATTTTATTTTATTGACTTTGTAATAATATTACATTAAAAATATATATATATGAGGTCCCATTGAACCCTACCACCCCCACCCCACCTCTCCCCCCCCCAGCAACACTCCCTCCCATCATCATGACACAGCCATTGCATTTGGCAAGTACATCTCTGGGCACCCCCGCACCCCATGGTCAACGGTCCACACCATGGCCCACACTCTCCCCCATTCCATCCAGTGGGCCCTGTGAGGATTTACAATGTCCGGTGATTGCCCCTGAAGCACCATCCAGGGCAGCTCCATGTCCCAAAGACGTATTTTAGGCGTTATTTAAAATAATAATAATAAAGACACCCGTGTGTGTGCAAGTGTGTGCATGCATACACACAAGCATTCAGGTGATTGTGTAAGTTACATGTAATTAATTTTCCTGTAATATATGAGAGAATCAGGATTTATGACCCTATGTTTTCCTGATGCTAGAAGAAAACGATATATATTCAAAAGTGTCTTCTCAGTATGATTCATCTTAAAGACAGAGTTCTAGCCTGGTGAGCCCTTTAAATAGCTACTTATTCCATTTAAAAATTTCAAGTAGACATTAATGAATGAAGCTTTAAAATAATGGAAAAAAATCCAAAGAGTTAACCAAGTAATTGTGTTGTTTTCTTTTAATTGGAGACATTTACTTGCACTTATTTGCTTATAAACCATATCATGCAGCTCTTATGGGCTAGGTACCACATTATGTAGTATCCTTTTGCATCCAGTGTAGAGAAGTAATAAGGTCATTTTAAGAGAATGAAAACAGAGGGCTTTCCTTGAGTAAAACCAGGTAAGGACACTTTATTTTTCAGTTCAGAAGGTCATCCTGCCCTTGGCGTGTTTCCCTTACCCGTCTCCACTCACTCACATCATAGCAGGAGTTCTTCTGGCTCCAATTGTCTCCTATACAGATAACACTCAAATCGTGCTAAAACTCGATTCCAACCACCAAGTATTATATTTCCAACATTTTTTTTCTGGCCAAAATTATGGACAAATTTAACTTACATAATCAAGCTCAACCAATGTAAAACAAAATGTTTCTTTCTCTTGATTTATCTTTTCCTCCAATAGAAAGAATATTTACATAGATTCTAAATATTTGAAGTATCTTGGCTCATAGCTCTACCTTCACTTGAAATCCTCTGCAACCCAAGGCATTCATGCCCTAACTGGGTTTCAGATTAGCTATTTCATTTAACAGTTTGATTTCTTCTTCATTTCATCCAAATATAATGGTGCCAGTTATAGTTTCCTAAAACATGTGTAATTATACCAGCCAACTGAGAATCTTCAAAGTTTCTCCCTGTCTCTTCTCAAATAATTTAAAATTTCTCAGCCTGGCAGTCACACCCAACTGAAAATGGACCAACCTTATTTTCTACTCTATTTGTAGATATGACTTCCCTTTTATTTCTAATGCTGTTTATTTAGCCTCTTTCTCTCCCCCCCACCACCCCCAACTTGGTTAGTCTTTCTAGAAAACTTAAAATTTCAAAGATAAGATTTATGGTTATTTCCATATCCTTGATTATATCTCTATTTCCTTATTTCATCATTTCAGCCCCTTACTTTTCCCTTCTTTCTATGTTGGGGAGTTTATATTCTTATTTTCTAAGTTGTTGAATTAAGATGCTTTGGGTTTTGACACACTTTTTCACCTAATATGACCATTTCAGACTAAAAATTTTCCTTCTAAATACAGCTTTAAAGCATTTAGTATTTTTGGTCTGCAATATTCTTATTATTGTTCAGTTCTAGTTATTTCCTAATTTCCAGAATGATATCTCCTTTATATTAGAATGAGGATTTTAAATTTTCAAGTTTATGAAATTTAAAAATTCATATCTTTGCTATTCATTATAATTTAATATCATTCTGGCCACAGAAAGTAATCTATATTATATTGATTCTTTAGTGTTAGAAGTTGCCTTATGATCTAGTCAATTTTTATTTTATATCATATTAGTTTATACAAGTTTTATTTTGGTACAAGCATTTTTAACTTTGTCAATGACTCAAACAAATAACAAAAAATATGATTCCTCTGGGTAACTCTGGTACTAACATTATAAAAATTTTAAATTCTAGCTTGAGTGTCTATTTTTACTTTCCTTCTCCTTTTTGTTTCAGTTCCCACCAATTGGGTAAAAGTCCAGTTTTTCTCATTTCATGCTCTTCTGCTGGGATGTTTTACTTTTCTGAAACTCTATTTTGTAAGTTAATATGACAATTTTAATATACAATGTCTCTTTTTTCTACATGGCTTCATCTTCTAAGATTCCATTACTATCCCAAGTACAAGTGTTCATGAAATATCTGAGAGTTTCAGATCACAAGTATATCTTTATAGCTTACTTCTCAAATGAAATAAATTTGCTGTGAGGAGGCTCTATTCCTAATTACTTGGTCTGGCTAATTTCCATTCTGTTTTCTTTTCTTTTTTTTAAGATTTATTTTTTATTTATTTCCCACCCCCGCCCCCGTTGTCTGTTCTCTTTGTCCATTTGCTGCGTGTTCTTCTTTGTCCACTTTTGTTGTCAGCAGCACCAGGAATCTGTGTTTTTTTTGTTGCGCCATCTTGCTATGTCAGCTCTGTGTGTGTGTGGCGCCATTCCTGGGCAGGCTGAACCTTCTTTCATGATGGGCAGCTCTCCTTATGGGGCGCACTCCTTGTGCGTGGGGCTCCCCTACATGGGGGACACCCCTGCATGGCAGGGCACTCCTTGAGCCTATCAGCACTGAGCATGGACCAGCTCCACACAGGTCAAGGAGGCCCGGGGTTTGAACCGCAGACCTGCCATGTGGTAGGCGGATGCCCTAACCACTGGGCCAAGTCCACTTCCTCCATTCTGTTTTCTGAGGGCTGGGTGTTACAGCCAGCACCTAGATTCAGTATTTGCAGAGACACTTTTGCATTTCATAAGTCTTTGTGTTGCTGGTCAAACTCCTCCACTTTACGGTAGAAGTTTATTTATTAAGGTTTATCATTTTTTTTATTTTTTATTAGAGAAGTTGTAGGTTTACAGAAATATCATGCATAAAATACAGAGTTTTGCTTAACACTCTATTATTAACGTCCCACGTTCATGTGGTACTTTTGTTGCAATTGATGAAAGAACTTCTTTTAAATTGTACTGTTCACTATAGTACATGGTTTAATTTGGTGTACTTCCATGATTCTCTTAAGTTTTTATTCTATTACCATATATAAAACCTAATGTTTCCCCTTTTAACCACATTCAGATATATAGTTCAGTACTGTAAAACACATTCAAAATGTTGTGCTACCATCACCACCATCCATTCACAAAACATTTGCATCATTCCAAAAGGAACTCTGTACATTTTAAGCATTAATTTCCCATTCCTTACACCATCCCACTCCTGGCAACCTAACTCTAGATTCTGGCTTTATGAATTTGCTTATTCTAAGTATTTCATATCAATGAGATTATACAATATTTGTTCTTTTTCATCTGACTTAATTCACTCAACATTTTATCTGCAAGGTTCACCCATGTTGTTGCGTGTATCAGAACTTCTTTCCTTTTCACAATGAATAATATTCCATTCTATATATATGCCACCTTTTGTTTATCCATTTCTTGGTCAATGGGCGCTTGGATTGCTTCCATCTTTGGCAATTGTGAATAATGCCTCTATAAATATTGGTTTGCAAATATCTGTTTGAATTTTTCTTTCAATTCTTTTGTGTATATCCCTAGAAGTAGGGCCATATGGTAATTTTATACTTCACTTTCTAAGGAACCTCCAAACTGTTTTCCATAGCTGCACCATTTTATATTCCCACCATAATGAATGAGTTTTCCTATTTCTCCACATCCTAACACTTCTAATTTTCTGTATTTTTTTTTCAATAGTAGCCATTGTAGGGGATGTGAAATGGTATCTCATCATGGTTTTGACTTACCTATCTCTAATGACTAATGATGATGAGCATCTTTTCATGTGCTTTTTAATCATTTGTATATCTTCTTTGGAGAAATGTCTATTCAAGTCTTTTGCCCATTTTTAATGGTGCTGAGTTTTTTCAAGTGCCTTTCCGGCACCAATTGAGATGATTGTATGGGCTTTTCCCTTCACTATAGATTTCATTCAGTCCCCACCTTAAAAGTCCACTGTGGCTGACACATAATGGAGTCAAGTCTCATCCATAGTACTTCACAGAGGAGCTGATGCCCTTAGAAGAAAATGAGCACTGATGCCAAAGGAAAGCACTTAAACAGAACATCCACTTCAATGAAAAAGAAATACTAGATTGAAAAGTAAAAAAGATGTTAAATAAGCCTAGTAAATGTGTTGAAATAAATAAAGATATTATCAACCTTAAACAAGTAAAAGAAAATAAAAAATGGAACTATGATAAACCGCAGTAAAAATATATTGGTTTTAAAAAATACCAAATTGATCAAAGTATAATGGCTATGTCAGCATAATGATTTAGTGAACTGGAAGAGAGGAATGAGAAAATCTCATACAAGAAAGAAGGAAAAGATACAGGAAGAGGAAACAGAACAGAAAATTGAAGAGATATGTATATAGAAAATAAACACTGATTCCATTTTACTAACTCAATTTATTACCTAATTTAAGGTAGTCTTTTTTGAGATTTCTGCTTCAAGGTAGGCTGTATTAGGTTGTGGCAAATCAATATTCTCACTGCACATACTTGAAAAGTCAGATAAATTTTTAGCAATCATATTTTCAAAAACAGAGAATTATGGGATTAATGAGGATGATATGACAGAAAGGAGATATCCATTCTGAATTGAGCTAATAAGCACCATCATTTTTTGCCCTTGGAAACATTTGCCAAGCCTGGGTGTGAGCTGAGAATCAGGCATGTATCAATCATAAAAGGCTGGAAGGAAAAGTGAAAACCTGAGAGACCTCAAATACATGGCCAGATGTTCCCAATAGATTTCTGCTTTGGGGCTGTCTGGGAGCCTGGAGAGCTAGGCCCAAAGCTTCAAAAAGATACAATAGAACCTCCTGCAATTTCCTTCTGCATCAAAAACAAAGACTCACCAGGGAAAGGGTGGCTGCATCTATCACACTGCTCTACCAATTAAGGCATTTGCAAATCACTGAACAGAAGACTAAAGAGTTAAGTTGAACACATTTTTGAAGGCAAGACTTAATCTCCAAGTGTTTTTCAGGGCTGAGGAACAAGACTTTCCCCTTCCTGTCAAAATCCCTTAGGCAGGAACAGGAAGAAAATGAGTCTTAACACTTGAACCCAGCCTGATACAACTCAGTCCTAACCAAAGAAAGGGAAAACTCTCCCTAATATAAGGTAAAATCATCTGGAGATTCTGTGGTTTTAAAGATACTATGTCTGGCATAGGATTAAAAATTACAGGACATGAAAAAAGGGACAATCACAGGACTGATAATCAAGGGAAAAAATGACAATAGAAGAAGACTGATAGATGATCTAGATAGAGTTAACAAAGACTTTAAAATAGCTATGATTAATATGTTCAAGAAAAATAGAGAAAAGAATGGAAAATTAATAAAAAGATATAGAATTTCACAAGAGAATTATAATCTATGTAAAATAATTAGGTATTCTAGAAATGAAAAATATAATTTCTACCACTAGAAACTCTCCAAATGTGGGCACATAATTGGTATGGGAACCCTAGGTGTGCCTCAGGATCCTGCTTATCATGATTATACATACGATCTTGAGATAACTCTCAACAGACAAGGGAACTGACCAGCTACAACTGAGAAGGTTATTTGTTTTTATTCACAGTAACAGCAAGCTGACTTAAAATTTTCCTCCAGCTTTGGAAGTAGCAAATTTGTGACAGGATGGGAAAAAATTGAAAACTGCTTTCCCATGATGTAAAACATTTTTTTAAAAGGTGTGGGAGGGGGTTGGAAGTTAAAAGTTAATAAAAAACTCTTTGGAAATCAAAAGCCAATAAAAAGTTCCAGATTTTGTAATGTAAATTGAATCTGAACATAGGAGGCTTTCATATGAAAAAACAGCATCGAAAAGTCAGACCCTCATTTATTAATAATGGTTGGGACCTGGTTTTGAAAGACCCTGGGTTAAAATGCAGGGGATTGGCTCTATAGACGTCCTTGTGTTCAAAAGTAATGCCCTAGCGTATGACAGTGTGACTGTGCTGAGACAGTTATTCTCTCACTGCCATGGTTGACTGATCTATAAATAATAAATACTATCTCTTTATAAAACAAACAAGGGGAGTGGAAGTGGCTTAAGCAATTGGGTGCCCACCTCCCACATGGGAGGTGCTGGGTTAAGTTCCAGGACCTCCTAAAGAAGATGAGCAGACAGACGAGGGAGCCATCTTGGTGGGGGGATAAAATAAAAATTAAAATAAGATTTTAAAGCACAAGAGATACAATTTGTTTCTTCTGTTCCATTTATTTTTCCTTTCCTAGAGCCAGGTTTTACTACTGTTTAATACAAAATCTCCACAAAGTTATTCAATGAGAATGTTCCAGCAATATCTCATCCATGAACACAATCTTCTCTTTACGATCCAAATTTCAACCAGGGCCTGAAAGAATGGTGCTTCTAAATTTTTAACCTATGTATATCTATTATGATAGCTCTAGGGGTATAATTTTTTCCATGAACACTTTTAGTGGTTCAAGATTCTATCAATTGCAGATATTCCTACCACCTCCAGCTGTTTTTCCTTTACATTGTGTCTTGCAAGAATAAATTATCGTGGAATATTCACTTGTGTATATATTTTTTATTGGAATTGCATCATCTATAAGCCTGTAACTCCTAAGAAGCAGAGAGCTAGAAGAATTAAGAGGTTGACCTTTAGGTCACTGTATTAGTCAGTCAAAGGGGTGCTGATGCAAAGTCCAAGAAAACTGTTGGGTTTTGTAAAGGGTATTTATTTGGGGTAGAAGCTTACAATGACAAGGCCCTAAACGGTCCAACTCAAAGTACCAAAAGAGATACTTTCTCATCCAAGTCTGTTGTCACATGTTGAAGCAAGATTGTTGCCAATCTCTGTGAGGGTCCAGCCTTCCTCTTCCTCTAAAGTCTCCATGGGCCCAGCTTCTTCCAATCTCAGCTCTAGGCTGGAGGGCTCATTTTTTTCCAGGCCTTCACAGTTGCTCAGGGTCTTGTCTCTTCAGCTGCAAACTGTCAGATGAATGGCTCAGCTCTCCCTGGGGCTTCAGCTGTTTGCACCTTCTCTTTTCTGTTATATGGCAGCAACGAAATGATCAAGTTCTCTCTTCTTCTGTATCTTCTGTGTGTGTCTGTTTCTTCAGCCAACCAAGGGGGCAGGGACTCAACTCTGAGGCATGCCCTACTGATGTGGTTGAATCAAAGCCCTAATCTTGATTTAATCAAGTAAACATAAAGCCTTTGAATTTAATACAATCAAAGGGTATGACACCCAGAGGAACAGACTAGTTTACAAACATAATCAATATCTTTTTTGGGAATTCAAAAATAATATCTAACGGCTACAGTCATAAATGGTATGCATGCTTTATGTGTGAGTATGTATGAGCATAACATATATAGATAGATCTTTTATATCAAGTCATATACAAGGCAAAATACTACATGTTGAGGAGGAATAGTAGAAGACATATTCTTTGAGCAGTATAAGAATGTTCCTTCCAGGATAGAGAATGAATCCAGAGGAGGTTGAACTCATGCTAATCACCATCAGCCAAGATGCTGCCTTTAAATGCATTAAAGCAAGAAGAGTTCTCTTTCCCATAGAAAGATTAATAAATCGACTTTCCAAAAGGAATATTGCAAGACTGTCCAACAAAAGTTTCTAAACGCCTGAAATTGGAACTCGAAAATACTTGGTCAATACTCCTTGCAACCATCTAACACAGTATCAGGGGTGGGCTCCCAAGAAAGGCATTGATAACTGACAACAACATCCCATTGATTGTATCACAAATAACTTAATCACTGGAAATATCCAGGATGCCTCTCAGACTAGTCAAATGTACAAGAACTGAATGTTTTTACTTTCAGAAGAACTTGCGGTTTTTAAAGACGTACTAGATTTCATTCAGTTCAGAATGATTAGAATAAATCCACCAAACAATGTGAATCAATAGATTTCAACAACAGTGCTCCAGATTATAAGGCTGTCTAGAACTCTGTCCCCTAATCCCTCTAATTTAGGGGTCATTCACTTCTATATTTACAATACCCCACCTTTCTAGTAATGGCATTTCCATATTTAGTGCTTCCCAGAGCCTACCAGATCAGGGTTTGGAAGATGTAGTGATATTAACATGGTGGAAAAAAGCTCTCAGCTACTTTACACAGGACTCAGACCAGAAGTGAGGAGTCTGTAAACTGCCTCTCTCTGTGCAAGGAGTCTGGCTTAGAGCAGAAGCTCTGGCACACATTAACTGCAGACAACTACTAACTAGAAGATAAATGAGGGTTTTGCAGGGCTTGCTATATACTGGTATTGATCTAGTAATGCTGTTAGCAGGATTTATAGTCTGATTGTTTATTATTAACACACCTGCAATTCACAGAATGCAGTTGTGCTGAAGAACAAATGTTAGTCCCATAGCACGAACAGGGCTACAGTACTGTAGAAACTGAGACCTCCCCCAAAGCTAAATGTCTTCTCTGTGCTAACTTGTACCTATGCTGGTAACAACCAACACTACAGAATGAAAACACCCCTCGTACAAAGGGAAACTTGGAATGCTGCATCTGATTGATTTATAGATTTATGAAATTCCAATTAAATCTAAGAGTTTTATTTCTTGGAACTGTTAAAATTTTTTTTGTTTTTTTTATTTTTTTATTTTTGTATTTTAAATGTACACCCAGAAGGCCAAAATTTAGAAATAATGGGATCTTTTTTTGTAAATTCTATTTTTTACATAAAGCTATAAAATTTCGGCAGTGGGAATCTGGAAAATAGGAAAAAGGAGATAGTATAAAACTCAGAAAGAGATGGATATGGAAAATAAGGGCATTTGAATAAAATCCATTCCAATATCTGCCTCCCCAAAAAGCATAATTATCTCTTCATGATCAAATAATGAAATCAGATTGATGTAAAGAGATTTATTTTTAAAAAAATAAAACAGAATGAAAAACATAGGTATACGTTTTTTAACTTTCATTGGAAAACTTTCTTCATTAAAGAAAGAATCATTAAGAAACAGACTAATAGATGTGACTACATAAAAACCAAATACTCAAATCATAGTATATAAGAATGAAAATAAATAAACAAGTTTGGGACAAAATAGCTGCTACAAATTTGATAGACAGTAATTTATTTCCCTTAAAATAAAAAAAGTCAGTATGAATATGAATAATTTGATAGAAAATATGCAAGGCCACAAAGAGGTAGTTCTTAGAAGAACAAAACTAATGCTTAGCAAATTAAGTGAAAAAGATTTCAAAATAGGGAGTAAATAAAACTGAAATAATAAAAAAATGGCACACTGAGTTTGGCTTACAAATGCCTCCTATAGGAGATGATGCTATAAATTCATGGCCATATAAATTAGCATCAACTTACCAAGTTATAATATTTTTACAATATTTCTAAAAAGTATCAATATTTATCAAACATTTTTTGGAAAAAAAGTGCTCTTCCTTTAATTTCTTATAAGGATGTGATCATTTTCATAACAGAATTAATTATAAAAATGTTGTATGAAAACAGTCTAAATGTCCAAAGACAAGATATTGGTGAAAATTATGGTTCCTCTATAAAAGTGAATTCTATGTAGTCAAAAATATATAAACCTTTAGAATAATATTTAATTGTTCTTGCAGAATGTTAAAATGTTAGTATTTTTTATCACATTTCAGTGGTTCCATGTTCTTAACGTAGCCTGGGCCTTCATGTTAAAGTCTTTATAAGTAATGTCTTTTTGAAAGTGGAGATGGATTAATGTTCTCAGAATAGGTACAAATAAGAAAAGCCTACCGAAATTTTAAAAAATAATAATGATGCAAATGTTCTAGGAATGGTACGTCCGCATGTCTGGAGTTGTACTGAGTTCATGAGATTAGATTTTGAACATTTGTTTTCCTAAGAGAATCAGATTAGGAAATATTTTGGAGAACATGTGGAGAACATATATATATTATGGCCCCAGCAATCAAAGTCCTTCCATTGAAGTCACGAGGCATCATGGTCCTTCCAAAGCACCTCCCTAACTGCTCCCTGCTCGTCCTGGGTCCTCAGCGTGTATATGAGGGGGGTGATCATGGGGGTGGTGATGGTGTAGAAGAGAGAGATGAACTTGCCCTGATCCTGCGAGTAGTTGTTGCTGGGCTGGAGGTAGGCATAGATGGCCGTGCCATGAAACAAGGATACCACGATGAGGTGAGACCCACAGGTCCCAGAGCTTTCCTCTGCCCTGCTGCCCACTTCCTGCCTAAGACTGCCCTGACAATGCGACCATAGGAGAATAGGAGAACGTGATTAAAGCAAGGGGTACAAGAAGAAAGATGACACTGACAAAGAAGAGCTCACATTCATTCAGAGTGGTGTCAACACAGGCCAGCTCGAGCAACGGGGGGACCTCACAAAGAAAGTGGTCTAACTTATTTCTTCCACAAGGCGGTAAAAGGAAGATGAGCACTGTCTGCAGTAAGGAGTTGGCAAAACCAGTGAGCCATGAAGCAGAGGTCATCAGGGCACAGAGACGAGGGTGTGTGATTACTGTGTATGGAGGGGCATGCAAACTGCTGCATACCGGCCCAAAGCCATGACCCCTAGGAGCACGCATTCTGTGCATCGCAAGCTGAGAGAGATACACAGCTGGACCACACAACCACCATAGGAGATGGATCTGTCTCTTCCCCCAAGATTAACCAGGAGCTGGGGAACAATGCTGGTGGTGTCACACAGGTCCAGAAAGCTTAGGCTGGAGAGGGAAAAGTACATGGGGGTGTGAAGATGCGGGTCCAGTTGGGACAATACAGTGATGGTCGCGCTTCCCAGCTAAGTGAAGGTATAGAAGATCACAAGAACCACGAAGAGGACTAGCTCCAGGTGAGGCCTGTCAGAGAAACCCAGGAGAATAAATCCAGTAAAAGAACTTCCATTTTTCTGGTCCATCCTTTGTTAGCACATGCTTCCTGTAAAGAGTAAGCTTTTTTCATATTTTATAAATATTTTTTAAAGAGTTGAACTTTAACATGTTGCTGAGTATTTGATACACTCCAAATCATTTATATGCATTATCTCATCTAATTTCTAAAATTTTTTAAATTTATTTACCAACTTCCTTTCAAATATGAAGCTTACCCAAAATCAATAAACTCCTAAATATTTTAACCCCAAACCAGGTCCCTTTAATTCCAAAGTCCAACTGTTAATCACCACACTAACTTTCCCTAAATGTATTATAAGGATGTGATCGGTGATACCCACAAAAATTATGCAACATAATTTTCATAACAGAATTCATTATAAAATATTATGAACAGTCTAAACAGGGTATATGCCCTACTCACTCCTACTCTGAAGAGCAAATACAAAGCCGTAGTTCAGTCTCATGCACAGATACACCAATGCAGATCCAATGATGTGAAATAAAGAGCTTGCATAAAACAATGATCTAATAAAGGGAACTTTCACCAAAATGAAGGGGGAAAGCTAAAATGCATCCAAGGAAAAACACCAATATAATAATGGAAAATATATGTCAACGTTACCATATCAATGAACACCAAAAGGCATTTGATAAAAGGTAAAATCCTGGTTTTAAAGTATTTAAACCATGCTATTTTAGAGTATGATATATATTGATTAAAAGAAAGAATGTCAAATGCCATCCTTTCTGAGCTATATAAAAATGAATATGATTTTAGATTGAAAAAGAAAGAACATATCAGGCAAAGGAGGCACACGACCAGAAGAGAGAATGTGATTATCTCTGTGTGTTACAGCTACTCCCAATGCCATTTTAGAGTGCATGCCGGGAGGTAGTTAGGCTGCTAATTCATATTCTAGCTTCTTGTTTCACTAAATTTTCCTCTTTACAATTCAGGAAAATGATTATGCCTTCGTAGCACTGGTCATGGGAAAGATCTAGCTGCAAGAACTATCATCCAATTGATTCTCAAGAGTGTGTTCTGATCTGGATCTCTTAGTTGCCTGCCTCCTTTCCTGTTGGCATTCACCCATCCCAAAGCTGTTTGCACCACAAGACAACCTTCCAAGAGATGGACTATTTTTTGCTAAGGTTAAATGAGACATTTCATTTCATTCATACCACATGTCATCACGCATTAAAATAATTGTCTAATTTGATTGAGGATCACCATCTCCATTTAGATACATTAAGAAAGGTTGATCCTGATTAGACAAATTATATGGATAATAATGACTGGAAATATTAACACACAATCACCCCAGGTACAGGAACAAGAATGGTGGCCTTAGTAGCCATCATCACATGATATGATATTAGGAAAGTCCTGCCAAAAAATTACACATGAATTATTAATTTGTACACAAAAATAAACAATTGAAAATACTACAAGCAGAGATTATATGATCATATATGTCTAAAAATTTTAATTGATAAAATAGAGAGATAAATGGACTACAAATATTGTATAATTTCACAGAAAATCAGAAGCCAAAAGAAGAGAAAGGAGCATATAGCCTAATACTTTGACATGTACACAAATATCCTAATATCCTACTGCTGAGGGGTGAGCATTTCAGACATTTTCTACATGTATATACGGAGGTATAGCTCATTTTCTCAAAAGGATGAAATGTCTAGGGAAAAATTATTGGCTTCCAAAATCGACCATCAAATTTACTTCTTGTATTTGGTGAATTTCTAGACTGCTCCTCTTGCAAATTGACTTATATACAAACTATTTTAGCTTTCTTCCTGAGAACAATTGTATCTGAAAATAAACTAGCTTGTCAATTCCTAAGCAACACAGAGATTCAGTTCCATACCACTCACCTGTATTCCTCTTATCTGTGGACTCTAGCTATTTCCCTAACTCTTCCACAATTTGCTACCTTTATATAGTATTGGGGAGTGAAACTGGAATATGTAGAATAAGAAAGCAGGCTGCATGCAGTAAGTATAATAGGTTGATAATGCCAGCATTGGGTTATTCAGAAAGTGATGCTTTCTCATGGTGAGTTTTCACTTCTTCACCGGTATTAGAAATCTGCATTCAGTCTCTGGGTGGTAAGAAGATGAAAATAGGTGACTTTTACCTCTCTATATTATTTCCCAAATACAAAAGCTGGCTATTTGACAGAAAGAATCCTATGGGCAGCAGGGACAAGATGATATGAAACTGCCCTGTGACTGGGTTGGCACAGAGAGAACCAAACCTGTTTACCTGGCTGAAGTCTCTAGAGAATGTGTGTCCCCTACTGCTAATTAGCCAATGCCATTGAGGACACAACAAAAACCAGAAATGAAAAGGGGACTTTACTAGTGATCACACTGAAATAAAAAGAACTATAAGAGGATACTATGAACAACTGTATGTCAACAGTTTAAAAGCTTAGATAAAATGGACAAATTCCTAGAAATACACAAAATATCTAAACTGATATAGAAGAAATAGAAGATCTATTTCTTTTAAGAAGAAATAGAAGATCTCAACAAACCAATAACTAGTAAAGAGATTGAACTGATAATCAAAGACCTCTCAACATAGGAAAGCCCAGGATCAGATGGCTTCACAGGGGAACCTTGCCATACATTTCAAAAAAACTTAATTCCCATCCTTCCCAAACTCTTCCAAAAGTTTAAGAGACGATAATACCCGCTAATTCATTCTACAAGGCCAATATCATCCTATACCAAAGCCAGATACAGACACCACTAGAAAAGAAAATTATAAACCAGTATATCTTATGAATAAAAATGCAACAATCTTAACATACTAGCACACCAAATCCAAGAGCACATTAAAAGAATTACATGCGGTTATCATGTGGGTTTTACCTAGATTTGCAAAGGTGAATCAACATAAGAAAATCAATTAATGTAATATACCAGATTAACAGAATTAAGGGGAAAAAAACACATGATCATCTCAAGTGGTACAGAATAGACATTTGAAAATCTAGTAACACTTCTTTTTTTTTTTTTTTTTAAAGATTTATTTATTTTATTTAATTCCCCCCCCCGGTTGTCTGTTCTTGGTGTCGATTTGCTGGGTCTTGTTTCCTTGTCGGCTTCTGTTGTCCGCTTCTGTTGTCGTCAGCGGCACGGGAAGTGTGGGCGGCGCCATTCCTGGGCAGGCTGCACTTTCTTTTCACGCTGGGCGGCTTTCCTCACAGGCGCACTCCTTGCGCGTGGGGCTCCCCCACGCGGGGGACACCCTTGCGTGGCACGGCACTCCTTGCGCGCATCAGCACTGCGCATGGCCAGCTCCACATGGGTCAAGGAGGCCCGGGGTTTGAACCGCGGACCTCCCATATGGTAGACGGACGCCCTAACCACTGGGCCAAAGTCCGTTTCCCAGTAACACTTCTTGATTAAAAAAAGCACATAGAAAACTTAGAAGAAAATTTCCTCAACATGATAAAGGGCATAGGTGAAAAACCTTATAGATAAAATCATACTCAATAGTAAAAGACTGAAAGCTTTTCCCCTAAAATCCAGATCAAGGCAAGGATGGCCCACTGTCACCACAATTATTCAACATTGTACTAGAAGTTCTAGCCTGAGCAAGTAGGCAAGAAAAAGAAATAAAAGGGATCCAATTTGGAAAGGAAGAAGTAAAACTTTCCCTATTTGAAGATGACATGATCCTATATACAGAAAATTCTGAAAAAATCCACAACAAAGCTTTAGAGTTAATAAATGAATTGAGTTAATTGGTGTAAAGGTCAACATCCAAAAATTAGTGATGTTTCTAAACACTAGCAATGAACAATCTGAAGAATAAATCAAGAAAAAAATCCTATTTATAAAAACAATTAAAAGAATAAAATATCTAGGAACCAATCTCACCAAGGATTTGTACACAGAAAACTACAAAACATTGTTTAAAAAATCAAAGAAGATCTAAATAAATCTGTCCATGGATTGGAAGACTAAATATTGTTAAGATGTCAATTCTACAATATATACATTGGTGGCAGTTTGAGATTATTTATGAATCCCATAAAAAGAGAAAGACTGTGTTTGTAAACTGGTGTGTTCTTCTGGGTGTGATACTCTTTGTAGTAAATTCAAAGGTTTCAAGTTTACTTAATAAAATCAATTTAGGGCTTTTGATTCAACCATGTCAGTAAGACAGGACTCAGGCTGAGTCCCTACCCCCTTGGGGAACCTATATAAACAGGTACTCACTCAAGAAGATAAGCAGGAAGAGAGAAAGCTCCATAGATGCCAGAGGAGAAAACTTGGATCATGCAGCCCTGTAGAAGTGAGATGGGACAATCACCTGGTAGTTTGCAGCTGAGAAGGCCCAGAACAAAACAAACCCTATGCCAGAAGCTGGATACAGGAAGCCCTAGGAGACAAGCCCTATGCCAGTTGACAGCCGAGATTGGGAAGAACCTGGGCCCACAGAGACTCAAAAGAGAGAGGAAGTTCTGGAAGGAAAGAGCAGGCAGAGGTAAGCAATCATCTTGCTTCAACACACGGCAACTGACTTTGAAGAGAGAGAAAACTTGAGTTGGACTCCATAGGGCCTTGTAACTGTAAGCTTTTACCCCAAATAAATACCCTTTATAAGGGCCAACAGATTGCTGGTACTGTGCATCAGCACCTCTTTGGCAGACTAATACAACACTCAAAGCAATCCCAATCAAAATTCCAACAACCGTCTTTGCAAAAGTGGAAAAGACAATCGTAAAATTTATATGGAAGGCGAAGGAGCCCTGAATATCCAAAGCCATCTTGAAAAAGAAGAATGAAGTTGGAGGACTCACTCTTTACAATCACAAAATTTATTAACAAGGGGCATGGATATGGCTCAAGTGGTTGAGCACCTGGTTCTCACATGAGAGATACCGGTTCAGTTCCTGGTGACTCCTAAAAACAAGCAAATGAAAAACAAGCAAACAAACAAAAAGCCACATCAGGAGAGCTGATGTGGCTGAGTGGTTGAGCCCAGACTTCCCACACACAAGGTCCCAGGTTCAATCCTAATCAAAGCACCATGGTACTGGCACAAGGACAGACATTTCGACAAATGGAGCTCAATTGAAAGCTCAAAATCAACCCTCACATTTATGGCAGACTTATTTTTGTCAAGGTGGTTAAACCACTCAAATGGGAAAGAGTCTCTTTAACAGATAGTGCTGGGAAAACTGGATATCCATTTGCAAAAAAATTAAGGTGGAATCCTACCTCTTACCATATACAAAAATCAATTCAAAATGAATCAAAAACATAAATATAAGAGTAGAAGTAAACTCCTAAAAGAAAATGTAGGGAAGTATCTTCAGGACCTTGTGTTAGGCAATGGTTTCTTATCCTTTATGCCCAAAGCACAAGTAACAAAAGAAAAAATTAGATAAATGGGACCTTATCAAAATGAAAATCTTTTGTGCCTCAAAGGACGTTATCATGAAAGTAAAACAACAACCTACCTCCACAATGGAAGAAAATATTTGGAAAACCTTTATCAGACAAAGATTTAATGTTCAGAATATATAAAGAAATCCTTCAACTCAGCAACAAAGAGATAAACAATCCAATTTTTAAAATGGGTGAAAGACTTGAATAGACATTTCTCCAAAGAAGATACACAAATGGCTAAAAAGCACGTGAGAAGATGCTGAACATCATTAGACATGAGGGAAATGAAAGTCTAAAACACAAGATAACATTTCACATGCACTAGAATGGCTACTTTAAAATTTTTTTAAAAAGAAAATTACAAGTGTTGGAGAGGATGTGGGGAAATAGGTACACTCATTAACTGATGGTGGGGATGAAAAATGGTGCAGCTGCTATGGAAGACAGTTTGGCAGTTCCTCAGAAAGGTAAGTACAGAATTTCCATATGATCTGGCAATTCCACGCCTAGGTATGTAACTCCAAAATACTGAAAGCAGGGACTCAAACAGACATTTGCCCACCAATGTTCACAGCGGCTTTAGTCACAATTGCCAAAAGATGGAAACAATCCAAGGGTCCCTCAGCCAATGAATTCATAAACAAAATGTGGTGTATTCATTGAATGGAATATTATTCAGCCACAAGAAGGAATGAAGTACTGATAATGTGACATGGAGGAATTTTGAAGACATCATATTGAGTGAAATAAGCCAGCACAAGAGAACAAATATTATATGATCGCACTGATATGAAACACTTAGAACAAGCAAATTGCTAGCCACATCGACTCTCCTGAGTTGGTTTGTAATTTTGTTTGCTTGTTTATTGTTTGGATGTTTTTAGGAGGCACCAGGGTGGGGATAGGGAAGAGGGAATTGAGGCTTAAAATGTACAGAGTTCCATTTGGGACAATGGAAAAGTTTTGGAAATGGATCGCGGTGATGGTAACACAGCATTGTGAGTATAATTAACAGGACTGAATTATATATTTGAATATGGCTATTAAAGGGAAATTTAAGATTGCCTATATAGTACTAGAATCTTTTTTTTTTAAATCCATGGAATATTGCACAATACAAAAACTGAACCCAACATTAAACCATGGACTACCATTAGGTCGATTATGAAAATGTACTCTCATCGACTCTAAAAAATGTACCACACCAATTATTATTAACACCAATGCAATGTGTTAATAATAGAGTGCTATATGGTAATCTTGTATATTATGCTATAATCCACAACTTCTATAACAAAATCGCCTATCACATTATTATTATTATTATGCTCACTATCACCATCCTATAACATCTTACAATCTATCTTTGGAAAGTATTTCCTTCACCTTGCTGCTACCTGCACAGAGACATACAATGTTCCACATTGTCAGCAAACGGTGACCCAAGAGCCAAAGACAGCAGCTACCTCTATTTATAAATAAAGTTTTATTGGACCACAGTCAGTCTGTATATATGTTGTCTATGGCTGCTTTTACACCATAACAGTATAACATCAGGGATAAATAGTTACAACGGAAGCCATTGAACCACAAAACCTAAAATATTTACTATCTGGTCTTTACAGAAAGTTTCCCAAACCCTGCTCTAAAAGATGAAATCTGAAGTTCTACGCCTGAGCATTTCACATTACGGACCTCAAACTTCCTTCCTATGACTCGTACATCTACAGCCAAACACACTCTGTGCGCAGATCTTTTCTTCTGTTTGGAATGGTCTCTCCACTCGTCTCTACATAGGCAGGATTCCATATCCGTCAAGATTCAGTTCAAGTTCTAATGTGGTTCGGAAGCCTTTCCAAACCAATCCAATTGATATCAGGCTACTCTGAGTACAACACTATGCCAATTACGTTCACTTGGCAGTCAACCATGAATCAGCTTTCTTAGTTTTTTGTATCAACATTTAATTCTCTTACAATTAATTTAACTTTTGCTTTGTACATTTTTTTTTTTTTTTTTGCCAATTAAATAAGAAAACTCCTTGGGTAAGACATATATTTATTTCTTTTTATTTCCCATAGTACCCAGCAGATACAGGTTCTCAAGCAGTGTTGGTTTAATACCATGTGGTTTCATGACCACTTGACAGGTGGAAATGGATAAGAATAGGAGGCTGGCTTAAGCTTTGACCCTCTATCCATTCATCCTATACAAAAAGGAAACTCTTGCCACCTGAAATTTCTCCACCTCCAACAATATAATGCTACTTACAATCCCATAGTGCTTTATTGCTTATATGGGGTGCATTTCTTTATCATTTATACAGGGTGCATTTACACAGACAGTACTTAAACCCAGTGATAGTGGTCAGCAGGACAGTGCATTTAAAAGCCAGGTTCAGGGCCTCCAGCTACATCCATGCTAGATTTAAATAAAGTTTCTCTCCTTTCACTACTGTGCTCAGGAGCCCTGAAAATTCTAACCCTGATGTCCCACAACAAATTCCAAACTTCCCTCACACTTGAAGCCCAGATTCATCAAATTCTCTCTCTAAACCTGCCAACACAGTTACCACATCTTTTCCACTCTCAGGATGCTTCTCCCACACCCAGTCCTGGAGCTCCGGGGCAAATGGTCAGGAATTGCACCAGCAGGGGCAAGTCCAGGATCTCCTTGCCCTGCATCTGTGGCCTCAGCCACAGAATATTTGATAAAATATCAGAATATTCTGGTAATAAGTAATAGTTTCTAAAAAACAGCAACCACAACATAACTTTACAGGAGTATAATTGTAAACAGCATGAATGTTATGTATTATCTTGACCTCACTGCAGGACCTTTGTCTGCATGGTACACCTTGACCATTACCAGACCAAATAACCACAGTGTTGCCTTTAGGAAAGAGCTGGACTGGGAGGAGTTTGCTGCAGATGCCAGTGAACAACTATCATTAGAGGAGATTCTAATTTATTCAGTACCTTATTCTGAAAACCTGAATAATTAATAGTGGCAGTTTCAACCCAGGGAAGCACTCTGGTGTTTCACCTGGAGAAGAAGGAGAGATTGAACATAGGGCAGTTCTTGCCTTTAGCTTCCCGTAGACTACCACAGTACCTGGCACATAATCATAGTTGAAAAGGGAAGGTAATTTGAACAATATTGAAGAAATAGAAGATTTCATTAGGGACAAAATAAATGTATATGTGAAATAAAATTGTTTTGGATAACTGAATACCTTTTTAAAATATAAAAAGGAAAGTAGCAATACTTAATGTTAGCTATCTAGGTTATCACTTAGATATCTAAGAAACATCTATCTAAAAGCTTAGTGGATGTCTGATACCTAAAGGTACTAAACTTTTTGTCCTTGATTGATTGTTAAAACAGCATTATGCTTTGGGGAGGGAGTGGGATTTGGGATTGTAATTTCTTTGTCCCAGGATCTCTAAAGTGGAATTACTGAATCACAGCATTTGAATTACTCCAAAGCTCTTGTTGCAGGAAAAACATGATTATATGCCCCAGACTACCTATAGGTGATACTTCCCCCAAGAAATCTGAAGAACCATAACCTGAACTAGTATTTTCAGCCAAATACTACTGGAGAACTGGAGGCTCCTAAAACATCCATATCTCACTTCCTACCTCTGCCCTGGGAGCTAACAAGCTGAGACCTCTGGGGATCATTGTCCCTTTTCAGTTGTAGGAACACAAATAGCAATAGGTGCTCCTAGCCACAGGCCTGACATTCTCCTCTTCAATAATACCTTAGCCAGAGCTAGTCTTGTTCAAACATGATAGCAAGTATTTGATTACCCAATAACAGAGCCTTGTAGTTCCTGTTAGGGATCCTCTCCAAAAGGGCAGAGCTTCAGAATACATGCTTTGAAAAACATAGCTAAACACCTTGGACAGTATACATAAAACAGACAGAAGAAGACGCTGAAAGGTTGAGAGAAGGCAGACATAATGGATAAATCTCTAGATCCAAGAAACAAAATAATGGTGAGTTCCCTGGGTTTTCTTTTTGCCTCATATTTCCAAGTCTGGGTGCTGGAGAAGCCAGTAATGCAAAAACATCAACAAGCACAGACAAAACAAAACAAAACCATCAAGAAGTGCCCATTATCTCTAGCCAAAAATTGGGAAAGGAGCAGCCTAGCAAGGCAGAAATCTTTAAGGCACTAACTGCTCTACTTCAGCCCAAAGCCACAGGAAAATTGTAGCCTTATTCCCAGCCCTTCCAGCAAAGGCCAAGTATGGAGAACTAACCTCCTCACCTTGGTGGTATCAGTGGAACCTAGTACAGACACCGTGCTTTCAGCATCACTGAGCAGTAACGAGGCCACTGCCCCTCTGCTCCAGTGAAGGCCATGTGGGGAGCAGGAAGGAAGCTCTCCTTCATCTTCCGGTCAGGGTGATATTAGCAGAGGCCTAATGGGGAGCTGAAACTCCCAGTTCCACCAGAAGTAGTGAGGAGCATCTACTCCTGTCTCGTGTCAATGGAGGCTAAGTATGGAACTTGGATGTCTACCCCCAACTGGCAGTAGCAAGGAGTGCCCTCCTGTCTTGCTCTAGCATGGCATCTGAGAAGCACAGCTAAAACAGAAGGCTTAAATAAGATCTAGAGTCTTGTAACTTAATGCCCCAAACGTCCAGGTTTTTATTGAACATCATGTCATCAAGAACTAAGAAAAGCTCAACTTGAATTTAAAAAGGCAATCAACAGATGCCAGCACCAAGATGACAAAGATGTTAGACAAGGATAACCAGACAAAATAAATATCTGACAAGGATTTTAAAGTAGTACTTATACAAATGTTTCAATGAGGCTTTGTTATAAACATACTTGAAATAAATGAAAAAATAGGAAGTCACAGCAAAGAAATATAGGATAAAAAGAAAGACCAAATGGAAATTTTACAACTGACCAAAAAAAAAAAAAAAAAAAAAAACCTCAATGAATGGACTTAAAAGCAGAATGGAGGCAATAGAAGAAAGACTCAGGGAGCTTATAGAGAGAGTAATAGACTAACCAGAACAACAGAATGAAAATAAACTGGAAAAAAAAATGAACAGAGCCCAAAAGACCTAACATTCATTTCATCAGAGTCCCAAAAGGAGAGGAGAAAGAGAACAGAGATGAAAAAAATGTTCAAAGAAACAATGACTCAAAATTTCCCAAATTTTGCAAAGATATAAACATAGAGATTCAAGAAGCTATACCCTGTAACAAGATAAAACTACAGAAATCCAACCAGATATGTCACAGTCACATTTTTAAAAAATAAAAGCAAAGAAAAAGTCATGAAAACAGCAAGAGAAAAACAACATTTTACCTATAGGAAAAATCTATTTGAATGAGAACAGATTTCTCATTGGAAACCATAGACAAAAGTAGGAAGTAGAAAAACACTGTTCAAGTACTGAAACCAACCAAGAATTTTATATCCAGCAAAAGTCCCCTTCCAAAAAAATGAAACACTGGACGTTATGAGAAGGAACACAGAAGATTTAAATGTAAAGTACAAAACTATAAAAACTTTTCAGACAAAACATAAGGGAAACATTTTGGGACTTAAGGCTTGATGAAGAATTCCTAGACCTGACACCAAAAGCAGGATTCAAAAGAGAAAAAAATTCAGTAAGTTGGGCTCCATCAAAATAAAAAAACTTTTGATCTGTGAAAGACCCTGTTAAGAGTATGAAAAGACACGCTACAATCTTGGAGAAAGTATCTGAAAACCATGTATCTGACAAAAGACTCATATCTAGAATATATAGAGAACCCTCAAAACTCAATAATATGTAAACAATAGGGCAATTTTAATAATAGGCAAAAGATTGGAGTGAACAGTTCACCAAAGCTGATGTACACATGGCAAATAAGCACATGTGAAGATGTGCAACATCACTAATGATCAAGGGAAGGCAAATTAAGACCATAAATAGATATCACTATGCATCTGTAAAAACAGCAAAAATGAAAAATAGTGATGATATTAAACACTGGCAAGAATGTGGAAGATCCAGATCACACATAAATTGCTGGGGGGAAGGAAAAATGGAAAACAGTGTGGGAGTTTCTTTAAAAAAATCTGTAGATACACTGGCCATACAACCAAGCAATTGCAGTCTTCTCCATGAATTCCCAGTAGGACCCGTGGGGCTTGCAAAGAAACACTGGTCAACAGCCCTTGGCAACTAAGCTGTTGGTGTCTGCAAACCATCCATAATGTAGGATTTATTAGCCTTTGATAAACCCACTCTTCCTCTGTCATTTTGTAGACACAGCCAAGAATGCAATTTGGACCAAGTTTCAAAGGATGAATGTATGGCCTGGAGATCATCATAGAAAGAACCCTGCACAAAAAGGAAGAGCTAGACCTCTTTCCTGCTGGGTCACCTAGAAAGAAAGCTTCTAGAATTTCTCTCCTTATGAGTTATAATCGGGACAAATTTATAAACAACTAGGAATTCCTTCAGGACTAGGTGCTGTCAGAAAGCCAAGAACTGTTCTGCTTGATATTTATTTGAACTCTATCCATGAAGGAATCTCTCCAGGGAGATAAGTAGAAACCCAGAGAGTCGGAAGTCATGGGTTGCATCTCACAATTTGAGGGAGTTCCTCAAAGAGTTGCACAACTGAAATGTAATTATGATTTTAAGTGCTAGTGCATGCAAGTGGATGTCACTCAAGTGATAGGACTTCTACCTGCCATTTGGGAGGAACTTGGTTCAATCCCTGGGGCCTCCTGGAGAAAAAGAAGAAGAGAAAGCATGCCTGTGTGGGAGCCAGTACCAGCATGGTGAATCAGTGCCCATGTGACAAGCTCAGTGCCCATGCAGCGAACCAAAGCCCATGCAAGTGAGTCATGCAACAAGATCATGATGCAATAAAAAAGAGATGAAGAGGAGAATCAAGGTGAAATGCAAAAGAAACCAGGAACTGAAGTAGTGCAGCTAACAGGGAATCTCTTTCCACATCAGATGTCTCCAAGATCCAATCCTGGTGAATCCTAGGGGAGAAAAAATAAGAAGAGAAGACCAAAAAGAAATAGATACAGAAGATCATACAACAAATGGAAATAGACAGCAAAAGCAGCAGGGTGGGAGGAAGGGGGGGAAATAAATAAATCTATCTATCTAAAAAAAATTTTTTAAAGAGCCAATACAGCTTGTAGTTGTAAAATTGATAGTAGCCACAGTATAATTACAAGGTAGTTATATCAAAGTTAACTCTGTATAGTACTATGATGATGCTTACTGCAATATTGATTTCAATGAAGGTCACATAAAAAATTTTAAAAGCATATAAGCCTGATGATCTTATTGTTCTTCTTGGTGTTTTGTGGCAGGATTTTAATCCTGGATCAAATTCTCCAATGGCTTTACAATTATGCAGTGGGGTAATTTATATTTTTCTAGAAATTAGACAATTTCATCAAAGTTTTGAAATTTATTGCCATAACGTTGTTCATCATGTTCTCTCATTTTTTAATTAATTTATTGAAGTATATCACTCATACACAAACATACATAAACAACAAGCATGTAATAATAGTTGTGATTTTACAAAACAAACATATATAACATCATACAGGACTCTCATAATTCACCATACCACAATAACTTGCATTGTTGTTAAACCTTTTTAACAAATGATTGAAGAGCATTCTCAAAATATTACTACTAACCAAAGTACTTTTCCCCAACCAACCCTATTATTATCATCTTTATATCATTTATATATAAAAATACATAAACAATTAAGGGTATAGTAAAAGTTGTGAATTTACAAAGTAAACATGCATAATATCATTCAGGGGTCCCGTACATCAACCCTCTACCAATACCTTGCATTGTTATGAGACAGTTGTTAGGAATTATGAAAGAACGTTGTCAAAATCTTACTACTAATCATAGTCCTTATCTTACACTTAGTGTGCTTTCCCGCAATCCACCTATTATTATTTTTAAAATATATTTTTTATGACAGAAGTTGTAAACTTATAAAACAATCATGCACAGGTGCAGAACTCCCAAAAAACACCCAAACACCCCTCCATCAACACAGCACACTGTGGTGGAACATTTGCTAAAGATAAGATAACATCATCTGAT
This sequence comes from Dasypus novemcinctus, assembly GCF_030445035.2. Lineage (NCBI taxonomy): Eukaryota > Metazoa > Chordata > Mammalia > Cingulata > Dasypodidae > Dasypus > Dasypus novemcinctus. The sequence goes on from NC_080694.1 coordinate 63,253,659, forward strand.
TGTTACCATGTCCATAGTGTACATTTGGCTCACATTTTCCATACTGCCTCATTATCAACACAGTACATCTTTTGCATAGATGCAAAAATATTTTATTATTCCTGCTAACCACAGTCCATAGGTCACTCAAGCTGTATTTTTCCCATGCTTCTCCACATTCCCAACACCCTGCAGTAGTGATACACATCTGCTCCAGCTCATCGACCACAATTCTCATCCACTTCTTGGCCCACTGTGCAATTCAATTCCTAGAACATTCTCTAACATTCTGTCAATTGGCATTTACACACCCAGACTACCATTTTAAGCCACATCCCCATTTATAAAACAGCTGTTACTCACAGTGTGTTACCATCTACTCTATACATTTCCACACTTGTACATTAAAGCTAGTTAGAACTTCTGCATATATTAAACATCAGTAGTCCATCTCAGTCCTCCTCTTTTCTCCTTAAAGATTCTCCACTTACCACCAGGGCTTGAAGATATTTTTCTACAATTTCTTCTAGAATCTTTCTGGTTCTTGCTTTTATTTTTAGGATTTGGATTCATTTAGAGTTATTTTTTGGATAAGGTGTGATATAGGGGTCCTCTTTTCTTCTTTTAGCTATGGATATCCAGTTCTTTCAGTACCATTTCTTGAATGGACTGTTCTGCCTGAGATGTGTGTATTTGACAGGCTAGTCAAAATCACTTGATCATACATGTGAGGGTCTGTTTCTGAACCATCAGTTTGGTCCCATTAGTCTATGTGTCTGTCTTTATGCCAGTACCATGCTGTTTTAACCACTAATGCTAGGTAATATGATTTAAAGTCTGGAGATGAGGGTTTGCTTTTCCTTTTTATGATGTTTCTGCCTATTCAGAACCCCTTACCCTTTCAAATAAATTTGATGATCGTGTTTTCAATTTTTTCTTTAATGCTGGTGGGAATTTTATCAGGACTGCATTGAAATCTATATATCAGTTTGAGTAGAATTCACATCTTAATGATATTTAGTCTTCCGATCCATGAGCATGAAATGTTCTTCCAGTTATTTTGGTCTTTTTTAAATTTCTTTTACTGCTGAGTTGCAGTTTTCTCAACACAAATGCTTTATATCTTTGGTTAACTTCATTCCTGACTATTTGAGTTTTATCTGTCATATTTTATTTTTACCACTCTTTTGACACTTTTAGTTACTTTTATTGATATAATCTTCGTTTCTAGACTCTCATCCAGGCCTCTCTCCTGGCTTTTCTTTTCAGGCTCTAGCAGACCATTTAGTATTTCCTGGAAATCTGGTCTCTTGCTTAGAAATTCTCTCAGTTTCTGTTTATCTGTGAATATCCTAATCTTTCCCTGATTTTTGAAAGACGGTCTTGCTGGATATGAGATTCTTGGCTGGAAGTTTTTCTCTTGTCAGACCACTGTCTTCTTGCCTCCATGGTTTCTGTTGAGAAATCAGCACTTAATCTTATTGGGTATCCCTGATATGTTTTGCATTGCCTTTTTCTTGCTGTTCTCAGAATTCGTTCTTTGTCTTTGGCGTTTGACATTCTGATTAGTATGTGTCTCAGAGTTGGTCTATTTGGATTTTTCTGGATGGGAGTATATTGTGCTTTCTTGGACATGGATATCTATATCCTTCAATAGGGTTGGGAAATTTTCTACCATTTATTTCCTCAAATATACCTTCTGCACCTTTTCCCTTCTCTTTTTCTGGGATACCCATGACACATATGTTTGTATGCCTTTTGCTGTCATTTAGTTCCCTGAGACCTTGTTCAATTTTTTCCATTCTTTTCTTAATCTGTTCTTTTGTATGTTCACTTTCAGAGTTCCATTTCTTCAAGCTCACCAATCCTTTCTTCTACCTCATCAAATCTGCGATTACATGATTCCAAAGTTTTTAAATTTCATTTATTGCACCTTTCATTCCCATAATATCTGCTATTTTTCTATGTATGCTTTCAAATCTTCTTTGTGCTCATCCAGTGTCTTCTTAATATCCTTAATCTCTTTAGCCATCTCATTGAATTTATTAAGGAGATTTATTTGAACATCTATGATTAGTTATCTCAACTCCTTTATGTCATCTGGAGGCTTATCTTGTTCCTTTCACAGGGCCATAGTTTCCTATTTCTTGGTGTGAATATTAATTTTTTTTTGGTGTCTTGGCATCTGGCTTACTAGAGTGTTTATTCTGGGTGCAGCTTTCTTTTTAGTTTAGGGCTTCCGGCCCTTTCTCCCTTACTGGTTGTGCAGTAGGAGCCAGGGTTGTAATAGGTGCTATAGCTGTGGAGACTCAAGTTGCCCTCATTGCCCCAGGGACCAATGAAGCTTCTCCCAACTTTCTCCTTTACCAGGGGTAGGGATAGAGTCACAGCTGTGTGGAATAATTCAAGTCATGCAGGCCTAGGCTGTAGGTGCCCAGAGAGACTGATGAAGCTCCACTCCCCTTTCTCCCCTGCCTGGGGCGGGGATGGAGCTGCAGGTGTGGGCAGCAATCTGTGCAGTGTGGGTCCAAGATGACCATAGTTGCCCCGGTAGACTTCCAATTTTCAGTCTGTGCCAATAAAGTTACCTGCAGTTACCTAGATAGGCTGGGGCAGGGCCCACAGGCCTCCTTCCTGCCAGAGATGGGGTGGAAGCCTAGCCTAGGGCTGCAGGCCAATCTCAGTGAAAGAAATTGGTTCCTCAATCACTGTGATTTTCGGTCCTGGCTTCCTCAGTTCGGGGCAGAGTCAAAATGGCGGCCAGTGGCTTCTTTCTGACTTGGGCTGATTCACACCCTAGCTGTATCCAGGGTTATATCTTAGCCAGTGAAGTCTACCAATCAGTAGCCAAAATAAGCAGCAAACTCTCCTCCTCCCCTGTTTTTGGGAAATGGCGCTTCCAATTCTGGCCATAGAACAGCTCCTGGGGTGGCTGGTGCCACCAGAGTAAGATAATCACCGTCCTCCACAGCTTGACTTGTAATTTCCCAGAAAAGCTGACAACGATCCCCACCGCTTCCTCCCTGCTGGAGGTGGTACTGGGGTCTAGGCTAGAGTTGCAATCTGATCTGGATGGAAAGCAGCCGGTCCCCACCATCACTGTGGTTTTCAGTCGCCCTACTACCCTCGTGCCAGGTGTGGAGTTAAGATGGCAGCTCCCAGCATCTTTCTGACCTAGACAGGCTCAAATTTTAGCTGTTCTCAGGATTTTACTTTAGCCCACTGAATTTATTTATTAATAACTGAACTTGGTGCCCAACCGTATCTTCCTCTCCCATTCTTGGGAAGTAGAGCTTTCAGTTTCAGCCTTGGAACAGCTCCTGAGGTAGCTTGTGCCTCCAGTGGAGGATGGGCCCCATCCTCCATGGCGTGGAGTGCTCTACTTAAGAATCTTCTCTGCAGATGGGCAGCCTCCTTCTTCCATTCCTTCAAGGATGTGGCAAGATGCTCTTCTGGCCTCCTGAAGCCCCCAAACAGGTGCCTCAGCTAGCTCCAAGAGCTCTGGGTGTTTACTAACTATAACTATAACAGGAGCTGACTCTAGGGCTCCTTACTCTGTTGCCATCTTGCTGGTTCCGAGTCCAGAATATCTTTTTTAAAGTGGGGAGCTGGAGTTAGGTGGGAAGAAGGGTCATTCAAGTAAAGGAGACTTGGTGTCTCCCTGGGATGCCCTTTCTGCAACACTGATATTACACATACATCTCATAAGACAAACTATCCTACCTCTTAAAACAGTTTATAGGAATCTCTCTCCTCCCAAAACCTCATAAAGTATCTTTAGGAGTATAATGTGTATTTTATGTAGTTTATGGTCCTAGAAAGCCCCATGACCAATCCCTACTGTCAGAAGTGGGAAGAGGTGAGACAATAGGCACCAAGGACTGCTGGTTTCTCCTTCTTACACTCCAAGTTGACACTGTTGCCCTAGTCAATGTATGAATCTAAACTGGTAAAGGTAGAACATTGTAGGCTATACTTAAAAATCCTATGCAGAACAGAATGCCATAGTAGCTCATTTAATTTCAAGATGATTGCCAAATTTTCCAAGTTTTAATCACTTACCTTGTACTCACACTATGACTACTTTCTCAAAATCCTAATATTTTATGCTTAAGTCCAGAGAATTAGATTAAACCTAAGCTCTTTTTTATGCAAATTTATCATTGATTCATGCATGACATTCTTGATATTCTAAATATGGATAAATTGTGGTATATTTAAGAGGAATATCAGACAGTATTCAACATGAGTGAAATTCAGCTTAACATACCAACATTAAAGAGAATTAGCAATAGAGAAAAAAGTCATTCCTGGAGAATTACATATAACATACTGTCCTGTTTATGAGTTAAAAACTAATAGAACTAAACCATATAATTTTTAGGACTACATATATGTGTGATGAAACTAACTACAAGGGAATATTGAACATAAAATTTAGAGCAGGTATTTGGGGACGTGAGAAACCTCTGAACAGAAATGATCTCTTATCGATGTTCAGAATCGCTTGTCAGATGGTGGGTTGTATGCAATTTTTTTTTTACTGGGGCTAGGGATTGAACCAGGGACCTCATATGCAGGAAGCTGGCACTCAACCACTTGAGCCACATCTGCTCCCTGGATGGAGGGAAAAAGTAGGCGCCAACTTACTGGGAAGTTTGAAATCAGGTTATTTCTTCACCAATCAAGCAGTTATGATTAATGGAACCCAAACCTAACTGGGGTTGGAGGAGAGGAAGAACACAAGCAAGCTGATTCAGTTTGATAAGGATAAAATAACAGCTGCCAGTCAACCAAGATGGCACCATAGATGCTCCAGCATACCATTCCCATGCAGAATCTTCAAACAACTAGCAATATCTGGCAGAGCCATCTCCCTCAGAGCTCCAGAAAAAAAGTTAAAGGGTTGCAGTAACTGGGTGAATGCTGTTTCAAGAAATGCAGCTTTAAAAATCAATAGGAGTAGGCTGTGATGTCCTTGCAGACCCTTCCCCTCTCCCTTCGCCAGCAGGTGTAGAGCCAGCCTGCACGCTCACTGTGGGCCCCTGGCCCAGTTCTAGAAGGAGCAGAGTAACCCTATGTACACAATGGGGTGCCTGTATATCGGTGCCAATCTATCGGTTAGCACCTTGAAAGACTGACCCAGGGAAATTCCTTCAACTGGTCCTCCTAGAACTTGCTCTTCAGAAGCAGCTTGGGGAGAACTCAAGCAGTAGAAGAGCGTGGGGCAAAGGATTAGCTCTTTAAGATACATAACAAAGCACCCAGGTGGGGGAGAAGGTCTGTTTCATAAGGAGTAGAGGGGGCATATGAATTCACTAGCAAAAGCAAGCCCAGGACAAGTTCCAAGGTCAGAAAGCATGCACTTCACTTTCACTTTGGGATGATCTTCCTGATGCGAGGGCTAAACTCTGTGCAAGAGCCACTGCAGAGCCAGTTAGAAAAGTCGGTGAAAGAGTCTTTTTGGGTATTGGTTTGTTTTTGTTAGCTCCTAGCACTTACAAAAATCTGTCATATCAATATCTGGATGGAAATTTAAGGATAAAGACAAAGAATAAATCACAGTTAACATTTTAAAAATATTAAAATGTACAGTATGCAAAAAAAATTATAGGAGAAATAAGGAAACAAAATGATGGTCCATCCAAAGACACGTGATGAAAACCAGAAAGCACCACAGGAAAAGACCATATTTTGAACATGCCAGAAAAAGATTTTAAAAGCTTGATCATTAATATACTCAAGGAGATAAAGGAAAACACAGAGAAGGAACTAAAGGGTATCAGGAGAACAGTGAATGGACAATATGAGAACCTCAATAAAAATATAGAAATTCTTTAAAGGCACCAAAAGAAATACTGGAATTACAGACCACAATAACTGAAATTAAATTTTCTCTAAAGGGGTTCAATAGCAGATTGAAAGACAAGACACTTGAAATGATTCAGGCTGAAAAGCAGACAGAAAAAAGATTGAGGGAAAAAGTGAACAGAGCCTATGGGACACCGTCACACATACCAATACACTCTTTATGGGAGTCCAAGGAGGAGAACAAAGAGGAAAGGGGGCAGAAGGAACATTCAAAGCAATAATGGCAGAAGACTTCCCACATACTCCACCCAACAAGAGCAAAATACACTTCTCTTTTCCAAGTGCATATTCAGTTCTGTATTTACCAAGGTACACATTATTCTAGGCTGTGGAAACATTCTCAATAAATTTAAAAGGACTCAAATCATATAAAATATGTTCTCTGACCGAAACTGAATTAAATTATTAGTCAATAACAGGATATCTGAAAAATCTTCAAATATTAGGCTCAGAAAAAAAACTAAAAGGAAAAATAAGAATATTTTGAGTAAATAGAAATGAAAATAAATATGATAGGCGGCGGACTTAGCCCAGTGGTTAGGGCGGCCGTCTACCACATGGGAGGTCCACGGTTCAAACCCCGGGCCTCCTTGACCATGTGGAGCTGGCCCATGCGCAGTGCTGATGGGCGCAAGGAGTGCCATGCCACGCAGGGGTGTCCCCCGCATAGGAGAGCCCTGTGCGCAAGGAGTGCACCCTGTAAGGAGAGCCACCCAGCACGAAAGAAGGTGCAGCCTGCCCAGGAATGGTGCCGCATACACGGAGAGCTGACACAACAAGATGACGCAACAAAAAGAAACACAGATTCCCATGCTGCTGACAGCAACAGAAGTGGACAAAGAAGACGCAGCAATTAGATACAGAACAGACAAGGGGGGGGGAGGGGAAGAGGAGATAAATAAATCTTTAAAAAAAAAAAGAAAAGAAATAAGATAAAATTTATGGGAGTCACCTAATGAAATTCTTAGAGGAAAATAGCTCCTAATGCTTATAATAGAAGATAAAAAGTAGCAACCTCAATTTCCATCTTAAGAAACTAGAAAAACAAATGATGTTCAAAGTAAGCAGGAAAAAGGAAACAATAAAAATCAGCATTGGAATCAATAAAATAGAAAACAAAAAGGCTATCCAGAAAATCAATGAAACCAAAATCCCTTTCTTTAGGAATATCAATAAAATTGATAAACTTCTAGCCAGAGTGACCAGGGAAAAAAGGACATACATTATTGATATCAGGAATGAGATAGGTAAATTATTACAGATATTAAAGATATTAAAAAGATAAGACAGTTATTAAAAAAGTATACCAATGAAACCAACAACTTTTAAAGTTGCAAAATTCCCTCAAGTACACACACTACCAAAAGCTCATTCAAGAAGAAATTGATAAACTGACTACACCTACATCTGCTAAAGAAATTTAGTTTAAAGTTAAAACCTTCCCATCAAAAGAAAACTCCAGGTCCAGATGGCTTCACTGGTGAATTCTACCAAATGTTTCAATAAGAAATAACACTGGTGTTACACAAACTCATCCAGAAAATCAAAGCAAAGGGAATACTTTCTAAGTCACTCTTTTAAAAAAAAAAAAAAGATTTTATTTATTTATTTATTTCTCTCCCCTTCCCCCGCACTCCCCCGCCCCCAGTTGTCTGTTCTGTGTCTATTTGCTGTGTCTTCTTCTTTGTCCACTTTTGTTGTTGTCAGCGGCATGGGAATCTGTGTTTCTTTTTGTTGCGTCACCTTGTTGTGTCAGCTCTCTGTGTGGGCGGTGCCATTCTTAGGCAAGCTGCACTTTCTGTCGCACTGGGCGGCTCTTCTTATGGGGCACACTCCTTGCACGTGGGGCTCCCCTACACGAGGGACACCCCTGCGTAACAGGGCACTCCTTGCACACATTAGCGCTGTGCATGGGCCAGCTCCACACGGGTCAAGGAGGCCCAGGGTTTGAACCACGGACCTCCCATGTGGCAGACAGATGCCCTAACCACTGGGCCAAGTCTGCTTCCCCCTAAGTTATTCTTTGAGAACAGAATTATTCTGATAATAGAACCTAACAAAATCATTACAAGAAAATAAAACTTAAGACCAATATCCCATGTGAATATAGATCCAAAAATTCTTAATAAAATTTTATCAAATCAAATCCAACAATGTAAAAAAGAATGATACATCCTAACCAAATGCAGTTTATCCCAGGAATGCAAGGTACATTTAACATTTACAATCAAATTCACTATATTTATAGACTAAAAAAGAGTAAAATACATGATCATCTCAATATATGCAAAAAAAAGCACTTGACAAAATTGAACAACTATTCATGATAAAAATTCTTAGTATACTAGGAATAGAAAGTCACTTCCTCAATATGAAAAAAGGCAATTCAAACAACACAGCTATTATCATACTTCATGGTGAAAAATTAAACACCTTCCCCCTAAGTTGGGAAAAAGACAATGATATTCACTCTCGTAACTACTATTTAACATTGTCCTGGAGTTTCTAGCCAGTCCAATAAGTCAAGAAAATAAAATTAGAAAGTACTCATATTTGAAAGGATGAAGTAAAACTTCCTTTGGATAGATTACATGATCATCTATGTACCAAAAAAAGTTAAAACTAAAATGTAAGATTAGTAAGGTTCTAGGATACATGATCAATATATAAAAATTGTGTTTCTACACAATAACATTGAATATCCAATATTGAAATAAAAAATATAATATTTTACAAGAGTATAAACATATGCAAGACATATACCCTAAAAAGTACAAAACAGTACTGAGAGAAGTATAAAAAGATCTAAGTAAATGGGAAGATACACTGTGTTCATGTATCAGACAACTCAATATCGTTAATGCCATTTTTCCCTAATTGATCTATAAATTTGAAAACATCCCATTGAAAATCTCTTTATGCATCCATTTATCGACAGACTGATTCAGGAATCACTTTTGCATGTATTAGTCATTATACGTAGAACAGAAGATACAAAGGTAAATAAGGGGGGAAGCAGATGTGGCCCAAGAATTTGAGCTCCTGCCTACCACATGGGAGGTCCTGGGTTCAGTTCCCAGTGCCTCCTAAAAAAGATGAGCAAGAGAGCGAGCTGATGCAACAAGAGACACGAGGAGGAAAAAAATAATGAGAGACACACAAAGCAAAATGGAAATGGCTCAAGTAATTAGGAGCCTAAGCACTCCCTCCCACATGGGAGGAACATGAAATAGTATAGCACCTCAAGGGTATTACAGTGTGATATTGCTGAAGAAGAAATTATGGAGTGTGGGAAAGACTGGAGAGGTAGCAGCGATCAGATGATTAAATGACATAATAAATTGCCATAAGAATTCTAAAGATCAATACAAATTTGTGTTGTTCCAGATTTGGATACCAATGTCTGCTTACCTTCATTTAATTTAAAAAATGGAATTTATCTGCCTATATAGTGCATAAAACAAGGCAATTCAAAACTTACAGGATTTCTCAGTGTATTATTCACAATAACCTTTACCATTTTTTGGCGTAGATGTATGTGTATGAAATATTTTCATAGTCCATACAAATATATTAAAATTAAAATACCAATGGACTATCCAATGTAAATTGATCATCTAATTTGCAAACTCAAATGGAAAAACAATGGGCCAAGAAGAGCAAGAGCATTTTTACAGAACATCCTTATGACTGAAGTAGAGAAAGATTTTTAATTAAAATTCCAAAAACCCAATTTTAAAGTAAAAAAACTGATAAATTTGACTGCATTAAATTTAAGGCATTCTATTCATCAAAAGGCATGACAAATAAAAACAATCCAAAAACAGACAGAAGGTAATTGCAATAATATAATCAACAAAGGATTATCATCCAAAATATGGAGAAATAGATGAACACTCTAGGGGAAAACAGCAATAAATCAATAAAAAAAGGAAAAGAACCCAACTGAAAAATAGTCAAAATATACTTGGAAAGGCATTTCACAAAAGAGACAATGCAAATAGCCCCATAATATGTGAAAATATGATCCACTTAATTAATTTTAATGTAAATTTAAATTAAAACATTACTGAGATATGAAATCAATCACCAGATTGATAAAAATTTAAGTCAGAAAAATATTTCTTTCCTCACCCATAGGTCAAGTGATCAGTTGTGGTGGTTCTGCATTTATATCCAGGCTTCAGACAAAGGTTCATGTACCAAGAGTTTCATTTGGGGCCCAGACTAAAGTAACAGTGGCCACCTGAGGTCTATTTCCCTGGAGATCATGGAAGTGCAAAAGGGCAAGCCAAGCCACTGAAGGACATTCAAAGCCCCTTCTTGCATTGCATCGTCTAGCATTGTATTGGCCAAAGCAAGCTGCAGGGCCCGGCTCAGCATCAGTGTTGCAGGGAAACACACTCCACCCTGTTCAGTGAACTGCAAGGTCAAAGGTAAAAAATCCAGTGGTTAGAGTCTTTCCTCATACCACAATTACTGTCCATCCTCTCCTGTGCAGACACTAACCTCTAACTTAAAATCCCCCAAATTCTCATTCAGTCACAGCATCAAGTATTCCTGCAGCTCAGGACATCTGAAGTTAAGCATCTCCTGATCTATATCAGATCCAGATAGTTTTCTTAATATAGAGCCCTTTGAACTAAAAAGATAAGCTCTGCAGAAAGAGCAAAGATAAGAATACAAAGATAAGAATACTACAGTTAACACTGGGACTTGAAGGGGGTTATCAGTTCAGAGCAATTCAGAAATCACTCTGGGCAAACATTTCCAGGTCCCCCCATCTTGGAGGTGATGATTGTTCCTTGTTCTTCACGCTGAGAGCATAACTTCAGTCCACATTTCTTCATGGTTCTTGGAAACACCCTCTGCAAGTTGCTTACTTTCTTGTCCACCTACTTGTCTGTATCTGAAGAGGCCTTGGAAGAATGTGCCCTTCTTGTGATGGATGTAGGGTGAAATAACTGAACACCTGAGAGTAACTTGTTTGTCTCCCCTTCTCTCCCTGTTGCTAGGATAGAAAAGGAAAGAATTATATATAAATTAGATAGTAATGAGATGCAGCCCTCTCTTGGTGCCAGAGTCCATTAACTGCAGACAAGAAAACCCTGATGGAGGAGTGAAGTATGAAAACCAGCTTTAACTGGTTGGCAAGACCTATACAGAAGCAGCCCCTGCCTGTGCTCACTTAAAGATGCTTAATTAACATAGCAAAATTCCCACCCTGGGGTGGAGCTGTCACCTATTTTTAAATCCTGCAACGTATGTGCAAGCATGATTTCCTGAACATACTAATCATATAATTATTTAAATGGCAATGTATGTTCATGCGTATGCATAAAAAGGTAATGCATAATCAAAGAAGACACTAAATTGAAACTTAAGCATTTAAGCAAGAGTGAAACCACAGCCCAGGGAGTCAGGTCTCTGTCACTTTAGGCCGACATTGGTTCCTTGTCTCTGCTGACACTGTAAATGTGAGTTTTACCTAACTCTCATGTTGAGGTTTTCTTCTTGCCATCTCTGGTTATGCAGAAAAGCCCTGTTTGGGGGCCTACACTTGCTGGCTGGATGGCTGTCTGAATGTGCTTCCTGTCTGTAGAAAGCTGGATACCCAGAAGTCTTTTTTTTTATCCTGAATAGTCATTATATCTTTTACGCCAAGCTGGTAGAGCTTTTACCAATATAACTCTGTCAAACTGGGATTTTATCAATGTCAAATACCATAACCTATACCTACAATTCTTTTTGAAATATGCTTCTCTTTTTATTTAATTGTGGATAATTTGGGTGTATGAGGTTTCTAAGAGAGCATGCTCTTGATCTTTCTATATGCCATGTTGTCTGGAAGAGAGGTAAGCATCACTTTAATCCTTTAGAAGACCGAATACAGGGTGGGACATCTTGTTTCCTTTTATGCCCTGGGATATTTCTAAATGACATGTCAAAGAAAAACTTTATTTATAGGTACCATGGTATGGAAGAGAGAGTAGAACTCAGCTCCATGGAGGCAGTGGTAGTCAGAGTAAAGACAGGGGGAACATACTAGCAGGCTATCTGCAAAAGAGGGGTGAGGGAGAACAAGTCAATATTGATAAACTGGAAGAGGAGTATCTGAAGTTGTCTTTTTCCCTTTTTTTTTTTAAACCCCTGGCTATCTGATCTGTTTTCTCCTCAGTCCCAAAACTGCAAGATTAGTTTTAAGGTAGTCAGGGTGGAGGAAGGAGTGGGTAGAGGCAGGTGAGATACAAGACTGGCATCTTTGTCCGTCAAAGAAAAATAATCTTGGTCAGACATCACTCTGACTTTGGTGTCTGCCAAGAGGGAAATTTTATTTAGTGATAAATTTCATTGTGCAACCATTCAAGTTCTGGAATTCCTGAGTTCTTTATATTCCCTCTAAATTCTATTTGTGAATCAGCCAGTTATTTCCTAAACTCGTCTGTTTCTTAAAATACCTTATTAAATATAGCTAGCATGGAAGTGGAAGTGGATGTGGCTTAAACTCTTGAGCACCAATCTACCACACGCAAGGTCCTGGGTTCTGTTCCCAGTGCCTCCTAGAGAAGGCAAGCAGACAATGAGCAGACAGACAAAAGAACCATCTAAAGGGAGTGGTAAATAAAGAAAAACAAATAAAATTTTAAATATATATAACTAGCAAAACCCAGCACATACTATCAACATTATTTTTCAAAATGTCCTCATCAGACATCTGGTTTCCAATTAGAGATGTAGAGGGCATCACTCCAGGTTTACAATGAAAAGAAAATCTGGACAAAGAGCAGATTCAACACTTTCCTTGAACTTCTCCAGCCTGCAGGGAGAAATGAAGTCCAAACACTGACTTATCTAGGAAAGATGCATCCAGACTTTGCTAAGAAAATTTCAGCTTGGGTGATTGGCAGTTGGGTGAAAGTTAGGTGAGTGTGCATTGGCCAGTGAGACTTAAGCTCCTGGGGGAGCAAATATAGAGTCCACAATCTCTACCATAAGGTATCACTAAAGGAATCTGAAGCCTGAGGTGCACTGAGGGTAGCAAATCAACAGAAAACCTCAAAGCCCACCCAACTCTTAATAAAATTAACTAAATCCCCATGCTAAAGGCCAAACAGAAAAAAAAGGTATGCCTATTTCCTCACCTAAGAGCCATTTATTTTAGTCTCTACTGACCTACACAAAATGCACAGCTTTCAACCAAAATTGCTGAGCCATGCAAAAGACAAGACAAACACTGCACTAAGCAATCATTAGAACCACACTCTAATATGGCCCAGATGTTGTAAGTATTGGCTAGGGAATTTAAAACAACTATGATTAATTTTGTTAGAAGTTTGATTGGAAAAGGTGACAATCTGCAATGCTAGTTGGCAATCTCAGCAGAGAGATGAAATTATTAGGGGTAAAAAAGCAAATGGGAATGTTAGAAATGAAAAACACATGAAAAATGTCTTCAACAGGTCCATCAATAGGCTCAACTCAGTTGAGGAAAGAATCAGTGAGTCTGAAAATGTCTGTAAAAATGTACTTTTGCTGCTAGAACAAATTACCATAAATATAGTGACTTAAAACACTTTTTAAAAAAACATTTATTTTTATTTATTAACATCTCCTCCACCCCGCCCCGTTGTCTGCTCTCTGCATCCATTCACTGTGTGTTCTTTTGTGACTACTTCTATCCTTATCAGCGGCACCAGGAATCTGTGTTTCTTTTTGATTCGTCATCTTGTTGCATCAGCTCTCCGTGTGTGTGATGCCATTCCTGGGCAAGTTGCACTTTCCTGCACTGGGTGACTCTCCTTACAGGGCACACTCTTGCGTGTGGGGCTTCCCTACGCAGGGGACACCCGTGCGTGGCAGGGCACTCCTTGCGTGCATCAGCACTGCACATGAGCCAGCTTCACATGGGTCAAGGAGGCCCAGGGTTTGAACGTCGGACCTCCCATGTGGTAGGCAGACGCCCTATCCATTGGGCCAAGTCTGCTACCCAAAAACACTTTTATTATCTTAGCGTTCTGGAGATTATAAATTCAATGTGTGCACAATGCTATGTTCCCTCTGGAATCTCTAGGGAAGAATCCATTTACTTGCCTTCTCCAGCTTCTAGAAGATGTCTGCATTCCTTGGTCATGGCCCTTTGTAGCTCATTGGTTGAGAGCCTGCTTCCCATGTACAATGTCCTGGGTTCAATCCCAGTGCCTCCTAAAAAAAAAGGAAGATGGGCACCATAGCAATTTTAATCCTTTCTCTCTCTCCAACCTCTGCTTCTACCTTCTTTCCTTCTCACACTCCTGTTTCCCTCTTTTCCTGCCTTTACCTTAGCATAGTTGGCATTTATGGGATACTCCACCCAACAGCAGCAGAATATACATTCTTCTCACATGCACATGGAACATTCTCCAAGACAGACTATATTCTGGGCCATAAAATGAACCTTAATCAATTTAAAACAGAGGATACATAAAGTCTGTTTTAGAACCATTACAAAATTAAACTAGAAATCAACTAAAGAAAGATGTCTGAAATTCTCCAAATATTTGGTAACTAAACAATATACTTTTTCTTTCCTTTTATTTATTTCTCTTCCCTGCCCCCAGCCTCCCCACCACCTGTTGTCTGCTCTGTGTCCAATTACTGTGTTCTCTTCTGCATCCTCTTGCATTATCCAGTGGCACTGGAAAACTGCATCTCTTTGTTGTTGTGTCATTCTGTTGTGTCAGCTCTGTGTGTGTGTGTGGTGCCACACCTGGGCGGGTTGTGCTTTTTTTCACATGGGGCAGCTCTCCTTGAGGGGCACACCTTGCAAGTGGAGCACCCCTGTGTGTGGCACAGCAGTCCTTGTGCACAGCAGCACTGAGCATGGGCCAGCTTACCACACAGGTCAGGAGGCCCTGGGGATCCAATCTTGGACCCTTCATATGGTAGACAGATACTCTATCAGTTGAGCCACATCCGTTTCCCCAATATATTTTAAATAATCCATGGGTCAAAGACAAAACCTTAAAGGAAACTAGGAAATATTTTGAACTTAAAGAAAATTTAAACACACCGTATCAAACTTTGTGGTATGCAGCTAAAGCAGTCTTTAAGAAAAATTTAGGGCATTAAATGCTTATGTAAGAATGATAAAAGGACTTGAGTCAGTAATCTAAGTTTCCATTTTAAAAAACTAAAAGAAGAAGAGCAAATTATACCCAAAATAAGGAGAAGGAATACAATAATAAACATAAAAGTAGATATCAGTGAAATTTAAAACAGAACACCATTTCAGAATATCAATCAAACCAAAAGCCCATTCTCTGAAAAAATCAGTAAAATTGATAAATACTTAGCCAGAGTAACCAAGGAAAGAGGGAGAGAAGACACAAATACCAATATCACAAATGAAATAGGGAACAATACTCACAGTATAGAAATCAAAAGTATAATAAGGGAATGATGTGAATAACTATATGCACATAAGTTCAACAATTGAGATGAAATAGACCAATTTCCTAAAAGACAAAAATTACCAATCCAGAAGAAATAGAAAGTCTAAGCACTTCTATATTTATAAATAGAATTTGTATTAAAGCCTTCCAAAAAGTAAAGTCCCACACTCTACACCAAGATGGTTTCACTGAGAAATTCCATCAAACACTTAAAAAGAAATAATCCCAATTCTAATCAATTCTCTCCCATAAAATAAAATATGAGGGAGGACTTCCAACTCATTTGATGAGGCCACCAAAAGAGAAAACTACAGACCAATATCACTCAGGAACACAGATATAAAAATCTTCCAGAAAATATTGACAAATTAAATCCAGCAATTTATAAAAAGAAAATAAAAAGGAATGCAAAGCAGCTTCAATATTCAAAAACCAACCAGTATAGTTTACCTTATTAAATAACTGAAAAAGAAAAACTCTATGATTATCTCAATAGAAGCAGAAAAGCATTGATAAACTTTAGCTTCTATTCAAGACAATAACTCTTAGTAAATTAGGAATACAGGTAACTTCCTGTGATGGTTTGAAGCTATATGGAAAAGCATGTTCTTAAAGCTAATCCATTCCTGTGCGTGTAAATGTATTTTAAGTTGGACCTTTTGATTAGGTTACTTTAGTTAAGGCATGGCCCAGGGCGGGTCTTAATCCTCTTACTAGAGTCATTTATAAGAGAATGAAATTCAGATGAAGAAGAGAGAAAGCCATGGAAGCCAGAAGCTGAAAGCAAGAAACCCAGAAGAGAAGGGAGGGACCAGCTGCTGCTGCTGCCATGTGCCTTGACATGGGACAGAAGAGCCCAGGATCAATGGCATCTAGTCTTCAGGGAGAAAGTATCACCTGGTGATGCCTTGATCTGAACATTTTCATGGTCTCAGAACTGTAAGTTTGTAAGCTAGCAAATTCCCATCGTAAAAGCCAACCCATTCCTGGTATATTGCTTTTGGCAGCCCAGCAGACTAAAACACCTCCTTAAACTGATAAAGGGCATCGATAAGAAACCTACAGCTAACATTCGTAATCTAAGGATTAAAGACTGAATGCTTTTCCCCTAGGATCAGGTACATGTAGGCCTTTACATGTAAGTTTCTGTAAATCTAATCAAATTTAGGTTAGTTTTCCAATACTTTCTGTTTAGGGTGAGGGTTGGTTTGCCAGATTATTTTCCAATGTCTGCAACAATCTCACTCTTACGGTCTTCCCTTTGCTCTACAGAGAGTGTAGTTCTTGCCAGTTACTTGTTACTCTGCACTTGGTAGCCTGGCAGTGGACGTGGGGAATGGGAGACATTTTCTGTTCTTCTGATTAAATGCCAGGCTGAGGAAGGCACCATGTCCCTGGGTCTTGGGGATGAGGTCATTTTAGGGATTTTGCTCCATGCTTGGTAGAATTCTGAACCCAGCCCGGATCTTCACCCCTCCACTGGGGTTTGAGCAGATTTTCTGTTTCTGTCCCCCAGCTATAATGGCATTTCACCAGCACCTTAAGGGCACATAAGGACAAGAGTGTTTCTTGCCTCTCTCCACACACCCTGTTTCCCCTCACCCCCCGCCCCACCAAGAAAACTGGGAGAAGGGTACAGGTAGGATTTCTTGCCCTTTTGGTAGCAACTTCTCATATTCGAAGTTCTGGTCTCTCCCAGTCTTTAGTGTGAATGCCCAGTGGTATTTGTGGAGAGAACGTGTGCAAGGTGCTGTGGACTGCTTCTGTATTTGGAACTCACATGCTTCACTCTTGCCAGTGCCCTCAACCAGCTTCGACCAATTCACCAATCACCCTCCCTGAGCTCTTCGTACAGATGGTAGGGTGCGTCTTGCCCAGTAAGTCAGGAAAGGCCCCTGTCTCTCCAGAATCTGGGCCAGCTGGATACCCTAAGACCTTAGCATTCTGACTGGTTCAAAAAAATGTGTCAATTTTTTGCCTTTCAAGTTTTTAAAATTCTATTTTACAGGTGAGTGCGACACTCTCTCACTTTATCTTTGAGCAGAAATCAGGAATTCCATTTATACTTTTATCTTTAATCTTCTTTCATCTCTAAGTTAGAAAATTAGTGATTAATTTTTAGCCTTTATACTGTAAAATATATTTCTGAAAGGGTATAAATTTCTTTTTAAGATTACTTAGATTTATCTTATTTATTTAGAATTTATTTAGAATTAATAATTTTTATTTCCAGATTCATGTGGGTTTTTATTTACTTTTCATCATTAAATTCTAGCCTAATTATGTGGACAAAAATGGGATCTGTAAGATGCTACTTTTAGAAATATTTGAGGTGTGCTTTTGACCTAGCATGACAACGTTTTCTATAAATACTTCATTTATGCTGGAGAATAAAAGATATTTCACTAACTAAACTATAGGAAAATTCAACTGAACCCACACAGTCCATAACAGATTAAGCAGAAAATAAATTAATTTAAAATAGTGAAGATGTAAAATTTATTTACAGGCTAAGAGCAAGCAGAAGAAAAGAAAAGAAAAATTAGAGCCTAAATATGAGAATTCCCCTTCCCCAGTGTACATCTATTCTGGTAAATGACTGTAATGACTCTTTCTGGGAAAATTGCTACCAAAGATCAAGATGAAACCTTAATTAATATCATTGCTATGGCAATGTAGTTCCTTCCTCAGGGGGAACTACTCTCTTTTTCATTCCATGGTCTCGAAGTCTGAGCTTATATCTGGGAACTAGGCAAAGGAGTTTGATTTTATATTCTGGAGGCCATTGCCACAGATCCCTGTGAATCAGGTCCCCTTGGAAAAATGGCTAATTTCAGGGCTGGGACACAGAAAGTTTGAGATTAGCTTGGAATAGGGAAGTTTTTAAAGAATTATGGGAACATAGCAAAAGAAGTAGGGAAGTTTTTAAAGAATTATGGGAACATAGCAAAAGGAGACAGAGTCATGGTTATGTAAAACTTTAACATTAGCTGAGTGAAGTGTATACAAGAATTCTCTGTACTATAATTCAACTCTACTGTAAATCTAAAAACATTTCAAAATCAAAAGTTTTTTTAATAAAGGACGTAATCCAGATTGAAGGGGTTCCCACTAGACAAATCTAGGATTTGAAAATCAAAATAAATACTAAGTTTGAAATCATTACAAAACAAAAATGTTTAAAACTTCTGGTACCTAAAAGGACCCTAAAATCTTTTGGAGTGGTCTCAGACCTGGCTGAATTTCCTTCGTCTCAAAGATGAGCTAGAGGACCCAGGCACCTAATCAGAAGGAAGGCAAGCTCCGCCCCCGTCCCCCAGACATGCTCAAAGGCAGAGGGAAGCACAGATGCTGCAAGTGTTCTCAGCCGTGTCCCACTGGTATTCCTTTGTGGACAGAGCAGCTAACTTCTTCAATTGCTTGAATGGAACATATATTCCCAAAGGCTTCAGTGATGAGAATAAAACATTTTCAGCTCTCCAGTCTGAGACAGTCAGTAACGTTCTAAAGTATAAATGGTCTTTATTACTTCAGAACCACCCTGTCGGCGTCCGAGGATCTGATCTCAGACTCCTGGTGTGGGGTACGCCAAAGCCGCAGGGCCTCAGGATGGCTCCACAGATGGAAAGCGCACAGATTTACAGGAATTCTGCGCTGGGTGTGAGCACAGTGCAAGTGGAGGGTCAGAGTGCCTGAGGTCTGGGGTTTAGATGTGAATCACACATTTGCTCCCTCCCAGTCGCCTCCTTACAGGACTTACTTGTGCAAGTTCAGGAGCAAGTCGCAAGGTGAAGCCACAGAAGGGCAAATGCCCTCAAGACCAGGCACCACTCACCAGCTTCCTAGGAGTAAAAAGATTTTCAGAAGAGAGAGAGAGAGAGAACAGACAAAGATAAGAAGAACTAGAACAGAGCTAACTCCTGACAGCATTGCCCATGGAGACATTACAAGGAGGCAAGTTACATTTTAATGGAATTAATTATTTTTTAACAGTAAACTATTTTTTTCCCTTCTCCTGTTCTACTTATCTCTTAACCTTAAAATGTTATTGGTTTTCATATTTATTAACGTGATCAAGTCTGTATTTTTCTTTGAAGTATCTAAGGAAAATAAGGGCAGTAGGGACAATTATATAAAGTAAAATACTGGACTGGAATATAACTTGTAATACAGCAGATAATATGAACTGGCCAGATAAATACTAAAAGTGTAATTTACATAGACAGATGAAGTACTTTTTAGTCCATACTTATAAAATTCCACACTGCCAAATTCAGATTCCTGGATCTCCACACAAAACTTCTTAACCCCCAAGAATTCTACATATTCACCATTTAGGGAAGATGATGTGAGAAATGTAACATTATACTAAAATTCCTAGCTATAAATAATCAGCTTTCATTTTTTAGGCCATGTTTAGATAGTGATAATTTCTCTGTAGAAGATCCATAAGTTTTGATATGTTCTGATAAAAATTTTTCAAAATATTTCCTCTGTCTTTGAAAACTTTAACAGAGATAAAACTTGATAAGACAAAATATTTCACACTTTTGAGAAGCCATCATTAACAATCCTGATGCACTGCAGGTTAAGATTTCACTTATTACAGCTAAAGTGGAATCAGGTTCTTATGCTGATACTGGGAAAGCCTGTTGATTTTAATGGATGTCATTAGTTCTACATCTAAGCATGGACTGCTATTACTGTTCATCAGTCCCAGTTTTGAGAACAAACCTACTGTACATAAACTTCTTAAACCAAGTGGTAACTAATCATAAACAAATGCCAAATGAAATACTAATCAATTAGCAAAATGAGTTGTTTCCCCAACCTTCAGGATGTTCATAACGATCATGGTGCTGTAATGAATTAGTCGCCTTAATTTTAAAAAAAGGAAAATTTCCCTGAAAGTTATTTTTGTATTCCAGAAAAACAATTTATGAATAAAAATAAGTAAATATAAATATGTAAAACATATGGGAAGCACATACGATTAAATATCAGTGATTGGAAAACCTGGAAAAGTCCATCTGCCTAGTGGATCTGTTCACTCTGTGGTGTCTAGAATTTCATACCCACTAGGCCCCAAATTAAAGAGCTTATCTCGACCAACCTAAATGTGCTCCCTTTCCTTCTGCCCCACTTCATTAAACTTCTTCATGACCAGTCAGTCACAAACGTGAAGCTCTTGCTTCCCCTCTCCTACCTCTCACCTGATAACTCTCCCAGGGCTACCCTCTTCTCTCCAGCGTGGCTTGTCCATCTGTTCACCTCTCTCTGTGCAGCTCTCCCACTGGAGCAGACCGCCAGCGTTTCCTTCTAGATGACTGTGGCCATCGTGATTGTCTCCCATTTTCCAGTATTGGTTTCTTCCAATCCATTGCAGGCAGAGTATGTTCTAAATTCTAAATTCAGTCCTTACTTTAAATCATTCAACACTCCTCAGTTTTTTTTTACATAAAGAAAAAACTCCACGAAATGTGCTACAAGGCCACGCACACCGAGCCATTCTGAGTGAATGTCACTCCCTCATCACATTCTACCGTGCTGAGGTTTTTCAGCTTCTCCCAAGTGCCACACTCTCCTTTTTAAATCAATTTTATTGACACATATTAATAAAGCAATCCATCCGAAGTGTACAATCCCTCCAAAGACGCCACATGCTCTCTTTACTCTAGTTCTCTCATCCTGATGTTCTTTAGGACGTGAGATACTTCTTCCGAGAACACCTCTCTCGACTGCTGGGTTTTAAGTCAGTGCCCGGGGCACAAGTATATGCCGCCCAATCACATGACATATTGTGTTATATTATATTTGCTTTTTCATTGACTCCCACACGGGACTTTAATCTCTGTGAGGGCAAGGGTCACCTGTATCTTATTTGCAATATTACCCTAGCATTTAGAAGGGACTTTGAGGTCAGCATTTGCTTCATGCCTCTACTCAAACGATTATAGGCCAAGCGAATCCCTCACTGTTCAGAGGCTCCAGTGGGCTTCACAGCTCTAGTTCCAGCCTGCTGCCTTGGTGCAGCTGGTGACGGAGGCAAACACCACAGCTCCTTTAAAGCCCAGCATCCGTGAGCCACACGTGGCCGGGAGCACTTCCAAGGAAGATAACTGCTCTGATAATGAAGCATAAGCATTTCCTAAATTAGCTCCCTTATCTTTACACCAGTGCAAAAGGTGTCCTTGTTGTCATCCCCTCTGGACAGATAGAGACTCTCAAGTGGATGTAATTTGCCTGAGGCCTCAGAGCTCCAGGAGACTGAGCCTCAGTTCACAGAAGGTGGGTTTCACCACAGTGGACTTACCCACTATCTTTACTGCCCTCCCCAGAACTGAGCACGTGCAGACCGAGGGTGAAGGTGGAAGAGAACAGCAAGCCAGAGCCACCCATGAGCCCATTACCTCCCACGTCCCCAAATTTCAGAACCTTTTGCATCTCACGTCCTTAAAAGTCTTCTTGTGTTCCGAGCCTAACAATTTCCCATAGCCTTGACACTGTGCCTGAGAAAGAGGCTGAGCTGCAGGTGTACCTGGGCCTGTCTAGAATCAATTCACCTGAAAGACTAATTTTTTAGTAGATAACTCAACGAAGTAAAAGTATACATTTATTTTGCTTACAGTCTGTCTTCTTAACCAGGATATAAATAGTTCAAATATTATTCATTTAATTCCCCAAAGGACTCTTATTTGAAGTAGGAACTATTATTCTCCCCATTTTACACAGAGAAAAATGAGGCACAGAGAGGTTAAGTAATTTGTCCAAGATCTCTTAGCTGTTCAGTGGTGTTACTGGGACCTGAAACCATTCTGGCTCCCGAGTCAGGGCTCTTGACCACTAGGCCATTTATTTCTCCACTAACTATTGCTTACCCAAGTGAAGGTATCAGGATAAGGGTGAATGTGCAGGACTCCATTGCAGAAGAAAACCCCAGGAGCTATTAATTTAGAAATCACCAACATAGGAATGGTATTTGAGTCCAGGGAAAAGGGAGCTATTGCTCAAAATAACGTTGTAGTGAAATATGGAACCAAAGTGAGAGGAGAATTAACACTCAAAAATCATGAAAAATATTGATGCTGCTATTTTTTTATGTGCCATGTTGTCACCTTTTCATACTTTTGCTTATTTTCAATCTTGAAATATTATCTTTTGTTGGGTTCCATGTCACAATGGAATAGAAAATAGTTTACCATGGAATCCAAAAAAGAGAAAGAGAACAATTTAATGAAAATATTACTAATAATAGCAACAACATAATAACTAGTCTTCATTATACTGGTACTGTATAGGTTAATATGCTATCCAATATAATTACATATATAATCTCCTCCTTACACTATATGTACTTTAGCATTTCTAATATACAGATAAGAAAAATGAGGACAGAGAGCAGTTAAATGTCTTGCCCAAGGTCACACAACAGTAAGGATGGAAAATAAAAAGAACGAAAAAGAAAGAAAATTAAAAATTAAAGCAAAACAAAACAAAACAAAAAAAACGCACAGGTAAGGGTAGAGCCATGATTTAAAACCATGCTTGATTTGAAAAATTCATGTTTATATTTTGAAACAATTGTCATAATATACTGCTTATACATTTCATATGTATATGGACACCTATATATGTTCTAAGAAAAATTGTTAATTTAATTTTTTAAATGTGCATTTTATCAAAGTAATACTTGCAAAGATAAAGGTACAAAAAGCACAAAAAAGTTTATCATAAAAAAACAAAAATTTCATATTGTACCTTCCCACATGGAACTGCACACTCCAAGGATGAAATATTAACTATTTCTAATTTTAGTTCACTGTAATAATTATATATATATATTTATATCTTGATTTCTTGATCTACCAATTTCAGTATCTATGGATAAGGCTTTCACTGATACCACCAGCTATTTTATTATAATTGTCATTGTTTCATTTATTGTAACTTTTATGACATCCTCAAACTTCCATATTGCGTTCCACTACATTTAGATACTCTGTGTCTTCTTGCTTTCCTCCCACTTCTTTTCCTATCACACACCTCCACTCTTGTTGGCAATTAACTTGTGCATGGTCAAGATTGACCTCAGCTTTCTAAAGTTTCCAAACTGACTACCGGTGAAGGGTAATCCTATTAGCAAAATTGCCTTAGAAAAAAATTACAATTATTCCCATATATCTGAGCACATTTCACCCATTTGACACCTGAAGAAAATTTAAGTACAAAGGGGAAAATATAGGAGCAACCTATAGCATTTGCCACATTCTCCATGTACATTCCTCTATTTTACATAATGTATATTCTGACTATACTTATTGATTTAAATATTTGCTAAATTTTAAAATTTTTGCATATTTGAACTCTCTTACTCCTTGAACATGGGACAATACACACCACATTGTTCTAGTAAATTGAGTCATATCCTTTTGAAAATTTGTTTTCTGTATGGGCAATGTCCAGTTTTCCCACCCAAAAATGCTCATTTTAGCAGTTGAAATTGAACCATAATAATATTATGTTTGAATTTATTTTTTTTAATCTAACAAAATTTTGAACTATTGAATACTCATGTATTTTTTTCTTTGCTTTAGAAAATTTTCTCATGTGGAGACATTTCATTAGCTTTGATTTCTCTTATGTAGACCTCTTTGGCCTTCAGTTGGACCAAACCAGTAATTAAAGAACTCAGTTCACCGCAGCTGGCTCTAATGGGAGATATTGGAGTCACGGGCTAATACACTATCTTTCTGTTTTAGCTCCACAGCATTTAGAATCTTGTCTTGAGAGTCAAAAAGGCTGGATTTGAACATTGCATCTACTAGTTTCTAGCTGTGTGCTTTAGTAAGTTACTTAAAGCATCTGTACCTCTAATTCAGTTATGAAGATGAAATAAGACAGTCCACAAAAACACTCAGCACAGTGCCTGGCACTAAGGGCTCAATAACATTGATAGTAATTATATATCCATTATTGAGTTTTTCATGAATGTTTCTTCCAAGATACTATACATCAATGAGGTCAACAGCTATATCTTTCAGTAATTGTTATATTTCCAGGATTTAGGAGAGTTTGGCATGTAATAGCTTGATAAGTATACTGAATATGGAATTAGCTTTTCATGTAAATATTCCCAGGAATTTTTATTTCAAAAATACACAAGGTGATTAACTTCTCAGACCTAAGGTTTTATCAACATATTTATTTGCAGATCCCTTTTATACTTAAAATATAACTCGCAGTCAAAAGATTTATTCTCAGGTCTCTCATTAATTTAAACTGCCGAAGTTGTTTTGCCTTGGCCACTAATACTGCTTATATATTATATATACATATATATATTTTTAGTATATTAAAAAATGTCCTGTCTCATGATGTTTTTCTTCTTGTGTCTCTAATTGCACCGTCTTGTTACATCAGCTTGCTGCACCTGCCTGACATGCCAGCTCGCTGGTTTCTTTGGGAGGCACTGGGAACTGAACCAGGGGCCTCCCATGTGGTAGACAGGAGCTCAATTGCTTGAGCCACATCTGCTTTCTCATAAAGCTCTAGATGTACCTAAAGGAGAGGTGGCACTGAAAGCTGTAACTTCACAACGATCTTGCAAGGTAATGAAATTATTTCACAAGACCACAGACAGAGTATTGAGTCAAGTTCTTCTTCAGGAATCATCTTCACCAATTTCAGATGTTTAGGTATGTCCTCTCTTTTGACAAGTCATAAAGTCATCTTTGAGTCTTTTAAATGATCTGATTTTGGCTTTGGCACATTCAGACCAGCGTAAAATGTTTACTTTGCTAATTATATAATGCAATCAAGGGAATCTTTGGTTCTAGGAAGTATTAAAGTCTTTTTGAGATTTTTCTTCTGCATAGAAAAGTTTTTATAAAGTCCATATTTATGACTTTTAAATTTATCTAACAGTTTGGAACGTGATAAATTGATTTGCCTGGATTTTTGCTTATTTGACAATTAGCTCTTTCTTGAGGGAAAAAGTATATTATTATTTTTAAAAAGCAAGATGATACATTCTCTGTACTAAACTTTTTAAAATCAAGTTTATTTTTTGGTTTTTATACCATTTTTTAAAATTTGCTGTAATGAAGAACAATAGGTCTACCTCTCAGTTATGTCCAGTTTAAAAGCATCAATTCACAAAAAGAAGAAATTGTTAAATACACTATTCATGGAAAACTACATAGTTGTGACTTTCACAAACTTTTGATCTCATGAAATATAAGAGTGTACATAGGCAGGGAAAATAAAAATTTCATATAAAGATAAGGTGGAATTATATGTTGTGGAGTTAACTGTTGAAAAAGCTTGAAAAGTTATGCCTTGAATTCCATTGGTAAAATGACATAAACTATTCCTAAATTTTCATTGTTATGCAAAAAGGCATTGTTAGTAGTCACAATGATAGATTTTTTCTCTGACTTGTGACTTGCTAACTCATTGACAAAGAAATGTTATCCCAAATGCAGAGAACTAATAAACATTTAAAAATTGAACAAGGTTGCTGCAGAGAACTTCAAATTTAAGCAATATGAGATACCACTTTGCACCAAACAATTGACAAAAATATAGGGGAAAACATGCTGGATAGATTACAGTAAAACAGGCACTTCCATAATCTGCCAAGACCTTTAAGACATGGAAATACCTTAATTACCAATTATAGGTAAATGTTTGGATAAATGACACCACAGCGATGTAATGTTATACAGATGTTGATATTTTTTGTTCATAAACCATGTAATTTATCTAAAGCGTACAATCAATGGCATTTGATATAATCAGAGTTAACAATTATTTTTAACAGAATTTTTAAACGAAAGCAAATTCTCATGTATAGTATTGAATGAGAGACTATTCAGAACATAAAACTTTAAACATACCATGATTTAGATTGTGGTAAATGATGTGCACTCATAAGAGAAGACTGAAAGAACATAAATCAACACAGTAGCAGTGATCGTCTCTGGGATGTGGGTAATTTTTCCCTATTTTTTATCTATGTCTGTATTTTCCAAATATTCTGCAATGATTTGTACTCTTTGATATTCAAAGAGAAATGAAAGAAGGCAATAAAAAAAGTATCTTCATAAATATATGTTCAGTATCCCCAACAGAATATTAAAATTTTTCATAATTACCATGCATGATTACTTAATATCCCTCTTGCTCTCTGACAGTTCTTTAGCCTCATTAAGAATCTGGTGTGTCCTCTCTGCTTCCCTGCAGACATGTATTGATTGTTCACTGCCATGATCAACCAGAGCTGCCAGGATCAGTTCATCTTGTTGGGTTTCTCCGACACACCCAGGCTAGAGCAGATCCTCTTCGTGTTTGTCCTCATCTTCTACCTGGTGGCCTTAACAGGCAACATCACCATTATCTTGGTCTCCCGCCTGGACCCCTGCCTCCACACACCCATGTACTTCTTCCTTACCAACTTGTCCCTCTTAGACATCTGCTTCACCACTAGTTCCATCCCCCAGCTGCTTTTCAACTTGCATGGCCCAGACAAGACCATCAGTTACACGGGTTGTGCCATCCAGCTCTTCGTCTTCCTGGGACTAGGTGGCACTGAATGTGTCCTCTTGGCAGCCATGGCTTATGACCGCTTCACTGCCATCTGCAAGCCGCTCCACTATTCTGTCATCATGCACCCTCAGCTCTGTTGGACGTTGGTGTCTGTGGCCTGGGGGATTGGGCACCTCAACTCCCTCGTTATGTCTCCAGTGACCATGCACCTACCACGATGTGGGAGATGCAGGGTGAAGCACTTTTTATGTGAGATACCAGCGCTGATAAAAATTGCCTGTGTGGACACGGTGGCCGTGGAGAGCACTGTCTTCATCTTAACTGTAATACTCGTCCTGGTGCCCCTGTCTCTCATCCTCACGTCTTACAGCTACATTGCCCTAGCGGTGCTGAGAATCAAATCAGCTGCCGGAAGAAGGAAGGCTTTCAACACATGCGGGTCCCATCTCACCGTGGTCTCCTTGTTCTACGGGAATATTATCTACATGTACATGCAACCAGGAAATAATTCTTCTCAGGACCAAGGGAAATTCCTTACCCTCTTCTACAGCTTGGTTACCCCCATGTTGAACCCTGCCATCTACACGCTGAGAAACAAGGACGTCAAAGGTGCACTGAAGAGGCTTGTGTCTAGAAAACAAGGTGACAGCGACTTTTCCTAAGTGCTACTTTTACTTAACAGAAATAAATAATTCTTAAAGTGAAAATTTAAAACTCACGTAAATATTCTTACCTACCCAATAAAAAACCTCCAGGGGTGAAACTTGGGAACCTGTATTATAAAGCTCCAGATATGATGGTGATGATTAACTAGATTATGATAAAATAATTTCTAAACATCATCTAGGTGCCACCTCACACAAGTTTTCTCCACCTTTCCAAGTTTTTAGGCTACATCTAAATAAAATCCAACAAAATGGTGAACCAATGCTTCAATACTGTGGATCAACTAACAAGTTAAGTTTTTATGATGATCTTTTTTCTTATTGTTATTTTGTATAGTTGTCATTTTTATCAGGGAATTAAGCCCATGGAGTGTCAAAATATTTACATTATTTTCTGTCATCTGATATCTATAAATTTCATTCTCTGGAGAAGATAGAGTTTTAGGGTGGACAAGACGTTTGATGCCATTTAAGTTATTTGAGCTCAAGCACCATTTCACTGACCAATTGCATTAAAATTACCTGGAAAATTTATATATACACACACATACACACACACACACACATATATAAAATAATCAGTTCCCAATCCAAGAAATTCTGAGGTTTATTAAGTCTGAGAATATTTGGCTAAAAAAGCTCCTTGTATATTCTGATACAGATCTAAGTTTGAAAGCAAATGATCCATTCTGGGTCCTTTCATTTTTCACATTAGGAAACTGAGGCACACTAAAATATATTTATCAAACAGACCACAAGTAGTAGAACTCAGAATTTAACACTGTCTCTTGGTATATCAGAATGAGTAAAAATGTTCTCACTTATTTACAAGAAAATTTATTTTAGGGGTTATTTAAAATAACAATAATATTACACCCGTGTGTGTGCAACTGTGTGCATGCATACACACAAGCATTCAGGTGATTGTGCAAATTACACGTAATTAATTTTTCTGTAATATATGAGAGAATCAGGATTTATGACTGTATGTTTTCCTGATGCTAGATGAAAACGAGATCTATTCAAAAGTGTCTTCTCAGTATGATTCATCTTAAAGACAGGGTTCTGGCCTGGTGAGCTACTTCTTCCATTTAAAAATTTCAAGTAGACATTAATGAATAGAACTTTAACATAATGGAAAAAAATCCAAAGAGTTAACCAAGTAATTGTGTTGTTTTCTTTTAATTGGAGACATTTACTTGCACTTATTTACTTATAAACCATATCATGCAGCTCTTATGGGCTAGGTACCACATTATGTAGTATCCTTTTGCATCCAGTGTAGAGAAGTAATAAGGTCATTTTAAGAGAATGAAAACAGAGGGCTTTCCTTGAGTAAAACCAGGTAAGGACACTTTATTTTTTGGTTCAGAAGGTCATCCTGCCCTTGGTGTGTTTCCCTTACCCGTCTCCACGCACTCACATCATAGCAGCAGTTCTCCTGGCTCCAATGGTCTCCGATACAGATAACTCCCAAATCGTGCTAAAAATCGATTCCAACCACCAGGTATTATATTTCCAACTATTTTCTGGACAAATTTAACTTACATAAATCAAGCTCAACCAATGTAAAACAAAATGTTTCTGTCTCTTGATTCATCTTTTCCTCCAATAGAAAGAATATTTATATTGATTCAAAATATTTGAAGATCTTGGCTCATAGCACTACCTTCATTTGAAATCCTCTGCAACCCAAGGGGTTCAGGCCCTAATTGGTTTTCAGATTAACTATTTCATTTAACCATTTGATTTCTTCTCCATTTCATCCAAATATAATGGTGTCAGTTATATTTTCCTAAAACATGTATAATTATATCAGCCCTCTACTCAGAATCTTCAGCGTTTCTCCCTGTCTCTTCCCAAATAATTTAAAATTTCTCAGCCTAGCATTCACACTCAACCAAAAAATGAACCAACCTTATTTTCTACTCTATTTGTAAATATGACCTCCCTTTTATTTCTAATGCTGTTTATTTACCCTTTTCTCTCTCTTCCCCCTGCTCTGCCCCCCACACACTTGGTTAGTCTTTCTAGAAAACTTAAAATTTCAAAGATAAGATTTATGGTTATTTCCATATCCTTGATTATATCTTTATTTCTTTGTTTCATCATTTCAGCCCCTTACTTTTCCCTTCTTTCTATTTTGAGGTTTTACATTATTTTCTAAGTTGTTGAATTAAGATGCTTGGGTTTTGACACATTTTTCTCACCTAATATGACCATTTCAGACTAAAAATTTTCCTTCTAAATACAGCTTTAACAGCATTGTAGTATTTTTGGTTGGTAATGTTCTTATTATTATACAGTTCTAATTCTATCCTAATTTCCAGAATGATATCGCCTTTATATTAGAATGAAGATTTTTAATTTTCAAGTTTATGAAATTTAAAAATTCATATCTTTGCTATTCATTATAATTTAATATCATTCTGGTCACAGAAAGTGACCTATATTATATCGATTCTTTAGTGTTAGAAGTTGCCTTATGATCTAGTCAATTTTTATTTTATATCATTATTAGTTTATACAAGTTTTATTTTGGTACAAGTAGTTTTAACTTTGTCAATGACTCAAATAACAAAAAGTATGATTCCTCTGGGTAACTCTGGTACTAATATAAAAATTTTAAATTCTAGCTTGTATGTCTCTTTTTATTTTCCTTCTCCTTTTTGTTTCAATTCCCTCCAATTGGGTAAAAGTCTAGTTTTTCTCATTTCACACTCTTCTGCTGGGATGTTTTACTTTTCTGAAACTATTTTGTAAGTTAATATGACAATTTTAATATACATTGTCTCATTTTTCTGCATGGCTTCATCTTCTAAGATTCCATTTTTATCCCAAGTACAAGTGTTCATCAAATATCTGAGAGTTTCAAATCACAAGTGTGATTACTTCTCAAATGAAATAAATGAAATAAATTTGCTATGAGGAGGTTCTATTCCTAATTACTTGGTCTGGCTAATTTCCATTCTGTTTTCTGAGGGCAGGGAGTTACAGTCAGCACCTGGATTCAGTATTTGCAGAGTCACTTTTGCCTTTCATAAGTCTTTGTGTTGCTGGTCAAACTCCTCCACTTTATGGTAGAAGTTTATTTATTAAGGTTTATTATTTTTTAATTTTTTATTAGAGAGGTTGTAGGTTTACAGAAATATCATTCATAAAATAGAGTTCCCACATAACACCGTATTATTAACATCCCACTTTCATGTGGTACTTTTGTTGCAATTGATGAAAGAACTTCTTTTAAATTGTACTGTTCACTATAGTCCATGGTTTAACTTGGTGTACTTCCATGATTCCCTTAAGTTTTTTTTCTATTACCATATATAAAACCTAACGTTTCCCCTTTTAACCACATTCAGATATATAATTCAGTACTGTAAATCACATTCAAACTGTTGTGCTACTATCACCACCATCCATTAACAAAATACTTGCATCATTCCAAAAGGAACTCTGTACATTTTAAGCCTTAATTTCCCATTCCTTACACCACCCTGCCCCTGGCAACTTATATTGTAGATTCTGGCTTTATGAATTTGCTTATTATAAGTATTTCATATCAGTGAGATCGTACAATATTTTTTCTTTTTCATCTGACAATTCACTCAATGTGTTATCTGCAAGGTTCATCCATGTTGTTGCATGTATCAGAACTTCTTTCCTTTTCACAGTGAATGATATTCCATTCTGTAAATATGCCACATTTTGTTTATCCATTTCTTGGTTGATGGACACTTGGATTGCTTCCATCTTTGGCAATTGTGAATAATGCCTCTATAAATATTGGTTTGCAAATATCTGTTTGAGTTTCTTCTTTCAATTCTCTATATCCCTAGAAGTAGGGTAATATGGTAATTTTATACTTAACTTTCTAATAAACCTCCAAAGGGTTTTCCATAGCTGCACCATTTTATATTTCTACCTTCAATGAATGAGTGTTCCTATTTCTCCACATCCTAACACTTGTAATTTTCTGTTCTTTTTTTCCAATGGAGTAGCCATTCTAGGGGATGTGAAATGGTATCTCATCAGGTTCTTTTTTTTTTGTCTTTATTTATTTTTTTAATGCTACATTAAAAAATATGAGGTCCCCCAAAACCCCCAAACCCCCTCAACCCACTCCTCCCCCCATAAAAACAACCTCCTCCATCATCATGAGACATTCATTGCATTTGGTGAATACATCTCTGAGCACTGCTGCACCTCATGGTAAGCCCACACTCTCCCACAGTCCACTCAGTGGGCCATGGGAGGACATACAATGTCCAGTAACTGTCCCTGCAGCATCACCCAGGACAACTCCAACCCCCGAAAATGCCCCCACATCACATCTCTTCATTCCACTCCCTACCCCTAGCAGCCACCATGGCCACTTTATCCACACCAATGCCACATTTTCTTTGATTACTAATCACAATAGTTCATGAATAGAATATCAGTAAGTCCACTCTAATCCATACTCTATTCCTCCATCCTGTGGACCTTAGAATGGTTGTGTCCACTCCACATATATATCAAGAGGGGGCTTAGATTCCACATAGATGCTGGATGCAGTTCTCCTGCTTTGGTTGTAGGCACTCTTGGCTCCCTGCTGTGGTGGTTGGCCTTCTTCACCTCCCTGGTAGCTGGCTGGGGTAAGTCCAATACCCCAGAGTGTAGGAGTTGCCTTTTGAGGCTCAGGGCCAGGCTATAACATGGTCAGTCCAGAGATTCAGGTCCCCTGGGTATACAGTAAGCCCCAGCGCCAACTACAGATACGGTAAAATAACAGGAGAGGCTTGTGGACAAAGATCACATCTGAGTCCAGCCCCCTCACACAGAAACACAAACTCCAAAGTAGGGCCAACTGACATGGCACTGAACTCCATCTGCCATGACCATAGAACCTGTGGGTCTCTGTAGCCCTCAGAAGAACCAATACCTGGGGTTGTATCTACTTTAGCTGTTTCTGGGACTCTGCTGAGGTGTGCATAAGGACGACCCCTCTGGTAACCTCCCAGCTCTTTTTGGAGACTCATAGTCATATAAACTCATTTGTCCTTTCCATTTCCCCCTTTCATTCAGGTCAAAAAGCATTTTTAACTCCTGGTATTATATGTAGACTGAGATATTCTGCAGGTCCGAGTTGACCCTTTTATTCAAGGTCATATTCTAGTTACATCATCAGCTGGTACTTGGTAGTAATCTCTCGGCACCAGGGAGGCTCATCCCTGGGAGTCATGTCCCCATGCTGGCGGGAAGGCAACACATTTACATACTGAGTTTGGCTTCGAGACTGGCCACATTTGAGCAACACGGAGGCTCTCAGGAGGTAACTCTTAGGCACCCTGCAGCTCTAGACCTTGTTCTTCTTTTAGGTGCACAGGCTTACAAGCCTAGTCATTAGTATCAAGGGCTCATTGTTGGACCTTCATTCTTTTTTGGTCTTTGCCATTGCACTTGGGGGATTGTTGCTGTTCCTTTAGGGAATGTGATAGAGCTCCCGTGGCTAGGAACTCAGCACTCCTTCAGTTGTTGTTTTCCATTGTAACCACTATGAAATATCCAAACATTTTTATGTACCCTGGATATATGTCCTGGAGAACTCCCTGCCAACCATGTGTCCCATGTCAATAACATCCCACACCAGTATTCCTCCCCTGCCATTGTTGAACCTCTCTGTGATCCAAAACTTCTTGAAAAATGAAACCCAATATATTGCCAGGTTCCATTAATAGTAAAATGCAATATAGTGATGAGTTTAAAGATTAGATATAGAATACATATTAATTTAGAAAAATTAAGGTGAAAATAAATTGGGGTTTCAAAAAATTAAAAAATGCGAAAGTTTTGTTTTTGATGTTTTGCATTCCATCACTGCAATAAGTGTTGCCCTGTATGCAAATTGGCAAGGCAACTTCTTCTGTCTTATCCTCAGTGTCTACATCCTTTCTTTTTCTTTTTTTTTCCTAATTAGTAAGTTTATCTTCACAAAAGTTTGAGATCACAGTAATTCATATATACAATAGACAGTACTCCCACATATCCAACATAAAACCCTTTTCCCTTCCACAGCAATAATCTTTTTACATATTCATACTATATTTACTGAAACTAATGTACAGATATTGAGACAATAGCTTTCAAACAAGTTAACATTTGGGTTTACATTGTGGATTATATTTTAGACTACACAATTTTCTAAATTTTTAGTTATCTTATGTTTTACATTATGATTTACATTTTAGCCTATCAGCCCCTATACATTTTTGGTGTAATTTAACATGCCTTATATCCATCATTACATAATCTTGTGGAACACCTCTATTGCCCACACAGTTACATTGATTCCATCTATTCAATATCTCTTTTCCCCTCCCCTCAGGGCCCACAGTGACAGTCAGTCTTCATTGCTTGAAGGGCCATGTTCAGAGATATTTGCAACAATGCTGAGGGCTTGACATTCTCAACTGCCCTAATGCATTGGGAGCCACCATTTCTCTCGAGAGATACAATTCCCTCTATTTGAGAACATCAGTCCTCCCCAGGATGTGAGTATACCTTCACTCTCATTATATGGGTCTCTATTCAATGATATAACCCACTATGGCAAAATGAGCACTCACACACTCCCTAGAAGACTGTCCTGCATCAGATTATCCCCTTTAACAATGTTAAACAGGTAACCTTCCTTAATATATTTTTGAAAAAGTTTTCGCAGCATTATATTCTCAATCAAGTACCTGACAATCTCCTGTTTTCATATGTTTCCCCACCCTCCCCCCAATTTCTTGGGCAATATTACCCATTCTCCTATCCCTAGCCCCCTTAAAGCCCACAAAGCCCCACCCAAAGGTAACCCTATGCCCCCATTTTATCCCTTCCTTGTACAAATACTTACCTCCAGCTTATCATAGATTTCACCCATGTAGGTGTCAGCTTACATCCTTCCTCTACCCCCTAATTTCCTTTAAGCGTATCATCCAATCTCTAGCTCTCTGAGGCAGCTTGGTTTACTTATCTCATATCATTGAGGTCATGTAGTATTTGTCCTTCAATGCCTGGGTTGCTTCACTAAACATAATGTTCTCAAGATTCATCCATGTTATCACATGTGTTTGTAGTGTATTCATTCTTAAGGCTGAGTAGTATTCCACTGTATGTATATACCACATTTTATTTATCCATTCATCTGTTGATGGGCATTTGTGTTGATTCCAACTTTGGGCAATAGTGAACACTGCTGCTATGAACACTGGTGTGCATATATCAGTTTGTGTCCTTGTTTTCAGTTCTACTGAGTATATACCCAGCAGTGGAATTGCTGGGTTATATGGCAAGTCTATAGCTAGTTTTTTTGAGAAACTGCCAAACTGTCCTCCAGAATGGCTAGATCCTTCTGCATTCCCACCAGCAGTGGATGAGTGTTCCCATTCCTCCACATCCTCTCCAGCATTTGTAGTCTTCTGTTTTTTCATAGCTGCCAATCTTATGGGAGTAAGACAGTATCACATTGCAGTTTTGATTTGCATTTCCCTAATAGCTAGAGATTTGGAGCATTTTTCATGTGCTTTTTAGCCATTTGTATTTCTTCTTTAGAGAAGTGACTGTTTAAATCTTTTTCCCTTTTTTTAAATGGGTTGTTTGTCTTTTTATTTTCAAGATATAGGAGTTCTTTATATATGCAGGTTATAAGTCTCCTATCAGATATATGATTACCGAATATTTTCTCCCATTGTGTAGGCTCTCTTTTCACTTTCTTGACAAACTCCTTTGAGGTGCAGAAGGCTTTAATTTTGAGGAAGTCCCATTTATCTATTTGTTCTTTTGCTGCTCGTACTTTTGGTGTGAAATTCATGAAGCCATCTCCTATTACAAGGTCCTGTAAATGCTTCCCTACACTGCTTTCCAAAGTCTTTATGGTCTTGGTTCTTAAATTTAGGTCTTTGATCCATCTTGAGTTGATTTTTGTATAAGGTGTGAGTTGGTAATCCTCTTTCATTCTTTTACATATGGATATCCAGTTCTCCAGGCACCATTTGTTGAAGAGGCCATTCTCCCCCAGTTGAGAGGGTTTGGTGGCTTTATCGAATATTATATGACTATATATATGAGGATCTATATCAGAACTCTCAATTCGGTTCCATTGGTCTTTGTGTCTCTGCTTATGCCAGTATCATGCTGTTTTCAGTACTGTAGCTTTGTGGTATGTTTTGAACTCAGGTACTGTGATTCCTCCAATTTCATTTTTCTTTTTCAATATGTCTTTGGCTATTTGAGGCCTCTTTCCTTTCCAAATAAATTTCATAGCTAGTTTTTCTAGTTCATTAAAGAATGCGGTGTTGATTTTTATTGGGATTGCTTTGAATGTGTAGATCAGTTTTGGTAGGATAGACATCTTAATAATATTTAGTCTTCCTATCCATAAACAGGGAATATTCTTCCATTTATTTAGGTCTTCTTTGATTTCCTTGAACAGTGTTGTGCAGTTCTCTGTGTATAACTTTTTTTCATCTTTAGTTAAATTTATTCCTAGGTATTTAATTTTTTTATTGACTGTCATAAATGCTATTTATTTCTTGATTTCCTTCTGAGCTTGCTCATTATTGGTGTACAGAAATGTTACTGATTTTTGCACATTGATCTTATGACCTGTGATTTTACTAAACTCATT
This sequence comes from Dasypus novemcinctus, assembly GCF_030445035.2. NCBI lineage: Eukaryota > Metazoa > Chordata > Mammalia > Cingulata > Dasypodidae > Dasypus > Dasypus novemcinctus. The sequence continues at coordinate 63,289,808 of NC_080694.1, forward strand.
TATGAGTTCTAGAAGCTTTCTTGTAGACTTCTCAGGGTTTTCTATATATAGGATCATGTTATCTGCAAATAATGAAATTTTGACTTCTTCCTTTCCAATTCAAATGCCTTTTGTATCTGGTTCTTGCCTCAGTGCTGGAGCAAGTACTTCTAAGACAATGTTAAATAGAAGAGGTGATAGAGGGCATCCTTGTCTTGTTCCTGATCTTAGAGGGAAAGATTTTAGGATTTCACCATTGTAAATGATGTTTGCTGTGGGTTTTTCATATATATTCTTTATCATGTTCAGAAAATTTCCTTGTATTCCAATCTTTTGCAATGTTTTTGTCAAGAAAGTGTGCTGTATTTTGTCAAATGCTTTTTCTGCATCTATAGAGATAATCATGTGATTTTTTCCTTCAATCTGTTTTTATGGTGTATTACATTGATTGGTTTTCTTATGTTGAACCATCCTTGCATACCCAGAATGAATCCCACTTGGTCATGGTGTATAATTCGCTTAATGTGTTGTTGAATACAGTTAGCAATATATTTTGTTGAGGATTTTTGCATCTAGATTCATTAGAGAAATTCTTCTGTAAATTTCCTTTCTTGTGGTGTCTTTGGATTTGGTACTAGGGTAATGCTGGCATCATAGAATGAGTTAGGTAATGTTCCTTCTGTTTCAATTTTTTGGAAGAGTTTCAGCAGGATTGGTGTTAGTTCTTTCCAGAATGTTTTGTAGAAGTCACCTGTGAAGCCGTCTGACCCTGGGCTCTTCTTAGTTGGGAGGTTTTTAATGACTGATTCTATCTCTTTACTTGTGATTGGTTTGTTGAGATCATCAATTTCTTCCTTCATCGATATAGGCTGCTTATGTGTTTCTAGGAATTTTTCCATTTCCTCTGAATTGTCATTTTTGTTGGAATATAGTTTTTCAAAGTATCCTCTTATGATAGTCTTTATTTCTGTGGGGTCAGTGGTGATATCTCCTTTCTCATTTCTTATTTTATGTATTTGCATCTTCTCTCTTTTTTTCTTTGTTAATCTCGCTAAGGGTTTGTTAATTTTATTGATCTTCTCAAAGAACCAGCTCTTGGTTTTGTTTATCTTTTCAAGTGCTTTCTTATTTTCTATTTCATTTAGTTCTGCTCTTATCTTTGTTATTTCTTTCTTTCTTCTTCTTGTGGGGTTACTTTGTTGTATTTTTACTAATTCCTCCAAATGTGCAGTTAGTTCTTCAATTTTTGCTCTTTCTTCTTTTTTGATGTATGAATTTATGGCTATAAATTTCCCTCTCAATACTGCTTTTGCTGCATCCCATAAGTTTTGGTATGTTGTATTATCATCATCATTAGTTTCAAGGCAGTTATTAATTTCTTTTGAGATTTCCTCTTTGACCAACTGTTTTTCTAAGAGCGTGCTGTTTAATTTCCATATCTTGGTGTGAAATCTGGGCCTCTGGCCCTTGCAGATTTCCAGCTTCACTCCACTGTGGTCAGAGATATTATTTTGTATGATTTCAATCTTTGTGAATTCATTGAGCCTTTCTTTGTGCCCTAACATATGGTCTATCTTGGAGAATGATCCATGTGCACTTGAGAAAAATGTATATCCTGCTGTATTTGGGTGTAATGATCTGTATATGTCTATTAGATCCAGCTCCTCTAATATACAGTTTAAATATTTTGTTTCTTTATTGATTCTCTTTTGAGATGTTCTGTCCAGAGTTGATAGTGGTGTATTAAAATCTCCCACTATAATTGTAGAGGCATCTATTCTTTCACTTAGTTTTTCCAGTGTTTGCCTCATGTATTTGGAGGTGCCCTTGTGAGGAGCATAAATATTTATGATTGTTCATTCTTCTTGAGAGATTGTCCCTTTCACTAATATGTAGTATCCTTCTTTGTCTCTCACAGTGTTTTGCATTTAAAGTCTATTTTGTCTGATATTAATATAGCTACTCCTGCCTTTTTTTGGTTATTGTTTGCTTGTAAGATTGTTTTCCAACCATTCACTTTCAACCTCCATGAATCCCTAGGTCTAAGATGTGTTTCTTGTAGACAGCATATAGATGGGCCATATTTCCTTATCCAATCTCCCAGTCTGAATCTTTTGATAGGTGAGTTTAATCCATTGACATTCAATGTTATTACTTTCAAGGAATTATTTATGTTAGCCATATTTTGTTTGGACTTGTGTTTGTCATATTTTGTTTGTTTTTTTCCTTTTCTTTTTGTCTTTTTTGTTGCTCTTACACTGTCCTCCAACTCTGCCTCTCCTGTTTTTTCCTTTCTTCCTGCAGAACTCCCTTTAGTATTTCTTGAAGGGCAGGGTTCTTGTTGACATACTCTTTCAATTTCTGTTTGTCTGTGAATATTTTGAACTCTCCATCATTTTTGAATTCTAGTTTAGCTGGGTAGAGTATTCTTGGTTGGAACATTTTTTCTTTTAGTACCTTGACTATATCATACCACTGCCTTCTTGCCTCCATGGTTTCAGATGAGAAATCAGCACTTAATCTTACAGAGCTCCCCTTGTATGTGATGGTTTTCTTTTCTCTTGCTGCTTTTAGAATTTTCTCTTTGTCTTGAGCATTGGATAATTTGACAAGTATAGGTCTTGGGGTGGGTCTGTTGGGATTTATGGTGTTTGGGGTATGTTGTGCTTGCTGGACATGTACATACATCTCTCTCAGAAGATTTGGGAAGTTTTCAGTCATTATTTCCTCCAACACCGCTTCTGTCCCCTTTCCCTTCTCTTCTCCTTCTGGGATCCCTATAATACATATGTTTATGCGTTTTGCATTGTCATTCAGGTCCCTAAGTCCCAGCTGGATTTTTCCTATCTTTTTATCAATTAGTTCTACAATCTGTTTGATTTCAGATATACGTCTTCCATGTTGCTAATTCTCTCCTCTGCCTCTTCTAATCTGCTGCTATTTGCCGAGAGTGTATTTTTGATTTCTTGAACTGTGGTGCTCATCCCCATTATATCTGTTATCTTTTTATGTATGTCTGCAATTTCCTCTCCAAGTGTTTTCTTCATATTGTTAATATCTTCCTTTACTCCATTAAGTTGGTCTCTAATATATGTTTTGAGATCTTTAATTACTTGTCTGATGTTCTGCTCCCCTTCCTGGTTTTTAGTTTGTTCATTGGATTCAGCCATGTTTTCCTGATTATTGGTTTGGTTTGTAGTTTTTTGTTGCTGTCTGGCCATCATATTATCTTGATGGGTTTAATCAGTTCCTTAGCTTCTTTGTCTAATCTTGGGGATTAATTAGTTGTTGTTCTTGCATAAGTGTTATGTCTTCTCTTTGTCACTTTGTTCTTCTTACTCTATTTTCTTGTTGCTGGCTAAGTTCACTTTGAAGGAAAATATTAGGGCCACAGAAAGCAAAATGAGTAAGAAAAGAAAATGTATAAAGTAGTATTGGTAATAAATGTTAACAGAGCAACAATGTGAGATCTGGGAGAATGGATATTAGACTCATGTAAGTTGTGTAGGGTTATAGCAGTAAGTAGAGTACCTATAATGAGACAGTCAACTGAATATGGGGAGGAATATAGTATGAATTATAAAGCCAGTGTTTTCATGAGAGAGGGAAAGAGAAAAGAAAGACAATAATATCAAGAGTGGATAAAAGACAGAAAACAAAACAAAGGTATTAGAAATTAAAAGCCAGTCAATTTGGGGGCCAAAGAAAGGGAGGTGGAATGTAAGAGAAACAGAAGATGATGGGGGATAGCAAGATGTGGGAGAAAGGGGATAGTGTAGGTGGCCAAAATCAATTCACACAGAAAAGAGGAAATGGAGGATGAGGAAACACAACAAATGTGAAGCGCTCCCTGCAGCACCTATTATATAAAGAAAAGAGAAGAAAATGAGAAGAAAAAGAGAGAAAAGGGAAAAAAAAGAGAAGAAAAAGGGGGTAGGCAAAGAAAAGGGAGGGAAACAAGCAAGAAAAAGAAAAGGAGGGGAAAAAAACTAAATAAATGAAAAAGGACCTTGGGGGATAAAACGGGAGAAAAGACCAGGAGACAATGCAATATTAGCAACCAAGACCAAAAAAAAAAGAAAAAAAAAGAAAAGAAAAGAAAAACACTAACGCTGTGGGCTAGGGTAATGAAGGACCTCAGATGGACCTCAGGGCGCGGTGGATTCAGGGATGGGAAGTCGTGATATTGCAGACTAAAGATGTGTGAGTCTCTGGAGCGTGGGCCACCAGGGTCTAGGGGACACAGACCTGGGAACCATGCATCCAGTTAACAGGGGGCCTGAGAGCACCACAGCACAACACAGCCTTCAGGGATCCCCGCAGCTGGGCCCCACCCTTAGGGGGAGGGGTCCTGCCTGTGACTCTGACCTCCGTGTCAGAAACGCAAAATTCCACCTCTCACAAGAATCTCTTCTGTCACTGTCTCACCACATTGACATCCAGACACCTCCTGCCCTGCAAGCCCCCAAAACAGCCCGCTCAGGGTTTGGGAACACCCCACACAACAAAGTTCCCAGGGATCACTGCCGCCCGACCACCAGACCTAGGGGGAGGGGCTCCACCCAGAACCTCTGACCTCCGAGTCAGAAACCCAAAATTCCACCTCTCGCAAGAATCTCCTCCATCACTGTCTCACCAAATCAACTTCCAGACACCTCCCGCTCCGCAAGCCCCCAAAACAGCCCGCTCAGGGCGTGGGAACTCCCCAGCACAGGAAAGCCTTCAGGAATCGCCGCCGCTGGACTGCCAGCCCCAGGGGGAAGAGTCCCATCCACAACCCCAACCTCCATGAAAGAGACCCAAAATTATACCTCTTACAAGACTCTCCTCTGTCACCATCCCACCAAATCGACGTGCAGACACCTCCTACCCTGCAAGCACCTGAAACAGCCCAGTCCAGCAGGATTCCAGCCCTACTCAGCCGCTTCTTTGCAGGAGATTATGAGATGCACTCACTCAGACGCCAACTTGCCTGACCTCCGCCAGTTACTTGTTATGCTGCTCTTGGTAGCCTGGCAGTGGGCATGAGGAATGGGAGACATTTTCTGTTCTTCTGATTAAATGCCAGGCTGAGGAAGGTGCCATGTCCCTGGGCCTTGAGGATGAGGTCATTTTAGGGATCTTGCTCCATGCTTGGTAGAGTTCTGTACCCAGGCTGTATCTTCACCCCTCCACTGGGGTTTGAGTAGATTTTCTGTTTCTGACTCCCAGCTATAATGGCATTTCACCAGCACCTTAAGGGCACATAAGGACAAGAGTGTCTCTTGCCTCTCTCCACACGACATGTTTCCCCTCACCCCCTCCCCCACCAAGAAAAGTGGGAAGAAGTGTCAGGTAGGATTTCTTGCCCTTTTGCAGCAGCTTCTCATGTTCACAGTTCTGGTCTCTCCCAGTCTTTACTGTGAATGCCCAGAGGTATTTGTGAAGAAAATGAGTGCAAGGTGCTGTGGACTGCTTCTGTATTTTGGAACTCACGTGCTTCACTCTTGCCAGTGCCCTCAACCAGCTTCGACCAATTCACCAATCACCCTCCCTGAGCTCTTCGTACAGATGGTAGGGTGCGTCTTGCCCAGTAAGTCAGGAAAGGCCCCTGTCTCTCCAGAATCTGGGCCAGCTGGATGCCCTAAGACCTTAGCACTCTGTCTGGTTCAATAAAATTTGTGAATTTTTTGTCTCTCAAGCTTTTTTCAATTTTATTTTACAGGTGAGTGTGACACTCTCTCACTAAATCTTTGAGCAGAAATCAGAAGTTCCATTTCTACTTTTATCTTTAATCTTCTTTTATCTCTAAGTTAGAAATTAATTAATTTTTAGCCTTTATACTATAAAATATATTTCTGTAAGGGGATAAATTTCTTTCTAAGATTACTTAGACCCAAAATTTAATTTGAATTATTTTTATTTCCAGATTCATGTGGACTTTTATTTACTTTTCATCATTAAATTCTAGCCTAACTATGTGGACAGGAAATGGGATCTGTATGATGCTACTTTTTGAAATACCTTAAGGTGTGCTTTTGACCTAGCATGATAACATTTTGTATAAATAATTCATTTATGCTGGAGAATAAAAGATATTTCACTGACTAAACTATAGGAAAATGCACCTGAACCCACACAATCCATAACAGATTAAGCAGAAAATAAATTAACTTAAAATAGTGAAGATGTAAAATTTATTTACAGGCTAAGAGCAAGCAGAAGAAAAGAAAAAAAAAATTAGAGCCTAAATATGACAATTCCCTTTCCCCAGTATACATCTATCCCAGTAAATGACTGCAGCGTCTCTGTCTGGGAAAATTGCTACCGAAGATCAAGATGAAACCTTAATTAATATCATTGCTATGGCAATGTAGTTCCTTCCTCAGGGGAAACTAGTCTCTTTCATTCTATGGTCCCGAAGTCTGAGCTTATATCTGGGAACTGGGCAAAGAAGTTTGATTTTATATTCTGGAGGCCATTGCCACAGATTCCTGTGAATCAGGTCCCCTTGGGAAAATGGCTAATTTCAGGGCTGGGACACAGAATGTTTGAGATTAACTTGGAATATCTTTTGTGCTAAAAGTAGGGAAGTTTTTAAAGAATTATGGGAACATAGCAAAAGGGGACAGAGTCATGGTTATGTAAAACTTTAACATTAGCTGAGTGAAGCATATACAAGAATTCTCTGTACTATAATTCAACTCTTCTGCAAATCTAGAAACATTTCAAAATCAAAAGTTTTTTTTTTAATAAAGGACATAATCTAAGTTGAAGGGGTTCCTACTAGACAAATCTAGGATTTGAAATCAAAATTACTACTAAGTTTGAAGTCATTACAAAACAAAAATATTTAAAACTTCTGGTGTATAAAAGAACCCTAAAAATGTTTTGGAGTGGACTCAAACCTGGCTGAATTTCCTTCGTCTCAAAGATGAGCTAGAGGACCCAGGCACCTAATCAGAAGGAAGGCAAGCTCCGCCCCCATCCCCCAGACATGCTCAAAGGCAGAGGGAAGCACAGATGCTGCAAGTGTTCTCAGCCGTGTCCCACGGGTCTTCCTTTCTGGACAGAGCAGCTAACTTCTTTAATTGCTTGAATGGAACATATATTCCCAAAGGCTTCAGTGATGAGAATAAAACATTTTCAGCTCTCCAGTCTGAGACAGTCAGTAACGTTCTAAAGTATAAGTGGTCTTTATTACTTCAGAACCACCCTGTCGGCGTCCGAGGATCTGATCTCAGACTCCTGGTGTGGGGTACTCCAAAGCCTCAGGGCCTCAGGATGGCTTCACAGATGGAAAGCGCACAGATTTACAGGAATTCTGCCGCTGGGTGTGAGCTCAGTGCAAGTGGAGGGTCAGAGTGCCTGAGGTCTGGGGTTTAGATGTGAATCACACATTTGCTCCCTCCCAGTCGCCTCCTTACAGGACTTACTTGTGCAAGTTCAGGAGCAAGTCGCAAGGTGAAGCCACAGAAGGGCAAATGCCCTCAAGACCAGGGACCACTCACCAGCTTCCTGGGACTAAAAGGATTTTCACAAGAGAAAAAGAGAGAGAACGGACAAAGATAAGAAGAACTAGAACAGAGCTAACTTCTGGCAGCATTGCCCCATGGAGACATTACAAGGAGGCAAGTTACATTTCAATGGATTTAATTATTTTTAACAGTAAACTGATTTTTCCCCCTTCCCCTGTTCTACTTATCTCTTAACCTTAAAATGTGATTGGTAGTCATATTTATTGACATGAATAATGTCTGTGTTTTTCTTTGAAGTATCTAAGGAAAATAAGGGCTGTAGAGACAATTATATAAGTAAAATACTGGACTGGAATATAACTTGTAAGACAGGAGGTAATATGAACTGGCCAGTTAAATACTAAAAGTGTAATTTACATAGACAGATGAAGTACTTTTTAGTCCATACTTATAAAATTCCACACTGCCAAATTCAGATTCCTGGATCTACACACAAAACTTCTTAACCTCCAAGAATTCTACATATTCACCATTTAGGGAAGATGATGTCAGAAATGTAACTTATACTAAAATTCCTAGGTATAAATAATCAGCTTTCATTTTTTAGGCCATGTTTAGATAGTGATAATAAGTTCTTTGTAGAAGATCCATAAGTTTTGATATAAGTTTTGATAAAAATTTTTCAAAATATTTCCTTTGTCTTTGAATACTTTAACAGAGAGAAAAGTTGATAAGACAAAATCTTTCACACTTTTGAGAATCTATCAGTAACAATCCTGATTCACCGCAGGTTAAGATTTCACTTATTCCAGCTACAGTGGAATCAGGTTCTTATTTTGGTATTGGGAAAGCTGTTGAGTTTAACAGATGTCATGATTTCTACATCTAAGCATGGACTGCTATTACTGTGCATCAGTCCCGGTTTTGAGAACAAACTTACTGTACATAAACTTCTTAAACCAACTGGTAACTAATCATAAACAAATGCAAAGTGAAATACTAATCAATTAGCAAAATGAGTTGTTTCCCCAACCTTCAGGATGTTCATAACGATCATGGTGCTGTAATGAATTAGTCGCCTTAATTTTAAAAAAAGGAAAATTTCCCTCAAAGTTATTTTTGTATTCCAGAAAAACAATTTATGAATAAAAATAAGTAAATATAAATATGCAATACATATGGGAAGCACATACAATTAAATATCAGTGATTGGAAAACCTGGAAAAGTCCATCTGCCTAGTGGATCTGTTCACTCTGTGGTGTCTAGAAATGCCATACTCACTAGGCCCCAAAGTGATTATCTCAATCAACCTAAATGTCTCCCTTTCCTTCTGCCCCCACTTCATTAAACTTCTGCATGACCAGTCAGTCACAAACGTGAAGCTCTTGCTTCCCCACACCTACCTCTCACCTGATAACTCTCCCAGAGCTACCCTCTTCTCTCCAGCGTGGCTTGTCCATCTGTTCACCTCTCTCTGTGCAGCTCTCCCACTGGAGCAGACCGCCAGCGTTTCCTTCTAGATGACTGTGGCCATCGTGATTGTCTCCCATTTTCCAGTACTGGTTTCTTCCAATCCATTGCAGGCAGAGTATGTTCTAAATTCTAAATTCAGTCCTTACTTTAAATCATTCAACACTCCTCAATTTTTTTTACATAAAGACAAAACTCCATGAAATGTGCTACAAGGCCACGCACACCGAGCCATTCTGAGTGAATGTCACTCCGTCATCACACTCTACCATACTGAGGTTTTTCAGCTTCTCCCAAATGCCACACTCTCCTTTTTAAATCAATTTTATTGACACATATTAATAAAGCAATCCATCCGAAGTGTACAATCCCTCCAAAGACGCCACATGCTCTCTTTACTCTAGTTCTCTCATCCTGATGTTCTTTAGGATGTGAGATACTTCTTCCGAGAACACCTCTCTCGACTGCTGGGTTTTAAGTCAGTGCCCGGGGCACAAGTATATGCCGCCCAATCACATGACATATCATGCTATATTACAGTTGCTTTTTCATTGACTCCAACACGGGACTTTAATCTCTGTGAGGGCAAGGATCACCTGTATCTTATTTGCAATATTACCCTAGCGTTCAGCACAGTGTCTTTTATATGGTAAACACTTGTGTGGGGGGAAGGGATTTTTTTTGTATTATTTTTTTCAAAAATACTCCCCAGTCTTTCATTCCATGCAAGACACCTGCAATTGACTAAACTATTAGGGACTTTGAATAAAGGATGGGCTAGAAAAGGTCTGTGAATTGTAAAAAAAGAGAAGACACTGATGAAAAATAAATTTAAAAATTAGGAAGACAACAGTATTGTTTGTTGTGGTGGGTCAGGCAATAACTGGGAGAGAAGAAATAGGACAGTAAGAGTGCAGACATGGCCAGGCAGAAGGGACTTCAAGGTCAGCATTTGCTTCATGCCTCTACTCAAACGATCATAGGCCAAGCGAATCCCTCACTGTTCAGAGGCTCCAGTGGGCTTCACAGCTCTAGTTCCAGCCTGCTGCCTTGGTGCAGCTGGTGACGGAGGCAAACACCACAGCTCCTTTAAAGCCCAGCATCCGAGAGCCACACGTGGCCGGGAGCACTTCCAAGGAAGATAACTGCTCTGATAATGAAGCATAAGCATTTCCTAAATTAGCTCCCTTATCTTTACACCAGTGCAAAAGGTGTCCTTGTTGTCATCCCCTCTGGACAGATAGAGACTCTCAAGTGGATGTAATCTGCCTGAGGCCTCAGAGCTCCAGGAGACTGAGCCTCAGTTCACAGAAGGTGGGTTTCACCACAGTGGACTTACCCACTATCTTTACTGCCCTCCCCAGAACTGAGCACGTGCAGACCGAGGGTGAAGGTGGAAGAGAACAGCAAGCCAGAGCCACCCATGAGCCCATTACCTCCCACGTCCCCAAATTTCAGAACCTATTGCCTGTCAGGTCCTTGAAAGTCTTCTTGTGTTCTGAGCCTAACAATTTCCCATAGCCGTGACAGTGTGCCTGAGAAAGAGGCTGAGCTGCAGGTGTACCTGGGCCTGTCCAGAACCAGTTCATCTGAAAGACTAAAGTTCTAGTAGATAATTCAACAAGGTAAAGGTGTACATTTATTTTGTTTACTCTCTGTTTTCTTAACCAGGATATAAACAGTTCAAATATTAAATCATTTGATTCCTCAAAGAACTCTCTGAAGTACAAACTATTATTCTCCTCATTTTACACAGAGAAAATTGAGACACACGGAGTTTAAGTAATTTGTCCAAGATCTCTTAGCTGCTCAGTGGCGTTACTGGGATCTGAAACCATTCTGGCTCCAGAGTCAGGGCTCTTGACCACTAGGCTGTTTATTTCTCCACTAACTATTGCTTACCCAAGTGAAGATATCAGGATAAGGGTGAATGTGCAGGACTCCATTGCAGAAGAAAACCCCAGGAGCTATTAATTTAGAAATCACCAACATAGGAATGGTATTTGAGTCCAGGGAAAAGGGAGCTATTGCTCAAAATAATGTTGTAGTGAATTGGATCCAAGGTGAGAGGAGAATTAACACTCAAAAATCATGAAAAATATTGATGCTGCTATTTCTTTTTACATGCCATGTTGTCAGCTTTTGATACTTTTGCTTATTTTCATTCTTGGAGTACTATGTTTTGTTAGGTTCCATGGCACAATGGAGTAGAAAAGAGTTTACATGGAATCCAAAAAAGAGACAAAGAAAAATTCAATGAAAATATTACTGATAATAGCAACAATATAACTAATCTTTATTACATTGGTACTATATAGGTTAATATGCTATCCAACATAATTACGTATATAATCTCATCCATACACTATATGTACTTTAATATCTGTATTACACAGATAAGGAAAGTGAGTAGAGAGAGCAGTTAAATATCTTGACCAAGGTCATACAACAGTAAAGGTGGAAAATAAGAAGAACAAAAAGAAAGAAAATTAAAAATTAAAACAAAACAAAACCCACAAAAAACCACACAGGTAAAGGTAGAGCCATGATTTAAAACCATGCTTGATTTGAAAAATTCATGTTTATATTTTGAAACAATTGTCATAATATACTGCTTATACATTTCATATGTATATGCACATATATATATGTCCTAAGAAAAATTGTAAATTTAATTTTTAAAATGTGCATTTTTATCAAAGTAATACTTGCAAAGGGTAAAGGTACAAAAAGCACAAAAAGGTTTATCATAAAAAAACAAAAATTTCATACTATACCTTCCCACATGGAACTGCACACTGCAAGGATGAAATATTAACTATTGCTAATTTTAGTGCACTGTAATAATTTTATATATATATTTATATCTTGATTTCTTGATCTACCAATTTCAGTATCTATGGATAAGGCTTTCACTGATACCACCAGCTGTTTTATTATAATTGTCATTGTTTCATTTATTGTAACTTTTATGACATCCTCAAACTTCCATATTGCGTTCCACTACATTTAGATACTCTGTGTCTTCTTGCTTTCCTCCCTCCTCTCTTCCTATCACACACCTCCACTCTTGTTGGCAGTTAACTTTTGCATGGTCAAGATTGACCTCAGCTTTCTAATGTTTCCAAATCGACTACAGGTGAAGGATAATCCTATTAGCAAAATTGCCTTAGAAAAAATTACAATTATTCCATATATCTCAGCACATTTCACCCATCTGATACCTGAAGATAATTTAAGTACGAAGAGGAAAATATAGGAGCAACCTATAGCATTTGCCACATTCTCCATGTGCATTCCTCTGTTTTACATAATGTATATTCTGCCTATACTTACTGGTTTAAAAATTTGCAAAATTTTAACTAAAGATTCTTGCATATTTGAACCATGTTACTCTTTGATCATGAGACAATACACATTACATTTTTTTTCTCCCCATCCCCCCACCCCAAGTTGTCTGTTCTCTGTATATATTTGCTGCGTGATCTTCTTTTGTCCGCTTCTGTTGTTGTCAGTGGCAGGAGAATCTGTGTTTCTTTTTGTTTCATCATCTTGTTGTGTCAGCTCTCCATGTACGCAATGCCATTCCTGGGCAGGCTGCACTTTCTTTCGTGCTGAGTGGCTCTCCTTATGGGGTGCCTCTTTGCTTGTGGGGCTCCCCTACACAAAGACACTCCTGCATTGCAGGGCATTCCTTGCACACATCAGTGCTGCACTTGGGCCAGCTCCACACGGGTCAAGGAGGCCCAGGGTTTGAACCAGGGACCTCCCATTTGGTAGGCGGATGTCCTAACCACTGGGCCCAAGTCTGCTTCCCCACATCACATTGTTCTAGTAAATTGATTCATATCCTTTTGAAAATTTGTTTTCTGTAGGTGCAATGTCCAGTTTTCCCACCCAAAAATGCTAGTTTTAGCAGTTGAAATTCAACCATAATAATATTATGGTTGAATTTATTTTTTTTAATCTAACAAAATTTTGAACTATTGAATACTCATGTATTTTTTTCTTTGCTTTAGAAAATTTTCTCATGTGGAGACATTTCATTAGCTTTGATTTCTCTTATGTGGACCTCTTTGACCTTCAGTTGGACCAAACCAGTAATTAAAGGACTCAGTTCATCTCAGCTGGATCTAATGGGAGATATTGGAGTCATGGGCTAACACTATCTTTCTGTTTTAGCTCCACAGCATTTAGAAACCTGTTTTGAGAGTCAAAAGGGCTGGATTTGAACATTGCATCTACTACTTCCTAGCTGTGTGCTTTGGTAAGTTACTTAAAGCTTCTGTACCTCTAATTCAGTTATGAAGATGAAATAAGACAGTCCACAAAAACACTCAGCACAGTGCCTGGCACTAAGGGCTCAAAAACATTGATAATAAGTATATATTCATTTTTGAGTTTTTCATGAATGTTTCTTCCAAGATTCTATACATCAATGAGGTCAACTGCTATATCTTTCAGTAATTGTTACAGTTCCAGGATTTAACACAGAGTTTGGCATGTAATAGCTTGGTAAGTATCCACTGAATATAGAATTAGCTTTTAATATAAATATTCCCAGGAATTTTTATTTCAAAAATGCACAAGTTGACTAACTTCTCAGACGTAAGGCTGTATCAACATATTTATTTGCAGATCCCTTTTATACTTAGAATATAACTCCCAGTGAAAAGATTTATTCTCAGGCCTCTCATTAATTTAAACTGCCGAAGTTGTTTTGCCTTGGCCACTAATACTGCTTATTATATATACATATATATTTTTTTGTATTTTAAAAGAATGTCCTGTCTCATGATGTTTTTCTTCTTGTGTCTCTAATTGCACCGTTTTGTTACATCACCTTGCTGCACCTGCCTGACATGCCAGCTCGCTGGATTCTTTGGGAGGCACTGGGAACTGAACCAGGGGCCTCCCATGGTAGACAGGAGCTCAATTGCTTGAGCCGCATCTGCTTTCTCATAAAGCTCTAGATGTACCTAAAGGACAGGTGGCACTGAAAGCTGTAACTTCACAATGACCTTGCAAGGTAATGAAATTATTTCACAAGACCACAGACAGTATTGAGTCAAGCTCTTCTTCAGGAAACATCTTCATCAATTTCAGATGTTTAGATATGTCCCCTCTTTTGACAAGTCATGAAGTCATCTTTGAGTCTTTTAAATGATCTGATTTTGGCTTTGGCACATTCAGACCAGCGTAAAATGTTTACTTCTCTAATTATATAATGCAATCAAGGGAATCTTTGGTTCTAGGAAGTATTAAAGGCTTTTTGATATTTTTCTTCTGCATAGAAAAGTTTTTATAAAGTCCATATTTATGACTTTTAAATTTATCTAACAGTTTGGAACATGATAAAATGATTTGCCTGGATTTTTTGCTTATTTGACAGTTAGCTCTTTCTTGAGGGAAAAAGGATACTATTATTTTTAAAAAGCAAGATAATGCATTCTCTGGATTAAACTTTTTAAAATCAAGTTTATTTTTGGCTTTTATACCATATTTAAAAATTTGCTGTGATGAAGAACAATAGGTCTACCTCTGTTATGTCCAGTTTAAAAGTATCAACTCACAAAAAGAAGAAATTGTTAAATACACTATTCATGGAAAACTACATAGTTGTGACTTTCACAAACTTTTGATCTCATGAAATTTGAGAGTACATGTTTGTAGGCAGGGAAAATAAAAATCTCATATAAAGATTATGAAGATAAGGTGGAATTATATGTTGTTGTGTAGCTAACTGTTGAAAAAGCTTGAAAAGTTATGCCTTGAATTCCATTGAGCAAAATGACATAAACTATTACTATATTTTCATTGTTATGCAAAAAGGCATTGTTAGTAGTCACATTGATAGATTTTTCTCTGACTTGTGACTTGCTAACTCATTGACAAAAAAATGTTATCACAAATGCAATGAACTAATAAACATTTAAAAATTGAACAAGGTTGCTGCAGAGAATTTCAAATTTAAGCAAAATTTAAGCAAAATTAAGCAATTGCACCAAACAATTGACAAAAAAATAGGGGAAAACTTGCTGGATAGATTACAGTAAAACATGCATTTCCATAATCTGCTAAGACCTTTAAGACATGGAAATACCTTAATTACCAATTATAGGTAAATGTTTGGATAAATGACACCACAGCTATGTAATGTTATACAGATGTTGACATTTTTTGTTCATAAACCATATAATTTATCTAAAGCGTACAATCAATGGCATTTGATATAATCAGAGTTAACAATTATTTGTTTATTCATTTTTTTAAAAATATTACATTCAAAAAATATGAGGTCCCCATTCACCCCCACCGCCCCCACCCCACGACTCCCCTCACAGCAACACCCTCCCCCATTATCATGACACATCCATTGCATTTGGTGAGTACATCTCTGGGCATCGCTGCACCTCATGGTCAATGGTCCACATCATAGCCCATACTCTCCCACGTTCCATCTAGTGGGCCATGGGAGGATCTACAATGTCCAGTAATTGTCCCTGCAGCACTACCTAGGACAACACCAAGTCCCGAAAATGCCTCCACATCTCATCTCCTACTCCCATTCCCCGCACCCAGCAGCCACCATGGCCACTTTTTCCACACCAATGCCACATTTTCTCGATTACTAACCGCAATAGTTCATGAATAGAATATCAGTAAGTCCACTCTAATCCTTACTATATTCCTCCTTCCTGTGGACCTTGGCTTGGTTGTGTCCATTCCACACCTATGTCAAGAGGGGGTTTAGATTCCACATGGATACTGGATGCAATCCTTCTGCTTTCAGTTGTAGGCACTCTAGGCTCCATGGTGTGGTGGTTGACATTCTTCAACTCCATGTTAGCTGAGTGGGGTAAGTCCAATAAACCAGAGTGTAGGAGCTGAAGTCTGTTGAAGCTTAGGGCCTGGCTATCATATTGTCAGTCCAGAGATTCAGATCCCCTAGATATATCTTAAACCCCAGCACCAACTACAATTCCAGTAAAGTAACAGGAAAGGCTTTTGAAAAGAGAACATATCTGACTCCAGCTCCATCAAGCAGAAACACCAACAGAGTTAACAATTATTTTTAACAGAATTTTTAAACCAAAGCAAATTCTCACATATAGTATTGAATGAGAGAATATTCAGAACTTAAAACTTTAAACATACCATGATTTAGATTGTGGTAAATGATGTACACTCATAAGAGAAGACTGAAAGAACATAAATCAACACAGTAGCAGTGGTTGTCTCTGGGATGTGGGTAATTTTTCCCTATTTTTTATCTATGTCTGTATTTTCCAAGTATTCTGCAATGATTTGTACTTCTTTGATATTCAAAGAGAAATGAAAGAAGGCAATAAAAAAAGTATCTTCATAAACATATGTTCAGTATCCCCAACAGAATATTAAAATTTTTCATAATTACCATGCATGATTACTTAATATCTCCCTTGCTCTCTGTCAGTTCTTTAGCTTCATTAAGAACCTGGTGTGCCCTCTCTGCTTCCCTGCAGACATGTATTGATTGTCCACTGCCATGAGCAACCAGAGCTGCCAGGATCAGTTCATCTTATTGGGTTTCTCCGACAGACCCAGGCTAGAGCAGATCCTCTTTGTGTTTGTCCTCATCTTCTACCTGGTGGCCTTAATGGGCAACATCATCATTACCTTAGTCTCCTGCCTGGACCCCTGCCTCCACACACCCATGTACTTCTTCCTTACCAACTTGTCCCTCTTAGACATCTGCTTCACCACTAGTTCCATCCCCCAGCTGCTTTTCAACTTGGGTGGCCCAGACAAGACCATCAGTTACACAGGTTGTGCCATCCAGCTCTTCGTTTTCCTGGGACTGGGCACCGCTGAATGTATCCTCTTGGCAGCCATGGCTTATGACCGCTTCACTGCCATCTGCAAGCCGCTCCACTATTCTGTCATCATGCACCCTCAGCTCTGTTGGACGTTGGTGTCTGTGGCCTGGGGGATTGGGCTCATCAACACCCTGGTTATGTCTCCAGTGGTCATGCAGCTGCCACGATGTGGGAGATGCAGGGTGAAGCACTTTTTATGTGAGTTGCCAGCACTGATAAAAATCGCCTGTGTGGACACGGTGGCCGTGGAGAGCACTGTCTTCATCTTATCCGTAATACTTGTCCTGGTGCCCCTGTCTCTCATCCTCACATCTTACAGCTACATTGCCCTAGCGGTGCTGAGAATCAAATCAGCTGCCGGAAGAAGGAAGGCTTTCAACACCTGCGGGTCCCATCTCACCGTGGTCTCCTTGTTCTACGGGAATATTATCTACATATACATGCAACCAGGAAATAATTCTTCTCAGGACCAAGGGAAATTCCTTACCCTCTTCTACAGCTTGGTTACCCCCATGTTGAACCCTGCCATCTACACCCTGAGAAACAAGGACGTCAAAGGTGCACTGAAGAGGCTTGTGTCAAGAAAACAAAGTGACAGTGACTTTTCCTAAGTGCTACTTTTACTTATAATAAATATTTCTCAAAATGAAAATTTAAAACTCACTTAAATATTCTTACCTACCCAATAAAAAACCTCCAGGGGTGAAGCTTGGGAACATGTACTATAAAGCCCCAGATATCATGCTGATGATTAGCTAGATTATGATAAAATTAATTTCTAAACATCTTCTGGGTGGCACCTCACACATTTTCTCCACCTTTCCAAGTATTTAGGCTACATCTAAATAAAACCAACAAAACCGTGAACCAAGGCTTCAATACTGTGGATCAACTAACAAGTTATGTTTTTATGATGATCTTCTTTCTTATTGTTATTTTGTATAGTTGTCATTTTTATCAGGGAATTAAGCCAATGGAGTGTCAAAATATTTACACTACTTTCTGTCATCTGATATCTATAAATTTCATTCTCTAGAGAAGATAGAGCTTTAGGGTGGACAAGGCCTTTGATACCATTTAAATTATTTGAGCTCAAGCACCATTTCACTGACCAATTGCATTAAAATTACCTGGAAATTTTGAAATATTTTTAAATAATCAGTTCCCAAACCAAGAAATTCTAAAGTTTATTAAGTCTGGGAATATTTGGCTAAAAAAGGTCCTTGTGTATTCTTTTTTTTTCTTTAAGGATTTATTTATTTATTTCTCTCCCCTTCCCCCCACCCCGGTTGTCTGTTCTCTGTGTCTATTTGCTGCGTCTTCTTTGTCTGCTTCTATTGTTGTCAGCGGCATAGGAATCTGTGTTTCTTTTTGTTGTGTCATCTTGTTGTGTCAGCTCTCCATGTGTACAGCATCATTCCTGGGCAGGCTGCACTTTCTTTCACGCTGGGCGGCTCTCCTTACGGGGTGCACTCCTTGTGTATGGGGCTCCCCTACACGGGGGACACTCCAGCATGGCAGGGCATTCCTTGCACGCATCAGCACTGCACATAGGCCAGCTCCACATGGGTCAAGGAGGCCCGGGGTTGGAACCGCAGACCTCCCATGTGGTAGACGAACGCCCTAACCACTGGGCCAAGTCCGCCGCCCTGTGTATTCTGATATGGATCTAAGTTTAAAAGCAAATGATCCATTCTGGGTCCTTTCGTTTTACACATTAGGAAACTGAGGCACACTGAAATATATTTATCATCAAACGGACCACAAATAGTAGAACTCAGAATTTAACATTGTCTCTTGTGTATATCAGAATGAGTAAAAATGTTCTCACTTCTTTACAAGAAAATTTATTTTAGGGGTTATTTAAAATAATAATAAAGACACCCATGTGTGTGCAAGTGTGTGCATGCATACACACCTATATAAACACACAACCATTAAGGTGATTGTGCAGATTACACATAATTAATTTTCCTGTAATATATGAGAGACTCAGGATTTATGACCCTGTTTTCCTGATGCTAGATGAAAATGAGATATATTTGAAAGTGTCTTCTCAGTAAGATTCATCTTAAAGACAGGGTTCTAGCCTGGTGAGCCCTTTAAATAGCTACTTAGTCCATTTAAAAAATTTCAAGTAGACATTAATGAATAGAGCTTAAACATAATGAAAAAATCCAAAGAGTTAACCAAATAATTGTATGTTTTCTTTTTATTGGAGACATTTACTTGCACTTATTTGCTTATAAACCATGTTACACAGCTCTTATGGGCTAGGTACCACATTATGTAGTATCTTTTTGCATCCAGTGTAGAAAAGTAATAAGGTGATTTGAAGAGTATAAAAAAGGAGGGTGTTCCTTGAGTAAAACCAGGTAAGGACACTTTTGTTTTTCGGTTCAGAAGGTCATCCTGCCCTTGGCATGTTTCCCTTACCGGTTTCCTCTCACTCACATCATAGCAGCAGTCCTCCTGGCTACAATTGTCTCCTATACAGATGACTACCAAATCTGTGCTAAAAATCTATTCCACCCACCAGGTATTGTATTTCCAACTATGTTCTGACCAAAATTATGGACAAATTTAACTTACTTACATCAAGTTCAACCTATATAAAGCAAAATGTTTTTCTCTCTTGATTCATCATTTCCTGCAATAGAAAGAATATTTACATAGATTCTAAATATTTGAATGATCTTGGCTCATAGCTCTACCTTCATTTGAAATCCTCTGCAACCCCAAGCCATTCAGGTCCTAATTGGTTTTCAGATAAACTATTTCATTTAACAGTTTGATTTCTTCTCCATTTCATCCAAATATAATGGTGCCAGTTATATTTTCTTAAAACATGTATATCAGCCCTCTACTCAGAATCTTTACATTTTCTCCCGTCTCCTCCAAAATAATTTAAAATTTCTCAGCCTAGAATTCACACTCAACCAAAAAAATGGACCATACTTATTTCCTACTCTATTTGTAGATATGACCTCCCTTTTATTTCTAATGCTGTTTATTTAGCCTCTTTCTCTCCCCCCCCCCCCCCCGCCTCCTCCTACCCCCACCCCAAACTTGGTTAGTCTTTCTAGAAAACTTAAAATTTCAAAGACAAGATTTATGGTTATTTCCATATCCTTGATTATATCTTTATTTCCTTATTTCATCATTTTGGCTCCTTACTTTTCCCTTCTTTTTATTTTGGGGGGTTTATATTCTTTTTTTCTAAGTTGTTGAATTAAGAATATATAGGGTTTATTTTTTCTTTATTTATTTTTTTAATGTTATATCAAAAAACTATGAGGTCACCATATACCCCCCAACCCCCTCACCCCACTCCTCCCCCCATAACAACAACCTTCTCCATCATCATGAGACATTCATTGTTTTTGGTGAATACATCTCTGAGCACCACTGCACCTCATGGTCAATGGTCCACACCACACTCTCCCACAGTCCACCCAGTGGGCCATGGGAGGACATACCATGTCCAGTAACTGTCCCTGCAGCACCACCCAGGACAACTCCAAGTCCTGAAAACGCCCCCATATCACATCTCTTCCTCCCACTCCCTACCCCCAGCACCCACCATGGCCACATTCTCCACACCAACCATGGCCACATTCTCCACACCAACGCTACATTTTCTTTGATTACTAATCACAATAGTTCATGAATAGCATATCAGTAAGTCCACTCTAATCCATACTCTATTCCTCCATCCTGTGGACCTTGGAATGGTTGTGTCCACTCCACATCTATATCAAGAGGGGGCTTAGATTCCACATGGATGCTGGATGCAATTCTCCTGCTTTCAGTTGTAGGCACTCTTGGCTCCCTGGTGTGGTGGTTGACCTTCTTCACCTCCATGTTAGCTGAATGGGGTAAGTCCAATAAACCAGAGTGTAGGAGTCCAAGTCTGCTGACGCTCAGGGCATATATATATTTTGACACATCTTTCTCATCTAATATGACCATTTCAGGCTAAAAATTTTCCTTCTAAATACAGCTTTAACAGAACTATAGTATGTTTAGTCTGCAATATCCTTATTATTGTCCAGTTCTAGTTATTTCCTAATTTCCAGAATGATATCTCCTTTATATTAGAATGAGAATTTTAAATTTTCAAGTTTATGAAATTTAAAAATTCATATCTTTGCTATTCATTTTAATTTGATATCATTCTGGTCACTGAAAGTGACCTATATTATGTTGATTCTTTAGTGTTAGAAGTTGCCTTGTGATCTAGTCAATTTTTATTTTATTTCATTATTAGTTTATGCAAGTTTTATTTTGGTACAAGTATTTTTTAACTTTGTCAATGACTCAAACAAATAACGAAAAATATGATTCCTTTGGGTAACTCTGGTACTAATATTAAAACAATTTTAAATTCTAGCTTGTGTATATATTTTTATTTTCCTTCTCCTTTTTGTTTCCATTCCTCCCAATTAGCTAAAAGTCTAGCTTTTCTCATTTCATACTCTTCTGCTGGGATGTTTTACATTTCTGAAACTCTATTTTGTAAGTTAATATGACAATTTTAATACACAATGTCTCTTTTTTCTGCATGGCTTCATCTTCTAAGATTCCATCATTATCCCAAGTACAAGTGATCATCAAATATACTGAGAGCTTCCAATCACAAGAATATCTTTACAGCATACTTCTCATATGAAATTAATTTGCTATGAGGAGGCTCTATTTCTAATTACTTGGTCTGGCTAATTTCTATTCTGTTTTCTGAGGGCAGGGAATTACAGCCAGCACCTGGATTCACTATTTGCAGAGTCACTTTTGCATTTCATAAGTCTTTGTATTGCTGCTCAAACTCCTCCAATTTATGGTAGAAGTTTATTTATTAAGGTTTATTATTGTTTTATTTTTTATTAGAGAGGTTGTTAGTTTACAGAAATATCATGCATAAAGTACAGAGTTTCTACATAACACCCTATTATTAACATCCTGCATTCGTGTGTTACATTTGTTGCAGTTGGTGAAAGAACTTTTAAATTGTACTATTAACTATAGTCCATGGTTTAACTTGGTGTACGTCCATGATTCTTTTAAGTTTTTATTCTATTACCCTACATAAAACCTAACATTTCCCCTTTTAACCACATTCAGATATGATATATAGTTCAGTACTATAAATTATGTTCAAAATGTGCTACCATCACCACTATCCATTAACAAAACATTTGCATCGTTCCAAAAGGAACTCTGTACATTTTAAGCCTTAATTTCCCATTCCTTACCCCACCCTCCCCCTGGTAACCCATATTCTAGATTCTGGCTTTATGAGTTTGCTTATTCTAAGTATTTCATATCAGTGAGATCATACAATATTTGTCCTTTTCCATCTGGCTTAATTCACTCAACATGCTATCTGCAAGGTTCATCCATGTTGTTGCATGTATCAGAACTTCTTTCCTTATCACAACTGAATAATATTCCATTGTGTACATATGCTACATTTTGTTTATCCATTCCTTGGTTGATGGACACTTGGATTGCTTTCATCTTTGACAATTGTGAATAATGTCTCTATAAATATCAGTTTGCAAATATGTTTGACTTTCTGCTTTCAGTTTCTTTGGGTATATCCCTAGAATTAAGGTCATATGGTAATTTCATACTTAACTTTCTAAGGAACCTCGAAACTGTTTTCTACAGCTGCACCATTTCACAGTCCTACCATCAGTGAATCAGTGTTCCTAATTCTCCACATCCTAACCTACAGAAATGTGACAAAAAAAATATAGGGGATTCCCATATGCCATGCTTGCCACATAGTCCTAAAGTATTATTAACAAATGGGAAATGTGGATTGGGGAGTGAATGCATTTTCAAAATTTATCAGAGAGAGAAACAACAAGGTTTTGGCTGAATTTTGGAACTAAAAAAAGGGAAGAGTCCAGGGTAGTTCCAGGGCTTTCTTTCTCAGGGTAATGAGGGCTGGATATTGAGATTCTGGAAATTTGATATACAAAGATAGGAGTTGGTTTCAGAAGATGATACGTTTGGTTGTAAAACCATTGTAATTTTAGATTTCACAAACAATCCATGGGTATAAAGCCAAGAATTCATTTGGTTTAGTATAGAACTCCAGAAAAGTGGTCTAAATTGTAGAACTGAAGATTTATTATATAAATTGATGGTAGTTAGGCATAGGGGCAGTATGGAGAGAGGAGAAGATAATCAGGGATAGAATTTTAGGGAATCTGAACATTGAAGTCTTGCCCAGTGGGAAAGAAGCCTAAGAATCAGAAGTCTAAGGTATAAAAGAAAAACAACACATGAGTGTTATAACCAGTGGATAATATGATTTCATGAAGGAGGAGGAAATCATCAATGCCAAATTACATCAAGTAAGATGACCATTATCTCATCTGTTTGTGTGATGGGAAGAGTACTGGAGATTTTACTAAAAGTAGTTCCATCAGCAGTGGTAGGGGAAGAAAGCAAATAATAACTGTGGAAATGTGGATGGGTGGGGACAAAATATGGATGTTTTGTGTCCTTATCAAAAAGACTGTAAGGTAATGAAAGAGGAGAATTGGAAGGGTTTGAGGGGGAGGGAGGCTGAATTCTATATGTATTTTTTATAATAGGATAGACTTGAGCAGATTTTAGGCTATTGATAAAGATTTAATGGAGTACCAGAAACTGACGATATGGAAGAGATCAGATATAACTAAGTAACAAGGTATCAAAAGAGTTGGAAGTTACTAGAGTTGATAACATCATTGGAAAAAGTCATTCTTTAGTGTATCAAGAATAATACAAGCAGGGAAACGGACTTTGGCCCAGTGGTTAGGGCGTACGTCTACCATATGTGAGGTCCGCGGTTCAAACCCCGGGCCTCCTTGACCCGTGTGGAACTGGCCATGTGCAGTGCTGATGCACGCAAGGAGTGCAGTGCCACGCAAGGGTGTCCCCCGCGTGGGGGAGCCCCACGCGCAAGGAGTGCGCCCGTGAGGAAAAGCCGCCCAGCGTGAAATGAAACAGCAGCCTGCCCAGGAATGGCGCCGCCCACACTTCCCGTGCCGCTGACAACAACAGAAGCGGACAAAGAAACAAGACGCAGCAAATAGACACCAAGAACAGACAACCAGGGGAGGGGCGGGAATTAAATAAATAAATAAATCTTTAAAAAAAAAAAAAAAAAAAGAATAATACAAGCATATAACTAATATAAAAAGTAAAAGGCACAGAAATGTATGCCTAATGGCCTATTTTTTTCCCTGTTTTTGTAGGAAGAAATGTTATTTCTGATATTGAGCGTGAAGAATGTAAAGGTTACGAAAGATATGCAATCAACACTGCTAGATATGGGAAGTGGAAGTTAAGTAGAGAATAATATGTTCACACCTAGTCAATTTGGCAGAAAAGATTGACTCTCTGTTGATATCACATCTCCAGGGCCCTCCTCTTGGGCTGCTCCCCAGAGGTAGTCAAACTCTGGCTACCTGAACTGAGGCTAATGAGGCAGGACACTCTTGGGGCCACTAAAAATAAACATACCCTCAAGCATCTCAATTCCGAAAGCCTGTACCTTGCTTGATGATTGATTATAAAATATCCTTCAGATATAACATCAGCAGATTTCAACCATCTATTTAGTTACTGACTCAACTGTTGGCCCTAATTTTTATTCTCTTTATGCAATAAAACACTCTATGAAATAAGTGGACAATATTCCTGGGAAAACCCTAGGGGTGAAAGAGAGTTATGCTAACAGTAATTTAAAAATGAATTGGTGCTATCTTTATCAGAGTCTGAGTAAGTAGCAATTTTCATTTTCCTTGCCTTTGACAATTAGCATTTTCAAGGATTAGCCTGTCTGAAGGTGGCATATTTTTAACGGATCTGTATTGATTCTAAAGATGCTGTTTTTCCTGCTTTGTTCCCTAACACCTTTCTCCAGTTCCAAGATTAAATTCACCATTTCATAATTACCAAATATACCATATTTGGGGACCCAGCATTTATGTGGTTTCATCTATCTGGTATTAGCTTTCCATCAGCTTGCCCATCTTATAGTTTCATAGAACTGGCGTGGTCCTTTAAAGGCCATCACATGTTTTCTGGAAGGTAGTTAGATATCTGTAATCTTTTTTACTCTTCTATTGAAGAAGATGCCACATTCTTAATCCAACACCTATTCAAATGTTCCCAAGGCCTGCTGGTGTTTTTCTTTTCTTTCCTGCTTCTTTAGACTCAAAAAAGTGGTAGAACTACGTGCAGATTTGATGTCCAGGTGTATACAGAGCAAGTTCTGGGCTGGAAGAGGACTATGAACTCTAGACTTGCTGAATACTCCTGTGCTAGAGAAGTGAAAGGTTGAATTTTATTCTATTCAAACTCAGCACTACATGGTAGATTTTATAGGCATGCAACCTAATATTTATGTTTTGAATCTGTAGAGGTTAATAAAGATGAATACAGGAGAAAGTCTTCATTGGATACTCCTGTCAAATAAGAGAAATCACTTTTTCCTATTATTGTAGATTTTTGCTCTCTTAGAAGTAACAGAAATAGCAATATTGTCAGTAATAATCTTAAAAACAATTACCATAATCACACTGTAACTCATTTATAAGCTTGGAGTTCCATAAGGACTAATACCTCCATTTTAAGCTTTTCTCTGTGCAGCAGGCATACATAATAAAGAATTGTTACAACTTAGCAGGCATGATTAAATTATACCATATTGAAATGCACATTAAAATACTCTGTTAATTTAATCCTATTCTTGTGGTATGATGAATTTTACACGTTTCTTATCTGTTAATCTTTCTTTCTTGATTCAGGTCACTGTCTGTGTGTCACTAAGAACAAAATCATCAAAAGCATGTTCTTGGCTAAGTTATGAGACATTTATATGGCCTCTGGGAAATACCAACCTGCCCAGAAACACTGGAAGAGTCTGTAGCTGGGCACCATGGCAGAAAGGAGAAGCTCCTTCTCTGTGATTCTTAAAATACAGGTATAGCCAGAAGAAATGAAGGTATGTACTAACAACCTTTGATAAGACAAATTCTAGGAGCTAAGGCCATTTTTGCAGTTCTGAGTATCTTGAAACAAGATCTGAAAATCTGGAAGATATAGAAATTAAGAACCATGGAGTCACTGAAGACTGTGCTAGAACTGAGGAATGCTTATTAAAATATGAAAATAGATGTACAGTATTTAAACCTGCTATGATTCAGTATAAAGCTAAAGGCTAATGACTATCTCTTTTATTTGGATGGAGAAACTAGCCAGGAAGTAGGAGTGGCCTGAGGGGTGAAGAGTTTAGAATCTCAAAGCTTATTAATGAAAGGTTTATACTTAGAATCCAAGTATCCTATTCCCATTTATTGTATTTCAAAACATCTTCCAAATTAATTTCTCTCTTTGGTTTCATGGGAACAATGGTCACCAAAGCAATCACTGAAAGGCTTGAGGAATAACAGGATCAGAGGTACCCAGAATTTACAAGGAAAGGCATGATGGAGAAGTGGCAAAATATCCTCTTGCCTACTCATGGATTTTCCTAATAGAAAATGATGTTTCCAAAATTGTTGAGAGAGTTTTGCAAGGTTCCATTCAACACACCATTAGTTAACAACCTAAAGTTTGAACATTCATCATCACTTATTACCATGTATATCAAATGTATGGGTGAAAATTGAAAAATAAAGTTGAGATGAAACTACATTTCCTCAAATATCTCACATTTTTTAGGCAGCTAAAGATTTCCTTATCTGAGAGATAGGAAGACCCTTTAAGAAATACTGTTCAGTATATTTTTTTGCACATTTATAAATTTCTATAGCCCCTAAATTTACTTTTGATAGTCTATTATGTTTTTTTAAGATTATTCCATATTTTCATTTATTCAATAAATATTATTTTTGTAGTCTACTACATGCCAATCTCTTTCCTAGGCTGTGGGGGATAGTATGATGAACAAGACAAATGAGGTCTCTAATTTTGATGAGCTTCATAATGATATTACTCTTGTCAGGTTTTATTTACTACCAAAATTGCATCATGGGATATTTGTGTGTATATGAGAGAGAGAGATAGGGAGAAAGATTTGTTTCTAATAGCATGTCCCACTGGTTTTAATTTTTAAAAGGATGTTTTATCTTAGGTTGATATTTCAGGATGTACAAAGTGAGAAACTGAAGACACGAATTGCAGTCTTATGTTGAAGAATGTAAAAGGAGAGTTATAAAGTGAGAGAAGAGAAAAGACTAAGCATTGGATTGGTGAAAATGGTTTTGATGATAATCACTCAGGATTGGTCTTCCCAGAATAAGGGATTTGGATACAATGAATTATTAATTCATTTCCAATAGAAGTTATATATATATATATACATACATACATGAGTCCAGATTTCAGTGCCCAAAGCTTCCACCAGTTTATGCATTGACATGTATTTTACCCCTCTGGTAAAACTGGTAAATGGTATGTTTTATCTTCTATGTATCTTCAGAAAATATATTTTTTCTCTACTTCAAACAAAAGTAGGAGAGCCAGTATGAAATATTTCAATTCTTGATGGAGCACCAAGATATGGGGATTAGTGGAGTACAGGTTTGCAATTTATTCAGGAAAATTAGATTTAATTTAGGGAGAAACTCAAGCTATCTTTAACGTTCATGCAATAATCAAAAGGTAGTATGATCCTTAGTTGTTTGAATCCTCCCTCTGCCACTTATTAGATGAATCACCCTGGGAAAGTTGTTGGGCCTTTTCAATCCTCAGCTCTGCAATAGAGATGAAGATAGTGCCAATCCCATAGGGTCTTTATAGTAAAAATGCACAGTGCCTGCAAAAAGGAAAGCACTGGTATATAATATCTACTTACCACATTATGAAAATACTTCAGACCCCCAATCAAACTGTATTTAAACACTGAAGGGAAATAGGGTGGATTAAACATGCCTGATAAAAGTATAGAGGCCTCTTTATTCCCCCAGGTAAGATACAATGGAAAGAGCTAATGACAGCACCTTCACTGGATTCATTCTACTGGGCTTCTCTGATAAGCCTCACCTGGAAACAGCTCTCTTTGTGGTTATCCTGATCATCTACCTTTTGAGCTTTGTAGGCAATGGCACCATTATACTTTTGTCAATTATGGACTCCCATCTCCATACTCCTATGTATTTCTTCCTCTCCAACCTCTCATTCATGGATCTTTGTTTGACTACTTGTACTATTCCTCAGACCCTGGTCAACTTCAAGGGGAAGGACAAGACCATAACCTATGGTGGCTGTGTGGCCCAGCTCTTCATTGCCTCAGGACTGGGGGGAGTAGAGTGCGTCCTCCTGTCTGTCATGGCCTATGACCGCTATGCAGCTGTCTGCCATCCCCTCCGCTACACGGTGATCATGTATCCCCAGCTCTGCTTACAGCTGGTGGTAACAGCGTGGCTTGGAAGCTTTGGTAATTCTGTGGTGCAGACAGCATTGACCATGTCTCTTCCCCTCTGTGGTAAAAACCACGTCGACCATTTCTTCTGTGAAATTCCAGTGATGCTGAAGCTGGCCTGCACCAGCACCTCCATCAATGAGGCTGAACTCTTTGCCATCGGTCTCTTCTTCTTGGTGGTGCCCCTCTCACTCATCTTACTGTCCTATGGTCACATTGCCCATGCAGTCCTGAAGATAAAGTCAGCACAGGGTAGGTGGAAAGCTTTTGGAACTTGTAGTTCTCACCTACTCGTAGTCGTCATTTTCTTCGGCACGCTCATCTCCATGTACCTCCAGACTCCTTCCAGGTATTCTCAGGATGTGAACAAAAGCATCGCACTCTTCTATACTTTTGTGACTCCCCTGCTGAATCCCTTGATTTACACTCTGAGGAACAAGGAAGTCAAAGAGGCACTAAGGAGACTAGTGGGGAGAGCCATAGACTCTAGAGAGAGCTAATGCAGGGGTTGCAGGACCAAGCACTTGTGCACTACAAGACTTCTCAGCAACTGTTTCAGTTTCCTGGGTTGATTAAGTACATACCATGAAATGAGTTGGCTTAAGCAATGGGAATTTATTCACTCAAGGTTTGGAGGCCAGGAGAATGGCCAAATCAAGGCATCATCAATGCAATGCTTCCTTCCCAAAGACCAGCTGCCCATAACCCTTCACTCACCTGTCATATGAGTCTGCTGCTCTCTTCCTTTGTTCCACTTCAGCTTCTTGCCTCCTGTGACTTTCTTTCTTTTGTCTGAATTTCATTCTGCTATAAGGGACTCCAGTAATAGGATTAGGATCCATCCTGATTAAGGTGGGACACAGCTTAACCAAAGCAGCCTCATTCAAAGGTCCTACTTACAATGAGTTCACAACCACAGGAATGGATTTACTTTAAGGACATGTTTTTCTGGGGTTCATGGAGCTTCAAACCACCACACTCCTCCTTCTGAACCCCCAAAAGACATGTTGTTTCTACGTTCAAAGTGCATTCACTCCATCACATTATCCCAAAATCCTCAAGTCATTTCAGAAACAATGCTTAGTATATAGTCTCATTACAATTGATTACAGGTGTGGGCTGTCCTGGGGCACAACTCCCCTCCATCTGTGGACTTGTAAACCTAGAGAACAAGTTGTCTGCTTCTGATATGCAATGGAAGGACAGGCATAGGATAAACATTTCTATGCCTATGGGAGAAATTGGAATTAGGTCACAAATAGTTCTGAATCTCTGCCCGGTGTACTCCATTAGATTTGAAGGTCTGAGAGTCATCTATGGAAAAATGCTTGTCCTCCAGGCCTGTTGGAGTGGCAACCCCACTCCTTCCAAGTACTTGCCAATTGAACCCTGGGATAAGGGCTCCATCCTCTCCATTTATTGGCATGGGGGCCAGGCTCTCTCAATCCCAGACACAGGCTGCGGTTCTACCTGAACAATGGGGTAGAAGGGCTCCCTCTCCAAGCGCCAGGACAAACTCACCCTCTCCACACATGTGGGTAGGCCTGCCTTATGGCCCAAGAAGATGTCTTCTGTCCAGACCTCAGCTTACATGGTCCACCCTTGAAGTGATTTTTCCTTCTATCTGTCCCTTTGCTGTCCCTTTTAGTCCAGGATGGCAGTGGATTCATTCATACAGATCTTGAAAGAAAAAAAAAAACTTGTCAGTTTTGCATGTAGTACACAGAGGTCCAAATCATCTGACAAAAGAACTTTCTACAGATCCTTCCTGCATAATTGCATTTCCAATCCTGACTTCCAGTGAAATTTCTGACTGGATCCATGTTCAGTTAAGCCCTCACATGGAGCACTATTCACTGGGGATTCACATTTTGGAATCTCAAAAATTTCCAAATCATCAACATCTGATTCGTGTCCAAGAATTCAGTTCTCAGCTTATCCTTTTCTTCTGGCATTTCACTATAAGCTGCAAGGAGAAACCAGGCTGCATTTACCCCATTTAGCTTAGAAATCTCAGCTAAATATTAACGTTCATCACTCTCAAAGTACCTTACATTTGACATGAGAACTCAATTTTGCTAAGTTCTCTGCCACTTTAAAACAAGGATTGCCTTTCCTCCAGCTCCCAACAAAACAGTCATCATTTTCTTCTAAGGCATCACTGGAAGTACCTTTAGCATCCATATTTCTACCAGCAGTCTCATCAAAACAGTGTAGGACTTTTCTCTCAAGTCCTCACCATTCTCCCAGCCTCTACCCATTACCCAATTCTAAAGCTGTTTCCACATTTTAGCAGCACCTCACTCTCCTGGTACTAAATCTCTTTCAGATTCCTAGGCTGCTTAAACAAACATGATGAAATGGTTCAGCTTAAAAAATGAGAATTAGCTTATGGTTTGAGGCTATGAAAATGTTCAAATCAAGTTATTATCAAGGCCATGCTTTCTTCCAGAAGACCGGCTTGCCAGTGATCCCTGGCTCCTCTGTCAAACGGCAAGGAACATGGTGCATCTGCTGTTCTCTTCCTTTGTTCCATTTCAGCTTCTTGCTTCCTGTTGCTTTCTCTCTCTTTGACTGATTTTCTTTTTCTTATGAGGGACTCCAGTAATAGAATTTTTTTTTTTTTTTAAACATTTATTTATTTATTTAATTCCCCCCCCTCCCCTGGTTGTCTGTTCTTGGTGTCTATTTGTTGCGTCTTGTTTCTTTGTCTGCTTTTGTTTCTTTGTCCGCTTCTGTTGTCGTCAGCGGCACAGGAAGTGTGGGCGGCGCCATTCCTGGGCAGGCTGCTCTTTCTTTTCACGCTGGGCGGCTTTCCTCACGGGCGCACTCCTTGCGCGTGGGGCTCCCCTACGTGGGGGACACCCTTGCGTGGCACGGCACTCCTTGCGCGCATCAGCGCTGCGCATGGCCAGCTCCACACGGGTCAAGGAGGCCCGGGGTTTGAACCGCGGACCTCCCATATGGTAGACGGACGCCCTAACCACTGGGCCAAAGTCCGTTTCCCATTTTTTTTTTTTTTTTTTTTTTAAAGATTTATTTATTTATTTAATTTCCCCCCCTCCCCTGGTTGTCTGTTCTTGGTGTCTATTTGTTGCGTCTTGTTTTTTTGTCCGCTTCTGTTGTTGTCAGCGGCATGGGAAGTGTGGGCGGCGCCATTCCTGGGCAGGCTGCTCTTTCTTTTCACGCTGGGCGGCTTTCCTCACGGGCGCACTCCTTGCGCGTGGGGCTCCCCCACGCGGGGGACACCCTTGCGTGGTACTGCACTCCTTGCGCACATCAGCACTGTGCATGGCCAGCTCCACATGGGTCAAGGAGGCCCGGGGTTTGAACCGCGGACCTCCCATATGGTAGACGGACGCCCTAACCACTGGGCCAAAGTCCGTTTCCCCAGTAATAGAATTAAGACGCATCCTGACTGAGGTGAGTCACATTTTAATTGAATAGCCTCATCAAAACGCCCTACTTACAATGGGTTCACACCCACAGGAATAGACTAATCATAGGAACATGTTTTCCTGGGTTACCTACAATTTCAAAGCACCACAGCAACTAACCACTAGTTTTAATTTAATTCAATGAATCCTTTTAAAGTCTCAGAAAGCACCTGCTTTGTACCAGCACTTGAGATATGTCAGCAATTGGAACAGAGAAACCCGTGTCATGGAGCTAACCCTTCTACTGGGGAGAAGATAAATAAAACAAAACAAAATAAAAATAAATTGAGGTATATCACATATATGGTACAATAATAAGAATAAGCAAACTATAATTAATACAAAACCATGGATGATTCTCACAAATAGTATTGAGTGTAAGAAGCCGGTTACAAAGCAGTTCATAATGTATGAATATATTTACATAAAATTCAAAGTTAGGCAAAACTAATCTATGGTATTATAAGCAAGAATAGTGGTTATTCTGGTTGATTAGTGATTGGAAGGAGAAATGGTGAAGGGGTATTCAGGGGTTCTGGTCATAAACTATTTCTTTTTCTAGATTATGATTATATATGGCATGCAGTTTATGAAAATTCAACAGACTACAAACTTATGATATCTGCACTTTCTGTGTGCATGTTGTACTTCAATAACATTACCTTTAAAATTTTAAAAGCAAGCCAGAAATTAACAAAAAAAGTATGATACTAAATAATCACGTAAGTATTTTTTCTTTTTACACAAAGTTTGGGTTTACATTTTAAATGGTCCAAGTTACTTCTTTCCATTGAGCTTAATTACTAGGTGCTCAAATATATTTTTTTGGTTAACAAAATTTTTTTGTTAATAAAATTCAGGCAGACTAAAATGAACTTTGCCAATTTTCATTTGAAGTTCTCACATCAAAGATCATTCATATGGTGAATTTCCTATTCTCTTCTTCATTCTATGTAAATGCCTAGTGGTCAGTTCTGCAAGCAAAAATGAAAGTGAGCATTTTCAAATAAAAATGTATTACTAAATTTTTGATCGTCCAGACAACTATTTTCTGAGTGAAAAGGATGTTTAGTGTATACCTGTGTGTATATATGTACGTATGTAGTCTACAAAAATCCACCAATCATATAAAAACTTAAAATATTTTTCATTAATTAGAGAGGTCAAGATATTCAAATATTTGGTGGTATTAAAGGGGATTTACAAAGCAAAATAAGAAGCAATCAAATAATTTTCTGATAAACAACACAAATCTTCTTAAATATGTTTTTTAAAGATTTATTTTTTTTAATTTCTTTCCCCTTTCCTTCCCCCCCACCCAATTGTCTACTCTCTGTGTCCATTCACTGTGTGTTCTTCTGTGTCCACTTTTATTCTTGTCAGTGGCCATGGGAATCTGTCTCTTTTTGCTGCGTCATCTTCCTGCGTCAGCTCTCTGTGAGTATGGCGCCACTCCTGGGCAGGCTGCACTTTTTTTTCATGGGGCGGCTCTCCATACAGGGCACACTCCTTGTTCCCAGGGCTCCCCTACGTGGGGGACAACCCTGCGTGTCACAGCACTCCTTGCATGCATCAGCACTGCACATGGGCCAGCTCACCACACAGGTCAGGAGGTCCTGGGTTTGAACCCTGGACCTCCCATGTGGTAGGCAGACGCTCTAACAGTTGAGTCAAATCCGTTTCCCTTCTTAAATATTTTGACAATGCCAAGTTTGAGGTATTATTTTTTGCTTATATATTATTATTCTAATTAAATGACAGAATAGCAAGGGCTTCTTTACATAAATAAAAATTGATTAGTGAAATGTTGAGTTCCCCAATGATGTTGTCTCTGTACTGAATAGTTTTGAGTGATTTTTTATTATTTAAGTGTAATGTAGAAAATGTGAATTTTTTTAAAAGAAAATAAACACTGATTCCATATTTCTAACTCAATTTATTATCCAATTTAAGGTAGCCTTTTTTGAGATTTCTACTTCCAGGTAGACTGTATTAGGTTATGGCAGATCAGTATTCTCACTGCACATATATGAAAAGTCAGATAAATTTTTAGCAATCATATTTTTAAAAACAGAGAACTATGGGAATAATGAGGATGATATGACAGAAATGAGATAACCACTCTGAACTGAGCTAATAGGCACCATCATTTTTTGCCCTTGGGAACATTTGCCAAGCCTGGATATGAGCTGAGAATCAGGCATGTATCAATCACGAAAGGCCAGAATGGCAAAAGAAAAACCTGAGAGACCTCAAATACATGGCCAGAAGTTCCCAATAGAGTTTTGCTCTAGGGCTGCCTGGGAGGCTAGAGAGCTAGGCCCATAGCTTCAGAAAAGATAGAATAAAACCTCCTGCAATTTCCTTCGGCATAGGAAACAAAGACTCACCAGATAAAGTATGGCTGCATCTATCACACTGCTTTACCAATTAAGGCATTTGCCAAACACTGAGCAGGAGACGTGAGGGTTAAGTTGAACACATCCTTGAAGGCAAGACTTAATCTCCCAAGTTTTTCAGGACTGAGGAACAAAACTTTCCTCTTTCTGTCAAAATCCCTTAGCAGGAAACAGGAAGTAGACTGAGTCTTATTAACTCTTTTTTTTTTTTTTTTTTTGAAGTTTCTTTTTTTTTTTTTTATTGACTTTGTAATAATATTACATTAAAAATATATATGTGAGGTCCCATTCAGCCCCCCCCCCACCCCCCCTCTCCCCCCCCAACAACACTCGTTCCCATCATCATGACACATCCATTGGATTTGGTAAGTACATCTTTGGGCACCTCTGCACCTCATAGACAATGGTCCACATCATGGCCCATACTCTCCTCCATTCCATCCAGTGGGCCCCAACTCAGCCTGATACAACTAAGTCCTAACCAAAGAAAGAGAAAACTCTCCCTAATAGAAGGTAACATCATCTGGAGCTTCTGTGGGGTTTTTTTGTTTGTTTGCTTTTTTTTTTTAAAGATTTTTTTAAAATTTATTTCTCTCCCATTCCCCGTCGCCCCAGTTGTCTGTTCTCTGTGTCCATTCACTGTGTGTTCTGTGTTCGCTTGTATTCTTGTCAGTGGAATCCAGAATCTGTGTCTTGTTTCGTTGTGTCATCTTGCTGTGTCAGTTCTCCAGGTGTGCAGTGTCATTCCTGGGCAGACTGCCCTTTTTCACACTGGGTGGCTCTTCTTACGGCACGCACTCCTTGCACATGGGACTCTCCTACATGCGGGACACACCTGCGTGGCACGGCACTCCTCGCGTGCATCAGCATTCAGCACTGCACATGGGCCAGCTCGTCACATGGGTTCAGGAGGCCCTGGGTTTGAACCTTAGACCTCCCATGTGGTATGCAGATGCCCTATCCATTGGGCCAAATCCTCTTCCCTCTGTGGTTTTCAAATACACTATGTCTGGCATATGATTAAAAATTACAGGACATGAAAAAAGGGATGATCACAGGACTGATAAACAAGGGGAAAAAAATGACAATAGAAGCAGACTGATAGATGATCTAGATAGAGTTAACAGCCAAAGACTTTAAAATAGCTATAATTGATACCTTCAAGAAAAATAGAGAAAAGGATGGAAAATTAATAAAAAGATGTAGAATTTCACAAGAGAATTATAATCTATGTAAAATAATTAGGTATTCTAGAAATAAAAAATATAATTTATACCACTAGA
Organism: Dasypus novemcinctus; assembly: GCF_030445035.2. NCBI lineage: Eukaryota > Metazoa > Chordata > Mammalia > Cingulata > Dasypodidae > Dasypus > Dasypus novemcinctus. The sequence goes on from NC_080694.1 coordinate 63,325,121, forward strand.
AACTCTCCAAATGTGGGCACATAATTGGTATGGGAACCCTAGGTGTGCCTCAGGATCCTGCTTATCATGATTATACATACAATTTTGAGTGCATTCTCAACAGACAAGGGAACTGACCGGCTACAACTGATGAGGTTTCTTGTTTTTATTCACAGTAACATCAAGCTGGACTTAAAATTTTCTTCCAGCTTTTGAAGTAACAAATTTGTGATGAGATGGGAAAAAATTGACAACTGCTTTCCCATGATGCACAACATTTTTTTAAAAGGTTGGGAGGGGGCTGGAAGTTAAAAGTCAATAAAAAGCTCAGTTGGAAATCAAAAGCCAATAAAAAGTTCTAGGTTTTGTAATGTAAATTGAATCTGAACATAGGAGTCTTTCATATGAAAAAGTAGCATTGAAAACTCAGACCCTCATCCATTATTAAGGTTGGGACCTGGTTTTGAAAGACCCTGAGTTAAAATGCAAGGGATTAGCTCTATAGAAGTCCTTGAGTTCAAACTACTGCCCTAGCAATATGACAGGGTGACTGTGCTGAGACAGTTATTCTCTCACTGCCATGGTTGACTGGTCTGTAAATAATAAATACTATCTCTTTAAAAACAAACAAGGGGAGTGGAAGTGGCTTAAGAATTGGGTGCCTACCTCCCACATGGGTGGTCCTGGGTTAATTTGTTTCCTCTGTTCCATTTATTCTTCCTTTCCTAGAGACAGGTTTTTACTACTGTTTAATACAAAATCTCTACAAAGTTATTGAATGAGAATGTTCTAGCAATATCTCACCCACAAACACAATACTCTCTTGATGATCCAAATTTCAACCCAGGGGCTGAAAGAAGGGTGCTTCTAAATTTTTTAACCTATGTATATCTATTATGATAGCTCTAGGGGTATAATTTGTTCCTTGAAACTTTTTAGTGGTTCAAGATTCTATCAATTGCAGATACTCCTACCACCTCCAGCTGTTTTTCCTTTACATTGTGTCTTGCAAGAATAAATTATAGTGGAATATTCACTTGTGTATATTTTTTATTTATTTTGGAAAACATTGGAATTACATCATCTATAAGCCTGTAACTCCTAAGAAGCAGAGAACTAAAAAAATGAAGGGATTGACCTTTAGGTCACTGTATTAATCAGTCAAAGGGGTGCTGATGCAAAGTACCGGAAAACTGTTGGGCTTTATAAAGGGTATTTATCTGAGATAGAAGCTTACAATTACAAGGCCCTAAAAGGTCCAACTCAAAGTACTGTAAGAGATACTTTCTCACCCAAGTCTGTTGTCACCTGTTGAAGCAAGATTGTTGCCGATCTCTGTGAGGGTTCAGCCTTCCTCTTCCTCTAAAGTCTCCATGGGCCCAGCTTCTTCCAATCTCAGCTGTAGGCTGGAGGGCTCTTTTTTATCCAGGCCTTCTCAGCTGCTCAGGTTCTTGTCTCTTCAGCTGCAAATTGTCAGATGAACGGCTCAGCTCTCCCTGGAGCTTCAGCTGTTTGCACCCTCTCTTTTCTGTCATATAGCAGCACCAAAATGACCAAGTTCTCTCTTCTTCTGATGTTCTATGTCTGTTTCTGTCAGCCAACCAAGGGGCCGGGGACTCAACTCTGAGGCGTGCCCTACTGATGTGGTTGAATCAAAGCCCTGATCTTGATTTAATCAAGTAAACATAAAGCCTTTGAATTTAATACAATCAAAGATATGACACCCAGAGGAACAGACTAGTTTAAAACATAATCAAATCTTTTTTAGGAATTAAAAAATAATATCTAACTGCTACAGTCACGAATGGTATGTATGCTTTGTATGTGAGTATGCATGTGCATACATATATAGATAGATATTTTATTGCAGGTCATATACAAGCCAAAATACTACATGTTGAGGAGGAATAGAAGAAGACATATTCTTTGAGCAGTATAAGGATGTTCCTTCCAGGATGGAGACTGAATACAGAAGAGGTTGATCTCATGCTAATCACCATCATCCAAGATGCTCCCTTTAGTTACATTAAAGCAAAGAGAGTTCTCTTTCCTGTAGAAAGATTAATAAATCGATGTTCCAAAAGGAATATTGCAAAACTGTCCAACAAAACAGTTTCTAAATGCCTGAAATTGGAACTTGAAAATACTTGGTAAATACTCTTTTTAACCTGCTAACACAGCATCAGGGGTGGGCTCCCAGGAAAGACATTGATACTGACAACAACATCCTATTGATTGTATCACAAATAATCATTGGAAATATCCAGGATGCCTCTAAACAGTCAAATGTACAAGAACTGAATGGTTTTACTCTCAGAAGAACTTGCAGTCTTTAAAGACCTACTAGATTGCATTTCAGTTCAAAATGATTAGAATAAAACCACCAAACAATGTGAATCAGTAGATTTCAACAGCAGTGCTCCAGATTCTAAGGCTGTCTAGAACTCTGTCCCCCAATCCCTCTAATTTAGGGGTCATTCACTTCTATATTTACAATATCCCACCTTTCCAGTAATTGGCATTTCCATACTTAAAGAGTCTGCCAGCTCAGACTTTGGAAGATGCAGTGATACTAATGCAGTAGAAAAAAGCTCTCAGCTACTATACACAGGACTCACATCAGAAGTGAGATGTCTTAGAGGTGCAATGGACAAAACCAATCCAATGTCCACATAGAAGAGGTGGCATTGGATTGGGAAAAGTGGACATGGTGGACGATGGGTATGGGGAAAGGCAGGAAGAGATGAGAGGTGGAGGCGTCTTTGGGACATGGAGCTGCCCTGGATGGTGCCTCAGAGGTAATCACCGGACATTGTAAATCCTCACAGGGCCCACTGGATGGAATGGAGGAGAGTATGGGCCATGATGTGGACCATTGTCTATGAGGTGCAGAGGTGCCCAAAGATGTACTTACCAAATCCAATGGATGTGTCATGATGATGGGAACGAGTGTTGTTGGGGGGGGAGAGAGGGGGTGGGGGGGTGGGGTTGAATGGGACCTCACATATATATATATTTTTAATGTAATATTATTACAAAGTCAATTAAAAAAAAAAAAAAGAAGTGAGGTGTCTGTAAACTGCTTCGTTCTCCCTAAGGAGTGTGGCACAGACCAGGAGCCATGGCACACAGTAACTGCTGGAATTTACCAACTAGAAGATAAAAGAGGGATTTGCAGGGCTTGTTATATACTGACAATTGATCTAGTCATGCTTTTAGCAGGATTTATAGTCTGAGTGTTTATTATTAACACACCTGCAATTTACAGAATGCAGTTGTGCTGAAGAATAAATGTTAGTCCCATAGCACAAATAGGGCTACAGTAGTGTAGAAACTGAGATCTCCCCCAAAGCTAAATGCCTTCTCTGTGCTGACTTGTGCCATATGCTGGTAACAACCAACACTACAGAATGAAAACACCCCTTGTACAAAGGAAAACTTGGAATGCTGCATCTGACTGGTTTATAGAGTCATGAAATTCCAAATAATCTAAGAGTTTTATCTCTTGGAATTGTTACAATTATTTTTTTTGTTTTTTATTCTTATTTTCATTTTTATGAAAATTATTTTAAATGTACACCCAGAAGGCCAAAATATAGAAATAATGGAAACTTTTATTGACAAATTCTATAATTTATATAAAACTATAAAATTTCAGTGATGAGATTCTGGCAAGTGGGAAAAAGGAGATAGTATAAACTGAGAAAGAGATAGATATGGAAAATAAGGACATTTGAATAAAATCCATTCCAATATCTGCCTCCCCCAAAAGCATAATTAAATCTTCATATCAAATAACCAAATCGGACTGACTTAAAGAGATTTATTTCAAAAAACAAAACAGAATGAATAATATAGGTATACTTAACTCTCATTGGGGAACTTTCTTCATTAAAGACAGAATCATTAAGAAACAGACCAATAGAAGTGACTACATAAAAATTAAATACAAAACTCACAATAAATAAGAATAAAAGTAAATAAACAACTTTGGGACAAAATAGTTGCTACATATTTGATTGACAGTAGCTTATTTCCCTTAAAATAAAAAAAGTCAGTATGAATATGAATAATTCAATAGAAAATATGCAAGGCCAGAAAGAGGCAGTTCCTGGAAGAACCAAACTAATGCTTAATAAATTAGTGAAAAATATTTCAATATAGGTAGTAAATAAAAATGAAAAAATAAAAAAATGGAACTCTGGGCTTGGCTTACAAATGCCTCCTATAGGAGATGATGCTATGAATTCATGGCCATATAAATTAGCATCAACTTACCAAGTAACAATATTTTTACAATGTCTCTAAAAAGTACCAATATTTATCAAACATTTCTTGGGAAAAAAATGCTCTTCCTTTAATTTCTTAAAAGGATGTGATCATTTTCATAACAGAATTAATTATAAAAATGTTGTATGAAAATAGTCTAAATGTCCAAAGACAAGGTATTGGTGAAAATTATGGTTCCTCTATAAAAGTGAATTCTATGTAGTCAAAAATATATAAACCTTTAGAATAATACTTAATTGTTCTTGCAGAATGTTAAAATGTTAATATTCTTTACCACATTTCAGTGGTTTCATGTTCTTAACGTAGCCTGGGCCTTCACATTAAAGTCTTTACAAGTAATGTCTTTTTGAAAGTAGAAATGGAATAATGCTCTCAGAATGGGTACAAATAAGAAGAACCTGCAGAAATTTTAAATAATAATGATGATGCACATGCTCTAGAAATGGTAGTCTGCATGTCTGGAGTTGTACTGAGTTCATGAGCTTAGATTTTGAACATTTATTTTCCGAAGAGAATCAGATTAGGAAATATTTTGGAGAACATGTGGAGAACATATATATATATATATATATATATATATATATATATATATAATGGCTCCAGCAATCGAAGTCCTAGCATCAAAGTCACGAGGCATCATGGTCCTTCTAAAGCACCTCCCTAACTGCTCCCTGCACGTCCTTGGTCCTCAGCGTGTATATGAGTGCGTTGATAATGGGGGTGATGATGGTGTAGAAGAGAGAGATGAACTTGCCCTGATCCTGCGAGTAGTTGTTGCTGGGCTGGAGGTAGGCATAGATGGCCGTGCCATAGAACAAGGATACCACGATGAGGTGAGACCCCCAGGTCCCAAAGCTTTCCTCTGCCCTGCTGCCCACTTCCTGCCTAAGACTGCCCCGACGATGTGATTAAAGCAAGGGGAGAATGTGATTAATGCAAGGGGTAAAGAAGAAAGATGGCACTAACAAAGAAGAGCTCACATTCATTCAGAGTGGAGTCAACACAGGCCAGCTCGAGCAACGGGGGGACCTCACAAAGAAAGTGGTCTAAATTATTTCTTCCACAAGGCGGTAAAAGGAAGATGAGCACTGTCTGCAGTAAGGAGTTGGCAAAACCAGTGAGCCATGAAGCAGAGGTCATCAGGGCACAGAGACGAGGGTGTGTGATTACTGTGTATGGAGGGGCCTGCAAACTGCTGCATACCGGCCCAAAGCCATGACCCCTAGGAGCACGCATTCTGTGCATCCCAAGTGGAGAGAGATACACAGCTGGACCACACAACCACCATAGGAGATGGATCTGTCTCTTCCCCCAAGATTAACCAGGAGCTGCGGAACAATGCTGGTGGTGTCACACAGGTCCAGAAAGCTTAGGCTGGAGAGGGAAAAGTACATGGGGGAGCGAAGATGCAGGTCCAGTTGGGACAATACAGTGATGGTCGCGCTTCCCAGCAAAGTGAAGGTATAGAAGATCACAAGAACCACGAAGAGGACTAGCTCCAGGTGAGGCCTGTCAGAGAAACCCAGGAGAATAAATCCAGTAAAAGAACTTCCATTTTTCTGGTCCATCCTTTGTTAGCACACCAGTGCTAGCACTGTTAGCACACCTGTCCAGAGCAAGCATTTTGGATATTTTATAATTTTTTTTTAAGTTGAACTTTAACACGTTGCTGAGTATTTGATATGCTCTAAATCATTTACATGCATTATCTCATCTAATCTCTAAATTTTTAAAAATTTATGAACTTTCTTTTCAAATATGAATAGATTAAATTTGTTAAAATAGCTTACCCAAGATCAGTAAACTCCTATTTTAACCCGAAAACAGGTCCCTTTGATTCCACAGTCCATACCGTTAATCACCACACTATCTTTCCCTAAATATATTATAAGGATATGATCAGTGATACCCACAAAAAAATTATGCAGCATAATTTTCGTAACAGAATTCATTATAAAATATTATGAAGTCTAAACAGGGTATATGCCCTACTCACTCCTACTCTGAAGAGCAAATACAAAATAACAGTTCAGTTTCATGCACAGATACACAAATGCAGATCCAATGATGTGAAATAAAGAGCTTGCAAAAAACAATTATCTAATTAAGGGAACTTTCACCAAAGTGATGGGGAAAAGCTAAAATGCAGACTCATCCAAGGAAACACACCAATATAATAATGCAAGATATGTCAACCTTACCATATCAATAAACACCAAAAGGCATTTGATAAAAGATAAAACCCTGGTTTTAAAGTAGTTAAACTAAGCTTTTTTAGGATGTGATACATATTGATTAAAAGAAAGAATGCCAAATGACATCCTTTCTGATCTGTTTAAAAATGAATATGATTTTAGATTGAAAAAGAAAGAACATTTCAGGCAAAGGAGGCACACGACCAGAAGAGAGAACGTGATTGTCTCTGTGTTACAAATGTTCCCAATGACATTTCAGTGCACACTGGGAGGTAGTTAGGCTACTAATTCATATTCTTGCCTCTTGTTTTCTTGAAAATGATTATGCATTTGTAGCACTGGCTATGGGAAAGAGCTAACTGAAGATGTATCATCCAATTGATTCTCAAGAGTGTGTTCTGATCTGGATCTCTTGGTTGCCTGCCTCCTTTCCTGGCTGGAATTCACCTATCCCAAAGCTATTTGCATGACCACAAAAGACAAACTTCCAAGAGAAGGACTATTTTCTTGCTAAGATTAAATGAGACATTTCATTTCATTCATTCCACATGTCATCACACATTAAAATGATTGCCTAATTTGGGGATTATCATCTAAGTTTAGATAAGAGTTAATTGACCTAATATAGTAAGATCTAGTTTAAAGAAATCATTTGGATAATAATGACTGGAAATATTACACACATTCACCCTAGGTACAGGAATGAGAATGGTGGTCTTAGAAGCCATCATCACATGATATATTAAGAAAGTCCTGTCATAAAAATTACACATGAATTATTAATTTGTACACAAAAATAAACAATTGAAAATACTGCAAGCAGAGATTATATGGTCATATATTTTGAAAAAAATTTAATTGATAAAATAGATAAATGGACTCTACAAAAAAAAATGTGGCATACTATGCAACAAGAACCCTCAAAAAAATGTATAATGTTCTCTAATTAATACAGATGCAAAAATCCTCAATAAAATACTTGCTAATTGAATCCAAGAACACATTAAAGAATTATCCATAATGATCAAGTGGGTTTTATACCAAGCATGCATGGCTGGTTTAACACAAGAAAATCAATCAGCATAATACACCATATTAATAAATCAAAGAAGAAAAATCACATGATCTTATCAAATGATGCAGAAAAAGCATTTGACAAAATACAGCATCCTTTCTTGATAAAAATACTACAAAAAAATAGGAATTGAAGGAAATTTTGTCAGCATGATAAAGACCATATATGAAGAACCCACAGCTAATATTGTACTCAAGGGTGAAAAACTATAAGCTTTCCCATTGATATCAGGGACAAGACAAGGATGACCACTGTTACCAATGTTGTTCAATATAGTGCTAGAGATTCTAGCTAGAGCAATCAGGCAAGAAAAAGAAATAAAAGGCATCCAAATTGTAAAGGAAGAATTAAAATTTTCACTATTTGCAGAAGATAAAATTGTATATCTAGAAAATCCTGAAAAATCTACAACAAAGCTGCTAGAGCTAATAAATGATTTCAGTGGAGTGTCAGGATACAAGATAAATATGCAAAAATCAGTGGTGTGTCTATACACTAACAACGCACAATCTGAGGAGGAAGTTAGGAAAAAATTCCATTTACAATAGCAACTAAAAGAATCAAATATTTAGGAATAATCTTAACCAAGGATGGAAAGCACTTATATTCAGAAAACTATAAAGCATTGCTAAAAGAAATTTTAAAAGACCTAAATAAATGGATTCCATGCTTATGGATTGGAAGACTAAATATCATTAAGATGTCAATTCTACCCAAATTGATATACAGATTCAATGCAATCTCAATAAAAATTCTGCCAGCATTTTTTAAGCACATGGAAAACACAATTATCAAATTTATCTGGAAGAGTAAAAGGCCCCAAATAGCCAGAAACATCTTAAAAAGGAAACGTGAAGCTGGAGGACTCTAACTTCCAGACTTTAAATCATATTACCTAGCTATGGTGGTAAAAAAACAGCATGGTATTGGCATAAAGATAGACACATAAACCAATGGAACCAAATTGATGGTTCAGAAACAGACACTCACATCTACCACCAAGTGATTTTTGACAAGCCTGTCAAAAGCCCTCCCAGTTGGGGCAGAACAGTTTATTCAATAAATGATGTTAGGAGAACTGGATATCCATAGCCAAAAGAAAGAAAGAAGACTCCCTACCTCACACCTTATAAAAAATCAGCTCAAAATGGACCAAAGACCTAAATATAAAAAGAAGTCCAATAAAGCTCCTAGAAGAAAATGTAGGGAAACATCTTCAAGACCTGGTGGTAGGTGGTGGATTCTTAAACCTCACACCAAAAGCATGAGCAACAAAAGAAAACATGGATAAATAGGACCTCTTCAAACTTAAACATTTCTGTGATTCAAAGAACTTCATCAAAAAGGTGAAAAGGGGGAAGCGGACTTGGCACAGTGGATAGGGCATCTGTCTACCACATGGTAGGTCCGTGGTTCAAACTCCAGGCCTCCTTGACTCATGTGGAGCTGGCCCACATGCAGTACTGATGCATGCAAGGAGTGCCGTGCCACAAAGGGATGTCCCCGCAGAGGGGAGCCCCAAGCACAAGAACTGCCTTAAGGAGAGCCACCCAGCATGAAAGAAAGTTCAGCCTTCCCAGGAATGGCACAGGACACATGGAGAGCTGACTCAACAAGATGATGCAACAACAAAAAAAAGAAACACAGATTCCTGTGCTGCAGACAACAACAGAAGTGGACAAAGAAGAACATGCAGCAAATGGACACAGAGAACAGACAACTGGGGCAGGGGGGCAGGGGGCGGGGGGGGGAGGGGAGAGAAATTTTTAAAAAAGGTGAAAAGGCAGCCCAGTCAATGGGAGAAAATATTTGGAAACCATTTATCCAATAAGGGTTTGATTTCCATTCTATATAAAGAGATCATACAAGTCAACAATAAAAGAGCAAGCAATCCAATTTAAAAATGGGCAAAAGATTTAAATAGACATTCTCTAAAGAGGAAATACAAATGGCCAAAAAGCACATGAAAAAATGTTCCATATCACTAGCTATTAGGTAAATGTAAATTAAAACAACAATGAGATATCATCTAACACCACATAGAATGGCCATTATTTAAAAAACAGACAACAGTAAGTGCTGAAGAGGATGTGGAGAAATAGGAACACTCCTTCACTGTTGGTGGGTGTGTAAATTGGAGCAGCCTCTGTGGAAGACCTTTTAGCAGTTCCTCAAGAAGCTAAATATAGAACTGCCATATATTTGCCATATATATGCCATATACATATACAGGAAGTCCTCTACTAGGAATATATCCAGAAGAACTAAAAACTATGACACAAACAGACATCTGCACACTGATGTCCATAGTGGCATTGTTCACAATTGCCAAAAGATGGAATCAACCCAAGTGTCCATCCACCAATGAATGGATAAACAAAATGTGGTATATACATACAATGGAATATTATGCTGCAATAAGAAGAAATGAAATTGGGACATATGTGATAACATGGATGAGTCTTGAAGACATTATACTAAGCGAAGTAAGCCAGACACAAAAGGACAAATATGCATGGTCTCATTAATATGAATGAAATACAAATAATAAACACATGGAATTAAAACCTAGAGTATAGGTTATAAGGAGATAGGAGAGTTTAGAAGAACTATGGATGCTTAATGTATGTAGAAGTTTTAATTAACCTGATTATAAAAGTGTGGAGATGGCTAGAGTTGATAGTAACACAATATAGTGAGTAACAACTGGTTCGTAAATGGGATTGTGACCGAAAAAAGTAGTCTAGGGAAGTAAACGTCAATAGAAAGAAAGCTAAAGAATAATTCAGGGACTGAATAACACAGTGAACCCAGAGGCGTTGAGAATTGTGGTTAAGGGTACACATGCAAGAGAGTCTTTCTGTGAGCTAGAGCAGATGTACATCACTATTGCAGGATGATGGGAATATGGAGAAATATGGGAAAACTACAATTGGTGTGACCTATAGACTGTGGTTAACAGCAATATTATAATATTCTTGAATTAATGCAAAACTGTACTGTGTTGATAATGGAGGTGTATGGAAAAAGTGTGCCAAATATATGCTATGAATCATGATTAGTGGTAATAGGCTGATGGTATTATCTCATAATCTGCAACAAATGTTCCACCAGGGTGTGGAGTTGTATGGGAAATCTACACATCTGTATGATTGTTTTGCAAGTTCACAATATCTGCAACAAAAATACATTTAAAAAAATAGTATGGGGGTTGGGGGGGAAATATACCGAATATAAGATAAGAAATACAGTTGGTAGTAATATTTTGACAATGTTCTTGCATAGTTTGTAACAAATGTTTCACACCAATGCAAAGAGTTGGTGGAGGGGTGATGTATGAGACCCCTGTGTGATGTTATGTATGTTTATGTTGTAAGTTCACAATCTTTACTATACACTTATTATGTGTGTCCATATATGAATATATACTTCAATAAAATTTTTTTAATTTAAAAAATGAATATCCTGGGGAAAAAAAGAATATAACGGGAAATGATATCCCCCAAGAACACAATTTTACATTAGCAGTGAAGAGAACAGGGATTTTTTTTTTAATGTTGTTTTTTTATTTTGTTTTTAACTTTTTAAAAAATTGAAATATATCACTCATACATAAACAATAAATGTATAATAGTTGTGAACTTAAAAAACAAACATATAACATCAAACATGTATAACATCTCACCCTACCACCAATAATTTGCATTGTTTTTAAAACTTTTTAACTGATTAAAGAACATTGTCAAAATATTACTACTAAACAATTTTTCCCCTAATCCAATTATTATTATCTCTAAATCATTTATATATGAACATACACAAACAATTAAGTGTATAATAAAAGTTGTGAACTTACAAGGCAAACATGCATAACGTCATACAGGGGTCGCATATATCAACCCTCCACCAACACTTATATTGTAATGAGACATTTGTTGCAAACTATGAAAGAACACTGTCAAAATCTTACTACTAATCATAGTTCTTACATTTGGTGTGTTTTTTCCCCAACCCACCCTATTATTATTATTTTTTTTTCTTTTTTTCTTTTTTTTTTAATATTTATTTATTATTATTATTTTTTAATTACATTTAAAAAAAAATATGAGGTCCCATTCAATCCCACCGCCCCCGCCCCCCACTCCCCCCACAGCAACACTCTCTCCCATCATCGTGATACATCCATTGCACCTGGTAAGTTCATCTCTGAGCATCACTGCACCCCATAGTCAATGGTCCACATCATAGCCCAGACTCTCTCACGTTCCATCCAGTGGGCCCTGGGGGGATCTACAGTGTCCCGTAATTGTCCGTGAAGCACTATCCAGGACAACTCCACGTCCCGAAAACGCCTCCACATCTCATCTCTTCCTCCCGTTCCCCACACCCAGCAGCCCCCATGGCTACCGTTCCCACACCCATTCCACATTTTCTCTGTGAACATTGGATTGGTTGTGTCCATTGCACACCTATGTCAAGTGAGGGCTTAGATTCCACATGGGTACTGGATGCACTCTTCCCGCTTCTAGTTGTAGACACTCTAGGCTCCATGTTGTGGTGGTTGACCTTCTTCAACTCCATGTTAGCTGAGTGGAGTAAGTCCAATAAGTCAAAGTGTAGGAGCTGAAGTCTGTTGAGGCTCTGGGCCTGGGTGTCATATTATCAGTCCAGAGATTCAAATCCCCTACATATATCTTAAACTCAGCACCAACTACAATTCCAATAAAGTAGCATGCAAGTCTTGTGAAAAGAGATCCCCTCTGAGTCCATTTCCATCACGCAGAAACACCAGCTCCAAAGAAGGGCCATCTGTCATGGCAGTGAACCCCTTCTGCCATGACCATAGAACCCGTGGGTCTCTTTATCCCTCAAAAGAACCAATACCTGGGTTTGTATCCACCCTATCTGTCTCTTAGACTCTGTTCAGTTGTACATAGGGGAATTCCTTCTGACAACCTCCAGACTCTTTTTTAGAGACTCACAGCCTTATAATCTCATTTCTCCTTTCCATTTCCCCCTTACATTAGGTCAAACTGCTTCCCGAAGTCATGTTATTATATGTAGGCAGGTATATTCTGCTGTTCCACATTGAATCTTTAATTCAAGGTCATTTTCTAGTTGCTTCTTCAGCTGGTATGTGGTAGTGATCCCTCGGTGCCAGGGAGGCTCATCCCCGGGTGTCGTGTCCCACGCTGGGGGGAATGCATCACATCTACACGCTGAGTTTGGCTGTGAGAGTGGCCACATTTGAGTAACATGAAGGCTGTCAGGAGGAAACCCCCAGGCACAATGCTACTCTAGGCCTTGTTCTTATTGCAGGTGCATAGGCTCAAAAGTGTAGCCATTAGTATCAAGAGCCCACTGTTGGGCCCTCCTTCCTTCCTGGTTCTTGCCGTTGCACCTGGAGGATTGCCACTGCTCTCGCAGGGCCCACAACAGTGTCCCCCCGGCCAGGAGCCCAGTACCCCCCCAGCTGTTGTTTTTAATTGTTTCCACTATGAGTATATATAGACATTACCATATACCCTGGGCATATGCCCTGTATAACTCCCTGTCAACCATATATATCCTGTCAATAACATCCCATATCAGTATTCCTCCGCTGCCATTGTTGAACCACTCTGTGATCCGAAACTTCCCGTAAAGTGAATCCCAACATAATGTCAGCTTCAGAAGAGTCTTAGATCACCAAAATTCATCTATACAATATACAGTATTTCCCCAGATCCACCATAAAACCTTTTCCCTTCCACAGCAATAATCTTTTAACTTATTCATATCACATTTCCTGAAACTGATGTACAGATTCCAAAACTATAGTTTTCAAACAAGGTAACATTTGTGCTTACTATGTGGTCCATACTTTAGGTTGTACAGTTTTCTAAATTTTTTAGTTATCCTATGTTTTGTCTTATGGTTTTCATTATTAGTCTGTCGTCCCCTATATGTTTTTGGTGTAATATTAGCTGTTTTATATTCATCCTCGTGTACTCTCACATAACTCCTCTTTTGCCCCCTTATTTACCTTTGTTCCATCCATTGCACGTCCATTTTCCCCTCCCCTTAGGGCCCACAACGCCTGCCAATCTAATGCCCTGGGAGCCGTCCTTTCTCACGAGAGATACAGTTCTCTCTATTCGACGGCATTAGTCTTCCCCAGGATATGGGTCCACCCCACCCAATGGTAGAACCCACCTTGGCAAAATGAGCCTTCAGCTATTCCCTCCGGAGTCCGTCCCGCATCAGACCATACCCCCTGAGCGTCCTAACCAGGTAACCCTCCTACTTATACTTTGATACGTTTTACTCAACATTTAGTTCTCAATGAACTTCTGGCACTCTCCCATGTTTGTATGTTGCCCCTCCCTCCCACCTATTTCTTGGACCATATTACCCCTCTTCCCATCCCCAGCCGCCCTCAAACCCAGAAAACCCCACCCGAAGGTAACCCCTTGCCCCCATTTTGTCCCTTCTTTGTGCTCATACTTACCCCCAGCTCATCACAGATTCCACCCCTACAGACATTAACTCACAGCCTTCCTCCACCCCCCGATTTCCAGTAAGCCACTTTTCCAGACTCTAGCTCTCTGAGGCAGTTAACTTATTTCATATCATTGAGGTCATATAGTATTTGTCCTTCAATGCCTGGGTTGCTTCACTCAACATAAGATTCTCAAGGTTCATCCATGTTATCACGTGCGATTGTAGTGTATTTGTTCTTACAGCTGAGTAGTATTCCATTGTGTGTATATACCACATTTTATTGATCCACTCATCTGTTGATGGACTTTTGGATTGATTCCAACTTTCGGCGATGGTGAACAATGCTGCTATGAACATTGGTGTACATATATCGGTTTGTGTCCTTGTTTTCAGATCTGATGGGTATATACCCAGCAGTGGTATTGCTGGGTCATATGGCAAATCTATGGATAATTTTTTGAGAAACTGCCAAACTGTCCTCCAGAATGGTTGGATCCTTCTGCATTCCCACCAGCAATGGATGAGTGTTCCCCTTTCTTCACATCCTCTCCAGCATTTGTATTCTACTGTTTTTTTCATGGCTGCCAATCTTATGGGAGTAAGATGGTATCTCATTGTAGTTTTGATTTGCATTTCCCTGATAGCTAGGGATTTGGAGCATTTTTTCATGTGCTTTTTAGCCATTTGTATTTCTTCTTTGGAGAAGTGTCTGTTTAAATCTTTTTCCCATTTTTTAAATGGGTTGTTTATCTTTTTGTTTTCGAGATCTATGAGTTCTTTATATATGCAAGTTATAAGTCTCTTATCAGATATATGGTTGCCAAATATTTTCTCCCATTGTGTGGGTTCCCTTTTTACTTTCTTGACAAACTCCTTTGAGGTGCAGAAGGCTTTAATTTTGAGGTAGTCCCTTTTATCTATTTGTTCTTTTGCTGCTCGTGCTTTTGGTGTGATATTCATGAAGCCATTTCCTATTACAAGGTCCTGTAGATGTTTCCCTACACTGCTTTCTAAGGTCTTTATGGTCTTGGCTCTTATATTTAGGTCCTTGATCCATCTTGAGTTGATCTTTGTATAAGGTGTGAGATGGTAATCCTCTTTCATTCTTCTACATATAGCTATCCAGTTCTCCAGGCACCATTTGTTGAATAGGCCATTCTCTCCCAGTTGTGAGGGTTTGGTGGCTTTATCAAATATTATATGGCTATATACATGAGGTTCTATATCTGAACTTTCAATTCGATTCCATTGGTCTGTGTGTCTCTCCTTATGCCAGTACCATGCTGTTTTCACTACTGTAGCTTTGTAGTATGTTTTGAAGTCAGGAAGTGTGATTCCTCCTATTTCATTTTTCTTTTTCAATATGTCTTTGGCTATTTGGGGCCTCTTTTTATTCCAAATAAATTTCATAGTTAGTTTTTCTAGTTCCTTAAAGAAGGCTGTGTTGATTTTTATTGGGATTGCATTGAATGTGTAGATCAGTTTTGGTAGGATAGACATCTTAATAATATTCAGTCTTCCTATCCATGAACAGGGAATATTCTTCCATTTATTTAGGTCTTCTTTGATTTCCTTGAACAATCTTGTATAGTTCTCGATGTATAAGTTTTTTACCTCTTTAGTTAAATTTATTCCTAAGTATTTGATTTTTTTATTTACTATTGTGAATGGTATTTGTTTCTTGATTTCCTCCTGATCTTGCTCATTATTGGTGTATAGAAATGCTACTGATTTTTGTGCATTGATCTTATAACCTGCGACTTTGCTAAACTCATTTATGAGTTCTAGGAGCTTTGTTGTAGATTTCTCAGGGTTTTCTATATATAGGATCATGTCATCTGCAAATAATGAAATTTTGACTTCTTCCCTTCCAATTTGAATGCCTTTTATATCTGGTTCTTGTCTCAGTACTCGAGCCAGTACTTCCAAGACAATGTTAAATAGGAGCGGAGACAATGGGCATCCTTGTCTTGTTCCTGATTTTAGAGGGAAGGATTTCAGGATTTCGCCATTGTAAATAATGTTGGCTTTAGGTTTTTCATATATACTCTTTATCATGTTCAAAAAGTTTCCTTGTATTCCGATCTTTTGGAGTGTTTTTATCAGGAAGGGGTGCTGTATTTTGTCAAATGCCTTTTCTGCATCTATAGATATAATCATGTGGTTTTTTTCTCTCAATCTGTTTATATGGTGTATTACATTGATTGATTTTCTTATGTTGAACCATCCTTGCATACCTGGAATAAATCCCACTTGGTCATGGTGTATAATTCGTTTAATGTGTTGTTGAATACGTTTAGCAAGTATTTTGTTAAGTATTTTTGCGTCTAGGTTCATTAGAGAAATTGGTCTGTAATTTTCCTTTCTTGTGGTGTCTTTGTTTGGCTTTGGTACTAGGGTAATGTTGGCATCATAGAAGGAATTAGGCAGTGTTCCTTCTGTTTTGATTTTTTGGAATAGTTTCAACAGGATTGGTGTTAGTTCTTTCCAGAATGTTTTGTAGAATTCACCTGTGAAGCCGTCTGGCCCTGGGCTCTTCTTAGTTGGGAGATTTTTAATGACTGATTCTATCTCTTTGCTTGTGATTGGTTTGTTAAGATCATCAATTTCTTCTTTCGTCAGTATGGGCTGCTTATGTATTTCTAGGAATTTGTCCATTTCCTCTAAATTGTCATTTTTGTTGGAATATAGTTTTTCAAAGTATCCTCTTATGATAGTCTTTATTTCTGTGGGGTCAGTGGTGATATCACCTTTCTCATTTCTTATTTTGTGTATTTGCATCTTTTCTCTTTTTTTCTTTGTTAGTCTCGCTAAAGGTTTGTCAATTTTGTTGATCTTCTCAAAAAACCAGCTCTTGGTCTTGTTTATTTTTTCAAGTGCTTTCTTATTTTCTATTTCATTTAGTTCTGCTCTTATCTTTGTTATTTCCTTCCTTCTTCTTCCTGTTGGGTTACTTTGTTGTTGTTTTTCTAATTCCTTCAAATGTACAGTTAATTCTTCAATTTCTGCTCTTTCTTCTTTTTTGATATATGAATTTATGGCTATAAATTTCCCTCTCAGTACCGCTTTTGCTGCATCCCATAAATTTTGGTATGTTGTGTTATCATTATCATTTGTTTCAAGGTAGTCATTGATTTCTTTTGAGATTTCCTCTTTGACCCACTGTTTTTCTAAGAGTGTGCTGTTTAATTTCCAAATTGTCGTGTGAAGTCTGGGTCTCTGTCCCTTGCAAATTTCCAGCTTGACTCCACTGTGGTCAGAGATATTGTTTTGTATGATTTCGATCTTTCTGAATTCATTAAGCCTTTCTTTGTGGCCTAGCATATGGTCAATCTTGGAGAATGTTCCATGTGCGTTTGAGAAAAATGTATATCCTGCTGTGTTTGGGTGTAATGATCTATATATGTCTATTAGATCCAGCTCTTCTAATATACTGTTCAAATGTTTTGTTTCTTTAGTGATTCTCTTTAGAGATGTTCTGTCCAGAGTTGATAGTGGTGTATTAAAATCCCCCACTATAATTGTAGATGCATCTATTCTTTCACTTAGTTTTTCCAGCGTTTGCCTCACATATTTAGAGGCGCCCTTGTTAGGAGCATAAATATTTATGATTGTTCGATCTTCTTGACAAATTGTCCCTTTCACTAAAATATAGTATCCTTCTTTGTCTCTCACAATTGTTTCGCATTTAAAGTCTATTTTGTCTGATATTAATATAGCTACTCCTGCCTTTTTTTGGTTGTTGTTTGCTTGTATGATTGTTTTCCAGCCATTCACTTTCAACCTCCATGAGTCTCTGGGTCTAAGATGTGTCTCTTGTAGGCAGCATATAGATGGGTCGTATTTCCTTATCCAGTGTCCCAGTCTGAATCTTTTGATAGGTGAGTTTAATCCATTGACATTCAGTGTTATTACGAGTACCTTGACTATATCATACCACTGCCTTCTTGCCTCCATCGTTTCAGATGAGAAATCAGCACTTAATCTTATGGAGTTTCCCTTGTATGTGATGGTTTTCTTTTCTCTTGCTGCTTTTAGAATTTTCTCTTTGTCTTGAGCATTGGATAATTTGACAAGTATATGTCTTGGGGTGGGCCTGTTGGGGTTTATGACCAGTGGAGTGCGCTGTGCTTCTTGGATATGTACATCGGTCTCTTTCAGTAGATTTGGGAAGTTTTCATTCATTATTTCCTGCAACACTCCTTCTGACCCCTTTCCCTTCTCTTCTCCTTCTGGAATGCCTATAATACGTATGTTTGAGCGTTTTGCATTATCATTCAGGTCCCTAAGTCCTATCTGGATTTTTTCTACCTTTTTATTGACCACTTCTACTATCTGTTTGATTTCCAATGCACTGCCTTCCACATCACTAATTCTCTGCTCTGCCTCTTCTAGTCTGCTGATATTTGCTGCAAGTGTATTTTTGATTTCTTGAATTGTGGTGTTCATTTCCATCATATCTGTTATTTTTTTGCGCATGTCTGCAATTTCCCCTCCAAGTGTTGTCTTCACGCTGTTAACCTCTTTCATTACTTCATCAAATTTGTCGGTGATAAATGTTCTGAGATCTTTCATTGCTTGTGCGAAGTCCTGCCCCCCTTCCTGATTTTCAGTTTGTTGATTGGATTCAGCCATGTTTTCCTGATTACTGGTTTGGTTTGTAGATTTTTGTTGCTGTCTTGTCAACATTTTTTCTTGACGGGTTTAATCAGTTCCTTAGCTTCTTTGTCTAGTCTTGGAGATTAATTAGCTGTTGTTTTTGTGTAAGTGTTATATCTTCTCTTTGTCACTTTGTTCTTCTTATTCCAATTTCTTATTGCTAGTTAAGCTCACTTTAAAGGAAAGTATTAGTGCTAGGGAAAGTCAATTGTGTAAGGAAGGAAAAAGTGTGAAGTAGTATTGGTGATATATGTTTACAAAGCAACAATATGAGTTCTGGGAGGATGGAGGTTAGATCATGTAAATTGTGTAGAGTTATAGTAGTAGGAAAGTACCTATAATGAGGTAGACGACTGAATATGGGAGGAGGAACGTGGTACGTACTAAGAGGCTATTGTTTTCGTGAGAGAGGGAAAGAGAAAAGAAAGGTAATAGTTTCAGGGATGAATACCAGATGGAAAACTAAACAAAGGTATTAGAAATTAAGAGTTAGACACTTTGTGGATCAAAGAAAGGGAGATGGAATATAGGAGAGATAGCAGATGGTGGAGGATATCAAGTTGTAGGGGAAAGGGGATAGTGTAGATAGGCTAAATCTATTCACAGAGAAATGAGGCAGTGGAGGGTGAGGAAACCCAGCAAATGTGAGGTATTTCCTGTAGGACCTATTGTATTGTTAAGGTAAAATAGTATAAGAAGAATATTGGGGACAAGAAAGAGAGAATTGGAAAAAAAAAAAAAAAACAAAACCAAAGAACATAAACCCCGCCGCCAGGCTCGGCTGGGCTCAGCTGGGCTCCGGTCCCCCGCCCGCCGTGGCTCGGCTGGGCTCGGCTGGGCTCGGCTTCCCCTCCCGCCGCGGCTCGGCTGGGCTCGGCTGGGCTCGGCTGGGCTCGGCCGGGCTCGGCTTTCCCGCCCGCCGCCCGGCGCGGCGCAGCGCGACTCGGCTCTCCCGCTCGCCGCCCGGCGCGGCGCGGCTGGGCTCGGCCAGCTCAGCTGGGCTCCGCCCCCCCGCCCGCCGCGGCTCAGCCGGGCTCGGCCGGACTCGGCTTCCCCGCCCACCGCCCGCCGCCGCGGCGCAGCGCGGCTCGGCTCTCCTGCCCGCCGCCCGCCACGGCGCGGCTAGGCTCGGCTGGGCTCAGCTCCTTCGCCCGCCGCGGCACAGTGCGGCTCGGCTCTCCTGCCCGCCGCCCGCCGCGGCGCGGCTAGGCTTGGCTGGGCTCGGCTCCCTTGCCCGCCTCCCGCCGCGGCACAGCGCGGCTCGGCTCTCCCGCCCGCCGCCCGCCGCGGCGTGGCTCGTATCCCCCACCCGCTGCCCACCTCGGCCCAGCTAGGCTACCCTGGCTGCCGCCCGCCGGGGCTCCGCGGGGTGCTAGCTGCCTCGGCTCCGCCTACCCAAGGAGGGAGTCCTCCACACGTAGCTGGGATCTCCGTGTATATTTCACAGACGGATCCTCTCTGTTACCTTCCCTCCAAATCGATGTCCAGACACGTCCGGACCAGGAAAAATCCCGAAACAGCCGGTCCCAAAAAGTCTCCGACGCCTCCCAGCCAATTCCCCCCAGGAGCTAGTAACCGGGAAGTTCACTCAGCCGCCATCTTGCCTCCCCCTCCTGAAAAGTCCCAAATTATATCTTATAGACCAGTCCTTTCCGTTACCTTCCCACCAAATCGATGTCCAGACACTTCCTGCCCTGAAAAAATCCTGAAAAAGCCTGGTCCCGGAGAACCTCCAGCGGTGCCCAGCTGCCTCTTCCCAGGAGAGACGGCAAGGCAAGCTCACTCAGCCACCATCTTGCCGGAAGTCCCCCAGAACAGGGATTAAATGAGAAAAATTAAATGTTTAGCACTGGTATATATCTGGTGGTAGCAGTATACTGACATAAAATAAAACTCTAAAACTTCAGTGGGAGAATAAATATTTCCAAAAAAAAGTGAATACTTAGCATGCAAAGTACACATTTTAAAGACAAGACCATCATAAGATAATGTTTATATTTAAGATATTTACAGTTTTTCAACATTTGCTGATATATTCACCATGCAGAGGTGGCCTTGCCCAATTCCTGAATTACTCCTGAAAAAACACTGCCAAATTTTCCAACCTCAGTGCTATGGGTGACTCACTATGCTTTTCTATCTATCTCTTACATTTGGGCTGAACTCATATATACGTATAAATGAGGGGGAAATGAATCTCTCACTGTATTGTAAATGACAGAGTCCAATGAACATGGACAGTGTTTCAGACCAGGTTCTATAGAAGAAGAGTGGAAAGTAGGAATCCCATTGTGAGTGGTCCTAGAAGAAAGAGGGTGAGAGAAGCTACAGGGAACAGAGGAAGGAGCAAGGCGAATATGGTCTCAGCTGGAATGGAGCACGAGCCTCACCCCATAGGAAGCTGGAACAGAGATGGCTAATAGATTTTATATGATGGTGAAAATATGCCGTCTGTCCTGTCCAATACAATAGCTATTAGCCTCACTTGAAATGTGGTGGTTAAGAAACTGAATTGAGCATTTTATTTAATTTTAATTAATCTAAATGTAAATCGCTATAAGCAGTTCAAATCAGGAACATGAATCACAGCAGATTTAGTCCTACCTTGAAGCAATTGCAGGCCAATTGTAGCCCCCAGGACAGCCTGCAACAGTTCAGGAAACCTCCTGGCAATGCAGTTCCCTTCAGCTGAGGGCAATTCTCTGAAGCAGGGAAAGGCAGCCCATCTGGAGCCAACACTGCAGCACGTAGGGTATGGGTGAGTGCACCAGCCTAGTAAATGGGATCTGACTGGGGCACTGAGACCATCCAAATATGTGGTGGAAGAGAGTCTATTCATGAGTATGTGTGAGGATGGTGTTACTAGTTACATTAATTCCTGCATTCACATTCATTCATTATATTCATTACACTAGTTACTAGTTACATTAATTATCACCACTGTGCAATCCCATAAAAAATTGTCATTTCCTTAATTAATCAATGAATTATACATTCAGGTCACCTCTTCTTTTTCTACCTATTTCCCCTTCATGTAGTATTTGTACTCAAATGGAAAAACCTCATTTCTCATTAACAATAAAGTCAAAATAAAGATGCTTTAAGAAATTAAATAAAGACACATTGAAACAATATTCATAGAATGGAACTTCCTGTTGTACATTTTCTTTGTTGCAATTTGGGGAGTCCATACATATTTTAAATATTTTTTACCTCTTTAGGAGAGAAAATGAACATTTATAAACTACAGATGCCATCAAAAAATTTTAAACATAAGAACAAATATTGTATAATTTCACAAAGAATCAGGAGCCAAAGAAAAGAATGGAGCATACATCCTATTGCTTTCACATGCACACACATATTCTATTATCCTATTGCTGAGGGGCCTATTTTACTATAGGTCAATATGCAAGTATTTAAATCATTTTCTGCATGTATATACTGAAGTATAGTGCATTTACTCAAAAGGATGAAATGTCTAGGGATAAATTATTGGCTTCCAATATTAACCATTAATTTTAGTTCTTATATTTGGAGAATTTGTAGTCTGCTCCTTTTGCAAATTGACTTATATGCAAACAATTTCAGCTTTCTTCCTGGGAACAATTATATCTGAAAATAGACTAGCTTGCCAATTCCTAAGCACTGCAGAGATCCAGTTCCATACCATTCACGTTTATTCCTCTTATCTGTGGACTCTCAGATATTTCCCTAACTCTTTTACAATTTTCTACCTTTATATAGTATTGGGGAGTGGAACTGGAATATGTAGAATAAGAAAGCAGGTTGTGTGCAGTAAGTATAATAGGTTGATAATGCCAGCATTGGATTATTCAGAAAGTGGATGCCTTCTCATGGTGAGTTTACATTTCTTCACATGGTATTAGAGATCAGCATTCAGTCCCTGGGTGGTAAGAAGATGAAGTAGGTGACTTTCAGCTCTCTATATTATTTCCCAAATATAGAGGCTAGCTATGTGACAGAATGATCCTTATAGGCAGCAGGGACAGGAGGACAAGAAACTGTCCTGTGACTGGGTTGGCACAGAGAGAACCAAACCTGTTTACCTGGCTGAAGTCACTGGGGAATGTATGTCCCCTCCTGCTAATTAGCCAATGCCATTGAGGACACAACAAAAACCAGAAATGAAAAGGGGACTTTACTACCAATCACACTGAAATAAAAAGGACTATAAGAGGATACTATGAACAAGTGTATGCAAAAAATTTAAAAGTCAGATAAAATGGATAAATTCCTAGAAACACACAAAATATCTAAACTGATTCAAGAAGAAATGGAAGCCTCAACACACCAATAACTAGTAAATAGATTGAATTGATAATCAAAAACCTCTCAACATAGGAAAGCCCAGGACCAGATGGCTTCTCAGGGTAACTTTGCCAAATATTCCAAAAACACTTTATTCCAATCCTGCCCAAACTCTTCCAAAAGTTGAAGAGGAGATAATACCCTCTAATTCATTCTACAAGGCCAATATCATCCTGTACCAAGGCCAGATACAGACACCACTAGAAAAGAAAATTATAAACCAAGATATCTTAGGAATATAAATGCAAAAATCTTAAAATACTAGCACACCAAATCCAAGAGCATATTTCTTTTAATTACATGCCGAGGTAATGTGGATTTTATCTAGATATGCAAGGGCGATTCAACTTAAGAAAAGCAATTAATGTAACACATGTGATGGTTAGGCTAACGTGTCAACTCAGCCAGGTATTTGTGCCCAGTGGTTTGGTCAAGCAAGCACTGGGCTAACTGTAATACAAGGGCATTTATGGACTTCGGTCTCCATTGACTTTACGGCTATGGTAAATCCTGGATAGCTGATTACAATTACATCAATCAGGGAGATTGCTATCAGCAATGAGTGACACTTTATCCAATCAGTTGAATGCCTTAAAAGGGGAAGTGATTCCAGCATTGGGTGAGAATTTCCCATCTCGTGTTTGGACACCAATGTCTCCCATAACTCATTAAGAAACTTCGTTAGACTTTCATCGGAACCCCTGATTGCAGCCTGCCTGTGGAATCTGGACTTGTGCATCTCCACGGTCACATGAGAGCCTCTTATAAAATTGCATACTATTGACAGATATCTCTTGCTGATTCTGTTTCTCTAGAGGACCCTGACTAATACACACCAGATTAACAGAATTAAGGGGGGGGGACCCCACATGATCATCTCAACTGGTGAAGAAGAGGCATTTCAAAATCTAGTAACACTCCTTGATAAAAACACTTAGAAAACTAAGAATAGAAGGACATTTCCTCAACATGATAAAGAGCATATATGAAAAACCTATAGCTAACATCATACTCAATAGTAAAAGAATAAAAGCTTTCCCTCTAATATCCAGATCAAGGCAAGGATGCCCACTGTCACCACGGTTATTCAACATTGTACTAGAAGTTCTAGCCAGAGCAAGTAGGCAAGAAAAAGAAATAAAAGGCATCCATTTTGGAAAGGGAGAAGTAAAATGTTCCCTATTTGAGGATGATATAATCCTATATATAGAAAATTCAGAAAAATTCCACAACAAAGCTTTAGAGTTATTAAATGAAGTGAACTAATTGGTATACAAGGTCAGCACTCAAAACCTGTAATGTTTCTATACACTAGCAATGAACAATCTGAAGAATAAATCAAGAAAAAAATTCCATTTACAATAACAATTAAAAGAGAAAAATATCTAGGAATCAATCTCAAAAAAGATTTGTACTCAGAAAACTGTAAAACATTGTTTAAAAATCAAAGAAGGACAACCAGAAAGATGGCAGTGAAGTAAGGAGCCCTAGAGACAGCTTCTGCCACAGGGCAGTTAGTAAACACCCAGAGCTGTCTGGAGCAAGCTGAAGCACCTATCTGGGGGCTACCGGAGGCCAGAAGGGCGTCCTGCCACATCCTTGAAGGAATGGAAGGAGGAGTCTGCCCACCTGCACAGAAGACAAGTAAGTAGAGCATTCCATGCCCCAGAGGCCAGTGCCCATCCTCCAGTAGAGGAACAAGCTGTGTCGGGACCTGTTCCGCAGCTGGAATTGAAAGCTCCACTTGCCAAAAATGAGGGAGGAAGAGACGGTTGGGAACCAACTTCAGCTACTGATGAGTAAATTCAATGGGCTGAAATATAATCCTGAGAACACCTAAAGTTTGAGCCTGTCCAAGCCAGAGAGGCCGGTGGCTGCCATCTTAACTCCAAATGAAGGGTGCAGTAAATGAAATTTTAAAAACATTGGAATCATATAGTAGATTTGAGGAGGCAGAAGAAAGGATTGGTGAACTTAAAGAAATGGCCTCTGAAATTGAACATACAAAAGAACAGATGAAGGAAAGAATGGAAAAAAATTGAACAAAGTCTCAGGAAACTAAATGACAGCAAAAAAAACATGAAAACATACATGTCATGGGTATCCCAGAAGGAGAAGAGAAGGGAAAAGGGATGGAAGGAATATTTGAAATAATATGGTAGAAAATTTCCCAACCCCACTGAAAGACACAGATATCCTTTTCCAATAAGCACAATGTACTCCCATCCAGAAAATTCTGAATCAATCAACTCCGAGACACATATTCATCATAATGTCAAATGCCAAAGACAAAGTGAGAATTCTGAGAACAGCAAGAGAAAAGCAATGCATAACATATTAGGGATACCCAACAAGATTAAGTGCTGATTTCTCACCAGAAACCATGGAGGCAAGAATTTTGGTGGGGTGATATATTTAAGATATTACAAGAGAAAAACTTCCAGCCAAGAATCGTATATCCAGCAAGACTGTCTCTCAAAAATGCGGGGGAGGGAAACGGACTTGGCCCAGTGGTTAGGGCATCCGTCTACCACATGGGAGGTCTGCGGTTCAAACCCCGGGCCTCCTTGACCTGTGTGGAGCTGGCCCATGCGCACTGCTGATGGGCGCAAGGAGTGCCCTGCCACGCAGGGGTATCCCCCGCGTAGGGGAGCCCATGCACAAGGAGTGTACCCATAAGGAGAGCCACCCAGCGGGAAAGAAAGTGCAGCCTGCCCAGGAATGGTGCCGCCCACACTTCCTGTGCGGCTGATGACAACAGAAGCAGACAAAGAAACAAGATGCAGCAAATAGAAACAGTGAACAGACAACAGGGGGATTGGGGGGGGGGGGGAATTAAACAAATAAATCTTTTTTTAAAAAAAATGCAGGGGAGATTAGAATATTCACAGAAAAATGGAAACAGAGAATTTCTAAGCAAGAGACCAGATTTTCAGGAAATACTAAAGGGTGTGTTAGAACATGAAAGAAAAGACAGGGGAGAGAGGTCTGGAAGAGAGTCAAGAAATGAAGATTATATCAATACAAGTAACCAAAAGTGTCAAAAGAGTGGTGAAAATAAAATATGACAGATAAAACTCAAATAGTCAGGAATAAACATAACCAACGATGTAAAGCACTTGTATTCAGAAAACTCAACTCAATGTTAAAAGAAATTTTAAAAGTCTTAAATAACTGGAAGAACATTCCATGCTTATAGATTGGAAGACTAAATATCATAAAGATGTCAATTCTACTCAAATTGATATACAGATTCAATGGAATACTGATAAAAATTCCACCAGCATTTTTCTAAAAATTAAAAACATGATCATCAAATTTATTTGGAAGGGTAAAGAGTGCTGAATAGCCAAACATATCATAAAAGGAAAAAGCGAACCCTCATCTCCAATTTTAAGTCATTTTACCTAGCTATAGTGGCAAATACAGCATGGTACTGGCATAAAGATAAACCAATAGAACCAAATTGATGGTTCAAAAACAGACCCTCACACATATGGTCAATTGATTTTTGACTAGCCTGTCAAAAACACACAGCTTGGGCAGAACAATCCATTCAACAAATGGTGCTGAAAGAACTGGATATTCATAGCTGAAAGAGGACCCCTATCTCATACCTTATCCAAAAATTAACTCAAAATGGATCAAAAACTTAAAAATAAAAGCAAGTATCATAAAACTTCTAGAAGAAATTGTAGGAAAATATCTTCAAGACCTGGTGGTAAGTGGAGAGTCTTTAAGGAGAAAAGAGGAGGACTGAGAAGGACTAATAATATTTAATGTATGTAGAAGTTTTAATTAGCTTTACTGTAAAAGTGTGGAAATGTACAGAGTTGAGGGTAACACATTACAGTGAGTAACAGCTGGTTTAGCTGGGGATATGGCTGAAAATGGTAGTCTAGGGATGTAAATGCCAATTGACAGAAAGCTAGAGAATAATCTAAGGTCTGAAAAGCACAGTAAACCAAGAGGTGGATAAGAATTGTAGTTGATGGTACAGATGCAAGAGTGTCCTTTGTGAGCTGGACCAGATGTGCATCACTACTGCAGGGTGTTGGGAATGTGGAGAAGCATGGGAAAAATACAGCTTGAGTGACCTATGGACTGTGGTTAGCAGTAATAATATAATATTCTTGCATCTATGCAAAAAATGTACTGTGTTGATAATGAGGTAGTATGGAAAATGTGAGCCAAATGTACACTATGGACATGGTAGCAATCAGATGATATTATCTTATCAGTAGCAAATGTTCCACCACAGTGTGTTGTGTTGATGGAGGGGTGTTGTTTGGGAATTCTGTACATGTGCATGAATGTTTTGTAAGTTTACAACTTCTGTCATTAAAAATATATTTTAAAAATAATAATAGGGTGGGTTGGGGAAAAACACACCAAATGTAAGTTAAGGACTATGATTAGTAGTAAGATTTTGACAATATTTTTTCATAATTTCTAACAAACGTCTCATGACAATACAAGGTGTTGGTGGAGGATTGATAAATGGGACCCCTGTATGATGTTATGCATGTTTGCTTTTTAAGTTCACAACTTTTACTATACACTTAATTGTTTATGTATGTTCACATATAAATGATATAAAAATAATAATAATAGGGTTGGTTGGGGGAAAATACTTTGGTTAGTAGTAATATTTTGACAGTGTTTAACCTTTGTCAAAAAGGTTTAACAGCAGCAAGTTATCGGTGGTAGGGTAAATTATAAGAATCCTGTATGATGATATACATGTTTGTTTTGTAAGTTCACAACTATTATTATTCACTTATTATTTATGTACATTTATGTATGAGTGATATACTTCAATAAATTAATTTAAAAAAAATAAATCTGGTCATGGATTGGAAGACTAAATATTATTAAGATATCAATTCTATAAAAAACAATGTATACATTTGTGGCACTTTGAGATTATTTATGAATCCCATAATAAGAGAAAGGTTATGTTTGTAAACTGGTCTGTTCCTCTGGGTGTGATACTCTTTGTAGTAAATTCAAAGGTCTCAAGTTTACTTGATAAAATCAATTTAGAGTTTTTGATTCGACCACATCAATAAGGCAGGACTCAGGCTAAGTTCCCACACTCTTGGTGAGCCTATATAAACAGGTACTAACTCAAGAAGATAAACAGGAAGAGAGAGAGCTCCATAGATGCCAGAGGAGAGAACTTTGATCCTGCTGCCCTGGAGAAACGAGATGAGACACTCATCTGATAGTTTGCAGCTGAGAAGGCCCTGAAAGAAACAAGCCCTACGCCAGAAGGTGGATATAGGAAGCCCTAGGAGACAAGCCCTATGCCACTTTACAGCTGAGATTGGGAAGAACCTGGGCCCATAGAGCCTCAAAAGAAAGAGGAAGTTCTGGAAGGAGAGACCAGGCAGAGATAAGCAATCATCTTGAATCAACACATGACAACTGACTTTGGTGAGAGAGCAAACTTGAGTTGAACTCATTAGGGCCTTGTACCTGTAAGCTTTTACCCCAAATAAATACCCTTTATAAGGGCCAACAGATTTCTGGTATTTTGCATCAGCACTTCTTTGGCAGACTAATACAACATTGAATGCAATCCCAATCAAATTTCCAACAACCTTCTTTGCAAAAGTGGAAAAGGCAATCATAAACTTTATATGGAAGGCTAAGGAGCCCTGAATATCCAAAGCCATCTTGAAAGAGAAGAATGAAGTTGGAGGACTCAATCATCCCAATCATAAAACTTATTACCAAGGGGAGTGGATATGGCTCAAGTGGTTGAGCACCTGCTTCCCACATGGGAGGTTCCTGTTCAGTTCCTGGTGTCTCCTATAAAAAGCAAACAAACAAGAAGCAACCAAATGAAAAACACAACTCAGGAGAGCCGATGTGGCTCAGTGGTTGAGCACAGGCTTTCCACATACAAGGTCCCAGGTTCAATCCTAATCAAAGCAGCATATTACTGGCACAAGGTCAGACACTTGGACAAATGGAGCTCAGCTGAAAGCTCAAAATCAACCTTCACATTTATGGCCAACTAATTTTTGTCAAGGTGATAAAATCACTCAAAAGAGAAAGAATAATCTCTTCAACAGATAGTGCTGGGAAAACTGGATATCCATTTGCAAAAGAATTAAGGTGGAATCCTACCTCTTAACATATATAAAAATCAACTCAAAATGGATCAAAAACATAGATATAAGAGTTAGAACTAAACTCCTAGTAGAAAATGTAGGGAAGCATCTTCAGGACCTTGTGTTAGGCAATGGTTTCTTACACTTCACCCTCAAAGCACAAACAACAAAAGAAAAAAAATAGATAAATGGGACCTTAAAAAATTAAAAACTTTTGTGCCTCAAAGGACTTTATCATGAACAACCTACCTACACAATGGAAACAAATATTTGGAAACCACATATCTGACAAGGGTTTAATGTTCAGAGTATATGAAGAAATCCTTCAACTAAGCAACAAAGAGATAAACAATCCAATTTTAAAAGTGGGTGAAAGACTTGAGTAGACATTTCTCCAAAGAAGATACACAAATGGCTAAAAACCATGTAAAAAAATGCTGAACATCATTAGCCATGAGGGAAATACAAATTTAAAACACAAGATAACATTTCACATGCACTAGAATGGCTACTATAAAAAATTTTTTAAAAGAAAATTACCAGTGTTGGAGAGGATGTAGGGAAATAGGAACACTCATTCCTTGATAGTGGGGATGTAAAATGGTGCAGCAGTTCCTCAGAAAGATAAGTACAGAATTTCCATATGATCTGGCAATCCCATGCCTAGGTATGTAACTCCAAAATATTGAAAGCAGGGACTCAGACATTTGCATGCCAATGTTCACACCAATTTAGTCACAATTGCCAAAAGGTGGAAGCAACCCAAGTGTCCCTCAACCAATGAATGGATAAACAAAATGTGGTATATTCATTGAATGGAATATTATTCGGCCATAAGAAGGAATGAAGTTCTGATACATGTGACATGGATGAATTTTGAAGACATCATGTTAAGTGAAACAAGCCAGCACAAAAGAACAAACATTATATGATCTCACTGATATAAAATACTTAGAACAAGTAAACTGATAGCCACATCAGCTCTCCTGAGTTGGTTTTTGCTTTTGTTTGCTTGTTGTTTGTTTGGGTTTTTTTTAGGAGGCACTGGGGTGGAGATAAGAAATAGGGAATTAAGGCTTAAAATGTACAGGGTTCCATTTGGGACAATGGAAAAGTTTTAGAAATGGGTGGTGGCAATCGTAGCACAACATTGTGAGTATAATTAACAGGACTGAATTATATATTTGAATATGACTATTAAAGGGAAATTTTAGATTGCCTATATAGTACTAGAATAACTTTTTTTTAAATCCATGGAATATTGCACAATACAAAAACTTAACCCTACACTAAACCAGGGACTATAGTTAGGTCGATTATGAAAATATACTCTCATCAACTCTAACAAATGTACCACACCAATTATTATTAACACCAATGCAATGAGTTAATGCTAGTGTGCTATATGGGAATCTTGTACTTTATGCTATAAGCCACAACTTCTATAACAAAAATTCCTATCTCATTATTATTATTATTATTATGCCCACTACCTCCATCCTATAATATCTTACAACCTATTTTTGGAAAATATTTCCTTCACCTTGCCATTACCTGCACAGAGACATACAATGTTCCACATTGTCAGTAAACTGTGATCCAAGAGCCAAATACAGCAGCTGCCTCTATTTATAAACAAAGTTTTATTGGACCACAATCACACTCTGTTCATATGTTGTCTATGGCTGCTTTTACACCATAATAGTATAACATCAGGGATAAATAGTTACAATGGAAGCCATATGACCCACAAAACCTAAAATATTTATTATCTGGTCCTTTACAGAAAATTTCCCAAACCCTGCTCTAAAAGATGAAATCTGAAGTTCTACGCCTGAGCATCTCACATTATGGACCTCATACTTCCTCCCTACAACTGGTACATGGGCAGCCAAACATACTCTATGCTCAGATCTTTTCTTCTGCTTGGAATGGTCTCACCACTCTTCTCTACGTAGGCAGTATTCCACATCCTTCATAATTCAGTTCAAGTTCTAATGTCATTTGGAAGCTTTTCCAAACCAATCTAATTGATATCAGGCTCTTTGAGCACAAACACTATGCCTATTATGTTCATTTGGCAGTCAACCAAGCATCAGCTTTCTTAGTTTTTTGTAACCACATTTAATTTTCTTAAAATTAATTTAACTTTCGCTTTTATGTTTTTATTTGCCAAGTAAATAAGAAAGCCCCTTGGGGTAAGACATATATCATTTCTTTTTATTTCCCATAGTACCCAGCAGATACAGGTTCTCAAGCAGTGTTTGTTTAATACCATGTGGTTTCATGACCTCTTGACAGGTGGGACTGGATGAAGAATTAGAGGCTGGCTTAAGTCTTGACCCTCTATCCGTTCATCCTATACAAAAAGGAAACTCTTGCCATCTGACATTTCTCCACCTCCAACAATATAATGCTAATTTACAATCCCATAGTGCTTTATTGCTTATATGGGTGCATTGCTTTATCATTTATACAGGGTACATTTGCACAGACAGTACTTAAACCCAGTGAGAGTGGTCAGCAGGACAATGCATATAAAAGCCAGGTTCAGGGCCTCCAGCTACAACCATGCTAGATTTACGCAAGGCTTCTCTCCTTTCACTACTGTGCTCAGGAGCCCTGAAAATTCAAAACCCTGATCTCCCACAACACAATCCAAACTTCCCTCCCACTTGTAGCCTAGATTCATCTAATTCTCTCTCTAAACCTGCCAACACAGTTACCACATCTTTTCCACTCTCAGGATGCTTCTCCCACACCCAGTCCTGGAGCTCCTGGGCAAATGGTCAGGAATTGCACCAGCAGGGGCAAGTCCAGGATCTCCTTGCCCTGCATCTGTGGCCTCAGCCACATAATATGTGATAAACGGGCACAATATTCTGGTAATAAGTAATAGTTTCTAAAAAACAGCAATCACAATATAACTTCACAGGAGTTCAATTGTAAACAGCATGAATGTGAGGTATTAACTTGACCTGAGTGCAGGACCTTTGTCTTCATGGTAAACCTTCACCATTACTGGCCAAAATAACCACAGTATTGCCATTAGGAAAGAGCTGAGCTGGGAGGAGATGGAAATTTTCACTCCAAAGGATTCTGCAGATGCCAGTGAACAACTATCATTAGAGGAGATTCTAATTTATTCAGTACCTTATTCTGAAAATCCTGAATAATTAATAGTGGCAGTTTCAAACCAGGGAAGTGTTCTGGGGTTTTACCTGGAAAGAAAGGAGAGATTGAACTTAGGGAAGTTCTTGCCTTTAGCTTCCCATAGGCTAGCACAGCACCTGGCACATAATAGGTATTCAATGAATATTTCTTTAAATATTTAATCAATTTAGTAGACAATAACAAATCAAAAATTGATAGTAATCAGAGCTGATAAGGGAAGGTAATTTGAACACTATTGAAGAAACAGGATTTCATCAGGGACAAAATTAATGTTTCTATATGTGAAGTAAAATTGTTTTGGATAACTGAACTACTTTTTTAAAATAAAAAAAGGAAAGTGGGAAACGGACTTGGCCCAGTGGTTAGGGTGTCCGTCTACCACATGGGAGGTCCACGGTTCAAACCCCGGGCCTCCTTGTCCCGTGTGGAACTGGCCCATGTGCAGTGCTGATGCGCGCAAGGAGTGCCCTGCCACGCAGGGGTGTCCCCCACGTAGGGGAGCCCCATGCGCAAGGAGTGTGCCCCGTAAGGAGAGCCGCCCAGCGCGAAAGAAAGTGCAGCCTGCCCAGGAATGGCGCCACCCACACTTCCTGTGCCGCTGACGAAAACAGAAGCGGACAAGGAAACAAGACACAGCAAAAAGACACAGAGAACAGACAACCAGGGGAGGAGGGAAGAATTAAAAATAAATAAATCTTTAAAAAAAAAAAAAAAGGAAAGTAACAATACATAATGTTAAATACCTAGGCTATCACTTAGATATATAAGAAACATCTATCTAAAAGCTTAGTTGATGTCTGATAACCCAAAGGTACTAAACTTTTCTGCCCTTGATTGGCTGTTATAACAGCATTATGCTTTGGGGAGGGAGTGGGACTTGGAAGTGTAATTTCTTTGGCCCAGGATCTTTAAAGTGGAATTCCTGAATCTTGGCATTTGAATTACTCCAAGGGTCTTGTTGCAGGAAAAACATGATTATATGCCCCAGACTACCAATAGGTAATACTTCCCCCAAGAAATCTGAAGAATCATAACACTGGACTGGTATTTTCAGCAAAATACTATTGGAGAACTGCAGGCTCCTAAAACATCCATATCTCACTTCCCTACCTCCACCCTGGGAGCTAACAAGCTGAGGCCTCTGGGGATCATTGTCCCTTTTCAGTTGTAGGAACATAAACAGCAATAGGTGCCTCCTAGCCACAGGCCTGACATTCACCTCGGCAATAATACCTTAGCCAGAGCTAGCCTTGCTTGAACATGATGGCAAGTATTTGATTACCCAATAACAGAGCCTTTTAGTTCCTGTTAGGGATCCTCTCCAAAAGGGCAGAGCTTCGGAATATATGCTTTGAAAAATATGGCTAAAAACCTTGGATATAATACATAAAACAGGCATAAGAAGACTCTGAAAAGTTGAGAGAAGGCAGCCATTATAGATAAAACTCCAGATCCAAGGAACAACACAATGGTGAGTTCCCTGGGTTTTCTTTTTACCTCATATTTCCACGTCTGAGTGCTGGGGAAACCAGCAATGCAAAAATATCAACAAGTACAGACAAAACAAAATAAAACCATCAAGAAGTGCCCATTTGCTCTAGCCGAAAACCAGGGAAGGAGCAGCCTAGAAAGGCAGAAAACTTTTAGACACTAATTGCTCTACTTCAGCCCAAAGACACAGGAAAATTGTAGCCTTATTCCCAGCCCTTCCAGCAAAAGCCAAGTATGGAGAACTTGCCCCCTCCCCTGGGTGGTACCAGTGGAGCCTTGCAGAGACACACTGCTTTTAGCATCACCCAGCAGTAACGAGGCCACTGCCCCTCTGCTCCAGTGAAGGCCATGTGGGGAGGAGGAAGGAAGCTCGCCTTCATCTTCCGGTCAGGGTGATATTAGCAGAGACCTAATGGGGAGCTGGAACTCCCAGTTCCACCAGAAGTAGTGAGGAGCATCTACTCCTGTCTCATGTCAATGGAGGCTAAGTATGGAACTTAGATGTCTACCCCCAACTGGCAGTAGCAAGGAGGGCCCTCGTTTCTTGCTCTGGCATGGCATCTGAGAAGTACAGCTGAAACAGAAGGTTTAAATAAGATCTAGAGTCCTGTAACCTAATGCCCCAAATGTACATGTTTTCATTGAAAATCACATCATATCAAGAACTAGGAAAAGCTCAACTTGAATTTAAAAAGGCAATCAATAAATGCTAGCACCAATATGACATACTGTTAGGCAAGGATTACAAGACAAGATAAATATCTGACAAGGATTTTAAAGTAGTACTCGTAAAAATGTTTCAATGAGGCTTTGTTATAAACATGCTTGAAATAAATGAAAAAATAGAAAGTCACAGCAAAGAAATATAAGATAAAAAGAAAGACCAAATGGAAACTTTACAACTGAAAAAAAACTTCAACAAATGGACTTAAAAGCGGGATGGGGGGAACAAAAGAAAGAAACAGTGAACTTAAAGTTAAAGTAATAGACTAACCAGAACGACAGAATCAAAATAAACTGGAAAAAAATGAACAGAGCCCCAAAGACCTAACATTAATTTCATTAGCATCCCAGAAGGAGAGGAGAAAGAGAACAGAGATGAAAAAATGTTCAAAGAAATGATGACTCAAAATTTCCCAAATTTTGCAAAGATAAAACATAGAGATTCAAGAAGCTATACTCCAAACAAGATAAAACTACAGAAATCCAACCAGATATGCCATAGCCAAATTATTAAAAATTAAAAGCAAAGAAAAAGTCATGAAAACTACAAGAGAGAAACAACATTTTACCTATATGGAAGAATCAATTTGAATGAGAACAGATTTCTAATTGGAAACCATAGACGAAAGCAGGAAGTAGAAAAACATTTTTCAATTACTGAAAGGATCTGTCAACCAAGAATTTTATATGCTTCTGAAAAAAAATTAAACATTGGAGGGTATGACAAGAAACACCAAAGATTTAAATGTAAAGTGTAAAACTACAAAAAACTTTTCAGAGAAAACATAAGGGAAGCTCTTTGGGACTTGAGGCTTGATGAAGAATTCCAAGGCATGACACCAAAAGCAGGATCCAAAAGAGGAAAAATATTCAGTAAGTTGGGCTTCATCAAAATAAAACAAAAAACTTTTGCTCGTGAAAGATCCTATTGAGAGTATGAAAGGGGGGGGGGGAGAAATAAATTTTAAAAATCTAAAAAATAAGAGCATGAAAAGACATACTACCATCTTAGAGAAAGTATCTGAAAACCATGTATCTGACAAAAGACTCATAACTAGAATACAGAAAGAACCCTCAAACCTCAATAATAAGTAAACAAACAGGCCAATTTTAATAAATAGGCAAAAGATTGGAGTGAACAGCTGATGTACACATGGCAAATAAGCACATGTGAAGATGTGCAACATCACTAATGATCAAGGGAGGGCAAATTAAGACCATAAATAGATATCACTACACATCGGTAAAAACAGCTAAAATGAAAAATAGTGATGATACTAAATGCTAGCAAGAATGTGGAAGATCCAGATCATGCATAAATTGCTGGGGGGAAGGAAAAGTGGAAAACAGTGTGGCAGTTTCTTTTTAAAAATCTGTACATACACTGGTCATACAACCAAGCAATTGCAATTTGGACCCAGCTTCAAAGGATGAATGTATGGCCTGGAGATCATTATAGAAAGAGCCCTGCACAAAAAGGAGGAACTGGACCTCTTTCCTACTGGGAAATCTAGAGAGAAAGCTTCCAGAATTTCTCTCCTTACTAAGTCCTACCACATGGGAGATCCCAGGTTTGGTTCTCTGTGTCTGGACAAGCAGACACAGAGAGCACACAGTGAATGGACAGGGAGCAGTGAGTGCAGGAAACAGAGGAGGGGGCAGATAAAAAATATTTTTTAATAAAGGCTACATTATCAAGTTTGCCACCTATATGAAGTGACTGATTGCTCAGTCCTATGGATCCACCTGAAATATGTCTTACAACCATCTATCCCAGAGGAAGAATGGAAAAAGGATAAATCCATCAGCTATCATGTCCTGTTGTCAAATTTTCACTCCATGGATTCTTAACAGTTTGTAAGTGTGGGAGCACCACACTGGTTCCTGTGGGGTCCTCTACTGTGGTGTTGCAGCATTAGGGAAATCTTGGGGCAAGAACTGAAAGGAATAGAGCCCAGGCCCAAGCTGAGGACTGTTCAGCTGCACCTAATTGAAAAGAGAGCTCACAGAACTAACTACTAAAATAAGAAAAAGGTGTGGCCCCAAATAGTGCTTAAGAGGTTTCTGAAACAGTCCACCCCAGGCATCGTGAAGGTCCCCTTGTGCCCTCCATCCCTGGCATCACAAAGGTACTCTTGTGCCCTCCGTTATTAAGTCCAAACAATCACAGCGTCCTTTTCAAGGTGGCTGCCAGCACAATCCCTAGAAAATCTTATTGCAAGAGTTCATGAAAATGCTATCATCTCGCTGTTGCAGCTGTTTAGAGGCTGTATACCAGTAATCAATTTCAGCCTGGGGAAGTGGCCTACGCATTGTCCTTGCTTCACTGGCTATAATTCTACATTAAGTGCCCTGGGTTCCAGATATACTTCTTCCTTACCTCACGTGTAGCAGCAATCCTTGATGCTCATGGGAATCAAGGTCAATTATCCTCCACCAGTATAGTAACTCCTTTCTTTGCCTGCTGGTCCACTGGTAAGAAGAGCCCAGAATGGCCAGGTAGTAGTCATGGTTTCAAGTTTAATAAAGTCCTTACTGTGGAAAGCAGATGTGGCTCAAGCAATTGGGCTCCCACCTACCACATGGGAGATCCATGGTTCGGTTCCTGGTGCCTTCTAAAGAAGACAGCAAGCTGACACAACAAGATGACACATCAAAAGACAGAAGAAGACAAACATAATGAGAGACACAACAAAGCAGGGAACAGAGGTGGCTTAAGGCAATAAGGCACCTCCCTCCCACATTGGAGGTCCCAGCTTCAGTTCCTGGTGCCTCTTAAAGAAACAAAGAAGATGAAAAGACACAGCAAGTATAAACAACGAGGGGGTAAGGAGAAATAAGTAAATAAATCTTTTTTAAAAAAAAAACCTTACTGTGGAATATGGAAATATTCTTCTCCTTAGACTCAGGACCTCAAATCTTGCAGAACCTAAGGTTTCAGAGATGAGAAGCAAAAGCTGATCACTGAGAGCAATGGTAAAATTAATCATTCCTACTTCCATCCTTCACCGATTACAAAAAAATAGTCACAATTCTGCACCCTTTCCTGAATCCCTTTCCTCTGCCATGGGATTTTAAAGCTCTTCCCATCAAGATGCAGAGTCCTTCCTAACTTCTTGCAACTGGGTTGACCTTGTGACTTGCTTTGGTCAGTAAATGCAGTAGAAGTGGCATTGTGCCAGTTTTAAGCCTAGCGCTCAAGAGATTTTGTATGGATTCCACCATATGAGCAAGCCTAGACCACCCTGCTGAAGGACGGAGAATGCATCAGGCAGAAAAGAGCCATTCCGGCTATGGCTAGCCTAAACCAGTCAAACTGGTCTCAAACCGATCCAGCAGCTAACTGTAGGCACATGTGAGTCCAGCCCAGAAGAGAATACACAGCTGAGCTTAGTTAAAATTGCTGACTCACATAATTTGAGCTAAATAAATCGTTGGTGTTTTAAGCCTCTAAGTTTTAGAGTAGTCTGTTGCACAGAAAAGGCTGGTACACACCCTTTGGCTCCTAAACCCAGTACCATATATGACATTTGTCCCATGCATCCTGAATTACAGCATCCCTAACCCTCTGGGTGCTATCCGCACAAAGGCACATTAGCTGAGGCTTTCAGAGGCCATTCCACTGTAATATTAGGCTGGGTACTATTGGTTTATGGAGTCCATGGTAAGATCATGATCAGCCTTGTGATCATGTGCCCATTGTCTCCTGTCCTTTGCCACAAAATAAGTCTTTCAATCTGAGGCAATGTGGTTATGTCAGGTGTTGCTAACAGAGTGCTCCAGGCAGGAGAATGGATCAATGTTATTTGGAGAATGGATCAGTTCTACTAAGGATGAAATAACTCATGCCTAAAAAGGTATTTATTATTATTAGTGTAACATTTGGTTTGGAAACTTCTTGGGGATAGAAGCAGACATGTGTAGCAAAGTCTTTGAACCACTTCCAGATCTTTTAATTCCTTTGTTCTTGGAGAACTGTGTGCTAAGCACGTTGTCCCTAGAGTTGCAGCTGGGGAACCCACAAGGGTGTTGAAGTCATTATTGCTGGAGTTGAGGGAGTCTGTCAAGGTCCCAAGGGATGCAAAGAAGCTGTAAATTTCAATGTGGGGAAGTCATTCCAGTTCTCAGTGCACTAGACAGATACTGCTCAAGAATCATCCCATCCCTCACCCCTATACATCCTGGGGGGAAGGCAACATTCTCCTGTTTTAGTTTCTTCCATTACCTCTGAGTGAAATTTAGAAGCTAAATAATCCCTGCCCAGAAGACCCTTGATATGAGCACCAGGTAAGTGCAATGTGAAATAAGCAGTATTGGAGATCAAGAAGAAAGCATATCTTTACTTAGACAAGCAAGACAACAGCAGGCTCCACACCAGGTCACCATTGCGTAACATATAGTAGGTTCCTAATAACCATTTGTAGAAGGAAGGAATGAGTGAATCAATGGGAGCCCGTCCTGTGAAGGCGTGAAATCCTAGATGCAGAATTAACTTAGTGAAAACTGGGCTAGATTTCAAATCAAGAAATCTTAACTCATTTCCTGGCTCTGCTAAAACTTGGTGCCTATATAATGAGGTCCATGACTAGATTATAGAACTGTTGTGAGGATTAACAATGAAAATTTTTCATGTGGTATAGATTATTTGACAGTGTTATGTCTTGTCTTTATATTTTTTCTATCTTGAAAAATTTATGATTGTTTATATAGTTACAGAATTTGCTTAGCTGATTTCATGCACTTTTCATGGTTATATCATGTTTCAAACAGTGAAAAACATTTACTTTCTGGAAAATTGGAGGGGTAATGGACCTGCCATCACCACTGCTACCACCTGAATACACTGATGAGCTTAGGAAATGTTTATGGTTCTACATCCACAGCATTCTAATTGGCCAATATTCCTTCTTTATGTCTTCTATAGATTATTGAAAAGCCACTTCTCCTCCCTCCAGGGTATTTGTTTTCTAGAATCTTCCCTTAAAACATATTCTGTAAATTAATGTTTCAATATTCAAATCAGTTGTTTAACAGAAACATACAAAGAGCTCAGGGCATTTAACAATAGGCTTGCATGAGAATAAAAGAAAAAAACTGGAAAAAAACTCATGAGACCTTCCTGGGGACCCTAAATAGAAACTATAGCAAGTGATAAAAGCAGAGACATCTGTTGTGCCAATGTGAAATGTGAAGGAAGAGGAAGACACAGTGAGAGAAAGGCTTACAGAAAGGACTTTTAATATTTTTGTTTCTTCGAAGCTCATAGCTTGCCCTCCCTTTCATTTATGTCCTCATGATACTCCATAATTAAATCCTGTCTCCTACAGTTCCCATATCTGTTAGAGAATATTTATTCATCTAATATTTTTGAGTGCTCACTATATTACACGAGCTGTACCATGTGATGTGATAAAATTCCAACCTACTTTTCCTGAAACCATATCATCCTGTAGACCCAAGAGTAGTTATTAGCAGCAGGCTGCCATTTCAAATATTATTGCATAGCCACCTGTGGAAAGTCACCTTAATTATTTCTGGGAATCCCGAGGAAGTTCTCCTCTGAGCTCTGTCCTCTCTCTGGTGGGTGGAATTCTCCCTTTTCTTCTCCTTCTAATCAAAGCTACTGAAAACTATTGTTCTGCTCCATGCTGATATCATGGCACTGGGCTCTCAAAGCTGCTAATGTCAAGCAGCCTTGTGTTCTCTGAAGCCCAGTGCCTTCTTCCACTTTGCATAAAAATGTGTAAAGATGACTCTCCCATTCACTTTCACACTTTTTTATTCAATCACTGAAAAAGTCATCCAACAAAGTCCCTCCACTTTTAGATTCTGCCACCAGACTCCATCCCTTTGGTTTAGCCACCAGCAAGGGAGCTGGGGAACCAATAATAGAATCAGACATGGTGTTGTCTTGCATTTTCTGGCATGCAGTTCACCCACGCCCCCAAAAAAACCTGTCCGTTTTCTTAAGCAAATACAAGCCACTATTTATAAAAGTGGGTTTCCCTACACAAAGATGAATAAGATGGTGTCCATGTGCTCTTTAAAATCCTACAAGCAAGAAAGACAAGTGAGTCATAAAAACAAAACAACAAAAACTACACACACGGGTGGGGGGGATGTTGTTTTATACACACACACACCAAAATGTTATGTGGTCTAGGATAAAAGTCACTAATTTCCTGCTTTTATGGAGCTTACATTTTACTGGTGCACGTTAGAAAATAGATAAGAATTTTTTTAAGGAAGTGAGAAAATTCCAGATAATGGCGAGTGATATGAAGACAAAAATAGAGTAATGTGATAGTGTCTTGAGGAAAGCTTTAGATATGCTGCTCAGAGAGTTCCAATTGAGACATGCTTTATAGACATAAAAGTTCAGTGGTTACCAAGAAATTCTAAGGATAAGAAATAGATTACAGCAAGAGATGAAGCTAGAGAGGTAAGAAAGGGTTCATGAAGAACTCTGTAGGCCACAAGGAATTTCAGATATGGGTGGCAGGCCATTAAAAACCATTAGAACGTTTTGAGAAGGGAAATGGGGAAATTCTTGTCTTAGAAGAGTAATTCTTCAGTAAGTGTAAAGGAAGGATTTTGAAAGGGGAAGACCATAGGAAAGGGTTCATTTAGAAGAGTAGTTCAATTATCCTGATGAAAGAGAGTGAGAGTCTGACATAAAGCAGGGTAATTAAGAATTAAGAAAAGAACATGGATGTGAGAATAGTCAGAATCAAGGGGGCATGGACATGAACTCAATAAGTCAAGGATAACTCCTAGGTTTCTGGCTTGGAATTTAAACCTCCTTGAGGAAGAGTCAGTATCCCTCTTATTCATTCCTATTTCCCAGTGCCTAAAATGGTACCTTAGTTATGGAAGATATTACCAAAAAATTTTACTAATAATATTCTGCTTCTCAAAAAGTAATATCAAGAGTAGATATGGCAGTTAA
The DNA here is from genome assembly GCF_030445035.2 of Dasypus novemcinctus. Lineage (NCBI taxonomy): Eukaryota > Metazoa > Chordata > Mammalia > Cingulata > Dasypodidae > Dasypus > Dasypus novemcinctus. Next base: position 63,366,593 of record NC_080694.1, read on the forward strand.
GCACCTGCTTCCCACATGGGAGGTACCAGATTTGGCTCCCAGTGCCTCCTAAAAAAACAACAACAAGCAAAACCAAAAAAAAAAAACTCAGGGGAACCGATATGGCTCAGTGGTTGAGTGCTGTTCCCACATACAAGGTCCCAGGTTCAATCTCCGATATAAAAGAAAAAAAGTACTATCAAAAGAGCTGAGTGATTGATTGGATGGGTAAGTAATGGAGAGTGAGAAGTCCTGGCTGATTCCCAGGCTTCTTTCCTTGAGAGACTGGGTAGATTGGGTGCTGCTTATTTTTAATACATATTTTTTATTAGAGAAGTTGTGAGCTTACAAAATAATCTTGCTTAATATGCAGAATTCCCAAATATCATCGCCCCTCCACCAACACCTTACAATGTTGTGGAATATTTGTTACAGATTATGAGAGAATGTCATCAGGCTATAACCACTAACTATGGTCTATTTTCCATACACCGCCTATTATTAATACCATGTATAAATATTATACATTTGTTACAGTTCATGAGAGAACACTTTCATATTTACTGTTAACCACAGTCCACCGTCCACCACATGGTTCACTGTGTCACCCAGTCCCATGCCTTGTAGAATCTATCCAAAGTGTACACTCAGTGGTTCTCACTTTCATCACAGAGTTGTGCAATCATCACCTCAGTAAATTTTTTATTGTTTTCCTTAGTCCAAAAGAAAAAATCCCATACCCCCATATAATTGACCCTTATTTGGTCATTGATATAATACCTTCTTTGACACTGTTGCAAGAATATTACAATATCGCTGTTAACTATAGTCCATAAGTTACATTAACTGTATTTTTCCCATGCATCACTGTATTAGTCAGCCAAAGGGGTGCTGATGAAAAATGACAGAAATCTGTTGGCTTTTATAAAGGGTATTTATTTGGGGTAGAAGCTTACAGTTACCAGGGCATAAAGCATAAGCTACTTCTTCACCAAAGTCTTTTGCCATGCATTAGGGCAAAACAGCTGCTGATGCCCAAGAGTTTAGGCTTCCTGAGTTCCTCTCTTCATTTCTCTCTGGGTTCTGCTCCTTTGTTTTCTCCACAAGGATTCATTTCTCTCTGGGTTCTGCTCCTCTGTTTTCTCCACAAGGTCAGCCATAGACTATGAGGCTCTCTAGACTTTGCCTGTCTCCGCAAGGTCAGCTGTAGATTATCAGGCAAACAGCTCCATCTCTCTCTGAGGCTTCTGCTGTGTCTAAATAGCCATTTTTATTCCTCTGTGTTCTTCTCCTGTGTGATCACTTCCTGGGCTCCAGCTCAAAACTCCAGCATCAAAACTCCAACTCTGTCCTTTGCCATGTCTTTTATCTGTGAGTCCCCACCCACCAAGGGGTAAGGACTCAACAATGACACGGCCCAATCAAAACCCTAATCATAATTTAATCATGCCCAGGTACAGACCAGTTTACAAACATAGGCCAATATTTCTTTTTGGAATTCATCAATTATATCAAACTGCCACAGTCACCATATTCTTGCCACCTTGTAATAGTGACATACTTTTGTTCTAGTTCATGTAAGAATATTCTTGTATTTGTACTAATAACCACAATCCTCATCCACCTCCAGGTTCGCTATGTTATTCAGTGCCTAGGTTATTCTCTACCTTTCTTTCAATTAACATTTACATCTTAGACTACCCCTTTCAGCCATAAACTCATTTATAAACCAACCATGTTAGTTATACTCACTGTAGCATGCTACCATGAACTCTATTCATTTCTGAGGGAGTGCATTGGAGGCACTGCTGTCCTAGGAAGCTGTTCATTGAGTCACGCTGAGTATGGGGAAAGAGTGGGGCCCTGGGGCATCAGAGGATTATGATAACTGTACATGGTTTCTCATTAATTTATCCATGGAATGTCTAGTAGCCCTCACCTGGGTGTGCTTAGATATCTGTAGGTTCTTGTCATCTGAGGAGTTAACAGTCATTGTTTGGTGTATTTGCCGTGATGTGTGCTTGTTTGTAATCATGCCAAGGCCTCTTTTTGAACCTGGGGGAGGGCAGGGGAAGCTGGCAGGTTGTAGGAGGGAGTCCCGACTGGCCATGCGCCAAGGCAGCAGGTGGCACATATACTGACTCTGAACAGCTGCTGTGTTCTCCGGTGTGCAGGTCACATCCCTTACAAAAGTCAAGGGCCCACCATGTCTCTGCAAACTTTTCAAGCCCCATGAGTTCAGGACTGACAGTAAGTCTGAACCTCTTCTCAGAGAGGCTGATCAGAGTCTTGACCAGGTCAAGATCGAGTCTTCTTCCCAACACTGGAGAAGTGGCCACAACCACAAAGCAAAACTGGTGGAACCCATCTCACCTCCTCACCTTGCCACTGGAAATGGTCAGAATCCAAAGCAATGTCCCAGCCACACCTGCCCTGACACCTCCTGCTCATTTCCTTCCAGGGCAGTGGATCAAGTTCCCAAAGGACAGCAGGCTAATGGGGTTTGGGTTGGGGAGAGGCAGAGAGAAGAAATTAAGTTCCGAAGGCTGGGGTTGGTGTTGCAAAGGCAAGCAGAGCTTCAGGTCCTGAGAAAACATGGAGATTCAATGCACTGATGTTTTTGGAAATACTCTTCCTTAGAAAAACAGACCTTCTTTCTGTTGGATGCTTCAAAAGAATGGTCCTTGTGCCTAAATAGCATACTCCTTGGATTAATGAGCAATGTCATCCAGGTGACAATCTTCGTACCTCTGAATCCTGCCTTTTTTCTTTCTTTTTGTGAACTGAGAGTTTCCTTCCTTCCCTGGCGCCCAGCAGGTCTTTTTCCTTCCTTCCACTAGGTGGCCCTTTGTACTCTCAGATGCACGCGAGGCTTTCAGACAGGTGAATGGCTCTCATTGGCTCACAGAAGGTATGATGCCACCGGGCAGCCCTTTTTAAGAGAAAAACCAGGACGGGGGGGGGGGGGGGGGGGGGGACTGAGACCCTTGAACAGTCCCCTGTGCTGAGTGGTGGAGATTTGGGACTTGTTTTAAAGCCACCATGAGTGAGGTGAGTGGTGTTTCTGTTTGGAGAGGGAAACTTGGGAGATCATACAGGACTCTCATAACTCACCCTACCACCAATAACTTGCATTGTTGTTAAACCTTTTTAACTAATGATTAAGGAGCATTGCCAAAATATTACTACTAACCAAATTATCTTCCCCCAACCAACCCTATTATTGTTATCTTTCTATCATTTATATATGAACATACATAAACAATTAAGTGTATAGTGAAAGTTGTGAACTTACAAACATGCATAACATTATACAGGGGTCCCATACATCAACCTTCCACCAATACCTTGCATTGTCGTGAGACGTTTGTTACAAATTATGAAAGAATATTGTCAAAATCTTACTACTAATCATAGTCCTCATCTTACATTTGGTGTTTCCTCCAACCCACCCTATTATTATTTTTTAAATTTTTTTTTTATGACAGAAGTTGTAAGCTTATAAAACAATCATGCATATGTGCGGAATTCCCAAACAACACCCCTCCATCAGCACATGACACTGTGTTGGACATTTACTACAGATAATATCATCTGATTGTTAACATGTCCATAGTGTACATTTGGCTCACATTTTCCATACTGCCTCATTATCAACACAGCAACACAGTACATCTTTCACATAGATGAAGAATATTATAGTATTACTGCTAACCACAGTCCATAGGTTACTCCAGCTGTATTTTTTCCATACTTCTCCACTTTACAATAAAGCTAATTAAAACTTCTGCATACATTAAACATTAGTAGTCCATCTCAGTCCTCCTCTTATCTCCTTTAAGAATCTACCACCTACCACCATGTCTTGAAGATATTTTCCTACAATTTTTTATCCATTTTGAGTTAATTTTTGGATAAGATGTGAGATAGGGGTCCTCTCTCCTTCTTTAGGCTCTGGATATCCAATTCTTTCAGCACCATTTGTTGAATGGACTGTACTGCCTAAGCTGTGTAGGTTTGACAGGCTAGTCAAAAATCGCTTGACCATATATATGAGGGTCTGTTTCTGAACCATAAAGTTGGTTCCATTGTTCTATGTGTCTGTCTTTATGCCAGTAACATGCTTTTTTTAAACCACTATAGCTAGGTAGGATTTAAAGACTGGGAATGAAGGTTTGCTTTTTCCTTTTTATGATGTTTCTGGTTATTCAGGACCCCTTACTCTTCCAAATAAATTTGATGGTCATGTTTTCAGTTTGTTTTTAATGCTGATGAAATTTTTATCGGGATTGTACTAAGTCTATATCAATTTGAGTAGAATTGACATCTTAATGATATTTAGTCTTCCAGGTCATGAGCATGGAATTTTCTTCCAGTTATTTAGGGTTTTTTTATTTCTTTTTATATTGAGTTGCTGAATATAAGTCCTTTACATCATTAGCTAAGTTCATTCCTATTTGAGTTTTATCTGTCATATTTTATTTTCACCCCTCTTTTGACACTTTTAGTTACTTTTATTAATCTTAATTTCTAGACTCTCTTCCAGGCCTCTCTCTCCTGCCTTTTCTTTTCAGGCTCTAGCACACCCTTTAGTATTTCCTGAAAATCTGGTCTCTTGCTTAGAAAATCTCTCAGTTCCTGTTTATCTGTGAATATTCTAATTTTGCCCTCATTTTTGAAAGACAGTCTTGTTGGATATAAGATTCTTGGCTGCATGTTTTTCTCTTGTAATATCTTAAATATATCAGACCACTGTCTTCTTGCCTCCATGGCTTCTGGTAAGAAATCACCACTTAATCTTATTGGGTATCCCTTATATGTTATGCATTGCTTTTCTCTTGCTGTTTTCAGAATTCTTTCTTTGTCTTTGGTGTTTAACATTCTGATAAGTATGCATCTTGGAGTTGGTCTATTTGGATTTTTTCAGATGGGAGTATGTTGTGCTTCTTGGACATGGATATCTGTGTCCTTCAATACATTTCCATGTTTACAGTCAAGCTAATTAAAAATTCTATGTACATTAATCATCAGTACCCCTTCTCAGCCCTGATTCCATCTCCTAGTAATCTATACTCTAGGTTTTAACACTATGCATTTATTCTTTGTATTTAGTTTATATTAGTGAGACCATATAATAGTTGTCCTTTTATGTCTGGCTTATTTCACTCATCATAATGTCCTCAAGGTTCATCCATGTTATCATATGTGTCCCAATTTCATTTCTTCTTACAGTAGCGTGGTGCTGTTTATTGATAAAGGGTGCTTAAAGGGACCAGCAGTCTTTGAGAACAGAGGCAAATATGATGGATTCAGTTTGAGAAGTATTAGGTATGTAAGGTGTCCATAATATCCAAATAGATATCCAGAAAGCAATGGCAATATGAGTCTGAAGATAAGGAGAGGGAATTGCACTAGAGAAATAAATTTGGGAAATGTGGGTCTATAGCTGGTGTAGCAGTTTGATATGGTCATGAAATCAAAAATAAATATTAGATTATCCTTGTAATCTGATCTGTACCTGGGCATGATTGAGTTATGATTAGGGCATCGAGTCCCCACCCACTAAGCAGTGGATACTTACAGATAAAAGGCATGGCAAAGTACAGAGTTGGGGGTTTTCTGATGTTGGAGTTTTGATGTTGGAGTTTGAAGCTGAAGACTTAACCTGGAGCCCTGGGAGGTAAGCTGACAGAGGAAAGAGAAGCCAGTCCCAGGAAGAAAGGAACCTTGAACCCAGAGAAAAGCAAGCCCCAAGAACATAGGAACCCAGGAAGCCTGAACCCTCGCAGACATCGGCAGCCATCTTGCTCCAAATAGACTTTGGGAGGGAAGTAACTTATACTTTATGGCCTGGTAACTGCAAGTTCCTACCCCAAATAAATACCCTTTATAAAAACCAACCAATTTCTGGTATTTTGCATCAGCACCCCTTTGGCTGACTAATGCAAATGGTATTCAAGGACATGGGAAAGAGTAGAATCATCCAGGAAAAGTACAAAGTAAAAAGAAGGCATAAGATAAAACCCAAAGAAATGCAACCTTTAAGTGGTGTTCAAAGGAAGTGAATTCTGAATTCTGCAAAGGAAATGAAAAAGGAGTGGCTAGAGAGATGGGAGGAAATCTGAAAATAAATCCAAGGAGGAAAAGTTTTTCAAAGAGAGAATTCTAGGATATCTAAAAAGATAAGGACTAACAGGTGTCCACTGGGTTTAGCAAGACTCAGAAAGAGTAATTCTTTGGAGAGGTAGGAGTAGTTGATGAATTAATATAAGAAATAAGTGGAATGTGAAGAAGTCAGTACTGTAAAGGATGTGGAGGAGAGGAGAGAATCGTGGAAGTAGCTGGAGGTAGACTTATCTTCAGAAAAGGGTGCAGAATATGGAATAGACTTAGGCTGAAAATATGGTTCCAGTAAAACAGGAAAACATTCAAGTTACAGAAAAGAGAAGGCGAGGTCCTGGGAAAATTGGGAAAGGATAGGGTCATATGTGGAACTGTTAACTTTTACAGGATGGATATTGCTTCTGTTTTAACAAAATGGAAGGAAAAAATGATGAATGAAGAAGCAGATAACTTTTCTGCATTGGTGGCACAAAGTTGAGTGTTTCCACCTATGAGATCTTCTATATTCCCTGTGAATATAGGAAGTGATATGAAGGGATGTGCTGGAATGAGAGATTTGAAAAGACAAGAGGAGATTTTAAATAGCCACTGTGGAGATGGCAAAAGAAAGCTGACTTACTCCTTTCTGGCTTTGTCAACAACCACAATAGCTTTTATTTATTAATTATTATTTGCTAAGAGTTTTACATACATTAACTCACAACATATTTTAGTCTCACAACAACCTATGAGGTAAGTCCTATTATTACAAATGAGAAAACTAAGATTTAGAGAGATTAAGTGGCTTGATCACTCAGCCAGAAAGTGATGGGCCTGGTTTCAGTAGAGGCTGAGTGACTCCAGAGCCTACACTCCAGCATCTTTTCTACCTTTTAGCATCCTCCATTCTTCTGAAACTATCTCATCTGTATATGTATATGTCTTCTTAATTATTTTCTATGACACTTTTTTTCTTTCACAACCTGATTTCAAGTTTTTGAGGGCAAGAATTCTACCTTCTATTATATTGTTTTCTATAATTCCAAGAAATGCCGAGTCCAAATAATGATATCTTTACATGAATCACTTTTTTTGTAGTTAAGGTTAAAATATTTTTTAAAATATTTATTAAAAGAGGAGAACAGATATGGCTCAAGCAGATATGTGGGAGGTGCCAGGTTTGGTTCCCAGGTACCTCCTAAAAAAAACAACAACAACAAGCAAACAACAAGCAAAACAAATGAAAAACACCAACTCAGGGGAACTGATATGGCTCAGTGGCTGAGCACCAGCTTCCCACATACAAGGCTCTGGGTTCAAACCCTAGCCCTGGTACCTAAAAAAAAGATGAAGAAGAAATCTTTTAAATCTGCCCTCCTTTTTTGTTGTTGTTTTGTTTTGTTTTTGTTTTTTAGGAAGTACCAGAGATCAAACCCAGGATCTCATACATGGAAAGCAGGCACTCAACCACTGAGCTACATGTGCTTCCCCTGCCCTTCATTTTCTGACACAATTTTTCTCTATGTTCTGCTTTAGTTTTACCTATATCAAGGGTTCTTAGCCTCTTTTGTTCCATGGACCTGTTTACTCACTGAGCGAAAAACATGGACCCGTTACTAAGTCCACACTATAGTGTGTGTTATTTAATAAATATATCACACCCATACCAACATGTCCCCACAAGAATAATGTTTTTTTGAATTTCAATTCAAGCTCATGGATCCCTTTTTAAGAAGCCCTGATCTACATGAATATATGCATATTCTATACAATCTATTATTCTTTTTTGTCTTCTGCTTCTTTAAACTATTTATAAGTATTATCCTATGCTGTTCATAGTCTTCATGTAAAATTTTTGGAGGCGTAACGTTTTACATTTTTCAAGCATACTTTTCTTGTGAGTCTTAATGAAATAGAATAATTTATCCCCCATCTTATGGTTTATATATGGTAGGTGTCTAGTGTCCCACCAGGACATGTGTTTCATGTGGTGCTGGACAGATATTTGGACAAATTTCCTTACTTAAATGTCAATGTTTGTCATGGAGTCATATCCAGTTCATGAATATTGTCCAACACACAGCTGACTGTCAGGCAGCCACACACAATGCAAACTGTGCAAGAGTTAGTGTCAACATCACGATGAGGAGGGCAATCTGGGCCTACTCAAGAATGATATGTACTGATCTCATTGAGATCTTGGATGCGGTAAGGTCCCAGTAAGGGAGGATAGATGGAAGGTACTTGATGGGGTAGAAGGATATACCTGAGGTTCAGCAAGGCTTGGGAGACCACCAGAGAGAAGGTAGGATGGCCTAAAGAGAGAACATTTAGTAAGTGGGACTGGTCTATAGGTGAGTATAGAAAAAGTACTAAGGGAAAACTTCTTTCTGGTAGAAATATGTCAACCTCTGGGTCTTCATACAGATATATCCAAGCAATGGAAAAGGGAAATGAAACCAGTATCTCTGAATTCCTCCTCCTGGGCTTTTCCAATTGGCCAGGGCAACAGAAACTCCTCTTTGCACTTTTCCTGTGTCTCTACTTAACAGGGCTGTTGGGAAACTCGTTCATCTTGCTGGCCATTGGCTCAGACCATCACCTCCACACACCCATGTATTTTTTCCTTGCCAATCTGGCCTTGGTAGACCTCTGCCTTCCTTCAGCTACAGTTCCCAAGATGCTACTGAACATCCAAATGCAGGATCAATCCATCTCCTATCCTGGCTGCCTGGCACAGATGTATTTCTGTATGATGTTTGCCAACATGGACAATTTCCTTCTCACAGTGATGGCATATGACCGTTATGTGGCCATCTGCCACCCTTTGCATTATTCCACCATTATGACCCAGCACCTCTGTGCCTCTCTGGTGACTGTACCCTGGGTCATTGCCATGTTGAACCCCCTCCTGCACACCCTTATGATGACCCGTCTGCACTTCTGCTCTAATAATGTCATCCACCATTTCTTCTGTGATATCAACTCTCTCCTTCCTCTATCCTGTTCTGATACCAGTCTTAATCAGTTAATGGTTCTTGCTGTGGTGGGGTTGATCTTTGTGGTACCTTCATGGTGTATCCTAGCATCCTATATCCGCATAATCTCTGCTGTGATGAAAGTCCCTTCTGTCCAAGGAAAACTCAAGGCTTTCTCCACCTGTGGATCCCATCTTGCCTTGGTCATTCTTTTCTATGGAGCAATCACAGGGGTCTATATGAGCCCCTCATCCAGCCATTCAACTGAAAAAGACTCAGCAGCATCAGTGATTTTCATGGTTGTAGCCCCTGTACTGAATCCCTTCATTTACAGTCTAAGGAACAATGAACTGAAGGGAGCTTTAAAGAAGGCCTTAGGCCACAGCAAAATCTTCTCCCAATGAACCAACTGAAAGGAATTCAACAGGAGACAAATAATTGAGATCATCATTTTCATCCCCATTATAAGTACTATGTTGTGATTAAATATTTAATTGAAGCTGTTACTGACTTAAATATTTTTTAAAAGCTTTATTTATTTATTTCTCTCCCCTTTCCCCCTCCCACCCGGGTTGTCTGTTCTCTGTGTCTATTTGCTGCATCTTCTTTGTCCGCTTCTGTTGTTGTCAGTGGCACGGGAATCTGTGTTTCTTTTTGTTGTGTCATCTTGTTGTGACAGCTCTCCTTGTGTGTGCCCAGAAATTCCTGGGCATGCTGCACTTTCTTTCGTGCTTGGCAGCTCTCCTTACAGGGCACACTCCTTGTATGTGGGGCTTCCCTATGCAGGGGACACCCCTGCATGTCAGGGCACTCCTTGCACACATCAGCACTGCACATGGGCCAGCTGCACACAGGTCAAGGAGGCCCGGGGTTTGAACCGCAGTCCTCCCATGTGGTAGATGGATGCCCTAATCACTGGGCCAAGTCCGCCGCCTTAAATTTATTACAAATCACAGCCCTACCTATTTTAACTCTCTGAAGAGAGATATCAAATGGAGACAGGATGGGAAAAAAACACTGAGTTTGTGAAAATATCCCCTTTCTCCTTTAGTGGCATGCTCACTCAGCTCTTACCATTATATTCCAGTAAGTTATTTTGCTCTCACTGTTTAACAAAAACCAATAACATAAAAAATCCTTACATACCTTGTTTGTCTGGAGAATTTTAATGTTTATCATGTATCATTGTAAAGCTAAGGCCAATATAACTTTTTTTGTACATAGCTGTTAACATGTAGGGCAATCTGTCTTTAAATAGGGATAAATTACTAAAAGAAATTAATCCTAGATGGTTTTCCCTTCAAGTCCAGCACCTTGTAGTTTAAATAAATTTCTTGCTTAAAAAAAGAGAAAAGAAAATATAGGAAGAACTAAAGCAATATGTAGAGGAAAATTCTTAGCCACAAACACTTATACAAAACATAGATAAGTCTAATTAATTAAGGATCCAACTGAAAAAGTTAGAAGACAACAAAATAAGCTGAAGAAATGCAAAAGAAATTGTGATGAAGTAGAAATTAATCAGAAATTAGAAAAATACAGAACTTATAAATTAATCTAAGAGATGGATGTTTAAAAATCAATAGCCAGGAGCAGGTATAGCTCAATGGCTTGAGCACCTGCTTCCCATGTACAAGGACCTGGGTTCAGTCCCCAGTATATCCTTAAAAAAATTGGGAAAGCATTCCTTAACCTAATTTATAAAAAGAGGAGGGAGTGAAAATATACATAATAAGAAAATGAAATATCTATAGAAACAGAGAAAATGTAAAGAAACCCAATACTAAAGTATTTCAGTTAAATCTATGCAAATAAATTTGGAAATGTAAACCAAATTGGTAATTTTCTAGGAAAATATTTTTATCAAAACTGATTCTAGAAAAGATATAATGTCTAAACAGGCTGATTTCCATAGAATAGATTGTGGAAGAACTATCACTGACAAAAGAACTAGACCTGAAGGTTTCATAAGAAATTCCTACCAAATCATAAATAATTAAGATTCAAAGCATAGAAAAACTGACAAAAATATATTAAAGTGCCATAATTTTATATCAAAATCTGCAAAGATTAGAAAAAAAATAAATTAGAAAAACCCCACTCATGAATACTGATATAAAAATTAAATACAATATTAACAAAAGGAATCCAGCAGCACTTCAAAAGAATAATACATTATGAACAAATGAGGTTTATTTGAAAAATGCAAGAATGGCTCAATATTAAGATATCTGTTAGTATAATTTATCATGATAACAAAAAGATAAAATAAACAAGAATACAAAATGTCCATGATGCTGGTGTTTCTGCGTGATGAAACTGGACTCAGATGGGATCTCTTTTCATAAGACTTTCATGCTACTTTACTGGAATTGTAGTTGGTGTTGGGGTTTAAGATATAATTAGGGGATTTGAATCTCTGGACTGACAATATGATAGCCAGGCCCTGAGCCTCAACAGACTCCAGCTCCTACAATCGGATTTATTGGACTCACCTCACTCAGCTAAGATGGAGTTGAAGAAGGACAACCACCACACCATGGAGCCTAGAGAGCCTACAACTGAAAGCAGGAGGATTGCATCCAGTATCCATGTGGAATCTGAGCCTCCTCTTAACATAAAGGTGCAATGGACACAACCAGTCCAAGGTCCACAGAGAAAAGGTGGCATTGGAGTGGGAAAAGTGGACATGGTGGCTGATGGGTATGGGGAATGGCAGGAAGAGATGAGATGTGGAGGTGCCTTTGGGACTTGGAGTTGCCCTGTACGGTGCTTCAGGGGCAATCACCGGACATTGTAAATCCACCCAGGGCCCACTGGATGGAATGGGGGAGAGTATGGGCCATGATGTGGACCATTGACCATAAGGTGCAGAGATTCCCAGAGATGTACTTACCAAATGCAATGGATGTGTCATGATGATGGGAGTGAATGTGGCTGGGGGGGAGTGGTGGGGTGGTGGTGGTGGGGTTGAATGGGACCTCATATTTTTTTTTAATGTAATATTTTTACAAAATCAATAAAAAAATTGATTTGTGTTAAAAAAAAAAAGTCCATGATAAGTATGATGAAAAATTTAAACCACTACTGAAGGAAACATACTTGAATAAAAACTTGACACAATAAAGAGATCAGTTCTTCCTAAGTTAATTTATAAATTTAATGTGGTCCCAAAAATTAGTTTTTAAATCTAGAAACAACTACTAATCATTTGCATGAAGAAATACACAAAAGAAGTAGATGAATAGGAGGGAACTAGAGTTATCAGACATTAAAACATTGTACAGCCCCAATAATAATGTTGCACTGGCATTTAATGAAACAACAAAACTAATAGAACAGAAGTCTAAAATGGATGCAATTATAAACAAGACTTTAGTGTAAGAAAGAGGTTGCAAATGATTAAAAAGGGGAAATAAACTATTTAGTGAATGGTGTAGGGACAATTACATACCTAGTCAGGAAAAAAAAATTGGATCCATTACTTATGCTTTACATGAAGGTAAATAATTAATGAATCAAATATTTAAGACAAAAAAGATGAAACAATAAATGCATGAAGATGAAGCATAGGAGAATTATTTTATACTCAAAATCCAGAAATCACAAAGAAAAAAACTGATGGACTCAACTACGTAAAAGGTTAAAAAGAAAGCTCTACAAAGAATCAAAGGATTTTCAAAAGAAAAAATTTTTACAATTCCTATCAATGACATAGAGTTAAAGTAAAGAACTCTTAAAAACACATAATAGGTGGCAGACTTGGCCCAGTGGTTAGGGCGTCCATCTACCACACGGGAAGTCCATGGTTCAAACCCCGGGCCTCCTTGACCCATGTGCAGCTGGCCCACGTGCAGTGCTAATGCATGCAAAGAGTGCCGGGCCACGCAGGGGTGTCCCCCACGTAGGGGAGCCCCACATGCAAGGAGTGCGCCCTGTAAGGAGAGCTGCCCAGTGTGAAAGAAAGTGCAGCCTGCCCAGGAATGGTGCCACACACACGGAGAGCTGACACAAGAAGATGATGCAAAGAAAAGGAACACAGATTCCCATGCCACTGACAACAACAGAAGTAGACAAAAAAGACGCAGCATATAGACACAGAGAAGGGGCAGGAAGGGGAGAGAAAAAAATAAATAAATAAATCTTTAAAAAAAAAAAGAAACACATAATAGAAAAATGGCAAAAATATCATCAGGTAATTCAAAGAAAGAGAAGTACAAATGACTAACATATGAATAAATATTCAAAATCACTCATTAAAAGTAAGGCAAATTAAAATTACAGTCAATTACCTGTAAGATTTTTTAAAATTCATGACTTTCATGCTACTCTCTGTGAAATATTGGTGGCATATCAGATATTATCATCAAAGTATAAATTGGTATAATTGCTATTTTTGGCAAGTTGATGATAGAGATTAGATAGATTTTAAATATAAAACATGTACCCTTTGATCCAGTAATTCTACTTTTAGGAATTAGCTATATAATTGACTTAGATATAATTGAATACATATGGAACTCATATTTGCAAGAATGTTTGTAGAGGTACTGTTTGAATAACCAAATTAAACTCCACATGCCTGTGAATTGGGACAATAGTTTAGAACAATAGAGACCAGTTCAGAATATTATGGTACATTTACACAATGGAGTAACCTGCAACTATAAAAGAGAATGGGGACGCTCTCTTTGTACTGACCTAGAGCAAAATCCATGATATAACAGGATGAAAAACCATATATCTTTTAAGTAAAACAAAAACATAAAATTATATTTTCTTGAATATGCACAAAACATCACTGGAAAGATATTCAATAAGCTAATTATAGTGGTTACCTATAACAAAGGTTGGGAATTGAGTAGAAGAGAGGCAAGAGGGAAGCGGACTTGGCCCAGTGGTTAGGGCGTCCATATACCACATGGGAGGTTCATGGTTCAAACCCCGGAACTCCTTGACCTGTGTGGAGCTGGCCCATGGGCACTGCTGATGCGCGCAAGGAGTGCCCTGCCACGCAGGGGTGTCCCCCGCGTAGGGGAGCCTCATGCGCAAGGAGTGTGTCCTGCAAGGAGAGCTGCCCAGTGTGAAAGAAAGTGCAGCCTGCCCAGGAATGGCGCCGCACACACGGAGAACTGACACAAGATGACACAACAAAAAGAAACACAGATTCCCGTGCCGCTGACAACAACAGAAGTGGACAAAGAGATGCAGCAAATAGACACAGAGAACAACCAGGGTAGGGGTGGGAAGGGAAGAGAAATAAATTAATTAATTAAAAAAAAAAAAAAGAGGCAAGAGTAGAAGGGAAATTTTTTACCATATGGCTTCTCATTTTCAGTTTTATTTTTGAACCATATAAATTTATTTACTTATACAAGAAACAATTGCTTAATTCAAAACTAAATAACTTATATAATAGCAGAAAAATAAATATGACAAAACATCTGTAAGCTTTTTATGTGGGAAATTGTAAAACTTTTATCAAAGATCTTCAAGTTGCAAATAAATGAAAAGAATATACTATGTTCATGGATAGAAAAATAATCTATATTTTAAAGATGTCCATTCTTCCCAAATTATCTATAAATTGAGATATCCAATCAAAATCCAAATATTATTTTTCATTTAACTTTTTCAATATAAAATGGAAGAGGCAAAAGCAAAGGGCCAAGAATATGCATGACAATGTTAAAGAAGAATTACAGGGTTTGGGGAGTGGATATCTTGTGATATCATGATATGTGGCCTTGACTCAGATAGGCAAGCAGACCATAAAACAATACAAAAACATTCCAAATATCCCCACACATATATGAAAAGTTGATATGACAATAGTGGCTTTGGAGTTCAGTAGGAAATTTATACAGACTATTCAATAAATAGTGTTGGGACAATCCATATGTAAAATACATTAAATTGTATCAACTTTGTACTATGCACACACAATATCTGTTCCAGACAGATTCAAGACCTAAATGTGAAAAATCAAAAATTTTAAACTTTTTTGGAGAAAATGGAGAATATCTTTATAAAAACAGTCTACAGAAAGACTTATTAGACAGTAACACTTTTTACCCATTGGATGGCAAAAATTAACAACCAAAAACATAGAGTACTGCTTGGGATGTGGAGCAATAGTCACACTTATATGCTGTTGGTGGGAGTATAAACTGATATAACAATTTTCTAGAGTAATTTAGCAATAACTAGGGAAGTTGGAGATGTTCATATTCTAGAGTAATTCATACAAATAAGCACACAGATACATATACAAGGAGGTTCACTGCAGAATTTTTTGTATAATCCAAAAATCATACACTCTCTAATGTCTGTTATCAGTAGAACAGGCAAAATTGTATGTCAATATATGTAAT
Organism: Dasypus novemcinctus; assembly: GCF_030445035.2. Taxonomy (NCBI): domain Eukaryota; kingdom Metazoa; phylum Chordata; class Mammalia; order Cingulata; family Dasypodidae; genus Dasypus; species Dasypus novemcinctus. Next base: position 63,382,026 of record NC_080694.1, read on the forward strand.
ACTCTATAAAAGTGAAATGAGAAATATTACAAGCACAAATTTTTACCTAGGAATTTCTCTTCTATATATATTCTCTAGAGATATTTCCATATAAATGTATTAGGAAAACGCATTTCAGGATTAGAGCAATAGCAAAAAAAAAAAAAAAAAAGTGAGAGAGGTTAAATGCACACCATCAGGAGAATGAATAAACTACATTGGATGGCTACAATTTGATATATTCATATAATTTTAAAATTCATATAATGAAATAAAGATTTAAAATCTGTAAAACACTACTAAATTTATGACAAAATAAACATATAGCCAAAATAGAATGTTAAATACTGAATTCATATGAGGGGAAGGACTTGAGGGAATGGAATCATGAAGAAATGCAGGTGAAGTCTGCATCATGTAATGTATAATTCTTTTTAAAAATATTTGAAGCAAACTGTACATTATGGTAAAGGTTCGTGAAGCTAAATGTCATGTCCTTGGAGTTTGTGATATTATTTTTTATTCTTGTCAATATTTTTAATCTGTTCTTAGCTTTTAAGAAACTGAAAAGAGGGAAGCGGACTTGGCCCAGTGGTTAGGGCATCTGTCTACCATGGGCCTATGTGCAGCTGGCCCATGCACAGTGCTGATGCGTGCAAGGAGTGCCGTGCCATGCAGGGGTGTCCCCCATGTAGGGGAGCCCCACGCACAAGGAGCGCACCCTGTAAGGAGAGCCGTCCAGCGCGAAAGAAAGTGCAACCTGCCTAATAATGGCACCGCCCACATGGAGAGCTGACACAACAAGATGACACAACAAAAAGAAACACAAATTCCCATGCCGCTGACAACAGAAGCAGACAAAGAAGACACAGCAAATAGACACAGAGAACAGACAACTGGGGTGGGGGTATGGGGGAGAAGGGGAGAGAAATAAATAAATAAATCTTTAAAAAAAAAGAAAAGAAACTGAAAAGAAGAAAAAGATAAAGAAAATGGGAAAATGGAAGATTATCTGAGAAATATTTCAGAGAAATTTCCAGAACTGAATTCATTAAATACCAGACTGAAAAGTCCTACTGATTATTCAGCATTGTGAATGAAAAAAGGCCCTCACCAAGACACATTATTGTAAAATTTAAGAACCATGAAGATAAAGAGATCTTAAAAGCTTCCAAAAGAAAATAGATCACATCACATACAAAGGATGGAAAATCAGAATGACAAACTTGTCAACAACAGCACTTGAAATTAGACGACAGTGAACACATTCATATGCCTTATAGATATGCCCCAGACGAACCTCCACCCATGCATCCCCCTCTCTCTGATACCCAGCACCAATGATCCTCCCCTACCACAGTTGTAACCCTTCTGTGACCCAAAACTTCTTCAAAATTGAAGCTAAGAAAATAACCAAAAACAATTATTAGGAAAAAGATATAAAGTTTGAAACAAGGAAAAAAATAAGAATAAAAAATATAAAATTTAAACATTTTTAACATTGTCTTTCATCACTGTAAGATCTGTTGTCTTGCATGTACAGTGACATTGCTTCTATTTATTCACCCAGAGTCTAATTTTTTTCATTATGTTCAAAGAAGCTTTAGGTTACAGAAAAATCACCTACAGAATATGTGAATCTCATATATCCCATATCCTCTACCTTTTCCCCTTTTCCCTATTAATAACATTTTATATGTTATTAATATGTAAAATGTTGCAATTTATGTACAAATACTGAAACACTGCTACTAACCATGGTCAATAATTTATATTGTGCTTCACATTTTGGACTGTACACTTCTATAGATTTTGATGAAGTTTGACATAGTCTGTATCTATCCTTGCAAGATCATGTAGAACAATCCCATCACCCCAAAAATGTCCCATGTTCCATCTATTCTATTCCTCCCTCCCTCTCCCCTCTGAACCCATGGTAACCACCAAGATTAACTCACTGAAGGACCAGATTCATAGTTACTTGCAACAACATTGAGGGCTTGACATACTGGCCTGACCTCCCCTGTTAGGCACTGCATTTGTTCTCAAGAGACTCCCACCCTCTATTTGAGATCATAGCAGGACTCCACAGGATAGGAGTCCAACACATTTCTCCTCATCATGTGAGTCTCCATCCCCTGATACAACACACTATGACAAGATGAGTGATACACACTCCCTAGAAGCTGGCCCCATGTATGACCTGTCCCTCATGCCCCCACATCCAAACCCTTAAACCAGTAACCCTCCCCTGCCATATTTGCCAAAAAACATACCCAACATTGTAGTTTCAACCACATACCAACAAATCCCCAGAGTTCACATGCTCCCTCCCCCAACTCTACCCCCAATTCCATGGACAGTCGAACCCACCCTCCCCACCTATCCCCCTTATAGACCAGCACCACCCAGCCCAATAGCATTGCTGTACCACTGTTATGCCCATCCATTGCACAAGTGTTCATGGGATACTGTTACAGGGGATGGAGATCCACACAATAACCAAAGAAATATCAAGTTCCCATTCTGGGGAGCTCTGCCACATTCTCTAATGGGACAGCAAGAATCCTGTAAGTATAGCTGGGCAGAGACTAGTGGACTTCTGATGGGCCCTTGATTGTGATGACTATACTTATGGACCTTTACTTCTGAAATTGAAATTTAGCATAGTATTATAGGGTGCCTAAGTATTAGCTCCTGAAAGCCTCCTTGTTGCTCAAATGTGGCCTCTCTCTAAGCCAAAACTCAGCTTATAAATGCATTCCTCCCCCCCCCCCCCATCATGGGACATGACTCCCAGGGATGACCCTCCCTGGCACCGAAGGATTATTACCAAGCACCAAATAGCAATGCAACTGGAAAAAGACCTTGACCAAAAGTGGGAAAGGGAAAAGACAAATGAGTTTATATGGCTTACAGACACTATAGACAGGGTAGACAGCACAGGAGTTTGGCACCCTGCCAGTGAGCCCTACTTTGGAATTTATACTCCCCAGTGTGATAGAGTTGGACTAAGTTGTATTTTCCCTGCATGTGGCTCTGCTACCCCTCTATTTGAACCCATAGTTAGTACTATAGTTGATAGTTGTATGTTCAAGAGACTTAAATCTTTGTACTGTCCATGTGCCAGGTGGGCCCTGAATCTCAATAACCTTGCAACACCTACTCTCCAGTTCATTGGACTCACCCAGGACAACTAACAAGGAGAAGATAAATGACAACAACCATCTCAAGGAACAGAGAGAGAGTCTACAACAGCAATCAAGAAAGTCCTATCCATCTGCCCCAGGAGACCTAAGCCCCCTCTCAATTAGAGGTTGAGTGGGCATCACCATCACAGAAGCCTCAGGATGGGGAAATGGACAATGGACTAGAATTGACTTACAGTTGTTCTACAGTAGACTTGTTGTGATCCTAGCAATAGAAGAACTTTTATCATGGATGTAGAAGCAATGGCCACTGGAGGTTCTGGTGAGAGGGATTTTTTGGGGACTTGGGAATTATCCTAAATAATATTTCAATGACAGATACAGGCCATTGTATATCATGTAATAAATATAAACTATTGTAATTGCTTAGTGGCAATGCCCCAAGATGTGTTCATCAATTGTGACAAACGTTTCACACTAAAGAAGGATGTCACTGATATGGGAAAATGTGGGAGGCCTAAGGAGCAAGGCATATGGGAATCCCCTATATTTTTTGTGTAACATTTATGTAATCTAAGTTTTTTTTTAATAATAAAAATAAAAAAGTATATATATATATATTTTTTAAAAGACAATGAAGGAATACCTTCAAATTTTTGATGTTAATCATTTCAAATCTAGAATTCTTGACCAAAGCAAATATCAATCAAGCATAAGGACATAATTTTAAGACTTGCAAAGGCTCACAAAATTTACCTTTCATGCATTCTTTTGCAAGAAACTTCTAGAGAATGTTATTTAAAAAAAAAAAAAAACAGGGAATAAACTAAGTAAGAGGAAAACACCATACCCTGAAAATAAGGCACTCAACAAAGAAGGCAAGAGAAGGGACAAGATGATGGTGAAGGTAATTCCTCAGATAACAGTTATGTGGTAGCATTGAAGACTATATGCCCTTCACAGTTTTAAACAGTACTGGGGCTAGGTATTTCATAAAACGGCCCTCAATTGGGATTTGTCTATTGCTTTTCTCATAATTAGACAGGGTTACATATTTGGGGGAAGAAAACGAGAGAGGCAAAACACCATTCTCAACACATTATCTCAAAGATATATACTTATCACTGCTGAGGTTAACCATAATCATCCACCTGAAGAAGTGTTTGTCAGGTTTCTCCACTGCAAAATTACCTCTTTTTAACCACTTTCCATACTGTATTCTTGAGAAAGAAGTCGCTATGCAAGACCACACTTAAGGAGTGGGGTTATGCTCTGCCTCTTTGAGAGCAGAGTATCAATATAACTTATTTGAATTCTTCTGCACGGATTTGTTTAGTCTCCCGCATTAGCTTTTTCATTCAACCATTGATCTGTTCAGTGTGGTATCATATTTATGTTATACTCTGAGCTATAATCCAAATACTGCGTTTTCTATCGGATCTTGTCCATTGAGCCCTCTTTCAGTTGGTTCCCGTATACCCTTGACATAATCACTGACATCATTGTGGCTTTGTTTTGTTTTTGTTGTTGTTAGTTTTTGAACATTTCTGTGTTCAACTGCATTTTCCCAGGTTGAAACCGAAGCTGGGGCCGCAAGCGCGCTAAGGAGGAATGTTTGGAAAAAAGACACGTCCTCCTTCCACCCACAGGCCCGCAGGGGAAGGCCCAGACGCTGGCAACTGTAGTCCCAGCGCCAGAAGGTCCACGAAGCTTCTGAGGACCACAGTCCGGAGGCCGCCCGGCTTCTGCATAGTCTCCAGGTCACCCGGAAGGAACCGTCGAGGGTGCGCCACCTTCCGCCGGAAGCGTCCCATCCAAGCCAGCTCTGTGCGGCGTCGCTGAGACTCCGACCCCAGCCTCAGGGGACGGGGAGGGGCGGAACCAGTTCGCCTTGGCTCCCGCGGCACCTCGGCAGGGGCTGGCGAGCTCCACAGTTACCATGGTCGCCAGGATGTCATCTGGCGGCCGAGAGGGCGTAGTTCAGGGGTCCTGGGTGGCTGCTGGCCTTGACTCTGGGGTCATTGGTCAGAGGGGCCCAGACCTGCGGGGTGTGGCAGAGAGGGCTGGCTTCTGTAGTGGATCGGCTGCTTTCTGCCAAAGCAAACTGCCTCGGTGTCCGACCCTGTATTTCTAGGAAGGAGTAACTGCCTTCTAAGCAGGGACAGCGGGGACGGACCCCTCCTCCCCAAGAAATATATTCGCACCGTAAATATTTAGTGAGTACTTCCTGTGTGCGCTGATGCAATGAGACCAACCCTGATGAGAAATGACAAAACACCTAGAGATATGACTACCAGTTATGTGAGGTGATAACATGTTGTAGAACCAGCTATTTGGCTTGAAGATTAAAATTTAAACGAACTGAGGATTATGTGGACCTACTTTACTGCCTATCTCCCATTCTGAATGAGATAATGCCCATAAAGCATTAGGACACTGCCTGGTAAGTATCTGCTTAACACATCAAGGAAACATAAGTGGAATTAAACCATTATATCAAAGGAATATGACTCAGTCAAATATGAAGGATTGAGACCGTCTGATTAATATATCATAGCACTAACCCTCTTTCTTTTTTCTCTGTTATTTTTTCAAAGTATGTTCCTAATTATGCCTACTCAAACTGTATTTTTTAAGGTTCAGTCTTTGAGCCTTGTAATCTTCATTTCATACTCTTGAAGATTTAATCCAGGTAATTTATCTTCAACTGCCCTTTCTACGGATTTTGTCTAAATCTATATTTCCATCCCCTGGCTGCTTTCCATTGTTAAAGTCTCAGTGTCTGTTGCTTATTAACATTTCCAAGTGAATGTATGTTCTAAACACAATATCAAAAACAGATGTCATCTCAAGCTTTCCTCCCCACCCCCTTGTTTGCATTTGCTGTGTCTGCTTGTTGTGTGCTGGTCTTCTTTTCAGGCTGAATGGGGAACTGAACCTGGGACCTCTGATGTGGGAAGAAGGTGCCTAATAGCCCGAACCACCTCTGTTCCCTGCTTTCTTGTGTCTTTCATTTTTTTTCCTTGTGTCTCTTCTTACATCATCTTGTTGCATCAGCTCACTGTACCTCCCATCACATCAGCTCACTGTCCTGCTCTCTTTCCTTAGGAGGCACCAGGCACCAAACCTGGGACTCCCCAAGTGGCAGGTGGGAGCCCAGTTGCTTGAGCCACTTCTGCTTCTGGTGTGATGTCTTAAGAATAAATATTAAGGCATGGTCCTTAACCTCATGGAGCTCCAGTCATTTAGTGAACAACTAAACAAAAATAAAACAAGGTGATGTCTGTTGGATTCACAGATGTATGTGTTTTTTTTGAAACTTTAGGAACTCAGAGTTAAGGTGATGAATTCCTTAGCAGAGGTGGTGGACTTCTTAGCCATTCCAATTATCATACCCTTGCAAGCAGGTCTCACCATCAATCTGCTGCTCATTCCCACTTCCTCGGTTCTATTCCTTAGCCCTTCTCTCTGCCTTTCTGAATCTTTCTCATCCTTAATTGTTGAGTTTAAGCCACACCACATCTAGGAAATATTTGTTATTATTCACACATCTACACGTGCAGTGTCTTCCCACTTCAGAATCTTTAGAACATTCATGAATCCACCATCCAGCTTGTTTAGTGCAACTTGCATCATTTATCAAGCATTAACAATGTGCCTGGCATGTGAAATGTATTTTATTTGAATTTTTCTATATGTGTATTTTCTGTAATTTCTTTTGAACTAGATTGCAAACTCCCTGGGGGACATTGCACCTTCTTTTTTTTTTTACTCCCCTATACCTGTGCATCAAAATACAGGTTTTCCAGGTATACTCCAAACCAACCAAGTCAGCATCTTTAGGGGAAGGGCCCAGAAATCTAATAAATTTTCCACATGATGATTAGGCGATGATTCCAACACTGAGCTCAGACTTTTCTTGGAAACCACTGCTGTAAAATGTCTACCCCTGTGTTTTGCTTGTGTTAAGATTCTCCATAAAGTACATGTCTTTGTGTCTATTAGTAGTCAACTTGCTGAAATGATTTGTAAAGGAACTTAAGAGATTGATATTTGCAGTTTGCTATTGTGTGTTAGGGCTTTACCTCTAAATTCTCTTACTCTGTTCTTCAGTTCAGAAACCAGGTTCACTATTCCCAAGGGCTAATAAGACTTGAAATGCTATTCAATAATAAGACTTGCAGAATTCAATAATAAGACTTTATTATATTTTAGTGGCATGATGAGGGGCCCCAACAGCCCTGATATGGACTGAACCCAGAAGCTAGGAAGGTAGAGAAGGGATTGTTGGGGCAAGAATTCAGTCTGACACATTTGGGAAAGGAACTAGGCACACTGGCTGAAATAATTAACCTCTTTCAAGAAAAGTTGCCCTATTATATTTAAGAATAATCCTAGTCCCAAACTCTGAAAGTACAATTATAATAATCCAAGCTTGTATTTTCTTCACACTTGAATGATTACATCGGACTCTCTCTTTCTGTTTTTTCATCTTGCTATCCATCATGGAAGAAATGAACAACATACTAATCTCCACAGTATTACCAGGTCATTCTGCTCAAAAGCTTTCATTTGCTCCCGAGTGCCTAGAAGATAAATTCTAAATTCACAAATATGACACTTAAGGCTTTTACAGTAAGGTCCCAATCTTTGTCTCTATAATTTCCTTATGCAAACCTTCTATTGAACTTTATGCTTTTCCCACTTCTGTGTTTCCACCATTAACCATTTGTTCAAGCTGTTTCCCTGCTTGTAATTTCCTATTTCTCTCTTTCCCATAACCTAGTAAAAACTCTATCCATTCTTCAGAACTCAGTTTTTAAATTACGTTTTCCCAAACCTTTGCAACCCACTGTTACTCTGTATGACTTAGTTATAATTTAATCATATATAGCTTGGGGATTTTTGGGTTTTTTTAAAGATTGATTTATTTCTCTTCCTTCCCCATCCCCCTCCCCAGCTGTCTGCTCTCTGTGTCCATTCACTGTGTGTTCTTCTGTGTCCACTTGTATTCTTGTCAGTGGCACCCAGAATCTGTGTCTCATTTTGTTGCATCATCTTGCTGCATCAGCTCTCCGTGTGTGCAGTGCCATTCCTGGACAGGCTGCACTTTTTCCATGCTGGGCAGCTCTCCTTACAGGGCACACTCCTTGCACGTGGGGCTCCCCTATGTGGGGGATACCCCTGTGTGGCAGGGCACTCCTGTGCACATCAGCACTGCATATGGGCCAGTTCATCACATGGGTCAGGAGGTCCTGGGTTTTAACCTTGGACCACCCATGTAGTAGGTGGACACCCTATCCATTGGGCCAAATCTGCTTCCCTATATAGTTTGTTAATATTTAGTATCCTGGGAAGTAGATGTGGCTCAAGTAACTGGGCTCCCTAGGCAGGATTTGATGCCTAGGGCCTCCTGGTGAAGGCAAGCTGGCCCGTGTGGTGAGCTGGCCCACACGGAGTGCTGGCCTGTGCAGAGTACTTCCCTATACAGTAGCGGTGTCCCATGCAGGAGTGCTGGTCCACACAGAGAGCTGGCACAGCAAGATGACACAACACAAAATAGACACAGAGGAGAGACAATAAGAGAAACAGCAGACCAGGGAGCTGAGGTGGTGCAAGAGAATGATTGCCTCTCTTCCACTCCAGAAGGTCCCAGGATTGGTTCCTAGAGCCACCTAATGACAATATGAGCAGACACAGAAGAACACACAGTGAATGGACACAGAAAGCAGACAACAGGAGTGGGGGGTGGGCAGAAATAAATCTTTTAAAAAATATTTAGTGTCTTATAGTTAAATTTAATGTTTTTTAATTTAAATTATCTTATTTTTATTTTTAAATTTATTTTTAATTCTCTTTTTTAAAGATACATAGATCACAAAAAAATGTTACATTAAAAAATATAAGAGGGAAGCAGCTGTGGCTCAATCAATTGGGTCCCCATCGACCTTATGGGAGGCCCTGCGTTTGTGTTCCGGGGCCTCCTTGTGAAGGCAGGCTTGCCCACATGCTGCAGAGTACCACCAGCCCACAAGCACCACAGAGAGCTGACTCAGCAGGGTGATGCAACAAAAAGGGAGACAAGCAAAAAAAACAAAGAAGAGTGTGCAGTGAATGGACACAGAGAGTAGACAACAAGCAAGCTGGGGGGGTGGGGGGTGATAAATAAAAAATAAAAAATATAAGAGGTTCCCATATACCACACACCCCACCTCTCACTCCTTCCACATCAACAGCCTCTTTTCATTTTTGAATTAAAAATTTAAGCCTTTGAGGGAGAAATCATGAAACAGTTGTATTCCACAAAGGAAGTATCTCAGTGCTTTTACAAATAATAAATACCCAGAAAATTTTTGTGTAATAGAGAATAACTATTTCTGTATCTAGGATGATGTAGCTTTTCATCTTCATAGACAGTAATAGTAATTTTTTTATCCCTCAAGAGAGTTAATGAATCTAAAGAATATCCTTTCCAAAGCAGAAGTGGGTTTCCTCATAATATATTTTATCCTGAGATGGCAACAGAGTCAAAGAAAGCTGCAGCCCAGAATATTCAGACCCCAGAGGTGGAAGGACTTTTGATAGTGGTAGTAGAAGAGGAAGATTTTATCTAGAAGCAGATCACTTGCCTACAGAGAAGTGATACCCTTAGGCAAGAACAGGCAGGTTTCAAAGCAGTTCTGCTACCAGGTTCACTTGGACTCCAGGAGGCACTGAACCAGCTCCAGAAGTTCTGTTTTCAATGGCTGAAATCATAGACACATACCAAGATCCTGGGTCTGCTGGTGTTGGAGCAGTTCCTGATCATCCTGCGAGGGGAACTTCAAGTCTGGTTGTGTGAACATTACCCAGAGTGGGCAGAAAGCAGTCACACTATACTGGAAGATTTGAGGAGAGGCCAAATGAAACACTACTCCAGGTGCATAGGGGATGGGGGGTGTAAGACCTTCAGAAGAGATGGAGGATAACAATGGGAGGAGAGGGTCTGACACTGAATATCCAGTGAGATTAGCAGGGACTCATAATTCACTATGCATTTTTGTTTCCTTTCTTTTGTGGCTGGTACCACACATCATTTTACAATTGAATCAGAGTTGATTCTACCTTCCCCAATTTTGTATTCCTATAGGAGGTTCCTTTTGTGATTTTTTTTCCTAAGATGTTTAATTCCATTAGAGATTCCCTCATGAACCCAAATATACATTATCTTTCTTAAGTGCCAGCCCATGGGCATGGACAAGAAATAATCAGGAGAAAAGTAGCACCTCTCAGATCAGCACTTAGTGCTCAATTCCAGCCAGTGGAGACCAAGGCTCTTTATGGTTCTTCAGAATTCCAGCTCCTATTGGACTGTGGTAAGGGCCAGGATTGCATATAATATATGTTAATGATGAGGCAGTAAAGTGAAGCTCCCTTCTCAGATTAGTCTTAGTAGGTGTAGGTGGTCCTTTCTTTTATTACCCAGTGACTAGAGAACTTTTTTTCCTATGGATCAGTGGCCAATTCGGAAAAAAAGATAATTTTGTCTTTATCTAGGTTATTTCTATTTTTCCATTTGTTCACTATCCAGAATATTTTCAAAATAGAGAATATTTTTATATTATGACCAAATTAAAGGAAAGAAAAATGAAGGAGTTGAGAAAATGACAGAGAAAGAGAAAAGAAGCAAAAGAGGAAGAAGTACATGGACAAAAATAAAATGTGTTAATAGAGAAGTACAGATAAATATAGAAAAAAGGCAGATTCATGATGATATACTCATAAATAGAATATTACAGAAAGACCCCAGTATCATCTGAGGTGTGAACGGTACCAATGATGAGCCCAAGAATAAATCGTAGATAATTTTCAATAAATTACCACAAATTCTGCTTTCAGGTTTGTTTCAGAAAAATCTCCATCCACCCTATATAGAACTGTAAATTTCTCCCACCCCAAGACCAGTAATCCCTATCCACCTTTCCTGCATTAGCATATGGTAGAGAAAGGAAACTCTGTAACAAAAAGGGACTGCTTGACTACAGTACAGTTTAGAGCCATGAGTACAGTATAGATTCATGAGAAAGTAGACATTTGAATGGCCACATTTTCAGAATAGCCAAATCAAGTAGCAAAATATAACTATATTGGGTATATTCAATATTTTCTTTTCTCCTAGCTTAGCAAATAGGTAATATTAGCCTCTCTTTTTTTCCTTCTAAATAATGAGATTGAAAACAGTGGATACATGTTAAAGCTGGACATTTATGAAAAAATGGAATCACAGAGAATTATATCGGGAATACATATCAGAAGAATCTGATGAGCTCAAGACATCAGTAAACCTAGAGGCAGAGTAAAGAAGCAATGGCAAAAGGAACCGAGGGAATCTCAAAGGCCATCTGTCCAGAATGGAGATTCTGGTAAAATCTTCACCCACAAAAATATCCTCACAGTTGAAAAAATAAGCCATGATGGAAATGAGAGAAGTTTAAGTATGAATATAAATGTACTTACACATCAGAAATCTTGTAAACATGGTACTTATGACCAAAGCTTCAAATGGAATTCAGATCATACTGGACATTGAAGAATTTGTGCTAAAGAAAAATCTCACCAATTTGGGAAATATCTTGAGAGAACAAACATTATTAAACATGTAGTAATTTCTAGTGGGGAGAAAGTTCATCAGTGGAAAAGTTTTCAGGCACAGCTCAAAACTTATTAGGCATCAGAGAATCCACACTAGAGAGACCCTATGAATGTAATGAGTGTGGGAAAGGCTTCAGGGGGGACTCAAATCTTATTAGACATCAGAGAATTCACACTGGGGAAATGATGATATGGTCCTATACTTAGGAAATCCTGAAAAATCCATAACAAAGCTACTGGAACTAATAGATGGCTTCAGGAAAGTGGCAGGATACAAGATTATATGCAAAAACTAGTAGTGCTCCTATACACTACTAATGAGCATCCTGAGAAGGAAGTCAGGAAAACAAATTCCATTTACAATAGCAAATAAAAGAATAAAATATTTAGGAATAAACTTAACCAAGGACATAAAGGACCTCTATTCAGAAAACTAGAAAACATTGCTGAAAGAAACCGAAGATCTAAATAAATGGAAGGACATACCATGTTCATGGATTAGAAAATGAAATAATATCATTAAGATGCCAATTCTACCCAAACTGATTTACAGATTTAATGCAATCCCAATAAAAATTCCAACAGCTTTTTTTCTGTAGAAATGAAAAAGCCAATTATCAAATTTATCTAGAAGGGTAAAGGACCCTGAATAGCCAAAAATACCTATAAAAATAAGAAAAAAGTTGGAGAACTCTCACTTCCAGACTTTTTAAAACTTATTATCTAGCTACATTGGTAAAAAACATCATGATACCAGCATAAAGATAGACAGATTGATGAAATGGAATTGGATTGAGAGTTTGTAAATAGATCCTTACAGCTATGGTCAAATGATTTTTAGCAAGGCTGTAGAACCCACTTAGGTGAGTTAGAACAGCATATAAAAAAAAATGGTGCTTGGAAAACGATATCCATATTTAAAAGAAAGAAAGAGGACCCCTATCTCACACCTTATACAAAAACTAATTCAAAATGGACCAAGGACCTGACCATAAAAACTAGAACCACAAAATTCCTAGAAGAAAATGTGGGGAGACATCTTCAAGATCTTTTGGTCTGTGGTGGTTTCTTAGACCTTACCTCCAAAGCACAAACAACAAAAGAAAAAAATAGATAAATGAGGCTGCCTCAAAATTAAACACTTTTGCATTTCAAACAGTTTTGTTAAGAAAGTGAGAAGGCAACTCAATGGGAAAAAAATCTTTGGAAACCACATATCTGACAGGGGATTGACCTCCATGTACATAAAGATATCACACAACTTAATGACAAAATTACAAGCAACCCAATTTAAAAATGGGTAAAAGAACTGAATAGACATTTTTTCAAAGTGGAAATATAAATTGCCTAAATAAAAATTACATCACTAGCTATTAGGGAAGTGCAGGTCAAAACTACAATGAGATATAATCTCATGTCATACAGAATGGCCATTATTTTTAAAAGAAGCAAACAAACTACAAATGCTAGAGAGGATGTGGGGAAATAGGAAGACTCCTTCACTGTTGGTGGTCATGTAAAATGGTGCAACCTCTGTGGAAGATGATTTGGCATTTCCTCAGAAAGCTAAATATAGAACTACCCTATGATCCAGTAATCCCTCTACTAGGAATACACTCAGAAGATATGAAAGCAAGGATGTGAACAGATATTTACATACCCATATTCATAGCAGCATTATTCACAATCACTAAAAAATGGAAACAACCTAAGTGTCTGTCAACCAATGAATGGATAAACAAGATGTGGTAGATTCATATGGTGGAATACTAGTCAGCTGTAAAAAGAAATCAGTTGGGGAAGCACAAGACAAGATGGAGAAAATTTGAGGATATTAAGTTGAGTGAAATTAGCCAGTCACAAAAAGGCGAATATTTTATGGTCTTACTGATATAACCTAAATACAATAAGTAGACTTACAGTGTTGAGCTATGAAGTGTAGGTTTGTGGGGGATTGAAGATGGGTTGAGAAGGGGAAGATGATGCTGGATGTATGTAGAATGTTTAATAAGGGCAAATGTAAATATGTGTTAATGGATGGACTTGGTGGTAATATATTATAATAACTGTAAGAAACACTGTTGATTTATGGATGTGATTGTGGCTGAAATGAGTATTCTAGGGAGGTTATTGTTTGTTGGAGGACAGCTGGAGGGCAATATATGGAGTATATAACAATGATTTTGGTGTTAAATGAGGATTGTGGTTAATAATATAAATACAGGAATGTTCTATTACAAGGTGTTAAGAATGTGGTGATACATGGGGAAAATATAACTAAGGTAATTTATAGACTATGGTTAACAAAAACATTGTAATGCAAAACATTGTAATGTTTTTGTAGCAAAAGCAAAGAAGGTACTAAATTAATGCTAAAGGTAAAAAAAGGAATATGAAGTTTGGTTTTGTAACATATGAATATGATTAAACATTTTTCTTCTTGTTCATTTTTTTCATTAATAAGGAGATCTTGACTGTTATTTAACTGATCCGTATTCATTTGTGTTTCTTTCTGAACACTACGGGAACAATTGAGTTAGTTGTTGGAATTAGATGAGAAAAGTACCTGGACAGAACTGTTTAGGAATAATGCTTTCATAACTCATTGAGCTGCCTTTTCTGTTATTTTATTTTTTAATTTGAATGTATATAGATTGGGAAAGAATGATCACTGCAACACTAGTGTCTTTTTTTCTCTTGGGCTTATTCTGTGTATGGGCCTCATATCTGTGTGTGTGGTTTCTATGAGACTGGAGATGTGCTTTTACTTTCATTGACAGCTAAAGTCAAACCAGAAGAGCAGAATTTGGGGGAACCTAATAAATAAATTATTCTATGGCAAAGGAGTTTAGGGAAATGGGTTTCTTTTGGGAAACACCATGATTAGAGTGTGGGAAAAAGAGGAGGGTTTGGGTAAAAAGACCTAGTTAATGATTTTCCCCAAGAGCCAGGGAATTGCTTGAGCAATGCAGTGCAGAAGAGTGCTTCCAGAACATTCCTTTAGAAAGTGAAAATTTTCTAAACTAGGTAGAGGGTCCTGTTAAATTATAGAGAAATGTCAAGCAAGAGGCCATATACAGGGAAGAGGATTTGGCCCAGTGGAGAGAGCATCTGCCTACCACATGGGAGCTCCAGGGTTCAAACCCAGGGCCTCCTGACCCATGTGATGAGCTGGCCCACACACAATGCTGATGCACACAAGGAATGTCGTGCCACACAGGGGTGTCCCCCATGTAGGGGACCCCCACGTGCAAGGAGTGAGCCCCATAAGGAGAGCCACCCAGTGCAAAAAAAGTGCAACCTGCCCAGGAGTGGTGGCACACACACGGAGAGCTGATGCAGCATGATGATGCAAAAAAAAGAGACACAGATTCCCAGTGCTGCTGACAATATTACAAGTGGACACAGAAGAACACAGTGAATGGACATAGAGAACAGACAACTGGGGGGGGAGGGGAGAGAAATAAAAAATAAATCTTAAAAAAAAAAGAGCCATATACAATGATGTATTCCAATATGTAGGCATATTGACAGGAGTAAAGTGAATTAGGCAAGAGTTAGGGTTCAAGCCAAATTTGAGGAAAAAGATGAGAGAAAATGTGTTTAAACTCAATGATACCTCAAATTTTGAAGGTCATGAACACAATAGTATGACCAGGATTTTTCTGCCAGCTTTCTGCTGTGGTTTCAGGCACCTCTCTGGGGTAAGTGGAGAGGGACCAAAATTCTGGGGAGCTCTTCTGAAAGAGACAAAATTCTGTGGTGCTGGCAATTGTGAAGAGGGATGATGGAGGTGTATTTCATTGTTTCTGACTGTTCTCCTTTCCAGAAAGGACTGAAGGGAGAGTGTAGAGAGGCTTGTTGTGACAGTTTGAAGTTCTTTTATGATTCCCCCTAAAAAAAATTATGTTTTCTACATAAATCATTCCTGTGGATGTGAGACCCCTTTTGATTGGACTACATCAGTGAGGTGTGGCTCAGGTTGAGTCTCTGCCATCTCACTGGAGCTGATATAAACAGAGACACACAGGAAAAGGGAACTCTGCCATATTTGGTCTTGCAATATGAAAGGAGGATCTGAGAATCACTAGCAGCCAAAGCTTAAGCACAGATCTCCCAAGAGGTTGGGCCCATGGAGCAGCTCAAGTTTAAGGAGATGAGCCCAGGCTGAAGAGGTGAACTATGTGCCTGATAGCTCACTCCTAAACTCAAGAAGAAAGCACAGCAGCTGACACCAAGAGAGGAGGCCCAGCAAGAGATAAGCCCTAAGCCTGTTTGCCCACAGGTGAGTTAGTAGATTCTAGAGGGGAAAATAGAGACCTCAGCAAAGATCACCCACCATCTTGCTTTACCATGTGGCAACACATCAGGGTCAATAGTAGCTGACTTTGGTGAGAAAGCATAGTGCACTGATTTGGACATTTCATGGCCTTGAAACTGTAACCTTTTATTCCAAATAAATCCCATTTATAAAAGCTAACCCATTTCTGGTACTTTGCATCAGTACTCCTTTGGCAAACTAAGACAGATGATGTATACAAATTGGCACTCTACCAGTGTTTTCAGGATATAAAGTTAAATCTGGCTCTACTGGTTTTTAGCTAATGTGAGAAATGAAAACAACTATATAAGGCTCAAATATTCCAGGCTTTTGGGGTTTTGTTCCTTGTTAAGCAGCCTGGCTAAATTATTTCCTTTTTTTATCAAGCTATCAGTCTTTTAGTGCCCTAGACAGTGGATAATTACTACTTCTTGTGTCAACAGAATGACTTCTGGCAGGGTTAATATGACTTCTACATGTTTAATTTCCTTTTTCCCTGAGGTTAATAATCCTCTCTCCTTCCAAATGACTCCATGTGCATGAACAACTAAAAAGGCATAGTATAAGTCTGTATAAATGGTGACTATTTTTGCATTTCCTAGATGTAAGGCTCTGTGAAAGCTGTAAGTTCTGCCCCCTGAGTAGATGTAGATGGAGGAAGTGCATCCACATCTAGAACTTCATGGAGAGTTATTGTAGCATACCCAGCTCTTTGGAGACCCTGAAGCTCCTCCCATCAGTGACCATCTCTAGGTCTACATGCCCTGGGTGTTGGTCCATGAGGTATGGTCAGCTAAAATAGATGTCTTTAATTATTTGTATATAATCATGGACAGCTTCTTCCTGTATAGTGGGAAGTAGGGTGGCTGTATAAGAAACAAAAATTAGTTTAATTTTCACATAAAAGAAGAAAATATTAATATAACCTGGTAGCCTACTGCCTCAGTCCCCCACTCCCAAGTTAAGCAGGAACAAAGGAAATCAGCTTAAGCCAGTGCTATAACTAGTAAAAAGGATGCACAAAAAAAGAGCTAGGTCAATACTAATTCAGCACTAAATTCCATTCCTTATTTGGCAAAAAGAGCAAATAAAAACTGAAATAGTTGGTGTTGGGGAAAAATGGCATTCACTGGGACACAGGCTGATATGACCACAGGCAGAGAATTTATTGAGAAGCTCTCCCAATGGAGGGGGTCTGAAGAACAGACTTCAGGCCACTCCTGGAAGAGGGGGGATTTGAATTTATACAGAACTTTCCTAGGTGGGGAAATGATAGTCAGTGGGATGGGGTCGAGGGCTTGAGTGAGGTGCAGGGGCCAATAGGAAGTCCTAGAAGTGAAAATTTTCCCTTGTATGGCTAGAGGGTAGTGGGTTAGGGAGTTAGGTTTTCTTGGAGGAGTGGGTGTTTCTTTGATCTGTAGGGAGTAAAGGGTTTCTTTATCTCCCTTTGATATGCGGGTACTAAAGGTTTTCATCTCATCTGATATGCAGATAGTGAAGGTCTCCATCTCCCTTTTCTCCCTCTCTATGTGATTTCTTTGTTTAACCTGTGAGGAAGTGCCGTGCCCTTAGACATGTAATCTTATGGAGGAGGGTGTTAGTCTTTCCCCAGTGCATATCAGGGGGAAACTGGGCTACAGCTTGTTAATTATTGCAAGCTTCTAACAGTTGGATGTGATGGGGGAAGATATTTATCAAAAACTTTGGCACGGGAAAGTTAGATTTCTCAGATAAGCTGTAACCTCTGAGGAAGGGCTTGTGTGCTGGGCTTAGGGGTATAAATTGTGTCATTTTTCTTTGTTCAGCATGCCAGTCACATTTTCTGGTTGTGTGCCCCTTCTTGAAAGATTGAAAATAAATTCTTTTCTTCTCCACAATTGGGTGAGCCTTAATTTCTTCCAAAAGATTTCTTCCTTACAGCTTTGGGGCTTGTCCAGGATTCTGAAGCTTCAGAGAGCAGACCCCCAGGGTGGATGATAGAAAGGCATGCCCTGCTGTTTAAGTGGTTTTGGACTCCACCAGCAGGGGCCTTGCCTCTGTCAGCAAAGAGACCTGCTTAGATCTGCTGATTGTGGATGAGAAAAAGGGAAAGGAAAATCTGCCTCTTGTTGACCAGGTAATTCCATGCATGGACCAAGGTAAGAACAAAGCCTATTAAGGGGAAATGGACTTGGCCCAGTGGTTAGGGCATCCATCTACCACATGGGAGGCCCGCGGTTCAAACTCCAGGCCTCCTTGACCCGTGTGGAGCTGGCCCGTGCGCAGTGCTGATGTGTACAAAGGAGTGCCCTGCCACGCGGGGCCCCGCATAGGGGAGCCCCACGCACAAGGAGTGTGCCTGTAAGGAGAGCCGCCCAGTGCGAAAGAAAGTGCAGCCGGCCCAGGAATGGCGCCACCCACACTTCCTGTGCTGATGACGACAACAGAAGCGGACAAAGAAACGGACAAAGAAATAAGACGTAGCAAATAGACACAGAGAACAGACAACCGGGGGAGGGGGGGAATTAAATTTAAAAAAAAGGCTATTAAGTATTACCTTGGTGGTCAGGAATTCTGATGAATCTGAGGTTGATTGTGCATGCATGAAATGCGTGACATACTGTGCAAAGTGAGTGCAGAGTCACAATTTGTGTTTCCCTTCACCCATAAGGGGAAGGGCTGGGGACTAACAAAGTGAAAAATTCAAGAGAAAGAGACCCAGACAAGGGAAACAGACTTTGGCCCAGTGGTTAGGGTGTCCGTCTACCATATGGGAGGTCCGCGGTTCAAACCCTGGACCTCCTTGACCCGTGTGGAGCTGGCCATGCGCAGTGCTGATGCGCGCAAGGAGTGCCGTGCCAACGCAAGGGTGTCCCCCGTGTGGGGGAGCCCCACGCGCAAGGGGAGCCCCACGCGCAAGGAGTGCGCCCGTGAGGAAAGCCGCCCAGTGTGAAAAGAAAGAGCAGCCTGCCCAGGAATGGCACCGCCCACACTTCCCGTGCCGCTGACGACAACAGAAGCGGACAAAGAGACAAGACGCAGCAAATAGACACCAAGAACAGACAACCAGGGGAAGGGGGGAAATTAAATAAATAAATAAATCTTTAAAAATAAATAAATAAATAAAATGCATACATCTTTAAAAAAAAAAAAAAAGAGAGACCCAGACAAGATTCAGATTGGGAAATAGAGACAGTCAACTGGCAGTCAGTCAACTGGGAAAAAGGGAAAGGGGGTATCTGTAGGATGCCCTGGGAATATTCCTCCAGATAGCCCATTAGGGAGGATGTTAAGGCACTGGACCAATAGGAATTGTATCAGGAGGCAAAAAAAAAAAAAAAAAGATAAAATACTGCTGTTGTATCTAGACCAAGCACAGTACTTTACTACCTAACATATTCTGGCCAAAATACAGAGCAGATGAGGATTGGATTCTTTTTGCTGACCTTGTACTGTATGTAATGGGAAAACACCCTTCTCTAAAGAAAAGTCTGACTATGCCAAGTGCTGGTTAAAAGGAAAGGGGGCCACTCTCTATCCTATAAAAGCTGAAAATCTAGACCCTGAGACTAAGCTTGCAGAAACAAAGCTGCAGAAACTAAAGCTGCAGAAACTAAACCCTGGGACACCCTGTCGAATCCCCCTCCTCCTTCTGTTCCCCCTCCCCACCCAGGAGAAGGGCTGTTAGACTTGGAGGGCCCAATAGAATCCATTCTAAACCCTGGGGAGCCAGAAAATCAAGTGGGGCTAAAAGCCCCACTGGTTAAAACCCACCAACCACTGAAGAAAAAATTGAAACTGTAAAAATTATATACAAAATTTTCCATTTCCCAGAGCACCTGAGGAGAAGAGAGTAAAAGAGCAAAACTCCAACGAGCCTTTGTATTCACTAAGAGAAGTATCAATGGGGCCAGGGGAGATTAGCTATGTAAATGCCCAACTGATGAGTACTAAAGTAAGGAACTTCAAAAAGGAGATGAAATCAAAACAAAAGTTCCCAAACACAAACCCTATTTTGGATAATAATGACCTGGGGGACAAAGCACAAATGAAAGATCTTAGAAACCTCATTATACAGGGAATCAAACAGGCCATACCCAAATATAAAATTTTGAATAAGGCCCTTAAAGTAGCCCAGGAGAAGGATGAAACTCCCTATGCAAACCTGCAACAATTGAGGCACCAAGTGAAGAAATATTCAGGATGAACCCTAATGATCCTGTGGCTCAGGAAATGTTAAAAGTCAGCTATGTAAAGGGGTCTTGGCCTGATATTCAAAAAAAGATTCAAAAGAAATAGAAGAATGGATAAATAAACCCTTGAAAGAGTTATTGAGAGAGTCCCAAAAAGTGTAAGGAGAAAAGAGAAAAAGCAGAAACAAAAAGCAAAGGTTATGATAAACACAGTTAACCAAATGGTTAAAAAAGATTGGAACAAGCAAAGGTGAGATAAAGATACAAAATGTGCTTATTTAAATAAAGGGGCAAGGAGAATGCAAAGCTCTGCAGGGTGCTATCACTGTGCAAGGCCTGATCATTTCAAAAGGGAATGCCCAAGTTTAAAGAGAGTCGGGTAATCCCCCTCATAAATTTTGAGGATTAAGGGGGCCTGAAGCTCCTCACTTCTAAAACCCATCAGAAGTCTTTAATAAATCTAAGGGAGGGCCCATATCAGAAAAAAAATTACATTTTTTAGTAGACACTGGGGCAGCCAAATCCACTATAATTTATCTTCCCAAAGAAAACAAACTCTTTGGCAGTTCCCTTGATGTGGGCTATGGGTGGAAGGCTCTTTGTCTCTTCAGAGATAACTAAGTTGTTTGACTTGTGGGTGTGGAACGGTAAGAGGCTGCAGTCCTGCCCTTAGGGACAGTGGCAGCGGCTCCAGTCCCAGGAAATGTTTAACAATGCAAGGGCTATAAACTTTAAGTATTTAGGGGAAATGCAAAAACCAAATATGCTAAAGGCTTATCTAGAATGTCTGGAGTCCATGCTAAAAGCTTACCTAAGATGTGGAAGATATATGCTAATTGAAGCCTATTGAGAACTGAAACAAAGGGACCATTTGGCCTTTCCTCTCTGTATAAAAGACGTTTGAAAATCTTGTTCAGGGCTCGGGATTCAAACAGAAGTTCCCGAGTCCGGCCAACCGTCAATAAACCATTTTTCCTTCTCAGAATCATTCCTGAGTCCTGGCCTCTCTATACTCAAATAATTGAGCTTCTTTCTAATTCCACAACATTTTTGGTGACTCTGGTGGGATAACAAATGAAGGCCAGAGACGGTGGCATTTTGCTGCCCCTTCCAAATCCCCGAGGAAGCCAGGAGGACTCGGGTGAACCCCAAATCTGGGCGCCCCTGGATTAAATTTGATCCAGAAAAGATGTGGGCTCCACCAGAATCTTCCCGACAAAAATCGAGGGCAATGGAAGGTCTGAAGAGAAGGATTCTGGGAATGAAAAAGAACTCTGAACATGGAAGAAGGTAAGACTCCCCGGGTGAGCACAGTCTGGAAGGCCCTAGCTTTAATTGCTAGGAAGGGGAGGCTGATCACCTCCTGAGAGAACCCTAGTAGCCCCAGAAGGCTGGGGGAAGCCATTCTCTCTAGGCTTGGGAAAAGGAGAAAAACCGGGGAAAAGCCCTGGTATTTTGGGTTTGTCTAACTGCATGTTAGAATCTGGTACTGGTCTTATATCCACTAAAGGAGTGGAGTCTCGTTTTTAATAGGAAGGGCTATTTATAGGTTCAAGTCCTAATGTCCTGGAAATTGGTCTAGATTAAGGGAAACAAAACTTGGTTACAGGAAAATGGATCGGATTTTCTGGTGGAGCTTGGTCTAGGTGTAAAGTTTAAACAGTGGAAAAGTCTAGCTGAAATCTTTTGTTATGGTGCTAATTTGTGAATGAATTTGCTTTATACCAAATGTTAAGTGTTCTGAGGTTTGTGATGGCTGTGGGGGCAGCCATGGTGAAAATAAATATATAACTTGTGGGTCAGATTAGTGACCATTGTGCTTCTGTCTGTGTCAGCTCAATGCTAGTGTTGGAGTTGTGTCCTTATGTAAAGTGGAATTACAGCTGAGCTGGAGCCCTCCCTTGCCATTGGCAAGGGAGTGAAATGATTCTGGGGCAAAAGCTGAGGAGTCTGGATGTTTGCGGAGTCTAGATGTTTGTGCATGCTCTGCTGTCTTGTCTCTGGTCTGGCCCTTTGCCGGGGCTTGGAGGCCATCTGTGTCCACGCCAAGCACCCAAGTTTGTTGGGAATGTCCCAGTCAGGGCGGCTGGGTTCCTGGGAGAGTTGCCAAATTTGAGTAGGTTCTGTCTGCCCATTTTGGATGAAAGCTGGAAAGCGGGGAGCGGCTTGCCCCTTTCCAGTGAGTCCACCCTTCTATTCATAAGCCACATTCCTGTTTGTTGTGCACCCAACTGCCTGGAAGGGGGGGAAGTGAAGGGGGTAAAAAGCAGAATCAGAATAAATGCAGTAAAGTTCCCTCCTTAGGGTGTCAAAGCCAAAATACATTTGCATTCTGCTCAGGTTCTTAGAAGGTATTGTAGTAACCTTAAGTAAGAGAATGTGTTCTGTGAAGGTAAAATTTGTCTTAAGGGTATAAATAATTATAAAAGTTTTACAAAGCATTTTTTAAGGTATTTAAGTGGCTAATTGCAGAAAGTCATTATTTAACAAAACTGAATTGATAATAATAATAATAAAAGGCAATTTTATAACAAACTTATTCGGCAGCCAATCTCCCCTGCCAACTTGCTTCCAAAAAAACTGTTTCTGGTATTACATGCTACTAAGTATTTAAAGTGAAGAAAAGTTCATTATTTTAACAAACTTGTTTAGTATTAATGGCAATTATATGTTGTAAGAAGTTTGCCTGGTAACTTAGTATGTGGGATATATGGAGTGTGTTTTTATTGTTAAGGAAACAGAAGATGATTTTGTCCTAAGATAAAATGATTGATTATTGGAAAGAGTAGAGTGTGGGACAGAACCTGAATGAATACTGAAAGTGTAGAAGGTTTGTGGAAGGAAAATTTTTATGATTAAAATTGAATAAGATCAATATACAAAGAAAATCTTTTATCAATAGCTTCTTGTGCTTTAACCTCATCATTTCCTCAGTGTTTAAAGAAGAGTCTTACCTCTTTTAAAAGAACATTTATGTTCTAGAAATCAAATCCTGAAAAGTAGTTTTTTATTTCAAACTAACTGCAAGAGATTCATTCTTTTACTTTAAAGGAAAAATTAAGGTAATAAGTTCATTTAATATGTTATAAGTCGAATGAAAGGTATTTAAAGGTGTTATAAAATTAATAGGTTTTCAAAAAAAATTAATAAAACTGTAACTAAGAGTTAAAATCACTTATAAATGCATTTATGTTATAAAACAGTGGAAAGGTAATAACTGAAATTATAGCTGGGTGAATTTAGCTTGAAATTATTAAGTGTAAACTCTAAACTAACCTTTCCTTTGTTTATGGTTACTTCAAGGCTAACCTCACCCTTTGCCTTTGCCTATGGTTATTTCATAATTGAGAAGAGCTGGGACATCACTGTCTCCTCTCCTGGTATTAGTAACCCTTTCTCTCATGAATTCAAGTGTAACTAAATAAATTGCTGCCTGATAGAATAAGGTTAAATGACCACTGGAGTTTTATTATCTCCAAAATCAAAAAGGGGGGTGGAGGGGGAGAAGTCTCCTGCCTTGACGGTCAGTGTTCCTAAGAGTGGCAATTCATGAGAGAAAGCAGTCTGTCTCCCTGAGGCTTCAAATAGCCTCAGTAAATATATATAAAATTAATCTTGTTGCTTATCCAAAATTCTGCTAATTTCAAAGTAAAATATAAAGTTCTAAAACAAAATGGTGCTAAGGCATTGAGAACATTTTGGTTATTACAATCCATTAAGTAAGAAGGAAAATTCTTGTGGTAAACTGCATGGTCATAGTGCAAATTAAGAAGAGTTTCAAAAGTCTTTGAAATGTTTTGCAGTCACACTTGTTTTGTAAGAATTAGAAGTTTAAAGTAACTAAAGTCATGTTGTTGTGTCAAACTATTCATGTCTGCCTATTTGCTCAAATTGTTGAGGTTAAATATGCAGTTATATAAGTAATATGTATTTCTGGACCCCTAATTAAGCTAAACAGTATATAAAATAATACAAATTATAAATAATATCAATGAGTTTTGTTTCTGTGTCTAACTCTTTGTGTCTGCCCATTTGCTCAGTGTATGTCTTCATACATCAGGATAATAATATCAAATTAACAA
This sequence comes from Dasypus novemcinctus, assembly GCF_030445035.2. NCBI lineage: Eukaryota > Metazoa > Chordata > Mammalia > Cingulata > Dasypodidae > Dasypus > Dasypus novemcinctus. The sequence continues at coordinate 63,406,360 of NC_080694.1, forward strand.
ATGAAAATTCTTAAAAGAGCTCTATTCAAATTGTTAATTGAATATGCAGTTATATATGTAAATAAATATTCTTAAAGCCCAAATTAAACTAAGCAGGGTGAAAAAGTCATAGAAATCTGATTATAGAAACAATTGGGAAAGGGCCTCCTCTTTGCAAGAGCTTTTAAGGCAAGACTAGGTGTGGCAGATTAAACCTATCTACTAGGCTAGGGAATTAAGAATCAGTTTGCCTGGTAATTTCCCAGTTTAAACCTTTGTCAGCCATAAAATGCAAAAAAAAAAAAAAAAACAAAGATTAGGTTAATTTTCACATAAGAAAAATGTTGATGTAACCTGGCGGCCTGCTGCCTCAGTCTCCCACTCCCGGGTTGGACAGCAGTGGAGGAGACCAGTTTAGGCCAGTCCTATGGGCAGTGGAAGGATGCCCAAGAAGGAGCTAACTAAGTCAGTGCCATTTCAGCACTAAATTCTATTCCTTATTTGACAAGGGGGGGAGCAGGTAAAAACTAAAATGGTTGGAATGTGATAGAGGAAGCAGTTAAATCAAACTTTTGCGTGGGAAAGTTAAATCTCAGATAAGCTGCAACTTCTGAAGTATCCAATCTATGGAAAAACAGAGGAAGAGCTTGCATGCTAGGCTTAGGGGTATAAATTGTGTCATTTTCCTTTGTTCGGGGCACCAGCCATATCTGGCTCTGCACCCCTTCTTGCAAGATTGAGAATAAATTATTTTCTTCTCCACAATCTGGTGAGCCTTATTTTCTTCCAGAAGATTTCTTTCCAACAAAATAAAGGTAATTAGTGGCTCTATTAACAAATTTCAGTAAGTAAAGAAAAGTCCATAAAAACTATGGAGAGATCTTTCCTGGGTTATGATTTAAAAAATTAAGTAATTGTGTAATGTGTTTTAAGACCTGGTAGTCAGTATGCATGTGTTTTAAAACCTAGTAGTCAGTATGCTTTTAAATTAATAATTTTCATAACTTAAAGAAAAGAAGTTTTTAGCTTCCTGTAAGGGAAAAAGAGAACATTCCTTGCATAAACTATTATGGTTTCAATTTTATTTAACTTGAGTGTAATCTCCAATAGTTAATTTATAAACTAAATTAACATTATGTATGAAATCTTTAATGAGTGAAATTAGGTAAAGGAAAAAGATTGTAGATATGTTCTCTTAAATAAGGAGTAAATTTCTTTCATTGGTAATTGTAATTTAGTAAGTTTATTTAAACATGAGGTGGCTAGTCAATGTGGTTATAGTCAATTATAAAGAGTTCGTAAAACATCCTCCAACTGAAAATGTTTAAATAGTTCTAGTTCTAGAAAAGTCATTGTTAACTAAAACTTAGATTGGTTATTGGTAGCAGAAATAACTTCATGATAATAAACCTGTCTGAAGGCCACTGCAAAGTACACATTTAAGTAAATGGTAATAAAAAGTTATCTTGATTATATTGGAAGTCTTCTGTTTTCATTTTAACAATGAAAAATAATATTTTTCCTCTATTACTAAAGTAAAGTACCTACTGTTATCTTCATAATAAAATTGTGTAAGTAGACAGTCATTTAATATATGATGTGTTGCATTAAATTGTTTAAAATATATATATAAACAAGGAATAAACGTTAACATTATCAAACTCTTGTGCATTCGAACCAGGCCTTGAATACATTACAGGTAGCCTCTCCATGTGAGTTATTGGCTAGGCTGGTCACTGACCCCTCAATTAAAAATATGTGCTATATCAGTCTCTGGTTCTGCTCCTGAAGTCGATGGAAACTATATTGCAGTTTCAAGCTCCTGCAGCCAATAATGACTCGGTACAGCCAAGTGTACAATGGATATCGCCTCCAGACTGGCACTGTTCCATGGTGCCAGAGAGCACTATGCACCAGGCTAGTAGAATACTGGAAAATCTCTCTAAGATGAAGGATGCTGCAACTTGCTCACTGCGTTGAAGAACATGCTAAGTGGAGCCATGATACCAGGATACTGTAAGTAAAACTTAAACACAATTGGCATTATGGCCTGCTCTCATGGAGAGATAACATGTAAGGTATTACAAACCTGAAACTCAAAACTAATAATTGCAACTCTGAATCCTTATGCATTAAGTAATACATTAGTTAATATTAAGTGCTGTACTTTTATCCTGTACTAAATATATGCCTAATAATTGTGATGTTATCTTTTCTATTTTGGATCAAGTGCAGAAGTATGTTAGACATGTTAAATTCCTGGTAAAATCATTTTCTAAACAGTTAATAACATGTCTATAGAATAAGGTGGCAGTCTCAGCCAGTCTCAGTCAACTTCTATATTCTGCTGTACTCTGCTGTGTAGCAAAAGTGAGGCTTGCTTGCTGATGGTGAGTCACCTATTGAACAAGCCAAAATTGCTAGAAATTGTACAATGAAAACCAAGGTGTAAAAATCTTTATTCTGTAGTTCTGATCACTCCCACAGGTGAAAACTAAGAGTATTTCCAAATTAGTGTTCTAATCCTGAGTGAAGCCAGTTGCCCAAGGAGTGCCAGTTCACCAGGAGCATCTGACAGAGCGAATGAGTGTCAATCATTGAACAGCTTGGAATGTGTCTTCAGACAAAGCTAAGTGTCTGTTGCAATTTCTCTCTAAAGATGGATAACTTAAAAAAGAATATATATGCTGTTCCCACCAGCTTTTAAGGAATGCCATCTTTATAGGCACCTAACCTTGTCTACCTCTGTAATCCAATGTGTCCTCTTTTAAAAACAGGTATTCCAAATTTTTAATTAAGTTTGTTTCTTTCAGAGTGAACATCTTATTAACCATATGAAAACTTCATCCAACTTCGTACAGAATGCCAGATCCATCTTCCTCCAATTAGAATAAATTGAAGAGTTTTACACCTTATTAGGCAATGACTACAGCCCATGGCCAGCAGGAAGCAGTTACAGAAAAGAGATCATCTCCCTTCAGCACCCCTTTTAAATTAAAGGTGTAAACTCTTTAAGAGTAAAATAAAAGTAATAGATGGATCTGGAACCTGACTGGAAATCCACGTGCCAGTGGCAGCAGAATAACTGCAGGAGGCCCCTGCCCAAGATTCTGCTGTCCAGAATGAAAAGTTCTAAACTTCTAAAAACAGTCCTGGATGCTGTACTAAAGACTGATAAATAACCAATCAAGACAACAAACAGCCATCCACCTCATAGCTCCAACAATAATTATGCCAAAGCTTAGCAAGTAAACTTTGGCAAAAGGGGGGGAATGATGTGGGCTATGGGTGGAAGGCTCTTTGTCTCTTCAGAGATAACTAAGTTGTTTGACTTGTGGGTGTGGAACGGTAAGAGGCTGCAGTCCTGCCCTTAGGGACAGTGGCAGCGGCTCCAGTCCCAGGAAATGTTTAACAATGCAAGGGCTATAAACTTTAAGTATTTAGGGGAAATGCAAAAACCAAATATGCTAAAGGCTTATCTAGAATGTCTGGAGTCCATGCTAAAAGCTTACCTAAGATGTGGAAGATATATGCTAATTGAAGCCTATTGAGAACTGAAACAAAGGGACCATTTGGCCTTTCCTCTCTGTATAAAAGACGTTTGAAAATCTTGTTCAGGGCTCGGGATTCAAACTGAAAGCTCCCGAGTCCGGCCGGCCGTCAATAAACCATTTTTCCTTCTCAGAATCATTCCTGAGTCCTGGCCTCTCTATACTCAAATAATTGAACTTCTCTCAAATTCTACAACAGTACCAGAGAAATTTTCAGTCCCATCTGAAATTTCTCTTTTATAATATGCAGATGATATGCTAATGTCAGGTGAAGAAAGGCAGATAGTAGCCCAAACTACAAAAAGCTTATTGAATTTCCTAGGAAATCAAGGGCTAAGAGTATCAAAAATAAAATAAAATAAAATATGCTACAATTTGCAAAATAGGAAGTCAGATACTTGGGTCATCTCATTAGTGAGGGAAGGAAGAAGATAAATCCAGAAAAAAATTCAGGCCATTACTAAATTATCTCTCCGCAGAACAAAAAGAGAGCAAAGAAGATTTTTTGGAATTGGTGGGATATTGTAGATTATGGATAGATTCTTATGCATCCCAAACAAAAGGGTTATGACAAAAACTGTTGGAGGAAGAGCCTGACAAATTAGAGTAGAAGGAGGGGGAAGTAAAGGCCCTAGAGGGGCGCAAACAGACATTGGTGCAAGCCCCTGTTCTAGCCCTTCCCTCCCTCAAAAAACCTTTCCATCTGTTTGTTACAGTAGATAAGGAAACAGCCTTAGGAGTCCTAACCCAGACTTGGGGAGGCCAAAGGAAGCCCATGGCTTTCCTTTCCAAAATCCTGGACCCTGTCTCCAGGGGATGGCCAAGGTGTATTCCGCCATGGCAGCAACTGCTTTCTTAGTAGAAGACCTTTGGAGGAGACTTAGTTGTTAGCACCCCTCATCAGGTCAGGACTATTTTGTCTCAAAAAACAGGAAGGTACTTAATGGATCCCTAAATTCTAAAATATGAGGTGATTCTAATGGAAAAATAAAATTTAATACTGACAACTGATCATAGTCTGAATCCAGCCTCTTTCCTTTGGAAAGGATCCAACCAGGTAAAAACTCCTGAACATGATTGTTTAAACTTCATTAAATACCAAACCTGAGTCCAGACCAACCTAGGGGACCTTCCCTTACATTTGGGGGAAAAATTGTTCATAGATGGGTCTTCTAGGGTCCTGGAAAGAAAAAGGTACATTAGCTATGCTGTTGTTAATGAGCTAACTTGTAAGGTGAAAGAAAATGGCCAACTGCCCAATAATTGGTCAGCTCATATTTGTGAGCTGTATGTATTAAATCAAGCTCTTAAATTGTTAAAGGGAAAAATGGTACAGTCTACACAGATTCTAAATATGCCTTTGGCATGGTCCACATCTTTGGAAAACTTTTGGGAAGTTTTCCAAAGATGTGGACCATCTTTTGCTATTAATCAATAGCAGAAGGAAGAAATTAGTCCATGTGAAACTGGTAAAACAAGTGTTAGCCAACCTGCTTTTACCAAGAGAAATATACATGGTACATATAAATGGGCATCAGAAATGTCACACTTTTAAAGCAAAAGGCAACAGATTGGCCAATAAAATGGCCAAAAAGGCTTCCCTCTGTTCCTCTCTGGCACTGATGGTCCTGATACTCTCCATCCCCAAAGAAATGGGAATCCCTATATTCTCTGAAAAGGAAATAAAAGAACTAAAACAACTGGAGGCAACCTTAGATAGCCAAGGGAAGTGGCTCCTCTGAGACAGCTGGCAAATGTTGAATAAGCAAATAATGAGGGGAGTACTAGTGGTTAAGCACCAAGGGAGTCACTGGGGAGTACAGGCCTTGTGTAACCTGGTTTTCAAGCATTTTGGGTGTGTGGGCCTTTACACTATAGCCAAACAAATAAGTGAACAGTGCATAATCTGTCACAGAGTTAAAATAGTTTGAAGAAAGCAAGTGCCAGTTGGGGGGGGGGGGAGGGGAACTGACCTCAGACTGTTCCAGAGCATTAAAGTTAATTATACTGAAATGTCCCCTGTAGGTTGACTAAAGTATATGTTCTGGTTATTATGGATCACCTGACAGGGTGGGTAAAACACACCCTCTTGCTTCAGCCACAGCATCAGGAACTTCAAAAATTATCCTTGAACAAATCATTCCCCTATATGGGTTAGTAGAAAATACAGATTCAAACAATGGTAGTCACTTTACATCCAGAGTGTTGCAAAATATTATGCAGGGTCTAGGTATCACATGGAACTTCCATACACCCTGGCACCCACCGTCTTAAGGGAAAGTGGAAAAAATGAACCAAACCTTTTAAAAAATCTAAGTTGGTCTTTTTGTTTGTTTGTGTTTTTTTTTTAAATTACATTCAAAAAATATGAGGTTCCCATTCACCCCCACTGCCCCCACCCCACCACTCCCCCCACAGTAACACTCTCCCCCATCATCACGTCACATCCACTGCATCTGGTGAGCACATCTCCAGGCATCACTGCACCCCATGTCCCGTGTTCCACACCATAGCCCACACTTTCCCACGTTCCATCCAGTGGGCCATGGGAAGACACGACATCCGGCAATTGTCCCTGGAGCACCACTCAGGACAACTCCAAGTCCCGAGAATGCACCCACATCTCTTCTCTTCCTCCCATTCCCCGCACCCAGCAGCCACCATGGCCACTTTTTCCACATCAATGCCACATGTTCTCGATTATTAACCACAATAGTTCATGAGTAGGATATCATTAAGTCCACTCTGATCATTACTGTATTCCTCCTTCCTGTGGATCTTGGCTTGGTTGTGTCCATTCCACATCTATGTCAAGAGGGGGTTTAGATTCCACATGGATATTGGATGCAATCCTCCTGCTTTCAGTTGTACGCACTCTAGGCTCCATGGTGTGGTGGTTGACATTCTTCAACTCCATGTTAGCTGAGTGGGGTAAGTCCAATAAATCAGAGTGTAGGAGCTGAAGTCCGTTGAGGCTCAGGGCCTGGCTATCATATCGTTAGTGCAGAGATTCAAATCCCCTAGATATATCTTAAGCCCCAGCACCAACTACTATTCCAGTAAAGTAGCATGAAAAGAGATCCTATCTGAGTCCAGCTCCATCACGCAGAAACACCAGCTCCAAAGAAGGGCCAACTGGCATGGCAGTGAACCCCATCTGCCATGACCATAGAACCTGTGGGTCTCTTTAGCCCTCAAAAGGACCAATATCTGAGGTTGTATCTACTTTATCTGTCTCTGAGACTCTGCTCAGTTGTGCATAAGGGCAATCATTCTGACAACCTCCAGACTCTTTTTTAGAAACTCATAGCCATATGAACTCATTTGTCTTTTCCATTTCCCCCTTACTTTATGTCAAACAGCATTTTTAACTCCTGTTATTATATGTAGACAGGGATATTCTGCTGGTCCACGTTGAACCTTTAATTTAAGGTCATTTTCTAGTCAGCTGGTACTTGGTAGTGATCCCTTGGTGCCAGGGAGGCTCATCCCTGGGTGTCATGTCCCACGCTGGGGGTAAGGCATTGCATTTACATGCTGAGTTTGGCTTCGAGACTGGCCACATTTGAGTAACATGGAGGCTGTCAGGAGGGAACTCTTAGGCACAGTGCTGCTCTAGGCCTAAGTTGGTCTTATGAACCAAATTACCATGAGTTAAATGTTTACCTATAGTTCTGTTAAAAATCTAACTGCCCTTTGGAGGGAACTGGGAATTTCTCCTTATGAAATGCTTTTTGGTCTGCCCTTCCCTGGGAAGCCTGAAAACTCCCCTCTTTTGAGTCAAAGGATCTCTTTCTTCAAAATTATATACTGGCCTTGTCTTCTACTTTGTCATCCCTCAGACATCAGGGTTTTCTGGCTCAGACTTGGACTCTTGAATTTGCAGTCCACCAACACCGACCTGGCAGCTGGGTCTAATCAAGTCATGGAAAGAGCCCAAACTCCAACTAACCTGGGAAGGACCTTATCAAGTCTTACTAACAACTTAAACAGCAGTCTGAATGGCAGAAAAAGACTGGATTCACTACACTTGAGTAAAAGAACCAATATCTGAACTGGACAATAAGTACCCAACAACTTTGTCTGAGTCATGGAAAATAACTTCAGCCCCAGATTCCTTAAAAATCACATTGAAAAGACAATAATTGTGGGTGGGGTGTGGAAGGGGTTGAGCTGTGTATCATTCTAATCAACAATGACCCTAGTCCTTTCAAATTACCAAAGGAAGAATTAAGACTTTGAGTCACAGGTAAAAATAATCTTCCTACCCATAATGTTTCAAACCCAAAAAGCAACTAGCCCCATCAAATTAGTTATAAATGTAACTAAAGGTCTGGATCCCAAACTATGCAGTTTGATGCCTGCCAAGAGACTGTGGGAATTTAAAGCACCAGCAATGGCTGAGTGGAGAAAATAAATACCTGTGCCCAGAGCCAGTGGGGAATGGTTACAGTCAAGGTCCACCTTGCCCCTCCTGGGAAAATGTATGGTAGTCTACCCAGTATAAGGGATGGACTATAAATATGGGATGGGTCTCACCAAGTTTGAGGCCATTAAAGGGTAAAATAACTTTTATAAAGATAATACAGTGCCAAACTGCAAAAGTCTTCAGTGCAATCCAGTAGTAATAACTATGTAAAAATCAGAGAAATTAGAAACTGGGAGCAACACCAGGGACCAAGTAGTCAATAGAGTGTATGGAATGGGAGCAAACATTATAGGTAAAGATCCTCTGGAGAGGTTCTATATCCGAGTGCTTCCTCCTCCTGTAGATATATAACATTGACAACACTCTCTCCAGCTAACCCTTCAGAAACACACAGGAAAACCAACCAAAAGACAGTTCCCCAATTCAATATGATTTCAAAGCAGTCAGAATACTTAAGGCAAAAGATTTAAAGCAAACCACATAAATAGAAATTTATATGGGGGGACAAAAATGCCTGGGTAGGATGGATCAAATATACAGTCCAGAGTCTGAACAAAAGCAACTGTTACACTTGTGCAACAGGCTGACCCGCAGCTCATATTGTACCCTTTCTGCTAGGTATGGAAAAGCATGAAAAAGAGTTTAAGTGCATGATACTCCTCTTCCAGAATGCTATTCCTAGTGAAAATTGTAGTACATTGTCCGGTCTTTTCCCACCAGTCAAAAACAAACATCAAGTCCATTCCCTCCTCCTGTCTAGGCCCAGGGAATCATTCTGTTTGTCTCTCTACACAGGGGGAAGGATTCCAGGACCTTGGAACTATAGCCTCATGTACACAAGTATGGAATGTGAGCAGTGATTGTACTGACAATTTCTCCAGTTTTGTCAGACCTCAAGCAGATCTGTGATGGTACTGTTGTTACAGCAAAGCCAGGAATTATGAGTGGCAGAAAAACCCAAATGACACTCAGAGAGGCAGAGGGACAGATTATTATGCATAGGCCCAAGGAGAGTCAATCTCCAAATTCTGAGCCCCTTTTCTCAGTTTTCATAGGTTTATATAGGATTTTACACAGACTAGCATGGCTCTTGTTCATTGGTTAATGCGTTGCTAGGTGAAATTTTGCAAGCATGGTTACAGAAGCAGAAGGCAGGTGCGGGTTCATGCTTTCATGGGCTAATTTGCAGAAATAGGGGCCAGGAGTGGTTTGTTAGGTTACAGAAGTGGGGGGCAGGAGTGGTTCATTTGATAGTCTCCTTCGAAGCCATATTTTTATGGGCTGATTTACAGAAGTGGGGGGGCAGGAGTGGTTCATTAGACATTTATCTGCAAGGTTATGCTTTTTATTTCTCAACAATTCCCCCCTTTGACACCATTATAATTTTTATAGGGTATCACTTGAGCTAAGTGCAAAAACAACTTAAGGTTGTAAAGCATTTTACATGACACAAGAATGTTATTAAAATTAGTATATTTTTAACTACAATCCAGTCTCTGGGAGCTGCATTTGCTAGTTCAGTCGCAAACAGTAAGCCAAGCAGTTTGAAGAGGAGCAAGAACCACTGGGAGCAGGAGTCCATCTAGTTAGGCGATGGCAATTTTCAGTGGCTCTGGGCAAGTCAGATTTTTGAGGGACAGTCAGGTACAGGGTGAGTTACTAGTCATCTTGTTTTTTGTTGGAGCATGCCCTTTTAATTCTAGTATGATGAATCCAAGGGGCAATACCTGAAACTTTGTGAGCATTGGGGTTACAAGGATAACAGTATATAGGTCCATCCAGGTGGGCTGGAGGGGCTCCTTTTTCCAGTTTTTTTTACCCAAACTAGGTCTCTAGGTAAATGTGGGTGTACTGGGTGGCCTAATGGGGTGGAATCCTGAGACAGGACAGTTCTGTGTATCTGAGCTAGGACTGTTCTAATTGCTGGAGGGTGGAACTTTGGCCAAATTTTTATAGGAGTCTGAGATTTCCCTTGAAGGTTTGAATAATTGGTGGTGGTCATTTGCGGTCACCCCTCGGGCTGAAGTGTGGTTTGCTGGCCTGGCGAGGGGAGTGGCCACGGTAGGCCTAATTCCGCTGCCCCCATAAAAGGGTGGTTGGTCGGGCCCACCGCCACCCCTGAAGGAAGCTCGGCATGGGCGCAGAGTGCCCTCGGGTCTCCCCTTCTCGGCAGCCATGCTTCCGCGGCCGCCCCTCCTCCCAGATGGCGCCACCCGATGCCTTGTGGGGCGGCACCCTTCCTCTTCCTTCTCCCTGCACAGGCGCAGGGCGGAAAAATCCAGTCTGCCCTTTTCCCTTCCCCCGACAGCAGCAACAGCCAGGCGTGGGCGGGAAACTCAAGTCTGCCCTCCACCCCAGCAACAGCAACCACCAATCCCTAAACCCTGCCCCTTCCCCCAGCAACAGCGACAGCCAATCCCTAACCACCACCCCTCCCCCATCCAGTACCGCCCACTGACCTTTAGCCGGCAACCAATCAGAACAGGGCGTGGCTTCGACCAATCAGCCTTCCCCAGCCCCTATAAAACTGTTGCCTCTCCCTCAATAAAGTGGACTTGCATGTTTACCTTGTCTCCGCGGTAGTTCTTCTGCCATGCGCCCTCCAGTCCTGAGAGCCCCCGACAAGGGCCTGGCCTCCCTTGTCCCCAGTTCGTCACCTGCTTCTCTGGGCGACCCCCTCGTCGCCGGCTTCGCCGGGCGACCCCGTCAGCCGAACCGCGCAACCCTTGTGAGACCGATCCCTCGTCTGCTGCCGGACCGACCCCTCGTCCCAAGTGGGACCGACCCCTCGTCCCAAGTGGGACAGACCCCTCATCCAGAGCTGGACCGACCCCTCGTCCGCAGCCAGACCCCACCTCTACCGACCGAGCAAGCCGTCGCAGTTGGCGCCCAACGTGGGGCAAGGCAACCCCACCACAGCCTCACTCCATAACCTGGCGGCCCCCTCCCCCCTCCTCCCTTCTCACCGTGGGGCTTCTCTCGTGCAACATTGCTGCTACCTGAGCCTTGGCTACCTCATATGATCCACGGCGGTCTGGGAGAATCGCTGGATGTCTTTCTCCTTCCATGTCGGGGGCTTATACCGACCCGCTATGATTAAGAGGAGCCTTGGATTTCTCGGGAGCACGCGCTTGCACGTCTGAAATAACCCTACCATAGCCTTACGCTCTCCTCTCTTCTCACCCCTATCTTTTCGCTCTGCATTGCTGCTCCTGAACCTTGGTGACCTCATATGATCCACGGCGGTCTGGGAGAATCGCTGGATGGCTTTCTCCTTCCATGTCAGGGGCTTATACCGACCCACTATGATTAAGAGGCACCAATAAAACTCTCAGGAGTGCGTGCCTGAGCACCTCCACCCCTGCCTTCACCTCTGCCTCCTCCCCTCCGCGCTTGCTCCCCTTTGCCTTGCTCCACTGCTCGTCATTCCGCCCTCCCCTCGTTGGGGCCTTCTCTTGGCCCACGACCACCGTCGGAGCCCCACCGGCTCCAACCCCTCGTCTCACCGCGCACCTCGGCTCCCATCACCACGCTCTCAAGGTAAGGGCCCCTTTTCTTATCGGCTCCAAAAGGCCATTAGCAATGGGTAACATCCTATCTGCTAAGCAAGCCCCACAAGTTCGGGCCCTCGCCGGTCTCCTAGACACTCACCGGTGTAAGATCTCTTTGAAATAGCTCCAAGTATATTGGGACCTTCTTCTCCCCTTTAATCTGTGGCTTACCACGTGTCAGCTTTGGGACCCAGACACCTATACTTGCCTTATAGATAGGGTCACTTCTGCTGTGGAGCAGGAAGGTAAAAGATTACCTCCTGGCTTATTATAGGCAACATGAAGTCCAGAAGAAATCTTGAAGGGTATAATCTATGATATGCTATATAAAAAAGGATTTAAAAGCAGCTATACCAGAAAGTAAGAATTATGAGTCAACTGTAAATAAATTATATATTTCTGTTAATGTGTTGTAATTGTTCTGTGTTTGTCTGTCTGTTTGTTCAATGTCAACGTATATTGTGATACCTCCGGATGGTAAATATAAATTACTAGAAATCTTTAAAAGAGCTCTATTCAAATGGCCAAAAATTAAATAAGCGCTTATATTAATACTTAAGTTTATTATATTAATACATAAGTTTAAATGTTAATAAGATATCTACAATTTAAAAAAATTGTAAGTCTTAATTAACAAAATTAACTGTACATCTTCATAAAAAGTTGTTCTTGCCTAGATTAAAATGAATAACTTATTTTTCTTCACAGGATAATATAAAGAATGTAAAACTTATATGAATATTAAAAAGGTTAAAAGTTTGTAAAAATGCTAATGGAAATGTAATAAGTTTTGCAAAAAGACGTATTTTGTCCTAAAGTAGGATGGCTAATTTTTCATAAACTCTTGAAATTTAATTTGCATGCGGCAAGTGTAAAAGGTATTGTGATAACTTTACGTAAGGGAATGTGTTCTGTAAAGATAAAATTTATCTTCAATAGTCTATATGGTTATAAATAATAATAAAAGGTTTAATAAAGCATTGTTTACATTAAGGTATTAAATAGCTAATTCCAAAAGGTCATTCTTAAATATATATATATAAAACTGAATTGATGATAATAATAATAAAAGGTAATTTTATAACAGGAAAGATTAACAGCAACCAAGCTCCCCTGCCAACTTGCTTTTAGGAAACGGTTTCTAATATTGCATGCTACCAAGTATTTAAAGAAAAGTTATTCTTAAGGAAACAGAAGATGATTTTGTCTTTGCAGCCATTGTCTATTTAGCAACACCCCTCGCTATCGGCCTAGCCACTGTTGCGCCGGACGATTGGAACCTTAAACAAAGACTCCTCCTCACTGTCATCTTCCTATCTATCGTTACTATATTTACTGCCCTCATTCTCCTTCAGTAACTGCCCTCATTCTCCTTCGTTTATAAAGCAGTCTCCTACAAACCACAAAGCTTCTGTCTTAAACATACCATTCTCAACCCTATCCTCTAAATGATCTTCTCACTTCCCCCACAGCCTTTAATACTTTATTTCTTCCTCATAACCTTTGCTTTCTTGATAATATTTTCCACCATCTGTCTAGCCGCTACTGCCCCAGAAGATTGGAACCTCGGCCAACGAATTCTACTCTCCATCGCCTTTCTGTTTATTATCCTCTTTTATGCTTTACTCCTTATCTTCCTCCCATAATGACTTCACCAAGCCTCCTCTTGTCCAAAACCGTCACCCTTCTTTTCCTCACACTCCCCATTGCACTCACCAACCCCAGCCATCAGCCTTTTAATTGGACAGTAAGCCTCTGGCAGGAAGAAGTAATCCTCTCCTACAATGTCTTCTCCAACAAGAAGAGATGAACTACCTGTAACGCGCTGTCATTCGGGACTTTTAACAACAGATAGACCTTATAGCCACCGAGATCAACGAGAATTGGACATTGGCCACCCTTGCTTGCAACGGCAAGATACCGCCCCCCAAATTGTACATTTGTATCCCCGTCATACTCACCTCCCTCTTCAGCCCCGCTTCCCTCATTGCTTACTGCCTCTTGGGCCTCGGCTACTTGTTGCTGCTGCCATCCTGGCCCTTATTTGAAAAGAAGGGGGAAATGCGGTCACCCCTCGGGCTGAAGTGTGGTTTGCTGGCCTGGCGAGGGGAGTGGCCACGGTAGGCCTAATTCTGCTGCCCCATAATAGGGTGGTTGGTCGGGCCCACCGCCACCCCTGAAGGAAGCTCGGCATGGGCGCAGAGTGCCCTCGGGTCTCCCCTTCTCGGCAGCCATGCTTCCGCGGCCGCCCCTCCTCCCAGATGGCGCCACCCGATGCCTTGTGGGGCGGCACCCTTCTTCTTCCTTCTCCCTGCACAGGCGCAGGGCGGAAAAATCCAGTCTGCCCTTTTCCCTTCCCCCGACAGCAGCAACAGCCAGGCGTGGGTGGGAAACTCAAGTCTGCCCTCCACCCCAGCAACAGCAACCACCAATCCCTAAACCCTGCCCCTTCCCCCAGCAACAGCGACAGCCAATCCCTAACCACCACCCCTCCCCCATCCAGTACCGCCCACTGACCTTTAGCCGGCAACCAATCAGAACAGGGCGTGGCTTCGACCAATCAGCCTTCCCCAGCCCCTATAAAACTGTTGCCTCTCCCTCAATAAAGTGGACTTGCGTGTTTACCTTGTCTCCGCGGTAGTTCTTCTGCCGTGCGCCCTCCAGTCCTGAGAGCCCCCGACAAGGGCCTGGCCTCCCTTGTCCCCAGTTCGTCACCTGCTTCTCTGGGCGACCCCCTCGTCGCCGGCTTCGCCGGGCGACCCCGTCAGCCGAACCGCACAACCCTTGTGAGACCGATCCCTCGTCTGCTGCCGGACCGACCCCTCATCCCAAGTGGGACCAACCCCTCATCCCAAGCGGGACCGACCCCTCGTCCAGAGCTGGACCGACCCCTCGTCCGCAGCCAGACCCCACCTCTACTGACCGAGCAAGCCATCGCAGTCATTTAAACAAAATTTTAAAAGATGAATAGACTGAGGGTCCAGGGGTGCATTTGACTCTAAGGAGGGCTAACGGGAGCAGATTTACTCATGGGAGGTCAGTTTTTTGACAGAGCTTGGCTAGGGTGGTTTTGAGGGTTTACTTTATGCATTTTACTTTCCTTGAGCTCTGGCTTATATGCTGTGTGGAGTTTCTACTTAATTCTGAACAACTTTGCTAGCTCTTGGACGATGGCTGCTACAAAAATTGGGCCATTGTCGCTGCCTATGGATAAGGGTATTCTGTGCTGGGGAACTATTTCTCAGAGCAAAGCTTTAGTTACTTTTCTTGCTTTCTCAGTGTGTGTGGAAAAGGCTTCAACCAAGCCCAAGAAGATGCACATTATTACTAGTAAGTATCTATACCCTTGGTTTGGTTTTATTTCTGTAAAGTCCATTGCTAAGTTTTCAAAAGGGGCAGTTTTTGTGTGTTGGATGCCAGCTGGGGCCTGGGGACCTAGGGAGGGGTTGTTTCTAGTGCAGGTTTGGCATTTGCTGCTAACAGTGGCACAAAATGAGATCACCTGGGCAATATAATAATATTTCCCAAGCAGGGCTCCTAAAGCAGTCTCTCCCAGGGAGGTGAGCTAGTGGTATTGTTGATCAAGAGTGTAGGTGGTCCACTTTGGGATGAAGACTCAACTATCCAGGAGTAGCCAGTTTTCCTCTGGGGTCTGGTGCTCTTTTGAGATGATCAACTTTAGATACCTAACTTGTTGCTGGCAAATCTGAGCCTTTTTCTAGGACACTTTATAGCCAGTTTGGGTTAGAAATCATAGAGAGGCCCAAGTTCCCTCCCAGCAATTTTCTTCTCTCTCACTAGCCAGAAAGAGGTCATCTACATACTGAAGGGGAGTTCAATTTAAGTTTTCCCATGGGTAGGAAGCAAGATCTGTTGCCAGGGCTTTTCCGAAAAGGTTGGGGGAGTTTTTGAAGCCCTGCAGGAGGGAGATAAGTCCAAGTTAACTGAGTCTTTTGTTGAGTTTGGGATTCTCCCATTCAAAAACAAATAGAGATTAGCTCTGGGGAGCCACCCACAGGCAGAAAAAAGCATCCTTTAAGTTCAGACAAGTAAACCAGGCAGCCTCAGGCGGTACTTGTCCCATTAAGGTGTATGGGTTAGGAAACGGGTCCTATCAGGGTTTTTACTGGCAGCAGTGGAGTGTTTCAGGCAAAGTACTCTCCCCCCTCTTTGGGGTGGCCTTTCTTGATTGGTTGGGTCTGGATTTTAAAGACTGCTGCTAACAGGAAGACCTGCTGTTTCATTGGCTTTTTCACTTCCCTCTCAGCAGTTTTGTCCTGACTGATGAATACTTTGTTTGCAACTTCAAGGAGCTGGGAGATGTTTATCTCTGTGAACCCATTTAGCTTCTGAAGTTCCATCTGATGTCCAGCACTGTCTAGGCAACAAAAGCTGCATTGACTATCCTCTGGCTTTCTGGGGCTTCTGGGTTGAAGGGGGTGTAGATCATAAAGGCCTTGCAGAGTTGTTTATACAATCTCCCAGGGATTCTTCAGGTTTCTGGGTGATGGAGGCCACTTTGGACATGTTTGTGGGCCACTTCGCTTCTTCCCATACCCCTCTGAGGAGGACTTCTCAATACCGCTGAAGGGCAGCCCATCCCTGATCTGTGTTAAAGTCCCAGGCCAGTTGAAGTTGAGCTTCTGATGCCATCTCTCAGGCCCATTCCTCTGACTCCAAGACACCTGCAGGAGCCTGTATTCGCAACCACTTTCTGGCTCCCCTGAGGATCCGGTGTCTCTCCTCTATATTGAACAGGGTTAGGAGGAGTTGGCAGCAATCATCCTAAATTGGGCAGGGGTTTGGAAAATGGACTCCATGAGGTCAATAAGAGCCTGAGGCTTTTCTGAATATTAATGGGTGTGCTGCTTCCAGTTTAAGTGATCTGCAGTTGTGAAAGGTTGATAAAACAGAATTGGCCTCCCAAGTTGGGCCTTCCCATCTACACCAATCTGTGCTGGACCCTGTATTTTATGGAGGAACAGCTGAAGTGCAGGCTGCACTGACTGAAGTCTCCTCACCAAAGGGGTTTCAGGATCCCCCTCAGGAAGGGGCTAATGGGCCCGGGGAGACTGAAGGTGGAGGAGTTTCTGGGAGATCTGCTTATGGAGGCTACAGGACAGGGAGATGTCCTGGAACAGCTGGAATATACAGTGGGGGTAATGGGTTTTCTTCTGGAGATTTTCGTAGAATAACAGGTTTTCAAGGTCTGGCCATTTGAGTTACCGGGACCGTACTCTGACCCTTCCTTCCAACAAAGAATCAAACCCAAAGAGGCAGGGTTTGGGTGATTTCTAACTAAGAATTGATGTAGAGAACCTGATCAGGGTGGCTGGGTGTCCCAGTGACTGTCCACCAAACTTCATGAACTTTGGCCACCTCTAGGGCTCTGAGGGCTAGTCAACACCAAACTTAGGCCACTCCAATTTGCACAGAGTCTGGAGAGTTCTGGGGGACATACAGACACCACAGTCCCTGGAAAAGCCCTTCTTGAAGTTTTTAACACACAATCTAAGACTGTGAGTTTGGATTGTGATGATCCCATCCCTGAACTGGTGTCACAGGACAAACAAAGGAAGGGAGGCTCTCATGAGGCCATTCAGATGCCCACCTGTCCACATCTCTCATGAGAACTTACGCTCATCTTAGCTAAGGCATCCATGTAGAGTCCAGATTAGTTATTATGCCATATAACATAGCCATGGAGTGCAGGTTGGGGCCCACTCAGACTCCATAGCACAGGCCATGGAGCCACAGAGTGGATCAGCAGAGGCAGTCCCCATTCATTCACTCAATCACTCAGAGGTTACACAGTTCCACCCAAGGGACTACCCTTTCCTGGAATCTCAAATCTTGAGATTTGGGGAGGTGATCAGTCCCCCCTTCTGTCCAGAGACAGGCCTGACTGGGACTCAGAACCCTGGGGTCTTACCTTTCCAGCATCTTCTGATGTTCAATCCACCTCTTCACCAAGTCAGGCTGGGGCACAGGATGTGGCCCACAGGATCCTTCCCCTGAAGGAGGCCCCATCAAGAGGACAGGTGGAGCCACCTCATTCATGTGGAGATCTCTGCTGGCCACATCCACCAGTCCCAAACTGGAGGCTAAAAAGGCCAGTGTGGTTGGGTTTCCTGGCCAGGGAACTAAATGGTACAACAAAGCCAGGAATTCTAAGTGGCAGAAAAAAACCCAAATGGTACTTGGAGAGGTGGAGGAACAGATTTATTACACACAGGCCCAGAGGAGAGTCAATCTCCAAATTCTGAGCCCCTTTTCTCAGTTTTTATAGGTTTATATAGGATTTTATGTGGGACTAGCATGGCTCTTGCTCATTGGTTAACATGTTGCTAGATGAAATTTTGCAAGCATGGTTATTGAAGCAGAAGGCAGGTGCAAGGCCATGCTTTTGGAGGCTGATTTACAGAAGCAGGGGCAGGAGTAGTTTGTTAGATTATAGAAGTTGGGGGCAGGAGTGGTTTGTTTGATAGTCTCCTGCAAGGTCATGTTTTTATGGGCTGATTTACAGAAGCAGGGAGGCAGGAGTGGCTCATTAGATATTTTTCAGCAATGTTATGCTTTTTATTTCTCAACACTGTGGAAAGGGTGTTCTCCAACCAATACTGCCTGAGATGTGGGGTGGAACCTGTGCTCTGCTCCAATTGGCTATCCCAGTCACCTTGGCATTTGAAAAAAAGCAACATTCCAGGGAGAGAGAGAGAAAAAAAGTCTATTTAGTTCTTCAAAAAAGCAGATCTATCTAAACTATATAGAAGTTCCCCAAGGAGTCCCAAATGAATTTAAGGATAAAAATAAAGTAGCAGCTAGGTTTGAGTCATTCTTGTTCCAGTGAGTCACCATTAATGAAAAAGTAAATTAAATTAATTACATATATTATAATCAACAGAGATTTATTAATTACACCAGGAATACAGTTAAAGGAATTGCAAAACAATTAGATGCTACTAGCAGAATGGCATGATAAAGTAGAATGGCCTTAGATATGATGTTAGTTGAGAAAGGGCAAGTCTGTGTTATGATTGGAGGTAGTTGCTGTACATTTATCCCCAATAACACTGCCCCTGATGGAACTATCACTAAAGCTTTACAAGGCCTAACAGCTCTACCTAAGGAATTAGCAAAAAATTCTGGCATTAGCAATTCACTCACAGGATGGCTTGAAAATTGGTTTAAAAAAATGGAAAGGGGTTGCACTGTCCATTTTTTTTGGTCTTTATTTTTTTTAATATTACATTAAAAAATATGAGGTCCCCATATACCCTCCACCCCCCTCACCTCACTCCTCCCCCCATAACAACAATCTCCTCCATCATCATAAGACATTCATTGCATTTGGTGAATACATCTCTGAGCACCGCTGCACCTCATGGTCAGTGGTCCACATCATAGCCCACACTCTCCCAAAGGCCACCCAGTGGGCCATGGGAGGACATACAATGTCCAGTAACTGTCCCTGCAGCACCACCCACGACAACTCCATCCCCCAAAAATGCCCTCACATCACATCTCTTCATCCCACTCCCTACCCCCAGCAGCCACCATGGCCACTTTCTCCACACCAATGCCACATTTTCTTCGATTACTAATCACAATAGTTCATGAATAGATGAATATCAGGAAGTCCACTCTAATCCATACTCTATTCCTCCATCCTGTGGACCTTAGAATGGTTGTACTGTCCATCTTAATTTCATTATCTCAGCTGGGGTGCTTACCACAGTTGGATGTTGTATCATTCCATGTATCCAAACTCATTAAAACTGACCTAACCAAACAAATGTCCATATGGTATAGGCAAAACAATCTGTACCCCCTTAAAGAGGGAAATCCCTATGATAAAGAGTGAGAAATAGCTCTTAGAAAATTTGAAGAATGGAACTGTAAAAACTAAAAAGAGTTTAAAAGAAAGAGGGGCAATTATAAGAAAAGAAAATCAGTTTAGTTTTCACATAAAGGAAGAAAATATTAATTAATGTAACCTGAGAGCCTACTGCCTCAGTCTCCCACTCCTGGGTTAAGCAGGAACGAAGGAAACCAGCTTAGGCCAGTCCTATAGCCAGTAAAAAGGATGCACAAAAAAAGAGCTAAGTCAATATATTTCTACACTAAATTCCATTCCTTATTTGGCAAAAGGAGGTAAGAGCTAAAATAGTTAGAATGTGATGTGGGCAGCAGTTAATCAAAAAACTTTGTGTGGGAAAGTCAGATTTCTCAGATAGGCTATAACCCCTGAAGTATCCAATCTATGGAGAAACAGAGGAAGGGCTTGCATGCTAGGCCTAGGGGTATAAATTGTGTCATTTTTCTTTGTTCAGCACACCAGCCACGTTTTCTGGTTGTGCGCCCCTTCGTGCAAGATTGAAAATTAATTCTTTTCTTCTCCACTATCAGGTGAGCCTTATTTTCTTCCAAAAGATTTCTTTCTTATGGCTGGGTTTAAAGAAGAAACTGCTTTCAATTTTTTATTAGGATTACCAAGTCACATGACCTGGTACTTGGCTAGCCTCCCAGAATTGAGCCAATATCTTCCTTTTTTTTCAAGGAGGAATATCACACAGTGAGGGGTATGTTCTGTGGCTGGTTGCCCCATAAACTGTTCAGCTTCCAGCAACAGACTGCAAGTAGAAATTCCCAGTTGGTGGCATATTGGCCATCCTTGGGCTACTATATCTAATTGTTTAGAAAAGTAAGCAACAGGTCTTCATGTACTGCCTAGATTTTGTCAGTGTCCCAAGGTGTACCCCCTGCTGCTCATACACAAATAAATGGAAAGATTTCCTTATGTTGGGGAGGCCAAGTGCTGGTGTCATTAAAACTTTTTCTTTAATAGTATGACATGTCCATTAGCATTCAGCAGTCCAATATAAGGACTCATTATCTTTTTCTTTAAGGGCCTCAAACAAAAATTTTAGCCATAAATCCAAAATTTGTGATCCAAATTCAGCAAAATCCAGCCATTCTGGGAAGCAGATGTGGCTCAACTAATAGAGTGCCCACCTACCATATGGAAGGTCCAGGGTTCGATACCCAGGGCCACCTGACCCATGTGGTGAGCTGGCCCACGTGCAGTGCTGCCATGTGCAAGGAGTGCCGTGCCATGCAGGGGTTACCCCCACATAGGGGAGCCCCATGTGCAAGGAGTGTGCCCCACGGAGAGCCACCCTGCATGAAAAAAGCACAGCCTGCCCAGGAGTGGTGCTGCACACATGGAAAGCTGATGCAGGAAGATAATGCAACAAAAAAAGTGACAGTTTCCTGGCACTGCATGACAAGAATGCAGGTGGACACAGAAGAACACACAACGAATAGACAGAGAGCACAGACAATGGGGGGGGGAAGGGGAGAGAAAATAAATAAATAAATAAATAAATAAATAAATAAATAAATAAATAAATAAATAAATAGATCTTTTTTCAAAATCCAGCCATTCCCAGGAACACTTAGAGCTGCCTTCTTGTGGTTGGTACAGCCATTATAGCTAATGTTTCTCTGTTGTTTGGCAACAAATTCCTTTGTCCTTTTGAGAGATCAAATCCTAGATATCTCACAGCAGCCTGTGAAATTTGGGCCTTTTCTTCAGAGACCTTATATCCTCAATCTGCTAGGGAGTTTAGAGTTAAGATGTTTTTCTGATCTGAAGTTTCCTCAGTGGTACCACCAATCAGGATGCCATCTACATATGGTAGTAAGGTCCCTTCTTGGCATTGGAGCGCCCTTAAATTTTTAGCTAGTATTTCCTTGAATATGGTAGGTACATTCTTAAATTCCTGTGGGAATCCAGCAGTATTGTTGTTTTACATTTGTTCTAGGATCCTCCCATTCAAAGGCAAATAGTTCTTGGGATCTGAAGTATACAGTAAAAGACATCTTTTCATTCCAATATGAACCAACAGAAATTCTCAGATAAAGTGATAAGTAACATATAAGGATTTGGCACCACCAAATGAATGTCTTCTGCTATTTAATTAATGGCCCTCAAATTCTGCACAAATCAGTACTCCTTAGTACCAGGCTTTTGACTGGTAAAATAGGAGTATTGTATGGAGATCAGCAAGGTTGAATACTGGAGAAAGCATCTATCAATGGCTCTATGCCTTCCCTGGACTCCCTTTTTAGAGTGTACTGCTTTTTTTTTTTAAGATGTATTTTATTTATTATTTATTTTCTCCTCATCCCCTCATTGGTTGCAATTGCTGTGTGTTTGTTGTGTGCCAGTCTCTTTTTTTTTTTTTTTTTTTTTTTTAGGAGACACTGGGAACTGAACCTGGGACATTCTTCGTGGGAAAGAGGCACCTAATTGCTTGAGCCACCTCTGCTCGCTGCTTTGTTGTATCTCTCATTATGTTTTCCTCCATGTGTCTCTTGTTGCATCAGCTTGCCACACCAGCCCATCACATCAGCTTGCTGTCTTGTTCATCTTCTTTGGGAGGCACCGGGAACCAAACCTGCACCTCCTGTGTGGTAGGCAGGAGCTTAATCTCTTGAGCCACATTTGCTTCCTGAGGGTACTGCTTTAAATGAGGGGTTTTTGCATCAGGGAAAATTTATACCTTGATCAGTTCAACAGTTCTGGCTCTCCCCAGTATCCTGTCAGCCCATACCTCTGGCCTTACCTTCAGGAGAATATTCTCTGGGATCTTAAGCTGGGTGTCTCATCTAATTGTACTAAGGTGACATGAAGAGCACATAGTTGGTTGGGAGAAACCTAAATGTTTATCCTTTCTGAAGAGAAAGCCACTTGAGTGTTCATTTTGGTTAACAGATCCTGTCCTAGCACAGTATAGTGTGAAGGCATGTAAAGAAAGCTGTGCTTTAAATTGATGTCCCCCAGTTGACATTCAAAGGGTTGTAGGAAAGGTTTATGGGTCATGGCCCCAGGAACCTCAGTAATAGCCACAGTCCTTGGTGAGAGTCTTGTTTTTTATTCAAAACAGAGTAAGTAGCTCCAATATCTGCCAGAAAGTCAGTAGGTTTCTTCCCACCATTACAGTTACCTGGGACTTCTTGTGGGAAATGCTAATGTGAGTGGTGGGGTTGAAAGTTGGCCCAGGGTCCCCGGGCCTCATCAGTCCTAGTTGCTTCTACTCTTGGTAAACTGGGGCATTTGATAGGTTGACTTGTGAGCAGTTCTTGATTCCCCTTCTTTTGGGAAGTCTGGATATACCCATTTCCAGTGCCCCTCCTGTTTGCAGTAGGCCCATTGTGGCTCTAAAGGGGGGCTCTTCCAGTTAGAGGTTGGGTGCTCTTGGGGTCCTACCTGTTGTCATCTGGCCTTACATGTTGAGATTTTCCTTGGTCCTGGCAGGTTGTGGTTTATGGCTGCAGCCAGCAGCATGATTTTGCATCTCATCTGTGTCTTCTAGATATGGTTTCAGTTATTGAAGACCTTGAAGGCAATCTTAACCAGATGGAACATAAGAATTCCTAATCCCCCCTCCAAATTTTGAAGTATCTTTCTGATACCTGGAGCACTTTGACTAAAAAGGTCATACTAACTAGCCTCACACTGTCCAGGTACTCTGGATCTAACTCAGTATACTGCCTTTATGTCTCAAAAATCTGTCCAAGGAAGGTAGTCAGGTTTTCTT
The DNA here is from genome assembly GCF_030445035.2 of Dasypus novemcinctus. Taxonomy (NCBI): domain Eukaryota; kingdom Metazoa; phylum Chordata; class Mammalia; order Cingulata; family Dasypodidae; genus Dasypus; species Dasypus novemcinctus. The sequence continues at coordinate 63,429,476 of NC_080694.1, forward strand.
TTGGCCCTCATTGTCTTTGGTCTAGGGACATTCCCCCTTCTCTGTCTCCAATTTATATAAGAAAAATAATATGCCCTCTTATCAGGATGAAAACAGTAACCAAAAGGGTGAAACTCTAACCCACATTGGGTAATACAACAAAGGACATGATACAGAATGAAATAATGCTGCTCTTACTGTTATACTGTTAGGAATTGTACACAAGATTTTTAAACTTCACTTTAAAAATCTATTCTGGATCTCTCTAATAAAATAAAATTTATCCTCACTTGAACCTATTTATATTGGCAATATCTAAAACTCCATTTTAGATAAGTTTCAATACAAAAAAGAAGTTCTTAAGAAATACGAGTAAAAAGAAAGTGGGTTGAACTGGAAGATACAGTGAGTTCTACCAAATGTCTAATTGAAGTTCTAGAAGGAAATGAGAACTAGAGTGGGTTAACAGCAATATCTGACAAAATAATGGCTAGGAACTTCCCAGAATTGATTTTGTTAAATTTTAGATCCATACTTCACACCATACATCCAAATGAATACTAATGAAGGAATAGTTAGAAAGGAGGGGAGGGAAGGGAAGGAGGGAAGAAACTCCCACAGATACGCTAATAGAAAATATGGAGTTTAAAGGGTTGTTCTTTTATAATTTTGGACTTGGAAAGACTTTTCTAATTACAACTCAAAATCTAGAAGTCAATAAAGGAAAACCTGATGTAGAAATTAAAAACTGGGGAAGCAAATGTGGCTCAAGTGATTGGGCTCCCATCTACCATATGGGACATTCTGGGTTCAGTTTCCGGGGCCTCCTGGTGAAGGCAAAGCTGGCCTGTGCTGCGGAGAGCTGGTGCTGTGAGCTGACACAACAAGAAAAAGAGACACAGAGTAAAGACCATGAGAGACACAACAAACCAGGAAGCTGAGGTGGCTCAAGCAGTTGGGTGCCTTTCTCCCACATCGGAGGTCCCAGGATAAGTTCTCATCTTCTAAAGAAAAGATGAGAAGACAAGTGGACACAAAAGAACATGCAGCGAATGAACACAAAGAGCAGACAGCGAGTCCAGGTTGGGGGTGGGGGTGGAGGGAGGGTGGGGAGATAAAGAAAAAGTTTAAAAAATTAAAAATAAATATAATAAAAACTTCCGAATGGCAAAATAAAAGCAAAGTTAAAAAAATAAAAAACAGAAAAAACAGTTATAACTCACACCATAAAGGTATTATCCAACCACTATAATTTATAAAGAACATTTGCAAATTCATAAGAGAAAGACCAACTATCTGTTGAAGTCAAAGGATATAAAAAGATAGGATTCAGGAAAATAAAAGAAAATGGCTCTCACAATAAGACAAATTTAATTTGAAAAACACTAAGAAACTATTTTTCATCCATCACTGTCAAAAAATGCAAGTTTGATAAAACAGCTATGATGGTGGGCTGTGAGGGAATAGGCACTCTCACACTTTGCAGATGAAAATATAAATCTGTTCAACTTGTACCTTTTAAAATTATAAATGTATAAAATTTAACCCAACAATTCTACTTATAGGAATTTATCCTAAAATATACTTGCATATGAATGAAGTGTATAAGTGTAGAAGATAACTCATTGAAACATCATTATAATAGCAAAAAGGCTTGAAACAACATACATGTCCAAAAATAGGGAACTAGCTAAATAAATTGTGGCACTTTCCTAAAAGGAAATACTCTGCAGCTGTGAAAAAGAATTGGAAAATATACCCAAGACATACTATTAAAACAAAAAAGCAAGGTGCAAAAAAAATGTGTAGAATATGCTACCATTTGTGAAAAAAAAGAAGAGAAAAAATAACATATTTGAATTAATATGGATTAAAATTCTCTGGAAATATACAAAGGAAACTAGTAATAGTCATTATCTATTGGAAGGGATGGAAAATTGCCAAAGGGGAACATAAGAAGGAAGGAGACTTAGTTACCTTTTAAAATTTTTGATGTTTGAAAAATTATATTTAAAATTAAATACAAATAAAACAAATTATTTCAAGCAAAAAATGTCAATATCTTGAAACGAATTCACCCTGCCATAAAACATACTTTCCAAACCTCAATATTCATATGCTCACAATTATTAATTTTCAGATAAAAATAATAAAATAGAATTTTAAATACATATTATACAACAAAATTGGATAACAAAAAAAAAATTCCTCCTTTATTCTTTTCACTTGAACCCAAAGTTTCTCAGTCTCAGACATAATTTCTTATAGACTCAAGTTCTGTTTTGTTTCCTGGAACTTAAAAGAAGTCTTAAAATATTATAGCTCATCTTTCCCCTAAAGGGTCTCCTGAATTAAACACAAACCCCTTAATCTAATTTCAACTAGGACACAACCACCTCTTCAATATAATATCACCTCAGCTCCCTACCAAGGTGATCTGCTTTGCCACAGTCTAACTACATTTGCTTCCTCAACATCTAAGTCTTATTAATTTATTTCCCTTTCTTTGTTCTCTGTGAGTCCCATAACTTGGCAAAGTATATGGGTACCTTAACGAGCCACTAGAGTGGAAGTTTCCTTTATAAGTTGCAGCCCAAGGAAGTGACATCAGCTCCCTACATGCATTCCAATATTCTTCAAGAAACCTTTGTGGTATCTGCCACTGAACTCTTGAAGAACTCAGTTGGTCTCTTTGTCACTCACCCAGAAATTAAAATTATGACCAAATGAATTGCCAGTCTGTATAATAAGTGACCAAAAAGAAAAGACTTAGTCTGCAATCTCATAAAGCTTACTGCCTAGGGAAAGGTCAAGGGGATTCTTGCCTAGAGGTAAAAATCCAATTCTCTACTGATTTTTATTGCAGTCCTTATAAAAAATACTCCCATCCTGGGGAGGCCTGATATTCTCAGAGGAGACAGTGTCTCTTGGGAGCATGGGTGGCTCCCAATGGGGGAGGACAGACTACAGTGTCAAGCCCTCAACATTGTTGTACATATCTATGAATCTTGTCCATCAAGCAGTGAAGCTTGGTTGTCACTGTGGGCCTTGAGGGGAGGGAGAGAAAAGAATAGAATAGATGGAAGAGGAAGCAACTGGGGGGCAATGAAAGTGTGCCACAAGATTATGCAACGATGGATATAAGCCATGCTAAATTTCGCCAAAAATTTATAGAAGTGTATAGTATGTAAACCATAATATAAACTGTAATGTAACCAAAATTTAGAAAAGTGTGCAGTCTAAAATATAAGCTATGTTTCAATATCTGTACATTGGCTGCAGCAAACATAACATCCACAGGTAAAAAATTCATTGTTGGGGAAGGGGGAAAGGGTATGATGTTGGGTATATGGGAGGCCCCTATACTATGTACATGACTTTACTATGATCTAAAACTTTTTAGAAGACAAAATTAAAAATAAAAGGATGCAGACATTGAGGAAGGAGTGGAAGAGATTGCCTTGCTACCATACATGCAGGGCAACACTTATCACTGTGTTGAGAGGCAAAATGTCAAGAACAAAGTTTTATGATATTTTTAATTTTTTAATACCCCAATTTATTTTTTACTTTAGTTTTTCTAAATTATTATGTATTCTATTTCTAATTTCTAAACCTGTCAATACTATTTCACTTTCCTACTAATTGGATCTGGCAACATATTAAGCTTCACTTTTGAAGAAGTTTTGGCTCACAGGGAGGTTCAACTATGGCAGGGGAGGAGCACTGGTGTGGGGTGTCATTGATTGGGGATGCATGGGTGGGAGAGAATTCTCCAGGGCATGCATATAGGGCATATAGATATGTTCAGATGTTCATTGGGTATTGTCATAGTGGATAGAGTTACACATGACAACTGAGGGAGTGCGGAGTTCCTAGCTGGGGGAGCTCTGTCACATTCCCCAGCGGAACAGCAGCAATCCCCCAAGTGCAAGGTCAAAGACCAGTGAAGAAGGATGGCCTAATGAAGGGCCCTTTATACTGATGACTATGCTTATAGTCATCAGCACAAAGGATGGTCCAATGAATCCTTGTACCTCCTGAGAGCCTCCATTTTGCTCAAATGTGGCCACTCTCTAAGCCAAACTCAGCATGTAAATGCATTTCCTTCCCCCTAGTGTGGGACATGACTCCCAGGGATGAGCCTCTGGGGCACAGAGGGGTTACTACCATTACCTACTGGTGATGCAACTAGAAAAGGCCTTGAATAAAAGGGGGAATAGTAAATACAAGTGAGTTTATATAGCTAAGAGGCTTCAAAATGAGTCAGGGGGTCATCAGAGGGTCATGCTTACACAGATCTCAGCAGGACCCCAGAAACAATCAAAGCAGATACAATCACAGGTACTTGTGCTCCTGAGGGCTACTGAGATGCACAGATTCTACAGATGGCTCTGGACAGATGGCTCTGGAGATCATTGCGTTGCCAGTGGGCCCTACTTTGGAATTTGTGCTCCTGTGATGGAGTTGAACTCAGATGTGACCTCTCTATACATGCCTCTTCTGTCACTTTTACTGAACCTGTGATTGGTGCTGAGGTTTGTGTATGCTCAAGAGACTTGAATCTCTGGACTGTCCATGCGCCTGCTGTGCCCTTAGCCTCAGCAGAATTGCAATACCTACTCTCTGGTTTGTTGGACTTACCCAGGTCAGTTGACAGGGAGGTAAGAATGGTCAACCACCTCACCAGGGAACCTAGAGTGTCTACAACTGCAAGCAGGAGAATCACATCCATGAGCCATGTGGGATCTAAGCCCCCTCACAATTTAGAGGTGGAGTGGACATCACCATCCCATGGTCCACAGGATGGAGGAATATAATATGGATTGAATGGACTTGCTGGTAGTCTACTACAGAACTGTTGTGACTCTAGCAATGGAAGAAATTGTATCACTGATATGGAGATGGTCACCACAGGAGTTGTTGAGGGCAGGGAGAGGGAGAAAGAGCTGTGGTATGGGGCATTTTCAGGACTTGTGCCTTACTGATGATCAGGAATGTACCTTACTGATGAAAGGGAATGTTGATATGGGAGGAGTGGGGGTGGGGTGGGAAGTGCAGTATATGGGAAACTCTTACGTTTTAATGTAATGTTTTATGTGATCTATTTATCTTTTTTTTAAAAGACAATTTTTTTTTTAAAGCCGAAGGATCCTGTTCAGAGTCACGTGTTGCATTTACTCGTCATGTCTCATTCTCCTTCATTCTGGAACAATTCCTTAGTCTTTTCTTGACGTTCACGTTCTTGACACTGCTGCATATTACAGGACAGTTATTTTATAAAATGTCTATCGAAGTATGGATTTCTGATGTTTCCTTTTGATTTGCTTCAATTTATCCACAGGTGGCAGGATAATTCCAGAAGCAATGCCGCATTTTGCTCTGCATCCATAAGATTGCACATGATTGTGATTTGTCTCATTATTGGAGATGTCAAACTTTTATCACTTCCATGTTTCACCACTGTGAAGTTACCTTTTCTCTTTGTAATTAAGTACTTTTGAAAATAAAAAAAAAATCAAAGAATTGTTTGTGCTGTGTTGTAACATAATATACTTAAATGTACTATTTTCCAATTCATCACAATAATTCTATGAAGTAAATACTAGTAAATATTCTACCTAATTTGTAGAAGAGACAGCTTTGGCTAAATTTAGTTAGTAATCAGAGAATTAGGGATTCCAAGTTTGAGCAACTCCGTTTCCCTAATCACTAGCTAGCCCCAAGCAAACGTGGCTGTTTATATCAAGAACCATCCTATTAGTGGCATACATATCAGTACTGAGCAGCTTGTAACACTATACCTACTAGGTGGTATTTAAATTCTCTTGGAGACATGTATTTACTTACTTTTAATTGCCTTACTTAACACCCCCGTCCCCGCTCCCCACCCCCATGGCTCTCCTCTGTCTGCCGGCTGTGTCTGCTCCTCTTCTTTAGGAAGCACAGCCAACCCAACCATGGACCTCCCATATAGGAGGCAGGCACCCAAATGCTTAGGCCACACCCACTCCCTCTGGAGGCATTTAAAAGAACCTTGTAGCAGTTTCATTTTAAAATATCAATATATATTATAAGCCCAGAAATTGTCATTTTAAAGTTAGCACTTGGGATGCGGAACTGGCTCAACTGATAGAGTGTCCACCTACCACATGAGAGGGCCAGGGTTCAAACACAGGGCCTCCTGACCTGTATGGTGAGCTGGCCCACAAGCAGTGCTGATGCATGCAAGGAGTGCTGTGCCACGCAGGTTGTCCCCCTTGCAGGGGAGCCCCACGCACAAGGAGTGCGCCCCATATGGAGAGGTGCCCAGCCCGGAAAAAAGCGCAGCCTGCCCAGGAGTGGCGCTGCAGACATGGAGAGCTGATGCAGCAAGATGACGCAACAAAAAAAAAAGACACACAGATTCCCGGTGCCGCTGAGAAGAATGCAAGCAGGCACAGAAGAATATATAGCAAATGGACACAGGGAACAGACAACTGGGGGGGGGAGGGGGGAAGGGGGGAAGAGAAATAAATAAATAAATAAATCTTTAAAAAATAGTAATAATAAAGTGAGCACTGGCATTCTCTGGCTGTGCAGTGCCCTAGTCTGGCCACACTGCAGAGATCTCAGGACAGGCCTGGGTCACTCTTGTGTGGTTGTGCTGCATCCTGACTCTGCCTCTTGGCTGTGAGGGCGCAGGCAGGTCACTCACACTTTTGCATGTACCCAGACTATAGTGAGTAGAGCATGCAGACCAGAGTTTATCATAGATTGTGCCTTAAATTTCCTTTTCCTTCCTCTCCTTTCGGGTCGTTTATGAGCGATAAAGACTGCATGCTTGCACCGACTGGAACACCGCGGCCACACTGCGGTTGAGCAACATAGCCTAATAAATAGGCTAAGGTTGATGAAGGTCAGGACTAGGGACCCTGGTCGGCGAGCCCTGTTGGCAGGGTGGGCGAGGTGATTCTTACTGGAATGAAGAAGCCGCGCTCCGACCAGGTCTCCACCTGCTGCCCAATGTCTGGGAGGAGGGATTCAGCAACGTGGCGGAGCCTTTGCTAGAACCTTCTTTTTAAGATGAGGCAGGTTATGAATCAAAACTCCTGTGAGAGGAACTCTAAATTAACTTCAGGCCTTGGGTTCCAGAAGGGCTCCCAGCAGAGGCGCTGGGACAGTCTTCGCTGGCGCAGCAGACTTCCGGGATGCCAGCTTGGAGAACAAGACTTACAGGAAATAAGACAAGAAAAAGAGGCCTAAGCTCCGACCACTCATTTTCAGACAAGTTTCTTTTTACCTTGACCTTCCAAAAGCCACTAGAATTGACTCGCCATTACCTCCTTTTTTCTTCTTTTTTCTTTTGACAATAAATTCCCAATGTTCCCTGAAAGCTTTGGAACACCCGCGTTTAGCCGGTGCTGCCCGATTCGCGAGCTGTTTCGCTGCTGGTAAAGCGCCCCTCTTCCCGTTGGGCACTCCAAGCGCTCCGCGGCCCTTTCCGCACACCCAGACCGAAGGGCTCGCGCCTGGGGGACTCTAAACCGCGGACGCCCGAGCGGCCGGAAGCGCAGGCACCCGGGGGCGGGAGACGAGGACGCACTTCCGCCGCCGGCTGGGCCGTGGCGCGAGCGCGTTAGTTAGGGCCCGAAGGCCTCCTCCCTGGGGCCTGGGTAAGACTGGCGGGAGGGCAGCGTGTCGCCCGCCGGGCCCCCAGGTCGGCCGGGCGCGGGTGGGTGGGGCCCGATGGGGGGGCGCCTGCGCCCGGGCTCCGCGGGGCAGCCCCTCTCGGCCACAACCCGTCTCCCTTTTCGGAGACTCGGACTCCTGGGTTCCAGGCGCCGACACTGGTGGGTCTGTGCTGACCCGCCTTCCTCGCCGGGAAACCTTTCGTGGGGTTTGTCAGTTCCTTATGGCTAAAGGGACCCAGGCAGCCTTACCTTCCCGAGTCTAGGGCTCATTGGTTCACAGATTATGTTCCAGTTCGGTTAATGTCGTAGTCTGGCTCGTTAACTCACTTCTGTTCTTTGGAAGATCTAAACTAGTGCAAAGCAACCTGTAGAAGTGGCCACATATCCTTTATCTTGAATGATTCCTCTAACAGCCTTTCTTCAAGTTTACCTAAGGTAGCCTTTAGAGCCCGAGAAATGAATTGTTTCTGGAAGATGCCAAGTAGCTAACAGATGCGAGGCGCAGAAAAGGCACTAGAGGGCCTCCCGGTATGGGCGTAACTTCAGTGTCCAGAAACCAAGAACGTGGAGCATGATCTTCCGAGCCAGCACCTAGATGACCAGGTCCCAGCGATAACTGCAGTCCTTTCCTTACGTCGTGCCAGGCATAGAGCCTAACGTTTTCCGTGATCATCAGCAAAACGATGCTATAGCATGCCTGTGGTTTAGTTCATTGCCTTGTACCAGTCTTATTTTCCTTGTTTTATAGTTGTGCTATGGTCATGTAAGGAGTCAGCATTAGAAGCTGGGTGAAGGGTACAGGGACTGTTTTGTACGTTTTTGGAAAATTTTCTGTAAGTTTGAAATTATTTCAAAATAAAAGTTAAAAATCAAACCTTTAATGTGTTTTTACAGGTGGGGAGATAGAAGTTTTAGAGAAGCTAAGCCACCACAGATATAAAAGAATGTGGCAAGATTCAAGCCCAAATCTTTTGGAATCCAGCCCATGCCTTTAACCACTGCCCACCATGCTAATTGGCAATCTACATTTACCTGAACGGATAGGCACTATTTTCCTCTATTACACGAAAGACTGAGAAACATTCACACACACCTTAACCTACAACAAGATTTTACCACTCAGCTATCATTATCAACTTGACTACTATTTCAGGCACTTCTTGCCCCAGAAAATAAAAATTGCAAATGACTTTTTGTCTTTCAAGAACTCCCCCTCAAAAAAAGTCCATTTAAGTCATTATCAACACTTCAACTTTTCAATGGATAGCAACCAGACGTTTTGAAACCCTCTCCTCAAAACCTTCACCTTGCTGTATCTCAGTCCTCAACTATTATGATCTTCTTCCATTCCAAATCCTGCTTGGAAAGAACTACCTTAAAAACTCCAAACCCTGTAAATATTCTCTTTCCCTTAGTCTCTCTCAGAGGTGCTACTAATGCCCTGTCAAGATAGTGTTCTCTGTCACCCATAAGAATAAGCTCAATTTTGCTTTATAACCAGTTGTTTCGGTGGTGTTTGGGAAGCAAACATCCAATAGTACTTTTATGATTAAGAAAGCTGTTTCTTGATGAACATTCCTTCTGCTACTTGGTCCAAAAAAAGCTTGAATTGCCTTAAACTTTTATTTTTTAACTATCTTTAATTTTGGGTTAAGCCTTTTTCTACCAAAACTGAGAGACTCAGTGAGTGACCTCGTATAATGCATTAACCTGTGTATATGTTTCTCTTTTTAACTGTGGTTTCTGTAACCTTAGGAGTGTGTCCTAAAGTATAACACTTGTAGCTGCAATCCTCCTCTAAGGACACTTGTGTGGGAATGGCCAACGTGCTGTCTCCACAGGCTGTTGAAGAGTCAAAGGGATTCTTTAAAGCAAACCAGAAATTGGGGTTTGGCTGGGACCAGGAATCTGGCTCACAAGTGAGCAGCCCAAACAACCAGGAGTTATCCCGCCGGCACTTCCGACAGTTCTGCTACAAAGAGACGCCTGGGCCCCGTGAGGCTTTGAGCCAGCTCTGGGTACTCTGCTGTGAGTGGTTAAGGCCTGAGATGCACACCAAGGAGCAGATGTTGGACTTGCTGGTGCTAGAGCAGTTCCTGACCATCCTGCCTGAGGAGCTCCAGGCCTGGGTGCAGGAGCATCATCCGGAGAGTGGGGAAGAGGCAGTGGCCATGCTGGAGGATCTGGAGAAGGAGCTGGATGAACCAGAACAGCAGGTAGGAAATGGCCTTATGCTCTCTAGTGGGAGTTGTGGGAGTAGGTGACTGTGGTGGTCCTTTGTGGGCTTTCTGGGGATCATGTACCCAATCGTCCCTTCAAATGCCCTAATGAGTGTGCTTGTCCTCAGGTTTCAGCCCAGGCCTGTGTACAGGGAGTACTCTTTGAGACATCTGTACTTCTGGGCCCAGCTAAGGAAGCAAGCTATCTCCAGACGCAACCCATGGAGACCCCGCTTAAGGATGAATCCCAGGACCCTCAACATCAGCTAAATTGTGGTGAGTGTTGACACTTGAGACATCTGGATGCCCTGGAGACGTTAGAATTATTCATCATTCAGCAAATGCATATTGAGTTCTTCCTATATGGCAGACATTGTGCTAGGCACTAGGCATACTCTGAACAAAACAGACATGATCCTTGATTTCACGTAGCTTACAATAAGTCTCATGACAGAGAAATTAAACACACAAATAAATATTCCATTTGGATTGTATAGGAGGGGAGAAGTAACATGGGAGCTGACTGTAGTCTTAACTCCTTAGTATGGATGGAATATAAAATGTGAGGAGGGTGGAGAATTGCGAAAAATGAAGCTGGAAATGTAGGCAGGGACTTTCTCACATCAGGATTTTTAACTCTCATTGTGAATCTTGATGACTTTAAAAATATACCAATGCCTGGACCCTACCCTCAGAAATTCCTTTCAGTTGAACTAGGGTAAAGCCCAGGGACAGTTTTTTGTTGTTTTCCTTTTTCTTTTTAACTTTTATTGTGATAACATATATACAACATAAGATAGAACATTTCCCATTTTAACCACTTTCAAATATACAATTCAATAGTGTCAATTATATTCACAATCTGGTGCTACCATCACCACCATCCATTACCAAAACTTTTCCATCACCCCAAACAGAAACTCTGAACCTATTAAAAATTAACTCTCCTTTCCCAATCCTATACCCACTCCTGTTACCCTATAATCTTCTGTCTCTGTGAATTTGCATATTATAATTATTTCATATAAGTGAGATCATACAATACTTTTCCTTTTGTGTCTGGCTTATTTTACTCAACATCATGTCCTCAAGGTTCCTCCATGTTGGACCATGTACCAGCGTTTCATTTCTTTTTATGGCTGAATAGTATTTCATTGTATGGATATACTACATTTTATGTATCCATTCATTTTTGACAGACTGGGTTGCTTCCACCTTTTCACTATTGTGAATAATGCTGATATGAACATTAGTGTACAGATATCTGTCCAAATCCCTTCTAGCAGTGGAATTATTTGCTCATATGGTAATTCTATATTTAACTTTCTAAGGACCTACTAAGTTGATTTCCATAGCAGCTATACCATTTTATATTCCCATCAACATTTAACAAGAATTCCAATTTCTCCATATTCTCATCAACACTTGTTATTTTCCATTTTTAAAATAATAACTGTTCTAGTGGTTGAAGGTGGTATCTCATTGTGGTTTTGATTTTCATTTCCCTAATGGCTAATGATGTTGAGCATCTTTTCATGTCATTATTGGCCATTTGTGTACCTTTGGAGAAATTTCTATTCAAGTCCTTGGTCCATTTTTTAATTGGATTGTTTTTCTTTTTGTTGTTGAGTTGTATAATTTCTTTATGCATTCTGGATATTAAACCCTTACGAGATATATAGTTTACAAATATTTTCTTCCATTCTGTAGGTTTTCATTTTTACTTTCTTGATAATGTCCTTTTTTTTTTTCCCTTAGGATGTACCAGAGATAAATCCAGGATTTCATACACAGGAAGCAGGCATTCAACCACTTGAGCTACATCTGCTCCCCTTGATAATGTCCTTTGATGCACAAAAGTTTTTAGTTTTGATGAAGTCCAGTTTATCTAATTTTTCTTTTATTGCTCATGCTTTAGTTGTAAAGTCTAAGAATCCATTGCCTAATACAAAGTCCTGGAGATATCCCCCTATGTTATCTTTTAGTTTTAAAGTTTTAGTTCTTCTATTTAGGTCTTTTAGTTAAATTTTGGATATAGTATGAGGTAGAGGCCCACTTTTATTCTTATTCATATGAATATCCAGTTTTCCCACTACCATTTGTTGAAGATACTATTCTATCCCAATTAAGTAGATTAGGCACCCTTGAGAAAAATCAATTGACCATAGATGAGAAGGTTTATTTCTGAACTCTCAATTCTGTTCCATTTGTCTATATGTCTGTCCTTATGCCAGTACACACTATTTTGATTATTGTAAAGGTTACATTTCCAAAGCCATGAAAAGTCCCAACTGAGGCACCATCAGAGATGCTTTTTCACCAAAATCAGCTGCTGAACCTGGCATGTTGCCACATTATAAAGAAAATAGCGATCAGTCTCTGCGGAGTCTCTGCCTTCCCCTCCAGAATCTTGGAGCTCAGCTGTGAGCATTCAGGCACAGGGGTTAACTCTTTCTGGACCTCCTACATCAGTCTCAGCTGTTTTGTTTTCTTCCCAAGGTCAGCTGTAGCTATCAGGCATATACAGGGCTGGTCTCCTCTCGAGCTGCTCCATGGGCCCAGCCTTTTGGGGGCTTTGTGCTTAACAGGGGTCTGTGAGCTTGAACTGAAGTTCAAAAAAACATTCTCATGGGGACATGTTAGTGCGGGTGTGATATATTTATTAAATAATGCAGAGTATAGTGTGGACTGAGTAAGGGATCCATGGTTTTCACCTGACTGGCAAGTGGTCCATGAGAAAAAAAGGTTAAAAACCCCTGGCTTAAGCAATCCGCTCTCTCACATTGCATAGTTTAATATCGTGGTTCCCCTTTTCCTCTGTCTGTCTTTCTGTGTTTCCCTTTATAGCTGACCCAGCAAGGGGGTGGAGACTCAATAGGAATCACACCCCATTGACATAATCCAGGCAAATGGATCTCACCCACAGGAATGGATTAGTTTAAAACATAATATTCTCTTTTTGGGATCCATAAAATAATTTCAAAATGCCATAGTAGCTTTGTAGTAAGTTTTTAAATTGGGAAGTGTGAGTTCCCCAACTTTGTTCTCCATCATTCTTTTCTAAAGCTCTACAAGTTATTCTTTTTTTTTCTCCTTTTTTTTTTTTTTAAATATTACATTAAAAAAATATGAGGTCCCCATATATCCCCCACCCCCCTCACCCCACTCCTCCCATATCAACAACCTCTTTCATCATCAATGGCACATTCATTGCATTTGGTGAATACATTTTGGAGCACTGCTGCACCACATGGATAGTAGTTTACATTGTAGTTTACACTCTCCCCCAGTCCACCCAGTGGGCCATGGCAGGACATATAATGTCCAGCATCTGTCCCTGTAGTACCACCCAGGACAACTCCAAGTTCTGAAAATGTCCCCACATCATATCTCTTCTTCCCTCTCCCTACCCTCAGCAGCTACCATGGCCACTTTCTCCACATCAGTGCTACAATTTCTTCTATAACTAATCACAGTAGTTCCATAGTAGAATATCAGTAAGTCCACTCTAACCCATACTCTATTCCTCCATTCTGTGGACCTGGGATGGTTATGTCCACTCCCCCTTTGTATCAAGGGGGGGGGGTGGGCTTAGATGCCACATGGATGATGGATGCAATTCTCCTGCTTGCAGTTGTAGGCACTCTTGGCTCCCTACAAGTTATTCTAATGTGTATCCTACATCAGGACGCCCAGTGGATCACAAAGGCCCTTTTCTGCTCAGCAAATGAGTTTAGATTTTATTCTATAGGTAATTAAAGATGGAGTAATTAAAGATAGGTGTGTCAGGTGCAATCTACAAACGGCATGTAAAATCAAAATTATTTTTAGGACAAACAATACATAATTGTATACTTGGCAGCACAACTATTGTAGAGAATGGGTATAGTGTGGATCATCTAATGATCCACCTTTGTAAAATAAATACAGCAATGATCTCAGTCCTAAATTCCACTAAGGAACATGGTTTCTTGAATAACCCCCTTTAACTGATAAAGAGGTCCAGTAGCAACAAGGTCAAATATTGTTCTACATTTAATTGAACCACTTATGGAAATCTTCCTTGGGATTACCTAAACATTGAGAGCACAATCGCCTGAAACTTTATTTTGCAGGAAGAAGGCATTATCAGAGGAATTCAATTCCAATATTTTCTTGGACTTTTTGAAGTTCTTTTCCCATAACTACAGAAATAGGCTCTGCTTTAACACCAGGTCCCTAGAGTATAGCTGGTCACTCATTGGAACCATTTTCTTTTTAAAATATGGAACAGATTTTTCTTTAGTTGTCAGTTGTTAAACTTCTGACATTTTATCAATTTGTGAGGACACCATTCTTTATACCAGCATCTTCCCACTGGGTTCACTCTTGTTGAAGTTCATCCTTTAATGATTATTTTAGTGAGGTTCTTTGGATGGTATACTCTTAATCTTTGCAAGCCTGAAAATACTCTTATTTTGTTCTCCTTTTTAGTCATGGTTTAGCTGGTGTAAAATTATAAATTTTTCCCTCAGTATTTGTAGGATGCTATTTCACTGTCTTCTAGCTTTATAATTTGCTGATTAAACAACTATTATCAGTCTAAATGTCCTTTTTTATTCTTCAGTGATTCCATCTTTTCTCTGTAGTAACTTTTAGGTTTCCTCCTAACCTTTATGTTCTGAAGTTTCACCACAATGTGTTCTGATGTTGTTCTTATCTTTGCTCATCATGCTTGATCTAGGAATGGATTTTTGCTCTAAGAACCCCTGTTTTTAATTCTGGGAAATTTTTGACTTTTAGTTCAATAGTGCTTTTTTTATTTAAATAATTTTCTTCTAGAACTTCAATTAGATACCTGTTAGAATGCAGTTACCAATCTACCTTTCATTTAACTTAATTGCTCTTTCATTTATTTTATGTCCTTGTCTCTCTATGGTACATCTAGTTGGATACCTCAGTACTCTCTTCCAGTTTATTCTTCCTTTAACTGTCTCGAGTTTATCCATTTTATTGAAAATTTTATTTAAATAAATTATATTTAAATTTTCTATTCACTTTTTATACCACCTATCTTTCTTTCCTTTCTACTTATTTTATTTAATAATTCCATGTTTATTTGCCAGATGGTGTGTCATCATTTATATCTTTTAAGTGTCTTTAAGCTACTAATATTAACAGCCTATTTTATTGAACTGATTTCTTCTGGATTTAATTCATGTGCCACTTGGTCATTTTGTGAACCATCTTTCTTAGCATTCATGTTTTGAATTTTTCATTTTTAGACTTGAGTTCTTTTTTAATCTACTTTACATTCTTTCCTTCCTTGTTTAGCAGTTCTGTTGTTTCCTTCACCTGGTTCCCCAGACCAGCTTTTACACAGTGGTGTTTTAGGGCTCCTGTCCCACTGTGATATCACAGATGGCAATGAAGGAGTCAGTGACTTCTGGGGGGTTGGGCACAGTTCTTGGTCACGGGTCTGTATTTTTCTCTATGTGTGCCTGCATACTCCATCCCAGCTTCTGGCATGAGGCAGTGAGACGGTGCCAGCTCTTCCTTGCATGGAGTTCTATTATATTTATAATACTGTTTTGCATCCCTTATCGGTAGTAACTTATTATTTGCTAGTGACTTTAAAAAAAACATGTCCTTGCATTGCATAAGTTGCCTTTAAATCCTGCACAGATGTATCTAAGGTACCTATAACATAAAAAATTTAAATACCCAAAGACTTTAAGATAACCTTATGTAACCACTAACAGGTTTTTTTTTTTAATCTCCCAGGTTTCGCACACTGATGTGTCAAGGAAATTATTGCAGGCCTCATCCTAAAAGGAGGCCCCAAGGAAAGGCTCATCTCATTCTTGGCAACATTTTTTCAGATCTGCCTCATCCCTGGGTTCCTGCCCTTACATAGAAAGGGCACTCGCCCAATACTCAAAGGTGCAGAGTTGCTTTTCTGAGACAGGCTGCCAGTGAGCTTTGTCTCTCATTCACATTCTCCAAGATCTCAAATGTGCTGTCTGACTATGGCTCCTTTTTTCCCCTCATCCCAGAATCTCTTTAGCCAACCCATTCTGGTACATTCAATCCTAATACGTCTTCCCAGGGTTTAGCCTGACTTGTACTGCTTCCTAGTTCTCTGTCTTCATAGTTTTTCCTTTTTTTCCCACTTAATGCCTCTTAGCCACTCAAAGCATATGCCTTTTCCATGTATTCTTTCTACATGTTACAAATTCTGCACTTCACTCTGAGTCCTAAACTGGTATTAATTCAGGTAGAATATGCCTTGAGTGGAAAACCTCATGTGATCTTGTTGTTGTTGTTGTTTTACAAACTATTGAACATTGAGGATATGGCCATATCTCCTGTCCTGGAGGAGTGGGGCTGTTAGGAAACACTGCTCAGAGGAACTTCTATAGGAAAGACAGGCAGAAGAATTATGGGAAAGTGGTTTCCCTGGTGTAGCCATTTGATGTACTTATGAATTCCAAAAATAGATATTGGATTATGTTTGTAAACTGGTCCAAACCTGGGCATGATTAAGTTATGATTAGGGCTTTGATTGGGCTACATCTTTAGGGCATTCAGTCCCCACCCCTTTGTGGGTGGGGACTCACAGATAAAAGACATGGCAAAGGACAGAGTTGAGGGATTTTAATGTTGGAGTTTTGATGTGGGAGTTTGATGCTGAAGGTGGAGCCCCAGGGAGAAAGACAGAGCCTTCACCTGATAGTCTACAGCTGACCTTGTGGAGAAAGGCAAAGCCTAGAAAGCCTCATAGTCTACAGCTGTCCTTGTGGAGGAAACAGGCGCTGAGCCCAGAGGAACCCAGGAAGCCTGAACCCTCGCAGATGTCAGCAGCCATTTTGCTCCAACATGTGAAAATAAACTTTGGTGAGGGAAGTAACATATGATTAATGGCCTGGTATCTGTAAGCTCCTACCCCAAGTAAATACCCTTTTTAAAAACCAATTTCTGGTATTTTGCATCAGCACTCCTTTGGCTAATACACCTGGCTAAGGACAGATGGGAATCTAGTGTCTTTTGTTAAAGAGACTTCCTCTGTGTTACTCTTTTGCCTAAGAAGACTTGAATAACCCATGGAGTGCAGCCTCAGGCTTGACAGATTCCCATTGTTCTCCTCTGCAAGAATAGTGAGTTCTTTTTTGGGCCAAAGCAGTTTCTATACTACCCCTACATGATAACATCGTCTTTTGTCCTGGGTCTCTAGACTTCAATCTCTTTGCCCTGCGCATATGTAAATGGAACACTTCCCTGTGCTCTTACTCCCCACTTTTCAATATTGAGATATCAGGGCAACCTGCACAAAGCTGCCTCCTGGCTTCTGTTTGGTATCTGCCACCACTGGCTTCCCTTCTCTTTTTGCTGCTCCCACAGTTCCTGATCGTTCATCCTTTCTCTCAACTTTTGGCCTTCCATGGTGAATTAATTTTGTCTTAGAGTGTTTCCTTACTGTTTACTATTCTTGTTAATTGGATTTCTCTTATCCTTCCTTTCTGATTTTTCTCTAATCTTTTCTTGAATCACACCATCCCAATCCAGCCCCAGCTAGTCCTCTTTTCTTTTTCACCTTCCAATTTCCTCCTCAAATGTTGCAAAACCATTTTGTTGGTATCTTTAACCTGTATATTTCTAGTATATGTGTTTAATTTTACCTCCTGTAATCCAAGTGACATTTGAATGCTTTGCTTTTTTTATTTCAGATGATGTGATCAGAATTGATAAAGGAGAATTGACTCAAAAGCAAGAACTTACTGCAGGTATGGAATCCCAAGAAAAGTTGCCTGGCCAAGTCAATGGAGAGGGTTCAGAATGTACTGAAACCCAGGAACATGAAGGATGTTCAGAAAGACATCAGAAAAACACTTCAAACGAGAGACCATATAAGTGTGATGAATGTGGGAAAAGATTCACTCAAAACTCAAGCCTCATTAGACATAAAAGAGTCCACACAGGAGAGAGACCCTATTTGTGTAATGACTGTGGCAAAACTTTCATTCAAAACTCTCAACTTATTGACCATCAGAGAACACACAGCCGATTAAAGCCATATCAGTGTGATGAGTGTGGAAAAGCCTTTTATTACAGTTCACACCTTGTTCAGCATCAAAGGACCCACACTGGAGAGAAACCTTTCCAATGTAATGAGTGTGGGAAAGCTTTTCATTACAGCTCAGGCCTTATTCGACACCAGAGGACCCACACAGGAGAGAAACCATACCAATGTAATGACTGCGGGAAAGCCTTTTGCTTGAGCTCACATCTGATACAACATCAGAGGGTTCATACCGGAGAGAAGCCATACCAGTGTAGTGAGTGTGGGAAAAGCTTCAGCCAAAGCTCAGGCCTTTTCCATCATCAGAGAATCCACAGTGGGGAGAAGCCATATGAATGTGATGAGTGTGGAAAAGCCTTCAGTCATAGTTCAGCTCTTATTGGACACCAGCGAATCCACAGTGGAGAGAGGCCATATGAGTGTGATGTGTGTGGGAAAGCTTTCAGTTACAGCTCACATCTTCTGGGACACCGAAGAATCCACACTGGAGAGAAGCCCTATGAATGTGAGGTGTGTGGAAAAGCTTTCCGGCGGAGCTCACACCTCATTGTACACCAGCGGATCCACACTGGAGAGAAGCCCCGGTGATATCAAATGTAATACAGAATTTTTCATCTGTGCTCATTCCTGTGAAACATCAGAAAAGCATTAACTAGAAAAGGATGATACCAATACAATGATGTAAGGAAAAATGCAATCACTATTTATAAATACATATAGAAGCTACGACAGGCAAGTACCTGAAAGCTTGCCAAATGACTTTCTGATGCTCTGCCACTGATGAAGTGGGACTAGGGAGGGGGTCATGCTATACTCTCAAGCTCACTACTCTAAAACAAGTGGCTCAGGAAGTCTAAACGTCCTATTAGTTATATGACTGGAGGTTGTAGAGATTACTGCTGTTTTTCCTTTTCCTTTTCCTTTTTCTCTTTTTTGAAGTTGAAGTACTAATTTTGTTTAGAGTGTGAATTTAGAGTTAACACCTGACGTACATGAAAAAAACTTAATTTTGGTTAACTTAATATATTACTCTGTCAATTATCTACACTAAAATCATTGTGAAAAACAAAAGCCATTTTGTAATACTGGAATTAATTGTGATTTGTGGTGTTAGTATAGTTCAGTGGGGGTAGATCAAGATTTATCATGCTAATTCCCAGTGACTTCAACTCTTAAGTGAAAGGTAGCTAACAGGCCAAATGGACTGTATATCTAATCCATATAGTACAATTTTTTTTGTCCACTAGTTTTTATATATTTAAAGTAATTGCAACTATTTAAGAATCAGGAGATTTCACATAAAATCTGACTTTCCAAATTCTCTTACAAAAATGGACAATACTGCTACACTGGTGACCACATTCTCACATGGCAACAGTTTAACTGATTGTCCCTACTCTCCAATTTGCCAAGGTCACCACCGCGACACAGCTTCCAATGATCTTTCTGCACACTCCCCCCCCCCCAACACCCCTTTATTCATTCACTTTACCTGCATGAACCCTACCCAAGCCCTAGGGATTTCTTAAAGAGGCTTCAGGATTCCAGGTTCCTCAACACCAAGGCAACTTCACTTTAATTAGTTTTATCTATTGAACTTCCAGTTAATCCTTCTTTTAAAGAAAGCGTTTTACCGCTGATAACAGATGTAAAGATTTAGATTTAGAAATAAATTTTTATTCTTTGAGCACCTAAAGGTAGAAGAAAGTCATTTTAACATTTTCATTGGATAGAATTTTTAGTAATCCCTTGAAAAGAACTGTAATATCTTCTAACAGAATCCTTAAAGACTAGTCCTCCAGTTGAAATGAAAAACTTAAAAGCATACATGAAGGGAGTCAACATTAAATATAATAAAGTGAGGAAACCTGGGGCTAAATGCAGGGACTAGATTGGTAAGAGAACCACTGAGATTTAAAGCATTTAATGGTAGGAGTGGTTGTGAGAAAGCAATAGGAGGAGGCCAGAATGGGAGAGTGGGGAGAGGTGGAAAGAAAAAGCAGCTAAGAATAAGGGGGAGGGTGGGGATTAACTTTATGAGGGAAGGAAAGGGAAAAGTTTTGAGAAAATGTGAAAAGGTGGTAAAAAAAGTACAATGGAAAAGGTTGGAGGAGTAAGAAAAACTGGGAAGAGCAATGTTATTAGGTGAAAAGAGAAAGGACCTTGAAAGTAAGGGGAAAGGCTGAGGGTCCATGGAGGCTGGAGAACTGGTTCTTTTTATCAGTGACTTCTCAATGACTTCCGAGTAATTTAAGGCATAATCAACTCCTTTATTTATGTGTCCTGGAGCCTAAATGCCTAAAAGGAATGATCTTAACCAGAATCTGAGTTCAGTGTTCCTTGGGTGCCACTCAGAATCCTACTGCTGTGTGGGTCTCTGAGTGCTGAGACAAAGGACAACTCTCTTCTCTGCTATTCCAGGCTCTGATTTGTGAACTCTGCTCACCCTGGGCTCTACCTTCTCAGCAAAACCAACCAAGCAGGAGGGTTCTTCCAAGCAGCAAAAAATAGACTCTTGGCTTCTCTTCCAGAGGCATCTGGGAAGCTCCTTTGTGGGAAGAAACTTACCTTTTTCTCCTTAAGAGGAAATACTATGTTGCAAGGTAATAATACCCAATATAAATAAAATATATGTAAAAGCCAAAACCCTTTGCACACCACAACAACAGTAGCTACCATTTGACCCACAATGTACTAGACACTGTACTAAGCACCTTATTTATCATGCAAACCTCCCAACTCTTCTGTAAAGTTGCTATTTATTCTCTCAAATGATATATAAATTATAGGTATAAATTATACTTATGAGATGTTTATAATAAAATTAAAATGTTTATTACATTAAATTTTTAAGTAACTTATTAAAGTGTTTTTAGAAAACAGCTATGTAAACAGGGTAAAAATATTGACATTTGGAAGGAAATGACAACAAAATGTCAGTGACTGTATTTAGGTGATAAAAATGGAATGATTCTCTCCTTTACTTTCTACTTCTCTATATATTCCAAAGGGAAAAGTTTGAAAGAATTCATTGTACATATGTAATAAATACTTTGTAAAAGTTAAAAAGCTACAGAATTATCTGGGCCTTTCTGGAGATGATTCTTTGATAACTTTTTCAATTATATCCTTTAGGATTGGTTTATTTAGATTTTTCTCCTTGGAAGAATTTTGAAACTAGCAGTTTTTTCCACAGAAAATCACCAATTTTGTTGAGCTGTTTTTTTAATTTTAGTAGCATGCATATGCTATCATTTATAATTAAATTTTTTTCTCTCAATTGGATTTACCATAAATTTGTCATTTCTATGAGTTTCTTCATGAAGATTCCACCTGTGGGGGAGGCCGGATAGTGGCCCAGGTGACTGAGCTCCTGTCTACCATATGGGAGGCCCCAGAAGGAGCACCGCTGGGGAAAGCTGACAGCAGCACCACTACAGAGAGCTAACACAAACAAGTAGGGGGGCAATAAATAAATGAAGTAAAGTAAATAAATCTTTTTAAAAAAAAGATTCCATTTGTGGATTTATTGTTACTATTTTCTATTTTCTAAATAATTTACTTATGCTTTGATATTTTTCTTTTTGTCTCTTTTCCTAATTTTTCCTCGCTCATTTTCTAATTTCTTTAAATGCTTAGTTCGTTTATTTTCTTTCTTTTAAAGTAATGAAAAAAAATGAGAATATGTACCTGTCAATTATTGTTATTAGACCACTTAGCTTTTTTTGCATGGGTTTTTTTGTTTTGCTTTGTTGTTCTGAAAGAAAAAAATAGAGGGAGAGGAGATGGGCCCTCCTTGTCATACACCAGGTTATGTGCTTACACTGTGATAAAGTTGTCAGAGAGCCTTTATCCAAGTAAGCAGGGGTTCTTAACCTGTTTTGTTCCATGGACCCGGTAACAGTTTGATATATTTGATGAATTCCAAAAATAGATATTGGATTATGTTTGTAATCTGGTATGTTACTGGGCATGATTGAGTTATGACTAGGGCTTTGATTGGGCCACGTCATTAGGGCGTTGAGTCCCCACACTGATAAAAGGCATGGCAAAGCATAGAGTTGACGCTTTTGATGCAGGGGATTTCTGATGTTAGAGTTTGATGCTGAAGACCTGGGAAGTCAGCACCCAGAGGAGAGAAGCCAACACCAGGAAGGAACCTTGAACCCAGAGGAAAGCAAGCCCTAGGGACGTAGGAACCCAGGAAGCCCAAGCCCGAGCCCTCGCAGACGTCGGCATCCATCTTGCTCCAAATAGCCTTTGGCGAGGGAAGTAACTTATGCTTTATTGTCTGGTATCTGTAAGCTCCTACCCCAAATAAATACCCTTCATAAAAACCAACCAATTTCTGGTATTTTCCATCAACACCCCTTTGACTAACTAATACAGAACCCTTACTAAGTCCACACTATACTGTGTATTATTTAAAATATATCACACCCACACCAACATGTCCCCACAAGAATAATGTTTTTTTGAACTTCAATTCAATTAAGAACACCTGACGCAGAGGAAGTGCATACCTAAGCCAAAGACTAGTCAGAAGCCTTAAGTTATTGCAATCTGATGCTCCAAGACTGGTGAGTCGATTCTCTGAGGAGCAACTGAAGCCAGGTCCCACAAGAAGGATATTCTGGGCGGGAAGTCAGAACCTGTAGTACAAGTGTCATCCAGGAAGTAGGGTGGTTTTGTATAAACCTAGTATAATAATTTGATAAAGCAGAATATTAGATAAGGAGGGAAAAACATGCTGACAGTGTGCTGGGCACTAAAGGGGAAGAAGGAAATAGTTAAGCATCCTCTAGATTATTTATTCTGCTATTTGGCAATGAGGGGCACGTGCCATAGTCATGGGGAGGGACTTAGGGTTTTGATCATATACTTCTTATGGAGAGAAGGGCAGTGGCTACCCTTTTTCTTAAATTTTCTACCTGGATATGAGAGTTTTCTGAAGCCCACTTGCAAGTTATTTTTCTACACTTTACTTGATCAGCACCTACATCTGCCCTTCAGAAGCAGAGGCAGGTTGGGTCTGAATTTCATCTTAAATGAGTAACACCTTTTACAGGATGACATATCTAACAAAAAAATTCAAGGAAGGCAAAGGAATATGAATGACATTTCCAAACAGGAAAAAGTTTTTGTAGGTTTCAAAGAATGAATAGAGTTTTTAAAACATTTGTCTATTTTCTTGTTTAAACCAGTATAAACTCTTGTAAAAATTTTAAGCTTTTCAGAAATATTTAAGGTACAAAATGCAAGTTTTCTGTAAATTTACTGTGCACATTTATTTTTTCTTTTACAAAACTGGATTATATCATACTGTTTTGTAACTTACTTTTTTTTTTTTCATTTAGTATACTTTTGGCATCATTTAGTTCTTTAAAAATGAGTGGCATTTTAGTAATGGACATAATGAAATTCCCAAATAATGGACATTTGGGTTTCCCAATTTAAATCCACTACATATGTTTAAACATTTATGTAAGCATTTTTATATGGATAATTCCAAGGAGCAAAGTTGCTAGTTCAAGTATTATGGATTTGTTAATTTTATTAGGTCTTGCTAACTCCCTTCTAAAAATGTACAACTAATAGCACTATTTCTCAACAAACTTTGTGATATCAGGTATTATCAATCTTTTTGTCTTTAGCAAACTGGAAGGTTAAAAAACTCTCAATTTTAATTATTTATTAGTGAACTTGAAGACCTTTGCATATTCATTATTATACTTTAATGTTTGTATTTCATAAATACCTGCTTAAATCCTTGGCCAGTTTTTCCATGGGCTTATTCAGTTTTTTATTATTTGTCGTAAGAGGTCTTTGAATATCAGGAAAAGCAGCCCTCTTTCTTTTACATATTTGGCAAATTTTACTTTGAGCTTATATTTTTACTTTTAGTTCTTTTTTCATTCAAAAATTTTTAAGTTTTATGTGAACAGTTTCTTTTCCTTTATGGCTTTAGACTTTATGTCTTTAGGGTTTTAAGTCATGCTTAGAAAGTTTCTCCCTATTCCAAGGTTATACTGATTTCAAGTTTTCTATTTAAGCACATGTGCCTCTTTTGTTCCTTGCAGTATCCTCAGCATTTAGTGAAGTGCCTGGCTAAGTTAGGCACTCAATACATTTGTTTTGAATTAATGAATTTAACTCTTTGATCTAGAATTAGTATAACAAGAAATTATTTGGCTTCTCCTCTCCACACCCCCAAATTCCCAGCCAACACCTTCAGTGTGGTCCCAACACTATTCATTTATCGAATGATTTGAAATTTCACCTTAAGTATATACTAAGTATTTAGCTTATACTAGATATATATTGGGGAGAAATAAATCTTTGAAAAGAAAAAAAGATAACTAGAATCCACTTCGCTGAGAAAAGTGATATAATTATAATGGGGGTTCAGAAAGATTAACTGCAAGAACTTATTAATTACTTACTCATAGCCTCCACCACACCAAGAAAGCAGAAGGTGTGCCCCTGAAACAACTGATCCAATTCTCTTACCCTTATCAGCACTACTGAAGCAGGCTAGTAAGATAGGGAATTAATAGACCGATCTGGAACCTGACAGAGTGTCCACATCAGTAACCCCCAAGATGGCTGCTGGAAGACTCCCACCCCCAAGATTCCGCTATCCAGAACAAAGACTTCTGGGAGCAAGAAAAAGCCCCGGATGTTCCCTAGGGATGTTCCCTCGGGACCTTATCATTTGGGTCCTCACTAGGGGATTGATGGGTGGGGTAATCAATCAAAATAGCAAACAGCTGGAACCCCTCCCCTGCCATTAGCAAAGGGGTGGAATAAAAGTTTATAAAGCAGACCACAAGGTCTGAACGCGCTCTCTCGCTGCGCTCTCTCGCCCTGCTCTCTCGCCTCTGAACCCATTCCTGCCCTCTGTGTGCTGCTTTCACCATTTTTCATCTGCTATGTGGCCACACAAGTAAACCTGGGCATTTATAATCTATAAGAGGAAGCTGTAGCTTGTAAATCAGCCTTCTTTATCTCTTTTCATCCCCTTCCTCTCTACCAGGAACCCCTGCTCTGTTATTTTCTCCCATTTCTCTTCCCCCACTACCTGAATAAATCACTGACCTAACTCACCTGGCCTGCTCTTGAAATTCATTTCTGCAGTATAGCCAAGAACCTAGATAAAATCTGGTAACACTACTATATAAGAAAATCTGAGGCAAACTTACCTGATATTTCCCTGTGAAAGGGGCATAGCAAATGTAGTTCAGAATCAGGAAGAGCACCTGTCGGTGTTTACCTGCAAACCCATGGAAACCAACCCTAGTTAACCTAAACCTCAAATTTATTGGAGGGAATTAGATAATTCACAAATCAACAGGAAGGCTGAAATAACAAATTTAGACAAAGGGAAATGACAAGCTACACAGTCACATCACAGGTGGAACACTGCATATTAAGCATTTTCTGCAACGGGCACATGCTATTCCTTTTATCAGAAAGGGGGGCCAATGAGCAAGGACTGGATGGAATATAACAAGGAGAAATTTAAAGTGTGAGGTTTGTCCACATATCTGCAATACTGACAGATAAGAATATGAAAATATGCCTGCCCTGTCAAGTGAAGAAGGGGGTGTCAAGCTATTATAGGACATTAAGAAATTCCAATTAATATTATTTGTTCTAACTTAGTGTTTCCAAAATATATTTGACCATAGAATGGAACCCTCTTTAAAACATAATGTAGAACTATCAACAGGAGACCATAAGGTATTATGCACTCTTGGATTAAAGTAATTTAACAAGCAATTTAATGGCTTCACAGACATATTAATTCCTATGAAAAAGGATGAATGCATACATAACGTGGGAATTTCTGTTTTTATTTTCTAACCAATGTAAACAGCCCAATAACAAATCATAGGTACTATGTTTTCATTTCATTAATCTTACATCTCCACTACTACTCTGGTCTGAGCGACTACAACTGGTTATTGCAGAAGCTCCTTGCTTCTGTCCTTACCCAATACCCTTCCTTTACAAGAATAGTTTCAACACACCAGCCCGAATAATTTTCTCAATTCCAAAGTCTGATGATGTTACTCCCAATACACAGCGAATGGACACTGAGAGTGTGTGTGTGGGGGGGGCGGGGGGAGAAGGGGGGAGAAATAAATTTTAAAATAAATAAATCTTAAAAAAAAAAAAAACCCTAATGGTGAAGTAAAAAACAACTTGCACTCATCCAAGTTCTCATTATCTGTCTCCTCCCCTCACCCAGAACCCTTTTCACCTGTCTGACCTCACTTTCTACTCTAGCCTTTGCTCACTCCGCTCCAGACACACAAGCCTCCTTCCTGTTCCTAGAATACACTCCACCTCAGGCCTTTGAGTTTGCTGTTCCTCTCCCCAAAACACCTTTACCCTCCATGCTCCACTCCCTCATGTCCCTCAAGCTTTGCTCAAATGTCAATTTACTAGTGAAGCCCTCCCTGTATAAAACTGCATTACTTTATTCTCACTCCCAAATCTCTTCTCCCCTTTATTTTCTAACAACTACCTTCACTGTCTAATAATATAATATTTTTCTTGTTTTGAGTATTCTCTGCTAAAACCACACTCACTAGATTATGAATGCCATTAAGGCAAAGGCATTGTTTTCTTTAAAACTATAGTTCCAGTTTCCAGACTAGTGCCTGGGATAGTAGGTGCATAATCAATATTTGTGGAAGCAAAGATGTGAAAAATGCTGAGAGCCTTTTTCACCCATCAAATAGGCAAACCTCAAAAAGTTTTGCAACATTGTGTTGACAAGTACAGGGAAACAAGAACACTGCCAGGAGGATCTACAAATGGTGATTTGACACTAAAAAAAGTATAACGCCCCTACTTTAGCTCTAATAATTCCATTTCTAGGAATATATACAATGGGTACTTCCTTACAAATGAGAAATAAACAGTAGTTTATTGCAGTGTTTAAAAAAGCAAAAAATTGGAAACAACTTATATGACCATCAGTGGGTAGTTAATAAATTATGGTACCTGTTTTAATTTCCTGGGCAAAGAATATCAAGAAAGTACCATGAAAGGGTTTGGCCTAAACAATGGGAATTTATTTGCTAATGATTCTGAGGCTAAAAGAAAGTCCAAATCAAGGCATCAAGGCGATGCTTTGACCTGGAAGACTGTGGCAAGGCACAGGACAGCGTCTCCTGGTCTCTCCCTCCTCTTCCAGGTTCAGCTTCTTGCCTCCCATGGCTTCCTCTCATTCCCCTTATAAAGGACTCCAGTAATAGCGTTAAGAGCCATTCTGATTGCCTGGGCACTACCTTAACTGAAGCAACCTCATCAAAGGGTCCTACTTAAAAGGAGTCCACACCCACAGGAATGGAAATGACTTTAGAACATGTTTTTCTGGGGTAGTACAGTTTCAAACCATCGCAGTACATCTACATAATGAAATACTATGCAGGTGTTTATAGAGCCGGCAAGATAGAGGAAATCCTTTATATACAATTCCCAAGACCTGCTGATAGGAGGAAAAAAATTGAGGAGCAGAACAAAGTGTATAGTAGGCTACCATTTGTGTTGGGGATAAAAAGCAAAGGGAATTATGGAAGGATACAAAAAACAATGGTTGCCAAAACTAGATGCTGGGGGACACTCTCTTTTTAAATTTCTAACCATGTGCACGCATTGCTTATTCAAGCAATTCAATAATTAAGCAAAACAAAACAAAAACAAAAAACAAACAAAAAAAAAAAGGTTTTGAGAAGGCGAAAAAAGATTGAGCAGCAGCAAAGAGCAACTTGGCGCCCAAGGGCCAAATTAGTCCAGGCGCCGGGGTGGAGTGGGCGGGCCTGGCCGCCGCCACCGAGGCGAGGCGTCGCGTCCTAGAGCGGCCGGATGTGCCGGCTGCCCACCACCACCGAGGCGAGGCGTCCTAGAGCGGTCCGAAGCGCCTGCTGCCCGCCGCGGGCGCCCACTGCTCGCCCGATTGGTTGCCAGGAGGCTGGCTGGGTTCAGGCCGCCTGTGGACCCGGCTGACGCACCTGTTCCTCTTTGCGCGAGTAAGGTGAGTTCTTTGCAGCCCCGCGGTGAAGAGGAGAGGCCAGGGCACGACACCCCCATGCACACCTGCCCCGTGGCGGCCTGAATGCCACTCCTGGCCCTCCCTCACCCGCTTGTCTGACAGATCTACAGGGGAGGACCCGTGAGAGGGGCGCTGGTGGCGAATTCGTCTTTGGGGGGCCTGGGTTGGCGTCCATAACCCAACCATAGCCCCCCAATCCTGGGGACACAAGCAGACCGCATTCATCTCAGGCTGTAGAATAGAAGTACGTTTTTGTTTGTGTTTTTTTTAGCAAAGCCGTTCATTCTTAGTGTTTGCCTAGCGTTTGCTAGTGCCAGCTGCCAGGCCAAGCAGCTCTGCATTCGTTCTCATTTAATCAGCACATCAACCCTAGAAAGAATATTTGAGAATCGACAGCTCTAATCTAGATAAGCAACTTCCTCTAAATCACACAGAAAGGCACAGATGAAAATCCATGCCACTGCTTCACTGTTCTTTTTACAGCCTATGAGATTGTTTCTCTGACTCAGCCCTGGTGGTTCAGCTTTGTGTGTTTATCATTTTGTCATTTCTCTACAGTAACAACTTTTTATGCCCTAGGAGAGTCTCTGAGGCAGAATCCTAAGAGATTCTCCTTGAATCAGT
This sequence comes from Dasypus novemcinctus, assembly GCF_030445035.2. Taxonomy (NCBI): domain Eukaryota; kingdom Metazoa; phylum Chordata; class Mammalia; order Cingulata; family Dasypodidae; genus Dasypus; species Dasypus novemcinctus. Next base: position 63,458,096 of record NC_080694.1, read on the forward strand.
CCCAGATAGAGAATCTTCTGAGCAACAAAGCCCAGAATGGCCACAACCCTGGAACCTGAGGAACAGCAGGGACTTCTGCTGGTAAAGGTAGAGGACCATTTCTTGGGACAAAAGTACAGTCCTTCCAAGAGGGAACACTTCAGGCAGTGCTTCAGGAAGCTCTGCTATCAGGATGCACCTGGACCCCGGGAAGCTCTTAGCCAGCTCTGGGAGCTTTGCTGCCAGTGGCTGAGGCCAGAGTGTTACACCAAGGAGCAGATTTTAGACCTGCTGGTGCTGGAACAGTTCCTGAGCATCCTTCCTAAGGACCTGCAAGCATGGGTGCAGGCACATCATCCAGAGACTGGAGAGGAGGCAGTGACTGTGCTGGAGGATCTGGAGAGAGAGCTTGATGAACCCCGAAAGCAGGTGGGAAGGGGGTGATCTTTTGACTGAGAGATTAGGGAATATGGAGTCAACCAAAGCAAAAGGTATATGACATATGACAGAACACATGGATGTATTTAATATGTATAGTCTAGAGGTCAAGGCTTAGGGATGTGACTGCCACTTAAGTGTAGTTGGGTAAAGAGACATTAGATTGAATCTGTGTCAGTTTAGAAGGATATGATCAACGGAGTTACAAGAAGGCAGATATCATAGGAAAACAAAGAATTGTCTAACATAGCTACCCATACATAAAATGGGCTACCTTATAAGGTAATGTAGTTCTTGTCCATAGCAATATTAAAGTTCAGGTACAAGAAAAGGATATTATAGAACAGTATTGGCCAAGAAAAATGTGTCACCATATATTTAATTTTTCTAGGAGCCACATTAAAACAGGTAAACTAATTTTAATATATTTTATTTAACCCAAAATATGTAATCAGGTAATCTTAATTTTTGCACTAAGCCTTCGAAATTTAGTGTGTATTTTACATTCATGGCCTATCTCAATTTGGACTAGCCATATAGCAGTGGCTACTGGCTACCATACTTGTCAACAATTACCGAAAAAGTACTGTCCCTTGGTGGAAGTTGGCTGGATGATTTTTAAGGTACTGTCCATGTCCCAAAACCATGATCTGGGACTTCCATGAGTTGATGGGAAGAGTCACTGAATTTCAGTCTCTGGTGTCTTGAGCTATACAGTTTAGCTTCTCTCAGTTATTATTACCATTTGCAATGAGAATTTGTCCCCTTTCCTAGGTCCCTGGCAGATTTTTTTATTTTTTTTCTCCAGTTCTTTCAATTCCCACAAAATCTACAAGTCCAATCATACCTCATTGTTCCCAGGTCCCAGCCAATTCAAAGATACAGGATATTCTGTTGGACAAGTTGGCCCCCTTGGATAAGCCATATGAGTCACTGACTATCCAGCTCCATCCCAAGAAGACCCAGCTGGAATGGGAATCTGGGGGATCCCAAAGGAATGGTAAGGAGCAAACTTTTTATGGGTGTGAGGTGGCTCCTTAGTTAGAGAAGAACTTTCTTTACTTCCATCTTCTCCTTTTTAGGTACTGCTTGTTTGTCCTTCATGTTATTGTGGAAGATTTATTCCCTTTCCTTCAGCCCAATCTTTGAAAGAATTAAAATTTTGCTTTTCACTCAACTCAAAAGCTGCTTTCTAGCCCAAAGGGTACAGGTAGTGGGGTAAGTGTGGGGTTTTTTAATTACCTATTCAATTTAATAATACTTTATATTTCTATCTGGTGTTGTATGGTGATTCTAATTCCACATTCCCTTAAATTTCCATTTTGAAATTGCAGAAGTTAGGACACTCTCACACTGAAAGAAATGAGAGCAAGGATCAGTCAGTTCAATGAACTGTTTTGTGTTTGTGTACCAAACTGACTAGGTTTTAGTTGTGGTTTGGTCCCCATCCCACTAATCACAAGCTCATTAATCACAATTACAAACATGCATGTCTAGTATATCTCCAGTCTACAGTAAAGTGCAGACAAATTTTAAATCCCAGTATGCCCAAATTCTACCCTTCTCAGTGTTCCCTCCCCTCTAGAGGCTCTTGTGTCCATAATGCCTCCCCCGGACAATATACTATACTCAGGTTTATTCTGAATTCCATTCTCACTATTTAAATTTTACTAATATGGTTCTCTCATTCTCCGGAATCCCTGCCAGATGATTTGTCTAATCTGAAAAACTATTTTGAGCTAAGATGTTTCTGGTTGATATTTGGAAAGGATAACATTGAATTATACATTATTTAAAGGAGTTTTTTTGTGCTTTAACTTGAGGGGTAGAGTGTTGGTTATTGGTTGGTTTTGGAGCTGAGATAGAGAATTGTTCTGTTTACTTTTCTTTCATTCAACATTTATTGAGCAGCGGCTACATGCCAGGCACCATGCTGAATGTAGGGAATACAAAGACAAGAAACCTAAATTCCTTTCTTTCAGAAGCAGGGTAGAAGGAAGTGATTGCAGTACCTTGAGCTCATTACTATACTAGAGGTCTGCTGTGAACTACAAAGGAAAGGATGGCTATCCCTGAGGCAGGCCTTAATGTATCAGAGTAGGTTGGCTTGGGCTGAAATGATCACATGGGTGGAAACTGGGAAGGGGAGAAATTCCAGGCTGAGACAACAGTGAGCAAACTGTGAGCGCATACTACATTCTAATAATAGCTACTGCTCTGACTTTAATTTTTGATATAGAGGATTTCCTGAGTGGGAAAAGCATAGACTAGTAGACTCCGGGATGTCATGCTGAGGAAATGGAACCTCATCCTGTTCGATGTAGGTTATTTTAAGTAGAGGAATGGGTGACACAGATTTGTCTTTACAGAATCACTGTTCATGATTCCATTTTTAAATAGCTCCCATGTACTAGAAAAAAATATTAGAAGGGTATCTCCAAATGTGAACAGTGGTTATCTCCAGATATCAAAATCACAGATGACTTATATTTTCTTCTTTCTCTATTTTCCAAAGTCTAGAAAGAGAATGAGTACACAAATATAAGGGGAAGAAAAGGTAGTAATATGAGGGGGATCACTCTGATATACAGAAAGTGTATATCACTCTCTTATACCATATAAGAGAGGGAGGAATAAGGCTGGAGAGGGAGAAAGGGGAGAATTCAAGATATTTAGGAAGTAGAATCAACAAATCTGATGAATATGGTAGAGGGAGGTGGGGTAGCTTTAATACAATCCAAGATTTGTGGCTAGGACAACTGGGTGAATAATGGTGCCAGTAATTGATATAGGAAAATCAGAAGGGAGGAGGATGTCAATGTGTTGCAGAAGAGTTAGAGAGAATTCGTTTTCATACATGTGAATTTTCAGTGCTTGTGAAATATCCAAGAAAATAAAACCCAGGCAGTGCAGTTTGAAATATATAGATTTAAGAGAAAGGTATGGGAGTAGATGAGATGTGGGAGTCATCCCTAGGTAGATAACAGAAGACATGAGTGTAGAGGATGACCAGAAAGAACTTGGAAAAAGTAAAAAGAGAAGACTGCCTCATGCAAAATTCTGAGGGATGCCAATATTTAATGTTTGGGTGGGGAAAGATTTTGTAAAGGAGACAAAGCAGGGGATGTCAAGGAGATAAAAGAGAAGATGAGTGATGTCTTTGAAACCAAAGGAGGATTGAAACCAAAGGAGGATAGTTTTAGCCAGTGCTAATGACAGGACACAGATATGGACTGAGTTTGAACTGAATTTAAATAAACCCATTGAATTTGGCATTTAGGCAGTTAATGGTAGTCTTAACAAGAGTAGATTGCAGGGGGCAGAAGCTAAAAGGTGCTGAGTATTTAAAAAGATTTAGTAAGCTTAATTAGGTGGAGTCTTCACCTATTTTCTGTGAGGAGGTATGTAATAGGTCACAATAATAATTAGCATGTCAACATGCTAAATTAATTCCACTATGTAAAACAGAGAATCACTGATTATCCCTAATGGCTTGTCTATGCAACCCTTTAAATTTTGTATGGTATTCCTTTCTGTTTCTCTGTAAATACTCCTGGGGTACTTTCACTCTGCTTCCTGTTAGCGTAAGACCAGAAAAATGCACACTTCTTATACCTAAAATTGTAGAGACTTGTTCATGTGCTGCTGCCAAAATAACCTCTCAAGGGAAGAATACTATGCAGTTAAAATATGAATTGTCTTTTGTAATCTAAACTGTGAGATACTTCAGGAAATCCAGCTATTCTGTGAAGTCTGAGAAACCTTGGGGAAGTCCATTTTGTCTACATTGAAAAATATAAATAGGACTTTTTCCTGAGGTGCAACACCAGCACCTTCCACAGTTTTTATCTGTGCCCCCACCACTACCCTCTCCACTAAAAAACAAACATTTATTAAAGGTATTTAATATCTAGTTCAACCCCTTGTTTACAGCTGAAGAAATACCTACAGTAGTTATCATTTGTCCAAGCTTCCATAAGGATTTAGAGGTAGAGCTGAGATTAAAATTAGAATTTAGGACTCTGGCATGCTAGTTCAGAACAATTTTAAAAAACCATCAATCATGATAATGTCCCAAAAAGCCAATGTCTTTTAAAAATAAAATTGAATACAGAGACCAAGTGTTTTTATGCAGGATTTCTTGTTTTAAAAAATCACTGTATCTACACCAGCAGATAGTATTAGTATTAGCTGTTAGCTAAGGTAAAAGGAATCATCTCCATCTATAACACTGGTCATTATAAGAGTAGTCACTTAATAGAGAATTATCTTTATATAAAACAGAAGAACATAGAGAGCTGACTATCTTACAATTCTTTTTCATGTGTTTTACAGTATTTTAAAAGTAAATGGATCTTTTTGGATATGCTGTAAACCCACAACTCTCTTCATCGGTAGTGAGTGAGTGTCCTTAAGTCTGTTCCAGTTGCATTTCATTCAGCATTAAATCTTATCCTTTCTCTTCTGGACATTCAAGAAGCTGGTACACCTTAGTAATGAAATGGTCTCTCTGGACTTACCTCATCTCAGTGACCTGCAGGGCTGACCAATTTGGAATTGTAACTGATAAAGATTCTTGGTATTACATGTGCCAAAAAACACTGGAAGAATGGCCCTGACAGAAAATGCTAGCGCCCAAAGATTCTTAATTTTGTCAGTTCTGAAACAAGATGTGGACTAGCTGGCACTTAGAAGAGATACATAAGCAGGATCCCGGAACTCAATTCAGTTAGCCAAGGAGTACACTTTGTAGGTCCCTGAGATGAGAAAAGTTAACATTTGACAGTTTCCATGCAATATTCTTTATATTGTTCAGTTCCATTTCTAAGGGAAAAGCTGTTAAATTGCTGTACAAGGAAAACTGTGGATTAAAGAAAGTCTTTAAAAGTCCTGATGAGAGATTTTTCTCAGTTTTTTATTGAAGTTAGAGAGACTCATTCTGAGGATGTAAATCACCCTGGAGATGGTGACTTGACTATTGGTGCCAACTTTTGTGTCTTTTTTAAAAAATATGATCCATCTTCATCAATAGGCCACAGGAAAGGCAGCCTGCAGTGACTCCAGTGTGTAAAAGAAGCTGCTGAGCCAATATGTTAATGAGAATATTTTTCCTAAAAGTATGGGAATATCTATGATTACTCTATAAATATTACCCTACTAAGCTTAGTAATACTTCTGTCACACATATACTTTTGCAAATGCTTCATCATACATTCCCTCATCTGATTATCCAAACAGTAGATGAGGAGGGCAGAAAAGTGATAAGGAATCCAAAATGATTATCATCTGCCAAAATTTAAACAATTATCAGCAGAGCCAACATTGGAATCTGGACCTTTTGACTCTAATCTAGCTAGTCCTGTGATTTCTAGCCAGAGATAAAGTGATATGTAGATTCCAAAACAATGTTATCTTAGAGCAAATAATCAAACTTTGAGAAAGTCCATTGCCTGGTAAAAATGACTGTAGGGAGGCAGATTTGAGAAAAGATTTGGCAGGAAGGGGCCATGGTAATGACAATGAGAAATAGAACTCACTAGCAGAGGGCTAGGCCAGAGCCAGTGCTTTCTGTACCCAGCCCGGACAATGAAACCTGGTAGCTCTTGCTGTTTCTTCCATCATGGCCAAGTTGTTGAGTGTACCACTGAAAACTATCTGTAACCATTTTCATAAATGATTGTTTCACAGTTGGGATTCCTAAGTTGGTTGAAATGGTACTTTCAGCATAACCAAATAGGTGACAACTTTTACTGCCTTCAAATGATTAAAACTTTTTAAATAGAACTCAATAATTATTTATAGAGTACTTACACTGAACAAGTTTATTCATTTTTACTCCCACCTCTTTAAGGTCCCTACATGGCTTCTCCCTAACTTTTACCTGGTACAGGATTGCCAGGTAGCAACTTGAGCTACACTTTGGTCTTTTTCCTCCCTTCTAAATCTACTCCTAAATAACAAATTCTGCTGCTTTGTTGCTGGCCTCTTCTTAATTTCCTTCCTATATTGTGAAGGTATGGTATGGATGGTACAAAAAATGTGATTTGTATGTTTTATGTGACTTATTATTTTATATATAACATTTACATGTTCCTTCTTCTATAGGCTTTTTGCTACCTGAAACTAGAATAGGACCTGTTTGTGCACTGTTTGTTACAGGTGATAAAACCAAGACTAAGAATGAAGAGTTGAACCAGACCAAGGATATGTCCAAAGACATGGAATCCCTTGGGGAGATAAACAACAAATTCAACAAAGAGGTTCCTCAGCACATTGAATCCAGAGATGCTTTTGGAAATGAAGGCAGATTACAGTGGCAACAGAGAGAAAGAAGACGATATATATGTGACGAATGTGGAAAAAGTTTCAGTCACAGCTCAGATCTTAGTAAACACAGAAGAACTCACACTGGAGAGAAGCCCTATAAATGTGATGAGTGTGGAAAAGCCTTCATTCAGCGCTCACATCTTATTGGACATCATAGAGTACATACTGGAATGAAACCCTATAAATGTAAAGAATGTGGGAAAGATTTCAGTGGGCGCACAGGTCTTATTCAGCACCAGAGAATCCACACAGGTGAAAAACCCTATGAATGTGATGAGTGTGGGAGGCCCTTCCGCGTAAGTTCAGCCCTTATTCGACATCAAAGAATTCATATGGCAAACAAGCTCTATTAATATCATGAAAGTATGGAAATTTCTCTAGATAGTCAAACCTAAATAGTTAACAGAGAATCTACCATAGAGATCTCACGAGTTTCCTAAATGTAGGCAAAGCTTCAATCATTAATTTTTCTCTGGCACCAGAGAATCTACCTGAGTAAAATATCCTTGTATTTCTAAATTAGTTCAGTTTGGGGGAGAAATTAAGAATTATCGTTGTAGAAAGCCTTGTCCACTGACAATGCTGTTCACTTGAAGCCCAAGATGTTCGTGTTCCCTGGCTGAAACACAATGAATTCCACTTCTCTTTGTTTTAACTCCTTTTAACCTAACCACTCAGTGTATGACTTTACACAAGATATTAAAATGTTTTCTCTGCCTTCATTTCCCCTTCTGTAAAATATAGGTGAAATTAGAGGCACACCCAGGTATATTGTGAGGATAAATTAAAGTAGATGAAAACTGCTTTTGAAATTAAGAACTAAAACAATGTTAATTATTTTCTAACATTACTGGTATAATAGTCTAAATATTTATCCCTTTTTTATCTTAAAATAGGGAGTATGATCATTTTGTGGAAAATTTTTGTTTGGCCAGTGTTTTTTTTAAAAAGGCAGCAGACTGAAGAAAACATTAAAGTAGTAGAAAAACCAGTGATTGACTAGCAGGCGCTGCTGGAAAGGGGAATAATAGAGTATTAGGGATCTGTAACTTTGGATGACACTTCTCTTCTGGGTCTTCGATCACTGTAAAGTGAGGGAGATGAAGAGAGGTTAATCTAGAACTGCACTGTCAATATGATAGCCATAGGCATATGTGGCTATTTAAATTTAAACTTAAATAATTAAAATTAAATAAAAAAGAAAACTTGGTTCCTCAGTCGTACTAGCAACAATGCAGTTTCTCGGTTGCCACATGTGGCTAGTGGCTACTTGTATTGGACAACAGATGTTGATCATTTCTATCCTGGCAGAAAGTTTTAATGGCCATTGCTGTTCTAAATTGATTACTGGTAAGGTACCTTCCAGCCTTGATATTGTGTGATTCTGAGTTCAGAAAGGCAGCTAAATACCCAAAGAAGCTGCAATGGCAAGAAGGATAAAATTACAAACAATTTAGTAATGATAACTTCATGGCATTTTTTTCAGCCTGAATAAAAGGGCATATACTATAATTGGAGGAAAATGATTATTAAAGTTTATATAATAATCTAAATTGAAAGCTAAAATTACCACCTATCCTCTATGAAAAGTATGTGATTAGATCCTGTCAGAGAAGTTACACTAACGAAAAACTGGAACTCTCAGGATACCAATACTTCAAGAGATAGTAATTTTTTTTTCTTTTTGGCTTCTGAATACATTAGCATTTCGTGTACTTGGCAATAGTTTTACATCCCTAATTTGAGAATTTATAGCTTGGCAGGAATTGTGGCCACAAGCCCAACAATTTCAAATTCACAAAACCATCAAGCTGTCCCAAATCTGTGGTTCCCTGATCTAATCTCTTCATATGGCTTACTGAAGATACTAATTATGTATACTTGCTTTTGCATTGTGTTTGAGATTAGGAAAACCATCAAAATCATTTTTATATCTAGTACTATAGCAAAGTGAATCTTAAATCATTCTTCAAACACCATCAAGATAAACTGAGCTTGTATTATCTTTTTGCAATTCTCCTTTTAATTTAAAAAAATGTAAATTTACTCTGAATGTTTTACAGCAACTGATAAAAATTTTTTAAAACATCATTTCACACTACACTTGTTTTATAACATTATAATTATCTGAACAATATTCCAAAGCATTTGAAACAGTTAAAACAAAGATTCTTTTTGAATGTTCATGATGAGAAAAGTATTAAATCTTTAGAATTGGCAACATTTCTATTTAAAAATAAAGTTAGGTGCTTTCAAAATGGCTTCTTCTCCTTTATCTTTAGACTTGCAAAGAAACACTACGTTGCCAAAATTCTCTTCAAAAGAGTTGGACATTCTCAGTGGCTAAGTGGAGAATGATTTGGAGCACTGAGATAGGCTGCTATGCTTTTTAGGTTTGGTGTCAGATTGCTACTAGTTCCACCCCAGGTTTAGAGAGTAGGCTAGAGGGGAAATGGTAAAAGTCAGGGAGGGACAAACTTATGGGGCCAAAGACAGCCTAGAGTAATATGTATGCAAGAAAAAAAGGCCAGTGGACCTGGGGCAACTACAGGCATAAACCAAAGGAATCAGGAGGTCAAAAAGATCTAATCTAAGCAAAGCTGGCAATATCCTTGTAAATCTGTAGAACAAGGAAGAAATTGGGGAGGCTGCAGCCAATTGGAAAGAAGAGCACTGAGTTCAATCATAGTTATCAGATGAGAAAATGTTAACACACTGAACACTGTTAGCAAAACCACTGGGTTCTAGCAGAGAGCACTCCACTCCTGGATCAACAGGATAGCACCTGTTCTCTCAGAGAACCCTGAACATGGAAGACAGCGTCTAAGAGAGTTGTGTCAGAAACTTATGCATTGTTCCTCCATTCTTTTTGGAGGGATTATTTTATTTATTAATATTTCTTTTTAAGGAGGGTGGGAACTTGTAGTTTTATGCAGACAGACTGATTTTAAGAGGCTACTATAGGAGCAGGGGTTTGTGGTGAACTGGTGATTCTGAGAAAGAGCCAACAGCCACAAAGGGAGGGAATAGATTAGTGGGAGGGAAGGGGCTATGGGAAGTAGGTGTGGGCAGTAATGAAGAAGGAGAAAATGAAATAGAGGAGAAAGAAATGGAAGGAAAAGTGAATACACAAAAAGAGGAGCAAGGGTATAGAGAAAGGAAGATAGATAAAATAAGGGGTGCGGTTAGAGGAAAGAGAGGAGACAATCCTAATACGACTTCGGCATCACTCATATTTAAGATAGTTGGTCATATGATACAAGTTACAAAAGTCAATAGGATCAGTTTCTGATCCCAAGGTATTCTGTCTCATGTACACAGCGCACATCACTTATCTTCATTGAATAGAGTCCACATTTATCATTTTAAGCATGAAATTATTTCATTAAAGTCTAATTACAAAGTATGTTGATTGAAAAAACAACTGGAAACTTAGATATGCTTCAAAGTAAACTATTCTCCCCTTAGTAATATCACAAGGGAGTTATACTGAGGTTGTAAAAGCTAACTCAATTTTTCTTACTCAAATCCTGTATATCAAAGTTTCTCAGCTTTGGTTCTACTGACATTTTGGGCCAGATAATTCTTTGTTGTGGAGAACTGTCCTTTGCATTGTATGACCTATGGGAGCATTCCTGGCCTCTTCCCAGATAACAACAGAACCTACAAGTAAAAATGTCTCTAGACACTACCAAATGGTTGAGAACTACTGCTCTACAGGAAAACGATCTGATTTCCACAACTGTTCCACATCATATACTATAAGATGACTTTATTTAGAAATGCTACAACTGACCAGCTGGACCCTTTGCCTACCCCACAATCTGATTCCCAGAGTATCTAAAAGTCTGTGCAGTGATCATTCTAAGGAAATAGTCCACTTTAGGAAGCCAAACCTGACTTACTTGTGAGGATCAGAGGAATGTGTCCTCAAATGTGACTTGCATAAAGAGCTGACATTGCATTTTTGCAGACTTCCCTCCCCCAAAGCCACACTGTTGCTACTCCATTGCCCCTTGACGCAACAACTGCTGATACTTTACCTTTAATTTAGATGTGCACAAGTACTGAGTACCTGAAATGTGGCAAGTGCAAATGAACTAATTTTTTATTTAATTTTAATTAACTTACATTTAAAAATTGATATTTGATTCAACTATTGGAAAACCTTTAAGTATGTTTGGAACAACTTGAGTATATGAATCTACTTTTTCAACTTTACATTTTATGAAATTTCAGTATCAAATATTTTCAGTGAAAATTTAGTATCTAAATTGAAATGTGCTTTAAGTATAAAACAAGTTTTTGTAGACAATATTTTTAAAAAACAGTTCATGATATTTTATTGATTACATGTTAAAATAAAATATTGGATATAATAGTTTAAAATATTTTAATAATTTCATCTTTTTACTTTTTTAATGTGGCTGATAGAAAATTTATAATTACATATGTTGTTCACATTATATTTTTATTTGTTGGACAGCACTACTGTGAGGTTATATGCCTCTGTGAGGCTAAATTCTATGACACCAAAGACTTTTCACCTCCTACTTCTCATTTATTCATTCAGTATTTATTGAGTACATGCTCTATGTGCCAAGTCCCTATTCTCAGTACTGAGCTATAGCAAGGAAGAAGATAAATAAGACCTCTGCTCTTATGGGGCTGCATTATTTAAAATATAATGAACTGAAATGAAAGAGAGAGAATGGCTACTACAAGTGATCAAAAAAGGCTTTTCTGGAGTGCTTATGTGCAAGCTGAAATATAAATGTTTCTTTGAACATATGCAGAAGAACATTCCAGGCACAGGGAACCTAAGTCTCTAGGGTAGGCACAAATCTGATGTGTTACAGGAACTGAAAGGTCATTGTGTCTAAAGTACTGGAATTGGGAGCATGAACTGGCATGAAGTCACACAGATGAGCAGGGGCCAGGACGTATATTCTAAATGTGATGGGGCATCATTGGAAGGGAGTGACATGATTTGATTTTTGTTTTTAAAAAGATCATTCTAGCTTCTTAGGTAGGCAAGAGCAGAAGCAAGGAGATTGGTCAAGAAGCTATGGCAGAAATTCTGGTGAGAAAAAGGTGGTGACAGGGACCATGGGTTAGCAATGAACATGAAGAGAAATAAACAGATTCAAAGTACATTTTGGGGATAAAGCTAGAACAACCTGCTGAAAGATTGTTGTAGACACCTAATTTTTTTTTCCTTAGGGAATTTATTTTTATTTTCAAAAAGCCGCTTTCTATTCTCCACAGGAAGAGGATAGATTATCTTCAGGATGAGCATAAAGATCACCACTGCCAGAATACTCAGAATATATTCCTTGACTTTTCAGAGACTCATGGGGTCTGTTTCAGTTGGCTGGTTAGACTGCATGTGGGCCAAGAGGGCATTTAGCACTGCCTTCCAGCCCAGCTCTGCCTGGGTACTGGCATCTATCTCAGTTCCACCATTCTCCCTGGTTTCCTTGCCAAGTGTGATATTCACCCAAGGGCACTAGTATCTATGCTGAGAGGTAGGATCAAAGAAGCTTTGAGAAGATGTATCTGAGCTGCTAGAAAAGTAGAGGTGAGCTTGTGTGGCTCTCCACAGAAGGCTAGATGGCACTTTCAGGTCAAAGGTATCTCCTATCCCATGCTTCAGGTCACGGGGTAGGTTCTGGTGCTGGGCAGCCTCCAGCTCAGGATGGTCAGACACTGAAAGTGTCCCAGCTCCAAGTCTGGGAGATGATGAGACTGAGCTCTTTCTGGCCTGCTCTGAGATTGGGGAAAATGTGGCATCCTGGCTATGCGTCATCATCCTCCAGGGAGATTCAGGCACCAGAGGGAAGTGCTCTGGCTACCTGTCAGGGCCTAGGATGGGCCTGGCTGATCAAGCCAAAGGGTACATATCCAGGTTGGTCATGGATGACTGAATCTGCTGGAAGCCCCAGAACCCCACCTTCCTCATACACTGTTAAACACGGAATTAGGGATAGCTGCATAGGCTGCAAGGAAGAACTAAATGCTCAGCCTTACAGAGAGAGAACACAGGCAGTGACATGGACTTGGATGTCTGAGCGTAACTTGGGTGTAGTTTTTCTCTCATCAGTTTGGTGATCAAGTTCATCTTCAAACAGGTGTCAAAGTTCAAGACTAATCTTGTCCTCTGTTGAGTATATAGTTTTCAAGGCTTCTGGCCTCAGAGAAGGAAGCTGGAGGTCTAAGGGACAAAAACTTTGAAAACAATCTAGGAATTCACTAAGAAGAACAGCACACTCATCCAATGGCAACATTCCAAATCAATCTGGAGAGGGGCTTTCTGGCCAGAAACAGAACTTCTGGGCAGCACACAAGGTTTTCATCAGGTCAGCACATTGTTCCTTATATCTGTCAAAGTCAAAAGCTGCTTGTAATCTGGCCCAGAGAAAAGCTTGACAGCTGAAGCACTTAAGCCTATCACATTCAACTGTGACCCAACTATATTTTACACAGACAAGTGAAAATAGCTCAGAAGGCTTACCTGCCCATTTTAAAGAAGTACATGTTTCCACTTGCCTAAGAACGCTTTTTTGCTTGTAGATTCCAATGGAGGTTTTTCTGCTTGGGGTTATCCATTAACTGAATGGAATGTGGCAGATGTGTCCTTTGCGTCCACACCTCCCTTTGCTGGGGCAATCCCCTCAACTATGAGCTGCCATATTTCCTGGGGGGTCCCTTCAGGGGAGTGAACAACTGCACTCCAATTCTTTTCAACCCCTGCAGTGGACACAGGCCCCTCACTGGGCACAGCCATCATGGTCCTAAACACCTAAATTCTTACATGAAAATACTTTTATGTATTAGGTTAAGCATAAGAAGTTGCCATTTTTGTAAGTCAGTCAAATAATTTCATATGACACAACCTAATAAAAACAAAAGTAGGACAAAGAATCTATAGAGGAATGGAACAGGAGCAGAGGTGTTAAAAATCTGGGATTATGGGGTTAATTTATTAAAATGAAGAATATTATTATACTTTCCTCCTTAAAATTCTCCATGGAAGACACCCTTGTTAAAGAACTCCTTTGTCTAAAGGGAAGTTACCAACAACCCAGATGAGATTCAGAATATTCTCAAGTGAGAAAAGAGATGAGGCTCTGCTTTAAAAAAGATCTGTTTATCAATGCATTCATTTACTCAATTCTGAGCAGTTTCTTCTGTCTTATCCTCCAATTCACCAATTATGTCTTTAGCTGTGTCTAATCTGTTAAAAGCATCCACTAAGTTAATTTTGGTTACTGGGTTTTTTAGAAATTTTTCTTTCCAAATCTTCAAATATGCTTTACATTTTACATTTTAGTTTCCAGTTCCCTAATGAAATTTTCAAACCTATCTTTATTTCTTAGAAGATAGCAAGCATAGCTGTTTTGTGGTCAACCCCTAATTCCAATACACTAAAATTTTTGTGAGTCTGCTTCTTAGTTTGTATTTCTTGTGACTTGTCCCCTTGTTTACCTGGTTATCTCCAACAGTGTGCTGGATTTTGCATTTGAAAAAAAAATTTTCATAGAAATAATTTGAGGAATATCTTCCTTTAAACGTAATTTTCATTTGCTTCTACCAGGTTCCTAGGGTTGCTACTGGTTCAAGATTATGGCAATCCAGGTTGAAGGCTTTAAGCTCCCTGGGAATCTTAATGACTCAAAACCCAATCAATGCAAGTTCATGCTAGGGCTGGTTTGCTTAGCCTGATGTAGCCCTTTGGGGAGTCCCAACTAAAAGTGGGGAATAATTTCTAAGAGTCACCACCTTTGGCAGACCCTGGCCTTTGAATTTGGTCCCTAGCCCTATGAGGTCACTAAAATGGAAGTTTAGTTTCACACTTTTTTTCCCCCTGATTTTTTAAATGCCCTCAGTGCAAAAGTGGCTTTGAGTGCTGAGCTTAGCCCTCCAGATTCTTGTCTTATAATTCCTCACTGCCTGATTTGCCCTGAGAAGCTTTTATAAGATCTTTTTTTTTTCATTTCATCCAAGTATTTACAGTTGGTCTCAGTTGAAAAATTACACTATATTTACCTGCTAAAATTTCAAGCAGAAGCTTCAGTCAAGGGAGACCAGAAAAAGAAAGGGAAATCAACCCACCACTATGTCTGCAAATCTACAGTGGAGGTATAAAGAGACTTGCTATTTTTAGGCCCTATTATAGATTCTCTTCCCATTCCTAAGAGAGAATTCTGAGCTCATGAAAAAGTCCAGGATGAAGGCAGGATTACCTGTTACATATGCTGTTGGGAATAGCACCAGAGAAACGGGAATCTGTAGAACCCAATGTAGGTCCCACTAAGAAATGGTTTTTGTTTCTGTCCTCATATTTCAACTACTCAATCATTTTAATTCTGTCTTTCTGGGATGCCTGCTCCTCAAAAACAGATGCTTTTGCTCTTCCAGCATGAAGATATTACTAGGAACTCTCCTTCTCTTGTTCTCACCCTCTTTTTGCCCCCAAGCCACTACCTTCTTCCCAGACATAGTTTTCCTCACTTTCATTAGGAACTAAGATCAGGAGGCAGAAGAGGAAAAGAGTCGTTTATATTACAAACAAAATGGCTGAAGGCTACTTAAACTTTTAAGTGGCTCAAGAAGTTCTTTTACTAGAGAATCACAAACAGAAAATTACTGTTTATTATACTGCTACAGTAAAATATCTCTGTACAAACTTACACTTTCATCTAAAAAACACATTAAGTAACACATTTTCTAAACAGATAAAATCAGGTAATCCATGAAAGGCATTAGAACATAGAACAGACTGGCTGGGTATGAATCCTTGTCTTGCCAGTTATCATACATGGCCTTGGCTAAGTCACTTATTCTGTGCCTCAGGTTCCCCATCTGTAAAATGATGATATAATGGTATCTACTTGACAAAGTTGTAAGAATTAAGAGACTAAATGTTAAGCGTTCAGAACAGCATCTGGCACATTGTTAAGAGGTATTATTAGTGCTGTTAGGTCTTTTCCTTAGTACTAAGGTCAGCATTTTCTTCTCCTCAAAGCTGCTTAAGTCAGTTAATTAGTATTTGACCTGCATGAATTTACTGCGTTATTGCTCTTGTTAATGTTTTTAACCAATATCCGTAATGTAAACAATTACCATGATTCTGAACTGCTCCCTAAAGATATACCTAATTTCAGTCCCAAACTGTATGGTGCCGCCGCTCCACAGGCCATGACCACCAGCCCCTCACCCTCATCCCGACACTCACCGGCCATCCGTCCCGTCCCGGCCGTTTCCAGACCTAGACGCTTAGGACGCTAAGCTCTGCTCACACAGGCCTGGAGAGGGCCGCTCCGCAGCCGTTAATAACCGTAAGTCGCGAAGACTCTAGACGTCGCGAGAGGGCGGACAAACGGGCCCGACCTTTCCTCGCTCCCTAAACACTGACGTTCCGCGGTGAGAAGAGACCCAGGACCTTCGAAGTGGAGAAAGAGGGGGCTCGTTGAGGGGAATCCGAGAACGCACTGTCGGTGAGCCGGTTCTGACAGGCCTGGCGGAAGCCAGCTGCTTCTGGCTAAGTCGAACGACCACTGGCTTGTGAAACCTCCGCGAGTCCCGTGAGAGACCCCGGAAGTGGCTCTCGGAGCGGGCTTCTGAGGCGGCCACAGCTTCCGGTTCGGGCTCTTGGCGTAGCTTCCCTACCCATCCCCGAGCTTCGCGGAGCTCGGGTTCCTGCGGCCGCGGCACTGAGGGGGCCGAAGCCGTGGGGCCTCCAGGAAGAGGAGCGGTGTAGCAGGGCTGCGCCTTAGCAGCGATCCCAGTCACCGCTAACGGGAGAGGAGGGTCCTGTGCTTTAGGCCAGCCCGGCTGGCAAGTGCCTCCTTCGCCCGGGAGAGGCAGACCAGGGACCTTCGGATTTGGGTCAGACTAGGGGGCGCCCGGGGCGTTCCTCCATTCTCGTTTCGGGGTCAGCGTTTCCGAGGCTCAAAGGACGCTGGAATCACCGAAGATGCTTGCTGTTCCCTGGGATGCCAGGGCCGTGTGAACTAAGGAAGACCAACAGTGGCCCCAGTTTGTATTTCTGATCCTTATGGAAATTGAGGACCAGCACGAAATGGGTGAAGAGTACCGACGCTAGAATCCTTTAAACTAGGGTTCAAATTCTGGGTCCGCCGTTCTTTAGCTAGGTCTGGGACTTAGGGCAAATTCTTAACCTCTCCAAGCCTCGTTCTCCTCGTTTGTGTAAATGAGAATAATAACGTAGTGTATATTTCATAGAGTGATTGTGACAATTAAGAGTGAGAGTGCATGTAAAAATTTAGCCTTCGATCATTTCTCTCCTTTCCCCTTTCCCTCGTGCCTGATATCTCTCGTCCATATCAGGCCAAGTGGGACTAATTCACCACTTGCCTGACGCTTTTCTCGAGCCCGTGTGAGAGGACTGGTGAAGAAAAGTAAAGTGCAGGGCCTGGGTAAGGGAGAAACCATGAAGAATGTAAAAGATGGACAGTCAGGGTAAGTTCACTCTAGAACTTTTCCCTAACTTGGCGCCTGGCACATGGTAGGTTCTTGGTAAGTACTTATTTGGATGACTGAAGTTAATCTAGGGAGAAGGAATTAAGACTAGAACAGAAAAAGGAAGGGAATCGGATGGATTAAATTTACCTACTTGACAGGACAAGTCCAAATAAACCACTTTTCCTGTCAGAAATGTATGGAGATACTGCTGCATGCTTAAAGAGCCACCAGGTATTGGAAGTAAGAGGAAGGTCTCAGAACAAATATTGGACGCCTACGCTGAGGAAGCTTTTAATCTATTTAAAGAATAAAGGTGATAATAGAAAGTAAAATAAATGAAAATCTGGTGAGTACTAGATAGAATGATGCAATCTTGAGGAGAGACCTATTATTAGAATAATAGACCAGTCTTTAGATAAAGCAGGAAACAATGAGATGAGTCTGTGAATAGTACTGGGAATCTACACCTGATTTTTGGAGTGAAAGTAGCATTTTGGAGGGCAGTAAAAGGCAGGCAAGATTGATAATACTAGGGAAAAAAAATCTAAGTGTCAATAAGGGACTAATTACATTATGGCATATCCTATTATGGAATACTCTTCAGCTATTAAAATGATAAATTATCAATGAAAAAAGAGTGATAGAACAATATAAATTCCATTTTTCGTGGAAGAAAACTCTGTAGTTAGATAAGGTAATTATGTGCGGTATTTGTACATGTAAAGGAAAAGGATACACTCCAACGGTGTATAATTACCTCTCTGTCAAGAGCTGTGGAGATTTTACCTACTTGAAAGTTAACAAGTTAATCTGCCACAGTTTATTGGATACTGACAGAGGACACTAGATTCCTGGGTCAGAGACAAAGGACATGAAATCAGCCATCATGAGCTTCTGTTCCCCTTGCCCTCAAAACACACAGGGGTGATATGGAAGAGCCCAGGTGGATACTGCTCACATAGTGGTTCTGCATCCCAGCTTAGGGACCTAAACTGAGGAAAACCCAGTCTTTGCCCACCTTGTCCCAGAGTGAAGCATTCTTGTCTTTATTATCCTAGTCAGGAAACAGATCTGCCCCAGAAGGAGATACATCTTTGAAAAGATCTGAAAGAAAATCAGTCACAAAACTTGGAGAAACACCAAAGACTCTTGGAGAACTGTCTCCCAATACTCTAGGTAGTAGCATTTGAAGGTAGAAGAGATGTTGGTTTTTCTAGTTTTCATACTCCTAGGTTTTAATTTTGGTCAGATTTACTATGTTAATTTTTTAAAATATAATTAAAAATAAAAGGCAAGCAAAGAAGTTTAAATTTGCTTTCGTAGGAGATGAGCCAAGATGGACTAGAATTGAGGATGGTGGTTTTATTGATGTAGAAGAAAAACATTTCAAAAGAGAAAACTGCTGTCCCCGTTAATTTTTTCTTTATATCCATATTTCATCAGGTTAAGTCAAGAAGGCTCTCAAGCCTCCATCACTTGGAAATAGGTGATGTTATTAATAAAAACCAAGTGTGTTTGCATGAATTTAAGAAGGAGAAAACTCCAGGTCCATATAGTTTCAGTGAAGAAGGAATAAACATTAGAGAAATAAATCATTTCTATTATATAATATAAATCTTTTCAGATAATAAAGATGAGGTACATCCCACCCATTTTTTGAGGCTAATATATTTTTTATTCCAAATCTAACATGAACAGTGTGAGAGAGAAAATCTACAGACCATCTCACTCATGAACATAGTTCCATAAACTCTAAGCCAAATATTAAAAAGACCCCAACAATGTATTGAAAGGATGATACATATATATTTATATATATACAAATAGATATATACCTATATACTTATAAACCTATAAAGATAGGTTTATTCCAGTAGGTTCTTATAAACCTATAAAGATAGGTTTATTCCAGTAGGTTCTTAGGAGGCAGTGGACGTAGATATAAAAATGTAAAATAATTCCACTTCTCTCATTAAATTGCTTTTGTTTTGGAAAATCTATAGTTAAGTCCCATAAAATGCTATTGAAGGTGATACATAATGGGCTTGCTCTTTTAAAGAATAAATATTTTTTACATTTTGAAGTTTTAATTTTTAATTAAGCATTTATCACTACATTGACCCACATAAACAAAAGCTCTTTGGGGCCCTCAGTAATTTTTAAGAGTGTAAAATAAGTCACAAAACCAAAATATTTGAGAGCTACTGTGCTGCACCATATACTCTATGTGAAGTGTTCTTCTGAAGCCAAATGCAGAACAATTAAGGAGAATTTGGGAACACCTGTGAGGCTTAGGCTTCGAGAATACTAGGTCTTACTAGAAACATATCCCCTGCTGATAAAACAGGGAAAGCCAAGTAACCAGAGTCTAACCTTTTTTTACTTTAGTTGGGCTTCTATTGTTGTTGGACCTAATAACTCTAGGAAGTTATCTGTTATAGCTAATTATTAGTGATCTAAGATGGTTAAATTCTTATTTTCTATGGTAGAAAGTCAGTAGATAATTTGTGGAAAATCAAGAAATAACAGTATTAGCACGTTATGTAGAAATACAGAATAAAACAAAAGTAAAAGGAAAGATTTAAAATGAGTGAAACCTGGTGTTTTTTACTAGAAACCTAAGAGTACTCTTATTTTTAAATTTATATTTATTTGTAAAATGCACAAATCTTAGGTATATAGCTCAGTGAATTTTTTTTAAAGATTTATTTTTTATTTTTCTCCCCTCCCCTCCCCCCACCCTCCCCACCCCCATTGTTTGCTCTCTGAGTCCATTCGCTTGTGTTCCTCTGTGTCTGCTTGTGTTCTTGTCAGCGGCACCGGTAATCTGTGTCTCCTTTTGTTGTATCATACTGCTGCATCAGCTCTCCGCGTGTGCGGTGCCACTCCTGGGCAGCCTGTGCTTTTTTCGCACAGGGCTGCTCCTTGTGCATGGGGCTCCCCTATGCGGGGGACACCCCTGCGTGGCCGGGCACTCCTTGTGTGCATCACCACACAGGTCAGGAGGCCCTGAGGTATGAACCCTGAACTCCCATGTGGTAGGCAGAGGCTTTATCAGTTGAGCCAAATCTGCTCCCCTAGCTCAGTGAAGTTTTACTTACACGTTTGTAACCATGTAACCACAACTGCGATCAAGGGTAAACACTTCTGATTTCTATAACCATTGATTAATTGTACTTGTTCTTGAACATCTGTTCATATAAGACTACATTCACTCAACATATTTTTGAGATTCATCTGTGTTGTTCATTTATCAGTAGCTCCTTTTTCTTAGTATTCCATTGTTTGAATATATCACTATTTGATTTATATTTTCTTGTTGATGAATATTTAGGTTTTTCCAGCTTTGGGCTATTGTGAGGAAAGCTGCTGTAAACATTCTTTGTGTGGACTTAGGTTTTCATTATCTCTTAGGTAAATACTTACAAATGAGATTGCTGGGTCATGGTGTAGGTATTTATTTAACTTAATTAGAAAATGCTAGTTTTCCAAACTGGTTATAAAATTTTACATTTCTACAAGCATTGAGAGTTTCATTTACTTTAAATCCTCACTGGCACTTAGTATTGTCAGTCTTTTATTTTAATTTTAGCCAATCTAATGGGTAATGGTAACTCATTGTGGTTTTAATTTTGCAGTTCCTTGATCATGATTTAGAGTATGTTTTTTACTACTTATTGGCCATTCCTATATCTCCTTTTGTTAAGTGTGCATTCAAGTCTTTTGCCGATTTATCTTGGGTTGTCTGTCTAATGATGTGAAAGTTCCTTTATATGTTCTGGATACCACTTCTTCATTTGATATGTACGTTGCAAATATCACATATATATTTTCCAGTCTCTGACTTCTGTTTTCACTTTCCTAATGGTTCTTTTAATTGAGCAGAAAATTGAAATTTCAATGAAGTCGATTTTATCAATTTTGTGTCTTATCATTAGTGCCTTTTGTGTTATACAGTTTTAGAAATCTTTACCTAGGTCATGACATGACTTCTTTTAAAGTACCTGTGTGTACAACTTTGGATTAAAAACAAAACAAAACTTTTTAAACATAAAAGAAGAAACTGAAAATGGAGCTTTCCTGTTTCCAATAACCATCTCAGCTGGGAGGCAAGAACTATGAAATAAAGAACAAAAATAAGTGCTTTGAAGGATGCCAGAAGCACTGTAACTTCTTGGTGTTTATTGTTATCTACTTGTTTAACTGTGATAATTAGATGATAAAATCCGTTAAAAAATACTAAGGTTTGGTTTTGGTGGTCGGGTGAGATATTTTGGGGTTCAGGAAGAAAGGATGGAAACATTGGTGGTGGCTACTAGCAGGAGCAGATAAAAGGGAGAACTTAAGGTGGAACTGGGAGGTGCATCTGAAAATTTAGAATAAATGAGTAGTCAGGAAAGGTTTGAAGGGAAAAAATGTGAGACCAAAACAACCAAAATAAAAGACACTTCCCCCTACCCCACCACCCCAAAATCCTATTTAGTCTGAAAAGTTAAAAGCTTTAATACAACAGGTATATAAAAAATGAACATAGATTTTTTTTTTTCAAACTATTATTAAAACTAGGGTCACCTCTTGAAACTTACGTCAGGGATTTAACCTTTAAAAACATAAACCGCAAAGCAGATTTTGTAAGAGATTGCGATTCATTAGGATAGGAAAGCGTGGGGAATGTGTGAAGTTTCAAAAAATTTATTCAATTATAATTCATTTAAAAAAACTTAATAGTATAACGTGTATTATTACTTTAGTGCCACAGGGATTTAAAAAAAAATAACTGAATTATGTCTGGCAAGAATTGCTCAAATGTGCAGCCCATGGGAGGACTAAGTATATTCAGGAAGAGACTAGTAAGGCGCGGGGGTATCTAACAGGGCCAAGCGCGAGCCCAGTTGATTAGCATCGTAGAGACAGATGAAGCGCGCCCTGCGTCGCTGTCCTCGCTTCCTCGGGCTCTTAGCCTCTACCTCCGGACGCCAGTGGCTCTGTCCCCGGGGGACCGTGACCTCAGCCAGCGGGCCGGGGCGCAGGGCGGAGGTGACGATCCCGAGGGGCCGCGCAACTTGCAACGCAAAGGCGCAGCGGAGACCCGAGGTGCCCGGTCCCCTGGGCAGGCCGACCATAGAGCTTCCAAACCTCCAGGATTCCTAGAGAGCTCCCGGAAGTGCCTTAGGGCTAGATGCGTGTCGGCGGGGGCTGTTCCTCCGCGGGTTTGGGAGTTAGCGGCTGGAGGGCCCGGTGTCGAATAGGGCTCTCCTCCCTTAGCGCCCGCCCGTTCTCTGGGTCCGTCCACCCTCTGCGGCCTCCCTTCCCATCCCTGGCCGCCTCTGAGACTCGGTGAGTACGGTTCGGGCGCCAGGCCGGAGGAAGGGAGGCGCTTTGTGCCCTGACCAGGCCGCAGCTGCGGACAGGCCCGAGGGGGCCTGTGCGGGGCTCGGCGTCCCGGGGTGACTCGCACGCCCGGCACGGTCTTGGTGGCCGGCGCAAGCTGGACCAGCGTGCCCAAACCTTCTACTGAGAACTTGTTCTGGGGGTTCGCGTTCTTCATCGCTAATCGTTTTGTGGTATCATTTTGAAGTAGATTATTTAGTCTTAAAACCGAAAAGGCCCCTCACGGTTAGCTTGTTATCCAAATATTTCCACGGTCTGAATTGTTTCCACTTAGCAGTTTTTTGCGTTTCAGTCACAAGATTCTCATAGTTTGCTTTTTACCAACAGAAACTTTTCCACTTATGTTAACTTCTTTGAGGGGTTAAAAATGTTGACTGGATAATTGTACAAAAACCATTTTTGACAATTTCTGGATAGTATAGAATCCACCCTTATTTAGAATACCTTACTTATTTAATAAAACTAAAGCAAACACTTGGGAAATCTTTGGAAGGACCTCCATTTCCAAAACTCAATTCAGTCATGAACGATTTTGGTCAGGCTACATTAAAACTGCCATCACCACCACTTTTAAAAGCAATCCATATTTCAGTTGTTTAATTAGATCCGTTAGGTATATTTATGCAGCAGTCTTTGTTTTAGCAATTGCATGCATGCTCTGAATTTCTGTTGTGGTACATGTTAAAATATTCAGCTAAGGCAATTTGAGATACCTACAAAGCACGGTTTTTGTTTCACCTACCTTTTCTTGATCTTTAATGGCTGGAAAGTATCTGTCTTGTCTTGGTTTGTTTGCAGTTCCCAAACAATTCTGAAATTAGACTTAATTAGTCCAAAGAAAGAAAACATGCTTTGGATACCTATTGAAAAAATAACATTGTTAAAAGCTGGCATTGTGTCTTAATTAGTTCACAGGATTATAGCATTTGAGACCCAGTAGAAACCTTAAAATTATTTAAGTTCATAAATCAGTACACTTGGCTAGGTGTTCTTTAGGAAGGATGGTTTATAAGAAGCAGTCTTTATCAAAAAGTGCTTAGTAACTTAATATTGACATGTGCACATAAAACTATTTGAAAGGAAAGTACATGATGGGCTAATTTTGTAGCACATTCTTTGTACTCTATTAGTTATTGGTTGTAATCCTCAAAACTGGCAGATTAGAGAGGAAAGAGATTAAAAAATGGAAAATTAACCACTAAAAGGAGTAATCTGGATGGGGAATGGACAAGACCTGATGCTTGATTTACATATAAAGACACAGTGTATGTTAGGTATTTTAAATATAGCCCTCTAACATTCTTTGGTTCTATCAATAAGGTATATGGACCTCTACTCATGGGGCATAAGGCAATTAAGTTAGGAAAGCAAGACACCTATATAACAAATAATACACAGCTATGAGAAGAGTAACATTAAAGTAGTGCACAATCATGTGACAGGTATAGAGAAAGGAAGAAGTCATTTCTAGTTGGAACCATCAAGAAAGGCTTTTAAAGGAAAACAGGTAGTTTGGGCACTGATGAAAGAAAGACAAATAAATGGCAAGACATGCCGTGTTCATAGAAAAGAAAACTCATTATCATTGAAATATCATTTTTCCCAAAACTGAGCTATAGATTTAAAACAAATCCAGAATTTTTTTTAGAAATGGACAAGTCAATTCTAAAATTTATATCAAAAAACAACAGAACTAAATAGCCAAAACAGTTTTGAAAATAAAGAACAAAGTTGCAGGACACACATTACTTGATTTCAAGACTTAAAAAGTAACAACAATCGAGATTGTCTCATGTTGACAGAAGAATATATAGATAATGGAACAAATGTAGATTCCAGAAGTAGACCCACAAATATATGCTCAATTAATTTTTGACAAAAATGCAAAGGCAATTCACTGGAGAAAGCCTAAACTTTTCAGCAAATGGTGCTAGAACAATTTGGTATCCTTAGGCAAAATAAGTGAATGTCCGTATCCTAAACTCTATATAAAAATTAACTCGAAATCGATCATAGACCTACATGTAAAACTTTTAGAAGAAAACATGGCAGGAAATTTAAAGCACATTCTGTAAAAGAAAAAAAATTGATATTAGACTTAAAAAAAAAAAAAAGAACTTCTCCGAAAGACACTGAAGAGAATGAACAGATAAGACTGGGGGAAAAAAAATATTTGCAAATTACATATTTGATAAAGGACATATCCAGCATATGTAAGGAATTCTCAAAACTCTGTCATAAAAAAAATTCTAAATAATTTTAAAGAAATACTTCATCAAAGAAGATATAGAGACAGAAAATAAGCACTTGAAAAGATGCTCAACACTGTTAGACAGGAAAGGAATGCAAATTAAAACCATCATGAGATACTACTACACATCTATTAGAATGTTTAAAATTTTTAAAAAACACATTTTTTAAACTGATGATACTAAGTGCTGGTCAAGATGTGGGGCAGCTGTAACTCTCGTATATTGCTAGTGAAACGTGAAGTGATATAAGCACTTCAGAACACAGTTTGGCAGTTTCCTATAGAGATATATATACTTACCATATGACCCAGCAATTCTACTTCTTGATATTTACCCAAGTGAAATGAAAACTTATGTTGACACAAAACCTCATATGTAAATGTTTATGATGGCTTCATTTGTGATCACAAAAAACTAGACACAACTTATATCCCTCACCTCGGAAATGGATAAACAAATGTACATTCATATAAAGAATAAGCTACTGGGAAGTAGATGTGGCTCAAGCGATTGGGCTCCCGTCTACCATATGGGAGGCCCCAGTTTGGATTCCAGGATCTCCTAGTGAAGGCAAGCTGGCACACACTGCTGTGGAGAGCTAAGAGCAGACAGTGAGTGCAAAACATTGGGGGTGGGGGTGGGGATAAATAAATAATGTAAAAATAAAATTTTAAAAAAGAATACACTACTGATACATGCATAAATATTAATGAATCTCAAATGTATTTTGCTAAGTAAAAGATTACAGACTCAAAAGGCTACATTCTGTATGATTTCATTTATTTAACATTCTGGAAGTTCACTAGTGTGGGATTAGATTTACTGGATTGTAGGTTTTGACAGGGCATCCAGGTTCTTTGGAGATGTGGGATCATTACTCTGAAGAGAGTTCTAGAGCTGGAGATAAGGTCCACAGTACAACGTTAACCTTGACATAGGAGGGAAGGTGAGGAGCACGTAGGGTAATGAATGTGAAAGGGAAAAGAGAAAAGTGTTGGGACAGCTCTTGAGAATGTGTAACTAGAACTAGATTACATGGAAGTTGATATCAGCTTTTGAGTGAGAAGAAGGTTGGTCGCTGAACTGTATGCAAACAAATCAGTACAACTTGTGTAGGGAACTAAGAGGAGTCACGAGCAGTACCCGAGGGCCAACTGAGGTTAAATATGGAATTTGAATTAAACTTAGTCTACATGGTTCCCTGACTTTGTTTAGCTGTTTTTCACATCCTCAAGTAAAGAAAGCAGAAGAGGGGATTATTCCCCAGATAAGTTTGGCATGGGCTGCATGACAGAAGGTTAAAGATGTAAGGGGTCTAGGGATCATTTAAATGGCTGAACCATGAAGTTCATGGAGCTTATTAAGATGTCTTAGTCAATTACTCTGGTCTTTAGTTTCTCTTAACCCTATTGTCATTTTCTCAAACTCTTAGAAATACCCTTAGGGAAGAGGACCTTGGAAGGTTCTTCTCCAAGAAGATAAAGAAGGTAGTGGAAACGAGCCTCCTGAACTTTGCTATCCCTAAATGGCTGCAGAATCAAGAAAGCCTTCAGTTTCATCCCCACCAGACCAGGCTCCTGAAGAGGACCTTGTAATTGTCAAGGTAGAGGAGGATCATTGTTGGGACCAGGAATCTAGCCTGCATGAAAATAACCCTCCTGGCCAAGAGCTGTTCCGCCTGCGCTTCAGGCAGTTATGCTACCAGGAGACACTAGGACCCCGAGAAGCTCTGATCCAACTCCGGGCACTTTGCCATCAATGGCTGAGGCCAGATTTGAACACCAAGGAGCAGATCCTGGAGCTGCTGGTGCTGGAGCAGTTCTTGACCATCCTGCCCGAGGAGCTCCAGACTCTGGTTAAGGAGCATCAGCTAGAGAATGGAGAGGAGGTGGTGACCCTCTTGGAGGATTTGGAAAGACAGATTGATATACTAGGGCGACCAGTAAGTAGAAGGAGGTGTGCATGCTGCGACTGGGGGAATCCTGGAAGCTGGGTGGAGGGACATTGACCCCACAGTGTGAGAATAAATACTGAGCATTGGTTTCTGTTAGGTGAGGTTGGAAATAGTTGCAGTTATAATGTGGCATGAGTTATTTGTAGTTTTTTGTTAGTTTGTTTTTAGTTTTGCAACATCCCTACAACTTTATTGATGTTTCCTTTTGCTAGAAGGGAAACTGATGCATAGGGAGCTTAAACTACTTTCTCAGGAGCTCCCAGCATTAAAAGTAGATCTGACTCCAAATTCAAGTCTCCTAGTCCCTTACCAAAGGTTCTTTCCACTGAACAGCACTGCTTTAAGTTTCTGTTTGTCATTCTCCTTCCCCTCCCATGGAAGCACTAGATACTTGTGCTTCATACAGCAGGGACAGCATCAGCAGAACTCTTTGCCTTCACTGAAATCAGTGAGCAGGAATGATTCCTTGTAAATGAGAGTGCTTCTTCCTGTCCCCCAGCATGTATTCCTCTAGATGTGCTTTTATTACTAGTCGTCTTCTTTACCCTATTCACTACATTTCTCAAAAGGATTCCCTTGTAATCCATCTGTCCCATTGTTTCCAGGTCCCAGCTCGTGCACATGGACAGAGAGTACTCTGGGAGGAGGTTGTGCATTCAGAATCTGTACCTGAGCCTCCAACTACTCAGCTCCAACCGCAAGAGAGCTCAGCTCCAGCCACTCGGCCACAAGAGAGAGGTGAGGAACTGGGTTTCATTAGTAAAGAGGGGAGATTTGGAAAGGAAAGAAAATAATTCCTGGACAACCGTGACCTACAATCAGTGTTTACAGACCAGTCTCAAGATCAAGTTTATCTAGGCATCAAATATAGCCTCTCAGTTCCAGTGGTAAATGCAAGAACCAATTTGGGGATTTTTATATGTTCACACATTTCTTTTACCCCATTGTATTTACATTTACAACATAGGCTTTTTTGAGGTTTTGCTGGTATCATTATGCCACTTTATTTGTCAATATTTCAGTCTGTGTCTCCTCAAATAAGAGCATTCTCTTAGATAACCATAATAAAGTCATTACAATTAGGAAACATAAAATTAATATAATACATTGATAGAATAATATAATATATACTCACAGTTCATATTTTGCCAGTTGTCCTAATAATGTTCTTTTTAGTCAGAGTCCAGTCTGGAATCACATACTGCTATTGTTATGTCTCTTAAATCTCCTCTAATTTAGAATAATTCCTCAACCCTTTTTTTTGTCTTTTATGATCTTGACACATTTGAAGAATACAGGTCAGTTATTTTGAGAATACAGGTCTGTAATTTGGGTTTGTCTGATGTTTCCTCTTGTTTAAATTCAGGTTGTACATATTTGGCAGGAATACACCAGAAGTGATGCTGTCTTCTTCTTAGGGACACAGTAGCAGTTTGTCCTGTTACTGGCGAAGTCAACTTTTGTGACTTGATTAAGCTTATTCTTGCTAGGTTATTCTTGTCAGGTTAATCATGGTAAAGTTTCTGTTTTCCTTTAGTAATTTGTGGAGAGATACTCCTGAGCCTATGTAAATATCCTGTTCCTCAGCAGACTTTTTTTTTTTTTAACTTTTTAACTTTTAACTTTTACAACTTCGAAAAATAAAATAACAGATAAGAGGCAGCTTAACAAATTATGGGAGCATTACTTTAAAAAATCTTGTCCAGGCCCATTTATCTTATTTAACCCTAAAAACAAACCCAGTTGTTATTCCAGTGTTCTGAAAATTAAATGACACAGATTGGTCAGATGACATGACCAGGGTCTCCTTGTTAAATGAAGAAAATGAAAAAAGAAAAAAAAAACAAAACTTGATCATGTTCACATTTCATTAAACTAAATCCCATATTCTTTTTTTTTTTTTTTACCTTTAGCATTGATATAGTACCTTCTTTGCTTTTGCTAGAAAAATATTAACTATAGTATATTTTACATTTGTTGTATTTTTCCCATACATCACCATATTGTTAATGCATTATAATAGAAGAACATTGTTGTGTTTGTATTATTAACCACAATCCTTTTATCTACCACCGTAATTACTGTATTATACAGTCTTTAGACTTACCAAACGTTTGTTGCCAAAACACTATTTTTAAGCATCCTTTGATGCCTGTTAACTAAATAATTGTTAAGATTGTTAAAAGCTGGTGACTTTTCTAATTCTGTCATTCCTTCTGCATTTATTATTTCTTTTCATTGTAAGGGAGAACATTCCTTTCTTCCTGTTTTACTTATTTTATTAATCAATATGGACTCAAATTCTTAGTTTATTCCATAAATATTGTTACTATATTTTGTTGCTTAAACTGTCTCAGATTTAGCTAGAGGAAGCCCCTTCAGTCTGGCTCCTCTTTCTCCATTTGACATTTCCATCATTTTTTTGAGAATGTCCTTATTTTCTTGCAGAACAAGATATTCCATCTTGTTCTGATACTTCCTCTGCATTTCATATTTTTTCATTTATGAAGATTATAATCGTTTATTTTATATAAATGGGTTTTTAATATTTCCAAAGAAGCAGCTTAGAAACCTTTTCAGTTGATATTTCTTGTCTAAAGCCCTAAAGCTTGTTACCCAAGACACCATAATCTATGTTGATTTTGGGAATAAGCTTTCTGGTATGTATAAGAAGCAGATGCTGGCAGCCAAGGTAGGCATTTCAGAAAGGGAATGAAGTTTAATAGAGACTGGTTTTCATATTCAGTTTGCTGAGAGATTAGGACCTAAAGAAATACTTTATACAAGCACAAGGATAGAAGTAGCTTTGGTGGTAGTAAAGATTTCAGGAAAGGGATTCCTGTTTACCTTTTGCTCTTTAACTTCAGGCTTGGTGGGACATCAGAGTAGAGATGTTTTGTGGGTTAAGGATGTCAGTGCATCATACACAACGTCTCTGGCATGCATACCTGCTGAAATACAAACAATTAGGAATGGGTTAGCGCTGGTGCCCACAACTACAAGATGCTTGTCTCATTTATAGCTCCTTTCTCCTCTCTCAACCATGTCTACAGCTCAGAGTCCTATCCCTTCCCAGAAAGGAAACCCTGGAGATCAGGAGATGGCAGCTGCACTTCTCACAGCAGGGTTCCAGGTGAGTTCTGCTCCTCAGTGAAACCCCATAGTTCTGCTTGTCATTAGTTTTGGCATCTGCAGCATGTCAAGACATCTCTAGGCAGTATCCACCCAGAAAGTTACCCTGGATTCTTTCGCATAGAGAAAGAAAGATCTCTGATTTACCCCAAAAGACCCAGGGCATTTTCCTCTTCTTGCCAGCTACTCAGATCCCGTTACACAATACATTCCCTCCTCTTGAATTCTTTCCCAGCGCTGGGTCTCTCTGATGTCAAACCTGTGAAACAAACTCAGTCCCTAAATGGTAATCTTGCTTTGTTTCAGACTTTGGAGAAGATTGAAGACATGGCTGTGTCCCTTATCCGAGAGGAGTGGCTTCTTGATCCATCACAGAGGGATCTGTGTAGAGAGAGCAGGCCAGAAAATTACAGAAGCATGTTCTCCCTGGGTAAGGAAAGCTCTGGTGATTATCATTTAAGGTTTTTTGTCTGGTTTGTTTTTTACATGTGTGGTAGCTATGGGCTTTCTCAAAGACTTGAGTTAGAACTTGGGATCCAACAGAAGGATACCGTGTTGAATCTTCTTCAGGTAGAAATGAAATTATTTGTCCTCCAATCCAGGGCTTACTTTACAGCTTGTGACTGAGTATTGGTCTGTTTGCCAGTTGAAAATTTTTATCTCTCTAGTATTGTCTGAATTCACACCTTTATCCCATTCTCAGTTTCCATAGGATCCTTACATAGATTTTTCTCACTTAGGTCTATTGTGCCTCCTCCTTTTTAATGACTCTGTGGAGGCATTTGCCCAGTTCTGTCTACTCATTAGATCTTTTAGTAATCTTACTCCTTCCCTCTCAGCAGCTCCACCTCTCCTGAGATGACCTTTTCCCTACTCTAGGCTTCCTCTGCTTTCACGGCACCTTCTACTTGGCTCTGCTCATACTGCTCATATTAGGACACCATCTTGGAGACATATATAAACTTTACATGGTGGTGTGGATTTTCCCTTCCCTTTGTCTTCAGTGCCTTTCTCCTAACATAGAAAAATAGGAAGTGATGTTGGCTTCATGTGTATTACATTTTTATTTCAGGTGGTGAGACCAGGAATGAGAACAGGGAATTTGCTCCAAAACAGGTAATATCGGCTGGAATCCAACCACATGGAGAGACAGCTGCCAAATGCAACGGGAATGTTATCGGGGGTCTCGAGCATGGAGAAACCCGAGATCTTCTGGGCAGATTAGAGAGGCAGCGGGGAACTCCCACACAAGAGAGACGACATAAATGTGATGAATGTGGGAAGAGCTTTGCTCAGAGCTCAGGCCTTGTTCGACACTGGAGAATCCACACTGGGGAGAAACCCTATCAGTGTAATGTGTGTGGTAAAGCCTTCAGTTACAGGTCAGCCCTTCTGTCCCATCAGGATATCCACAACAAAGTAAAACGCTATCACTGTAAGGAGTGTGGCAAAGCCTTCAGTCAGAACACAGGCCTGATCCTGCACCAGAGAATCCATACTGGGGAGAAGCCGTATCAGTGCAATCAGTGTGGGAAGGCTTTCAGTCAGAGTGCAGGCCTTATTCTGCACCAGAGAATCCACAGTGGGGAGAGACCCTATGAATGTAATGAGTGTGGGAAAGCGTTCAGTCATAGCTCACACCTCATTGGACATCAGAGAATCCACACCGGGGAGAAGCCCTATGAGTGTGATGAGTGTGGGAAAACCTTCAGGCGGAGCTCACATCTTATTGGCCATCAGAGAAGCCACACTGGGGAAAAACCCTACAAATGCATTGAGTGTGGGAGGGCCTTCAGTCAGAAGTCAGGCCTTATTGAACATCAGAGAATCCACACTGGAGAAAGACCCTATAAATGTAAAGAATGCGGGAAAGCTTTCAATGGGAACACTGGCCTCATTCAACATCTGAGAATCCACACAGGGGAGAAGCCCTATCAATGTAATGAGTGTGGGAAAGCCTTTATTCAGAGGTCAAGTCTCATTCGACATCAGAGAATCCACAGTGGAGAAAAATCTGAATCCATAGGTGTTTAGGAAAAGCTACAGTCATAGTTCAAGCATTATTCAGCATTAGAGAAACCACATGCTGGTTTCAGTATAGTACAAAGGGAGAAAGTTTGTCACCAGTACACCTTTATCTAGTGTCAGTCAATAGTGGTGGCAAAGTTAGAATAGCTCTTCAGTAGTTTGGGCCAGGTGCCTTGATGCAGTTGATTGGCTTGACTGTATTGAGAGCCTGCCTGATGGAATGGAGCTCCTGAGGGCCGAAGGTATACTTTAGGAACTTAAAATAGCACCAAGGGGAGCAGGTGTAGCTCAGTGGTTCGAGTGCCTGCTTCCCGTGTTCAAGGTCCCAGGTTCAATCCCCAGTACCTCCTTTAAAAAAAGTAGCATTACAGCAAACTGCCTGTCTGTGGCTCTAGGCACTTAACTTTATCTTTAGGGTGAGTAGCTATAGGTTTGGGAGAGGCTTCTCCTATTTCCTCTGCTTCCCATCTTCTGTGAGTCCCTTCTCCCATTTCCCTGAAGGTGCCCTTGTACCCCTAATTTGATCTAAGAGGCTGCTCTAGAGTTCTAAGCAGTCTCTATGTGAAACTTATATTTGTATTTAGCTTTCTAAGATCTTAGTTAATAGGAAAATTTTTACAGACATTTAATCTATTTATGCTTAAGTGCACATTTTATTCTAATGTTCCTTACAGTCAGTGGAAATCCATATTCCCACGCAAATTCAGAATGCTATATTTTTAACAGCACTCCAGCATTTTTCTTCATATATCACCTTCACTGACTCCACTGAGTCACTGAGCATCTGTATGCCTCACCACCCCCAGTCCCAGTACCTGTGTCAGCAAAGGAAGTGGACGCATTAGTGATGGTTGTGGGAGTGATGCAGAGAAAGAGGTGAGTGGAGACTCAGCGCAGCTGCTCTTGAGCTTGGATAGTTGTATCTTCCGGAGACTTCTGCGTCTCCCTTCCACCTCCCCACTGTAAGCTGTGGTATGAATAGGTCCTTGCACTATCCTAGTTCTAGCATCATATGGGAGAAAGAGGAGACAGAGATCATTGAAGAAGATGATAAAAGTCATTCAGAGAATGTACATGCACCCCTGTTGGCCCGTTACAGTAGTGCTCTCTGGCTCCTTTCAGCCTGCTCAAGCCACCCGTCTGGGTTCCCTGTCACTGTTATCATTACCCTGGGCTTCACCACCTCACTCATCACTCTCTATTCTGTTTTTTGCCATTAGTTTTTATAACTTGAATGTGCACAATGGTAATCTGCCAAATACCTCACTTCTCAATTCCTCATTCTTCTGAATTCTGGTGACCTCCATCTGAAATCCTTAATCTCCATTTACCAGCAAAGACAATATTAATCTTATCTTCACAGGCACTGTAGTTCATCTTTGAGGCTTTTGTTTACTGAGGGATAATGTATAAAGTAATGAGACTGGCTTAAAGTAATACATCAGAACTTACACATCCAAATGTGGGTTGTCCTTTAAGCACGAGAATTATAGTAGTGCTACCATTCCTGTACATATTTGGAGCACTCTCAGAATTCCCATTTAATAAACCATACAAGAAAACCAGTTCTGTTAGTCTTTAATCATATCTCATTTTTGACCACTTGGTTACCCACTTATAAGCTAGACTTGGAATTCAGTAACATTTAGTTATTGCCAAGAACCACATCAACTCAGAATTGGAATGGATTC
This sequence comes from Dasypus novemcinctus, assembly GCF_030445035.2. Classification (NCBI taxonomy): domain Eukaryota; kingdom Metazoa; phylum Chordata; class Mammalia; order Cingulata; family Dasypodidae; genus Dasypus; species Dasypus novemcinctus. The sequence goes on from NC_080694.1 coordinate 63,491,776, forward strand.
CATTAAGCATACTCAAATGAATATGATACAGGTTCTGAAGAAAATTCCAAAAGAAGTAACACAGTTTCACATTGTGATCATGAGGGACACACTTACTAACCACATTATCTTATGATTGGTATTTTTAAAAATCATTCATAAAATTTTAAGTCATAGAGGTCCATCTTTTGGATCATAAGTCCCTTCCTTACAACATCCCTTCTTTATCCCACTCGGGCTGCCTTGACCACTAAGATGAACATCAAGGTTTTCTGTACCTATTTTGTTAAACTCTTTGGTATTCATCTGTCACTTGCCATCCTGAATTCTTTGGTTAACTTTTCCAAAACAGTCCTTTCCATAATGCTTTATTTTCTTACCCCTGCTTTTGACCCGCAGATTACCATTCCTAATTCCCTTGTACTTGAAATTTCAAGAAGCTGGAAACAAGTGGTTGTCTCTAGATCCTTGCTCTCCTGCTCCAGTTGTGCCTTATCTTCTGAGATACTACTTCTGTTGGAGCCAGTGCTACCTTTGAGCAAATATTACATAGAATGGGTACATTGTCAGAGGGAGTATACACACACATACAAACACACACTACTCCCACATATTTTAGAGTATGATTACCTTCTTAAAAAAGCTCTTCTTGCAGAGCAGCATATTGGAATGACTATAAATGTATCAGCTAATATCTTTCTTTAGGGATCAGTACCCAGAGTAATGTGTATGCATTACTTAAGTTTCAGAATTACCAAGAATCTGGCAGAAATTCAGAGAAAAGAAAAGCATGAACATGCCCAGAAAGATTAGTATTATACTTGGGTGCATATGAAAAAAGATTGTGACTTGAAAGAACTATCAAGGGTGATTGAACACATTTATAGAAATAGCTATGGGAAGCGGATATGGCTCAAATGATGGAGCTTCCACCTACCATATGGGAGGACCTGGGTTCAATCCCTGGGGCCTCCTGGTGAAAAAGAGGAGGGAGCCAGTGCCTATGCGAGTACCTGTGTGGTGAGCCGGTACCCCGCGCAGTTAAGTCACACAGCAAGATGATGACACATCAAAAGGGAGACAAGGGGAGAGTCAGGGTGAGGTGCAGCAGAGACCAGGAACTGATGTGGCATAATTGACAGGGAGCCTCTCTTCCCAATTGGGGGTCTCCAGGATCGAATCCCAGTGAATCCTAGGGGAGAGAAAATGAGAAGACAACAGAGATAGCAAAAACAGGGTGGAAGAAGGGGAAGGGGGGAAAATAAATCTTAAAAAAAGAAAAAAGGAATGGTCAAGTGATAAAAGACAATAGAAGAAGGCTTTGTTTGTCTTTACATTAGTGTAGCCTATTCCTGGTCCCTAGTTCTCACTCTTAGCATTAGACTATCATTAATCAATCTATGTGACCTTATTTTGAGCTCCTAAGTATGAATGACTCAAACTTCATTTTATCTGAACATACATGCGTTAAGCTCCTGTATGCTGCAGATTCTTGTTTTTTACTCCTAATCTAAAATGAACTGTTCACCAGTATTTCTCCCATCCTTAGCTTTTTGTTTTAGGACCTAGCATTTGAATGTGTTTCTTCCATAACTCTTCCAATATAGTACTAGGGAAGGTGTCTTGGTTTTCAGAATTTTTCTCCGTGGAGCAAGATGGCATTGCCTGAATGTGTTGGTTAATTCCCATATGGGGCAGTTTGTTCTGAAGCTTCAGATAATAGCTGACATTTATTGCACTTACTGTGTGCCAATCTTTATGTGATAGATATTATTGTTACCCCATTTTATAGATGAGAAACTGAGACTCAGAAAGTTAAGTTGGCTAACCAAGATCACACAGCTGGTAAGTGATAGGGTAGGGATTCTTACCTATACAGTCTGATTCTAGACCCATGTTCTTAACCACTGTCCTATGCTTACACTGCCTCCAGTGAGCACCTTACACCTGGACAGCTGTTTTAAAAATATTCCTGTTCATAAATCATGTTGCATAAGAATGTGCAGTATAGTGCAAATCTGTTAGAATTACTGGAAAATGGTTAAAAATGCCATTTGGGTTGTAATTATATCAACTTTAAATTTAATAAACTTTTGATGTTTTAGTAGTACTAGAAAGCTAAATTGTACACAACATGCTTATAAAAGAATAACTGGGGGGAAGGGATGTGGCTCAAGCAGTTGAATGCCTGCTTCCCACATGGGAGGTCCTGGGTTCGTTCTCTGGTGCCTCATTTAAAAAAACAATAAAAACAAGTGAAACGAACAAAAAAAACATCTCAGGGGAGCCAGTGTGGCTTGGTGGTTGAGCTCTGGCTTCCCATGTACAAGGTCCGCTCTGTGCCAGTATCTAAAAAATTAAAAAAGTAACTGAGAAGATAATGGAAAGACTTAAGAGATTCAGATAAATTTCTCTGTAAATTACCTAAGAGAAAATAGAATTGTGGATAGAAATGAAATATCTATTCACCAGGACAAGCAGATGGACAGTTAGGATGACCATGTGAAGTTCATCTACAGTATAAAATGCGGAAAACCCTCAGCTTCATTGCCCATCTCCAGTGACCATTCTGTTTCTCCCCTTTCATTCCTGGTGTTTTAAAGACTTTTTTCGACCCCATTTCCTCATTGATCTACTGTTCAAACTTCTCCTTATTGACTTTTGTACCCAGCAGTCCTCTGAAATTTCCTCAGAAGCACCAGTAGTAAATATTAAGACCTTTTCTTTTTATCTCATTTCTGTTTCATGCTATTTAATTCCCCCTGCATCTCAAGAATTTGCCTTCTCCTTTGCTTTCAGGTAATTTTTCTCCAATTTCTGGCTTTTCTTTTTCAGTCTTTTTTTCTCCTCATTCCCACTGAAAATAATCCCCATGTTCTGATTTTATTCACTATTTTCTATTCTCACTCCTATTCATCCATTTTGACTGTTTACACTTACATTTTGTATTTGAATAACTTAGTATTTCCTGCCCTGTGAATTATCTCATGATGTGGGAATTTTCCACAAATACTTAATAGACTTGTTACTTGAAAATTGAAATCATTTTTCCTGGGCACCATTTTCCTTTCAAATAGACATCATTGCTCTTTTCTTTTGTTTTTACCTTAAACAGAGTCAGTATTCTTCATATTTCTTATCCCAGGCTTTTAATCTTTTTCTGCCCTCCACTCTCCATGTCCCAAATCTTCGTAAGTTGATCTAATTCTTAATTTATTGCGCCTTGTTCTTCCTGAGGCTGGATCTTTTACATTTCTACTGTCCTCTTATTGCCCCCAATGCAGATCCACATCATCTGAGGCCAGGTTACTATAATTCTTTCCAGTTTTTTTGCGTCTTCTATATCACTTCCAAGACAACTCTCCTCCAACTCCATTTTCATGATGCCTCGTTCTCACTCAAGAAGGCCCAGCATTGGTGTTCCAGGTTCTCATTACCTTGTCCTCCATGCTTAATCTGCCTTAGCGCCCTCATTACTCTCTAGCATAGTCACCTTGATTCATCGTGTTCAAGCGCCAACTGTTGTCTTACAGGCCTTTGCCTCTGTGCCTTTCTCATGCTGTTCCTTTTGCTTAGATTGCTCTTTGGCCCTAGCCCATTTCATTACTCCCTTCAAAGCCTAGATCCTTTGTTATCTTCTGAGTGAGCTCTCCCTGGTTGACCTCACCTCACACTGAGATCTCCCTTATTCTGTGCTGCCTCAGCATTCATCTTTTTAGTTTGTAACTGTGTTCCATGCACTTACTAATATGTTGCTTTGTAATTATTTTCTAGCACTCTGTATTGTAGTTTCCCATTTGTATTTATTTCCAAAATTAAATTGTAAGCTCCTTGAGGGCAGGAATAATAATTTTAACATTTGTATCTCTGTGCCCTGTAGTGCCTAGTACAGTGCTAAGCACAAAGTAGGAGTTTAATAAATGCTTGTTGAATTATTGTGTGTATTATTTATGGTGTTAAGAAATTTTTAAGTTGTTTTCAAGGATATATGTCTCTTCCTAGTATTTTGTCTGCTCAGAAAATACAGCCAAGAGTAAGGCCAAAGAGAATATGGGTAAAAAGCTGAAGTACTCTTTTCATTTGTTTGGCCAGACTTACTTATTTCTTGGTTAAGAAAGATAGAAGGAAACCCTTGACTACTGTGTTAAAAGGTCTGTGTTAAAATTGACTTTGTATCTGAAGTTAAATCAGTGGTCCTTAATTGGAGAAATTAGGCAATGTCTGGAGACATTTGTGGTTGTCCCATCAGAGTGTGTGTGTTGGGGGTGGGGGGGCTGTAACTTTTCTAGGATTTAGCTCTGGGGACTACACATGACCTTAAGCAGTCCCTTGGGTATCCTTTAGACAGGAATAATTACCAATTCCCCAAGAAAACTTCAATTCAGATTGTTGTCAGTTTCCCAGGTAAAGCCCATTCTCACTTACAAAGTTTTTAAGATACTATGTTAATACTGGTTAGGAAGGCAGATACATACATAGAGGGAAATGTGATTTCCTAAATTAGTTTAAAAATGGGCGTTTAGAACAGTCTCTTTTTGCAGCTGAATGGTACTTCCTTCAACAGGTTTAGAAAGAATCAACTCCAGTTGGAAAATGAATTTTAAATGTGTAAAACACTAAGGAAATAACTGCATTCATAGTCTATAGAATGCCAGATTTGGAAGTGACCTTTGAAATCACTGAGTGTGCCAACACATTCCTCTCTGTATGGAGGGCCAGAGACCAACGTGGCTTGTGCCAAGTCACCGTTTAGTGGTACTGGTGGAATTCAGATCGCCTGGAGCTTTGTGCATTTCTTTTCTGGCTGGTTATTCATTCCAGTCTGGCCCTTGTTACTGTGGGGTTTTTTTTGTTTGTTTGTTTTTTTAAGATTTCTTTATGTATTTCTCTCCCCTATCCTCCCCCCCCTCCCCCCAGTTGTCTGTTCTCTGTGTCTATTGGCTGTGTATTCTTCTTTGTCCGCTTCTGTTGTTGTCAGTGGCATGGGAATCTGTGTTTCTTTTGTTGCATCATCTTGTTGTGTGTGCGGCAGGCTGCACTTTCTTTCGTGCTGGGCGGCTCTCCTTACAGGGCGCACTCCTTACGCGTGGGGCTCCCCTGTGCGGGGGACACCCCTGCGTGGCAGGGCACTCCTTGCGCTCATCAGCACTGCGCATGGGCCAGCTGCATGCAGGTCAAGGAGGCCGGGGGTTTGAACCACGGACCTTCCATGTGGTAGACGGACACCCTAACCACTGGGCCAAGTCCGCTTCCCTTGTTACTGTGTTTTTTAACTCATGCCCTGCCATGGGTTGGGTTCATATTTTATGCCTCGATCTTTAATGCTTCATTCTAATTAAGTATCCTGAATGTGGTGTCTTGTGTTAAATTCTTTAACAAATGACTGAGTACTCTGAGACATTTTGCCGTATGGTAGCCATGCTGAAGCTCCTCCTTTGTGTCTGGCTCCTAAACGTCAAGAGTGCAAACGGACATACAGCGTTGATTTTCAGTTCGGCGATCATGAGGACCAGGGCTGCAGCCCTGTGGGTCAATTTGAAGGATAATGTCGTTTTCGCACTTGTGTCTTTTCCCAGCTACAAACTCTAAATTCCAACATCCAAGGGTGGGCCTACCGTGGGGGAAACTCGGGTAGCAAAGGCCAGCTGCCCGAGACGCTACAGGAAATCAGTGCCAAGCTGCTCTGGGCTGGAGGCGCCGAGGCAGTGGCCCGCGGCCAGGCTGGACCCGCGTGGAGGCAGTGGCCCGCGGGTAGGCTGCGAGCGAAGGCACGCCCTCCGGGCACTTCCGGCTCCCGGCCCGCCCCGGAAGTGCTGGGGGAGGTCCGCCCGCTGGGGAGCTTCCGTCCCGGAGGGCTGCGGCCCCGGGTGATGGCGACACACGGCACCGCACAGCCGCAGCCCCTCGGGTCCCCGCTGGCCGGTCCCAGGGGAGGAAGGCTGGGGTTCCACCCCGGGAAGGTTCAGGCTGTCGGGGTCCAGGGCTGGGGCTGTACCCTCGGGATTAAACCCCAACGTGGCTCGGTGCGTCTGGTGCCACTACGACCAGACGCTCAGCTCACCTGCTCAAACAAAAAGAAACACCGCAAGGAGCCCTTAGGCGAGGCTTGCCCTTCCGGGCCTCTTCTTGGGCCCGTGGCCTTGCCTTTCAAACGCAGAATGGCTGTTTCTTCAGTTTGGCGATAAGTGGTCGCCCTTCCGCTTGGGAGTCACTTGTTGATCCACGCAGAGGCCAGAGCCGCCTTCCAGCAACAGCTGTGCTGTCTCCCCTCTGCATGCTCCCGAAGCCCACCTCCGGTAGTGCCCCGAGACCAGGGCAGGGAGACCCCCGCGGCGCAGGGCCGCAGCCTGCCTGCGAAGCTCTGCCGTGCTGTCCCAGATGTGACTGGACAGCCCTGCTTTGCAAATTAGCCCCTCATTGACATTGCCCTCTTTTCTCCTGTAAACCTTGGTAGTGTGACAACTATGGCGGCCTTCGCTTCTTTGAGTAAAATGTTTCATTTACAGAAGAGGTGTTCCTGAAGAAAAGGCCCTCAAAAGGAATCTTCCTTTTGAGGCGACCGTCCGCGACAGTCCCCTCAGTTGACAAGGGCTGGGGCGAAGAAGCCCATCAAAGGGCAGTTATTGACTGTCCTGCCTGAAGAGCACAAGACGGTTCGGAGTGGACCCGGGACGAAGGGTCTCGGAGAAGGGGAAGCACGGAGAAGGGGAGGCTGTGAGCCGGCCAGGGTGCCTTGTTCTGCTCCAGCCCTTTCCCTGCCCTCATTCGTCTCCACCCTCCACTCTTTACACTCCTTCTTTTCTTTCCTTTTCCCTTCCCACTTTCCTGCCTGACTTTTGTAGCATTGCCTGAGGGGGAGCAGCCTTGGAGCGGGGAGGGGAGAGGATAAACTGGAGGCTCTGGAGTGAGAGTTGGATGAATCCAGACAATAGGTGGGAAGGGAGAGGTATTTATCATCTTAACACTTTTAGTCTCCTAAGGATTCTTACTTTTTCCTCTTTTTTAGGCCTGTAAGTCTGTAGCCAGACTACCTGTGTTTTAGCCAAGTCACTTAACCTTTTTTGTGCCTCTACCTCCTTATCTGTAAAATGGGGATGATAAAAGTGTTGTAGCAGTTGAGAGAGGTTCAATTATTTGCGTATAGAAAGGCCATGACTCAGGAATGATTTTGAGAAGGAAAAATGGTTTGTTGATGGCTGGCCGGACTCAGGAGCTTTCTGTTTCAAACCTGAGCCGGAACAAGACTTTCAAGTTCCTTTTATACAGGGTGGGTAGTCAAATGGTGCTTTGATTAAAGAAAACGACTTTCTTTGTTAGTTAAGTCTTTGCCTGAGAACCAGGTAGGTTTTGAATTAACATATAGCCTACACCTCAGGTGAGCTTGAATTAGCATCTTGCCCACATTCATGCAACCTTAAATACACATTCAGTCTTATATCCTTTCTGAACAATCAAAGCCCATATCACTTAGCTGGATTCCTAGAGACTAGGCACACTTGGATACAGAATTAGATGATTTTGAATTTATGCACAAGTCCAAGTTCCCTTAAGTTTCGGCATCACCACCATCAGTGTTTCCCTGGACTGACTGGTATGTATATAGAGTTTGCATGGGTAAATTGCCTCCTGGGACTGGAGTCATTACCGTGGTCACCAGAGCAGGACTGCAGCCTCTTACCTTTCGACACCCACAAGTCAGGGCAGACATTTAGGTTAAGGTTATCTCTGAAGAGACAAAGAGCCTCCCACCCATAGCCCACATCGAAAGCACCTAGCTAAAGTTACGAGGATTACATGAAAAATACACGTTGTAAGTGCTCTCCAGGTGTTGTAATTATTTCTTCCTCTCCTTACCACTACTCTACTTATGTTAAATTACTTCTTTTTACAGTGATTCATAAGTTCATGTGTTTAATTTTTCTTCCAGGTCCCGGCTCTTGCAGACAGTCAAGAAATACGCCCTCTGAGAGCAGAGGGAGATTCAGTCTCCCCAGCTCTCACCTAAGGATACACCACCCTAGCGTCAATCCCAGGGAAGCTTTCCTCTACAGGAGAGTTGTAAATGTAAGACTTTGACCTGTGGTTTGTGGAGGTTCAGGAAAGAAGGGACCTGAGGAGACATTAAAAAACAAAAATCTCCAGTTAATGGGATCAAGAAAACTGTCTTTGTGAACTCTTAGCAGAGTAGGGTTATGTGCAGAGTGAGGCTGAAGCAGGAGTGCATCCATTTCAATTCTACTTCGACAATTTGTTTTTAAGGAGCTGCATCTTTACTGCCCATTGTCTGAGATATGAGTTGTAAATATGTTTTCCATATTTTGTCTGTCTTTGACTTTGGTTAGGGTATTTTTGTTTGTGTGTTTTACTTTGCAGGAGATTTGATTTTGCATGTGTGGCTTAAATTTATCAATCTTTTCATTTATGGCTCCGGGTTTGGAGTCATCCATACTTTGAAGTTATAAAAGACTTTTCCCATGTTTTCCTTTAATACTTTTATGGCTTCGTTTATTTACAAATATAATTTACTTGGCATTTATCCCAGTGTACAGAGTGAGGGGGGAATCCCATTAGATTTTTTACCAGATGATTACTCACTCATTTATTGAAGAGTCTACTTTATTTATTTATTTATTTATTGAAGAGTCTACTCATCTTTTTTCGCTGCCTTTATTATATGCTGAATTTCTGCATGTTTGCATTTATTTCCGGACTTTCTATTCTGTTCCATTGGTCTGTTGACCTCACTCCTGCCGTACCACACTGTTTGAGTCTTTACAATCAGTTTAACATCCTTTAGGACAAGCCCCCTTTCGCTGCCCTCCTTTTTCAGCTTTTACCCAGGCAGTCTTGCTTGTTGATTATTTCACGTGAATTTATAAAGACTTTATCTACTTATAAAAATGTTGATAAGTTGGTATTTTTATTAGAATGGTAATAAATTTGCCGATGAATTTAGGGCTCACTCCCTAAGTGTTAAACCCAGAGGGACCATTCGGTGGCTTACCTGGGAGTGGGGGGTGGAAGGAGTTGGCTCTGAATTTGGCCAGTCTAGGTTCAAATTTCATTTCTGCTGCTTTATCAGTTATCTGACCTCGGAAAATTTACTCCTCATTTTTCTTATATGTGAGGGAGGACTAGCTTGTCTGCCCCACAAGATAAAAAGATTCAAAGTGAAAGGCCTTCTTGGGAGCGATTAGAATCCCTCTCTCCACGCCTCCGCTCAAGGCGTCCGCTCGCCAACCACCGAGAGGACAAACATCCGCATCCTAGAGCGGACCCCGCGTCCCGAGGCGGGTTCCGCGGAAGTCGGCCTCTCTAGGCGGCTCGCGGGCCTGCTGCTGTCAGGCAGGGGGTGTAACCTTTTTCCTCAGGTTCTGAGTGGGTCCGGGACGGACGATCTCGGAGATGGGGAGGCTGTGCGCTGGGCCACGGCGCCTCCCCTTGCTCCGCCCCTTCCCCTGTCCTCATTCGCCTCCATCCTCCACTCCTACACTCCTTTTCTCTTTCCTTTTTCCTTCCCCGCTTTCCCGCCTGGCTCTTGTCGCACCGGCAATGCTGACACCCAGAGACCCTGGAGACACTGTTGGAGTGCTCCAAAAAGTCAGTCCCTCTGGCCGGGTCTCCCCAGTGCCCGGTGCCGCCTACTGGCTCGGCCGCCACCTGATGACAGGAGTGGCCCTAACTTACTTTTCTGAATTTCGGAGGGACCCGATAGGATGCAAGAGACCTTATTTTCCCTTGGCCCTGGGTCCTCAGCTCCCCTTTGCGTTGTTAATGACGTTGGTGGTTGAGCGTCATCTGGAAGTTTAAAAGTGTTGAAATATTCTCATTTTGCCCCAGCTTAGCTGAATGCTGTATTTGTGTGAAACTTTTTTTGTATCTATATATTGCATTTCCTCACCCCTTCCCAGTTTTGTTTTTGTTTATTTTTTTCTTTCTGAGAAAGGAGAATGAATATCCCTTCTTTCTCCCTGAAAGCTTTTCTTTATTAAAAATGTTAACCCGTAAGTATCTAATGACTGCTCAGAAAGGTACTGCATACACCTCTGTAGCTTTGTTAAGATTAGATAATTGATGGAGAACATTTTACTTTTTTCTTTGTACTTGCCTAAGTCAATACCTGAGGTTCGAGGCTGTGAGGATAAGGTAGTAGAGAAAAGAAGAAACACTGGGGCAGGGACTGGAAAGGATAATTCCATTGTGAGCCAGCTGTAGAAAAGTGGGGTTTAGGGAGATCTGAGGATTCTACTTTTTTTTTTTTTATAATAAGGACAGAGCAGCTTATATCACATGCGTGGGTGGTAAGTGTTTCTGAACTCTTAGGAGTTCATGTGCATCTGACCATTGCACTGAGATTTTCTGTTTTGTTTTTTTTTTGTGTGTGTGTGTGTGTATTTGTGTTTCCAAGGAGCTACTGTTCAGAAGATCTTGACAGAACAGCAACACTTAGAAATGGTACAGCTTCTAAGCCATGGAGGGCATTGTCCATGTGACTACGAGCCTCCTGGCTGATTTGTGGGAAGCCTCACCTCCCCCTTAGAGCAAGTAAATCAGAAGCTTAAAACAGACTTGGAAAAAGGAAGCAGAACACAGTGGAATACCAGGTAGCTGAAAAAAGGATAAAGAAGATATCTCTGTCCAGAAAGGCCATTGTGAAGTGAGAACAACAAGATATAGAATAATATATAGTGTAAAAAGATGAAAGGAGAATATAAAAATACGTATTTGGAATACAATGCATATGTATGGAAAGACGCAAGAAATTAATAAAAGTGGTTGCCTATAGGAGAAGAAAACTGGGAGGACCAGGATGTCCCAGCTCTATTTTTTAGATACCTTTATAGAAGGTAGATTTAAATAGCCATTTGGGTTAGGCATTCATTCATTCCAATACTTTTGTGATGTTACTGTATTATTTATGGTACAGGCTGAATGAAAACATTTCATCTGTGATATGATTGCTGTGTCCTGGTCTTACTGACCATGTTTGAGATTTCTAGTAAGTGTATATCATACATTGCTTTAGCAGCAAAAAATAAATCACATTTGGAAGATCTGTTTATTGTTTTAGGAATCAAGGTCAGAGGTGTGAACAGGATGTCATGTGAAAGGAGTTTTGTAAGGATGGACCCCCACAAAAAGACCCCAGCACATATCATGGGGATACTTTTAAAGTTTCTGGGTGTGAAAAAGCATTTCAGTATGAGAGCCAGTTAGAATGGCATAAGGGCAGGCCCACAGAAGAAAGGTGGTATAAATGCAGCGAGTGTGGGAAATTTGCCAGGAGCTCAGGCCTTGTTCCACATTAGAGAATCCACACTGGAGAGAGACCCTATGAGTGTGATCACTGTGGAAAAGCCTTCAGTGTGCACTCTGCCCTCACTGTGCAGTAAAGAGTCCACGCTGGTAAAAAGCCTTATACTTGTAAGGAGTGTAAGAAAGCTTTCATTGTGAGGATACATTTCATTGTTCATCAGAGAACCCACAATGGAGAAAACCCTATGAATGTAATGAGTGTGATAAAGCATTTGGTGTGAGTTCAGATCTTATCAAACATCAGAGAAACCATACTGGTGAGAAACCATATGAGTGTGATGAGTGTGCAAAAACCTTCAGTGTGAGCTCAGCCCTGGTCAAACATCAGAGAATCCACACAGTAGAGAAGCGTATGAGTGTAAGGAGTGTGGGAAGCCCTTCTATATGAACTCAGCCCTTATTAATCACCAGAGGATTCACTCTGGAGAAAAGCCCTATGAGTTGTGGAGCATTCAACCAGATATCAACCCTTAGTCAACATCAGAGAATCCATACTGGAGAGAAACCATATAAGTGTGATGAATGTGGAAAGGCTTTCCATGGAAGCTCTAATCTTACTAAACACCAGAAAATACATGCCAAAGGAAAGTGTCATCAGTGATTTATGTAGTGAACATACCCAAAAGGCCTGTTTCCATATCAGAAATCACCATCAGAAGATGGGAATGATTACAGTCAATGCTTTAATTGACACTTGGTCCCTTGGAATACTGAAGAAGCAAGAAGTCACTGAAAATTGACTCCATAGGCATGATGACTGGTTAAGACTCTAAAAAACGCAACTTTTGAGAATGCAATTTTACAACTCCTAAGGTAAAGCCATTTTAAAACTCTATACTACAATGTAAAAAAAAAAGTTTTTATTTCTCTCCGTATCATTCTTTCATTCTATTTGATATGTGAGCTTTTTGGGGGGGTTGTTGTTACTACCAATATTATAGGTAAAAGATATTATTAATAAATTTTGGAATTGAAGGTAAGGTAGGTTGGTGAGACAAAGACCACATATCCTTATTGAATATCAACCTATTGGTCTTCCTTCTTGTGTCCCTGATGTGCCACTATGCACTTAAGGATCATTATGTGGGTTAATGATCTCCTTGCAGAAGGTAGACTAGCTCTTTTTAGGTAGGAATCCCAGAAGATTTCAAAGTTTTTCTTGGTGACTTACAGAGCCCCAGGCCTTTTGACTTACTGACCCCAATAAGCCTATGAACTTGACTGAGCTTCCTGAACCCAAACAAACAAGCAGACACAAAAAGCCTCCCAAAAGCTTCAGGTGCTTCTGACCCTTGCATTTAGTGTTTGTTTCTCAAAGTATGATGGAGTATACACAAAGACTCAGAGGTTTGAACATGGGACAAGCTTGGCGAACTTGCAGCATTGAATTGGCAGTGGTTTAGGATGACATTAAAGGATTTATTTGAATGACTGTGTGAAGTTTGATGCTTAATAGCAACCAGGAAAGCTCATAGTTAGAAGGTGGTAGAAAGTTAATGAGTTCAATTTGGGAAATGTGTTTGCTATGTCTGGAAATCCTAATAAAGCTGTCTACCAGACAGTAGCCTAACTTCTTAACCCAAATCCTGTATGTGTCATGGAAAACTCAAGAGACAGATTTTGGTTTTTAAATTCCTTGATTGTTGTTTTTCTGTTTTAAAAATGATTTCTCACCCTGGGTTAACAGGCCTGAAATTCTTTTGAACCTCATGAATAGTCTCAGGGATCAAAAGAATTTTTCCCAATAATATTTTATAGTTTTCAGTGAAAAGGTCTTAAATCCTGAATCTTTGTTAGATTTATTCCTAGTCATTTGATACTTTTTCCATGTAATTGTTAATATTAGTAGCATTATTTTTAAAATTTCATTATTTTTTAAATTTTATTAACTTAGACTTATAATAGATTTTTATATATTGACTTTGTATCTAACATTCTAATAATTTTTATGCACTTTTGGTTTTTCTACATACACAGTCATACCATTTGCAAACAATGACAGTTTTATTTCTTCCTTTCCAATCTGAATACCTTTTTTTTCTTACCTTATTACACTAGTATGACGTTTAGTACCATGATAAAAAGGGGCAATAAGTTTAATGGGGAAGATGGCGGATGACAAGGATTCTCTTCCCAAGCTTAAGGACCTAGCATTTCTCAAGAATCAGCTGGAGCACCTGCAGTGGCACATGGCAGACAAAAGTGGTGTGGGCCAGGATGGCTTGCTCCTGTCCTCCCTTGCCTCAGAGGATTCCTGGCTGCCTATGTGGTAGCTAAACTGAGGGCATCAGCAATATTGGGCTTTGCCTTGGGCACCTGCATTGGCATCTCTACAGTTCAAGCATTAGCTGTGCCCAATGTGGACAAGACACTGAGGGACTATCTGCAGTCACTGTGCAAGGGGCCTGACTAGCTCTGGGTCCCATGGGGGAGCAGCTGGAGCAGCGCCATATCTGGCTCCCCTGGCTTCCCTAGCTGACTCCACCCTTCCTGCAGAAGGCGAACAGTGGCTCAGCCTGCACCTTGGACTCCTTCCCTCCCTAACCCCAGGGACTGGCCTCAAGACTTTGGCTTCAGGGGCCACCAACCCCTTCCTCTTTCAGCCTTTACTGTGGAGTGTGGAGCTGGCTCCATAACTTGATTTTCCCCAAATGTATCTCACCCCCCACAGGGTCTGGTATGGGCATAAGTATAGAGGATGGGGGTATGCCAGGCCTGGGCCATCCCAGGCAGGCCTGCTGGACCCTGATGCACACTGCCATGTGTGGTGCCCATGCCCTGCTGCTGGCACTGCTCCATGTGGATGGCCAAGAGCCCTCCAGCTCTCCTCGGCCTTGCTACTGACTGAATTGATCAAGTTGCTGTTTCATGCTTTCTCCCTTCTGGTGGGCTGGCAAGCATGGCCCTGGAGGGCCCTACCCTGGCGCCAGGCTGCCCCCTACACACTATCAGCCCTGCTCTGTGGTGCTAACAACAACCCAGTGATCTTCCTTCAGCGTGACATGGACCCTAGCACCTATCAGGTGCTGAGCAATCTCAAGGTTGGGAGCACAGCCCTGTTCTGCTGCCCCTGCCTCTGGCACTGCTGTTCTGCTCTTGAGGGTTTAGCACGGCTGCTGCTGCTGCCAACAGGGCCTGCTATGCAGCTGGGGGCCTCTAGGACCCCCAGAACACTCTTCCAGGCACTGCCCAGCAGCTGCTTCTGGCCCCATGCCCTCATATCACTGGACCTGCTGCTCCTATACTGCCTTACCTCAGGCTTGACATCCCTGTTACACGGCGCTGCTTGTGATGTGGCAGCAGCTGCCCCTGCCCTTCAGAACCTCCTCCTTTATGCTTTCAGCATGCTCCTGGGCCTACATCTGCATGCAGGCAGTGGCTTTGGGTCCCTCTTCCTTGGAATGTTTCCTGGCATGGGCAGCTCTCACGGTGCTGAGCCGGGCACTAAATGGACTGCTCACGTGGGCTGTCATGAAGCACGGCAGCAGCATCACACGCCAGCAGCATCACACGCCTCTTTGCTGTGTCCTGGTCCTGTTGTGTCCTGGCCGCTGGTAGTCAACACCATGCTCTAGCAGCCCTGCTGCAGCTGCAACTAACAGCCACCTTCTTCCTGGCCATGCTGCTCATTCACCTGGCTGTGCACCTGTACTATAGCAGCTGCTAGCCTCCTGACCACTTCTACCCCGACTCCTGACCTCCATCCTTGACCCTGTAGATTAGGTGCCACCATTAGAGCCACCTCCCAGCCTCCTCCTTCCCTCAGCTCACTGAAGCAAGTGCTTTGTGAGAAAAGCTGAGAGTTCGAGCAGCCAGATCAGCTTCTGGAGGTAGGTGGATGAAGCTGTACTCCTGGGATACTTGAAGAGTGGGTTTGGCTAAAACTCTTAACACCCCTCAAGTCCTTCCAGACTAAGGAATCAAGGGAGCATCAGTACCTAGGTCTGAGGAATGACCACATCCCTGATGGGAGGTCCCATGCCTCATCCTGCACTAATGTGGCTCAAAGGGGGCTATGGGCCCGGATGCCGTTCCTTGCCTACTGTGGTCACTCCAGCAGGTTCCCTTTCCCCAAGTATGGTGCTGGCTGCCCAGCACCAGTCCAGCCATGGTGTACGACCTCCCCATCAGGGGTATTCACTCCCCACTGTCATGCAAGAAAGCCCAATTGCTACAGATTATGCAACCATTCTCCAGGTCACTCTACCAAACTCCCCCAGCTCTATGGCACCTGAAAGACATAACCCCTGCACCCTCCACAGTGCTGCTCCCAGCCCAGCTTTTTTCCTGGAAACCCGAGAGGACTGGAGCTTGACTCATCTCAGGGAATATTGCTCCTGGGCCCTGGCTTAAGCCTCCATTCCTGATCTCTCTGCTCGCCTCAAGGGCCCACTTGAAGCCCACTGCCCCCTCTAATCCTTCCCCACTCTGGGTCCTGTCCCTACCTAGTAGTGTCCCAGATCCCAGTAGCCTGGGGACGTGCTACACGATGACTGGGGCCAGGCACAGGGAACTTAAGTAGCCCCATCAGTGTTTCTTTAACCTCATAAGCAACAAGGTCTTAATAAAGTGTTTTGGACAGTGGACTTGGCCCAGTGGTTAGAGTGCCGTCTACCATATGGGAGGTCCGTGGTTCAAACCCCAGGCCTCCTTGACCCGTGTTGGAGCCAGCCCACGTGCAGTGCTGATGCGTGCAAGGAGTGCCCTGCCACGCAGGGGTGTCCCCCACGTAGAGGAGCCCCACGCGCAAGAAGTGCGCCCCGTAAGGAGAGCCGCCCAGCATGAAAGAAAGTGCAGCCTGCCCAGGAATGGCACCGCACACTCAGAGAGCTGACACACAAGATGACTCAACAGAAAGAAACACAGATTCCCATGCCGCTGACAACAACAGAGGCAGACAAAGAAGAAGACGCAGCAAATAGACACAGAGAACAGACAACTGGGGTGGGGGGGAGGGGGAGAGAAATCAATCAATCAATAACTCTTTAAAAAAAAAATAAAGCGTTCTGGGTTTAGGTTCTTAAAATTGGCTAAAAAAGAGGCTATAGTTGGCATTCCTTTTTTTTTTAAGATTTATTTCTCTCATCCCCAACCCCCATTCTCTGCTCTCTGTGTCCATTTGCTGTGTGTTCTTCTGTGTCTACTTGTATTCTCACTAGGTGGCTCCAGGAACCAATCCTGAGACCTTCTGGAGTGGGGGAGAGGCGATAATTCTCTTGCGCCACCTCAGCTCCCTGTTCTGCTGTGTCTCTCATAGTATCTCCTCTGTGTCTCTTGCTGTGTCATCTTGCTGCACCAGCTCTCCACGTGGACCGGCGGCACTCCACATGGGCCAGCTTGCCGACCTCATATATGGTAGACGGTAGCCCAACTGCTTGAGCCACTTCGTTTCCCTAGTTGGCATTCTTGTCTGGAAGACATGCTGTTACCTCAGCTCTAAGTCCCCTCCCCAGGGACCCATCTCAAGATCAACCTCCTCCCTTACCACTAGTATTTTTGAGACTTGGACATCCCACCTGTGTTGACCATTCACTTCTCAGAATGTACTTTCAGCAGAGGAGAAATATTTCCTGGGGGCTGCCAGTCCCTTTGGCTCAAAAGAAATCATTTTCCCATTTGTTGACCCTGTGCCCTTCTCATGGATCTGATTTTGATAATTAAGTGTTAACCACTGGTTTTGTGATATGCACTAATGGAGTATTTCAGTCCCTTTCTCCATTTGGTTTATTTGCTTCTATCTCCAGTACATATTGGTTATTCTCATTGTATCTTCGTGTGTGCTCTGCCTTCAGCCTGTAATAGTATATTCTTTTCTGCAATCCTGTGGTACATTTCTATATAGTTTTAATTTAGCATAAGCTCTTTTAGAATTTAAGGACTCAACTGAGACTCTGTTAATGTAGGCTTATTGTAATATGATTCTCTAAATGGATTATTCAATTTAAGGTATGGCTTAAGCACACATTTTTTTTGTTTAAGGCTTATATTACACCCACTTCCAAAAAGGATTTAAGGTACACTTACACTTTGCATAATAAATTGTGTAAAAGCAGACCCAGCTTACATCTGCTTCCTTCACACTGTCATAACAAATTACCAATAACATGGCGACTTAAAACTCAGTTCTGGAGTCCAGAAATCAAGGTATCGGCAGGACCATAACTTTCCCAAGGCACATTATTTCATCCATTACAGATGGTAACTTTTCTCCTTTTAGAGATAGATCAATTAATACAGTAGAGCACTGAAATTAATTTGAAATTTTCTGGCAGTGAGACAAGGTGGAAATATGACAGGTATTTTGTTTTTCATATTTCTAACAAAAGTAATATTTGACCACAGAAATGAATTTTTCCCTGGGACTAAATTCAGGTAAACATTGCTTGACTCTCTGTGTGAAGGATGTTGAGTAACAGAGTGGTCATTGTCTTCAACTATAGTTTTATAAAGAGAAACACATAAAATTGTTGTAATGAAGCCTTAAAACAATCCCATAAAGTTTATATACCATGCTCTTGTGTGGCTTATTTCTCTCAACATTATTTTTGTGAGATTGATCCATGTTGTTGAGTATCGTTTCAGTTCACTCTCCCATAAATCTTCAACTCAGCGAAGCATTTCTGCATATGACAAAGAGTATGTTCATGGTTTTTGCTTTATATAATAATTTTGCTCAATAAAAAGGTTAGACTTGGAGAATCTAAATGGATGGAAAATTAAATGATTATGAAGTAGTTTCCCTTAAATTTCAGATGCCATAAGCAAGCATTAGGCAAGAATTGGTTTGAGATTCATGACCAAATTCTCTTGACAAGAACTTGTCAAGATATTCAAGTTAGCCATGAATACACGGATCCGTGAATACACGGATATTCAGTGTAGCCACCATGAACCTTTTTAGTAATGAGTTAGGTGGGGGATGGATGGCTGGATAGCTGAGCTTGTATTCTTGCCCATATATAAGGCCAACCCACTTCAGCATGGGCATGAGCAGTAGAGGAATTTAGAAGTATAGACAATATATTTCTAAGGAAAGAACTTTGGATCTTAATCATAATTTGGAAGCTTAGTTGGGATTTCCATATTAAAAGGGCATGAAAGAGAGCACTTCAGCCCTAAAGAAGTTTAGAACAGTCTTACTTGGTGACAGCACAGTTCATTAAAAAGTCTGTTTGGCAGATAGTTCCTCAGAAAGTTAAACATAGAATTACCACATGACCCAGTAATCCTACTTCCAGGTATATAATCAAAAGAAAGCAGGAAAAAGTAAACTATAAAATAAAAATTAAAAAAACAAGAAAGATATTTGAACAGATATTTATACACCAATTTTTATAGCAGCATTATTCACTATAACCTAAAGGTAGAAGCAAACCAAATGTCTACCAATAGATGAATGGATAAACAGAATGTGCTATATACAAACAATGGAACTTTACTCAGCTGTGGAAAGGAATGAATTCTGAAGACATCGTGTTGCATGAAATAAACCAGACATTAAAAAAAGACAAATACTGTATGATCTCACACACAGGAAATACCTATAATAAGCAGATATCATAGATAGTAGGTTACTGGTTATCAGGGTTGGGGGATTTTGGGAGAGGGTAGGGGAAATTGTTCAAATGGTACAGAGTTTCTGTTTGAGGTGATGAAAATTGGGCAATGGATATTGGTGATGATACCACTATATATATGATTAGAGAAGTTTTAGGTTTACAGAAAAAACATGCATAAAATATAGAGTTCCCATATATCACCCTATAATTATAAACACCCTGCATTAGTGTGATACATTTTTTGCAATTGATAAAAGAACATTTTTATAATTGTACTTTTAACCACAGTCCATGGTTTACTTTAGGGTTCACTGTTTGGTTGTATAGTCCTATGGACAAAAAATTTGTATACAGTACAATATTTTGATTGCAGTTAATATCACTGAATTGTATACTTGAAGGTGGTTTAAAGCCTTAGATTGAGTTCTATTTCTAAACAAACATAGTTCTTCAAATGATTACTATTCCAGTAGCCATTTGCAATTTTTTTCTTTTACAACCTCTCATAGCACATTGTTTCTTTCTTTCTTGGAACACTCACCTTCTGTTTTGCTAAGCATCCATTTTGAGAACTTACAAAAGAACAGGAAAATATACCTAAAGAAAGTATAAGGAAAAAAGTGCTAAAGATTAGAACATAAATTAACGAAAAAGCAAGTATGTGTGCTTTCTTAGAGCTTTCACATATAAAGAGTTGAGTTTTAGGTAAGTTCTCGCCATAGGGTACTCTGATATATGTTACATTTGAATCCCCCTTTCTGTCTCTGAGGAAACAATGCTAATTCCATGCACTGCCTGTTGTTTCCCAGATTGAGTCTTGGCCTTAAACAAGGAGTCCATCTCAAAGCAGAGTTTTCCAAAAGACCAGAATAGAGGGAGATGCCCAGTGGACTAAATGAGGATAATACTTGGGAGTTTCACACTGAAGAAGCCCATAGACTTCTGAATAGTGTACACAAGTGAGGAGGGAACCTCTTTGAGGAAACACTACCTACACTGTGCCAAGGTAAAGAGGATTATCACTGTGATAAAAAGGACGTGAGACACCTAAAGACCAAGTCTGTCAATGATCAGGGAGTTGGAAAACCTCCATTAAGCTTGCACATGATTTTCAACTTGAGCAACTCTAATAAAAGAAGTAGCCTCTCTTACATAGAGAATGCAAAAGTATGGGTCAGAAATATCACTTCATAATAAAATAAGCCTGAGCTGACCAGCAGCCCTAACTAAATACCAGCACATCAAATTGGAGGAAAGCCCTATGAATATCCTCAGCCTGGAAAGGCCTTCACTATATACACAAGACCCATTAAACAACAGAGAAGCCATGGTGGAGAGGAACCCCGTGAGATTAAAGACTGTGGCAAAACCTTTAAATTTCACAGTAATCTTGTCAGACATCAGGAAATCCACAATAGAGAAAAATCCTTTGGGTCTGAAGAATATTATAAAAAAGTTCCTTGTGGTTCACTTCTGATCACCTACCAGAGAACCCACACTGGAGATCACCTTTATGAATATAGTTCAGCAGGACGGTGGCCATGGAAGTCGGAATCCACCAAGAAGTGTGTAACAACTCACCTGTCGAATCAACCAGCCCTGAAAATGGATGGCGCTGGAGCTCGGGCCCATACCCAACTACCACCAGCAGTTGGGACGTGTACAAGAGGGACAAGAGCGCCGAAAAAAGAAAAAAAAAATGAATAAAGTTAAGTGTGGGAAGTCCTTCATTTGGAAGCCAGCATTTATTAATCACCAGAAAACCAAAAGAAAACCCATAAATGTAGAATTGTTAGAGGGTCTCAACTAAAAGCAAAATCCTTTATGATACATCAGAAAATCCACACTGGAATAAAACTCTATACGTATGGTCACTATGGGAGAGCTTTCAGTGTAGATCAACTCTTAAACTGCATCTCTATGTAGTGCAGCGTTATGGGGGAAAGCTCTTTGAATGTAAATCATGTGGGAAATCCTTCAGTTAAAGTTTAGATTTTATCAAACACCAGAGGGTCCAAACTGGAATTAAAACTTATGATGGGAACGGATGTGGGAAAACCTTTTATTGAAAATTGTCCCTTTCCAAACATCAGAGGCTAAATGACAAAAATGAGCCTCAATAGTCAAATTTGTGATAGAGGTATAGTATTATGATTTTCAACATTGAGTGTCACCAGTAAGAGAAAATTCAAATGCATACAATCCCTTTATATGGAATTAAAGACAAATGTTGTAACAGAGAATTTGTCATGTCACTTTACCAGCAAAGTCGAGGAATTAAAACAAATTTCTGTGACATAATTGGGTGTATTAGTCAGCCAAATGGGTGCTGATGCAAAATATCAGAAATTGGTTGGTTTTTATAAAGGGTATTTATTTGGAGTAGGAGCTTACAGATACCAGGCCATAAAGCATAAGTTACTTCCCTCACCAAAGTCTATTTCCACATGTTGGAGCAAGATGGCTGCCAATGTCTGTGAGGGTTCAGGCTTCCTGGGTTCCTCTGGGCTCAGCTCCTCTGTTTTCTCCACAAGGTCAGCTGTAGACTATGAGGCTTTCTAGGCTTTGCCTCTCTCCACAGCTGTAGACTATCAGGTGAAGGCTCTGTCTCTCTCCCCGGGGGCTCCAGCTTCAGCATCACACTCCAACATCAAAACTCCAACATTAAAAGCCTTTAACTCTGTCCTTTACCATGCCTTTTATCTGTGAGTCCCACCCACCAAGGGGCAAGGGACTCAACGCCCTAATGACGTGGCCCAGTAAAAGCCCTAATCATAACTCAGTCACACCCAGGTACAGACCAGATTACAAACATAATCCAATATCTATTTTTGGAATTCATAACCATATCTAACTGCTACGCTTGGTGAATATTTAACTGTCTTTTGCGGTTTTCTTTTTCTGTAGTAATGGTAAAGAGTAGGGGGAAATGTGCATAACTAATTACAGTTTTGGATAATCCAAACATTATTTATTGTATTTTTACTGCTTTTGGTTTGGAATGGAATTCACGACTAATTAAAATAATATCATTAAGAATGATTTTGACAAAAAAGATTGATTCCTGGGATCCAAGTATAACAATTCGACAAGACTTCTTTTTTTTAAAATAGTATTAGTAGATCAGAGACGTGCTGCAAGTAAATATTTATTTTTGCAAATCATCTCACAAAATTTCCCACCTCTTTGTTAAAAAAAAAGATGGAGCTTTGTGGGCAGCCTGAATGAATTTGTGCTATGCTGAACAACATACCACATTTGCCTTGCTCACCTTTATGTCTCTAATATGTAGAACAGTGACTGTCACAGAAAAGGTCTTCAAAAAAACATATTTGTTGAATGACTGCTCAACAGGTTCTGTTTATGGGTTAGTACCTGTTTATGGCTTGTTGATGACCAGAAGAGAGGCCACTAATGGTTAGCCATAGGATTCTGCCCTAGTCCAAGACCTGGTCAATAAATGTCCTGGGGTACCCACTGTGGACTGATTATGAATGCAGTTCACGGCACATAATAATCATTGGTCTGAGTGTGGCCTAACTTCTATTTGAATACATTGTTTTACTGTTTTTTATCTTTATCCTATCCTAGTCCCATTGCACGTGCCTCCCCCCTCCTTAAATATTTTTTAAAACTTTACAGAATCAGTGTTGGGGGAGTAGATGTGGCTCAAGCAATTGGGCACTGTCTCCCACATGAGAGGTCCCAGGTTCAGTTCCCGGTGCCTCCTAAAAAAGTTAGCCTCCTGAAGAAGATGAGCAAGACAGTGAGCTGACATGGCAAGATGATGCAACAAGGAGATTCAACAAGGAGACACAATGAGAGATAAAACAAGCAGGGAGCAGATGTGGCTTAGATGACTGGACACCTCCATCCCACATGGGAGTTTCCAGGTTCGGTTCCCAGTGCCTCCTAAAAAAAAAAAAAGATGAGCAGACACAGAGCACACAACGAACAGACAGTGAGCACAAACAATGAAGGGATTAATAAATAAACCATTAAAAAAAAAACATGTTGTGTTATATGTCTCATTCTAGGTCATTCTGCTTTCTGGGACCTATTCATTTTATTTTCCCTTTTTCTCTTTCTTTTTTTAAAGAATTATTTATTTATCCCCACCCCCTTTGTGGCTTGCTCTTGCTGTCTGTTCATTGTACGTCATCTTCCTTTTTTAGGCACCAAACCTGGGACCTCCCATGTGGTAGGTGGGAAGTACTACAATACTCAAGATCCTTGACTCATGTCTGGCACCCCAGCAGGAGATGGCTAGAAAACTGGGCTTAGCAAGACTCTGAGATTGGGACTCATTCTCAGTCGCCACATATCTTCTTCAGATGATCTCTCTAGCAGGATAACCAGACAGGGCTCTCAAAAGCACAAAAATACTTTTCTTAAGTCTTAGTCTTTGAACTGGCACAGCTACCTTCTACTATATTCTGTTGGCTAAGTCCCAGGGTAGCCAAGATATTTGTGGGTGGAACTGCGCAGGGGGCGAATACTGCAAGCTGCAGTTTATTGAGAAACCTTTGAAAGACTGTTGGGAAATTTACATTTTCCCTCCTGCCACTCTAAATTTTTAGATCTGGGCTGGGGTTCAAGAGCCTTTCAATTATTTTTCACTCTCTATGATAAGTACCTTGAGTGTCTTAAAACCATTGGGATAGATATTACTTGGTTATTTAGTACATTCCCTGATGCATAGTTAGCATTCATTAATACCAATTGCTATTGCTAATCTTTCATCAAAACACTTACATGGAGCATCTGGTATTTAAATAATCTACTTGCTCTTTCAGGAGCTGAGTCCAGGGATATGACTGGTAAGTTGGCTCCAGGGCAGATTTCTGCAGAAAGAAACTCACTGAGTGTTTTCTAAAATATGAGGAAAAATTAGAACAGCAAAAGGTCAACCTCACAGGAAAAAAACCACATACATGTTAAGGAGTATGGGAAGACTTTTGCTCATAATTCAGGGCCCGTTTGACACTGGAGATGTCACACTGGGGAAAACCTTATAAATGTAGTCAGTGTGGAAAAGCCACCATTTACAGATCAGCCCTTCTTTCACACTAGGGAATTCATAATGAAATAAAACCTTATCAGTGTAATGAATGTGGTAAAGCCTTCAGTCAAAGCACAGGCCTGGTTCTTTGCCAGAGGATCCATAGTGGGAAGAGACCCTATGGGTATAAAGAATGTGGTGAAAACTTGAGTCAAGGTTCACACCTTATTGGACTTCTGAGGATCCACACTGGAGAGAGAGGGCCTTCAGTCAGAGGTCAGGGTTCATGGAACATCAGAGAAGTCACACTGGGGAAAAACCTTACAGCTTTCCCACATTAAGGAACGTGGGAAGCCTTCCAAGGGAGCACTAGTCTTACTCAAAACCTGAGGATCCACACTGAGGAGAAGCCCCATCAGTGTGAGGAATGTGGTTCAGAGGTCAAGCCTTGTTTGTCGTCAGAGGATCCATAGAGGACAGAAGTCTCTATGTATATCCTGATTTCACGAAGGTCCTTAATCAGAATTACTGAAGTATGGCATTACTGAACACTTTAGAAAGCTGTGCTGAAGACAGACCCCATCACTGCTTAATAAATGCAAGAGATCATCAATGTGTTACCCCCATTACTGCTGTTATTCTAAGCTGGAAGAGATTCTGATATCATACCTAATACTGAAAGAAGCTGGCAACTTGCCTTTGGAGCACACTGCTCACATACTGTCCTGAGTCTGCTGTGGATGGTGCTGCTCCTTTCTCCCGTTCTTTTTTACTCTTCTTTTTTGTGAGCCTTTGACACTTTTGCTTCTTGAAGTTGCTGTCATCACATACCCTGAATATCCTGATGATTCGTGGTTCTCAGATACTGAACAGTGTACTCCGCAAAGAAAAACCTAGCAGGATGAGTGGGTATGATGGTTTGGAGCTGCATATACCCCAGAAATACATGATCTTAAACATAATCCATTCCTGTAGGCATGAACCCACTATAAATAAGACATATATATATTATTATATATATTTATTTTAGGAAGTACTGGGGATTGAACCCAGGACCTCATACATTGGAAGCAGATGCTCAACCACTGAGCTACACCTGCTCCTCAGTGAGAGTTGTTTTTTTTTCATTTGTTTGTTTCTGTTTTAGGCGGTACCAGGGATTGAACCTGGGACCTCATACATGGGAAGCAGGCACTCAAGCACTTGAGCTACATCTGCTCCCCAATAGGACTTCTTGATGAGAATACTTCAGTTAAGGTGTGGCCCACCTCAATCAGGATAGGTCTTAATCCTATCACTGGAATCCTTTGTAAGTGGAATGAAATTCAGACAGGGAGAGAGAAAGCCACAGTGCAAGCAGCCAGAAACTGAACATCAGTGGATCCCAGAAGAAGGTAAGGACCACAGATCTCCAGCAGCCAGCCCCAAAAGGCCATGGTCTTTGGGGAGAAAGACTTGTGTTTTAGTCAGCCAAACATGTGCTGATGCAAAATACCAGAAATTAGTTGGTTTTTATAAAGGGTGTTTATTTGGGGTTGAAGCTTACAGTTACCAGGCCATAAAGCATAAGTTACTTCCCTCACCAAAGTCTTTTGCCACGTGTTGGAGTAAGATGGCTGCCAACATCTGCCAGGGTTCAGGCTTCCTGGGTTCCTCTCTTCCTGGGACTTGCTTCTCTCTGGGCTGAGTTTTCCTCTCTTACTGGGGCTGCATTTCTCTCCAGGCTCAGCTGCTGTGCTCACTCCACAAGGCCAGCTGTAGACTATCAGGCAAACAGCTCTGTCTCTCTCCCTGGGGCTTCTGCCATGTGTAAGGAGCTATCTCTATTCCTCTGGGTTCATCTCCTGTGTGTTCACTTCCTGGGGCTCCAGCTCAAAAACTCCAGCATCAAAACTCCAAGAGCAAAACTCTGTCCTTTGCCATGCCTTTTATGCCTTACTGACATAGCCCAATCAAAGCCCTAATCATAATTTAATCACGTCCAGGTACAGATTGGTTTACAAACATAATCCAATATCTATTTTTGGAATTCATAACTATATCAAACTGCTACACCTTGATTTGGACTTTTTCCCCTAACCTCAAAACTGTGAGCCATTACATTCCCATTGTTTGAGCTGACCCATTGCAAGGTATTTGCTTGAGCAGCCAAAGAAACTAAAACAGTGGGGAACATGATGCTGTTTTTAAAGTTATATAAATCAGAGATAAACTAGATAAGTTTAAAAATGACTTCTCAAGGAAATGACTTGCTCATTTTGCCAACTTAGGGGAAAGGTAGAGTTTTTAGGAAAATGTTATAATGTATGTCTGTGTCTCCAACTCTGCTCTTTATTCATATGTCCCCCCTCCCCTTTTTTTTTTTTAATCTCAGTAATGCACATCTCTCCTTCTCCAGTTTATCTCTAGGAGAAAAAAATTCCAGAAATACCCTTAGCCAGCCAGCACTCCAGTTAGACTTGCTCACAAATTGGCAGTGAGATTGAAAAGACATCAGATACCAGAGTCTGCAATGTTCTTCCTGCATCCCTCCAACTGTCTTGAAAAGCCAGCAGATACCTCAAGCTCAGTCCCCTTACTGTCTGCCATAACCAAATGGATGCTAATATCCCCATTATGTTTATCCTTTCAGCCTTTGGAATAGACATCCTGAAAAGCATTGATGTTGTCTTCCACTCTGACTTTGAATGAAAGATGCTTTTCACTGTTTTGAGGACTTGATATAAAAATAAGCAAAACACAACTATCCAAAGAAAAAAATATAAACCGTGAAGAAACACATGAAAAAATGTTCAACATCATTAGTGACTAGGGAAATGCAAATCAAAAGTACAATGAGCTATCATTTTATACTGTTAGACTGGCTGCTATTAAAAAGATGGAAAACTAAATGTTGGGAGAAATTGGAATGCTTATTCACTATTTGTGGGAATGTAGAATGGTACAGCCACTGTGGAGGACTGTTTGGCAGTTCCGAAGGAAGTTGAACATAGACTTGCCATGGAACCATGGCAATACCCTTGCTAGGTATATACCCAGAAGAATTGAGAGCAGTGACACAAATAGATATCTGCACGCCGATGTTCACACCCCTTAGCATGCCTTCCTCAGACCTACATAACCACCAATCTCATTTCATCTTTATAAATTTATATTTACATTTCATATAAATGGAATCATACAATATGTAGTATTCTTAGTCTAATTTTTTTAACATTAACATTAACATTTTGTAGTATTAACTTATATTTATTCAGCTTGAAAGAAAAAAATGTTCTTATATTTGCAATTTTACCCATATTCATATTTCACATAATATATTTAGTTCATAATAGGGCAATCATACAGTATTTGTCCTTTAGTGTCTAGCTTGCTTCATTCAATATAGTGTCCTCCAGGTTCATCCATGTTGTCATATGTTTCACGACTTCATTTCTTCTTAATGCTGTATAATATTCCATCATGTGTATACTCCACAATTTGTTTATCCACTCATTGGTTGATGGAAACCTGGGTTGTTTCCAACTTTTGGCTATTGTGCTGTGAACATCGGCGTGCAGATATCTATTTGTGTCACTGCTCTCAATTCTTCTGGGTATATACCTAGCAAGGGTATTGCCATGGTTCCATGGCAAGTCTATGTTCAACTTCCTTCGGAACTGCCAAACAGTCCTCCACAGTGGCTGTACCATTCTACATTCCCACAAATAGTGAATAAGCATTCCAATTTCTCCCAACATTTAGTTTTCTTGTTTGTTTATCTGTTATTTATTACTATTGAGATAATGAAAATGCTCTAATCATGACTGAAGTGATGAATGCACAACTATGTGATTATACTAAATACCATTGATTATACACTTTGGATGAATTGTATGCTATATTAATATGTATGAATAAAATTGATTTGTTTAAAAGAAAAAGAAAAAAATTGGTTAGAAAATTTCTAACAGTGAAATAAAAACTAGTGTATTCATTATATTCCTATTTTTATAGGGATGGTACAAATAACATTCTAAGCAAGAAAACTCAGAAGAGGTTAGAGTTAATCATTTGCCCTTACTGCCACAAAGCATTTACTTCATTTAGGCTTGTTTTAAGGCTCAAGTTGGAAATACTTGGGAGGTTGAAGTCTACAGGCCAGAGGAAACAGCTGGTAAATATTGTGACAAAAAATAAGTAATCTTGACACAGAAGTGGATACCACATTAAATTTCCTTGAAGCTAGACACCTTAAAACTTAAAATACATAGATTAAAGACTCTCATAGAGGCTATGTACATTTGAGGACATGAATTTTCAACATTCTTCATTAAATTGGATGAATTCTCCCAGGGAATGTGCTGATATGTTAAGCTTTCTGGCAGTAGGAACAACCCCAGAGATGAAAACAAACATCCTAAACTAATCCCACATTTGACAAATATTTATGTAGTTCATCGTTTTTAAAGAATTGAGTTAGTTTCCAACTTTTAAAAATTTACATATTTTACATAAAAACCTACATTTCCACTTATTTTGAAAAATGAAGACCTGGCATCACTGGCCCAGTAAGTTGTCAGTGCCCCTCTATGGATAAGGCATGTACTCTCCAGTTCTTTCCAGTCCCCACCCTCCAGCTTCATTCTCACTCTGAGCCCTGAAGTTATTTGAATGTACTTATCTGGAGAGTGACTGCCACATAAGAGGGTTACATTTAATGGCAGAGAAAACTAAATAGAAACAAGATGAAGACTTCTTTGGCCTTTTCATAGATTATTTGTAAAAAGCGGGAAACTATAATAAGGAAATTTTAAAAATAGGTTATTTCTTGATTTACTTCAAGTAAAAGTAATAAGACGTACTATAAATGTTAATAACTTGACTTTCATGTCCTTCCCTAACCTCAGAACCTAAAGAGATTTCAAAAGTCAGATATAACAGCCCTCTTCACAGCGACTTAGCCCAGTACAGATTTCTGAAGTTATTAAGCTTGTGAAAAGTGATTATGGGGTACATATGTGTTATGTGTTTTATGAAAAGTACATACAAAAAGTGAGTAAAACACAGATTCAAACATTATGAATTTACAACCTAATGAGAAAAAGAAACCAACAAGATCAAGAAACAATCCTACTTGGAAGAACTGAGAAAGTCCATATTAAAAAGGTGGAAATTAGGTGGAACTTTCAGGATGAACAGGATTTTGATATGTAGGGAAAGCTGAAAAAGCAGATAGCACCTTATGTATAACTGATATTTCACAGAGTAACAATTTCTTTAAAGGGATGCTAGGTAAGTTATATCAAAATGTATGTTTTTCTCGGCTATTTACATCAAAACTATATTTTATTTGTGCTGCCACTAGAAGAGTCCATTTTAAAGAAATTCATAGTACTGCTGAGGTAACAACATAGAACAAAGAACACAGATATATGAAGGTGGTCCCATCCCAACTCACCCATCGCTCATTAAAAACCAAATTACTTGTTTGGTGAAGTGAACACATAGGGATAGCTCGACTTCATTCTCTCATCTACTCATCCATTTTATAATAAACCCATTCGCTCAGAGCTCTAAAGTACTGAGAATGTCCCAGTCCTGAAATTAACTAAGACTAGAATTCTACTGAAAAGATAACGGAGTTATAAGATAAACTTATTCCTTATAAATTGAGTTAATCACACTTATTTTTTTTGTCTTTATTTATTTATTTTAATATTACATTAAAAAAATATGAGGTCCCCATATACCCCCCACTCCCGTCATCCCACTCCTCCCCCCATAGCAACAATCTCATCCATCATCATGAGACATTCATTGCATTTACTCACACTTCTTAATCTCATTTCCTATCTCAAAAACAAACAAACTCAAATTCCTTTTCTTCCTGCATTCTCCAAAAATAATTTAAAAGGAATGAAATTTTAGCTTGGAGCACAAAGAATTTATCAATAAATGTTTTTCACCATAAAAAAATAAAAGGAATAAGAACTTTAAATTTTATATGATATAAAAAAATGAGTTCCATCCTTATAGAGGATACAAACAATAATATAAAGATTTAATTATCTTTGGTACATTGGGCATTTATTATAGTAGGAATAATGCTTACAGTAGTTAGTGGGAGCGTAGGTTCTGAAATCAAAAGACCTAGACTGAGGGAAGCAGATTTGGCTCAACTGATAGAGCATCCGCCTACCATATGGGAGGTCCAGGGTTCAAATCCAGGGCCTCCTGACTGGTGTGGTGAGCTGGCCCATGTACAGTGCTGATGCGCACAAGGAGTGCAGTGCCGTGCAAGGGTGTCCCTCACATAGGGGAGCCCCACATACAAGGACTGCATCCAGCAAGGAGAGCTGCCCCACGCAAAAAAAGCACAGCCTGCCCAGGAGTGACTCTGCTGACTCAGCAAAATGATGCAACAAAAAGAGACGCAGATTCCCAGTGCTGTTGACAAGAATGCAAGTGAACACAGAAGAACACATAGTGAATGGACACAGAGAGCAGACAATGGGGGGTGGGGAGAGGGGAGAGAAATTAAAAATAAATAAATCTTTAAAAAAAAAAAAGACAGCAAGCTGACACAATGGGCTGGCACAGCGAGCTAATGCAACAAGATGACACAACACAGGAGACAACAAGGAAACACAATGAGAGATACAACAAGTGGGGAGTGGAGGTGGTTCAAGCAATTAGGCCCCTCCTGTGTTTGGTTCCTGGTGCCTCCTAAAAAAAAAAAGATGGCACACAACAAACAGACACAGAGCGCAGACAGTGAGAGCAAACAACAAAGAAGGAGATAAATAAATAAAATAAATCTTAAAAAAAAAAGACCTGGACTGAATCCTTGTTCCACTACTCAGCAGTCTTTAGAAAAGCAACAGAATTCTGCTCAGAACCAGTAACATCAAATGTAATAACAATGAGATAGTACCTGTCTCAACGGGTTGCTTTGAAGATTGCAGACAATGATGTACATAAAGAGCTTAATGTGGTGCTTGAGACATAGTAAGTTCTCAGTAAATGTTGGATATTATTATTGCTACTCTATTGCCTTTGGAACAAGTATTGAATAAGTCCCTCTAGCCTTATGGTTTGATATATCCTGGGCTAGATTGCTGGGTTTGTGACTTGTCTCTCCATCACCACTTCCATCATCACCAGTGTACTCCAGATGGCCATCATTTCTTGCTTAGATGACTACAAGAGCCTCCTAACTCTCTCTGTATCTACTCTTGTCCTGCTCCTATCTGCTCATTAGGCTACAGTCAGTATCACCTTTCCTAAGTGCATATGTTGCCTACTGTTGATTAAAATCCTTCAGTAGTTTCCAGGGTTCTAGGGGAAAGACAGAATTCCTTAGCCTGCTGTACAAGGTCCTGGGTGGTCTGCCGTCCACCTGCCGTTGCAGCCTCATCTTGTACTGTGCTCCCCCTTGCTACCTGCATTCTATTCCCTGACTTTCTCTGAGTGTTTCGTACTGAACAGACTCTTTCCCTATAAGTCCTCTGCATATACTGTTCCCTCTACCTGAAAGAATTGTCCCTTCTTATGCCCAGTTAACTGCTACCCATTCTTGAGATCTCAGCTCAGTTGTCTCCTTCTCAAGAAGGCCTTTCCTGTCCCCCTTAACTAGATTGAAATCTCCTGTTTTAAACATTCATAACATTGTGACACTTAACACAGTAGAAAATTTATCTTTGTTGATATGAGTATTTGATCTGAATTTGCCTCCCTCACTAATTGCTCTATAAGAACAAGGTTTTACTTGGTTTTGCTCCTAGAGTGTCAGAATGTCTGGCTTATGGTACCTGTTGAATGACTAAACTAAGAAAATGTTTAACATTTTAATTTGTATCTTATGGATTTAATAACAAGAAACATTTACTTATGTATTTTAAGTTCTCACATATTGTTTTAGGAGCAAAGACCAGGAATATGAAGGGGATTTGGCTCCAGTGCAGATTTCTCCAGAAAGATATTCATCAAGGAATACATCCAGTAGACTCAGTGAAGATGTTTTCCAAGATCCAAGAGCTGGAGAAACTTTTCAATACAAGGACAAATTAAAACAGCAAAAGATTAACCTCATGAAAAAGAAATGACATAATGGTAAGAAATGTGGAAAAGGGAGTCGATGTAACTCAAGTGGTTAAGCACCTGCTTCCCATGTATGAGGTCACAGGTTCAGTCCCTGGAACCTCTCAAAAACAAAACAAAGAAACAAACAAAAAGCCAACACTTAACTCTCATTGAGGAGCAGATGTAGCTCAGTGGTTGAATGCCTGCTTCCCATGCCCGAGGACCTGGGTTCAATCCCCAGCATCTCCTAAAAAAATTTTTTTTAAAGTGTGGGAAGACTCTACCCAGAGCTCAGGCTTATTCAACACTGGAGAATTCACTCTAGGGAAAAACTGCAAATGTTTTCGGTGTGGGGAAGTCTTCAGTTATAGATCAGATCTTCTTTCTCCTCAGGATATCTATAAGGAAACACTATCACTGTAAGGAGAGTGACAAAGCCTTCAGTCAGAGCACAGGTCTGCTTCTACACCAGATGATATACCGTGGGAAGAAGCCCTGTGAATATAAAGAATGTGGTAAATCTTTCCACAGTTCACACCTTACCGGACATCTGAGGAGCCACACACTGGAGACACCCCCTTCCAGTGTGCAGAGTGTGAGAGGGCCTTCAGCCAGAGGCCAGGGCTCATGGAACATCAGTGAAATCACACTGGTACAAAACCTTACCCACATAAAGAGCGTGGGGAAGCCTTCTAAGGGCGCACCAGCCTTACGCAAGCCCGAAGGATACCCACCGGGAGAAGCCCCATCGGTGTGAGGAATGGGGGCGAGCTGCCCTTCAGTGGTCACGCCTTGTTCCTGGTCAGAGATCCACTCTAGGCAGAAGTCTGTATCTCTATCCTGATTGTGGAAGGCCTTTAGTCATATGTCAGATTACCGCACACTTTAGAAAGCTGTGCTGAATACACTATTACTGTATAATGAGTGCAAGAATATTGGGGATATAGTATCTCCATTTCAGTTTCTTCGAGCATCAGAGAACCTAAGAGGTATGCCTACTTCGTAATAGCCCCTCGCCCAACTGAGTAAAACAATCTTTATGCCTTGCCGGTAGTTACAAAGAACCAAGACCCTATCTTTGGTTATACTCTTAATTACCATTTTGAGAAAGGCTCGGGCTCTCTAGATGTTCCTGCGATTTATACTGTTGATATTATTATTTTCAATTTCTCTCCCCTTCCCCCCACCCCCCTGCCAGTTGTCTCCTCTCTGTGTCCATTTACTGTGTGTTCTTCTGTGTCCACTTGTATTCTTGTCAGCAGCACGGAAATCTATGTCTATTTTTGTTGCGTCATCTTGCTGCATCAGCTCTCCGTGTGCAGCGCCTCCCTGGGCAGGTTGCACTTTTTTTTCGCCTTCGGTGGCTCTCCTTATGGGGCGCACTCCTTGCACATGGGGCTTCCCTATGTGGGGGACACCCCTGCGTGGGACTCCTTGCTTGCATCAGCACTGTGCGTGGGCCAGCTCACCACAGGGGCCAGGAGGCCCTTGTTTGAACCCTGGACCTCCCATGTGGTAGGCAGATGCTCTATCAGGTAAGCCAAATCTGCTTCCCTACACTGTTTATTTTTATCCCTTTATTGTTTTTTTTTCTCCTTGAGCAACCATTGTAGTTTTTGGTCAAAGGAGCAAAGATGCAAGTACCATACTTTCCAATTAACCTGCCATTTTCTATTAAACTGCAAAATAACCTGTCAGGATTAATAAGGAAAGAGATGCTGCTTTTAGAAAAAGGTAGATCAGAGAAACAACTGAAAAATGAGATGTGTGTGTGACAGACAGAGAGAGAAGAAACTGCCACCTAAAGGGCACCTATCTCCCTCAGATTAGCATACGCATGCTTTAGGGAAGTCCTGCTTTGTCAGTCACATTTACTTACTTAGGAAGACTCCATAAATACCCAGCTTCCTCTGAGAAGTTAAGTGTATTTGTCTTGGTTTGTCAGGCTGCGATGACAAACACCACACAATGGGAATGTGTCTCATGAGTCTTGAAGGCTAGAAGTCCAAAATCAAGGTGTCGGCAAGGCCACGCTCTCTGCCCTGCATCTTCTGGTGCTGGCTCGCAGCAATCCCTGGATTTCCTTGGCTTGCGTCTCTGCCTCCCATCACACGGCCGGCCCTCTCTCTGTCTGCCCTTCTGGTTTCCGCTGACTTCTGGCTTGCTCTGCCTCCTCTCTATAAAACCTCTAGTCATAAGGACTAAGGCTCGCCCTGATTCAGTCTGTCCACACCTAAACAGGCAATCCTGTTCACACATGAATCCACCCCTTACCTGGTAATCCATCCTCAAAGGGTCCAATTTACAAAAGGGTTCACACCCACAGAAACACAGATGAAGATTAAGAACAGTATTTTGTTAGGTTACATAATTCATTCCACCACAGTATTATTGTTGTGGAATTTAAGAGAAGTTTAATTATTTGAGTATAGAGAGGCCAGGACTCAGGAATGATTTTGAGAAGGAAAAATGGTTTATTGACGGCTGGCTGGACTCGGGAGCTTTCAGTTTGAATCTCGAGCCTTGAACAAGATTTTTAAACGTCTTTTATACAGAGAGGAAAGGCCAAATGGTCTCTTTGTTTCAGTTTTCAATAGGCTTCAATTAGCATATATCTTCTACATTTTAGGTAAGCTTTTAGCATGGACTCTAGACATTTTAGATAAGCCTTTAGCGTATTTGGTTTTTGCATTTTTCTTAAATACTTAAAGTTTATAGCTCTTGCATTGTTAAACATTTTTTGGGACTGGAACCGCTGCCAGTCCCTAAGGGCAGGACTGCAGCCTCTTACCGTTCTACACCTACAAGTCAAACAATTTAGTTATCTTTGAAGAGACAAAGAGCTTTCTACTCATAGCCCACATCATTCCTCCTCTTTTGTTAAAGTTTACTTGTTAAGCTTTGGCATAATTATTGTTGGAGCTATGAGGTGGATGGCTGTTTGTTGTCTTGACTGATTATTTATCAGTCTTTAGTACAGCATCTAGGACTGTTTTTAGAAGTTTAGAACTTTTTATTCTGGACAGCAGAATCTTGGGCAGGGGCTTTTTGCAGTTATTCTGCTGCCACTGGCACTCACGTGGATTTCTAGTCAGGTTCTAGATTTATTTATTACTTTTATTTTACTCTTAAAGAGTTTACACCTTTAATTTAAAAGGGGTGCTGAAGGGAGACGATCTCTTTTCTGTAACTGCTTCCTGCTGGCCATGGGCTGTAGTTATTGCCTAATAAGGTGTAAAAACTCTTTAATTTATTTTAACTGGAGGAAGATGGATCTGGCATTCTGTACGAAGTTGGATGAAGTTTTCATATGGTTAATAAGATGTTCACTCTGAAAGAAACAAACTTAATTAAAAATTTGGAATACCTGTTTTTAAAAGAGGACACATTGGATTACAGAGGTAGACAAGGTTAGGTGCTTATAAAGATGGCATTCTTTAAAAGCTGGTGGGAACAGCATATATATATTTTTTAAGTTATCTATCTTTAGAGAGAAATTGCAACAGACACTTAGCTTTGTTTGAAGACACATTCTAAGCTGTTCAATGATTGACACTCATTCGCTCTGTCAGATGCTCCTGGTGAACTGGCACTTTTTGGGCAACTGGCTTTACTCAGGATTAGAACACTAATTTGGAAATACTCTTAGTTTTTACCTGTGGGAGTGATCAGAACTACAGAATAAAGATTTTTACACCTTGGTTTTCATTGTACAATTTCTAGCAATTTTGACTTGTTTAATAGGTGACTTACCATCAGCAAGTAAGCTTCACTTTTGCTAACAGATTGGCTGAGACTGCCACTTTATTTTATAGACATGTTATTAACTGTTTAGAAAACGATTTTACCAGGAATTTAACATGTCTAATATACTTCTGCACTTGATCCAAAATAGGAAAGATAACATTACAATTATTAGGCATATATTTAGTACAGGATAAAAGTGCAGCACTTAATATTAACTAATGTATTACTTAATGCATAAGGATTCAGAGTTGCAATTATTAGTTTTGAGTTTTAGGTTTGTAATACTTTACATGTTATTTCTCTATGAGAGCAGGCCATAATGCCAATTGTGTTTAAGTTTTACTTACAGTATCTTGGTATCATGGCTCTACTTAGCATGTTTTTCAACGCAGTGAGCAAGTTGCAGCATCTTTCATTTTAGAGAGATTTTCTAGTATTCTACTAGCCTGGTGCATAGTGCTCTCTGGCACTATGGAACAGTGCCAGTCTGGAGGCGATATCTATTGTACACTTGGCTGTACTGAGTCATTATTGGCTGCTGCAGGAGCTTGAAACTGCAATATAGTTTCTATTGACTTTAGGAGCAGAACTAGAGACTGATATAGCACATATTTTTAATTGAGGGGTCAGTGACTAGCTTAGCTAATAACTTACATGGAGAGGCTACTTGTAATGTATACAAGGCCTGGTTCGAATGCACAAGAGTTTGACAATGTTAAAGTTTATTCTTTGTTTTATATATATTTTAAACAACTTAACGCAATACATATATTAAATGACTATTTACTTACACAATTTTACTATGAAGATAACAGTAGGTACTTTACTTTAGTAATAGAGGAAAAATATTATTTTTCATTGTTAGAATGAAAACAGAATATTTCTAATAGAATTGAGACAACTTTTTATTACTATTTACTTAAATGTGTATTTTGCAGTGGCCTTTAGACAGGTTTATTATCATGAAGTTATTTTTGCTACTAATACTAATTTAAGTTTTTTTAGTTAACAATGACTTTTACAACTAGAACTATTTAAACATTTTTAGTTTGGAAGATGTTTTACAAACTCTTTATAATTGACTATAACCGCATTGACTAGACACTTTATGTTTAAATAAACTTACTAAATTACAATTACTAATGAAAGAAATTTACTCTTTATTTAAGAGAGCATATTTACAATTTTTTTTAGCTTAATTTTACTAATGTGAACTTACAATTTTTATTACTCTAAAGATTTCGTACATAATGTTAATTTAGTTTATAAATTAACTATGGGAGATTACACTCAAGTTAAATAAAATTGAAACTATAATAGTTTATGCAAGGAATGTTTTCCTTTTTTTTTACAGGAAGCTAAAAACTTTTTTTCTTTAAGTTATGAAAATTATTAATTTAAAAGCATAACTGACTACCAGGTTTTAAAACACATGCATACTGACTACTAGGTTTTAAAACACATTACACAATTACTTAATTTTTTAAAAATTATAACTTAGGAAAGATTTCTTTATAGTTTTTATGGACTTTTTTTTACTTACTGAAATTTGTTAATAGAGCCACTAATTACTTTTATTTTGTTGGAAAGAAATTTTCTGGGAGAAATTAAGGCTCACCAGATTGTGGAGAAGAAAATAATTTATTCTCAATTTTGCAAGAAGGGGTGCAGAGCCAGATATGGCTGGTGCTACGAACAAAGAAAAATGACACAATTTATATATACTCCTAAGCTTAGCATGCAAGCTCTTCTTGTTTTTCCATAGATTGGATACTTCAGAAGTTACAGCTTATCTGAGATTTAACTTTTCTACACAAAAGTTTGATTTAACTGCTTTTTCTATCACATTCTAACTATTTTAGTTTTTACTTGCTCTCTCCTTTTTTAAATAAGGAATAGAATTTAGTGCTGAAATGGCACCGACTTAGTTAGCTCTTTTTTGGGCATCTTTCTACTGCCCATAGGACTGGCCTAAACTGGTTTCTTCTACTGCTGTCCAACCCGGGAGTGGGAGACTGAGGCAGCAGGCCGCTAGGTTACATCAACATTTTTTTTATGTGAAAATTAACTTAATCTTTGTGTGTTTTTTTTTTTTTTTCAATTTATGGCTGACAAAGGTTTAAATTGGGAAATTACTAGGCAAACTGATTCTTAATTTTTTAGCCTAGTAGATAGGTTTAATCTGCCACACATAGTATTGCCTTAAAAGCTCTTGCAAAGAGGAGGCCTTTTTTCAATTGTTTCTATAATCAGATTTTTATGACTTTTTCATCTTGCTTAGTTCAATTTGGGCTTTAAGAATATTTATAAATATAACTGCATATTTAATTTTTAACAATTTGAATAGACTTCTTTTAAGAATTTTTATTTGTTAATTTGATATTATCTTGATGTATGAAGACATACATTGAGCATTTTTTAAAAAATGGGCAGACACAAAGAGTTAGACACAAACACAACTTATTGATATTACTTGTAATTTGCATTATTTTATATACTGTTTAGCTTAATTAATTAGGGGTCTAGAAATACATATTACTTATATAACTGCATATTTAACTTCAACAATTTGAGCAAATAGGCAGACATGAATAGTTTGACACAACAACATGACTTTAGTTACTTTAAACTTTTCAAAGACTTTTGAAACTCTTTTTAATTTGCACTATGACTATGCAGTTTACTACAAGAATTTTTTTTTTTACTTAATGGATTGTAATAACTAAAATGTTTTCAATGCTTTAGCACTATTTTGTTTTAGAACTTTATATTTTACTTTGAAATTAGCAGAATTTTGGATAAGCAACAAGATTAATTTTATATATATTTACTGAGGCTATTTGAAGCCTCAGGGAGACAGACTGCTTTCTCTCATGAATTGCTACTCTTAGGAACACTGACCGTCAAGGCAGGAGACTTTTCTCCTTCTACCTCCCTTTTTGGTTTTGGAGATAATAAAACTCTAGTGGTCATTTAACTTTATTTTATCAGGCAGCAATTTATTTAGTTTACACTTGAATTCATGAGAGAAAGGGTTACTAATACCAGGAGAGGAGACAGTGATGTCTCAGCTCTTCTCAATTATGAAATAACCATAGGCAAAGGCAAAGGGTGAGGTTAGGCTTGAAGTAACCATAAACAAAGGAAAGGTTAGTGTAGAATTTACACTTAAATAATAGTTTTAGGCTAAATTTACCCAGCTATAATTTCAGTTATTGTCTTTTCACTGTTTTATAATATAAATGCATTTATAAATGATTTTAACTTTTAGTTACAGTTTTTATTAATTTTTTAAAAATTTATTAATTTTATAACACTTTTAAATACTTTTTATTTAACTTATAACATATTAAATGAACTTAACCATTACTTTAATTTTTCTTTTAAAGTAAAAGAATAAATTTCTTGCAGTTAGTTTGAAATAAAAGGCTACTTTTTAGGATTTGATTTTTAGAACACAAAATGTTTTTTTAAAAGAGGTAAGACTCTTTTTCAAACATTGAGGATATGATGAGGTTAAAGCACAAGAAGCTATTGATAAAAGATTTTCTTTGTATATTGATCTTACTCAATTTAATTATAAAAATTTTCCTTTTACAAACTTTTTACACTTTCAGTATTTATTCAGGTTCTGTCTTACACTCTACTCTTTCTAATAATTAATTATTTTATCTTAGTACAAAATTATCTTCTGTTTTTTTAACAATAAAAACACACTCTATATATCTCACATACTAAGTTACCAGGCAAACTTCTTACAACATATAATTGCCATTAATACTAAACAAGTTTGTTAAAATAATGAACTTTTTTTTACTTTAAATACTTAGTAGCATGTAATACCAGAAACAGTTTTTTGGAAGCAAGTTGGCAGGGGAGATTGCCTGCTGAATAAGTTTGTTATAAAATTGCTTTTTATTATTATTATTATCAATTCAGTTTTGTTAAATAATGACTTTCTGCAATTAGCCACTTAAATACTTTAAACAATGCTTTGTAAAACTTTTATAATTATTTATACTTTTAAGACAAATTTTACTTTTACAGAACACATTCTCTTACTTAAGGTTACTACAATACTTTCTAAGAACTTGAGCAGAATGCAAACGTATTTTGGCTTTGACACCTTAAGGAGGGAACTTTACCGCATTTATTTTGATTCTGCTTTTTACTCCCTTCATTTCTCCCCCTTCTAGGCAGTCGGGTGCACAACAAACAGGAATGCGGCTTATGAATAGAAGGGTGGACTCACTGGAAAGGGGCAAGCCGCTCCCCCCTTTCCAGCTTTCAGCTAAAATGGGCAGACAGAACTTACTCAAATTTGGCAACTCTCTTAGGGACTCAGCCACCCTGACTGGGACATTTCTAACAAACTTGGGTGCGTGGCACGGACACAGATGGCCTCTAAGCCCCGGCAAAGGGCTAGACCAGAGACAAGACAGCAGAGCATGCACAAACATCTAGACTCTGCAAACATCTAGACTCTTCAGCTTTTGCCCCAGAATCATTTCACTCCCTTGCCAATGGCAAGGGAGGGCTCCAGCTCACTTGTAATTTCACTTTACATAAGGACACAACTTTAACACTAGCTTTGAGCTGACACAGACAGAAGCACAAAGGTCACTAATTTGACCTACAAGTTTATATATTTATTTTCACCATGGCTGCCCCTACAGCCATCACAAACCTCAGAACACTTAACATTTGGTATAAAGCGAATTCATTCACAAATTAGCACTATAACAAAAGATTTTAGCTAGACTTTTCCACTGTTTAAACTTTACACCCAGACCAAGCTCTACCAGAAAAGCCGATCCATTTTCTTGTAACTAAGTTTTGTTTCCCTTAATCTAGACTAATTTCCAGGACATTAGGACTTGAACTTATAAATAGCCCTTCCTATTAAAATCGAGACTCCACTCCTTTAGTGGATATAAGACTAGTACCAGATTCTAACATGCAGTTAGACAAACTCAAAACACCAGGGCTTTTCCCCGGTTTTCCTCCTTTTCCCAAGCCTAGAGAGAACGGCTTCCCCCCAGCCTTCTGGAGCTACTAGGGTTCTCTCGGGAGGTGATCAGCCTCCCCTTCCTAGCAATTAAAGCTAGGGCCTTCCAGACTGTGCTCACCCGGGGAGTCTTACCTTCTTCCATGTTCGGAGTTCTTTTTCGTTCCCAGAATCTTTCTCTTTAGACTTTCTATTGCCCTCGATTTTGTTGGGAAGATTCTGGTGGAGCCCACATCTTTTCTGGATTAAATTTTAATCCAGGGGCGCCCAGATTTGGGGTTCACCCGAGTCCTCCCGGCTTCCTCGGGGATTTGGAAGGGGCAGCAAAATGCTACCATCTCTGGCCTTCATTTGTAGTCCCTGCGGAGTCGCCAAAAATGTTGTGGAATTTAAGAGAAGTTCAATTATTTGAGTATAGAGAGGCCAGGACTCAGGAATGATTTTGAGAAGGAAAAATGGTTTATTGACGGCCGGCCGGACTCGGGAGCTTTCAGTTTGAATCCCGAGCCCCGAACAAGATTTTCAAACGTCTTTTATACAGAGAGGAAAGGCCAAATGGTCTTTTTGTTTCAGTTTTCAATAGGCTTCAATTAGCATATATCTTCCACATCTCAGGTAAGCTTTTAGCATGGACTCCAGACATTCTAGATAAGCCTTTAGCGTATTTGGTTTTTGCATTTCCCCTAAATACTTAAAGTTTATAGCCCTTGCATTGTTAAACATTTCTTGGGACTGGAGCCGCTGCCAGTCCCTAAGGGCAGGACTGCAGCCTCTTACCGTTCCACACCCACAAGTCAAACAACTTAGTTATCTCTGAAGAGACAAAGAGCCTTCTACCCATAGCCCACATCATTATAAAATACATACCAACAGCATTCTCCGTGACAAATGGAAACCAGATTTCTACCTGAGATTATTTCCATAGAAACATTGTTTTAAATCGAAATGATGTTATACAGCACAATCAATAATGACCTTCAGAGTTTTTCTACTTGGTATATTAGCTTTAAATTCCAATACACTAATCTTTAATTTCATGGGTATGAAACATTAAATTATTTAATCTAGTCCTTACCCTAGTATTTTTATTTAAGGCACACTAAGTTCATTCAGAGTCAAAGTGCAAGATGGAAAACTACATGATAGAACATGACAGTACCCGTCACCACTCGTCATGGATAGGGGACCAGCTAAAGTTGGAGAACTCCCAGCTTTCAGCGTAAGGAAGTAGGAGGGGGCATCGTTGCTGTCTCTGTGCCAGAATGTCTTCAGCCCATGGAAGGGCCTAGAAGAGCCCAGCTGCAGGAATGGCACTGGCCAAGAACAACTCTTGGACTTTTTCCTCAGGTCACATTGGGAAACGTTTAAAATGATGTTCGATGTTTAAAATGAAAGGAAATAAGTTCAGAGACTTTAAAGTCAGAGAGGGGGAAAAGGAATATTCTCTTCTGCAAACTGGGCCTCTTCTCCCAAGTTGATTGACGTACTGAATAGATGCAGCAGTCATTTCGCCAGCTAATCCCCCTAATAACTAGAGTTCCTTGGCTGTGAACACTTGATAGAGATTAAATTCAGGGCAATGAAGCATACTGTGAATGTCAACCTGATCTTTCTAGACTTTCCTCACCCCACAGAACTAACAGTCTCCATATATAAATACAGCCGACCTCAGTGTTAACCTACTCAGCCCATGCTTCCACAGGGATAGAGAATTTACAAAGCACAGCATACGTGTGATGGATTATGCCAAGGACTTAAACAGAACATGAATTTGAACCTGAAGAACTTATAGTCATACAAAGAGAATAGGCTGAGTAAGCAAGTAATGATATTAAACGGTCCAAATAAAGTACATGAATTCTACTGGGGGTGTCAGTGGAGACTTTGCGGATGACATGTTGGCACTCGTCCTTTAAAGGCAAATAGGCTTTGATAAGTACAGCTTTGAGAAAAGCAAGTGAAGTACCTGTTGACCCCTTATGTGTGACTGTAATATAAACAAAGGTGATCTCAAAAGGAAACATTATGGGATTTCTTTCCAAAGGTGTAGAGCATTTGGTGGCGTGTGTGTATATATATACACACTCACACACTCACACACTCATACATATATTCTACTTGCTTCCAGGCCTGGTTATGAATTAGTGAAATACTATCTTTTGAAAGCTACTCTTTAGCAAGCAAATTGACTGAGTTGTTTCCCCTTCTTTTGCTATTAGGTACTGTAAGTCTACTTATAAAAAACAGTGTCCCAAATCAAATATTAGGAAGGCAGATTATGCCAACAAAAAAAATACGAACCAGGGATCATTTTTATTGAGGTGCTTTTTTTGTGAATTGACTGAAGGGATATTAGAAAAATAAATACAATCCAACATTTGAAACAAGAATGGGCATCTGGATACCTCCTGCATTCTAAACTTGATTCCCTCTCATTGTGTCATTTGGGCAGTCAGGTATGGTCATTGTATTATAATTCTTCATTGAAGTGAAGAGTTGGATTGTTTCCCCAAATCCACCCATTCATTTATTCAGCAAACATTTATTGAGGGCTTTCCGTCATCCTATATAGGTATGATTCAGATTCCGTAAATGGGGAAAAGTCTAGTGCCCTTCCCAACAGACCATAGCTGTATTTCAACATTCAGACTTCAGTTCTAAGCAATACTCAGGAAGTACTTAAGTTCTCTCTTTTGTAAAATGAGGAATTGGCCATTTAAACCCTTTTTCCATTTCAACTCTAATCTTAAAGGAATATGGAGGGATTTCTTGAATTATTAATGGAGACCTGCTTGACATGTGCTTAATAAGTGTTGTTGAGCAAATAAACAGATGAATTGTAGAAATACCACATTGCCAAGGAAGATAATTTGGCTGGGGGGTAAGGGGAAGCTGTTGAGGGTCAGGGTATGGCAAATGAATTCTGAAAGAGCTTATCTGAGATGGCCCTTGTGCAACAGAGATTTTGAAGTTACGGCATGATATGAAGATGTTGAAATGGTTACTATCTCTTCAA
Source organism: Dasypus novemcinctus (assembly GCF_030445035.2). Classification (NCBI taxonomy): domain Eukaryota; kingdom Metazoa; phylum Chordata; class Mammalia; order Cingulata; family Dasypodidae; genus Dasypus; species Dasypus novemcinctus. The sequence continues at coordinate 63,535,467 of NC_080694.1, forward strand.
ATTCTCCAGCTTTTACTGTGCGCCTATTATGTAAGGTATAGGCTAAGCATTAGATGTGGAATATATAGATTTGAGTCATGGTCAAGCCCAGGAACTTAAACATAGTGGGGCCATCAGGTTAAGTAAGCAAAGAGGATATATCTTCATTAAGATTTGCTTGAGGAGCTTACAACCTCTGGTCAAATGGGACATCAAGTCTTTCATTTCTCCTTGAGAGAGAAGGCATAAAATATAAATGCCTAGAGAAATAATATTGACTAGATCATAAAGTCTAGACACCATAATCTTTTCGGAAAGAGGAAGAACTCCAAGCAGAGGCCAACAGAGGCTGTGGACAGAATGAGAAGGGCAGAAAGCTGAGGAAGAGAAGGCCAGTAGTCATTATCACAAGACCTCCCAGGAGCATACTAAAACTTTTTGTTTTACACAAATGATGCAACTAACATTAAAGAGTGTGTTGTCTGTCAAAAACTCTGCCTTATGTGACTTTATTTAAACTTCTTAATGCCCAGTGCCCTGTTTTCTTACTGTCCCCTAACAGAAGACTGAAGGTTAGAGAGGTTTGTTTGCTTAAGGGCACACAGCAGCACAGGAGCCTGAATTTTGTCACACCAAATTCCAAGCTCTTAACCATTACTCTATACTAGCTGTTCTTGCTTCTGTTTGATATAGTTCCTACTAAGTATAATTTGACAGATGTTTAGGTAGGCACTTTGGCTGTGGAAATGAAGAAATGAGAGATGTTTACAAGGCAGGGCTGGTTTTGCTCTGGGGTCTTTCTATCCTTCAGCTCTTTAGGTCCCCCAGGTACCAGCCCTTCTTCAGACTCAAGGTGAGAAGGAAGCACCCTCAGTGTGACTTCCTGAACTCTGACCCCAGGCTCATTCCAGGAACTCACAGAAGATTTGCATTTTTGCTCCTTCTTGCTATTTGGTGAAGATCCCTTCATTATCATGACACCAGGGCCTTTGTCCCCTTTCAAGGTGAGGAAGTTTTGAATTTCCTCTGAGGCAGGAAGAAGTAAGAGAGGACTGTAGGTTCAGACGTTCACCACCTGCCCTGGGAGGATGATGTCTGGCCCCAGCACAAGAGAAACTAACTCTTAGAGCAAGCACACTGTGGGAGTGTGGTCTGCGCAGGTGGTAGAAATGGGCGCCAGTGTTCTGAGAGTGCCTTCCTTTCCCAAGGCAGTAGCTGTGAGGAACCTCTCCCCATTGCACTCTGCTCTCTGTGCAGTAGCTAAAAGGCAGCTTTCTTACGTTCTGGCTAAGTTTCCAAAATTCCAGGAGCCCGCCTTACACATGGCTCCACCTGACTGCCTGCTTCTCTTCTCTGTCTACCACTGCTTTTGTTATTCCCAACCCTGTGCGACCCACTAAAGCAACAGCTGAAGAGCGACTTCTCTCGGAGCAGTGCCTACTCCTGCGGCCCCTACTTCCAACTCCACCTCAGTAGAGACTTTTCCAACATTCGATCCTTTTCTGCTCTCAGGGCTGTGCAATCGCTCAGATCTGCAATGCATTCTGGCCCAAGCTTTTTGTCTTAACAGTCCCCCATATCTGTAATTCTCTTATCATTTCTGTTCCCTAAGTATTGCCTGCTCCAATATATTCCTTAATACTGTCGATTTCTCCTCCTAAAACTCCTGATGATGGCATTTTCCCATGGAAAGCCTTCTCTGGTTCTACACTGCCTTTTGAATAAAAACATTTTAGCCGAAGTGTTCTAGGTCTTCCCTAATTCCTGCCTTTTCCCACATTATTTACAGACACACTGATTTACCTACATCCTGCCTAGCCAAGTTTCATTTTTTCCCCACTTGCACACTTTTGATACTGCTACTCTAGCCTCCTCGATTCACCTCTTTCTTCAAACACTAAAACTAAAATATGCTATTTCTTCTTTTGAAACTTAAAATCTTTGTCCTTTCAAACCTTAAACATAGCAATTTCCAATCCTTTTTTCCTCTTATTTTCATGGTCTACTATTTCAAAAGGTGACCTGAGGTATGAAGCAAGAAACTTGATAATATATGTCTCAGATATCTCTGATAATAAAAATATATCTGAACGAGTGAGTCAAGTGCAGAAAAAAATAATGAGCCAACTGATAATTTGGGAAAAAAGTATGGGAATGACACAAGGATAAGACAACACATGAGTGTGGGGATGTGTTGAATATGAAGCCTGAGGTCCCACCAGATAATCCACACTGTGGGATGAGCCTCAACCTTGCACTGCATGTGGGAAAACCTTTATCAGCCATGTGAAATATACACACTAACAGCTGCACAGCACAGAAAAGCCTTATCCATATGGAGTGTGGCAAAGCCTCATTCAGAAGGCAAATCTTAGTCACCGCTTCAGAGTCCACCCAGGAGAGAAACCCTTCCAGAGTTTTAAGTTTGGGCAGTTAGAAGTCAGATTTCAATAAACATAAGAGTCCATCTGTAACCAGATTTTGTCAAGGTTCTTGACTATGCTGCAGAAAGGAATTTCAAGCATTCATCATGTGAGTTAGGCCAGTACTTTACTAAGGCAGGAAGGGAAGAGAAATGGGAGAGAATAAGAGATCATGGTCCCAGGTAGAGAGGAAGGGGCCGAAGAGTGATAAAGTGGGCTGATTTACAAACCACAATTTCCCATTACAGATTATAAACACCCAGGGTTTACTTGCACGTTGATCCATGCAGGGGGACATGACGAAAGTAGGGCACTGAAGGCCAAAACAGAGGTCCAACGGCAGGAGAGCAAGAGGTCTTCATGCTTGCTTTTCCAACCATTAATTATTCTGCCCCTTTGTTAATGGAAGGGGAGGATGTTCCAGCTGTTTGCTGTTTTGATTGATTACCCCACTCATCAATCCCTGGGGCGGCCCAATGATAAAGTCCTTGGGGAATATCCAGGGCTTCTCCTGGCTTCTGGAGGAAATCTTGTTCTGAATGGCAGAATCTTGTGTGTAGGGGGGAGTCTTCTAGGAGCTATCTTGGGGATATTGATGTACATGTGGACTCTTTGCCATGTTCCAGATCCATCTATTCATTTCCTATCTAGCCTGCTTCACATCCAAAGAAAATACGGAAAGTGTGGGAAACCTCAGATGGAGAGCCACACTGACCCACATCAGAGAAGTCACATTGTGTGGTGATGGGGGTAAAACCTGGAGTGGAAGCTCAGACCAGAGGGTCACCACAACTGGTGAGATGTTTCCTGAAAACTTCAGGTAGAATTCAGGATTTTATCAGCATGAGATATCTTCCCAGAGAAATAAAATGTTTCTTGACCTTCATTATCTAAAGAACATCAGTGATGCTACATCAAAGAGTGATTCCATGAAGGTTAAAAGCTTAAAAAATCTGAAAATTTAGAAAAGAACATTTTGCATATAACCAAAAGTATTTGGCAGAATTAAAGGTGCCCCCTGAAAGCACTGTTAAAATTCAATATTTTTTCCTTTGAAATTCCTGAGATTTCTTTTATTCACTTTGACATTGCCTAATACTGAAATTACTTTTCTTCTTTGAGCATCGGTTGAGGGCCTTGGTCTGTGAGATGAATTGTCTCTGTTTCCCTCCCATCCTTAGGTGAGTCTGAGGACTGAGCCTCTTGTCAAAGGATATATAGGGGTAGAGCAGACATGTCCTGATCTCAGCCACAGCACCAGGATCACCAGGCTATATTGCCCACCTTGTATCTCATAAGCTTGAAGGTCTCTCTCCTTTTCTTCTTCCTTTACCCTCCATGTATAAATGTCCACCTCCTCCCCACCCCATTCCATCCAGCTGCTCTACATACTTGATTTTATTCACTTTCCTTTTTTCATCCCCATTATGTAAATTATACCTGCATTTACATTTCTAGCTTCTACTCCTTCCCAATTACCAGTCATATGTTTGTGAACGTCTACTGGGATGTCCTGCTGGCACCTCAAATTCACTTCATTCCAAAGTTTTTACCCACCCACCACCAGCCCTCATAAAAACAGACCCACAACAAATGGTGGTAACTTCAGAAGAATGGAGGCTGGGAAGAGTGAGGTCAGGATGAATTCCTCTAGCTGCCTCCTTGCTGAATTGCTCAAAAGTTGTGTTGCCTGTACTCTCCTCAAGGGACCCTCTCCTTTGGCTATGGCTCTAGCTCTCCTCACTGAGTTCCAGTAGCTGCTCCCTCCCCACACACCTTTGCACAGGTCTCAATGCTGGGAATTTTCCTGATACATCAATGAATATTCCTAAGGCTAGCCTTGTGACTTAGAGTAGTGTCTGCTTTTCTTTAGCTAAAGGAAAAGAGGAGATATGGTAATTTGGAGTAGTGTAAAGCAAATATTTATTTTCCACCTCCTTTCTCTGTGGGTGAAGTATACTTTCACACTCCACTTAGCCATGTAATTTGCTTTGACCGATGGAATATTTGTGGAAATAAAGTAAGCAATGGCTTTAAATGTGCATGTTGGTGGATTTATTTTGCATCAACTTCGCTAAGCCAGAACTACATTTCCCCCAAATTCCCTTCCTCACATAGCTCCTTGATCGGGCGCACAGTAGACTTTCTGAGGAGGTTTAGAGGGCAGAAGTGAAGTAGGGGCCATATTTCTGTAGGCTCAGAAGGTTAGAGCAGAGACGCTGCTGCAGCACACACATTTCTTATCTACTGGCTCACCTGCTGCAGCATCTGCTTTTCTGGTTCCTGGATGGGAAACATGTGTACTTCTTTGAAGAAGGGCCCTGGTTTCTCCTACAGGGCACTCCCATTGAAGGTGGAGTACTGGAGGTGATGAGAGACTGATGTGTGCTCTAGCTTGCAGCTTGTCCTTGTTTCCTCCATTTCACATCGACCTTCTTTTCTCCGACTGCCTACTATGTTGACATCAGGCTCCGGCACCACATACAGAAAAAGAGCCTCAGATTTTTTAACCAACTCACACTATTGTGAAAGTTTAAATCCCTTATCATACGTATTTCCTAGTGTTTCTGCTTCTTTGCTCAACCCCTGACTGGTATACCTTGGATCTTGCGCTCCCCAAAGAGAAGAGCTCGCTCCAGGTCACTGCTGCCCCTTTACCCTGGGGCTTAAAACAAACAGGAGTGGGGCAGACCTGGACACACCTAGCAGCTCAGAGCCAAGCCCAGTCCACCTGAGCGTTAAACTACCCAATAGAATCTATCCTTAATTAGCAGAAGAAAATCCATGTGCATGAGAATAAATCCTTGTTTTAAGTCCCTGAATTTTAGGGTGGTTTGTTACAGTGCATTATTGTTGTAATAGTTTACTAATACGGGAATACTTTCTGCCATTTGCTAATTAGCAGGTCAGCATTCTTCAGGCTAAGCAGGGGTATTTCATTAGATGAGACCAAGAGGGGGAAAAAAAAGGCCTGCGAAGTTCAAAACAAAAAACAAAACATTCCAATTGCTAAAGGAAATGGTCAAAGATAATTTGTACGGTATTTACAGGATAGTGTACAAGGTTTTGGCTTAAGAAAGTTCACAGGATTGTGGGAAGATGGCGATGGATCAACAGGCAGAGCTGAATGCTCTTAAAACAAAACAAAACAAAAAATGGAGAAAGAGCCAAAAGCTGTCCAAGGAACCTGCTTTGGGAGTCAGCAGACCAGGACAGTGCTACATAACTCCCAGGATGGTGAGAGACAGAGTAGAAGAAAAGGAAACAACAAATGTGAGTTACCAAACCCAGGTGGCAGCCAGGAAGGACTCCCCTCCCCTACCCCCAAGATATTAAGCTGGGGTAAAACCCCGGCTCACTGCAGCCGACGGAGAGGGGAACAGACACCTTCCTCCCTGTCAGCTGTTTTTCACGGGAAAAGGGAGAGGAGGTCGGGGTGCTTTTTTTCAGTGAATTTGGTCAGCAGAGCCTGCTTTGAATCTCAGATTTGGAGATTCAACACAGGAACACAAGAAGGTTGAGACAAACGCCTCTGTGGAAAGGTGTGCTGACTAGCGCCATCTTCTGGCCAGTCTGGAAATTGCATGGACAAAAACTGCAGTCTCTGTATCCAACTCCTGGGAGAAACTCTGCGCCCCACTCGTGACTCCCTGGCCTGATTTTGAAAACTTAAGCCGGGCAATTTTAAAGACAGAGAATAAGTTGAATCAAATATCAAAGAAGAACTGTGGGGAAAAAATAGGCAATTAGCCATCAGAGTAAATTCACCTATATATTCAGGTGCCTAGACATCAGCAAAAAATTACAAGCCATACTAGAAAACAGGAAGAGATGATCCAGCCAAAAGTACAAACAAAATATCCTGAAGATATACAGGATTTAAGACAATCAGTGGTAATCACACAACTCTCCTAAATCAATTCAAATAATTTAAAGAAAAAATGCCTAAGAAGTAAAGGATATTAAAAAGACCCTGAGAGGCATGAAGAACCATTTGAAAGGCTGCACAGAAAAGTAACAGACCTTATGGGAATGAAAGACATGATGGATGAGATTAAAAATACATGAGAGGCTGGGAGGTGGATGTGGCTTAAGCAATTGGGCTCCTGTCTACCAGCTTGCCTGATGAAGGCAAGTTGGCCTGCACTGCCGCAGAGAGCTGACAGCCCCACTGAGAGCAGACAGCAAGCCCAAAACAACAAGAGGGAATTAAATAAATAAATCTTTTAAAAAATACATGAAAGGCAGTTTTGGATTGCTTTGAGACAGAATTAGTGACTTTGAAGACAGAATATCTGAACTGGAAAAGACAGGAGAACAGAAAGAGAATGGAAAAAAATGGAACAGAGTCACAGGGGATTGAATGACAATGTGAAATGCACAAACATTTGCATTATTGGTGTCCCAGAAGGAGAAGAGAATGGAAAAGGAGCAGAAAGAATATTTGAGGAAATAATGACCAAAAACTCAACAATCTTCATGAAGGACATAAAGGACAAAGCACCCCAAATAGAATAAATCTGTATAGACCTACCCTGTACACCTACTATTCAGAATGACAAATATCAGAGATAAAAAGAGGATTCTGAAAGCAGCAAGAGAAAAGCAAAGCATCACATACAAGGGAAATTTGATAAGATTAGGTGCAGAAACCATGGAGGAGAAAAGAAAGTGGTATGATGTATTTAAGGTACAGAAAGAGAAAAACTGCCAGCCATGAATTCTGCATCCAGCAAAGCTGTCCTTCAAAAATGAGGGTGAGCAGGGGTGTCCCCACATAGGGGAGCCCCACATGCAAGGAGTGCACCCCATAAGGAGAGCCACCCAGTGTGAAAAAAGTGCAGCCTGCCCAGAGTGGTGCTGCACACATGGAGAGCTGATGCAGCAAGATGATGCAACAAAAAGAGACACAGATTTCTGGTGCTGCTGACAAGAATATAAGTGGACACAGAAGAACACACAGCAAATGGACAGAGAGAGCAGACAACTGGGGGGGAGGGTGGGAGAAGAGAGAGAAATAAATTTTTTTAAAAACACATCTGTTTTTAAAAAATGAGGGTGAGTTCAAAGTCTTCATAGACAAACAAAAACTGATAGAATATTTTACCAAAAGACCAGATTTGCAAGAGATACTAAAGGGGGTGCTTCAGTATGAAAGGAAAAAACAAGAGTGAGAGATTTGGAGAAAAGTTTAGAAATGAAGATTATTAGGAAGGGTAAACTAAAGAATAAGAAGAAAGGCAATAGAATGATATGACAACAGAGCTGAAGGACAAAATGGGTGAAGTAATGCCTTTACAGTAATAATACTGAATGTTAATGGATTGAACTCCCCAATCAAAAGACATAGACTGATAGAATGTATAAAAAAGTATGAGCCATCTATATGTTATCTACAAGAGACCCAACTCGGACCTAAGGACAAAACCAGCTTAAAAGTGAAAGGTTGGAAAAAGGTATTCCATGCAAATAGTATCCAAAGAAGAGCTGGAGTAGACCCAAGAAATGTAAAATAACAATGTTATAGTATATGAACAATGATTACTCAGGGCAACTGGCAAACTGTTCCTGTGATCAGTATTCTGTAATTTTTTCATACAAAATAAACACTTGCTTTTAATTGAGGAGGACTGGAGAAGAGATATATTTTTGGATACTTCATTTTTCTTTAACCCTTTCTTATTTATACTCTAATTAAAATAGTCCATCTGGATCAATTATGATTTAGCATGACTATGGTTGAACAAGATTTTGAATTTTTCTGCCTCATAAAATTATGAGTTGGCAAATTGTTATCTGCTATAATTCATTCCAATAAAATGTGAAGGATTCTGAACTAGGAATTTGATTATACAGAAAGAATTATGGACTAAATGGAAATTAAACAACTAAACCAATAATTTATTTCATTCATAGAGATTATTATGTCCAATAGAGCTGCAATATAAAAATTACAATTATGCTATAATTAATTTTATTATACTTTAATTATTACTTACATTTATATTTGTTGCTATGCTATCTATTTTTTCCCAACCCAGCCTATTATTTTTTTAATATCATTTATACATGAACATACACAAACAATAAGTACATAGTAAAAGTTGTGAACTTACAAAGCAAACACACATAACCTCATACAGGGGTCCCTCTATCAACACCTTGCATTGTTGTGAGATATTTGTTACAAATTATGAAAGAATATTGTCAAAATCTTACTACTAATTATAGTCCTTATCTTACATTTGGTGTATTTTTCCCCCAACTCATCCTATTATTATTTTTTAAATATATTTTTGTAACAGAAGTTGTAAACTTACAAAATAATCATGAACATGTGCAGAATTCCCAAACAACACCCCTCCATCAATACACCACACTATGGTGGAACATTTGTTACAGATTATGAGATATCATCTGATTATTTCCAGGTCCATAGCATACATTTGGCACACATTTTCCACATTCCCTCATCATCAACACAGTACATCTTTCACTGTTAACCATAGTCCATAGATCACTCCAGTTGTATTTTTCCCATGTTTCTCCACATTCTGACCACCCTGCCATAGTGATGTACATTTGCTCTAGCTCACAAAGGACACTCTTGCATCTGCACCATCAACCACAATTCTCATCCACCTCTGGGTTTACTGTGCTTTTCGGTCCCTAGATTATTCTCTAGCATTCTGTCGATTGGCATTTACATCCCTAGACTACCATTTTCAGCCACATTCCCATATCTAAACTAGCTGTTACTCACTATATTATGTTACCATCAACTCTGTACATTTCCACACTTTTACTGTAAAGCTAATTAAAACTTCTACATACAGTAAATATCAGTAGTCCATTTCAGTCCTCCTTTTATCTCCTTTAAGAATCCACCACGTACCATCAGGGGTTGAAGATATTTTCCTACATTTTCTTCTAGAAGTTTTATGGTTCTTGCTCTTATCTCCTCACTCTTTTATCTGCTTGTGAGAACTTTAAACCTATCCAAACAATAATGGCCAAAGTCAAATTAGGAAGTAGATTTTGCCAATAACAAAAGCAAAGCATAAATATTGTAAAAATTATTTTTTACTGAGTTGTGATTCCAGCTGCATGTTTGAAGGGATATTTGAAAACTAGCATTATCTGATAGCTGGAGCAGTGTGGTGTAGTAACAGGCATGTGGACACCTGGGTTTTAATCTTGACCTCCCACTGACTATGTCCACTGTGTTTATCAGTTAAGCCAGCTGAACTACAGTTCCTTCAGTAAAGGTAGAGGTTGCCCTGGTTCCCTAAGCCACCCATTCACCCACAACAATCACTGAGTGCCTCCTTTCTGCCATAGTGAGGTGGGTATGGTTCAGTTACACAGAGGGAACTGAGGCTCAGAGCAATTATGACTTGCTTGATGACACTCAGTTGGCAAATATTAGTGTCAGATGTTAACTGTCTCCATTCCAGATGCAGTGCCCTTCCAAGCATCCTCAAGTGCCTCTATTGCAGTTTTTATTTTTATTTTTTTTAAAGATTTATTTATTTATTTCTCTCCCCATCCCCCCTCCCCACCCCAGTTGTCTGTTCTCTGTGTCTATTTGCTGTGTCTTCTTTGTCCGCTTCCGTTGTTGTCAGTGGCACGGGAATCTGTGTTTCTATTTTTGCGTCATCTTTTGTGCCAGCTCTCTGTGTGTGCTGCACCATTCCTGAGCAGGCTGCACTTTCTTTCGCACTGGGCAACTCTCCTTACGGGGCACACTCCTTACGTGGGGACACCCCTGTGTAGCACGACACTCCTTGTGCGCATCAGTACTTTGCATGGGCCAGCTCTACATGGGTCAAGGAGGCCCAGGGTTTGAACCGCGGATGGTAGACAGACACCCTAACCATTGGGCCAAGTCCACCTCCTCTAATTCAGTTTTTAAATATATCTTTATGCCCAAGGAGAAAAGAGGCAAATTCCAAAACTCCTCTTGCAGTTTAACAAAACCTTCACATTTTTTCCTTCATAACCATAAAGTAGTAAATACAAAAACTGTAAAAAAAAATCATGATCTGCCTGCGATTCCTTCATTCCTTCAGACTCCCGTTGACCAAAGAAGAGGATGGTTTGTCACGCATCATCACCCAGAGCCCTGCACTGGGCAAAGAGGAGGGCTGATGCTTTTGTGAATGCTATCACTTTTTCAGAACTAAAAAGCTAGTCCCTTTAGCTCTTCTGTTGCTATAGGGGGAAGAGGTGTCCCCAAAATTTCAGTGGATGTCACCTGGGCAAAGATCAGGATTGAGTTGCTCAAAAATCCAATAGCAAAAGGAAAGAAACAAAAGAGACCTGTTAGCAGGAGAATATAGGACACGTGTTATTGTAAGTGCTATAGAGAACATAGAGGTTTCCACTCCCAGTAGCTCAAAATCTAGGGGGTCCTTCATGGCTAAAGCCCAGGGAATATACTTCTCATTGTGAACATCGTTGCTTGAGCTCACAGTAGAGGTGGTCAAAGGAGAAGGGGAAAAAAACAAGTCTTTCATTTAAAAATTCTCACACCTAAAAATTATGTTTTCTCAACTGAAACCTCTCTTAGCACCTGTAGCAGTTTGATATGGTTATGAATTCAAAAAATAGATATTGGATTATGTTTGTAATCTGATCTGTACCTGAAGCCTAATTGAGTTATGATTAGGACTTTAGTTGGGCCATGTCATTAGATAAAAGGTATGGCAAAGGACAGAGTTGTGGGTTTCTGATGCTGGAGTTTTGATGTTGGAGTTGGATGCTAAAATCTTAAGCTGGAGCCCAGGGGAAAGAGACAGAGCCATTCGCCTGATTGTCTCCAGCTGACCTTGTGGAGCGAGACAAAGGCTAGAGAACCTCATAGTCTATAACTGACCTTGTGGAAGAAACAGAGGAGCTGAGCCCAGAGGAACCCAGGAAGCCTGAACCCTCACAGACATTGGCAGCCATCTTGCTCCAATATGTGGAACTAGACTTTGGTGAGGGAAGTAACTTATGCTCTATGGCATGGTAACTGTAAGCTCCCACCCCGAATAAATACCCTTTAAAAAACCAACCAATGTCTGATATTTTGCATCAGCAACCCTTTGACTAACTAATACAGCACCAATACTATGTCTCTCATTGATCGATGATTGAGGGACTTCTTTGCTGAAACTGATAAGGGTATTCAAATACTGGTAGAATATCTCCTCATTTTTTGGTGTTGTCTACAATAGACATGACACAGTTTTAAATTTAATACGCATTATTAACATTTTCTCCATCATTTTCTTAAGTCTAAACAACTGATAAAATAATAAACCAAGCTCTGTTTTGAAGCACTTATTGATTTCCAGATTTCCACAGTGTAAATAGTCACACAATTACTGATTAACAGCATGAAGTCACTGAAGTCATGGAGTTGAGAAGAAATATGCAGTATCACAGAATTATATAGTATTTCTACCTATAGCTACAACAGACACAACTTCAAGTGCATAGGTAAAATGTATCAAAATAATTAGGAGCTGGTTTAAATTGTTTAAAAATTGTAAGCTTTTATAATTTGTTTTAATAATAGCAAATTGTAAGTTAACTTAAAATTGTAAGTTTTGTAATTTGTTTTAATAATGACACTGTTTTAAAATATCTTGCAGGAGAGCAGATGTGACTCAAGTAGTTGAGCTCTAGCCTTCCTCATGGGAGGTCCCAGTTTGGTTCCCATGTGCCTGCCAAAGAAAACAAACAATGAGCAAAACAATGAGAAAACAGACAAGGGTGCAACTCAAGGGAGCCCATGTGGCCCAGTAGTTGAGCACCAGCCTCCCTCATATGAGGTCCCGGAACCTCAAATTAAAAAAAAAAAGGTCTTGCAAAACTTCTGAAAATATAACAGTAGAGATTTTTGTGAGTCCCTTTGATCAGGTTGTCCAGTCCACCCCTGGATCAATTCATGTAATTGCATATATTACTAGTTTGCTCCTTTTTTGTATTGCTAAGTAATGTTCCATTGTGTGGCTAAACCACAATTTATTTATTCATTCTCCTATTGTTGGACATTTAGTTTGATTTTAGTTTTTGGCTAGTATGAATAAGGTTGCCATGAACATTCTGGTACAAATCTTTTTATGGACATATGGTTTGATTTACATTGGGTAAATATATGAATGGAATTGGTGGGTCATAGGATGGATGTGACATTTAAACACTCCCCCCCCCCCAAGAGGGCTCCCTTGTCTGTTTGCTTCTTGTTTTTTGTTCATTGCCACACCCACTCCCTAATGTTTACCTTTTTAAGACACTGCCAAACAGTTCTTCAAAGTGGTTGCCTCATTTTATACTCCCATAAGTACATCCTTAACAACATTTCATATCTGTGTCTTTTTTATTTTAGCCATTGGCTAAATAAAATGGGTATGAAATGGTACTTCATTGAAGATTTTTTTGTTGTTTTTTTTTTAAAGACTTATTTTTTATTTCTTTCTCTCCCCTCTCCCCCTCACCCCCACTCCCGCCGTGATCTGTTCTCTGTGTCCATTCGCTGTGTGTTCTTTGTCCACTTGCATTCTCGTCAGCGGCACTGGGAATCTGTGTTGCTTTCTGTTGCATCATCTTGCTGTATCAGCTCTTTGTGTGCAGCACCACTCCCGAGCAGGCTGCACTTTTTTCACGCAGGGCGGCCCTCCTTGAGGAGTGCAATTCTTGTGCATGGGGCTCCCCTACACAGGGGACACCCCGGCATGGCACGGCACTCCTTGCACACATCAGTACTGCACGTGGGCCAGTTTGCCACATGGGTCAGGAGGCCCTGGTTTTGAACCTTGGACCTCCTATGTGGTAGGCAGATGCACTCATTGAAGTTTTAATCTGCATTTCCCTGGTGGCTAATTATGTTGAGCATCTTTAAATGTACTTATTGGCTATCCATGTAGTTCTTTTGTGAAATGTCTGTTCAAGTCTTTTGCCCGCTGTTCTTTTTCATTGCTGTTTTGTAGGAGTTCTTTATTCTATGAGTCCTTTGTCAGATTCATATAAATACTTTTCCTAGTCTGTGGGTTTGATGAGCAGAATGTTTTTACCTTGTTTTATTGTGCTTTGCCTTATTGCACTTTGAAAATATTACAGTTTTTCCAAATTGAGGGTTTGTGGCAACCTCGCAAATGTACTGGTGCAATTTTCCAACAACATATGCTCACTTCTTGCCTCTGTGACACATTTTGGTAATTCTTGCAATATTTCAAGCTTTTTTCATTATTATTATATTGGTTATGGTGATCTGTGACCTTTGCTGTTACTATGGTCATTGTTTTCAGATGCCGTGAACCACACCCATATAAGATGGTGAACTAATTGAAAAATGTTGGATGTATTCTGACTACTCATCCAACTAGCCTCTCCCATCTCTTTCCCTCTTCTTGGGCCTCCCTATTCCCTGAGACATAACAATATTGCACTTAGGCTAATTAATAACCCTACAATAGCTTCTAAGTGTTCAAGTAAAATGAAGAGTAGTATGTCTCTTATTTTAAATCAAAAGCTAGAAATTATTAGGCTTAGCTTAGTAAGGAAGGCATGTCAAAAGCCAGGACAGGCTGAAAGCTGGGCCCCTTGTGCCAAACAGTTGGCCAAGTTGTGAGTGCAAAGGAAAAATTCTTGAAGGAAATTAAAAGTGCTATTCCAGTGAACACACAAATGATGAGAAAGTGAAATAGCCTTGTTGCTAATATTGAGAAAGTTTCAGTAGTCTGGAGAGATGATCAAACCAGCCACATTCCCTTAAGCCAAAGCCTAATCCAGATCAAAGTCTTAACTCTCTTTATTTTATTTTATTTTTTTAATGACCTTAGAGCATTCTCCTGCATTTTCTTTATTTTTTTAATTGTACTTTTTTGAATATACATAGATCACAAAAAATGTTACATTAAAAAATATAAGAGCTTCCTATATACCCATACCCCAGCCCCCCAACTCCTCCCACATCAACAACCTCTTTCATCATTGTGAAACATTCATTGCATTGGGGAATACATTTTGGAGCACTGCTGCACCACAGGAATTATAATTTACATTGTAGTTTACACTCTCCCCCAGTACATTCAGTGGGTTATGGTGGGATATATAATGTCCAGCATCTGTCCCTGCAATGTAATTTAGGACAACTCCAAGTCCTGAAAATGCCCTCACATCATACCTCTTCTTCCTTCTCCCTGCCCTCAGCAACTACTGGGGCCACTTTCTCTACATCAATGCTACAGTTTCTTCCATTACTAGTTACAATAGTTCTATAGTAGAATACCAATAAGTCCACTCTAATCCATATTTTATTCCTCCATCCTGTGGACCCTGGGATGGTGATGTCCACTCCACCTCTATATTGAGAGGGGGCTTAGATGCTACGTGGTTGATGGATGCAATTCTCCTGCTTGGAGTTGTAGGCACCCTCAGTTCCCTGGTGTGGTGATTGACCATATTCACCTCGCTGTTAGCTGACCTGGGTAAGTCCAATGAACCAGAGAGTAGGAGTTGCAACTCTACTGAGGCTTAGGACCCAGCCAGCACATGGCTAGTCTAGAGATTCAAGTCTCCTGGGTATATACCAACCCCAGTGCCAACCACAGGTTCAGTAAAAGTGAAAGAAGAGGCATGCATAGAAAGATTTCATCTGAGTCCAATTCCATCACACTCGGAACACAAATTTCAAAGTGGGA
The DNA here is from genome assembly GCF_030445035.2 of Dasypus novemcinctus. NCBI lineage: Eukaryota > Metazoa > Chordata > Mammalia > Cingulata > Dasypodidae > Dasypus > Dasypus novemcinctus. The sequence continues at coordinate 63,550,561 of NC_080694.1, forward strand.
CCCACTGACAAGGCACTGAACTCCAGAACCAACTGCCATGACCATAGAACCTGTGTGTCTCCATACCCCTCAGGAGCACCATGATCCCAGGAGCTAGCTCTGGGATCCTAACTCTCTTTAATTCTAAAAGGATTAGAAAGAGGTGAGGAAGCTACAGAAGAAAAGTTTGAAGCTAGTATGAGGTTTAAGGAAGGAAGCCATCTCCATAATACAAAAGAGCAAAGTGAAGCAGTGAGTGCTAATGTAGAAGCTACAAAAATTATCCAGAAGATTTAGCTAAGATAATTTATGAAAGAGGTACACTAAATAACTGATTTTTATGTAGATAAAATAGCCTTATATTGGAAGAAATATCCTCTAGTACTTTCCTAGATAGAGAGGAGAAATCCATGTTTGTATCAAAGCTTCAAAGGACTGTTTGACTCTCTTGTTAGAGGCTAATGCAGCTGGTGACTTTAAGTTGAAGCACATGCTCATTTACTATTCTGAAAATCCTGGGACCCCCAAGAATCATGCTAAATCTACTCTGCCTGTGCTCTATGAATGAAACAGCAAAGCCTGGATGGTAGCACAACTGTTTACAACATGATTCATTGAATATTTTAAGCCCACGTCTGAGAATACTGCTCACGCACACAAAAAAAAGTTTCCTTTCAAAATAATACTGCTCATTGACAATGGACATGGTTACCCAAGAGCTCTGATGGAGACATACAATGAGATGAATGTTGTTTTCATGCCTAGTAACACACCATGCCTTCTGCAGCCCATGGATCAAAGAGTCATTTTGATTTTCAACTCTTATTATTTAAGAAATAAATTCCTAAGGCTATCATTGCTATAGATGGGATTCCTCTGATGGATCTGTGTAGTCAAATGAAAACCTTCTGGAAAGGATTCATCATTCTAGATACCATTAAGAACATTCATGAATCATGGAAGGAGGTCGAAATATCAACATTCACAGGAATTTGGAAGAGTTTACTCCAATCCTCATGCACGACTTTGAGAGATTCAATACTTCAGCAGAGCAAGTAACTTTAGATGTGACAGAAGTAGCAAGGAAACCAGAATTAGAAATGAAGGCTGAAGATGTACAGAAGAATTGCTGCAATCTCATGATAAAACCTGAATGGATGAGGAGGTACTTCTTATGGATGAACAAAGAAAGGGGTTTCTTAAGATAAAATCTGCTCCTGGTGAAGATCCTGTGACAAGTGTTGAAATGACAAGAAAGTGTTTAGAATATTACATCAGCTTAATTGATAAAGCAATGGCAGGGCTTGAGAGGATTGACTCTAATTTTGAAAGAAGTTCTACTGTGAGTAAAATGCTAGCAAACAGCATCACGTGCTACAGAGAAATATTTTGCAAAAGGTAGAGTCCATCAACGAGACAAACTTTATTGTTATCTTATTTTAAGAAATTGCCATGGTCACTCCAGCCTTCAGCAACCACCACCCTGATCAGTAATCAGCCATCAACACCAAGGCAAGACCCTCCACCAGCAAAAACATGACGACTCGCTGAAGGCTCAGATGATGGTTAGCATTTTTTAGCAACAAAGCATTTTCAGATTGAGGTATGTACATTATTTCTTAGACATAATACTATTGTACACTTAATTGACTACAATATAGTATAAACATAACTTTTTATATGTACTGGAAAAGCAAAAAAAAATGTGTGACTTGCTTTATTGTGATGGTCTGGACCCAAGCTCATAATATCTTAGAAATATGCCTGTATTTGTCCAATTTTACTGCTTCTTCACGTGATTAATATTTTTCTTTATTTTATACTGTATAGTGTGAGTAATATACCCCAGATACTCTGTATCCCATTATCTTCCTCTGAAGAGTGTTGAATCTTATTTAGCAAGCAGATACATAACTGGTTGATCACTTTGAACTTCTGAAAGATTGTTTTTAGGATTTGTCAGACATGTCATTTCAGTTTTTCCCTAGTCCTAGGCTGAACCACTTAGACCTGGGTTGTCATTTTTACTTCTAAGGTCTGACCTTTTCAGGGTTTCAGTGGAAACCCGAGGTGCTTACCATGCTCCTCTAATTTAATGGGACTTGAATTCCCTGTGGTGGGAAGCTCTGAAATCTCTCCTTGGCTCTTTTAGACTTCCAGAGGTTGTTTAGGGGTCATTAAGAATTTGAGGGAACTTTTCATGTAGTTTTTGTCCCTCTGTAGCCTCCTCCTTTCTGTGATTTCCCCCTTTAATTTCCAAATTCCCTGGCAGCCTTTAATTCCATCTTCAGAGGCCCATAAGACAGCAGCTTTCTGCTTGAGCTCTTTCTACCTGGTTTGCATGGACTGAGGAATGCCCTCAGAAAAGCCGTGTGAATGTGGATTTTACCTAGAATAGTTCCCTTTTTACAAAGATCAGTTACCTTCCACTTTCTCCTGACTTCAAACAGTTTGTTGTTTTTTAAATATATATATATATATATATATATTTCATTTATATATACAGAATTGGTAAGTATAATTGGCAGGAGAGTTAGCCCAATGCAGGCTACTCTGTTTATTATATATTCACAGATGCTCTTTTTCCTATGTTAGACCTTCCCAACAGAAACTTGGCTCTCTAATGTTGCATAATTGTGCTCTGGCATTCCAAGTTATAATTCAGAAGCCATTTCCTCATGGATACAATATTAAAAATATTGGTTAGTACACAAATAATAGTAATATACTTTGTGTCCATTATAGATTAAATTATTTATGTGGAATCTAATCACCTTTATTAATATTATATCTATAAGAAATGCATCCAAGTGCCAGAAAAGTAACTAAGGGATAATTTTTGGAATATAACTCAATCATAATTAGGGGATTATTTTTTAAAACTATGCCTAATATTTAAGTAATAATTAGTTTGTCCAATTTTATTTACTGTCTTACAAGAGCTTCAAATAGATGCTCAGTTTTTAAAATATTGGACTGAGCTCTTGGATCTCATTACTCCACATGGGCACCTCTGTAAATCCAAGTTCTCCAGGAAAGAAACCTGGACAACAAAATGGGATCAGTGAGTGAAGTTATAATAAATGATCGTTGAAAACAGCAAAGATGATAACTTGGCATTCCTACAGGTTTTTTACTTTGAAAAATTTTGAAGCATTTTTTCCCAACTCTAATCCATATTTTTTATTCCTCCATCCTGAGGACCTTGGGATGGCGATGTCTACTTCACATCTAAATTGAAAGGGCGCTTAGATCCCACATGGCTGATGGATGGGATTCTCCTGCTTGCAGTTTTAGACTCTCGGTTCCCTGATGTGGTGATTGGCCATTTTTCAATTGCTTCTGTTGCAATGTGCTAAGAGTTTGGGCGAGGGAAATTGTTAATTTGGAAAATGATCAGGTAAATCCACTGAAGTCACAGAGCTCATGCACTACCTGTTTGTCTCAATTTCAATCTCAAGAGCAAGGGAGTGAACTCTTAGGTATTCTCTGACATCAGAGCAGTGGGGAGAGTCTAGGGGGAAAGGTGGGGAAATGGTGGGTGGCTGTGGCTGTGGCTGTGTGGGAGGAAGGATCAGCATTTGATTGTTGGCTTTGGATTGTTCTCAAGCAGTGGATTTGGCTTGCTGGGTTCTGAACAGGTAAAGAGTGGGTTATGTGAGCTCATAACCCAGGATTCCAAAGTTGCCTCTAATCATCTCACCTTATGCATCAGGAAACCTACATTCCAAGGAGGTGAACAGACTTGCCCAAGGTAATGTAGCAAGTGGCACTCCTGGAACTTGGAGTCCCTTCTTTCCTCAGTCTGGGGTTATTTCTCCTACATCCCCTCCAGGCAGGTTTCACTCATCCTGCCTCTGTGGGCAGCTGCTCAAAGCACATCCCCACACCAATCCTGCCTTCCTGGGTGGGCACCCTGGCCTTCAGGAAGGCCCCCGACAGACCGATGCCGAGGGAAAGCATCAGGGTAGACCCATCGAGCACCACAGTCTTCATGCCAGCAGGACCCAGAGGTGGGATTGGGCAGCCATCAACCAGGGAGGTGGGCATGCTAATCCGGAAATTCCCAACAGGGAAAGTGCACGCCCTATTTGGAAGGAGGGGTGTAAACGGATTGACCAAGAGGAGAAATGCCTGGTCAGAAAGTATTTCTTTGCTTATTGACTCTACCCCATCAAAAGTGAAAGAAAATGTCTGAGGAAGTGCAGGGACAAAGGACTCAGCAAAGCTGCCTGAAGATAAACCCAAGAGTCCGGGCATGGATTTCCCACCCCAGCACTTGCATATTCGCCACATAGAGGTCCCTTCCCTCAGCCTCTCTCAGCCTGCGGTTTCTTCTCCTTGACTGCAGAGGTGGCTCCCAACGGTCCCTGGATTTGTTAAGTTGGGGTTTGACAAAGGAATGGGGAGAGGAAATGCACCTCCAAGAGCTGGAGAGAGGTTTTAGGAAATGGACAGGGGACAGTGTCCAGGGAGGCAGGTGGCCGGGAGGCTTCCTGAAGGAGAGGGACAGGAGTGGACACCTGCAGAATGGAAGGAGGGTCCTTGGGGTGAAGCTGGTCACCTGGCTCTGATTGCTCTCCTGTGTGAGACCTTGAACTGGCCAGTGTCAGGGAAAATGCTAGGAAATGGGACTGGGCTGTGGGCGCAGCAGAGCTGGCAGGACTTGAAATTATGAAAATACTGCCTCAGGTTCTCTCCCCCATCCCATTTAGGGGTCCAGGGTTCCTAAATTTAGGCTTCCTTCTCCTCCCAAAATGGAAGAACCTCAAGTTGTTAATGACCCAATTCTTTACTAAGAGTATAGGCATCATGAAGAGAATCTGGAATGCGGGCAGTACTCAACGGAGGAGGGCCGCCCCATGAAGGAATTTCACACCACGTCTCCCACAGGCAGGTTGGGAAGGGGCTTTTGGGTGGGGCATGAGGGGGCTCCTCCCAGCTTTCCAGTGACTTCCCATCAGAGGCCCTGATCTAATTAAAGGAGATCACATTCTATAATAGGTAGATTTTTTAAAAAACAAACACAGGCAACACTGATTAGCAAGTAACGTTGAACATATGGTGTCACTTGAACATGTGTGTTACATTCTAAAGGAACCAGACGTTAAAACAGAAAGTCACAGCACAGAGCTTATGTGTCCTAACCAGGGTTTCCTTCCAAAGTCATTGCAGAGCAGCCCCATGGAGATCCATGGAGGCTGCTGAGTCTTGGAAACTCTCTCTTCTCTGGGAATTGTTTTAAGAGTCTGGTGGACATCTTTTTTTGAGGGGGGCGGTACTCGGGGCTGGGGAATGAACCCAGGACTTTATATGTGGGAAGCCTATGCTCAACCACTGAGCCACATCAGCTTTTGTTTGTTTTGCTTATTTGTTTTTGTGTTTTCAGGAGGCACCAGGAACCGAACCCAGGACCTCCCATGTGGGAAGTGGGAGCTCAACTGCCTGAGCCACATCTGCTCCCAAGGTGTACATCTTTTGAAGCTCTGTAGTTGGATTTACTTTTTAACATTTTAGTTTCCTGGGCTGCTTAAGTAAATAGCATGAAATTGTCCAGCTTAAACAATGGCAATTTATTTGTTCATGGTTTTGAGGCCAAGAAAATGCCCAAATCAATGCATTGCTTTCTTCCTGCAGACCAACTGCTGGCAACCATTGACTCTCCTGTCACATGTCAAGGCACACAGTGGCATATCTGTCCCTCCTCCATTGGCTCCCCCGTCACATGTCAAGGCACACGGTGGCATCTGCTGTCCCTCCTTCTCTTCCAGGTTCTGCTGATTCCAGCTTATTGCTTCCAGGGTTTTCTCTCTTTTTGTCTGAATTTCATTCTCTTGTAAGGGACACCAGTAATAGCATTAAGGTCCATTCTGTTTGAAGTGGGACACACCTTAACTGAAGAAACCTCATCAATGGTCCTTCTTACAATGGGCCCATACCCACATAAATGGATTAAATTTAAGAACATACATCTTCAAACCACCACAACATTTGACAAATCCTATCTAGTTAGGAGGCAAGTAAAAAAGTGAGAAATCACTAAGGGTATTTTGGGGTGAATAAGAGGTATTGATATAAAGGAATGAAGCTGCTTTTCTTTTTAGTGTTATAACCTGGCAATTCCAAGAGATATGTCAAGCAAGGGAGGAGCACAGATTGGTGGAAAGGAGCAGGGGTGCTGGGCAGGCAGTGGAAGGGCAGGTGCAATGAAGGTGGGGTACAATGAAGAGTGGCAGATATTCTAGGCAACTGCCCCTTTGTTCTCACTGCCGGTGAATGTCCATCCCATGGATTGGGAATTAATGACCTTCACTGCTAACATGGGTGACAGAATGAGGAAAGTCAGTGAGCATGTCCAGTCCAGGACCAAGGTTCCTGTGCAGGACCAGAGCCTTCTGGGCCCAAGACCCTAAAGCCCCAGAGAAGCCTGTCATCGTATGGCATTGGCAAGGAGAAGACCACCCACCTTACCCTGAGGGTGGTGGAGCACAGGGACGAGGAGGTGCCTATGTTGCTGGAAGAGTCAGGCGATGAGAGGCACAGTTATCTGCTCCAGGTGTGCAGGTCCAGCTCAGGGGCCAGGTGAGGGAGATGATCAAGACCAAGACCGCTGTAAGCCCCAAGTCCCAGGGTGTGACTTGCAATGGAAAGAGTGGAAGATGGGAAGACCATGGCAGGTGATGGCATCAGGGGGGCAATTCACTCTTCCTGATGTTCCACTGCATTGTCGGGTGACCGCCATGGGAATGAGGTGATCGCAAGGGAGAAAAAGCTTATTTCCCTTCAGCTCTGACTCAGCAGCCACGTCCTTTGCTCGTTTTCCAAAATGAATGAGAATGAGATAAATATAAAAAGTAAGGTTTGGGTGGGGAGGGGAGGAAGACTGCAGAAAACTTTTCCAACTCTATCGTTCCTTGATTCTAACATAATTAAGTGGCAGGATTGTGTACAAGGTATTAATGAAAATAGAAAATGTATTATTAAGGCATATTAGGGAAAGTGTTCAAAGCCAGCTTACTATTTGTTTCTGGCTTCTCTCTGATTCACAGAAATACTCCCATTTCCTTTCCTATCTGAAAAAATAGCAAGTCTTAGGTTGGGATCCATGCTTTACTAATTTCTACATTTTCCACCTATACTTAGTCCAGTGCATCATGTATAATATCACTTAATAATTGTTGAGCCAACCTGAATTTCCACTGATAGAGAACAGTGAAATGATTTGTTATGAAGTGAATTCATTACTATGACATGATCACAATCTAATTAATAAAAATACAGAAATTCAATTAAACTATTTCCCCTCTCCTTATTTAGGACTGTTCGGTTTGAAATGAAATCTGGCACTGAGCTCCCACCTGCCTCTATGTCCCACACCCAGTTAAAATTGTTCTTTCTTCTGGAGATGGTGGTGGGCATGGCAGATATTTTCCAGGGGGGGGTCTAGAGTTTTGTGCCTCTAATCCCTCCCCTCCCTCACATCCTCATTTCTCTCTCTCCAGCTGGATTTCCTGGCTGATCATTGGAATTCTCCCCTGCACATGCTCCATGTTCCTGCCTCTTTCTACTTGAGTGTACTCTCTTGGCAAAATCACTATCCTACCTAAAGAACAATAATCCTACTCCCTCCCTACCCTTGTTCAGCTGACTGTGGCTGGGGAAAACCACGTCACGCTGAGAAGTTTTGCTTTACACTGGTGGCCACTGGCTTCAAGGGGTGGGATGGTGCCAGCCAGCAATCACACAATTCCTCTCTCCACTCACCAGCCCGTTCTCTTAGATCTTTAGCACATACTTTCTCCTCTCTCCTCAAATCCCCAATACTCCCCCTCTCTCAGATAATAGCCTCTCTCAAATAATAAAATTACTTCATATTTCACTGAAATTAAGGAAATCAGAGAGACCTTCCACAAGCTCTCACCAACACATCTGCTCACCTACTTGTATTTGTGCTCATACACTTTACCCTTTTTTCAGATATTACAAGGAGTAAGCTATTTGAGCTTCTGTCTGATGACAGTCCCTCCTTCTCCACTTATGTAAGGATATTACTCTAGTATCATCCCCTTCTCTTTTGTAGCATCAATTCTCTCTCTAGTGGATCATCCCCATCAACATGTAAACATGCTTTAGTCTCTCTCATTAAAAAAATTTCTTGGCTATATCCTTTTGTCATCCCATTTCTAACTTACCTTTCAAAGCACAACTCAGAAATAATTATCTCTACTCACTGTCTCTAATCTCTTCTCTCATTCTCTTGAATTGGCTCCGGTAAATCCTTGCCATTGAAACTGCTTATAGCAAAGGTCAGAAACTACCTCCGTTTCACTATACTGCTATATACGATGGCCAATTTTTGGTATTCATATTACTTGACCAATCATGAGCACATGAGAGAGTGGACTTTTCTCCTCTTTTAGAAGCACCTTTTTACCTGGCCTCTGGAACACCACACTTCCCAACTGCTCATTCTCAGGCTCCTTTGTTTGTATCTCACCATCTTCCTTTGGTAACCAGGGCTCATTCTTTGGACCTCCTACTTTTCCCCACATTTCCTAGCTGAGTCTCATCAAGTCTCATGGCTTTAAACACCACTTATATGCTGATAACCCCCAGATTCATATTTCCAGCTTTGTCCTTTCTTCTGAACTACAGATTCCTGTGTCCAATTGTTTACTCAACATCATCATTTTGGCATCTAACAGACAGCTTAATATTCCCTAAACTGAGCTCTTGATATTCCCTCCAAATGTTCCCCTTCTGTAGCCTTTCTCATTGCCATTCATTACAATTACTAAAAAAATCTTGGAGTACTGATTCTTCCTCATCTCATCCATATATCAGCAATCTGTCAGTTTGCTCTACCTTTAAAAATAGGTCCTGGAACTGACAAATTGTCACCATTCTTAGGGTTACCACTCTGATCTGGTCCAAGCCATTGTCATCTCTAAACTAAATTATTGAAATAGCCCCCTGACTCTGCCCATATCATTCTTCAGTATATTTTCAACACAGAAGACAGAGTAAACCATTTAAAATATAACACAATTCAGATGATGCCAGTTCTCGGCTCAAAATCTCACTTTTCCATCTCACTCAAAGCAAAAGTCAAGACCTAACAGAGATCTAGAGGGCCCGACATCAGGGTTTCTCAACCAGGTAATTCTTTGTTGAGGGGGGCTGTCCCCCTGTGCATTGTAGGATGCTTAATAGTATCCATGGCCTCTACCCATTAGATGCCTGTAGCACCCCCCTCAATTGTGATGATCAAGAACATGTCCAGACATATTATTCAGCCAGGAAAAGGAATGAGGTTCTGATGGATGCAACAATGTAGATGAACCTTAAAGACATCATGTTGAGTGAAATAAGCCAGACACAAAAGGACAAATATGGTCTAATCTCACTGATATGAAATAATTAGAATAAGCAAGTTCATAGAGTAAGAAACCAGTTACAGGTTACTAGCATGCAGGGTGGGGTAGAAAATGGGGAGTTAATTCTTAGTTGGTACAGATTGTCTGTTTGGGGTGATAGAAAACTTTTGGTAATGTGCAGTGGTAGCACAATATTGTAAATACAACACCACTGAATTATGTATCTGAATGTGGTTAAAAGGGAAATTTTTAGGTGGTATATACGTTGCTAAGACAAAAATTTTTTTAAAAAACACACACAACCATAGGACTGTACAACACAGTAAGCCCTAATATAAACTATGAACTACAATTCTTTTTTATTTTTTTTTTTAAGATTTATTTATTTATTTAATTCCCCCTCCCCTCCCCTGGTTGTCTGTTCTCTGTGTCTATTTGCTGCGTCTTGTTTCTTTGTCCGCTTCTGTTGTCATCAGCAGCACGGAAGTGTGGGCGGCGCCATTCCTGGGCAGGCTGCACTTTCTTTCGCGCTGGGCGGCTCTCCTTATGGGTGCACTCCTTGCGCGTGGGGCTCCCCTACGCGGGGGACACCCCTGTGTGGGGGGCACTCCTTGCCCGCATCAGCACTGCGCATGGGCCAGCTCCACACGGGTCAAGGAGGCCCGGGGTTTGAACCGCGGACCTCCCATGTGGTAGACGGACGCCCTAACCACTGGGCCAAGTCCGTTTCCCATGAACTACAATTAAGAGTACATTATTATAGTCTCTCTTCAATTGTAACAACTAAACTACTGCAAAATGTTAAAAATGGGGATCGGTTTACAGGAACTCTGGCATTTCGTGTATGATCTTTCTGTAAATCTACACTTCTCTAGTAAAAATAAAGTTAATGGCTTTAAGTCAACATATAGGGAATATGGCATTAATCAATACATAAAAACAAGGTAACTCAGCATGTGGCTGTCCATGCTGCTGGACAGGTATCTCTTGTGTTCTCGATCTGACCGCCTTGGAAGGAAACTCTCTAATTCTGAACACTATCTGCTTCTCTGAGGATCTTGGGAGGGCTCTCTCCTTCAGGATACAACTGCATTTGAGGTTGTTTTATTCAGCATTATAGTGAGACTCCAGGCAGAGGTCTGTTCAGGGTTTTTTGGTTGGTTGGTTGGTTTGCTCTGGGAAACTTACAGTCAGGGGAAAATCCTTTGGGGTTTTAGAACAGTAGTTATGGGCATCAGGACTTGGTTTAGTCCTTCCTCATGAGTTTCTTTTTTTAAAAACACATTTTTATTAGAGAAGTTGTGAACTGACGAAACAATCATGCACATGTATAGAATTTCCATACAACATCCCTCTACCAACATGCTACATTGTTGTGGAACGTTTGTTACAAATTATGAGATAATATCATCAGACTATTACCACTAACTAGGTCTATAGTGTACATTTGGTACATTTCTTCCATGCCCCCCTATTATTAACACAGTACATCTTTGGCATTGTTGCCAGAATATTACAATATCGCTGTTGACTATAGTCCATAGGTTACATTAATTGTATTTTTCCCATGCTTCTTTACATTCACACCATCTTGCAATAGTCATGTACATTTGTTCTATTTCATAGAAGAACATTCTTGTATTTGAGCTATCAACCACAATTCTCATCCTGAGTTCACGATGTTATTCAGTCCCTAGATTATTTTCTGACTTTCTTTCAACTGACATTATTCCAGCAGGTTTCTTAATACAAACTTACACTGACATCCCTTCCATCACTAGGCTGGAGGTTACGCAGAGATTCTGTTAGTGTTTCTTTTGGGAAAAATGAGTATATCATCAAGTCAGCATGTCAGAAACCAGAACTAGCCAATGAGCCTAATCTACTGGCCATCCAAAGACAACTTCAAAACAGGGAAACTGTGCATGGCTTTGATAATGATGAGCTCACAGTCATGAGGACCAAAGGATGTGAAATTTTTCTAACAGTTGGTAAATTTTAGTCTTAAATATCTCTATGGTTCTTTCCATTTCTCCTGAGGTCTAAGGATAATAGGGGTAATGAAACAGTGTAGCAAGGAAGGCCTTTCATGTTTCTTTAAGAGCCTATCTAGTAAAATAAGTACCCTGATAATGTGGCAAAATTTCGAAACAGACAAAAAGTCAGTATTTCCTTGAAACTCTTGTGGTGTGCCCTTTTGATTAAGAAAGTTTTCGATTTTTCTAGGAAATATATAGACAATTGCTAGAACATACATCCTTGCAACTTCAGTCATTGCATATAATGCATTTGTATTTTTTCAGTATTTTTCATTTTCTGGGAATAGAGATGGCCTGAAACCTTTGCCCACCTGTACAGATTTATCAGCACTATGACAATTAAAAAAAAACACGTAAGATTCAGCCACCTTTTGTGATTCTTGAGAAAAGATGCCCCACCAATATTTTTATCATGATACACAAAACTGGCAGTTTTATTGATGGATTTTGGCTCCACCAAGTGGCTATCTTGTAATTAACACAATCCATCTTTATATATCAAAAATTGTGGGATTCCTGGAAGTATTTTTCATTTAGATAAAAATTGCAATATTTGTGAAAATTTTTCTAAATCAAAAAATTTTAGTGTGGGAGGATTACTGGTAAAGCCAGTATCTATAGAGCTGGAGAGGGCTGCCCTTTTCACATAGCCATGTATGGATTCCTTTTTGGTGTTTTGATGTGTACTTCAACTTCAATAAAATATATTTCCTTGGGTTTGCTAAATAGATTTTAATAAATCATATATTTCTTTTCCATTTTTAGGAGTTCTAGGAGAAACTAAGAATCTTCCCTTTTCTTTCTATACAAATCCCAAAGCCACTTACTTTAACTGCTGTGTGTTTACTCTTTTGTCCTAGTAAAGGTATGCTGTGATCAGCTCACAATAGGTTGGCTGGAAGGGAAGATGACGCAGAAATTTACAAAATAAAAGGACAGAGAGAGACACACACAAGAGAGGAGATAAAGATGGGACCAGGGGACTCACATTTTCTGGAAAAGAGAGTCTCGCCCCTGGTTTCCACCTCGTATTTATTGTAAACTACCAAGCACCTGTTGGCTATTAGAACTGCAACATCTAACAACTGCAACATCTACAATAGAACAGGTGTAACATTTACAATAAGAAACAGGTAAGCCAGTTTCCCACAACATTTCCCCCTTTTTGTTTTTGCAAAGTCTACGCAAATGATGTTTCACTGATTAACAAAGCTTCCTGCATGATATTTTCACTTTTAGGTTTGACCAACACTCATTAATTTTTTTTCCTCAATATATTCAGTCCCAGGATTGTTCAAACTTAAAACAAGAGATTTACATCAATGTACATTTATATATCACTTACAGTTCGTCAAATCACTTAAGTATACAATACGTTTCATTATTAAAGTTCTGATTAGTATTCAAGCATTTTATACATAATCCGTAAGTGCCATAGATTATACAACAACAAACAATAAGTCTTCCAACTAGCAGACATTTAATGAAAAGACTTTCATTTCCCATGGGCTTAAAATCCCCAACCAGCAAGGCTATATAGGCCCGTACTCGGTATTAGTCCTGGCCACATCCAATCCACAGGCTAAGTCATTACAAACTCGATTCACATAAGAAAACATTGTGTTTATCAATTAGAGCAGAGAATATAGTTTTGTCTTACCCAAACATTTAAGAATTTGATTGAGCAGCAGGGACCTTACAGCTTGTCCCAATTGTTTGCCTTTTCCAGCCCCTTAAAATACCAGTTTCTGATGTTTCTAAGTAGGGTCACTGCCACAGGTTTCTTCTATGCAGCCAGATTCATTGCCATCAGGTTAGGACAGAAAGCCTTGAAGAACTGCAAAAGTTCATTGTTGACCTTTTCAGAGAGTTTTTGTACTTTTTGTATTCATTCATGCTTGTTTTACTTTTACAAAACACATCTCACTAAATCCTACCACATTACTTTTACAACTTGCTATATGCATATGAGTTCCGTCCTGCATATTTCCATATTAACCATTTTATTTTAGGACAAAATACAACTTATAACATTTCAGTTAGCATTTCCACAAACTTTTTACCTTTTCCAATATTTGCTTAATTTTACATCTTTCATTTTATCCTTCCTTTCTCTTTTTTTCTTCCTTTTCTTTTTTCCTTCCTTTTTCTTCCCTTTTCTTTTTCTCTTCCTGTTTTACTTTCCTTTTTCTTTTTCCCTTCCTTTCTCTTTCTCTTCCTTTTTTCTTTTTTGTTCCTTTTTCTTTTTTCCCTTCCTTTCTCTTTTTTTACCTTCTTCTTTTCCCTTCTTTTCTCTTTTTCCTTCCTTTCTCTTTTTTCCTTCCTTCCTCTCTTTTTTCATTTTTATTTCTATCTTTTTTTGAACAATTACACAAATTACAATATACACAGACATTGAACAGACAAACAAAAGCAATTCCAAATCTATTAATCTAGAATTTCTTCATTGCTTCCTTTTATAATTCAACATTTCTTTTCCAGTTTTCCTCCTCTCAATTTATTTCTTAATCTCTTTCTGTCCCCAAGTCATACTTGCTTTATGATGCCATGCTTGAACAAGTTCTGTAGTTTAGATACTTTGATATAAAACCATTCTAATCTTTGGAATGAGAGCCAGCCATGCAGTTTGCAGCGTCTGTCTCTCCATCTGCATGACCGGAGGTTCTGGGTTCCACAGGAGCTTTTGTTTTCTCTTGGCGTCCATGGCACAGCTCCATCCACTGAGCTGGCACCCATGCAGGATGTTCTCCATCTCCTGAGGAAATACAAGCAAACCCTTGAGGACTTCGAAGGCTTTCCAAACCACTCGGGGCTCTGCACCGTTACACCAACTTTTTTTTTTTTTTTACTTTTTTTTTAAAGATTTATTATTTATGTATTTATTTCTCTCCCTTTTCCCCCCACCCCGGTTATCTGTTCTCTGTGTCTATTTGCTGTGTCTTCTTTGTCCGCTTTTGTTGTTGTCAGCTGCATGGGAATCTGTGTTTCTTTTTGTTGCATCATCTTGTTGTGTCAGCTCTCCGTGTGTATGGCACCATTCCTGGGAAGGCTGCACTTTCCTTCACGCTGGGCAGCTCTCCTTAAGGGGCACACTCCTTGTGCCCCTGCGTGGCACAGCACTCCTTGCGCGTATCAGCACTGCACATGGGCCAGCTCCATACGGGTCAAGGAGGCCCAGGGTTTGAACCACGGACCTCCCATGGTTACACCAACTTTAGTTTCACTCAAGGGATCCTTCTTCCCTTCACGTCCCTGTTGCACGCCAGTTGCTGAGCTTCCCTTCGGGGCCTATGTTGGGCACCAGTTGCTGTGATCAGCTCACGAGAGTTTAGCTGGAAGGGAAGGTAATGCAGAACTTTATGAAATAAAAGGACAGAGAGACACAAGAGAGGTAAAGATGGGACCAGGGGACTCACAGCTTCTGGAACTGAGAGCCTCCACTCTAGTTTCCACCTCATATTTATTGTAAACTACCGAGCAGCTGTTTGCTATTAGAACCGCAACATATCTACAATACTAGGGAACAGCTGCAATACCTAAGCACTGCAACATCTGCAATAGAACAGGTGTAACATTTACAATAGGGAACAGGTAAGCCAGTTTCCCACAACAAAGGTACATGCTCATGTTACAGATACTAGTTGGGGTACTTAAGCAGATAGAAGAGTGTAAAGGAGCAATTTCTATAGGCGAAAGTTTGGAAGTAACAGCATATCTCATGCAAAAATTACCCTATTCACTTCTGAGGAAAGAACCACCATAAATAATGTAAGTTCAGAATTGATCAAAGGCATGTTGGTTCAATCAGTTTCAAACATATTCAATATTTGCACTATGGTCAGTTAACCATGGGGTTTATCCTTGATGGGGCTGGGATGGCAAGAGAGTTTAGATTTAATATAGGATTGCAGATAAATGGAGAATTTCTTAGGTGCGATGTAGCTAGTTGAGAAATGTTGGCTATTGCTCTGGAGAAGCGATGCCTGTTAGTACACATGGGACCCATAAAGTTAGGATGACACAAAATTATGTTAGCTGAGGTCTTGACCAATTTTGAGTTGCAGTAACTCCACAGATGTAAGCCAGGTAGGTTTTAGTAAAGGTCCAGGAAAATGTTCAGATAAAGAATTGCTTTAAGGTAGGTTCCTGAAAGAGGCATACAGCAGGGAGGCTTTGAATTGAAATTCTTCTGCATGGATTTTTTTAAAAATTTTACTATGTGCTTTAAAAATAATAATAATAATAAAGAGATGGGACTACCACAGTTACCAAACTACATAGTTTGTGAAATGAAAAATTTTACAGTTTTCCTTCCCAAAATACGTAGAACATAAAGACCCTAAAACTCTAGCACCTTCCTATATGAACCTTCTCATCATTTTAATGTGGGAGACAAAGTGAACAAATAAATAAGTGAAATATTAGGTATGATAATGGTGAGTATTAAGGAGAAAGGAATAAGTATGGAAGGGATAGGAATGCTGGAGGAGGAGATTTATATTTTAGATAGAGAGGCCAAAGGAACGCTCATGGAGAAGCTGAAGGAAATGGGGAAAGCAGCCAGCAGCTGTAGAAAGAGGAGCATTCCCTGCCAAGGGAACAGCCAGAGCTAAGGTCCTGAGGCAGGTGCACATCATAGTCCTGAGGCAGGCGCTGACCAAGGTCCTGAGGCAAGTGCAGACCCAGGAGGCCTGCAGTGGCCGGAGCAGAGGGAGTGAGCAGGGGAGGGGGGAAGGAGGGCAGGCATTGGCAAGGGGCCAGGGCAGGTAGGCAGCGGTTCTCAACAACAGCGATTTTGCCCTCAAGGAGGAACTCTGCAATGTTTCGTCTTATTTTTTTAAAAAGAAATTGTAGGTTTGCAGAAAATACAGAGTTCCCCTATACCCACCCCACCCCCATTATTAACACCTTGCGTAGTGGAGTACATTTGATTTTTAAAATATTAAAATAGTATTATTAACTATAGACTAGGGTTTGTGTTAGAGCTCACTGTGTTGTACAGTCCTATGGGGTTTTTTAAAAACTGTTATTCTAGTAACATATATACAACCTAAAATTTCCCCTTTTAGTCACATTCAAATATATAATTCAGTGCTGTTGATTATGTTCGCAATGTTGTGTTACCATCACCTCTGGACATTACCAAAACTTTTCATCACTCCAAATAGAAACTCTGTGCAATTTAAGCATTAATTCACCTTTCCCCACCTCCAACCTGGCCCCGGTAACCTGTATTCCAGTTTCTTTTTCTTTTATTTTTTTTAAACAACACATTTTGTTCTCTTACAATTTTGGAGGTCGGAGGATTGAAATGAGATTCACTGGGCTGAAATGAAGGTGTTGGAAGAACTGGTTCCTCAGGAGGTTCTCATGGGGGAACCATTTCCTTGCCTTTTTATCTTCTTTTTCTTCATTTTCTTTTAAATGTTACATTTAAAAACTATGAGGTCCCCATATAATCCCCACCCCCCTCACCCCACTCCTCCCACATCAGCAACCTCTTCCATCATCATGGCACATTCACTGCACCTGCTGAATACATTATGGAGCACTGCTGCACCACATGGACTGTGGTCTACAGTGTAGTCTACACTCTTCCCCAGTCCACCCAGTGGGCTATGGCAGGACACACAGTGTCCAGCATCTGTCCCTGCAGCACCATCTAGGACAACCCCAAGTCCTGAAAATGCCCTACATCATATCTCTTCCCTCTCCCTACCATCAGCAGCTACTGTGGCCACATTCTCCACATCAATGCTACAATTTCTTCCATTACTAACCACAGTAGTTCCCCAGCAGAACACCAGTAAGTCCACTCTAATCCATGTTCTATTCCTCCATCCTGTGGATCCTGGGATGGTTATGTCCAGTCCCCCTCTACATCAAGAGGGGTTTTAGATTCCACATGGATAATGGATGCAAATCTCCTGCTTGTAGTTGTAGGCACTCTTGGCTCCCTGGTGTGGTGGTTGACCCTCTTCACCTCCCTGTCAGCTGGCCAGGGCAAGTCCAAGAAACCAGAGGGTAGGAGGTGCAAGTCTGCTGAGGCCCAGGGCCTGGCTGTCACATGGACAGTCCAGAGATTCAGGTCTCCTGAGTATACACCAACTCCAGCACCGACCACAGGTCTGGTAAAAGTAACAGAAGAGGCATGTGTAGAAAGGTCATATCTGAGTCCAACTCCATCACACTCAGGAACACAAACCCCAAAGTATGGCAAACTGACATGGCACTGAATTCCAGAGTCATCTGCCATGACCAGAGAACCTGTGGGTCTCTGTAACCCTCAGGAGAACCAGTACCTGGGTTTCTATCTACTTTGGCTGTCTCTGGCACCCTGCTGAGGTGTGCATAAGTGTTACCCCTCTGATGACCACCTGTCTCTTTTTTGGAGACTCATAGCCATATAAACTCATTTGTCCTTTCCATTTCCCCCTTTTATCCAAAGTCAAAAAGCAGTTTTAACACCTGATATTACATGTAGGCTGTGTTATTCCGCTGGTCTGAGTTGACCCTTTATTCATGGTCTTTTTCTAGTTACATCATCAGCTGGTGCTTGGTAGTAATACCTTGGTGCCAGGGAGGCTCATCACTGGGAGTCATGTCCCATGCTGGGGGGTATTCTAGTTTCTGATTTTATGAATTTGCTTGTTCTAATTATTTCATATCAGTGAGATGAGACAACTTTTGTCCTTTGTGTCTAGCTTATTTCATGGAACATGATGTCTTCAAGGTATATAGATGCCTTGTTACTTTTCTAGCATAATTCTCTGTGGATTGACTATTGGGTTTAAGGAAAAGTATGAACTGGTAAATGTTAATAGATCTTACACAATTGCTCTTCAGTCTGGTTGGGTCAACTTAGAGCTGCAATGACATTATTTCAGAAATCTAAATTTTGGGGTAGGGGAGAAGAATGATTTCTTGTTTTCAATGGTACATGCTTACAGATAAATTAGGCAGATCACCTCCTAGTATGTTCATTAACCATTTGATTTTCTTCTGTAAATTGGCCATATATATATATATATATATATATATATATATATATATATATATATACTTTTCCCTGTGTGATTTTCTTTTCTTACTGAATATAATAACAGTAATAAAAACAACTTCAATGACATAAAATGAATTATATAGAGATTATTAATTGCAAACAGTGTAATAAGCATTTTACTGATATTAACCCTGTTAATACTCACCACAAGCTCATGTGTTTTTTGTTTTGTTTTTAAGGAGGTACCAGGGGTCGATTCCAGGACCTCGTACATGGGAAGCAGGTGCTCAACCACTTGAGCTACACCCACCGTCCATTCATGATTTTTTTAAATAGGATTATTAGACCAAATGGTTAAATTAATTAAAAATACCGTTTCCCGGTATCTGATTCTGATGTTTAATGGTACCTTCGTACTAAATCTAGACTATTGTGCTTAACCCATTAACAATAGTTAGAGTTTGCAGATTCCATCTGGAGTAATATGATGCCCAAAACAAACATGTTTCCTGCCCTCCAGCTGAAGGGAGAGTGGTCCAAGTCACACCCCAGTAAAACTCTTATATTTAATAGCAGAAATCCCCCTCCCTACCCCTCTCTTTCCACCCCCACCCCCAAAGGGTCCTCTAGGAATAGTTCTGAAGTTACTGGCATGAAGAGTGGTTGTCTTTGAGTCTAGAGAGTGAGTTTGAGGGGAGTGGAAAACTCAGAGTGTAAGGAAAACTACAACATACCTCACTTAAAGGAACAAATGAGGTTGTTCCTTCAGAAAAGGGCCAGGGGCGTCCTCAGTCCTCCCTTGCAGATCTTGCGGTGAAAGGTCCCTTGACGGATGTTTGGTGCTGGCAGCAGATACTCTGAAATTTCGTGAAGGAACAGGTGAGAGAGAGGCTGGGGCCTCCCGACAAAGCTGGGAACAGAGGTGAGGGATCTCACAGGGAGGAAAAAGAGCACGCACATCTTGGCAGGAAAGCAGCACTTCCCTCCACAATTCTGCAGTAATACCCAGCTGCCCACCCACTCTCGGGTGAACGCTCCTTCACAGTCAGTTGATCGCCGAGGCGCCAGAGCTGGAGGGGACCTTGGCAGGTCGTTGCGCTTCCCAAGCGGGGCTGGAGTCAGGGAAGTGGCCCCAGCGGGACCAGGCGTCCCCCGGCGCCCGCCTTGCCCAGAGCTTTCCCACTCTTGCGCCTTCGCTTCTCCCACCGCCCTGGCCAGAGCGGGGACGGCTGCGTCCGGCCGCTGGAGCTCCTCTCCCCTTTCCCCAAACACGTCCTCACCTGCGGCCGATTTATCACAGCCTGGCCCACATCAGGCTCCGGAGGGCGCAACAAAGGGGAAGGGAAGGCGGTCCCGCCGTCGAGCAAGTTAGAGGAGCAATGGGAAGGAATCGCAGGGCTTCCGGCACCTCGCAGAGCAGGAGTCCCGGGAGAAGCGCGGGCCCTGGGGCGGGGAGCCGGGCCCTCACGCGCACCGTGCAGCGCAGAGGCGCCCTCGAGGGTCCCCAGGGTGCCCCGGGGCCACACAGGGCAGCGGGCTGCGGCGGGCTCGGCAAGCCGGCTGACTCGTCCCCCGCACTGGTTCATCTGTCATCGGGCATTTGCAAGTACCTGCACGGCGTCGGTTTCGTGCGCTTGTGACACCTGACTCAGAGTGTGCGTGCGAGGACGAGCCTGGGAAGGGCGAGGAACGTGTTGCTGCAAAACCACCAGCTTTCCACAGTGGAAGAAACGGGAAAGGGACATCCTGCGGGTGACGAGGTGGCCGAGTGGTTAAGGCGATGGACTGCTAATCCATTGTGCTCTGCACGCGTGGGTTCGAATCCCATCCTCGTCGTTCCTTACAGGAGTTTGGTTTTATTCCAGACATCTCAAACGATAGGGAAACCAGTTGTTTTAGTGAGTTAATTTCTTACTCATCGCCCAAATGAGTAATTCCCTGTAATCTTCCATGGCCTCCGCTTCCTCAGCAGCATTGCCGGTAGCTGTGAACTTAATTCGTTAGCTGATATATTTGATTCATGTTTCATTCTCCCATAATTTTTCTTCGCTCACAAATTTTGCTCAGCAAGGGGTCCCCACTGAGGAAACAATCTGAGAATTGAGGACCATAGAAAACCACTGCCTAAAAATTTAAGAGAACTGATAAGATCATCTCCAGAGTCATATTTACAAAAGTATGCACATTGCACTTTACCAATTATTTAAAGCATTTCAGACTAATTTTTTCTCTAAGTTTAAAAGCAAACCTAATTGTCTAAAGTTCCCTGTTTTTGAGAAGGAGGAGCATGTTTCTCTTTACAAAGAAATATATCAAAACTAAAAAGGATGTGTTTCTTCATTATTCACCTTTTTTTGATAAGTACTAGTACTATATTCACCTGATTCAAAAAGTATAAAAAAATATACAGAAAAGTCTTGTTACCAGTTATTACCCAGTTAAACTACAGTTATTAGCCCTCAAGTATCAGTCCAGAAACAAAGTGTATGTATATAAGAATGTGAATGTATATTATATATATGTATATACTTACCTCTTTTTATTAAAAGTATTATGCATATTTTCTTGACCATGCTCTTTTTCACTTAATATATCTTGAAGAGCTTTCTATATCATTACAGAACATGATTTCTACAAAACATTCTTTCTAAGGCTGTACAGGTTCTATTACAGGACATTTAGGTTCCTTTCCCTTTTTTTTTTTAACAAATTGTGCAGCAACAAATAACAATGCATATGCCACTTTGAATGTGTCTATATGTATAACATAAATGTCTAGACATGGATATGCTGTGTCCCAGGGTTCTTTCTATGCAAAATATTTCCACATTTCCTCCATAGGGATTGTATTGCTCTACACTCAGAACCAACAAGATGGAAAAGGGACAGGAGCACATCTGCTTATGCAGCCTATAAAAGGGATTATTATTTCCTACCTCTACCTAGCTTTGCCACAGACCAGCTAAAGAACCCACAGTGAGAAGAAAATGACTAGGAATCTTGGGTTATCTTAGCTTGCTGATCTTGATTTGTTACAGATGCTCTCATAATCCCTGGCAGTTTAAATTAGACTGGCTATTCAAGATTTAATAATTTTTAGGGATTGGCGAGGTTGAGCCTTGCATGGGTTGAGAGTAGTGCTCACTTGATATATATATATATATATATTTTTAGGAGAATGACCATAAAGATGCCTAATCAGAGATCTGAAATTCGATCCCTGGACTCAGAGTATTCGCTCTTAACACAGCAGATGAAATTACTCTAGTTCAGCGGTTCTCAAAGTGGGTTCCCGAACTGAGAGCAACAGCATCACCTGGAAATTTATTAAAAATACAAACTCTGGGGCTGGTGATTTATGCTTTTACAGGTTCTGCAGGTGATCTTGACTTAAGCTTAAGTTTGAAAACTGCTTCACTAGTTTTTTGTTGTTGTTTTGTGGGGTTCCCCCCCCCCCGCCCCGAAAACATGGTTAACCTAGTTGCTGTTAGTCTTAGCAAAATCTCCGCCCCAGGACCCACGTTCCTCCCACGATTCCTACGTCCGCGTGAGCGTGGATCTTGAACCTCACCCCTCGGCAAGGATTGATGGCGCCGCTTCTGAGGCTGTGCCCCAAGAGCGAGGGTAACTGTGGATGTGGTGAGAAGACCCCAGCCAAAGACCCCCGGGAGCAACCCGTAGCCTGACAAAATCTGATTTCTTGAATCCACAGAGCGACGGGCTACTCCAGAGTTACCGGGAAAGGCCGCTGAGCGGAGCGAGAAGGCTGCTCAGGGCCGGGTTGGCGATGAGGCCTTCCAGGGGCTCCCGGGAAGCGGGGATCCGGCTGGGTGGGCTGCTGCTCCTGGAGGGTTTAGGAGAAGCTGGATGAACGAGAGATTGGGAGAGACTGGGTGTCGTGAGGCGGGGGCGGGTTAGCAAAAAGGTATACCCAGAAAAAGAGATTAGAAAAGCAGAGAAAAGAAAGGAAAGGGAAAGAAGAGAAAAGTGAAAAAGAAAGGAAAGGAAAAAAGGGAAGGGGAGGGGAGTGGAAGGGAGGGGAGGGTGCCCAGGAGTGCCCGGGCGGAGCGCAGCGGGCCTGGGGCTGGTTGGTAAGAAGGCAGCAAGCGCTCAGAGCGATTTTTACGTTTTTCAGCCGCCCTCGACGTGGGTTCTCGCAGCCTGACAGCCGCAGCGCTGCCTTTTCTCTTTCCATCCAAGCTGCTTCCCGCGCTTTCCGTCCAGTCTCCGGGCGCTGCGGGAGCGGGGGTTTTCTTGGAGTCTTTGGAGACCACGCGCGCACAGGCGTTCATTTCTCCGGGGCGCAAGCGCAGAGGCGCAGGAGCGCGGCCAGAGGCCCAGGGCGGGCGCCCTCTCCCCGCGCCCCCGCCCGCCACGCTCCGTGTCTGGGGCGCAGCGGAGCCTGAGCTCTTCCCGCCACCTGCAGGGCGGGCGCGTGGATGGCGGGGACCCGCGCTCCCCAAGTCTGCGCGCTGCAGGCTTTCCAGGCCTCCGGGGCTGGTGTCGCGGTCGGGGCGTTGGCGGCTGATGAGAAAGGAACGGGAGAAGGCAGAGTCGCCTGGATCGTCCCGGTGAACCGCGAGTTCTCCCCTCAGAGAAGCGGGAAGTGAGCGGGGCCGCGCGCCCCGCAGCGAAGAAAGCGCCCTCAGGCCATGGGTGTCCCCATCTCAGAAACTGGGCTCCCGAGGTACTCCGGGCTGCTTCCATCCGGCTCCCGAGGAGACCGTAAATTCCCTGAGCGCGGTGTCCATTCCGAGTTCTTCAGGACTCAGCCGAGTTTGGGCCACAATAAAGAGGCATTAAATCATGACTTGAGAACTCCTTGTCTTTGGAATATTGCTACTTTTCCTCCTTTGGAGCTAAATATATTCTTAAGCGGGAAAGGGTTTTTTCTCAGAAGGAGGAAGAAATGGGTTGCTCCAGGTCAGTTACCTGCAGGGTAAATACAAAATTAGGCTACAAGGTTTTCTCAAAATTTGAACTCAGATCGCCAGATTATTCAAAGTCCAAAATGCACACCACAGAGCGGCTGTCTTGCAACGACTGACCTGGTGTGTGAGTGAAACGGATTGGCAGCTTCAGAGTTTCTGGTGAAAACAGGAGTTCTTGAGCTTCTTTGACCAAGCTATGCAAGTGGCTTCAGCCCATGAGATTCTCAGCAGAGCTGGGGTGGGCTAAATCAAGCAAAGCCGGAACTCAGGTTCCATGTTCCGCACCTGGTGGCAAAGAGGCAAAGGACCAAGTGAACTGGGATTTGGTAGTAAAGCCACTTTCACCTATTTCCGGTAGGAGAGTAAAGTGTCCTTTGGGAGGGCAAATTGGTGCATCCTTTACCACCATTTAAAAAGTTGATATCAGACATCAAAAATACTCTCACATATATGGGCAACTGATTTTCCCCAAAGGTGCCAAAGTGATCCAGTGAATATCCGAGGGGATATCAACAAACGACGCCATGATGCTGCAACAATTGGACAGCAGCCATTTTGGGGGGGAAATCTACACCCTTACCTCACACTATTTACAAAAAATTAACTCACAATGGCTAGAGACCTAAATGTGAAAACTAAAACCTTAAAATTTCTAAAAACAAACAAACAAAAAAAAAAAACACAAAACTTGAGAAGACTTTGAATTAGGCAAAGATTTCTTAATAGGTCAAAAGAAACAAACCATAAAAGAAAAACTGATAAACTGAACTTTATCAACAGTAAATACTTCTTTAGTTAAAAAGCATTGTTAATAAAAGTGAAAGGACAAGGCTCATTCTAGGAGAAAATATTTGCAAAGCATATATTTAATAAAAGACATGTATCCAGAATATGTAAAGAACTCTTGCAACTCAACAATAGAAAAACTATTCCATCCATCACTCATGAAAATGAGTGAAAGATTCAAACTTACACTTCAACAAAGAAGATCTATAGATGGCAAATAAGCACATGAAAAGATCTAACATCATTAGTTATGGGAAAATTCAACTTAAACCACAATAGAATACCACTACATACCAATTAGAATGCCTGAAATAATTTTAAAAAACAAACCTGACAATACTGAGGCAGGCTAGATTAGGAATCAATAGACAGATCTGGAACCTGGCAGAAAAACTGCCTCCATTGAACACATGGCCATCGGCACCCCCAAAATGACTACTGGAAGACCTTTGTGAGAATTTCCATTGGGAAAAAGATTTCCTCCAGAATCAAGGAGAAGCCTGGAATATTCTCCAGGGCGCTTGAGCGGGATTAAGGGGTGAGGTAATCAATCAAAACAGCAAACAGCTGGTACTCCTTCCCTGTCATTAGCAAAGGGGTGGAAAAATATAATAGTTTAAAAGGCAGCACCAAAGCAAAATGGCCACTTAAGTAAAACCAGGGCATTTGTAACCTGTAATGGGGAATTGTAGTCTGCAAATCAGCCCACTTTATCTCTTCAGCTCCTTCTTCTCTACCTGGGACCCTTAATCAGTTATTTTCTCCCATTTCTCTTCCTCCCTTCCTTAATAAATTACTGGCCTAGCTAACCTGGCTTGCTCTTGAAATTCATTTTATGTAGCTTAGCCAAGAACCTAGAGAAAATCTAGCAACAATCTAAATGTGAGAATACAAAATAGTACAACCATCTGGAAACAGCTTGACAGTCTCTTAGAAAGTTAAACATATACCTACTTTATAAAAACGCTACACAAGATAAAGAAAACATATGGTCACCTGTACATGAATGTTTATAGCAGTTTTATCCACAATCATGATAAACTGGTGAATGGATAAGCAGATTATGGTACATACATACAATGGACTATTACTCATCAATATAAAGAACAAACTACTGATAAACACAAATTTTCTTCACCCTGGTACTCTTAAAGATTACATGCATTGGATATTTGGAAGAAGTTGAAGTAAAGCATGAAGCTTGAGTTTACTCAATGGCCTCTGCTAGGTTGAGGAAACCAACTAAAGAAGTTTACAGTGCTACATATTTGGAGTTAAAGGACATTGGAAATTTCACTGGCATATGAGCTACTTTCTTACTGCTGTGATCAAATAAATAATGAAGATCTATTAAAAACAAAACATAGTTTAATTTATGCAAGGCCATCATTCTGGATAGTATAATAAAATTGACGAGTGATGGATAGTGCTTACAATTATGCTCTAATAAAGTTAATGTAATTGGTTTTGGACTGATTTTGTATTACCAGTAAAAATCCACACAACTTTTGAAACCAGGAAGGAAGAAGAGGGGAGAGGTAGGGACAGGAAGAGGTGGAGAAAGAAAAATAGAGAAAGAAGGGACAAAAGGGAGAGAGGGAGGGAGGGAGGGAGATATCTATCAACATGCAATGGCAGGGATAATAAGTTGTGGTACACGTGTCGATGAACTACCATGAAGCCACTAAATGAGTTGGTACCTATATGATATATGACCTATGAAGATGTTTAAGATAAATGAAGTGGAAAGCAAAATATAAGTGGGGGAGAAAAACCTAAATCTAAAATAGCTTAATACCACCTATTATCTGTATGTGTGTGTGAGATCAAGAGAGAGCGAACAGAATGATACATACAAATTCCAAACTAACAGTGACATTAGCTTCCTCAAGGAAGTGGGGACTAAGAAGGACGGGGTGAAATTTCACCTTTTACTTTAACTTTGGCATTGTCTGAGAGTGTCTTTTTAAAAATTAACAATAATTAATGTATTAATTTTTAAATGCTTTTAACATCATTTTCAGTAGTTAATGATCTGTACTTCATCAGTGGGTCCAGTTAAAACCTGTGTGGGGCCCACAGACGTATAAAAAACCTGAGTATTTAGCTCCCTGTTTAACCCAACCGGACGCCAAAGAAACTGCAGCTGGATTCCAAGGGGAGGGACGCGCGGGAGGTAGGAATCGAGACGCGGATTCCTAGACCCGCCCGGAAGTGCCTCAGCCCCGGCCCGGGAGGCTGGGCTGGCTCGTGGCGGCCATTGTTCCGCCGGCGGCGCCGTCCGGCCGTGTCCGTAGCTTTCTCCCTCCTCGCCTTTGCCGGGTCTCGTGAGTGGGCCCCTGGAGCCGGGAGGGGTGAGAGGGTGTGGAAGTGAACCTCTGCCCCGGAGAGGCCGGAGCGGAGGCCTGCCCGGCGCCTCTGGGCCTGGCCGGCCACCCCGAGCAGTGGACCTTGGCGGGGAGAGGGCTCGGCAGGCCCACAGCAGGATTAGGGCCCAGGGTACGAAACGCCCGGAACCTGCGCAAGGAATTTACAGACACTTTTGAAAGTGGGCTTTTCGCAGCCAGTACCGTGGAGGGCCGGTGCACGGCCCACTTTCTGGTTCCAAGAGCAGATTAGGGGGCGTTGAATGGATGGGTTCTTCAGTGCAGAACGCGGCAGCTCCCGGTCCCCTTTCCCTGCTTTCAGCCATCTCAGGCCTTCGCGTGCATTCCCACCCCCGGGGAGCCTGTTAGAGATGCATGCCCTGGGGCGCTCCCCGCTCCCCGCTGCGTCCATTCAGACGTTCTCTGGCCTCCTCTACGTTTTCCTGGGGAAAGCTTCTCCCTCGACTTCTGTGGATTCTTAGACTGTCCTCACAAAGACTTTGACCTTGGGAAACCTGCTTCTCTTGGTCTCGGTTTCTTATCCTGTGGAATATGATTAGAATAAAATCTCAGGGGTAATCGAGAGGATTAAAGTGGTCTGTTGTCCAACGTTAACTGTTAGCCTCGGGAAGCCACAGGGTGGTGTGGAAAGTTCGCGGGATGTGGAATTTACCTAACTTTTTCTAATTCAGTGAAAACAAGATCAACCTTAAATGGTTGTTTTGAAGATAAACTTTAAAAACTTCAAGTAAAGGCATCATTATTTAGGCAAGGACAGGAACATTATTTCCCTTTATTCTGTCTCTTCTATACCTAGTCCAAACTTTTTATCCAGACGTTGTGAGTAACCTGTGTGGTCTCTAATTCATGGGCCATTGCCCCCGCAAACTCTATAAGGTATTATTATTATTTCTTTTTCACATAGAGAAACTGAGGTTGAGAGAAGTAAGAAACTGATACAAGGTTACACAATTAGTAAATGTTAGGAACAGGGTCAAGCCCAGGTCTGGGTAACTTGATAGCCTCTACTCTGCACATTATGGCCTTGTATTTCCACTATTCCCATCCTCAGTCACTAGATCACTTTTTTTCAGTGAAGAGCTTTAGGGACTATAATAATTGCTTATATTTTCAGTCTTATCAGCTATTGCCATTTTTCTATATTAACAGTGGCTTTTGCTCTTTAGGGAGGGAGACTCCAAGGGTATTTCTTCAAGCATAGCTCCAACTGGAAGTTCCCTTTCATACTATTCAAGAGCAAGATGAGTACAGACTCAAAGGAGAGTTTATTCCTAGATGCTCAAGCTCTTAAGGTGTGGGAACGGCTTCCGGCAGTGCAAGTGGAGGCAGAAAATCACTTTCAAAGACAGGAATCCAAACTGAAATGCAATAATCCGCTGGCAAGGGAAATCTTCCGAAGGCACTTTAGGCAGCTTTGCTACCAGGAGACCCCTGGGCCAAGGGAGGCTCTTACCCGACTCCAGGAACTTTGCTATCAGTGGCTGAGGCCAAACGTGAGCACAAAGGAACAGATTTTGGAGCTGCTGGTGCTGGAGCAGTTCCTGACCATCCTGCCTGAGGAGCTCCAGGGCTGGGTGAGGGAGCATTGTCCAGAGAGTGGGGAAGAGGCTGTGATTCTGCTGGAGGATCTGGAGAGAGAGCTTGAGGAACCCCAACAAGAGGTAGGGAGGAAAATTCATTAGGGAAAGATGTATATGTGGGTTGCCAAGGACCTTGTATCCTCTGCTTTGTATCCCCTCGACTGTGGTAATTAAATAAGACCCAGTTCCTACTTCCTTCTGTGAAGTGTTGCTTTAGAAGTCAAATCTTGTCTCTGTCTCCAGATGGTAGCCCACAGATACAGACAAGAAATCCTCTCTAAAGAGATGGTGCCTCTAGAAGAACAGATATCACTGAGCCTTTGGTCCCAGCCTCAGGAGCCCCAGCTCTCATGTGGCCCTACTCAGGAGCCTCACCCTATTGGAAAGACAGGTGAGAGATGGAATTTATCCAGTGTTGAACTAATCCCACATGGTCAAGCAAAAGAATAAAAAAAACAGGAATGGGGAAACCAGTCAGAAGACTTCTTACCACACAGCAGCAGTGTTCAGTGCTTCTGTGAGCCTAGTGTACTCACCTTCATCTCCTCCCCCTGCGTGTGGTCTCTGAATACCATCCTGGCAGCTATCTGGTCTTCTGACACATGGCACATTAGGCAAGGCTTTCAGGAAGCATTGGGGAGAACAGCTTTGTGTCTGACAGACATAGGTTCAAATTACGGCTTGGCTTCATGGAAGCTACTTATACTTGGGCCAGTTATATAACAACTTGACCTCAGTTTTGCCATCTGCAAAATGAGGTTGATGATTGTATGTACCTCCAAAGGTGGTTGTGAGCATCAAATAAAACAGTTTGTGAAAAGCACTGGCACCATGCCTGGCCCAACAAATTACGCTTAATACATGGTTGCCATTCTTATCAGAAAACCCCAGTGCACTCTGGCTGATTGGATTCACACTTGCAATGGAAAGGTAAAAGGTATGCCAAGCAGGCAGCAGATTGTATGGAGACTAAGGGATATCAGACTGCCATTTCCTTGAATGTAACTTAGTAGTGACAGTGGCCACCCCTTGTGGGTATAACACTGGGCACTTGAGGCTGACTCAGCTTCCACTTCTTCCAGCAGTTGGCTCCAACTGTCTGATTTCCCAACATACTATTACAGCCTCTTCCTGACTTTTTTAACCTAACAATAAATCTATAGTGAGATTTTGCTGTTTTCAATTTCACATTACCCCTGTTTGTATCAAAACCACACCTTCCCTGGCACCTCTGCCTCCAGCACCTATATCTTTCATCTGCCCTACCAATCATACAATTATGGATTTCTACCACTTGGTACCTATCACCTGATTTAAATTAAAATGTATTTGTTGAGTAAATCCTATGCACACAGAAAACCGTCCTCTGGATCCCAAAACCTCATCAAATTAAAATTCCTTCTGGTTTCATTTTCCTCCTTTATGACCATCTTTCAGTTAGTTCCTTAGTTTCTTCCTTCTTTCTCTTTCCATGATCTTGGACTTCATTTTCCAGCCATCTTCCTTTTGGCATCTAGAACCCTGCTGAGACCCTCCTATTTCAGGAAGCAGGTCTAAGTTCATTTACCCACCCACCTATCATTCATTCATTCATTCAACAAGTGTTTACGAAGCGTCTATTATGGCTACAAGAGGATATCCAGGGGACATCTACAGATCCAAGAGTTCTCCCTAAACATCTGTGAGTGCAGATGTGTGATATAAATTCAGAAAGATTGATATTGTGAAGCAGTTTACTAAAACTTTGTTTTGAATCCAAAGACAAAATTCAAGTTCTAGCTCTTCAACTTTCTAGCCTAGCAGTATTTAAAAAGTCATTATATATCACTGAGTTTGAGTTTCTTTTTAAACTCATGCTGATTATTAAAAATCTTAAAAATTCAGAAGTTTATATAGTAAAAAAGTGAAAGTTATCCCAAATCCCATTCCCCAGGTGTTTTAGTTTGCTGAGCCGCTCAAAACAGATACTATTAATTGGGTTGGCTTTTAACAATGGAGTATTATTAGCTTTCAAGCTTATAGTTTTGAGGCTGAGAAAAATGTCCACATCAAGGCATCATCAAGGTGATGCTTTCTTCCCAAAAGCTAGGTGCAAGCGATGCTTGGCTCCTCTGCCACACGGCAAGGCATATGGCGGCGTCTGCTGGTCTCTCCCTTCTCTTCTGGGTTTTGTTGCTTTCAGCTTCTTGCTTCTGTGGCTCTCTCTGTATTCATCCTGTTTATAAAGGACTCCAATAAGAATATTAAGACCCACCCTTGGCCACACCTTCACTGAAGTAACCCCATGAAGATCTACTTAAAATAGGTCCACACCCACAGAAATGAATTAGCTTTAAAAACATGATTTTCTGGGATACATACTGTTTCAAACCACCATACCAGGGGTAACCACTCTTACCAGTTTGTTGTGTATCTTTCCAGACTTCTTTATATGGAAAGAGGATGTCTAGCTATGTATCTATCTTCCTTTTATTATTTTTTAATTCAGTTTTTGAAAGAGGTAGGATAATAACGTTGAGGGGGACTGTGATATGTCAGTTTGATATTGAAAGTGTTTTGTAAATCATGGAAGATCCTAGAAATAGTAGTTATTGGAAGGTGGTACATGTCTTAGTTTTTATGGTATACCTAGTTCCCAAGCACATTTCAGATATAAATATGAGGTTTGGGCAGTAGGGCAGTGCTGATCTTAACTTTGACCCATCTGTTCTCTGCAGATATACTTCTCTTTTCCAAACCTGTTGAGATCTCCCAGCTGAAAGGTGGAGGAGAACCATGGTCTAATAAGGGAGGAGTCCTAAGAGGTACCTGTGCAGGTATGTGAGGGACAATACAGTTAGATGTGGGAGAATCACACCAGGGGAATCTGAGGTATCCTAAGAATACCACAGCAGCTGCTCACTAGTGTTTATGCAGGCTGAGTCTGTTTCCATTCTCACCTTCAACAGATCCAAGCAGAAAGCATCTGATTGGGGTACCTGGACACTATTCAATATGTAGCAGTCCCATAGCTTTTGCCTCAGTTACCAGTCCCTAGGGCAATTGGTGGAAGCCCTAGAAATAGGAATGGTTTCAATCCTTTCTCTTTCATTCATTCACTCAGCATATATTTAGTGAACAACTCCTGCATGCCAGGTATAATTCTTAGGGAATAAAACAGGAAGGTCCCTATTGTCATGGAGATTAAATTGTGGCAAGGGGAAGACAAATAATAAACAAAGATAAGGAAATTATATTGATTATTAGAAGGTGGTAAGTGCTATGATAGAAAAATTTGAGCAGGTTAAGGGAGATTAAGAGTACTATGGATAACGAAGCAGATTGTGGTATTAGGTAAAAGATTAAGATAGGCCTCACTGTAAAGGTGAGAGTGGAGCAAAGATTTGAAGGAGATAAGGGAGTGATTCTTGCTGTTACCTGAGAACTTTGCAGGAAGAAGAAAGTTCTAGAGGGAAGGTCCTGTGGTGGAAATGAACCTGGGATGGTTGCAGATTCAAAAGCCCTAAATTACTTCCAGAAGCACCTAGAATAGTAGGATATTAATACTTGTTCCATGAATGAAGACATGAATGCATGAAGTCAGTTTCTTTGGAAAGGGCACTTTGAGGCTCTATCTCAAAAAGGGGAGGGAGATTCAAGAGAAACCTCCAGAGAAGCCACTGTGTTCCTGACCCTTCCCTCCCCATGAGGAACATCTCTCCAGGCCCAGTCCACTGGGGATGGCCAGAGCTACAATTGGCCAAAGATTAGCCCCATTACCTAAAGGAAGGTGTTAGCACACTGGCCCTTCCGTTTCTAACCTCCTCACTGTTATAAGCACCTTGTATTTCTGTACACATCATAGCCATCCTGTAGGCTCAGGGAACAAAGGATATTTATGTAGTCTTTTGTTTGTTTGTTTCAGATGGAGTGACCAACACTGAGGACAGAGAGCTAAGGAAAGACTGTCCTAAGGTAGTGGAACCACATGGGAAAATGTTTCATAGACAGAGCCGGGAGATATCACATAAGAGTCTTCACCATGGAGAAGTCTGTGAACATAAGAGACAGATGAAGAGGCAGTGGGAAAACTCCTTAGGAGAGGGACAGCATAAATGTGATGAATGTGGGAAGAACTTTGCTCAGAGCTCAGGTCTCTTTCGACATCTAAAAATTCATACTGGAGAAAGACCCTATGAATGTAATGAGTGTGGGAAAACCTTCAGTAGGAGTTCAGGACTTTTTAATCACCGAGGAATCCACAATATACAAAAACGGTACCACTGTAAGGAGTGTGGGAAGGCCTTCAGTCAGAGTGCTGGTCTTATCCAACATCAGAGAATACACAAGGGAGAGAAGCCCTATCAGTGCAGCCAGTGTGATAAGAGCTACAGTCGGCGTTCATTTCTCATCGAGCATCAGAGAAGCCACACAGGGGAGCGACCCCACCAGTGCAGCGAGTGTGGGAAAAGCTTCAATCGTCATTGCAACCTCATTCGCCATCAGAAAATCCATGTGGTAACAGAGCAGGTCTAGTTCTTGCCAAGAGCAGGTTTTCCAGATCACTGGCCAGCTCATGTGGGGTAGGATAAGATGAGGAATCACCTCTTTCTTCCTGTCTCCGCTAAATGTGTTCTGGAATATGTCACTGGTCTGTGGCCTAGGGGTGTTCTAAGAGGAAGCTTGAGGTTTTTGAGGATGCTGCTTTCCTTTGTGTTTCTTAACCTTCCCCTCTTCTTACTACCACTTCCATCTTATTTATTCTCTTTGAAGTGGCTGCCAAGCTGTCCCAACCCAATAATGTAATAAATGGTGCTGATACAGCCAAAATGCCTGAAAGATCTGTATCTGTGTTTCATTCCTAATGGACACATAGAGCTCTGCTAAAAGTTGATAACAAATGGGTCTTTGGTGTTCCCTGCGACAAGTGCCTACAGCATAAATACCTTCTCTGCGTTACTGCTTCCTCTGACACAATAGTGACCAGTGTGGTTGGTTCTTGCTGTTTGCAGAATGCCTTCATTTACTTAACCTCAGTTGAACCTCATGACAATCACACAGGGAAATGAGTATTGTCATTATCCAGTTTTACAAATGAGGAACCCAAGACTCAGAAACTCAAAGCATCAGAGCCAAGGCTTAAACCCTGGACTCTTAATAACTTTTATTTTGGAATAAATTTAGACTTACATAAAAGTTGCTAAGATAGGCAGAGTCTTCATATACTCTTCATCCAGCTTCCCCTAATGTTAATGCTTAACATCATGTCTTTCTATTTAAACCCTGGCTTTCGATTCCAAATCCCAGTCTTTAGAGTGTCATATTTCATATCATCAGGTTTCCTCATTCAGGCTTAGTCACCTGAAACTCCATTGGTGTTGCTTTGGACCAAAACAGACTTGAAATTTATATACAGTCTTAAAATTCCCCATGTCCCAAAGGCCCTCTTTCCCTCTCTGCCTCTCTTATGATTTTCCCACCAATACCGTAGCCCTATCTCTTCTCTTTCATGTGTTTGATTTGATATGTGAAAGTTTCTACAGAGATATCTAGGAAGTTAAGGCAAAAAAAGCCTCCAGTTTGCTTGGAAATACCTTGTACACACACAGTTTGAGATTTTCACTGTATTTAGTAACTCCTCAATGTGTTGTACAGGGCAGCCAACTGTAATTTGAACTGGTGATTATATAATTTAACTCTTTTATGGAAAATTTCAGTCAACCAAAGTAGAATAGTATATTGAAACTCCATGTACTTATTACCAAGCTTTGGCAATTGTCAACACGCCCCCCGTCTTTTTTTTTTTTCCCCATTTATTTTTATTATTATTTTTTTAAAGATTTATTTTTATTTATTTAATTCCCCTCCCCTCCCCCAGTTGTCTGTTTTTCTGTGTCTTTTTGCTGAGTCTTGTTTCTCTGTCCACTTCTGTTGTCGTCAGCGGCACGGGAAGTGTGGGTGGCGCCATTCCTTGGCAGGCTGCTCCCTCCTTTGCGCTGGGCGGCTCTCCTTATGGGTGCACTCCTTGCGCGTGGGGCTCCCCTATGCGGGGGACACCCCTGTGTGGCAGGGCACTCCTTGCGCGCATCAGCGCTGCGCATGGGCCAGCTCCACACGGGTCAAGGAGGCCCGGGGCTTGAACCGCGGACCTCCCATGTGGTAGACGGACGCCCTAACCACTGGGCCAAAGTCCGTTTCCCTTTTTTTTCCCATTTAAACCTCCTCCTCATACTTTTGATAGTTTTGAAGCAAACTTAAAATGTAAATGTTGATTTGGGTTAAGATCTTTTAGCCGGTATGGCAACTGGTCCAAGCCTCTATCTCCTTTTCTTTTTTTCTCCTCTGAGTGATTGGACTAGGATGCTGGATTTTAAATTGAAATCCTTGGGAAGCAGATGTGCCTCAACAGAGCGTCCACCTGCCATATAGGAGGTCCAAGGGTTTGATACCCAGGGCTTCCTGGCTCATGTGGTGAGCTGGCCCACGCACAGTGGTGCTGTGCACAAGGAGTACTGGCCCACACAGGGATGCCCCCACTTAAGGGTGCCCCCTGCGCAAGGAGTGGCCCCCATGGAAGGAGACCTGCCCCATGCCAAACTGCAGCCCGCCCAGGAGTGGTTCCACATACACGGAGAGCTGATGCAGCAAGATGACGCAGCAAAAAGAGACACAGATCCCGAGCGCCACCTGATGAGAATACAAGTGAACACAAAAGAACACACAGCGCATGGACACAGAGCAGACAGCAGACAACGGGGGGGGGGGGGGGTAAGGGGGGGATAAATCTTAAAAAAATTGAAGCCCTTAATAAGTCCCATCACAGGAAAGAGAAATTACCTTGTACAATAAAGACATATAAAATAAATACACGGTGAGTTGCCTTAAGAGTAGGGATTTATTGGCCCATGGTTTTGAGGCTAGAAGTCCAAAATTAAAGCAGTGCCTGAATTTTCACTGAAAACTGGTGTTCTGGGGTGAAATGGCTGCTGGCAGTCCTTGGGTCCTAGGCCTTTCTGTCACATGGCAATGCACATGGTGGCATCTTCTTTGTCTTCCGGGTTCTGTTGACCTCCAGCTTCTTTCCCATGGGTTTCTCTCTGCAGCCTTCTCTATAATCCTCTAGTAATAGGATTAAGACCCATCCTGATTCATTTGGTCACACCTTAACTGAAAATAATATCTCCAAAATGTCCTGTTTACAATGGTTTCACACCCACAGGAATGGATTAAGAACATGTTTTTCTGAGGAACATAATTCAGTCCCCAATACATAGCATTGCCTAAAAACTCCACAGAACACCAACTTGAAGTAAGGCATCTGTTTCCCCTTTTCTCATTAGGCAACAGTTCTCCACATTGGAGAGAAGCCCAAGATAAGTTTCCATATCAAAGTAGGATAGTAGATAAATTTGTAGAATAAACTCTGGGATCATTGGTACAAATGTGGAGTAAAGCATACCTTCCCATACATAACAGAAGTGGTCTAGGGATTAGCTATTACTGGTTACATTAATTTCCATGGATAAAAGTTCACCTATTGTCTTGAGTGTGTTGAGATTCAAAAGTTCAAAAATTTTTTTAAAGATTTATTTATTTCTCTCCCCTTCCACCCCCCACCCCACCCTGGTTATCTATTCTCTGTGTCTATTTGCTGTGTCTTCTTTCTTTGTCCTCTTCTGTTGTCAGCAGCACGGGAATCTGTGTTTCTTCTTGTTGCGTCATCTTGTGTCAGCTCTCCGTGTGTGCGGCGCCATTCCTGGGCAGGCTGCCTTTCTTTTCGTGCTGGGCGGCTTTCCTTACGGGGCGCACTCCTTGCGCGTGGGGCTCCCCTATGCGGGGGACACCCTGCGTGGCAGGACACTCCTTGTGCACGTCAGCACTGCGCATGGGCCAGCTCCACACGGGTCAAGGAGGCCCGGGGTTTGAACCACGGACCTCCCATGTGGTAGATGGACACCCTAGCCACTGGGCCAAGTCTGCCACCCCAAAAGTTCAAAGTAGTTTTTTCCTATCCTCTATTGGGTCTCCTTACCTCACAGTTTGTGGAAAAGTTGTGGACCAAGAATTGGGACCCCTGGGATGGAGTTCATGCCCAATCAAGTCTACAGTGTGGTGCTTGGATAAATTACTTGGATTAGGTTTCTGAAAAGCAGAGCCTACTACAAGGCAGTGAGGAAAGCAGGCTATGGAAAGGGAAAGGGTCTGAGAAAGATGTGGTCTCAGTTAAAGTCTAGCCTTAGTATAACTTGGGAGAAAGGCTTCTGGAAAATACCTTGCATCCTTGAAGCAAGGGACCAGCCTTTTGTATTTTGTATTTTTAATCATGAACTGAGGAATGTCCCAAGGGAGTGGAGTAGCATACCGATTGAGCTTTGTCCACAGCTAATTCTTCAGAGAAGGGGCCTCTGAGCCATTTAGCAGCAACACTTGTAAAGGGTGCACTGAAGTAGTAAAGGGCACCTAGGCAGGATGCCACTAGCATTTATTACCATACTTAACCTCTCAAGACCTCAGTTTCTTCACATTGACATTGTAATCTATAAAAAATGCTACACCAAATAGGAGGTATTAGTACCAAATTTGAATATGCTATATTAAGGCAAAAGGAGAATCTGACATAGCAGTAAGAGATTTTGCTTGTAAGTTGAAGTTTTTGTGACTTTTTCTTTTACTTCAGACTTTTTAAAAAGCTTATTACAGCTAGCACTCCCATAGTTTTAAAAGTAATTTAATACTGAAAAGTAAAGATGTATGTGTTGAGTGAAATTCTCTTCAAGTTTTATACCTGAGCCAGTTTAGTTCATAATGTAAATTCCACTTTGTTCTGCAACAATTTCTCAAGTAAGTCCATCTAAGTTTTCTCCTATCTCAATTTCTTTCCTTTGCTACTCTTACCGCTCCATTCTACCCTCTCTAGTGACTGCTCTCAACACATCTCTCCTGTCACCATAGGGCTATGTTTCCTTATGATGATTTTATATAAAAATATAAATGACTAAAACTAACCCAGAAAAAATAGAAAATATAAAGCGACTACATATTCCTCCAAATTAAGTTAGATTGAATATGACAAAACACTCCAAATAACAATGGCTTAATAAAACAAAAGTTCATTTCTCTACTTTATAAAATAAGTCTAGAGACAGATTATTCAGGGCTGGCATGAAAACTCCATGATGTCATCAGGAATATGGGCTCATACTTTTCTGCTAAACCATCTTGATGTCTGATGTTATTTCTCAAGATCAACTTAGGATCCAGTGAGACTGCTAGAGCTCCCACTATCATGTCTGCAGTGTAAGAAAAGCATAATGAAAACTAAAAGTACAATGCTAGCCAAGCGGTCTCCTTTAATAGCCTCCCTGACATCCCACAGAACACTTATACTAACATATCATTGGCTTCGACAGTCTCATGCCCTCAGCTAGCTTCAAGGGAGGCTGAAAAATGTCATCTTTTATTCCAAATGACAATTCATCCAGCTAAAATTCAGGGTTATACCACTGAAAAAGAAAGGGAAAATGACTGTTGGGTGGGCAATGAGCTGTCTCCATCACAGAGGGATAAATCAAAAAGAAAAAATTGTCAAAGATCCCCCCACCCCCACCCTAATACCACCAGGTCCAGAGAATTTCACAGGAAAAATCTATAAACACCCTAAGGAAAAGAAACGGTTGTCATTTACACTTTCTGAACATAGAGGGGGAAAAAAGAAAGCAGAGTTCCCGTGTTCTTATGAATCAAAACATTGATACCCAAACTTGGCAAAACTAGCACAGAGAGAGAAAACTACTGTGACAGTGTGAAGCTTTGTGTGAATACCAGAAAAGATGATGTTATTGGAGTTAATCCATTCCTGTGGGTATGGGGCCCTTTGGATTGGATTCAGTTGGGGCCTTTGATTGGATTGCTTCAGTGAGCTGTGCCCCAGTGTGGGTCTGACCCCCTTACTGGAACCCTTTATAAACAGAGGGCTGAAAGCACAGGCACACGGAAAAAAGTCACAAAGACAGAAGGAGAGGTCCTGGAGCCCAGAGGTTTGAATCAAGGGAGCATGGAGGCATAGAAAGGGGCCACCGAGAGGCTAGGCCCACAGAGCAGCTCAAAGATGAAGAGACGGAGCCCGGAGGAGAAGGGAGAGACAAGCCCTGCCAGGTGCTTGATCGCCCACAGCTGAGCTTGGAAAGAAAGCAACCTGGAGAAGAAGGCAAAGACCCACCACCATTTTACTCTGCTATGTGAGAGAGACCCCAGGATCGCCTGCAGCTGCAGAAAGAGAAACTCCAAGAAGCTGAGAGAGAGGGGCCAGAGGCTGGAAGTGACAATCCCAGGAAGAAAGGGGAAGAGTCCAGCCATAGGCCTGATTGCCCACAGCTGAGCTTGAGGATAACAGAAGCCACAGATGGAGCACCAAGAAGACCTGGAGGAGAGGCCTTGCCACGTGGGAGTCCAGGATCGCCAGCAGCCGACCTTTGGTGAAACAGCATCTCTGCTGGTGCCGTGATTTGAACATTTTCGCAGCCTCAGGACTGTAAGCTTTAACCCTAATAAATCCCTATTGTAAAAGCCAGCCTATTTCTGGTATATTGCTTTGGCAGCCTATGGCAAACTGAAACTACCAATCAAATATACTTACAAACATTGATACAAAAATCCTAAATCAGTATTAGCAAAAAAAACAACTATAGCACATTAAAAGAATGGACCACAACTAAGAAAAATTTAATATCCATTATTAATTAAAGTAGGAGTAGATAATTAGAGACAACTTCTGGAATGGTGGCTTGAGGAGCTCTGTTGACCCACTTCCCAGCAAAACAACAAAAACTGGTGAAAACAAACATTTAAAGTCTCTGGAAATTGTCTTAAAAGCATATAGCAAATAAGGAAATATTTACTCCAGGAAATCTGTAAATTGTAAGAACAGTGAGGGCCTGTGGCACTTGAGCCACACATGCTCCCTACCCTTCTTGGATCAAAATGAAGGAAGTGCCCATATGGGTAGATATGCCCAAGATGTCTGGGCTACCAGAGCCCCAATTTCCCAGAGAAGAGTTCAGGAGGGCAGAGCTCTAGCATTTCTCTCCCTCTTTTTTTTGTCTTTATTTTTTTAATGTTACATTCAAAAAATATGAGGTCCCCATATACCCCCACCCCCCTCACCCCACTCCTCCCCCCATAACAAAAACCTCCTCAATCATCATGAGACATTCATTGTATTTGGTGAATATATCTCTGAGCACCGCTGCACCTCATGGTCAGTGGTCCACATCATAGCCCACACTCTCCCACAGTCCACCCAGTGGGCCATGGGAGGACATACAATGTCCGGTAACTGTCCCTGCAGCACCACCCAGGACAACTCCAAGTCCTGAAAACGCCCCCACATCACATCTCTTCCTCCCACTCCCTGCCCCCAGCAGCCACCATGGCCACTTTCTCCATACCAATGTCACATTTTCTTTGATTACTAATCACAATAGTTCATGAATAGAATATCAGTAAGTCCACTCTAATCCATACTCTATTCCTCCATCCTGTGGACCTTGGAATGGTTGTGTCTGTTCCACATCAATATCAAGAGGGGGCTTAGATTCCACATGGATGCTGGATGCGATCCTCCTGCTTTCAGTTGTAGGCACTCTTGGCTCCCTGGTGTGGTGTTAGCTGAGTGGGGTAAGTCCAATAAACCAGAGTGTAGGAGCTGAAGTCTGTTGAGGTCTAGCATTTCTCATACTCCTGAGTTCCATATTGCAAAAATTAAATTCAAGGCAAGGATGGCCAAGAAGTCAGGAGCTCCTTTCCTCCAACCAGTCCCAACTCTTAGGGCAGAGACTCTACCCCAGGCATGGGCAGGCCAAGGGTATTGAGTCCCCAACTGCCCCCATTCCATCTCACTTATAGGGCAGAGTTTCCATGCTGGGAAGGCCAGAGGCTACTCCCTCCCCCACCCCCACACACACACAGTATCCTAGTTTTAATGTAGGAGTGTCATTCTGAGAGAAGTGGGCCACTGGACACATCCCCACCTCCACAGCAATGGCTCAGAGATTTTTGGCAATGGGGAGCAGGTCATAAGAACAGAGTGCTCTAGGGCTCTTCTAAAGAAAATGACATAATTTGGAACAGAGAGTGAAGAAGTTCAAGCCTAGGAGGTGCTCTCTAAAACAATGTAGATTTTGGTGGTAAGCAATTAGAAAAGAATAAACTCCATGAAAATTTGCACAATAAACTGCAGGTTAGCTAGTTTACCAGAGAGAATGAGGGAAGCAGGCTGATGAGAAAGCTTGCTGGGGTCAGTAAAAATCTGAAAGAATGGACTGAAAAACTACCCTGCAAAAGGTGCAAATTTAATTGGGTCATGATATGTAACAATTTATACTTGAGGACATTGTCAAAAACAATAGTACAGTCAGCTACCAACAGAGGCAACTTTAAAAGGTTGGGGAAGGAGACAGTTAAAGAGAAACCTGCTAAGACCACTGTCATCTCCTGTTGGCCATGAGGCTTCATACCGCAGCAGCAATAGACATGTTAAAGCCGTCTTGCAAGTCAAAGTAATTTCTTGTTCCAGTTCATTCTTTTTTTGCGGTCGCCCCTCGGGCTGAAGTGTGGTTTGCTGACCTGGCGGGGGTCGGCGGCCGCGGTAGGCCTATTCCAAACCGCTGCCCCTGTAATAGGGTGGTTGGTCGGGCCCACCGCCACCCCTGAAGGAAGCTCGGCATGGGCGCAGAGTGCCCTCGGGTCTCCCCTTCTCGGCAGCCATGCTTCCGTGGCCGCCCCTCCTCCCAGATAGCACCACACAATGCCTTCTTTCTCCCTGCGCAGGCGCAGGGTGGAAAATTCCAGTCTGCCCTTTTCCCTCCCCCCCGACAGCAGCAACAGCCAGGTGTGGGCGGGAAACTCAAGTCTGCCCTCTACCCCAGCAACAGCAGCCACCAATCACTAAGCCCTGCCACTTCTCCCAGCAACAGCAACAGCCAATCCCTACTCACCACCCCTCCCCCGTCCAGTACCTCCCACTGACCTTTCGCCGGCAACCAATCAGAACAGGGCGTGGCTTCGACCAATCAGCCTTCCCCAGCCCCTATAAAACTGTTGCCTCTCCCTCAATAAAGTGGGCTTGCGTGTTTACCTTGTCTCCACAGTAGTTCTTCTGCCGTGCGCCCTCCAGTCCTGAGAGCCCCCGACAAGGGCCTGGCCCCCTTGTCCCCAGTTCATCGCCTGCTTCTCCGGGCGACCCCTTCGTCGTCAGCTTCGCCGGGCGACCCCGTCAGCCGAACCGCGCAACTCCTGTGAGACCGACCCCTCGTCTGCTGCCGGACCGACCACTCGTCCCAAGTGGGACCGACCCCTCATCCCAAGTGGGACTGACCCCTCGTCCTAAGCTGGACCGACCCCTCGTCCGCAGCCAGACCCCACCTCTACCGACCGAGCAAGCCGCCACATTTTTTTTTTAAATTTGTATTTCTTCTTTGGACCAATGTCTATTTAAGCCTTTTGCCCATCTTTTAATTGGGTCATTTGTCTTTTATTGTTGAGTTGTAATGTCTCTTTTTATATACTGGATATTAAGTCTTTATCAGATATGTAATTTGCAAATATTTTCTCCCATTGGGTTGGCTGCCTTTTTACCCTTTTGACAAAGTCCTGTGAGGTGCAAAAGTGTTTACTTTTGAGGAGGTTCCATGTATCTATTTTTTCTTTTGTTGCATGATCTTTGGGTGTAAGGTCCAAGAAACCACCACCTCCTGCAAGGTCTTGAAGATGTTTCCCTTCATTTTCTTCTATTAATTTTATGGCCCTGGCTTTTATATTTTGAGTTGATTCTTGTATAGGTAGTGAGATAAAGGTCATCTTTCATTCTTTTG
This sequence comes from Dasypus novemcinctus, assembly GCF_030445035.2. Taxonomy (NCBI): domain Eukaryota; kingdom Metazoa; phylum Chordata; class Mammalia; order Cingulata; family Dasypodidae; genus Dasypus; species Dasypus novemcinctus. The sequence continues at coordinate 63,592,493 of NC_080694.1, forward strand.
GTTATAGATATCTAGTTGTCCCAGCACCATTTGTTGAAGAGACTGTTTTGTCCCATTAACATTAACTTGGTAGGTTTGTCAAAAACCAGTTGACTGTATAGGTGAGGGTTTACTTCTGGGTTCTCAATTCTATTCCATTGATCAATGTGTCAATCCTTATGCCAGTACCATGCTGGTTTGACCACTGTATCTTTGTAATATGTTTCAAGATCAGGCAGTGAAATTTCTCCCACATATAGCTTTGTAATATGTTTCAAGGTTAGGCAGTGAAATTCCTACTACATCACTCTTCTTTTTTAGAATGCTTTTGGATATTCAGGTGCACCTTTCCTTCCAAAAGAATTTGGTAATTGCCTTTTCTAATTCTGTAAAGTAGGCTGTTGGGTACTGCATTGAATCTATAAAACAGTTTGCGTAAGATTGACATCTTCATGATATTTATTCTTCCATTTGTTTAGGTCTTTTGTTAGGTCTTTTAAAATTTCTTTTGGCATTGTTTTGTAGTTTTCTGCATATAGGTCCTGTACTTCTTTGGTTAAATTAATTCCAAGGTATTTGAGTCTTTTTGTTGCTATTGAAAATGGAATTTTCCCCCTGATTTCCTCCTCTGATTGTTCAGTTCTAGTGTACAAAAACATTACTGATTTTCGCATGTTGCTCTTGTATCCTGCCACTTTGCTGAACTCATTTATTAGCTCAAGTAGATTTGTCATGGATACTTCAGGACTTGCTAAGTACCGGGTCATGTCATCCACAAACAGTGAGAGCTTTACTTCCTCTTTTCCTATTTGGATGACTTTAACTTTTTTCTTTCTTGTCTAATTGCCCTAGCTAGAACTTCTAGCACTATATTGAATAACAGTGGTGACAGTGGGCATCCTTGTCTTGTTCCTGATCTTAGAGGGAAAGCTTTCAACCTTTTCCCATTGAGTAAGATGTTGGCTGTGGTTTTTTTGTTTGTTTGTTTTTGTTTTTATGCCTTTTATCATATTGAGGAATTTTCCTTCTATTCCTATTTTTTGAAGTTTTTTTAAATGAAAAAAAGGATGCTGGATTTTGTCAAATGCCTTTTCTGCATCGATTGAGATGATCATGTGTTTATTTTCCTTCAATTTGTTAATGTGGTGTATTACATTGATTGATTTTCTTATGTTGAATCAGCCTTGCATACCAGGAATGAATCCCACTTGGTCGTGATGCGTAAGTCTTTTGATACACTTTTGGGTTCAATTTGCAAGTGTTTTGTTGAGAATTTTTGCATCTATGTTCATTAGAGAAATTGGTCGGTATTTTTCTTTTCTTGTATCTTTATCTGGCTTTGGTATTAGGGTGATGCTGACGTCATAAAATGTGTTGGGTAATTTTCCCTCATCTTCAATTTTTTGGAAAAGTAAACAGGATTGGTGTTAATTCTTTTTGAAATGATTGGTAGAATTCACTGGTGAAGCCATCTGGTCCTGAACTTTTCTTTGCTGGGACATTTTCATGATGGATTCAATCTCCATAAATGTGATTCATTTGTTAAGTTCTTGTATTTCTTGTAGTGTCAGTGTAGGTTGGTTTTGCATTTCTAGGAATTTGTCCATTTCATCTAGGTTGTCTAGTTTGTTGACATACAGTTTCTCAAAATATCTTCTTATGATTCTTTTTCTTTCTGTGGGGTCAGTTGTAACTCCTCCCCTTTCATTTCTGATTGTATTTATTTGCATCTTCTCCCTTTTTTTCTTTGTTAGTCTAGCTAGGGGGTTGTCAATTTTATCAATTATTTCAAAGAAACAGCTTTTGGTTTTGTTGACTCAATTTTTTTTTTTTTTTTTTTTTTTTGGTTCTCAATTTCATTTATTTCTGGTCTGGTCTTTATTATTTCTTTCCTTCCACTTGCTTTGGGATTGGTTTGCTGTTCTTTTTCTAGTTTCTCTAGTTGATCAGTTAAATCTTTGAGTTTAGCTCACTCTTCTTTTTAATATAGGCATTTAGGGCTATAAATTTCCCTCTCAAGATTGCCTTTGCTGTATCCCATAAGTTTTGATGCATTGTTGTCTCATTTTCATTTGTCTCAATGTATTTACTGATTTCATTTGCAATTTCTTCTTTGACCCACTGATTATTTAGGAGTGTGTTGTTCAGCCTCCACACATTTGCTAATTTACTTTTTTCCTGTCTATTATTGATTTCCAGTTTCATTCCATTACGATATGGGAAGGCTCTTTGATTAAATTCAATCTTTTTATAGCTATTGAGAGCTGCATTGTGCCTGTTGCATCCAGCCCAAAGGGTATGGGGAATGAATAACAAGAGAGAAGGGATCAGGGGATCTGTGAGTCAATGCCCACAGACAAGTTTATTTCCATTCAGCTGCATATTTATAGAGAAAGCTTGCATACTAAGAGCGCACAATGCAGAGACAGATTTGCTATTGTTATCTTATCATTAGATACAGGGACAGGCTGTTTTTATTTTAACTTTTTAAGGCAACTTTGTTCTTTCTTTTAATCTGGACTGTTGACCAAATAGATCTTAACCAGAGACATTCCTGTCCTGTTGACTAAGGGAGTCTCATCAAAGAACATTCTTTTCTTGTTCTGTTTCCTGGGTTACACCACATCTTATTTTCTTCAGCCAACAAGTCATTACTTCCTTCAGTTCCCTAACAAGTGGTCTATCCTGGAGAAAGATCCATAGGCCCTCAGCATTGTAACCTGCTGAGTTTGGATGCAGTGTTCTGTATATGTCTGTTAGGTCTAACTCATTTAACATATTGTTCAAGTTCTGTTTCCTTCTTGATCGTCTGTCTAGTTGTTCTATCTAATGATGTGAGTGGGACATTGAAGTCTCCAATGATTATTGTAGAAATGTCTATTTCTCCCTTCAGTTTTCCCGGAGTTTTTCTCATGTATTTTGGAGCACTCTGGATAGGTGCATAGATATTTATGACAGTTATATCTTCCTGGTGGATTGGCCCTTTTATTAATATATAAAGGCCTTCTTTATCCCTTATAACTTTTTGCCTTTAAAGTGTATTTTGTCTGATATTAGTATAGCTATCCCTGCTCTTTTCTGGTTACTAGTCACATGGAGTATCTTTTTCAAACCTTTCACTTTCAGCCAGTTTGTATCCCTAGGTCTAAGGTTTGTTTCTTGTAAGCAGCATATGGATGGCTCATTTTTTAAATCCATTCTATCAGCCTGTATCTTTTGATTGGGGAGTTTAATCCATTCACAGTCAATGATATTACTGTAAATGCACTATTTACTCCCTCTGTTTTATTCTTTGGTTTTTACATGTCATATTTTTGTCTTTCTTTTTACTCTTTTGGTTATCCTTTCTGCTATTCTTTCTTCTATACTCTCCTCCATGCCTGTCATGTCCTATCTTTTTCTTTTAGGTTCTAAGGCTTCCTTTAATATTTCTTGCAAAGGTGGATTCTTTTTTGCAAACTCTCTTCATTTTCTGTTTGTTTGTGAATATTTTGTACTCACCTTCATATCTGAAGGACAATTTTGCTGACTAAAGAATTCTTGGCTGGCAGTTTTCTCTTTCAGTATCCTAGTTGTATCATACCACTGTCTTCTCACCTCCATGGTTTCTGAAGAGAAATTTGCACTAAGTATTGCTGGGCATCCTTTGTATGTGCTGGTTTGCTTCTCCCTTGCTGTTCTGATAATTTTCTCTTTATCTTTGACATTTGACATTCTGAGTAGTAGGTGTCTCAGAGTAGGCCTATTTGGATTTATTCTGATTGGAGTACGATGTGCTTCTTGGACATGTAAATTCATTTCTTTAGAGAGTTTGGAAATTTTCAGCTATGATTTCCTCAAATACTCTTTCTGCTCCTTTTCCCTTCTCTTCTCCTTCTGGAACTCCCATGAGACATACATTGTTGCAGTTTGTGTTGGCATTCAACTCTCTGAGCCCCTGCTCACTTTTTTCCATTCTTTTCTCTCTCTGTTCTTTTCTTTCTTCAATTTTAGTTGTTCTATCTTCAGTATCACTTATTCTTTCTTCTGTCATTTTGAGTCTGCTGTATATGCCTCAAATATGTTTTTTTTTTTTAAAGATTTATTTATTTATTCAATTTCCCCCCCTCCCCTGGTTGTCTGTTCTTGGTGTCTATTTGCTGCGTCTTGTTTCTTTGTCCGCTTCTGTTGTCGTCAGCGGCACGGGAAGTGTGGGCAGCGCCATTCCTGGGCAGGCTGCACTTTCTTTTCACGCTGGGCGGCTTTCCTCAAGGGCGCACTCCTTGCGCGTGGGGCTCCCCCACGCGGGGGACACCCTTGCGTGGCAAGGCACTCCTTGCGCGCATCAGCACTGCGCATGGCCAGTTCCACATGGGTCAAGGAGGCCCGGGGTTTGAACCGCAGACCTCCCATATGGTAGACGGACGCCCTAACCACTGGGCCAAAGTCCGTTTCCCTCAAATATGTTTTTGATCTCACCTATTGTGTCTTTCTTCCCCATGAGCTCTGTTACTTTTCTGTTCAGGATTTCAAATTCTTCTTTGCACACTTTCAATGTCTTCTTTTTTGTAAAATAAATTTTTTATACCTTTTTAAAAGATGACACAAAATGTTACATTAAAAAATATAAAGAAACCATGGAGGCAAGAAGACAGTGGTCTGATACATTTAAAATACTACAAGAGAAAAACTTCCAGCCAAGAATTTTATGTCCAGCAAGACTGTCTTTCAAAAATGAGGGCAAGATTAGATAAATAGAAACAGGGAGAATTTCTAAGCAAGAGACCAGATTTTCAGGAAATACTTAAGGGTGTGCTAGAGCCTGAAAAGAAAAAACAGGAAAGAGAGGCCTGGAAGAGAGTCTAAAAATGAAGATTATATCAATAAAAGTAACTGAAAGTATCAAAAGAGTGGTGAAAATAAAATATGACAGATAAAACTCAAGTAGTCAGGAATAAACTTAACCACTTGTATTCAGAAAACTGCAACCCGATGTTAAAAGAAATTTTAAAAAGTCCTAAATAACTGGAAGAACATTCCATGCTCATGGATTGGAACACTAAATATCATTAAGATGTCACTTCGACTCAAATTGATATACAGATTCAATGAAACCCTGATAAAAATTCCACCAGCATTTTTTTTAAAAATTGAAAACACAATTAGCAAATTTATTTGGAAGGGTAAGGGTCCTTAATAGCCAGAAACATCATAAAAGGAAAAGTGAACCCTCATCTCCGGACTTTAAATCATACTACCAAGCTATAGTGGTAAAAACAGCATGGTACTGGCATAAAGACAGATATACCTTAGTCCTAAGCTATTCTTGACAATATGCACTTCCAAACATATTGTAAAATCAATTTGATAGCATCCAAACTATATGTTCAAGGATTTATGGCTATTGCTTTGAGTTTCTAGATTAAATAAGGAAGAAGAGATATTTTGAAATCTTTTTTCAATATACAAATATGGTATGTCTATTAATTTAATTTTTCCTACTTAAATGTTACATCAAAAAAATATGAGGTCCCCATATACCCCCACTCCTCCAACATCAACAACCTCTTTCAGCATCATGGCACATTCATTGCATTTGGTGAATACATTTTGGAGCACTGTTGCACCACATGGATAGTGGTTTACATTGTACTTTACACTCTCCCCCAGCCCACCCAGTGGGCCATGGCAGGACATACAATGTCCAGCATTTGTCCCTGCAGTACCACCCAGGCAACTCCAAATCCTGAAAATGCCCCCACATCATATCTCTTCTTCCCTCTTCCTACCCTCAGCAACTACCGTGGCCACTTTCTCCACAACAATGCTGCAATTTGTTCCATTACTAATCACAATAGTATAGTTCCATAGTAGAATATCAGTAAGTCCACTCTAATCCAAACTCTATTCCTCCATTTTTTACATTTTTAAATTAATTTATTGAAGTATATCACTCATACATAAGCAAGTATATTATAATAGTTGTGAACTTAATTGTTATTTTCTATTTCATTTCATTATATTTGGCTACATACTTTATACTATTTATATTCTTTTAAATTTATTTAGAAGATGAATTTTATGGGATATCATTGCTACATCAAATAAAACATTCCTTGTGTGCATATGGGGAGAAAAAAAGACAGATACATAGACCAATGGAACCAAATTGATGGCTCAGAAACAGACCCTCAGATGTACGGTCAAGTGATTTTTGACTAGCCTGTCAAACCCACACAGCCCGGGCAGAACAGTCCATTCAGCAAAATGGTGCTGAAAGAACTGGCTATCTATAGCCAAAAGAAGGAAAGAGGACCCCTATCTCACACCTTACCCAAAAATTAACTCAAAATGGATCAACAACCTAAAAATAAAAGCAAGAACCACAAAACTTCTAGAAGAAATTGTAGGAAAGTATCTTCAAGACCTGATGGTAGGTGGTAGATTCCTAATGAAGATAAGAGAAGGACCGAGATGGACTTCTGATGTTTAATGTATGTAGAAGTTTTAATTAGCTTTACTCTAAAAGTGTGGAAATGTATAGAATGGATGGTAAAAATAGTAATAGCTAGATTATAAATAGGAATGTGGCTGAAAAATGGTAGTCTAGGGATGTAAATGCCAATTGACCAAATGCTAGAGAATAATCTAGGAACTGAATAGCACAGTAAACCAAGAGGTGGATGAAAACTGTGGTTGATGGTACAGATGCAAGAGTGTCCTTTGTGAGCTAGAGCAAATGTATATCACAATTGCAGGGTATTGAGAACACATAGAAAAATACAACTGGAATGACCTATGGACTGTGGTTAGCATTAATAATATAATATTCTTGCATCTATGCCAAAGATGTACTGTGTTGATAATGGGGCAGTATGGAAAATGTGAGCCAAATGCATATTATGGACATGGTAATGATCAGATGATATTATCTTATCTGTAACAAATATTCCACCACAGTATGGTGTGTTGATAGAGGGATGTTGCTTGGGAATTCTGCATATGTGCGTGATTGTTTTATAAGTTTACAATTTCTGTCATAAAAAATATATTTAAAAAATAATAATAAGGTATGTTGGGGGGAAAACATACCAAATGTAAGATAAGGACTATAAGTAGTAGTTAGATTTTGGCAATATTCTTTCATAATTTATAACAAACATCTCACAACAATACAAGATGTTGGTAGACGGTTGATGTATAGGACCCCTGTATGATGTTATGCATGTTTGCTTTGTAAGTTCACAACTTTTACTATACACTTAACTGTTTATGTATGTTCATAAATAAATGACATAAAGATAATAATATAGGGAGGGTTGCTGGAAAATACTTTGGTTAGTAGCAATATTTTGACAATGCTCTTTAATCACTAGTTAAAAAGGTTTAACAACAATGTAAGGTGTTGGTGGTAGGGTGAGTTATGAGAGTCCTGTATGATGTTATATATATATTTGTTTTGTAAGTTCACAACTATTACTATACACTTATTGTTTATGTATGTTTGTGTGTGGGTGATGTATATCAATAATTTAATTTTTTTTAAAGCAAAAAATATATATATGAGGTTCCCATATACCACACTCCCCACATGCCCCACTCCTTCCACATTAACAACTTCTTTCATTAGTATGGTACATTCCTTGCATTTGATGAATACACTTTGGAGCATTGCTACACAGCATAGATGATAGTTTACATTGTAGTTTACACTCTCTCTCAGGTCATTCAGTGGGTTATGGCAGGTTATATAATGTCCTGCATCTGTCCCTGCAATATCATTCAGGACAACTCCAAGTCTCAAAAATGCCCCTATATCACACTATTTCCCCTCTCCCTGCCTTCAGCAACTGCCATGGCCACTCTTTCCACATCAATTATATAATTTCTTCCATTGCTAGAGTCACAATAGTTCTATAGTAGAATACCATTATGTAAGTCCACTCTAATCCATATTTTATTCCTCCATCCTGAGGACCCTGGGAGGCCCACTCCACCTCTAAATTGAGATGGGGTCTTAGATCCCACATGGCTGATGGATGCAATTCTCCTGCTTGCAGTTGTAGACTCTCTTGGTTCCTTGTGTGGTGGTTGACCATCCTCATCTCCTTGTTACCTGACCTGGGTAAATCCAACAAACTGGAGAGTAGGTGTTGCAATTCTTCTGAAGCTCAGGGTCCAGCTGGCACATGGACAGTTCAGAGATTCAAGCCTCCTGGGCATACACCTACCCCAGCACCAACCACAGGTTCAGTAAAAGGGACAGAAGAGGCATGTGTAGAGAAGTCACATCTGAATCCAACTCCATCACACTCAGGAGCACAAATTCCAAAATAGGGCTCACTGGCAAGGCAATGAACTCCAGAGCCATCTGCCATGACTATAGATCCTGTGTGTCTCTGTAGCCCTTAGGAGCACCACTACCTAGGGTTGTATCTACTTTGGCTTTCTCTGAGATCCTACTGAGACATACATAAGTGCAACCCCTCTGATGATCTCCCAACTCATTTTGAAGTCTCTTAGCCATATAAATTCATTTGTCTTTACCATTTCCCCCTTTTATTCAAGGTCTTTTTCTTTTTTTTAAGATTTATTTATTTATTTCTCTCTCCTCCCCCCCCCCCCCACCCCAGTTGTTTGTTCTCTGTGTCTATTTGCTGCGTCTTCTTCTATGTCGGCTTCTGTTGTTGTCAGCGGCACAGGAATCTGTGTTTCTTTTTGTTGCATCATCTTGTTGTGTCAGCTCTCTGTGTAGGCAGTGCCATTCTTAGTCAGGCTGCACTTCCTTTTGCGCTAGGTGGCTCTTCTTATGGAGTGCACTCCTTGCGCATGGGGCTCCCCTATGCAGGGACACCCCTGCGTGGCAGGGCACTCCTTGCGTGCATCAGCACTGCACATGGGCCAGCTCCACATGGGTCAGGGAGGCCCGGGGTTTGAACTGCCTACCTCCCATGTGGTAGACAGACGCCCTATCCACCGGGCCAAGTCCACTTCCCCAAGGTCTTTTTCTAGTTGTATCACCTGCAAGTACTTGGTAGTAATCCCTCATCACCAGGGAGGCTCATCCCTGGGAGTCATGTCCCATGCTGGGGGGAAGGTAATGCATTTCATGCTGAGTGTGGTTTAGAAAGTGGCCACATTGAGCAACATGGAGGCTCTCAGGAGGTAACTAACTCTTAGACACCTGCAGCATGAGGCCAAGTTGAAATTTCAAGCACACAGGCTCATAAGCACAGTCATCAGTATCATCAGTGTCCTCTTGATGTCATTTATTTCTTTGAACTTATTGTCTTTCAACTCATTAATTTAAATAGTTCTCTCAAATTCTGCATCTCTTCTGTGTCTTTGATATATTCTTTATCTTGGGCCATGTTTTCTATTTTCTTAGTATGACTCATAATTTTTTGCTGATATCTAGGCATCTGATTAAGACGTAGTTTACTCAAATGCTTCAATTTCTTTCTCTTTTGTAGGGACTTAGTGGCAGGAGACTGTGTTTTACCATTGCTCTTTGATTCTTGGCTCAATCTGAATTGTTAGGATTGTCCTGCTCCTTGCTCAGAACTGGGCACTGGACCCAGTAATGGTTGTACAGTCACTTCCTAGGGTCTGGGGAGGGAAGCTATAGAGGCTGGAAAAAGCCTCTCCTACTTTTAATTTTCTCATGTGCACTCCTTGGTCTGCCAGCAGATGGCTCTCTTTGGCAGTTCTCCATTCAATGCCTGATGGAGTGTATTTTCTGCAACACAGACAAGATCAATGTGATAAACCTTTCTGTCTGGAGGCTATGAGCTTTGTAATTCAAACTCTCTGAGACAGTTCTCCAGCCTTCTCTGGCAGCCCCCTCCCTTTTCCCAGGTCAGAAATATTTCCACTCCCCTCTGAATCCTAAATAATCAGTCAGTTCATTAGTAGAGGAGGAGATTGGGAGGGTCAGATTTCTTTAGCCCCATTCTGGCTCCAAGGCAAACAATGGCACAGACACAGCAGACCAACTCGGCAGACCATATTCATGAGTGAGAAGCTGAGTCAGCTCTTAGGCTGTGTCCCTCTCTCTTCCCTTTCCTGGCATGGTAGATCCCTGGAGCCCCCTTTGTCTGTAGTCACAGGCCCAGAGGCATGAGAATTAAAGTCTTTTTTTTTTTTTAAAGATTGATTTATTTATTTCTCCCCCACCCATCCCGGTTGTCTGTTCGCTGTGTTCGCTTCTGTTGTTGTCAGCAGCACAGGAATCTGTTTCTTTTTGTTGCATCAGCTTGTTGTGTCAGCTCTTGCTGCACCATTCCTGGGCAGGTTGCACTTTCTTTCACGCGGCTCTGAGGCTCCCCTCCGTGGGGGACACCCTGCATGGCAGGGCACTCCTTGCACACATCAGCAACACGTGTGGGTCAGCAACACATGTGGGCCAGCTCAACATGGGTCAAGGAAGCCCAGGGTTTGAACCACAGATCCCCCATGTGGTAGACAGAGCCCTAACCAATGGGTCAAAGTGTCTTTACTGTGGGGGAAGGCTCCAGCAGCAGTAGTCACTGGTTTCAACTCACAGTTCTGTTGTTGTGATTTCCCTCCTTTGTCCCTCTTTCCTCTGGGCAGTGTCTAGCCTTCACCTGTGTCCTAAATCCGAGAAGATCTTTTTCTAGGCTGTTTGAACCTGTCCTCTAGTGATTTTTCTGGAGGGGAAGAGAATCCTGTGTCATTCTAATGTGGCATCTTCCCAGAAGTCCCCATTCTTGAATATGTAATCTTTTATATATATATATATATATATATATATATATATATATATATATATATATATATATTTTAATTTATTTAATTCCCCTCCCCTCCCCCGGTTGTCTGTTTTCTGTGTCTTTTTGCTGCGTCTTGTTTCTTTGTCCGCTTCTGTTGTCGTCAGCGGCATGGGAAGTGTGGGCGGCGCCATTCCTCGGCAGGCTGCTCCCTCCTTCGCGCTGGGCGGCTCTTCTTATGGGTGCACTCCTTGCGCGTGGGGCTCCCCTACGCGGGGGACACCCCTGTGTAGCACGGCACTCCTTGCGCGCATCAGCACTGCGCACGGGCCAGCTCCACACGGGTCAAGGAGGCCCGGGGCTTGAACCGCGGACCTCCCATGTGGTAGACGGACGCCCTAACCACTGGGCCAAAGTCCGTTTCCCTTGAATATGTAATCTTTATAACAATTATTACAATGGAGTCTTTTACCTTTATTACATTTTCAAATTTGTTGATGTTCACATCTATAAAAGTTACTAATTTCTGTACATTTAATTTATTACTCTATCTCACTGAATTTCCTACTTTTGTAGTAGTTTTTTTCATTGATTTTCTTGAGTTTTTCATAGTCTTCAAATATTTACCTCCTTTTTCTCCAGTTTTTATTTCCCTGATTTTTTTTCTTGTATAACTGTGTTGGTGAGTACATATAATAGAAGGCAGAATGATAGTAGTAATAGTAGGTCGACAATCTTTTATCTTTTGCCTTTGTTTAGGATATTTTCATATGAAGGAGACTTTTTTTTAATGTAGAAACATATATCAATGTTTTCTTTCATTTGTTCTGGTCTTTGAATGACAGAGGCCTTCAATTTTTTGGGTTTTTTTTTCTTTTTCTTTTTAAAATATATTATTTATATATATATATATATATATATTTTTTTAAAGATTTATTTATTTATTTCTCTCCCCTTCTCCCCCCCCCCACCCCGGTTGTGTGTTCTCTGTGTCTATTTGCTGCGTCTTCTTTGTCCACTTTTGTTGTTGTCAGCAGCACGGGAATCTGTGCCTCTTTTTGTTGCGTCATCTTGTTGTTTCAGCTCTCTGTGTGTACGGCACCATTCCTGGGCAGACTGCACTTTCTTTCGTGCTGGGTGGCTCTCCTTACGGGTGCACTCCTTGGGCTTGGGGCTCCCCTGCTCAAGGGACACCCCTGCGTGGCAGGGCACTCCTTGCGCGCATCAGCACTGCACGTGGGCCAGCTCCACACGGTCAAGGAGGCATGGGGTTTGAACCGCGGACCTCCCATGTGGTAGACGGATGCCCTTATCACTGGGCCAAGTCCGTTTCCCTATATTATTTATTTTTAAAGCTTTAGATTACATAAGTGTTACATCAAAAATATAGGTGATTGGGAAACAGATGTGCCTCAAGCAATTGGGCTCCTGTCTACCATATGGGTGGCCTCAGATTCCATTTCCAGGGCCTCCTGGTAAAGGCCCATGCCACCACAGAGACCTGAGAGCAGACAGCGCATGCAAACAATAAGAGGGGGATAAATAAATAAAGTAAAATAAATAAATAAATATTTAAATATATATAGGAATTCCCTTCCCCCTCCCACTCTATATATATAGATTTTTTAAAAAATTTTCTGTTACCCCTTCCCCTCCCACACTGTAGTGTCATCTATAGATTTTTAAAAAAATTTTCTGTTACCATATATACATCTAACATTTCCCCTTTTAATCATATTCAGATATACATATTTCAGTGCTGTGAATTGCATTCATAATGTTGTGCTACCATCACCACTATTCATACCAAAACTTTTTCATCATTGCAAATAGGAACGCTGTACATTTTAAGCTTTAACTTTCAATTCCCTATCCTCACCCCGTCCCCTGACAAGCCATATTCAAGATTATGACTCTATGAGTTTGCTTACTCTAATTGTTTCAAATCAGTGTGATCACACAATATTCATTTTCCTGTCTCTGCCTTATTTCACTCAACATGTCTTCCAGGTTCATCCATGCTGTTGTATGTATCCAGACTTCATTCCTTTTCCAGCTTTTCAGCTGAATAATGTTCCATTGTATGTTATTACCACATTTTATTTATCCAATCATCAGTTAATGGACACTTGTGTTGCTTCCATCTTTTGGCAATTGTGAGTAATGCTGATATGAATATCTGTGTGAAAATATATGTTTAAGTCCCTGCTTTCAATTCTTTTGGGTATATACTTAGTAGTGGGATTGCTGGTCACATGGTAATGCTATACATGACTTTCTGAGGAACCACCAAACTGTCCTCCACAGCAGCGTCCCCATTTTACATTGCCAACAGCAATGACTAAGTGTTGCTATTTTTTCATATCCTCTCCAACAGTTGTTATTTTCCATCTTTGTAAATAGCAGCCATTCTAATAGATGTGAACTGGTATCTCATCATGGTTTTGACTTGCATTCCCCTGATGGCAAATGATGTCGAGCATCTTTTCTTGTGCTTTCTGGCCATTTGTATATCATTTGTGTATCTTCTGTGGAGAGATGTCTGTTCAAGTCTTTTGCCCATTTATTTTTTGGAAGTATCAGAGATTGAACCCAGGACCTTGTAAATGGGAAGAAGGCGCTTAACCATTTGAGCTATGTCAACTTCCCATTAGCCCATTTTTAAATTGCATTGTCTGTCTTTTTGTTGTCAAGTTGAAGGATTTCTTTAAATATAGTGGATATTAATTCTTATCAAAGGATTTATTTTACTTTCATAATAAGGTTCTTTGATGCACAAAGCTTTTAATTTTGATGAGCTCCCAATGACCTATTTTTTGTTGTTGCTGCTTGTGCTTTGGGTGTAAAGCCCAAGAAACCATTGCCTAAAACAAGGTCCTGAAGATACTTCCCTACATTTTCTTCTAGGAGTTTGATAATTATAGCTGTTATATTAATGTCTTTATCCATTTTGAGTTAATTTCTGTATATGGTGTGAGGTAGTTGGTCTCCTTTTTTTTTTTAACAGAGATCCAGATCCAGTTTTCCCAGCACCATTTGTTGAAAAGTCTATTCTTTCCCAACTGAGTGGGCTTTGCCACTCAAAAATCAGTTGGCAATAAAGGTGAGGTCGATTCTGAACTCTCAATTCTATTCCATTGATCCAAATATTTGTTCTTGTGCCACTATCATACTGTTTTGATTAGTTTTGCTATGTGATAAGTTTTTTCCCTTTACTATTTCTTAAAGTAGTTTTTTCCCCCCAGGAGGTCCCAGGGATCCAACTCAGATTCTCCCATATGGTAGGCAGAGACCTTATCATCATTTTGTGTGTTATCTCTCCGTGTGTGCGGCACCATTCCTGGGCAGGCTGCACTTTTCTTTCATGCTGGCGGCTCTCCTTATGGGGCACACTCCTTGCGTGTGGGGCTCCCCTACACAGGGACATCCCTGCGTGGCAGGGCACTCCTTGCGTGCATCAGCACTGCACATGGGCCAGCTCCACATGGGTCAAGGAAGCCCAGGGTTTGAACCGCGGACCTCCCATGTGGTAGGCAGATGCCCTGTCCACTGGGCCAAGTCCACTTCCCCTGTTCTATTAATTAAAGTTCATGGTTTAACTTAGGGTTCACTGTTTGTGTAGTATAGTTCCATGGATTTTTTTAAAAAAATTCATTGTGTACAATATAACACTTCCCCTTTTAATCATATTCAGATATATGTTTCTGGATGGTTAATTAAATTCACAATGTTGTGCTATCATCACCATCATCCATTACCAAGATAGTTCCATCATTCTACATAGGAACCTTGTACATTTTAGGCCTTAACTTCCCATTCTCTACCCCCATCCCATTCCCTGGTAAAAAAATATGTGTAATAAATTTTAAGATTGTAAAGTGTGAGTCCTCCAACTTCATTCTTTTTCAAGATAGCTATTTGGGGCTGCTTACTATTCCATATAAATTTGATTGACTTTTCTATTTCTGCAAAGAGAGTTGTTGGCATTTTGATTGGAATTGCATTGACTCTATAAATTGCTTCAGGTAGTATTGATATCTTAATGATATTATGTCTTCCAATCCATGAACATGGAATGTTCTTCCATTTATTTAGGTCTTCTTTGATTTCCTTTAACAAGGTTTTATAGTTTTCTGTGTACCAGTGATTTACATGCTTCATTAGATTTATTCCTAGGTATTTGATTCTTTTAGTTGCTGTTGTGAATGGAATTATTTTCTTGATTTCTTCTTCTGATTGTTCATTACCAGTATATAGAAACTACTGCTTTGGGGTTATTGATCTTGTACCAATCACTTTGCTGAATTAATTTATTACCTCTAGGAGCTTTTCTGTGCATTCTTTAGGATTTTCTGTATATAAGATCATATCATCTACAAATAGAGAAAATTTTACTTCTTCCTTTCCAATTTGTATGCCTTTTATTCCTTTTTTTGCCTAATTGCTCTGGCAAGAAATTTCAGTACAATGTTGAATACCAGTGGTGACAACAGGGCATCTTTGACATTGATTGATTTTTCTTATGTTGAACCAAAGACTTGCTTAAATCTCACTTGGTCATAGTATATGATTCTTTTAATATGCTGTTGGATTCAGTTTGCTAGTATTTTCTTGAGTATTTTGCATCTATTAATATATTCATAAGAGATATTGTTCTGTAGGGCTTTTTTGTTTTGTTTTGTTTTGTTTTGTTTTGTTTTGTTTCATTTTTTTGCTTGTGGTATCATTATCCGGCTTTGGTATGAAGGTGATGTTGGCCTTGTAGAATGAGTTAGCAAGTGTCCCCTCCTCTTCACTTTTTTGGAAGAGTTTGAGCAGAATTGAAGGTAAGTATTCTTGGAATGTTTGGTAGAATTCCCCTGTGAAGCCATGTGGTCCTGGGCTTTTACTTTGTTGGGAGGTTTTTCTATTACTGATTCAGTATCTTTACTAGTAATTGGTTTGTTGAGATCTTCTATTACTTATGAGTTTATGTAGGTAGTTGGTGTGTTAGTTTCTAAGAATTTTCCATTTCATCTACATTATCTGATTTGTTAGCATACAATTGTACATGGTATCCTCATTTTTTAAAATTATTTATTTATTTTTAAAAATTACATTAAAAAAATATGAGGTCCCACTCAACCCCACCGCCCCAACACCCCACTCCCCCCACAGCAACACTCTCTCCCATCATCATGACACATCCATTGCACCTGGTAAGTACATCTCTGAGCATCACTGCATCCCATAGTCAATGGTCCACATCATAGCCCACACTCTCCCACGTTCCATCCAGTGGGCCCTGGGGGGATCTACAATGTCCCGTAATTGTCCGTGAAGCACCACCCAGGACAACTCCACGTCCCGAAAACGCCTCCACATCTCATCTCTTCCTCCCATTCCCCAAACCCAGCAGCCACCATGGCTTCCCTTCCCACACCCATTCCACATTTTCTCTGTGGACATTGGATTGGTTGTGTCCATTGCACATCTATGTCAAGTGGGGGCTTAGATTCCATATGGATACTGGATGCACTCCTCCTGCTTTCAGTTGTAGACACTCTAGGCTCCATAGTGTGGTGGTTGACCTTCTTCAACTCCATGTTAGCTGAGTGGGGTAAGTCCAATAAATCAAAGTGTAGGAGCTGAAGTCTGTTGAGGCTCTGGGCTTGGGTGTCATATTATCAGTGGTATCCTCTTATAGTCCTTTTTTTTCCATCCGGATCAGCAGTAATGTCCCCATTTTCATTTCTTATTTTCTTTATTTGTATCCTCTCTTTTTTCTTTGTCACTCTAGCTAAAGGTTTGTCAATTTTATTGATCTTTTCAAAGAATTAATTTTGTTTTTGTTGATTCTTTCTGTTGTTTTTGTTTTGTTTTCCATTTCATTTATCTCCACTCTAATCTTTGTTATTTCCTTACTTCTGCTCAGTTCGGGTTTAGTTTGCTCTTTTTTTTCTAGTTCTTCCAGTTTTGAGGTTAGGTCTCTGTTTTAGTTTGCTAAAGGCTGTCAATGCAATATACCAGAAATGGTTTTACTTTTATAATAGGAAATTTAGGATAAAATCCTACAGTTCTGTGGCTGTGAAAATATCCAAGTCAAGGCATCATCAGAGATACTGTCTCATCGAATTGCATCTGAATATGATCAGGTACATAGTGGCATCAACTAAAGATGCTTTCTCTCAAAGCTCAGCTGTGGGCAATCAAACATATGGCAGAGCATAATGGCAGCCAGCTCATCTCTCCCCTTTCTTCCAGTCCTGTCTCTTTCAGCTTCATTGCTTCAGCTTTGGCTGCTCCACTGATTGCAGCCTCTGGCCTCTGTGTCAGCTCTCAGGGTTTCTTTGTGTTTCTGCAACTGTACACACTCCTGGAGTCCTCTCTCACATGGCAGGGTTAAAATGGCAGCCCTCCTCTGTGTGTCTCCTCCTGTTTTTCCCATTTTTAAAAGCTCCTTTCCAGCAAGAGAGCTGAGTCCCACCCTGAGCCATGCCTTACTAAAGTGCTCCAATCAAAGGGCCCCCAACTGAATCCAATCAATTCAAAGGGTCCCACACTCACAGGAATGGATTAGCTCTAAGAACATGATTTTTTCTAGGATTCACAAAATCTTCACTGTCATACTCCACCCTCTACATCCCCAAAAGACATGTTCTTTCCATATGTAAAGTACATTTTTACATCACAATATTTCAAAAAGCCTTAAATCATTTCAGTAACAATGCTAAGTACAAAATCTCATTAAAGTCAGTTATAGACATACAGGCATGGGAAGCAGATGTGGCTCAAGCAATTGGGCTTCCGTCTACCACATGGGAGGACCTGGTTTCGGTTCCCAGGGCTTCCTGGAGAAGGTAAGCTGGTGTGATGGGCAGGTGTGGCAAGCTGATGCAACAAAAAGACACAAAGAGGAAAGACAATGAGAGACACAACAAACCAGGAAGCTGAGGTGCCTCAAGTAATTGAGTGCCTCTCTTCCATATGGGAGGTTCCAGATTCATTTCGTGGCACCTCCTAAAGAGAAGATGAGCAGAAACAGAGAGCACACAGCAAAAGGACACAGAGAACAGATGGTGACTGCAAAACCACAAGGGGGGGTGTTGTGGAATAAATAAATTAAATAAATCTTTAAAAAAAAAAACATGCAGTCTGTCTTGGAGACAAATTCCCCTCTCGGTTTTTTTTTTATTTCTCCCCCCTTCCTACCCTAGTTGTCTGCTTTCTGTGTCCATTCACTGTGTGTTCTTCTGTGACTGCTTCTCTCCTTATCAGCAGCATGGGAATCTGTGTCTCTTTTTGTTGCGTCATCTTGCTGTGTCAGCTCTCCGGGTGTGCGGCACCATTCCTGGGCAGGCTGAACTTTCTTTTGTGCTGGGCAGCTCTCCTTACAGGGCACACTCCTTGCACGTGGGGCTCCCCTACGAGGGGACACCCCTGCGTGGCAAAGCACTCCTTGCACGCATCAGCACTGCACATGGGCCAGCTCCAAACGGGTCAAGGAGGTCCAGGGTTTGAACCGCAGACCTCCCATGTGGTAGATGGACGCCCTAACAACTTGGCCAAGTTTGCTTCCCCCCTCTGGTTTTTGACCTTTGAATTTACAAAACAAATTATCTGCTTCCAGTATATAATGGAGGGACATTCATAGAATAAATGTTTCCATTGCCACAGGGAAAAATTGGAAGGAAAACAGGGGTCATGGGTCCTAAACAATTTCTAAAACCTGCAGGGCATACTCCATTATATTTCACAGTCTGAGAGTCATCTATAGAGTGATAGTTTCTTCTCTTCAGGGCTTCGTAGAAGAGCACCCCCTCCAAGGGCTTGCCAGCAGCCATCTTCTCGGCTGCACCCTCATCAAGCATCTGGGTGGCGGCTGAACTCTAGTCCTCGCTCTCATAGAACACTGGGGTGACAGCCATAATCTTCACAGTCTCTGGGCACGTGCTCAACACCCTCAGAACAGTGGGGTGGTGGCCTCTCACCAACCCATGGGTAATGTGTTTGTATTAGTTTGCCAAAGACTGCCAGTGCAAAAATACCAGAAATAGGAGATTTTTTTTGGGGGGGGGAGGGTACTAGGAATTGAACCCAGACCTCGTTTGTAGGAGGCAGGCACTCAACCACTGAGCTACATCTGCTCCCCCAGCTGGCTTTTATAAAGGGAATTTATTTGAGGTATAAGCTTACAGTTCCAAGGCTACAAAAATGTCCAAATCCAGACATCATCAGAGATACTGGCTGAGACAGTTTGAAATTATTTATGAACCCCAAAAAGAGATTATTTTTGTAAACTAATCTATTTCTCTGGGCATGGTACCCTTTGATTGTGTTAGATTCAGCTGAGATGTCTTTGATAAAATTATGTGAAGGTTAGGGTTTTGATTGGACCAAGTCAGTAGAGTGTAACTAAGGGTTGAGTCCCTACCCCCTTTGTGAGCTACATAAACACTCACTCAAGAAGACACACAGGAAGAGAGAGAGCTCCATAGACAGGGAAGAGGAGGGAACTTGGTTGTTTCAGTCCTGCCATGTGACAGGAGAAGCCTCAAACATCTAAAGCCCCAGGAAGAGAGATGAGCTATTCACTTGAGAGTTTGCAGCCGAAGAGAACAGAGTATATGAGTAGCTGATAAGGCCTGGAAAGAAACAAGCCCTATGCCAGCCTACAGCTGAGATTGGAAGAAGCTGGTATCAGAGCCTTAAGAGGAAGAAGGAAGAAGAGACCAGGCAGAGATCACCTGCCATCTTGCTTCCACACGTGGCAGCTGACTTTGGTGAGAAAGTACCTCTTATCGTACCTTGAGGTAGAGTTTTTAGGGCCTTGTGATTGTAAGCTTTTACCTCAAATAAATACCCTTTATAAAAGCCAGCAGATTTCTAGTACTTTACATCAGCACCCCTAATACACTGGCTCACCAAAGATCAACTGCTAGCTGACCTTGGAGTCCTGCCATTTGACAAGGCAAGATGGTGGGTCTGCTGGTCTTTCTTTACTTTCTCCCTGAACAACTATGGGCAATCAGGCATCTCTCCCTGGGCCTCATCTCCTTGAGCCTCTCAGAGCTTCTCTGTCTTTCTGCAGCTGTAGGTGAACCTCTCTCTCATGGCAGGGTCAAAATGGCAGAGCTCCCCTTCTCTGTTTCTTCTTTCTCTGTGTGTGATCTAATTTTATATAAAATAAAGCAAGAAGGCAGAGACCTACCTGGGTCATACCTCACTGACATAGTCCAATCAAAAGCCCTAAAATGATCTAATCAAATCTTCCTTAACTGAATTTAAGGTAATCAAAGGGCTCCACAGCCACAGGAATGGATTAATTCAAGAGCATAATCTTTTCTGGGATTCATAAAAAATTCAAACTTTCACAGTGTTCCACCATTTCTAAAAGCCTGGACTGGAAAAACTCTCCCTGAACAATGGGCAGAAGGCTCACCCTCTTCAAATGTTGGGGCAAACTCACCCTTCCACACCCATGGCCAGGGCCCTTCTCTTGGCCCAAGATATTTTAAGTCCAGACCTCAGTTTCCACAGTCTTACTCTGAAGTCATTTTCCCTTCAATCTTTTCCTTTTCTGTCCCTTTCAGTCCAGGTTGACAGTGGTTTCATTCATACAGATCTTGCAAAAAACTTGTTGGTTTCACATGCATTTCACAGAGGTCCCAACCATCAGACAATAGGACTTTCCACAAAACTTTCCTGGTTAACTGCATTTCCAATCCTGACTTATAAGGAAATGGCTGCCTAGTTCCATGTTCAGTTAATTCCTCACATGGTGCATTATTCTCCAGAAACTCATTTTCCAGAGACTTGGAATTTCTAAGCCATCAATTTCTGGTTTCTTTGTGCTCAGGAGTTCAGTTCTCAGCTTATCCCTTTCCTCCATCTTATTGATATAAGCTGCAAGAAGCAGCAAGGCCATATTTCATATTGTGCTAGAAACCTCCTCAGCTAAATGTCCAAGCTTATCACTCTCAAATTCTGCCTTCCATCTATCATTAGGAGTCAATTTTGCCAAGTTCTCTGCATCTTTAAAAGAAGGACCACCCTTACATATAATAACATGACTTCGGGAAGCTGTTTGACCTAATGTAAGGGGGAAATGGAAAGGAGAAATGAGATTATAAGGCTGTGAGTCTCTAAAAAAGAGTCTGGAGGTTGTCAGAAGGAATACCCCTATGTACAAGTGAACAGAGTCTAAGAGACAGATAAGGTAGATACAACCCCAGGTATTGGTTCTTTTGAGGGATAAAGAGACCCCTATGGTTCTATGGTCATGGCAGAAGGGGTTCACTGCCATGACAGATAGCCCTTCTTTGGAGCTGGTGTTTCTGCGTGATGGAAGTGGACTCAGAGGGGATCTCTTTTCACAAGACTTGCATGCTACTTTATTGGAATTGTAGTTGGTGCTGGGTTTAAGATATATGTAGGGGATTTGAATCTCTGGACTGATAATATGACACCCAGGCCCAGAGCCTCAACAGACTTCAGCTCCTACACTTTGATTTATTTGACTTACTCCACTCAGCTAACATGGAGTTGAAGAAGGTCAACCACCACAACATGGAGCCTAGAGTGTCTACAACTGGAAGCGGGAAGAGTGCATCCAGTACCCATGTGGAATCTAAGCCCTCACTTGACATAGGTGTGCAATGGACACAACCAATCCAATGTCCACAGAGAAAATGTGGAATGGGTGTGGGAACGGTAGCCATGGGGGCTGCTGGGTGTGGGGAACGGGAGGAAGAGATGAGATGTGGAGGCGTTTTCGGGACGTGGAGTTGTCCTGGATAGTGCTTCACGGACAATTACGGGACATTATAGATCCCCCCAGGGCCCACTGGATGGAACGTGAGAGTCTGGGCTATGATATGGACCATTGACTATGGGGTGCAGTGATGCACAGAGATGAACTTACCAGGTGCAATGGATGTGTCATGATGATGGGAGAGAGTGTTGCTGTGGGGGGAGTGGGGGGTGGGGGCGGTGGGGTTGAATGGGACCTCATATTTTTCATAATGTAATTAAAAAATAATAATAATAAATAATTTTTAAAAAAAGGATAAAAAGGATTATACACCATTATCAAGTGGTACTTATGTCAAGAATGAAATTTTTCAGCATGTGAAAATCAATAAGATAAACCATGTTAATAAAAATACCACATGAGAATCTCAATGGATTCAAAGAAGTGTATGAAAATTCCACCACCCTTTCATGATAAAAACATTCAACAAAGCATAGAAGTGAACTTCCTCAATTTGATAAAAGGTATCTATGAAAAATACACAGTTAAATTCATATTTAATGTTGAAAGACTGAATGGATTCTCTTTAAAATAAAAAAAGAGACAAAAAAAAAAAAAAAAAAAAGAAGGACCACCTTCCTTCCAGTCATGGTTTCTGTCTAAGGCCTCATCAGAATAACTTTAGGGTCCATATTCCTAGTAACAATCTTTTCAAAGCAATCTAGGCCTTTTCTATCAACCATCTCATAATTCCTCCAGAATCACTTACAGAACTGTTCCAACATTTTTGGCATTTGCATAGCAGCAGCATCCTACACTCTTGGTACCAATTTAGAAAAGCTTCAAACTTTCACCAATTTGATTTGTCTCTGATTTGAAGTCTTTCTTCTTTTTTTTTTTTTAAAGATTTATTTATTTATTTAATTCCCCCCCCCCCCTCCCCTGGTTGTCTGTTCTTGGTGTCTGTTTGCTGCGTCTTGTTTCTTTGTCCGCTTCTGTTGTCGTCAGCGGCAGGGGAAGTGTGGGTGGTGCCATTCCTGGGCAGGCTGCTCTTTCTTTTCACGCTGGGCGGCTTTCCTCACGGGCGCACTCCTTGCGCGTGGGGCTCCCCCACGCGGGGGACACCCTTGCGTGGCAAGGCACTCATTGCCCGCATCAGCACTGCGCATGGCCAGCTCCACATGGGTCAAGGAGGCCCGGGGTTTGAACCGCGGACCTCCCATATGGTAGACGGACGCCCTAACCACTGGGCCAAAGTCTGTTTCCCTCTTCTTTTTTTAATATAAGTATTTAGAGCTATAAATTTCCCTCTCAGCACTGCCTTCGCAACATCCCATAAGATTTAGTATGTTGTATTTTCATTTTCATTTGCCTCAAGATATTTCCTAATTTCACTTCTAATTTTCTCTTTAGGCCATTGTTTTTTTTAAGAGTTTGTTGTTTAATTTCCACATATTTGTGAATTTCCCTTTCTCCTTCAGTTAGTGATTTCTAACTTCATTCTGTTGTAGTTGAATAATATATATTGTATGATTTCAATATTTTTGAATTTTTGAGACTTGTTTTGTGACCCAATATATGGTCTATCCTGGAGAATGACCCATGTGCACTCAAGAAGAATGTGTATTTTGTTTTCATTGGGTACAGTGGTCTATATATGTCTGTTAGGTCTAGTTGGTTTACTGTATCATTCAAGTCCTGTATTTCCTTATTGCTCTTCTAACTAGATGTTCTATTCCTTACTGCAAGTAATGTAGAATCACCAATTTCTCCCTTCAAATCTGTCAGTATTTGCTTCATATATTTTTTGGTTCAGATGTTAGGTGCATATATATTTATAATTGTTTTATCTTCCTGTTGAATTGTCCCCTTTATCAGTATATAATGACCATCTTTGTCCTTCATAACTGTTTTTTAATAAAAATTTATTGAAATATATCATTCATATATGAACACACATAAACAATACATGTATAGTAAAATTTGTGAATTTACAAAATAAATATGCATGTCATCATACAAGGCTCCCATACATCTCCCCACCACCAACACCTTGCATTGTTGTGAAATATTTGTTACAAACTATGAAAGAATATCATCAAAATATTATAACTATCTTACATTTGATGTATTTTTGCCCAACCCACCCAATTATTAACACCCTATATTAGCATTATATATTTGTTTCATAACTGTTTTTTTTTACTTAAAATCTAGTTTATCTGATATTATAACCACACCAGCTCTACTCTAATTACTACTTGTGTGGTGTATTTTTTTTCCATCCCTCCACCCTCAATCTACTTGTATCTCTGACTTTAAGGTGATACAACTACATGCTCTAGCAGACAGCATATAGTTGATTCATGCTTTTTAATGCATTCTGCCCATCTCTGTCTTTTGACTGGAGAATTTAATCCATTTACATTTAAAGTCACTACTGATAATACAGGATTTTCTTTTTACCATTTTGTTATTTAGGCTTTGTAAATCTTATACCTTTTTTATCTCTCAATTCTTTCATTAGTGCCTACGTTCACATTTATTTGCTTTTTGTGTGATGTACCATACAGAGTGCCTTCTCATTTCTATCTGGATATATTTTTCATCTATTTTCCTTGTAATTATCATGGGGTTAAAATGTAACATCCTACATATAAACAATTATATTTGGTTTGATGTTAACTTATCTATCATGCACATACTTTTCCTATACCCTTCTGTCTCCCCACCAATTTTTGTGCTTGTTAATAGTTACATCTTTGTACATTGTATGTCCAAAAACATAGATTTATCGTTACTTTTTATGCATTTGCATTTTAGCACCTGGAGAAAGTAAGAAGTTGTATGTTTGGTATGTTACATAACAAAAAACACAATAATACTGGCATTTATAATTATCCAAATGGTTACCTTTACTGCAGGTCTTTATTTCTTTATAAAGTGTTTTAAATCACTGCCTGATGTCCTTTCATTTAAGTCTGAAGAACTCTCAAGAATTCCTTGTAAGGCAGTGTTTTAGTTAGCTAAATGCTGCCTAAGCAACATACCAGAAATAGGTTGGCTTTTACAATGGGATTTATTTGACTAAAAGCTTACAGTTCTGAGGCTGTGAAAAGTGTCCAAATCAAGGCATCATCAGCGATGCATTCTCACCATGCTACAGCTGTGGGCAATTAAGCACATGTCAGGGCACAATGTCATTCAGCTGCTCTCTCCCCTCTCTGAGCCTTGTCTCTTCAGCTTGGAGCTGACTCTTCTGTGGCTTTTCTCTCTGCCAGGTTTATCATCTTCTGGAGGCTTCCTTCTGTCTGACCCTTTTCCTGTGTGCTTGTGGGTTTTACTCCTCTGTTTATAAAGGACTCCAGTAAGAGAATAAGACCCACCATGGATCTCGAAATCTGATCAAAGGATCTTAAAGTAAATGATTTAATCAAAAGGGTTTACAGGCACAGGAATGGGTTCACTTTAAGAACAGGATTTTCTGGGGTCCACAAAAGGCTAGAACCAACACGGGTAGTTCTAGTAGCAACTCCTTCAACTTCTGTGTTTTGTACTTTTTTGAGGCACCTAGGCCAGGGATTGAACTCAGGACCTCATATGTGGGAAGCCAGCACTTAACCACTGAGCAATGTCTACTCCCTGATCATTTTTATTTTTAATTATGGTAAAACATTCATAACCATTTTTAAGTGAACAATTCTTTGACATTAAGAACGTTGAGGGAAGCAGACTTGGCCCAGTGGATAGGGCATCCCCTACCACATGGGAGGTCCGCGGTTCAAACCCCAGGCCTCCTTGACCCGTGTGGAGCTGGCCCATGTGCAGTGCTGATGTGCACAAGGAGTGCCCTGCCACGCAGGGTGTCCCCCGTGTAGGGGAGCCCCACATGCAAGGACTGTGCCCTGTAAGGAAAGCTGCCCAGTGCCAAAGAAAATGCAGCCTGCCCAAGAATGGCACTGCACACATGGAGAGCTGACACAACAAGATGATGCAACAAAACGAGACAGAGATTCCTGTGCCGCTGATAAGGATAGAAGCGGTCACAGAAGAACATGCAGCGAATGGACACAGAGAGAAAACAACCGGGGGAGGGGGGAAAGGGGAGAGAAATTTTTTTTTTAAATCTTAAAAAAAAAAAAAGAACACTGACAATGTTGTATAACTTGTGCCACTATCTATTTGCAGACTATTTTCATCAGTGCAAACCAAAACTTACACTTATTTAGTAACAACTCCCCATTCCCTACTTGCCATCCCTGGTAACCACTATTCTGCTTTCTGTCTCTCTGGATTTGTTATTCTAAGTACTTCATATTTTAAAAATCACTTGCCCTTTTGGGTCTGGCTTTTTCACTCAACATGTCATCTTCAAGGTTCATCTACGTTGTAATATGTATCAGCACTTCACTTCTTTTTACAACTGAAAAATGTTCCATCTTATGCATATACCACATTTTGTCCATTCACCTGTTGATGGGCACTTGGGTTTCTTCCACATTTTGGCTATTGTGAGGAATGCTGCTGTGAACATTGGTATACAAATATCTATCTGGATCCCTACTTTCACTTCTTGTGGCCATATACCTAGGAGAATTGCTGGGTCATGTGGTAATTCTATGTTTAATTTTCTGAGGTACCACCACAGTGGCTGCATTTTACATTCCCATGAACAGTGTAGGAAGATCTTTGCCAACACTTGTTATTTTCCCTGTGTTTGTATGTGTGTGTGAATATATAATGACTCATTAAGTAATATAAATATGTGTAAATTCTATACATGTATTTATTTACATTTATTCCCATTCACAGGAAAAAGTACTTTATATGACCCACCAGAATTCTAACAGCAATTACCTCTGATTAAGCGGGATTGTAGATGATTTTTTAAGAGCAGTTTTATTACTGAGAGGGTCTGGCGGAGGTCTGAGGGGCCTCGCAGTGGGCTTCTGGAAGAGGGTGAGTTGGTGGTTGTACAGCCTTTCTGAGAACAGCACATCCTGTGGTTTAACAGCACTGCCCTCTGAGGTAAGAGCTCAGGATGGGGTCAGGTGTCGGTCCACTAAAGTTTGGGTAAGTCTCTGCTGCAAAGTTTGGACCAGTACACGGTGCCAAGCAGAGTCTCTTGCAAGTATTCACATTGTAAAGAGTTAACTTCCATTTTGGTTCAGTAGCTTCTACATGGAAAGGACAACCCCACCTCATGAGAAAATTGTCCAAATGAAAAGAACACTGAGTTCACAGAAAAGGAAAATCAAATGACTGAAAATATGAAGAGATCATCAATCTTACTCTCAATGAGAGAATGCAAAAATTATACAAAACTATAGTGAAGTAATATTTTTTGCCTATCAGACTGGCAAACAAAAAACAAAATTATTTGTGGTAGTGTTGCTGAATAACATTTAAACACATTGTATTAGTGTACTGTGGCTACTGTAACAAAAGACCTGAAAGTTGGTTGCTTAAAAACAGGCATTTTATGTGCTCACAGTTCTGGAGACTAGAAGTGGGAAATCAGAATCGCTGGACTGAAAATCAAAGTGTGGGCAGAGGTGCACTCCCTGCAGAGGCCCTCAGAGAGAATCCATTCCGTCTCTTCCAGCTGCTGGTGGTCACACTGCTGGCTCCTCTTCTGTGTGTAACTCTCTCTGCCCCTCTTATAAGGCCACTTGTGATTGCATTTGGGATAATTTCCCTATCTTGAGATCCATAATGTAATCAAATCTACAAAGACCTTCCCCTCCTTTTGTGTGTGTGTGTGTGTGTGTGTGTGATTCTATTCATGGATAATAGTCACAGGTTCCAGGAATTCGGACTTGGATATCTTTTGGGTCATTTTTCAGCCTACACAAGTTTCCTCCACTTATAATCTACGTGATCCTAGGTTAACTGGTCACAGCTTCAGTTTGTTTCTCTGAAATGGGGATAATAATTTGACTTTAGGTATACATTGTTGAAAATATTACATGTCTTAATATATGCAAAGAACTTTCTGCAATATAGGGTCTTACTAGGATCTAAGTGGGTGATAATTGCCATTATTACGTTAGTATAGTGTTCTGTGCTGGACGTGGTACCCTGGGCCCTCCCTGGGAGCCCTGGACAGGTCAATTAGTAACATTCAGGGCAGGCGACTAAAACAAGAGTCACCCAAATTACCGTCACACATATGATTTGACTTAGCAATTGCACTTTTAGAAAGTTCTCTAATAGCTACAGACTTAGAAAATGCCGGTTAATTTATTGCAAAATCTTTTATATCGCTAAAATGGATGGTGAAATAAATTAAGATTTATCCATACAATGGAATACTGTGGAGACAAAACAAGGAGGAAAGAAGCTCTATGGACATTACCGCAACATACGTGGATTGAAAAAGGCAAGGTGGGGAAACAATGGGTTCCTATGTGCTGATTATGCAAAACATCTTTTCAAAGTAACCCCAGAACCCAGTATGGTTGCCAGGCGGAGCTGCATTGATCGCGTCGCGGTGAGAGGGGACAGTGCTGACATTTTCGCAGTTTTTGGCTACGTGAGTTTTCAAAGTATGTGATTCTCGGGCATGATAGGAAGTTTACAAAAGTGTTGGCAGCGGTGGGATTCGAACCCACGCCCCCGAAGAGACTGGAGCCTTAATCCAGCGCCTTAGACCGCTCGGCCACGCTACCGCCTGAGGAGCTCTGTTTTAGAGCTGCCAACTCTCCACCGTGTCATTCTCTCTACAGCCTTTCCACCCGCACGACTGCCTGCGAAGGCTGCGAGCAGGGGCGCGGCCGGGCGCCCGTCCCGCTGGTGGAGCCCGCGGGTCCTCCTGGGCCCGCGCCTGACCCCGAGCGCGACGGGACAGCAGCCGACGCCTCCAGACTCGAGCAGACCCAGCCCCGGGGCTGACGGGAAGCCCCCGACGCGCGGCTTGCCTGGGTCTGCGGAGGAAGCTGGTGGCATGTCCGAGCCGGCCCGGAGGAGCCCCGTCCCCACCAGGGCGCGAGCCCCGGGCCGGGGGCCTTGGCTCAGGCGGGGGTGGCCCCGACGGCGCAGCAGACCTGCCTTGTGCCGACGCAGGGTCTTAGCCCCCCAAGTTCCGGGGTCGGTTCGAGTTTGGTGGGGTCCCCGCCCCCTCCTGATGCGACCTCCCCGCCGCGCAGCCGCTCGCTCGGGCCCGCCCGTCCCCCGCCAGCGGCCCCTCGACGGCCCCAGGACATTGTCACGGCATTTACTCATCCGCCCTCACTTTCCTCGTCTGTAAAGTGGAGGCAGTCGTAGAAGGTGCCCTAAGAGTTGACGGCGGAATTTGATTAGGAAATAAGCGCAAATGGCTAGAAAGGGCACCTGCCCCATAACAGGCACGCAGTAAAGCTCACTGTTCTCATGTGTGTCATTACGAGTACTCATTGAACAGCTTTTTTGAGTCGTGTTCAATATTTTAAGTAACACTGTGTGATATATCCTATTTTACAGAAAATGAAGCTTTTAGAATTAGGTAACAAACTCGCAAGGAAACCAAGTGGATTATTTTTCCTAAGTTAACAATGGCGAATCGAAGATTTTCACAGCAATCCTACCATTTCAGACTTTTCCACTTGGCCACAGAATCCTGCATGTTCTTTCTCCATTCTCACCTCACCTCAAATCTCCCCTCTCTTACATTAATCATGGGGTTCCAAGAAAGGCAAACCCCCAAAGCTGTCGACCTCTAGGGGACTTTGGACCTTCAGATGCCGTGGTCGCCAGAGGCAGCATCAGCGGCCCCGGCGCCGGGCGCTGGCGCCGCAGCTCGGCCGCTTCTGCGTCTGGGGACGCGCAGGCCGGGAGAGCCCTGGGCCGGCGTGTCACCCTCCAGCTACAGCCTCACAGACGTGCTGCCGGGAAGTGTGGATCCACTGCATCACAAACAAAACGCGCCAATTAGTAAGAGCTAAGAAGACGCAAAGTGAAAAAGAAACAGAATTATTTGAAAAAGAGCTAGAGAAAACCTCTTAATATTTGGTGTGTTTTCTTCCAGACGTTTTTTGTTTACATTTTGGCATCTTTTTAAAAATAGAGCTTTAATTTGACCAAGGCTTTACTTTCCTATTCTGCAACATGAACTATTTCCTATAATGACACTGTGTGATCAAAATGACACTAGCAAACACATAGCACCCCCTATAGTGGAAAAATCCACTGTGTGGCGTATTTATTTAAGGGTAAAATCCTGAAATGATTTTCATCAAAGGTTATTGTGACATACTCACAGCAACATTAAACATATGGCATAGTACAAATTCCTTTCAGGAAATGGAGCTGTATAGCACTTAAAAAATCTTTCAGAAATTTCACATAAACGTCAAAGGACTAGAATTGAAAGGCTGTTGAAAGCCCCAGCTGCAACTCCCGTCTTAGCGCAGTAGGCAGCACGTCATTCTCATCATCTGAAGGTCCTGAGTTTGATCCTCAGTGAAGGAAGAGTGTTTCCTCAATCCCAACTAAAGCCTTTTCTTCCCTTTGAAATACTCCCAGTTACGAAAGAAGCAAGGAAAAAAAGAAAGAAGCCAAGGTAGTAAGAGAAATGCTTCCTTCTGTCAAATTGTCTAATATGAAATGCAGATTCCCACACTAAGCTGTGACGTAGTTAAGATGGGCTGTGTAGGATCTGCGATTTCTGTCACTGTCCCAAGGAATTCTACAAGAACTTTACCAGTTTCCTTTGGTAGCAGATTTTGAACACACTGACCACAGTACATGTTGGTCCCAAAATCTGTATGTGTTACCCATGGCCGCTGCAGCAAATTGCCACAATTTGGTGACTTAAAATAACACAAATCTTTCTTGCAGTTCTGGAGGTTAGAAGTCTGAAATGGTACTTACCTGGCCAAAGTCAAGGCGTGGAAGAACAGCACTCCCTCTGAAGGCTTGGGGAAGATTTCCTTCTTGCCTTTTCCAGCTTCTGGGGGCCACCGATTCCTAGGCTCACAGCCACCTCCCTGACCTCTGCCTCCCCTGTCACATCTCCTTCTCTGAGTCTGACCCCTCTTAGGATTACCTTGGCCACCCACATAATCCAACATCATCTTCCCGTCTCAAGATCCTTAAATAATCACATTTGCTAAGTCCCTTTTGATGCATAAGGTAACCTAGTCACAAGTTTTGGGGAGTAGGACATCCACCGTTGGGGTCCATTATTACACCCACCCTGCCTACCCTCTGTTCCCCAGTGATTCGTGTCTGTCCATGTGAAAAATCATTCACCCCATCCTGACATCCCCCGACATCTCAACTCATTACAGCCTTGACTCAAAATCCAAAATCTCACCTAAATCTCTTCAGTTCAAAAATCCCAAATCTAAATCATCTAAATCATCTAAATTAGGTATACAGATAAGACTCTGGGTATAATCCATCCTGGGACACAATTTCCCTTCCTCTGTGAGCCTGTGAAATTCTAGGCACATGTTACCTGCTCTAAAAAACCCCAATGGTAGGACAGGAATCACATTACAGTTAGAGGTATTCCAGTTCAAAAAGGGGTACAATGGAAAAAATGAGACACTGGCCCAGATATTTACATATTTACATATTGAACAACAAATAGATTTATGAAATCTTTCTTTTTATTTCAGATTTACATTACAAGATTGAGTTTTGGGGCAATTACTACTGTAGGTAAGTTATATTGTCTGTACACCGTATTAGAGGAAATAAAGAGAACATTAGAAAAAACACTGTTACAAAAATAGGCCATTGGGTTGACTGTTCAGACTGAAGTTTCTTGGGACAAGAGCCTGCATCTGAGTGTCACGAGAGCCTAGCACAGTGCCTGGAATGTAAGCAAAGTCAAGAACTAAAAGCATTTTCTTGGAAGAATCTTGTTTCAACATTCTCTGGGTAGTTTAGCTCTTGGTGTGGTAGGCTGCAAATCACTTTCCTAATTTTGAGGGTCCCGAGAGCCTCAGAAAATGCAGTCCTCCATATGATGCTTTGGGGAAATGTGGTGACAGAGGAGTTGCATTCCAAGAAGCAATGTGTTTTCAATTTCCTTCAGTGAACAGAAAGATAGAAACTCCAGTTGTGTTGAGCCAGAGAGCTTTTGCATTGTTTATTACCACAGCATATCCTAGCCCATCGTAACTATTATAGTTCTTGCACATGTGTTCAAGGCAAGTCATATCCTTCTAAGTATTGCTTTAGTGGCAACTCAGTGCTTAATTAAGGGAAACTATGCATACTGTAAGGGGCATAATCGTTAATGTTCAACTTAAATGTTTACACTCAGCTTTATGGGAATGTAACTTCTATACAATAAAATCCACCAACTTTTAGTGTATAATTTGATGAATTTTTTTAAGGTGTCCTGGAGATTGAATCCAAGTCCTCGTACATGGGAAGCAGGCCCCCAGCCACTGCATTATACCCACTCCTTAATTTGACAAATTTTGACAAATTTATACACTCTTGAAACTACCGCCACAATCAAGATACAAAAGATGTCCAACACCTCAAAAAGTTCCCTTTTGCCTTATCCCAGGAAAACCTCCCATCTCACACCAAATAATAGATATTCCTTTAATAGTTTGTGCTTTTTATGTCTTAGTAATTAAGTTTTTTCCCTATGTTTTCTTCTAAAAGCTTGGTAGTTTCAACTTTTACACTTAGATCAACAGTCCATTTTTTTAAAATCATTTAATCTGTTTTGGGTTTGAGACAAAATAGACAACAAGGTCCACCCTCTTGAGCTCAATCAGAATGAGTTATTGGTTGAAGAGCTTTTCCCCAAGAAGATACAAGCTTTTTCTTGGGAATTGCAAATAAACAGCTGGAGAATATTTTGAGGGAGGCTCATTATTGACAGTAAATTCAGTAGGTAACTTGACGTGTGATTATCCTAATATGTATCTAATGAGGTTTTGGATACCAAGTGAAATAAAATGTCAGGTGTCTGATATGTAATTGGAGCTTAGTAAATGTCAGCTTCCTTTTCTTTCCCAATTAAAAAGTACTCAGTGTAATATACTGAGTACTAAAATGTCTTTTCTTGGCATAATGTTCTTATATGAATCGTCTCAATTTTGGCAAGCAGTAGGATCACCTACAATGTTGGTTAAAGCACAGTCTTCTGATTCAGTTTCTGTCTCAGTAGGGCTGGTGTGAGGCCTGAGGGGCTGAAAATCTCAGAGGTCCCCAGGTGATGATGGCTTAGGAACCAGTTCTAGGACCGGTGTTCTAGATGGATCACCAAGGTGTTATACAATCGCTGCGTGGGGATTGGGGGATGAGTGTTCTCGGGCTACACTGATCATTTCAAAACGTTGACTCTTTATGTAATATTGGGGCTCCCCTAAATGTCCCTGTGCTTTATGTAGGTGACAGCTGCTGTAGCTGTGGGACAGTGTTCTACCTTCCTTCTTCACTCAGCACTTTTGCATCATGATTCATGAAATCACAAAAGGACTGAACTTTATCGGCTTCTTTCTGCTTGTCTGTCTCTGATTACAAATGAGCTAAAATAAGCAGGTTGAGACTTAGGGCAGAGTTCATGGTTCCGGAGCTTGCTGGCATGGGGAGCCATCTGCGGACTAGGCAGGGGATGCAAGGGGAGAGTAATCAGACGTTAAGCCATCCTCTTTGCTCCCCTCTCCACCACCTCGCCTTCTCACCAGTGTCTTTCCACTCAGACTTTCAGTGATTTTCCTTGAACTGTAGTCTCTACACCACATCTGGAATTATATGCCACTTAAATTCAGGAATTGCAAAACTATGCCAAAGGGAAGCACAATGAAATTCTGACTACCTGCCCACATGAGCAGGTGTAAAGTTTAGGCTATTTCTTGCCATGCCTCCCATTTTTCAAAAATTTTATTCACAAAAATATCATTACAATATATACTCATGTATATCAAGCCACCTACACCCATAAGCATATACTTGCTAGGAAATATATTTTTATATATTGTCAGAAACCAGATAAAATATAAAAGACTTCTTACATTGCAAAAGTACTGCACAAGGGTAAGGTGAAATTTTGACCACCTTGCGCATGAGATACTTGAGGGCACCTGTCTTCCTCATTTTTGAATGACCTCAGCTAAAGATAACCCCTGGCATAGAGCAAGTGTTAAAGAAATGAGTAAAATAACAAAAGGGAATGTGAGAGTAGTTGAATGAAAAGGGGAGAGGGGCTGAAGTCCACCAGATGTTTTTTAAAGCAGTTTTACTTATATACCATACAATCCATCCAAAGTGTACAATTGATGGCACTCAGTGTAATCACAGGGTTGTGCTTTCATCACCACAATTAATTTTAGAACACTTTCATTACTCCAAAACCAGAAATCCATACTCTTTATGCACCCCTGCATTGCTGACCCTCAGCATTGCTGTGGCGCCTTTTACAACCGGTAAAAGAATATTAAAAGATGACTGCTAACTGGAGGCCATAGTTTGCATTAAGTGTATTTTTTCCCATATACTACCTCATTATTAACAGCTTGTAATAGTGACCCACATTTGTTCCAGTTCGTGGAATAACATTCTTACATTTGTACTATTAATCATATTCATCACCGACAGTGGGGTTCACAATGTTAAACTGCCCCATGTTTCATCCTTCTAGTGACACGCACGGCCCTAAATACCCCCTTTCAACCACAATCACATGCACAATTCAGCACTGTTAATTACACTCATGATAATTTGCTGCCATCACCTCTATCCATGTCCAAACATTTACAATAAACTTTTTGAAAATTCTGCACAAATTAAGCATCAGCTCCCCAATCTTTACCCTCATTCTATCTCCTGGTAACCTATATTCTAGATATTAATTCCATGAGTTTGCTCCTTATGCTTAGGTCATATTAGTGAGATCATACAATATTTATCCTTTCATGTCTGGTTTATTTCACTGAACATAATATCCTCCAGGTTCATCCATGTCGTTGCATTTTTCAGGACTTCATTTCTTCTTCCAGCTAAATAATATTCCGTCACATGTATACACCACTTTTGTTTATCCACTCATCAGTTGATGGGCACTTGGGTTGTTTCCATCTTTTGGCAATTGTGAATAATGCTGCTATGAACATCAGTGTGCAAACATCTGTTCATGCCCTTGTCCCTGCTTTCAATTCTTCTGAGTATATACCTAGCAGCGGGATTACTAGATCAAGTGGCAGTTCTATATTTAAAGTAAGTTGTTTTGTTTATTGTAACAAACCACTACAAATGTAGTGGTTCGGCTGAGTGATTTTTTGCTCCACATGGCATCAAGTGGGGGTCACTTGGTGCTTTTTAACTGGAGGCTAGAATGATGAAGGCACAAGAGGGAGTCCCTCACCTGGTGCCCAGGGGGGAAATCTGTACATCTAGGCTCAGCTAGGCCCTTCTCTCTCTCAGTGGTATCACAGGCCTCTCCATGTGATCCCTCCAACAGAACAGACAAGCTTACATGACACCTTGCTTCCTCACAGTGAAGGTACCAAAAGACCAGGAAGGAAACTGCAAGCTTCCGATGACCTAGCATTGCAAGTATCACACAGTATCATTTCTACTGCATTCTATGGGTGTCCAGTGATTCACAGGGCTGGCCAGATTAAAGAGAATGGGCTACACAAGGTTGTGAGTACCAGGAAGTGTGGTTCACTGGGGACAGTCTTTGGAGGCTAGCTACCAGAAAAGTTAAAAAAAAAAAATTATCTGCATGGAGGGATGGATTGTGGCTGAAGCAGTTGAGCACTCATCTCCCACATGAAAGGTCCCAGGTTCAGTTCCCAGTGCCTCCTAAAGAAAAAAACAGACAAAGAGCAAAAAAGACAAGGTACAAAAACAGAAGAGGGAGCCATATTGGGAAAGGGGTGGAAACAAAGCAAGTTATCAGAGCGAGGAGCAAACGTAGTTCAGTGGTTGAAAGCACATGCTTCCCATGTGGGAGGTCCTGGGTTCAGTCCTCAGTATCTCCTAAAAAAAGTGTCAGAGTGCTTAAGGTATACACAGATTGTTTACCCTGTAAAAATAGTTTTCCTTGATACCCTTGTCAATTCTCAGCTACATTTCTTTTTTACAGTAAGATAATGTGGAGGAAATTAATTATCTAAGTTGTTACATGTGCATATCATTAACAGATACTAAAAAAGAAGTTGATTGTGGTTAACTTATTTTTCTTCATAACATCTGTGGGAAGCAGTATTAAAAAGTTTGTGCTGAAGAATTACTGGAAGATGGAGGATTAAAGAGGTAGTGGGTTCATTTCCCTCCCAGAAAAATAGCCAGAGGACAGACAGAGACTGTCTAGAGGGTCGTTCTGGGACTAAGGACACCAGGGGAAAGCAAGACATCACCTAGAAGAGAGGGGGGCGAAGGTCTTCAGGAACCACAGAACTGTCCTGCACAGTTCATTCCCACCAACGATGGGTAAGTGTGCCTGTTTCTCCACAACCTCTCCAACAGTTACAGTTTTACATTCTTAAAATAGTGGCATTCTTGTAGTGTGAAATAATATTTCATTGTGGTTTTTATTTTATGTCCCTAATAGCTAGAGCTTTTGAGCATCTTTTCATGTGCTTTTTAGCCATTTGTATTTCCTTTTTGGAAAAATGCCATTCAAGTCTTTTGCCCGTGTTTTAATAGGGTTATTTGTCTTTTTATTGTTGAGTAGGATTTCTTTACATATTTTGGATATTAAACCCTTATCGGATATGTGGTTTCCAAATATTTATTGCCATTGAGTAGACGACCATTTCACCTCCTTGACAAAGTCCTTGATGCACAAAAGTATTCATTTTGAGGAGGTCCCAATTATTTATTTTTTTCTTTCATTGCTTGTACTTTAGATGTAAAGGCTGAGAAACCACCGCTTATCACAAGACATTGACGATGCTTCTTTACAATTTCTTCTGAGAGTTTTATGGTCCTGGCTCTTAAATTCAGGCCTTTGATTCATTTTGATTTATTTTTTGTAAAGTTTTGAGATAGGGGGTCCTCTTTAATTCTTTTGTATATGGGTATCCAGTTCTCCCAGCATCATTTGTTGAAAAGACTCTTCTGTCCCTGTTTAGTGAACCTGGCAGCCTTGTCAAAAAGCAATTGACCACGGAGGTGAAGGTCTATTTCTGAACTCTCAATTTGATTCCATTGGTTGATATATCTATCCTTGTGCCAATACCCATGCTGTTTTGGTTTTTTAAAAAAATATTTATTTATTTATTTCCCTCCCTTCCCCCCCGACCCTGGTTGTCTGTTCTCTGTGTCTATTTGCTGCGGGAACGCTTCTGTTGTTGTGAGCGGCACGGGAATCTGTGTTTCTTTTGGTTGCGTCATCTTGCTGTGTCAGCTCTCCGTGTGTGTGGCCCCATTCCTGGACAGGTTGCACTTTCTTTCACGCTGGGCAGCTCTCCTTACGGGGTGCAGTCCTTGCACGTGGGGCTCCCCTACGTGGCAGGGCACTCCTTGCATGTATCAGCACTGCGCATGAGCCAGCTCCACACAGGTCAAGGAGACCCTGGGTTTGAACCGCAGACCTCCCATGTGGTAGACAGATGCCCTAACCACTGGGCCAATTCTGCCACCCACCCATGCTGTTTTGACCACTGTAGCTTTATATTATGCTTTAAGGTCAGGAAGTATGAGACTTTCATCTTCATTCTTCTTTTACAAGATGTTTTTGGATATTCGGGACCCCTTAACCTTCCAAATAAATTTGATAATTGGTTTTTCCATTTCTGCAAAGTAGGTTGTTGGAATTTTTATTGTGATTTCATTCAACCTGTAAATTAATTTAGATAGAATTGACATCTTAACGATATTTAGTCTTCTAATCCATGAACATGGAATGTCCTTCCATTTATATAGGTCTTTGATTTCTTTTAAAAGTGTTTTGTAGGTCTCTGAGTACTGGTCTTTTATATCCTCAGTTAAGTTTATTACTAAATATTTGATCTTTTAGTTGCTGTTGTAAATGCAATTTTTTTCTTGATTTCCTCCTCAGATTGGTAATTACTAGTGTATAAAAACACTACTGATTTTTTGCATGTTGATCCTTTATCCTGGCACTTTGCTGAACACTTTCATTAGCTCTGTAGCTTTGTTGTAGATTTTTCAGGACGTTCTAAATATAGGATCATGTCACCTGCAAATGGTGAAAGTTTTATT
Source organism: Dasypus novemcinctus (assembly GCF_030445035.2). Lineage (NCBI taxonomy): Eukaryota > Metazoa > Chordata > Mammalia > Cingulata > Dasypodidae > Dasypus > Dasypus novemcinctus. The sequence continues at coordinate 63,630,038 of NC_080694.1, forward strand.
TCCTCCTTTCTAATTTGAATGCCTTTGTTTTTTTTCTTGCCCAGTTGCTCTAGCTAGAACTTCTAGCACAATGTTAAATAACAATGGTGACAGTGAGCATCCTTGTCTTGTTCCCAATCTTAGAAGGAAAGTGTTCAGTCTTTCACCATTGATGTTAGCTGTGCATTTTTCATATATGCCCTTTATTCTGTTAAGGATGTTTCCTTCTATCCCTATTTTTCAAAGTTTTTTTTATCAAGAAAGGATGCTGGATTTTGTCAAATGCCTTTTCTGCATCAATCAAAAAAATTGTATTTTTCTCCTTCAATTTATTAATTGATTTTCTTGTGTTGAACCACTCTTTCATACCTGGGATAAAACCACTTGATCATGGTGTATAATTCTTTTAATGTACTGCTGGATTTGATTTGCAAATATTTTGTTGAAGATATTTGCACCTATGTTCATTAGGGAGATTGGTCTGTAATTTTCTTTTCTTATAATATATTTATCTGGTTTTGGTATAAGACTAATATCAGCTTCATAGAATGAGTTAGGTAGTGTTCCCTCTTCAATTTTTCAGAAGAGTTTGAGCAGGACTGACATTAATTCTTGAAATGATTGGTAGAATTCACCTGTGAAGCCATCTTGTCCTGGGATTTTCTTTGTTGCAAAGTTTTTGATGACTGATTCAATCTCTTTACTTTTGATTGGTTTGTTGAGTTCTTCTATTTCTTCTACAGTCAGTGTAGGTTGTTCATGTGTTTCTGGGAAACTGTTCATTTCATCTAAGTTGTCTATTTTGTTGGCATATGGTTGTTGATAGTATTTTCTTATGATCCCTTTTATTCCTGTGGGGTCAGTATCAATGCCCCCCACCCCCAATTTCTGATCTTATTTATTTGTACCTTCTCTCTCTTTTTGTCTGTCAGTCTAGCCAAGGGTTGGTCGATTTTATTGCTCTCAAAGAATGAACTTTGGTTTTGTTGATTTTCTCTTTTTGTATGTGTGTGAGTTCTCAATTTCTTTTATTTCTTCTCTACTCTTGGTTATTTCTTTCCTTCTGTTTGCTTTGGAATGAATTTGCTGTTCTTTTTCTAGTTCCTCCAGGTGTGCAGTTAGGTCTTTGATTTTAGTTCTTTATTCTTTTTAACATAGGTGTTTCGGGCTATAAATTTCCCTTTCAGCACTGCCTTTGCTGCATCCCATAGGTTTTGATATGTTGTGTTCTCATTTTCATTCATCTTGAGATATTACTGACTTCTCTTGGAATTTCTTCTTTCACCCACTGATTGTTTCAGAGTGTGTTGTTTAACCTCCATATATTTGTGGTTTTTCCAGTTTTCTGCCTGTTGTAGATTTCCAGCTTCATTCCATTAGGAACAGAGAAGATGCTATAGCAATTTGGTATTTTTATAAATTCCAGAAATAGATATTGGATTATGTTTGTAAACTGGTCTGTTCCTCTGGGCATATTAGATTGTATTGGATTTGGAGGTTTTACTTTTACTTGATTAAATAATGATTAAAGTTTTTGATTGGGCCATGTCAGTAGGACACTGAGTCCCCACCCTCTTGGTGGAAAGGGACTCACACAGAGCCCACACCACAGAGAAGGGAGGTTGGAGTTTTAATGCTGGAACCCTGGTAGGTAAACACACAGAAGAACACAGTCGAATAGAGATAGCTCCATAAACATGGCAGAGGCCTCGGGAAGGGAGAGAGCCTGAGAGTCTACAGCTGACCTTACAGAGAGAACAGAGCAGCTGAGCCCAGAGAGGAATGTGTCCTAGGAGAGAGACAAGACTTATCCCACCCTTTGGCTTATTTTGGAAGAAGCTGGGACCATGGAACCTTAAGGAAGAGGAAGACTTTGCAGATGTCGGCAGCCACCTTGATCCGACATGTGGCAAAAGACTTTGGTGAGGGAAGTAACTTATGCCTTATGTCCTGGGTAACTGTAAGCTTCTACCCCAAATAAATACCCTTTATAAAAGCTAACAGATTTCTGTTATTTTGCATTAGCACCTCTTTGGCTAAATAATACAGATGCTTTGTCTAACGTTAATCTTATATAATTTATTGGGATCTGTTTTGTGACCCAGTATGTGGTCTATACTGCAGAATGATTCATGAACACTTGAGAAGAATGATATCCTACTGTTATTTGGGGGTGCAATGTTCTGTATATGTCTATTAGGTCTGGTTCATTTATCATATAATTCAAGTTCTCTATTTCCTTATTGATCCTCTGTCTAGATGCTCTATCTATTGATGAGAGTGGTTCATTGACATCTACAACTATTATTGTAGAGAAAACTATTTCTCCCTTCAGTTTTGCCAGTGTTTGCCTCATATATTGTCAGTGTTTGCCTTATGTATTTTGGGCCACCATGGTTCGGTGCATAAATATTTATGATTGTTCTTTCTTCTTGATGGATTCTCCTTTTATTAAAATATAATGTCCTTCATCTCTTGTAACAGTTTTTTATTTTGTCTGATATTAGTTTAGCTACCAAGTTTTTTTGTTTTGTTTTGTTTTTGTTTGTTTGTTTGTTTTTTACTGTTTCCATGGAATATCTTTTTCCTATCTTTCACTTTGGACCTTTTTGTATCTTTGGGTCTAAGGTGAGTATCTTGTAGACAGCATATAGGTAGCTCATATTTGTTATCCATTCTATCAGCCTGTGTCTTTTGATTGGAGAGTTTAATCCATTAATATTCAATGTTATTACTTTAAAGATATTACTGAGTTCAACCATTTTATCCTTTGGCTTTCGTACATCATATCTCACTTGTGTCTTTCTTTGATACCCTTACTTGCTAATGAAATTTCTCAGTTTCTGTTTGTCTGTGAATGTTTCAAATGCTCCCTTATTTTTGAAGAACAGTTTTATTGGATAAAGAATTCTTGACTGGCAGTTTTTCTCTTCCTTGTCTCGCTTCCATGGTGTCTGATAAGAAATTAGCACTGTATTAGTCAGTCAAAGGGGTGCTGATGCAAAATACCAGATATTGGCTGGTTTTTATATAAAGGGTATTTATTTGGGGTAGGAGCCATATGGTACCAGGCCATAAAGCATAAGTTATTTCCCTCACCAAAATCTATTTTCACGTGTTGAAGCAAGATGGCTGCTGATGTCTGTGAGGGTTCAGGCTTCCTGGGTTCCTCCCTTCCAGGGTCTTGCTTCTCTCTGGGCTTAGGGTTCCTCTCTTCCTGGGGCTTGCTTTTGTTTCCTCTGTGAGCTTGCTTCCCAGGGCTCCAGCTTAAGGCTTCAGCATCAAATTCCAACATCAAAAACCCTCCATTCTGTCCTTTGCCATGCCTTTTATCTGTGAGTCCTCATCCACCAAGGGGCGGAGACTCAATGTCCTAATGACATGGCACAATCAAAGCCCCAATCACAACTCAATTAAGGCCATGTACAGACCAGATTACAAACATAATCCAATATCTATTTTTGGAATTCATAATCATATCAAACTGCTACAGGCACTTAGTCTTATTTGGCATCCCTTGTATGTGATGAATCACTTTTCTCTAACTGCTTTCAGAATTCTCTCTTTTTCTTTGGTATTTGACCTTCTGATTAGTATGTGTTTCAGAGTATATCTATTTGGATTTATTCTGTGTGGAGTATGCTGTCCTTTTTGGACATGTATATTAATGTTTTGCATAACAGTTGGAAAATTTGGGGGCATTGTTTCCTCAAATATTCTTTCTTCCTTTTCCCTTTTCTTCTCCTTCTAGGACACCTGTGATCATGTCATTTATTGCTGTCATTCAATCCAACACCCTGCTCATTTTTTCCCCATTCTTTTCTCTCTCCATTCTTCTTTCTGTTCAGTTTCAGATGTCCTTCCTCCTAGTTCACTGGTCCTTTCCTTTGTCTTTTCTAATCTGTTGTTGTATGCCTGTAGTGTACTTTAAATTTCATTTACTATGCCTTTTCTTCACCTAAGTCCTATTATTTTCCTTTGCATGTTTTCAGATTCTTCTTTATGCTTACCTGGTGTCTTTTTTTTTTTTTATTTCTTGTTTTTTTTAAATTTCCCCTCCCTGCCCTGCTGTTTTTGCTGTCTGCGTCCATTCACTGTGTGATCTTCTGTATCGATTTCTTTTTGTCTTCTCATCTTTCTCCTTTAGGATTCACTGGGAGTCAATCCTGGAGACCTCTGGTTTAGAGAGAGGGTCCCTGTCAATTGCACCACCTCAGTTCCTGGTCTCTGCTGCACTTCCCCTTGACTTCCCCTTCATCTCTCTTTTGTTGCATCATCATCCTGCTGCATGACTCACTTGCACAGGCACTGGCTCACTGCATGGGCACTCGGCTTTGCTATGCAGGCTCTTGGCTCACCACACAGGCACTGGCTCATTGCATGGGCACTGCCTTGCCACATGGGCACTCACAAGGGCTCTCGGCTCACCACACAGGCACTCAGCTCACTGTACAGACACTCGGCTCACTATGTAGGCACTAGGCTCTCTACGCAGGCACTGGCTCACTGTGGAAGGAACAATTTCTCTTCTTCTTTTTTACCAGGAGGCCCCAGGGATCAAACCTGGGCCCTCCCATATGGTAGGCAGAGGCCCTATGTCTTGAGCCACATCTGCTTCCCCTGCATCTTTTTTTTTAAGATTTTTAAAAAATTTATTTTCTCTCCCCTTCCCTCCTGAAGTTGTCTGCTCTCTGTGTCCATTTGCTGTGTGTTCTTTCTGTGTCTGCTTGTATTGTCAATGGTACCAGGAATCTGTGTCTCTTTTTGTTGCATCATCTTGCTGCATTAGCTCTCTGTGTGTGCAGTGCCACTCCTGGGAGGCTGCACTTTTTTCATGTGGGGTGACTCTCCTTACAGGGGACATACTCTTTGTGCATGGGGCTCCTCTACATGGGGGCACCCCTGAGTGGCTGGGCACTCCTTGTACGCATCAGCACTGTGCATGGGCCAGCTCACCACATGGGCCACGAGGCCCTGGGTTTGAACCCTGGACCTCCCATGTGGTAGGTGGATGCTTTATCAATTGAGCCAAATCTTTTCCCCCCTCCCCAGTGTCTTTTTAATATCCTTATCTCTTTAGCCATATTTTCCTTTATCTCTTTGAATTCATTTAGGAGATTTGATTGAACACCTTTGGATAGTTGTTCCAAATTCTGTATCTACTCTCACATTTAAATTTGCTTCTTTGACTAGGCCATAGATTCCTCTTTCTTAGTATGGCTTGTAATTTTTTACTGATGTCTAGGCATTTGATTATCTTGATGAGTTTACTCTGAAGGTCAGTTTTCTTTGACTTTGTGTTAAGGATCTTTTTTTGACACTTGGTCAGTCACTATTTCCCAACCAACATAGAGTCAGGGACCCACTAAAGGAGCACAGACCAGTTCTAAAGGGCCTTGGGGAGAGGGCCAGGTTAGATGCCAAAAAGCCTTTTTTTTTTCCAGCTTCCCAGGTTGCACTTTTCTAACCTGTCCAGCAGATGGTACTCTTTGCCAGGAAGACTTTTTGATGGTTCTTTTAAGGTGGGCTTCCCTGGCCTGCCCAGCTAATGATGCTTTTTGGCAACCTATTCCCTGCAGCTCTAAGAAGGCAGCGTGTTTTTAGTCCTTTCCCCCCTCTGCCTCTGACATGGGTTGAAACAATGGTATGGCTCCTGTCTGGGTTGTGCTAAAGCCATGTGGCCCAGTCTAAGTGTCCTGGCTGGAAGCTGGCTCAGTGCTCGGCTGTGTCTCCTGTTCTGGGTAAGGGGGGCTACCAGGGTCCTCCCAGTCCACTCGGCCTGCCTGGCAGGGACTGAACCTGACCCGAAGCTTTTTTTTATTTGGAAGTCTTACTTAATGTGTCAAAAAGCTTTACATTCATTTCCACAATGTTTTACAAATCAGGCAATTGAGGTTAAATAATTTGCTCAAGGTCATGCAGCTAGAGGTGACACAGCCTCTCATCGCAGTTTCTCAGTCTCTTCATCCTGCTTTCCCCTGGATGCTGCACAGTACTCACCTGGTCACCGGAGCCCCAGAACAGTTGCTTCAGACAGTTTTTGCATGTTCATTAGCTGGTTTTTGGAAGAGGAATGTGCTCTGCTGGTCCCTACTCCTCCATCCTCCCAGAAGTCTGTGTCATCCTCATTTTTGAAAGAAAGTCTTGTCAGATTTAAGATTATTGCCCGGAAGTTGTTCTTTTTTCCAGCACTTAAAATATTTCAACCCACTGCCTTCTTGCCTCCATGGTTTCTGATGAGAAATCGACACTCAATCTTATTGGGACTCCCTTATATATAACACCTTGCTTTTCTTTTGCAAGTTTCAGAACTATCTCCTTGTCCTTTGCATTTGATAATATAGTCAATATATGATGGGGTGTATCTTTTTATGTTTATCCTATTTGGTGTTCTCTGAGCTTCTTTGATGTATATTCATGTCTTTTGCTAAGTTTGGGGAGCTCTCTGCCATTATTTCTTTGACAATTCCTTCTACTCCTTTCTTTTCCTTCTGGGACTCCCATAATGTGTATGTAGATGAACTTGATGATGTTCCCTAGGTGTCTTAGGCTATTTTTGCCTTTAATATTTCTTTTTTTCTTTCTGTTCATCATCCTAACTCCATTTTGAGTGTCTTGTCTTCAACTTCACTGATTCTTTCTTGTTCAACTCCAATCTGCTCTTGAAATGCTTCTGGACATTTTTCATTTCAGTTATTGTGGTCTTCAACTGTTTTGTTTTGTTCCTTTTTAAATTTCTGTCTACCTAGGCTCTAATATTGCTCATTCATTATCTTTCTTATTAATAGTATTTCTCTGTACTTTCCGTCATTAACATGAGCATTTTTAAAATCATTTTTAAAAGGCTTTTTTTTTTCAGTATGTCCACATTATCATTTTGTCCATTGATATGTTCAGTATTTTTGTCCTCGCCTTAATATGGGTCATAATTTCCTGTTTCTTTGTCTTGTACTCCTTTGTTGCACTCTGTACATTGTCATATTTTAAAGTGTTAACTCTGGTATTCGTTCCCTTTTATGTCTGTTCCTTGGTTTTGTAACCAGCGGGTGATAAGACAGAGATCTTCTTGAGCTCCGTCTCTCCTTTCAGGAAGGGCTTCCCAAGGTGAAGGCAGCTGTAGGGTTCTCCCTGTCTTTTGGGGCCTCTGTCTCATCCTGGGTTTTTGCTTGTTAGTTGTTTTTGACATTCCCCTGTTTCCAGGAGAATTTGCCAAAGGGCTACCAATGCAAAGTATCAGAAATCTGTTGACTTTTATAAAAGATATGTATTTGGAGTAAAAGGTTATAGTCCCAGGCTGCGGAAAGTCCAGCTCAAGGCACCTTAAAAGGGGCTTTCTCACCGAAGTCAGCTGCCACATATTGAAGCAAGATGGCATTTGATATCTGCCTAATCTCTCCTTCTCCTCTGGGGTCCCCTTTCCTCTTGAGCTCCATGGGCCTAGCTTCTTGAAGCTTCATGCTTAAGGGATCCTGTAGTCCTCTCTCTCCTGGCATAGAGCTTGTTTCTTTCTGGGCCTTTTATATCAGTCTCAGCTGTTCTGGTCTCTTCCCAATTTCAGCTGCAAGCTATCAAGCAAAATCGCTCTTCTCTCCCCAGGGCCTCAGTGTTTGATCCTTCTTTCTCTCACAGGGCAGGATAAAAAATCACAGCGCTCTCTCTTCCTGCGTCTATCCGTCCAGGTGAGTCCATTTATATCAGAACCAGCAGGGGGCGGGGACTCAACCTGAATCACACTTTATGGACTTAACTGAATCAAAAGCCCTAATCTTCATAGGGAATCAAATCATGATGCCTCAGATGAATTTAATGCAATCAAAGGGTATCTCACCCAGAGGAAGAGATTAATTTACAAATATAATCTTTCTCATTTCGGGATTCATAAAATAATCTCAAACTGCCACACTGGAGTTTGGTTGTCCCTTCTGTTTCCCAGGAACTAGACCTCCCTCGTCTGGGTGTTTGAGGCCAGTTGACCTCTGTGCAAGAGTGTCTACCTCTAAAGTGTTTTTTTTTACACTCCTTTTGTTGCCTCATGCTGCTTTTTCCTGGAGGGCATATTATGGGAGAAGGGTCACCCCAGAGAAGACTTTTCCAATTCAGTCTTTCCCAGCCAAAACAACACTAAGGGGAGGGGATCAGGAAGGGTGCTAAAACTTCTCCAAAGGCTTCACAAAACTGAACATTCCTGGCCTGCCCAGCAAATGAAGCTGTTCAGCTAGCTGTTCCCTGCAGCCCTGAGGAAGCACGGTGTCTTTAAATCTCCACTGCCCCAGCTGGGCCCCACACTAGCCTGCTGTAAGAGTGGGGATGGGCAAGAGTAGCCACACACTGAGGGATCAATGTGCTGTCTTTTATCATAGTTTGTCAGCCTCTTCCTCCTGCTCTTCCCTGGATGTTGTGCAATGTTATTCTAGTCTCAAGAGTTTCAAAATAGTTGTTTCAGACAATTCCTTCCTGTTTAATAGTTGTTTTGGTGGAAGGACTAAGTCCTGAAACTCCTTACTCACCGTCTTCAAAACTCTGTGCACACTTTGAGTGAATTGTATGCTTTAATAATATGCATCAACAAATTAGTTTGTTATTAAAAAAATCAAAACTGTGTACAGAGGCCTTCTTTACTCCAATGCTATTTTTCCTAATTCTTTTTCATGTTTTCTTTGTGGATTTATTTGCTACTTAAATGTTTGGTTGGTCATTTTTGAGTTTATTGGTTTTTTAAATTTTTGTAACAGCTTTATTGAGATGCAGTCACATACCATAAAATTATCCCTCTTAAAGTATACAACTCAATGGTTTTTAGTATATCACAGAGTTGTGTTCCACCACCACCAATATCTAAATTGCAAAGTATTTTCATCTCACCACAAGAAAACCATACCCATTAGCAGTTACTCTGTACTCTCCCCTTTCCTCAGTGTCAGCAACAAGTAATCTACATTCCATTTCTATGGATTTGCCTAGTTTGGACCTATTATATAAATGAAATCATATGTGGCCTATTATATTTGGTAACTTTCACTTAGCATAATGTTCTCAAGGACAATCCATCTTGTAGAATATATCAGTACTTAATTCTTTTTATGGCCAAATAATATTCCATTGTGTGGGCATACCACATTTTGTTTATCCATTCATTAGATGATAGACATTTGAGTTGTTTCTACATTTTATCTATTGTGAATAATGCTGCTATAAACATTTGTGTAAAAGTTTTTCTTTAAACACATATTTTTAATTCACTTGAGTATATACCTAAGAATGGAATTGCTGGGTCATATGGTAACTTTGTATTTTAAAATTTGTAAGAACTGCCACACTGTTTTCCAAAGTGTACATCATTTTACATTCCTGCCAGGAGTGAAAGAGAGTTCTAATTTCTCCACATCATCACCAAAATTCCCTATTGCTCACCTTTTAAATTATATCCTAGTGGTTATGAAAGTGGTATATCATTGTGTTTTTTATTTGCATTTACCATCTGTCTAATGGTGTTAGGCATCTTTTCATATACTTATTGGCCTTTTGTGTATCTTCTTTGGGGAAGTGTCAAATTCCAATTTTAATTGAGTTATTTGTCTTTTTATTGTTGAGTTGCAAGGGTTCTTTATATATTCTATAAACAAGTCCCTTATCAGATATATGATTTGCAAATATTTTCATACATTCTGTGAGTTGTCTTTTCATTTGAACTGGGGAAATTTTTTAAACTATAATTGAAAATCCAGAAAACATAAAGGAAAAGATTCATAATTTTCTATATATTTTTAAAAAACAAACTTCTGTATGGCAAAAAAAATTCATGTTCAAAGTGGAAAAAAAACCACAACTATATGGAAAAACACTTGCAATTTATATATAAATAGACCTTATAAATCACAAAGAAAAACCTAAAATCTCCAAAGAAAATGGGAAAAGAAAAAGAAAAAAATAGGCACAGAATACAAATATTTCAAACGGGAGAAAATGCAAATGGTTTTAAACATATGTGATGATGCTCATTCTCATTCATAATAAGAGAAATACAAAATAACACTACACTGAGCTACCATTTTTATATATCAAAATGGCATAAACAATTGTTGTGAGGGCTGTTGGAAAACAGGCATTTTTTTTCATTGCTTGTGGGGCTATAACTTGAGAAAAATACCTATGGTAGGCAAAATGCATTTACTTTGATCTGAAAATCCCCATTCTTGTAATTTACCCTACAGGTATACTTGCACGCGTGCAATATGTTGGATGTACAAGATGATTCATCAAAGCATTATTGGGTAATTAGATGAAAACAATGTAAGTATCAATAGAGGATTGGTTAAATATTTACGGTATATCATATAATGGACTACTAAGGGCTAAAAGGAAGCTCTCTCTCTCCTGATATGAAAAGATCTCCAAGACATATTAAGAGATAAAAAGCAATTGTGGGAAGAGCATGCTCCTTTTGTGTGAAAAAAGGGAAGAAATAAAAATATCTGTTCATGTATGCATAAAGAAAATCTGAGACAAATTGCAAGGAGACTTTATGGTGGTTAACAGTGTGAAAACTGGTAATATGTGGGACAGAGGAAGTTTTCACTATATATACTCACGAATTTTGAACTATGTGAATGCATTTTCTATGCAGATTTTTAAAAATTGAAATACAAATTAAAGAGCCCATGGAAGAAAGTAAAAAAAAAAAAAAAAAAAAAGGAATGTACATTTTAAGAGAAAACCGTCCAAAAGGAAAAGGCAATTGTCCCTGTCTCCTTCCCGCCCAGTATTGGCAGCCGGCGCTGCCCCTCCTTCTCTCCTTCTCCGTCTTCCACCTAGCCGTTATCTAGACAGCCCACACTTTCCCCTTCCCCTCCCTTGCTCCTAACCCCTTAGCCAGCCTACTGTCCAGTAACCACCTACTGTCCAGTAACCGCCTACTGTCCAGTAACCGCCTACTGTCCAGTAACCGTCTACGCAAGCAACAGCACCCGCCGGCACCAATCAAGTCCCTTTACGTATCCCTAGACACTATAAAACCATGTCCCCTTCTACAATAAAGCAGACTTGTGCCCAGACCTCGTCTCCGTGGTGTTTTTGCTTGCACCGCGCGTCCCCCGTGCCTGAGCGGAGAGAGCGAGGGCCCAACGGCTTCGTGCCGAACCCTCTCCTCTCCTTCGACCGTGGGGCAGCCCCCGTCCGGAGAGCTCACCCGGCCATCCGCGTCGACCCTCCCGGAGGCCCGCAGCTGCCCACAGGCAATGAAATATTGGGGACAAATCTAGAATATAGACATATATACATAAACACACACACACACACCCTACATATAATTTTTTAAAAAGGTCAACAACATAGGACATAGAGAAACAGCTCACACAAAAAAATAAAAAATTAAAAATATAAAAATGTATCCAGTCATTCATGGATAAAAAAATTCAAATAACACTTCAATTGATTGAAATTGGCAATGAATGAAACAGTTGAGTGTCTGCTTTCCACACGGGAAGTCCTGGGTTTGGTCCCCAGAAAACAAAACAACAAGAAAAGAAATAAGAAAACCAACTTAGGGGACCCAATATGGCTCAGTGGCTAAGCCCTGGTTGCCCACATAATAGGTCCTGGGTCAATCCCTGGCCCTGGTACCTCAAAAACAAACAAACAAAAACAACAACAACAACAACAACAAAACATTTGAAGGAACTCTTGGCCAGTCTGTGGAGGAATGGGAACTCTCACACAATATTATACCGAGGTAAGCTGAGAGGCAGTAGAGTGCAGTGGTTTCGAACCTGAATGAATGCTGGATGCACAAATTCTGACAAGTTAATCAGCTCTCTGGGTCCTGGTTTAATCATCTGTAAAAGATGGGTTACAATATATAGTTCTAGATATAAATAGAATATTTATAAATCATATTTATAATATATCTATAAATAGAAATTTATCTATTTATAAATATCACAAGGTTGTTGAGAGGATTTTAAAAAGGTGATTCAGATAAAGCACTCAGTCCCAGGCACAGAATAAGCACTCAATAAATAGTGACAGTGTCATAACCAATATGGAAAGCATTTTGACAATAGCTGTCAAAACTTTTTGATGCACATATCCTTTGACCCAGCTGTTCCATCTCCAAGCGTGCCCCTAGATGTAGTGCAAAGACTGGAAGAGGAGAAGGTCAGGACATGATTGAAGACTTCCACCTGAAAATAAACTCTTTCACATTTGTACCCCAGTGGGTTGAGACCTTTCAATTATCCAGTTACCTGTTTATTAATTATTTACACTAACTCAGCAAGGTGCACATCAATTATGATTTAGGGGATAAGAAATTGAGACTCAGAGATGTATTAGTTATCTAATAACCTCAAAATTTAGTAGGCAATTTATTATTCATTACATATTCCATGGGTCCTAGCTGAGTGATTCTGATTTGGGAAGTTTTATGAGGTTTCAGGCAAGAGAGCTGGCGGATGCTGGTGTCATGTAAAGGCTTGCCTGGAGCAGAAGGGTCTGCTTCCAAGGTGGCTCACGCACGGGAATGGAGGTGGGAGACCTCAGTTCCTCCCCACACAGCTGCTTGAGTCTCCTCAAGTCATGGCGGCTGCTTCCCCAAGAGGAAGAAGTAGCCCACAAGGCCAAACTCAAAATCGGTGGGGAATGGATATATTATTATCTACTTCTGTAGGAGGCAGGCATGTCACATGGCAAAAACCTGGAAATATAATCCTATTATAGGATTATGGAGTGAGGAGATGTGATAATAGCGTGATCCACTGGACCCAGAGAATGGAAGACAGTAAGGCTTCATACAGTAAAAGGGCTGTTTGTGCTATATCACAGCTATGTGAAATATTAAACCTGATCAGAATCTATGAAAATAACCCTGCTACATTCATTCGGTCAAAAAATATGTATGTATGTATGTATTTATGTATTTATTTTTCAACAAATATTTATTAGGCACCTACTACATTTCAATGACTATTTTAAGGGCTTGAGTTACATCAGTGAACAAGACACAGAAATTTTACCCCTGACTTCCTGGAGTTGGCATTTTCTAGTTAGGGGAGTATAGCAGTTTGAGAGTCTACAGCTGGCCTTGTGGAGAGAGACAAAGCCTAGAGAGTCTCATAGACTACAGCTGACCTTGTGGAGAAAGCCTGGAGAGAAATGAACCCCGGGAAGAGAGGAACCCAGGAAGCCTGAACCGTTGCAGACGTCAGCAGTTATCTTTCTCCAATACTTGGCAAAAGATTTTGGTGAGTGAAGTAAGTTACACTTTATGGCCTGGTAACTGTAAGCTTCTACCCCAAATAAATACCTCTTATCAAAAAACAACCAATTTCTGGTATTTTGCATCAGCACTCCTTTGGCTGACTGATATAGAATTTGGTACCAAGGAGAGGAGACATGCTTTTGCAATTACCAAAATACTGGAATGGTTTTATAAATGTGTAAGGGGTATTTTTTTTTTTTTTTGGAAGAATTGTGAAATGCTCAATAGATAAGACCTACAGTGTTTGAGGAGACTGTTGATAGTAATATGGACTCTAAGGAGACCTTTTATGAGGCCACAGAAGTAAATGGTGAAACTATTATTAGAAACTGGAGGAAAGGTGATCCATGTTTTAAAGTTGCAGAGAACTTAGCAAGATTAACTCCTGGTGTTTTAGGGAAGGCAGAATTTGAAATGGTGAGCCTAGGCATTTAGCAGAAGAACTTTCCAAAGTAAACGCAGAGAATGTGACTTATCTTCTCCTTGCAGCTTAAAGCAAACTGCTAGACAAGAGAGAGGAGCTGAGGACTAAACTGTTGGGACAGAGAAAGCAGAAACTGATTCTGGAAATTCCAAGCCTGTGGGAATCAAGTTCCCCGGCTATAGTGCCCCATTTGAGGACTTAACTAGAGGCGGAGAAGGACCGGGTTAGCTAAAGATGCCCAAGGTGGATAAAGGGCCCAAGGTGGGAGGTTGGGGGGGCAGTGGGGGGAACAGCAGAGGGGAGTGAAAAGGTGAGGGGCCAAGCAGCAGCCGTGGGGCTCTGGAAAGCCAGGGGCGCATGTTCCCCCAGGAGGAGGGGATGCGCTCCTGGGCCCCAGGTGCCCAAAGCTGGGCGAGGGCTGGGCGCCGCCCGCTGGTCTGACCAGGTGGGGGTCAGGGCGCTCCCGCTGGCTTGAAGAGACAGGGGAGCACACAGTGTTAGAGGAGTCTGGTTGCAAAGCAGCTTGCAGGAGCTGGGCGAAAAGGAAGGGAGAGGGGGGCTCACGGGGTGGGTGCAGGAGCGTGACTGCCCCTCGGCGGCCACACGGAGGGGCAGCGCGCCTGATCGTGAAGTCATGCCCTCCCTTCGTGCACCCCGGGGACTTTTGCCCACTTCAGGAGGAATTGGGCCTCCTGTACCGCCACCCGCCTCCCCCAGACAGATGCCACAGCCTCCCTGACTCCTGGAGACCCAGGCAGGGCAGCCACCTGTTTCTGCCCCTCCTCCCCGCCCTGGGGGAAGGAGATAGGCGCTGTTCTAGGGTACTGCAGGGACAGGCGCTGGACATTGTTTGTCCTGCCATGGCCCACTGGGTGGCCTGGGGGAGAGTGTAAACTACAATGTAAACCACTATTCATGTGGTGCAGCAGTGCTCCAAAATGTATTCACCAAGTGCAGTGAATGTCCCATGATGATGAAAGAGATTGTTGATGTGGGAGGAGTGGGGTGAGAGGGGTGGGGGCTGTACAGGGACCTTTTATTTTCGAATGTAACATTAAAAAAGAGAGAGTGAGGACTTAACTGAACTTGGAACTTGTAAGTCAGGAATGAAGATGCAATTATCTAGGAAAGACTTGTGGAAAGTCTTACTGTCTGATGGCTTTGACTCCTGTTTCTTACATGCTAAACCAACAAGATTTTTGTGACAGCTGTATGAACAAAACCACTGTCAGCTTGTACTGAAAGGTACATCAAAAGGAGAGACTGAAGGAGAAACTGCTTTAAGAGGAAAACCACGGAAGCTGAGATCTGGAATTAAGACATTGCCTTGGGCCAAGAAAGGAACCCCACCCATGTGTAGAGAGGTGAGTTTGCCCCAGCAGTTGAAGGGTGGGTGTTCCCACCTGTTGTTCGGAGAGTTTTGCAGCCCCAGGGCACAGAGAGGGTGGAGTACATTCCTCTAGGATTAGGACAGTTAAAGTCAGCATCCCACAGGTCTGAGAGGGGTGGGTCTGTAGGCATGGATAGGGAAGTCCAGGTGGTAAACTCACTGCTCTGAGAGGGTTGAGCCTGTATGCCAAAGGTTAGGGAGGATGTTGGCTTCATGTCACTGCACTAGCAAGACTGAGGCTGTAACCCACTGATTCAGTAAATTGTGGCCATCACCCCAATGCTCTTGGAGGGTGAGGTCTGGAGCTTGGTCGCCACCCAGATGCTTGATGAGGGTGGAACCAAGACAACCGCCATTGGACAAGCCTGTGGAAAGGGTGGGTCCCCATGTGGCCCCAAAGAGAAGAAATTGTCTTCTTAAGAATGACTCTCAGACTTTTAAATCAAATGGAGGATGTCCTGCAGGTGCTGGACCCACAACTCATGCTTCCCTCCCAGTTTCTCTTTATTGTAAGGAAAGTGTTTATCCTTTGTCTGTCCATTTGTGTATTAGAAGCAGATAAATTGTTTTGTTATGTTTCGGAGGTCTATATAGGATGGGACTTTGCCCCAAGATTGGGATGTGATTCTATACTTAGCATTGCTACTGACTTAAGGTTTTTCTAAATATTGTAATGTCTTTTTGGAATTCAGATGGTGGAGTATCAGTTTGATATGGTTTATGAATTCCAAAAATAGATATTGGATTATATTTTTAAACTGGTCTGTACCTGGACATGATTAAATTATGATTAGGGCTTTGATTGGGCCACGTCAGTAGGACTTGTGGAGAGAGGCAAAGCCTAAAGAGCCTCATAGTCTTTAGCTGAACTTGTTGAGAAAACAGAGCTGATCCCAGAGAGAAACAGAGCCCCAGGAAGAGAGGACCCCAAGAGGCCTGAACTCTTGGCAGATGTCGGCAGCCATCTTGCCCCAATAGGAAGCAATAGTCCTTGGTGAAGGAAGTAGCTTATGCTTTATGGCCTGGTAACTGTAAGCTTCTACCCCAAATACATACCCTTTATAAAAGCCAACCGTCCTCTGGTATTTTGCACCCTTTAGCTGACTAACATAGGAAATCAGAAAATGAACATAAAAAAAGTAAATACTCACTTTGGCAGCACATATACTAAAATTGGAATGATATAGAAGTTAACATCACCCCTGCACAAGGGTGACACGCAAATTTGTGAAGTGTTCCATGTTTTTTCACTATGTGTTCATCAAATGTAACAAACATATCACACTAATGCCATGGCACTGAAGGCCCCTACCTAACTCTTCAATCTTTCAGTTTACTAAATTTGACAAATTCTGTTACTCTGTTATGTGTCACCATGTCCACATCATAATAGCTCACCCTTTCCCTCCTCAGTGTACCGCTCATAAGGCATTTCATTGCACTGCCTTATTTGTTGCTAGTCTTATTGGTCTTATTATATTGAAAGCCCAAGTGCAAGTATGTATTGCTGCTGTATGGATGTAAGTTTATGTATGTATGTATGCATACACACAGGTATAAAGATGTTTTCGTCCTTTCCATTGTCTAGCATAGTAGCTATGCAAAAGTATTTCTCTTTAAAATATTTCTTTGCTCTACATAGAAGTCTTTTGGGCTCAGAAGAAAGTATGACAGGAGACATATAGGTATATGCCTTTTTAAAACGTGTTTCACATATTTCTTCATTTGACATATGAAACAGAATTAAATACCAAAGAAACATAAGCAACCAATCAGTAATGAGTTTAAATATTTAAGATCTGACCTATTAGCAAATATTTAGGGCAGGTAAAGAAAGAAGAAAAAAGTAAGTAGCTAGTTCATGTTGAGGAAAAGTAAGGTGCATTCAAAAGGAAATTTTTAAAAGACTAGAAAAGATCTAGAAGAGAATGTCTACAGAATTTTGGAAAGCTAAATAAATTTTCAATTAGATTGAAATGAGAGGATAATGAAGGCAATGAAAGATGGTGGGGAAGCCCTGTGGTTTGGAAAGTGTCCCTAGCTAGCCTGGGATGCTGCAGAGCACAGCCCAGAAAGGGCGCTTGAGAATACACCAGAATACTAGCATGATGAGAAACGAAACAGGGAGCTCTTCAGGAGCAGAATCCACTCATGGTTGTCTGGCAATGCTGGGAACTGGTGATATGTATCCGGGCACACAGAAAGAAGGCACTGGTCTTTAAGAACATGGCAGAAGGTAATTTTGGAGAAAATGAGAGATGTCGTTTTTTTCTTGCGATTACTCACAGCATCGAGCCCTGACATGTTAATAACTTTGGATTTTGTGGAACCCTTTTGATGAGACACTCAGGATTCCCAACATGCCTCTAAATATATTTTCTCCTTCCACCCACACTCAGGGTTCTATTCTCATGTGCTACATCTAACCGTACCTTCCTACCCCCAACCTGCAGGGCAGCTTTGAAACCATAAATGATAGCTGTTATAAATATTGGGTGTGAACCCCGAGATGGAGGAGGTTTGAGCTTAGCTGGTAAAAACCTTGATACACAGTCTGCTATAAGGTAGGAAAAGGTCAGGGATGGTGGCGTGGCACCCAGTTAGGTCCAACATAGCTAAAAGGTGAGACAAGCTATAAAGCATTAAGAATTTATATAAAAAACTAATCATTTAATCTGACTAAATTGATTTTTTTATACTGCCTGAATGGAAAAAATGTTCTCCCTACAGAGTAGCAAAATTAATGTGAACTAATGTAATTTAAAATGGCTAAGGAATGGAATTCCATGCATGCAGCAGTCTTAAATATCTTAATGATAAAGCTGTTTACCATCACTGTAAGTACTACACCACTGCGGGATGTGGACTCTCAAACCCCAACTCTGCCAAGCCTATGTACTTGGCAAAAAAACAGTGGACGGACCCAGAATCTGGAACATCAAATGGCAAGACACAAACATAAATGGCTTAGAATCTTCTAAAAAATCTAGACAACATATAATTTTTCAGGGCTATGAAGGTCTTTTCTCTGGTATATTCAAGGAATGTTTATTAGCACCTATACGCAAGGCACAAGTGGGAGTATGTAAGAGCTAACGAATCAGACCAACTCATGGAGGATTCATTTAGGCAAAATGAGGTCAGCGTAGAAGCCCCCAAACCACACCCAGGAGACGTCATCAAGTGCTGGCTGTAGGCGAGTAGCCAGTCTGGAAGCCTGTTTAAGTCCGAGGGGCTAGAACAAACCATTTTAGACAACTCTCCCCGACTACTCTCCCATAGCCTTGTATCCAACCAGGTTTTTTCCCACCGACTGCTAGAATCTAGAATATAATCCATTTCATCAGGATTCTACATTTCCTAACACCTGATGATGTTAAGTGATAAAGCCCCAGCCCACAATTTCTGTCCTCAGGAGAGGCAGCAGGGTGACTTCAGTTCAACGAGAAATGAGGAGGAATTTTGGCACATACTAGGAGTCACTGTGAAACCATTTTTTTCCCAATGTGGCTTCTCTGGTGTTGAAGAAGGTATGAAGTTCGGGTGAAGCCTTTCCCACATGTGTCACACTGATAGGGTTTCTCTCCAGTGTGGATTTTTAGATGTTCAATAAGGCTTCTACTACAAGTAAAGCTTCTCTCACACTCAGTACATTTATAAGATATGGGAGCATCAACATTTTCCCATTGGCTTTCTGTCCTACCCTGACTTTCCCAAGCCCCTCCATGCTCAGGATCCTGGGCATTTCTATCCCCACCATGGATCCTCTGATGTCTCAGGAGATGTGAATTACGCCTAAAGGCTTTGCCACACAGATTGCACTGGTAGGGTTTCTCCCCAGTGTGGATTTTGTGATGTTCAAGGAGGCTGCAGCTCTGGCTGAAGGTTTTCCCACAGTCGTCACACTCGTAGGGCTTCTCCCCAGTGTGGGTTCTCTGGTGTTTGATAAGGTTTGAACTATGACTGAAGACCTTGCCACATTCTTCACACTCATATGGCTTCTCACCAGTGTGGACTCTCTGGTGAATGACGAGGGCAGAGCTCCCAATGAAGGTTTTCCCACAGTCTTCACATTCATAGGGTTTCTCACCAGTATGGATTCTCCTGTGCTTAGTCAGACCTGAACTCTGAGCAAAACTCTTTCCACATTCGTGACAGTAGTGCCGCCTACTCCCTGTGGCATTTTTCTGCTTTCTTTGTAACCTGCCCTGCTGTTCACCAGCCTCAGCGTGTGTGGGAATCTGGACAGTGTCTTCACCCAGGTGGCACGCTCTCTCTCCAGGCTCCTGTAGTGGATGCTCCTCAGCTGGAGGCAAGTCCCTGCTCTCAATCCGTATCTCCCCACCTGAAACAACAAATGCCCAGGACCTCTCATAATCACTCTCATAATTGTCATGGGGAGAAAGTTCTATAAAAAGTACTGGAGATGCAAGACTGACAAAGGTCTACATATGTCAGATGTGAGGACTCAAGTGCAAGAGTAAAGATGGAAGGGGAAGAGCAGGACAGCTGGGATGGAGAGAGACCAGAGAATGGGAGTGGGTCCATCAGAAGAAGGGTGTAAACTATGGATGGAAGGAGTAGAGGATGGTGGCGAGGATGGGGACTGGGCGGTGATACACGTGGAGGCTTCAAATTCTAAGCCAGGAAGACAAGGCCATATTTGCAGGATTAGACAGTAAAAGGGCTGAGCAGAAGGCAAGCGGAAACAGGGCAAATAAAAGGGTTTCTGGTGCATTCTGTAAGGAACAGGGTAAATGGGGACTCAGAAATCAGTCACTGACTGATGAAAAGGGAAGTCGTCTCTGACACTGCCCAGGCAGCGGCAGGGCTCCCAAAACAGCCAGCTTCAGCACTGGGAAACCTGAGCTGGCTCCCCCACCGTACCAATGAGCTCGGTGAACTCAGATAAGTCAGGGCATCTTCTGTGTCTCTGCACCCTCATCACTAAGGCCAGTCAGACTCTAAGGTCACTTCTGGCTCCCAAATTTATGGTCCCATGGCCCACTTCCTGAAGAGACCCCTCAGCTTTTTCATCTGTCAGACCCTGGGAATGGGAAAGGAAGGGGAGGGAATCAGCATTTACTAACCATTTACTATGAGCCAGGCCTGTACCAGGGGCTGTATCTACTTCATTCCACTTAACCTGACTAGAGCACTGGCAGGGCAGAGAAGAAAGCCAGTCAGAAGGATTAAAGGAACAAGCCGCTTAATGCATGACAGTTCTGACTCCAAACATATGGGGCTCAACAGCTTCTAGCAGCCCAGTAGGTTCTAGTATGCAAAGGAAGCCAAGAAGTCTTGAGAAAGTAGTGCCCACCAGCCTTACCCAGGGAGATCAGGTTGCCAGAGTTCTCCTGCCTGTCCTCTCTGTAGAGGTTCGCCTGAGAGGAATCCAGCTGCACCCACCCAGGTGTGACAGTCAGGGCCACATCTTCCATTTTCAGCAACTCCTGAAACAACAGATAATCTCACCTAGCTCCCCATGCCCAAAACCACTCCCAAATCTGGGCATAACAGTGAGGGACCCATGCAAGGAATGCCCATCCCCTTAGAGCGGCTCTGCAAAAAAGAGTAAGCGTGGAGCACCTGGGCCTACTTAGCCCAGTCTTAAATAATATCTTTATCAACAAAACAACTATTAAAGGAAAGAAACATTAAACATATTAGGATTAGTATCTTCACATAAATATCTAGACAACAGTCCAGAAAGTGAAACGGTGGTGAAGCAAAGGCCACCTCAGTAAAAGGAGAAATACCAAATCCAAGCCTTTCAAAAGATTTGAGGGGAAGCTCATTTACACCGATGATTTTTAGAATACAATGTAGGGAGATGTACCTGCAGCGCCCTGATGCATGGTACCTCCTAAAAACAAGGCAAACCAACAAATGAAAAAACCAGTTCTCACTGGGGAGCGAATGTAGCTCAGTGGCTGAGCACCTGCTTCTCATGTATGAGGCTCTGGGTTCAATCCCTGGTACCTCCTAAAAAACAAAACTATATCATCTAGGCCTGAGGTGAGAAAAATTAGGGGAAGAAATGGAAGACCTCAAACACTGAGGTCTTCCAGCAAAACATGAACGACTGGATAAGAACAGATTACAGGTTAAGTAAAGTTGGTTTCATATTACAATATAAATAAGTTTAGACTAAAAAGACATGCCACATCTGTCCCTTAGGTATGAGCTCTTTGAGGGCACAGTCCTTGTCTTTCTGTCTCTAATGGTACAGGCTGTACTTTAAAAAAAACAAACAAAACCAAAAACATATCAAAACCCTCTCTTGGTATTTTCAAAATTACCCTTACTAAAGAAGAAAATCCCATAGATGAAGAGGCTGACATCCAGATGGTTTAGGGAGCTCTAGGAAGCACTGACAGCACCCCAGCTGGCAGTAAAACAGGGAAGTGGGCACCAAAATGAAGGCGGGCAATGATAACCTTGGGACAGTTAAGAAACTGCAAATACCATGTGGTTCTATGACGGGGGACAGGGAGCTGGGGAGCAAGGGGTCTTCATAGGGAGGTGGGCAGCAGTGAAGAGCACTAGGTGAGGGACAGGGGACTCCAGCTCACCTGGGACTCGGCGGGGAGCCTGGAAGCTCCTCCTGCATCTTGTCTGCAGCTCCCACCCTGGGCAAGCCCAGGAACCTGGAGAACTGAGAAGGAAAGAAGCTGTGGATGAGAATTGCCTTTGTGTTCTGCCTCCCCACCCTGCAGAATACAAGTTCAAAAACTAGGTAAATAAATTTCTGCCAAACAAGTTTATACAGAGGGTGTTCCTTTCCAAAATGCCTGATCCCTAGCGATTCCAATCCCAGGGCCTAAAGAGATCTCAGGTACTCCTCAGACACACAAAAACTAGAAGCAGGAGCCCTCTCAGAGTGGTAGGAGTGGTGAAATGAAGTAACGAAAAACCAAAACAAAACAGCTTTTCATCTGAAGATCCTTTAGTCTTAATTCTGCTAGGAGAGGGGGGATATAATAGGATTTTTGGTTAAAATGTCTTTAGTAGCTGTTAGGGTTCTTCCTGCTTAGGTTTTGAAAAACTAAGAGGAATCAGACACAGGTGGACCCAGAAAGGCAGAATTGGGAGTCTGTTGTATTGAAATTGTTCAGATTCAAGACAGATAAAAGTAAAAAAGAATTTCAGGTTTCCCTACAGGAGGCTAACTTTGCAAGGGTCACAAAACAAGTTGATTTAGGGTAGAACTTTGACTGAGAAACAAAAAAATGCATGTTGGCTGGCACAGCCCCAAGTTACAACTTGGAAATTTGCCCATATGTTCACAGCACATGAGGAACTCCTGTGGAATGCTTTTCATTCTGTAACAGACCTTGGGTTTAGAAGGTTTATACTCTTCAGTTGCAACAGTCCTATGATCTCTGAAACATTCAGAATGGCTTTACAGATTCAGCCCTAATTTTTTCACAGCATCTAAAATTGTATGATTAATTTGCCATCTTTCCGCCTAGAATGTAAGCTCCATCAGAACAAGGATTCTGGCTCAGTCTCCAAGAGGAGGCCTCCATAAATATATGTTAAATGAATGGAGACCATTTTGTTTTTTTAAAAATCAATTCTTCTCAAACTCTGGCTTTAGTAAAACCTTATTTACTATGTCCAGGTTTGGTTAGGAAAGATTTCCACAACTGCGTGTGAAATTTTCCTTTATCCTCAGTCTCAAAGTAGATTTGATCAGTGAAAGTAGGTGTCAGTGGACCGGTTTTTAGGTTGATCCTTAAATGAAATTGGTTACTGTCTGTAAAATTCATATTGTCCAAAAGATAACCCTCACCTCTGTCTTGCAAGGGCTGGGATCCCAGAGATTCATGCTTGAGCAGAGCCTTCACTGGCTGCAGCTGGCTGCGCTGTGACTCCCGAGCTGTTGTTAACAGTGCCATCTTACAAAAGAGCAGTTTGAGACTCTGGTCACCTGCTGTGACCTGGAATGCATTCATTTACGTATTAAAAAAAAAACATTTCTACCTTATTTTCTATGTGCTAGTACTCTCTATTTTCCAGTTGTTGTTTCTTAATGCTCTATAAATATTACTTAATGCAAACAGCAACTACCCTGTGAAGGAGGTCCTATTATAACCCCATTTTATTAATGTGTAACTGAGACACAGAGTTAAAGCAACTTGCCAGGAGGGGCGCGAGGGCGGAACGACCCCCGAGTCCATACTCTTTAACTGTTAATTCTACTCTCCCTCATTCTATCCATTTGTGCTTTCTATGAAAATCCTTGGAGAAATGGCGCTAAATTCTTAGAGAATGCTAATGCCTTTTCTTACCTGACAAATGAGGATAGTAATTTCTAGCTGACAAGGTTGTTGTGACTAGTAAATAGGATCACAGGAAGTGAAACCATCTAACACAGAGCCTGTGGATTAAAGACATTTACCTGAGAAAGGGCCCAAAGATTTTCCCTACTATCCAAGAAGTTCGTGGCACACACATGCACAAAAGCCTCAGAGCGCCTGGATCTGAACGAAAGCCCCTCACCCTGACCGTGAGAGGTCAGAAGGAACAGACCCGAGCTCTGGGATCGCCGCCGCGGCGTCTCTACCTGCGGCGCGGGCTCCTCCAGCGGCCTCTCCAAATCCTCCAGCAGCACCACCACCTCCTCGCCGCTCTCGGGGTGCTGCTCCCGCACCCAGCTCTGCAGCGCGCCCGGCAGGATGGTCAGGAACTGCTCCAGCACCAGCAGCTCCAGGATCTGCTCCTTGGTGCGCACCTCGGGCCGCAGCCAGCGCCGGCAGAGCTCCCGCAGCCGGCCCAGCGCCTCGCGCGGCCCCGCGGCCTCGGGGTAGCGGAAGCCGCGGAAGCGCCGGCGGCAGCGCTCGGGGCCCGGCTCGGGGCTGCCCCGCAGCGCAGCGGCTTCCGCGGAGGCCGAGGCCGCCTCCTCCTCCTCCACCTTCACGGTCAGCAGCCCCGTGTGCTCCTCCGCAGCCTGGGCCTCCAGGGCCGCGCCTTCCCCCGATTCTCGGGCCATCGGGGCCCAGGCGGAACCCCCAGCCCCCTGTAGCCGGGGGCTGTATTTCTGCAGAAGATTCCAGAAAGGAGGGAACTCACTCTCCGCCTGTAAAACTGCAAGCGGCCCCTCCCGCGAGTCCCGGGACGGGGACACGCCGGGGCGCAGCCGCACGGACTTCCCCCTACAGCCCCTGCCTTTGGGGCGGCCGCCCCTGTGCCCCACCCCAAATCCAACAGTAAGGACCCCCAAGGGCCTAAGTGAACCCCTCCGGGAGCGACGGCCACGTGGGCGCTGGGGCGGGGAGACCTCGGTGGGAACCGAGGCCACTTCCTGGGCTCTCTAGGAAGCTCCTGTCGGTGGTAGAACCCGAGTTAACCCCTTACCAACCAGGTCCTTTTTTGTTTTGTTTTGTTTAATTCATTTTTTAAAATATTACATTCAAAAAATATGAGGTCCCCATATACCCCCCACCCTCCTCATCCCACTACTCCCCCCATAGCAACATTCTCCTCCATCATCATGACACACTCATTGCATTTGGTGAATACATCTCTGAGCATCGTTGCCCCTCGTGGTCAACGGTCCACATGATAGCCCACACTCTCCCACGTGCCATCCAGTTGGCCATGGTAGGACCTACAATGTCCGGTAATTGTCCCTGCAGCACCACCCAGGACAACTCCAAATCCCAAAAATGCTTCCACATCTCATCTCTTCCTCCCATTCCACACACCCAGCAGCCACCATAGCCACTTTCTCCACACCAATGCTACATTTTCTTCGATTACTAACCACAATAGTTCATGAATAGAATATCAGTAGGTCCACTCTAATCCATATTCTATTCCTCCATCCTGTGGACCTTGGATTGGTTGTGTCCATTCCACATCTATGTCAAGAGGGGGCTTAGATTCCACATGGATACTGGATGCAATCCTCCTGCTTTCAGTTGTAGGCACTCTAGGCTCCATGGTGTGGGGGTTGACCTTCTTCAACTCCATGTTAGCTGAGTGAGGTAAGTCCAATAAACCAGAGTGTAGGAGTTGAAGTCTGTTGAGGCGCAGGGCCTGGCTATCATGTGGTCAGTCCAGAGATCCAGATCCTCTGGGTATATGTTAAACCCCAGCACCAACTACAATTCCAGTAAAGGAACAGGAAAGGCTTGTGAAAAGAGATCACACCTGAGTCCAGTCCATCACACAGAAATACAAACTCCAAAGAAGGGCCAACTGACATGGTACTGAACGCCATCTGCCATGACCATAGAACCTGCGGGTCTCTGTAGCCAACTAGGTCCTTAAGTGCAGCCAAGGGCAATCAGTAGGGGAAGGCCTCCTGGAAAGGTGGCAGGCCCTGGGTCAGAAGAAATAGGGCCGAGCCTTTAAACCCTGGGAAACTGCCCCTGTGGTCCTCGAGCCTCTCTAATAGAGGCTTGCCCAGACACATGGCATAAAACCAACCTAAAATACAGCTGGAAAGTAGGACTTTCCTGGCAGAAGGATCTTTAATCTCTCTCGGAACTATCGAAGAAGTCGAAATCATCATCAGGCAGGAGAGAGATCAGTAGCTGCCCGCTGGTCCTTGCCACGCCCTCAGCCTGCCACTCTCTTTCCTTCCCTTCAAGGCCAAACTTCTTGAGAGAAGGTCCTCCGGTGCCGGCTTCAAGGCTTCTCCCACTCATCCTTCAACAAGCTGTAGGCAGCAAAGCACCAACGACTCCACTGAGTTTGCTCCTGCAGAAGTAGCCCGGGATGCTGCACCTACTTGCCACTTCCCATGGCCTCTCAGGCAACCAGGCCTCTCTAAAGCACCAGACATGCTGTCCACTTCCCACAACAATCCCCAAGCTCTCCTGCTTCCCTCCTTCCTGTTTCTTCCAGGCCCCCTGCATAGTCTGTCTCTCAAGCCAGGTTACCTGGGTTCATAATCCTGGCTTTTCCACTTACTGGCTGGTTGACTTTGGCAAGTTACTTAACTTCTCTGTGCCTCATTTTCCCCATCTAACAATGTGGGTAGCATTAGCAGATAGGTTGTTGTACTGAGCATTTTTGCATAAAGTGCCTATATCAGTGCCTTGCCTGTGGTTAATTGGTACTACACTACAAGGGAAAGAATTCCTAAGGTTCCTTTAAACCAGATAGGACTAGATTTTAAACCAGAAGTGACTGTAAAGTTATTTGACTGGGCTGAAATGTCAGTAAGTCACCTTACTACCCAGGGAATGGAGGGACTAGAACATGCGAGGATGGTGGAGCTTTACTAGGGGATAAGATATGAAGCCCTTATAAGCAAAGGGAATTGGACACTGAAGGAGAAGTCACAGAGTGGCCAGATGCTGGAAGCCAAGGGAACCCAGAAGAGAAAGGGGAAGCCTCTGCCATATGCATTGTCCTATGACGGAAAGCCAAGGAGTCCCAAGATTGCTGGCCAGCCAGTAGATACTGACGCCTGGAGGAAGCAAGCCTTCTGGCCTCTGAAACCATGAGCCAGTAAATTCCTATTGCCAAGCCAACCCGTTGTATGGTATTTTTGTTTTAGTAGCCAGGAAACTAATACAATTTTTGGTACTGGAGAGTGGAGCGTAGCTATTACAAAGATCTGAAAATGTGGCAGTAGCTTTGGATCTGGGCAATGGGTCAAGGCTAGAAGTTGGAAGATTTGTGAGGCACTTATATTACTTTGAGGAGATTTAGTCAAAATATGGATGTTAAAGGTACTTCTGATGAGGCCTTTGGAGGAAATGTTGAATGTGTTATTGGACCCGGAAGAGAGGTGATCCTTGTTATACAGTGGCAGAGAACTTGGCAAATTTGTGTTCTGGTGTTGAATTGAAAGTGGAACTTGTAAGTAATGAAATTGGATATTTAGCTGAGCAGATTTCCAAGCTATCTGTGGAAGGTGCAGCCTGACTTCTCCCTCCTTCTGGTAATAGTAAAATGCAAGAGAAAAGTGACATACTAAGAACTGAACTCTTAAGCACAAAGAAACCAGAAATTAATAATCTGGAAAATTCTCAACCTCTCCAGATGATGTGCTATGAGACCAGGTCCAGAAGCAGTTCTACCAGGAACTTCTCTGTGCTTCCAGAAAGTGAGCCCCCAGAGAAAAGGATTCCATATGAGGATTTAAATGAGCAAAGTTGAGGCTGAAATGGACCCAGCAGTCATTTCAGTGTAAGTCAGAATTGGAAATGCAGCTATCCAAGAAATATCTGTGGAAAGTTCTATTGTCTGATGGTCTGAAACCTCTAGAACTACACGCAAAGCCAAGAAGGTTTTTGCAAAATTTGTGTGAACAGAAGCCTGAAAGTTCAGAGAAGAACAGAAGGAAGAACGACTTCAAGGGCTAACTCAAGGAAGCCAAAGTCTGGAAGGAAGAGATCTTGGGTCAAAAAGGATCCACCCATGTGTGTTACTCACTTGAGTTGCTTCTGAACAGTGCCTCATCTTTTCTAGTCATCAGCCATTGTACAGGTAACCGTGGTGACTCTCTTGTCTTGGGGAGTTAATAATCTCATGAATAAGACTCAAATTTCAGTCACATCCAAGGAGATGGATTCAGGAGAGTGGATAACAGAAGTTGAGGACTTGCAAAGAGGAAGTGACACGAAGCATGTGGACAACAGGTACTGCTACTATGGAAGGTACAGTGTGAGCTGTGATGAAAGCCAGCCTTTGAGGAGACTCAAAAGAGAAACCTAGTATATTCTTTCTCTCCCCCTTTTCTAATAGCTGCATTTTATCTGTGAGTTAAGGAGTCAAAGTAGAGTTCCTGGGAGCGACTAGAGTGTAGAGGACATATATAGAAATTCCTGAATTATAGACTGAGTTCTGAGTTAACTTCTTGCTACAAGAGCTTCAGGAAATTTCCTGGTGACAGCCTTCATTAGCTCATCTGATACTAATTCTTTTGTGTTAAACCATGATTTCTATACCTTAAGCTTACCCTTGAAGCACTGACCTCTGCTTTGGTATCATCATGTCAACTATTCAAGGGCAGGATGACCAACTACTGGAATAAATGGGCAGACTTGCCCCTCTGTTAGGAGAACCACAGAGCAGAACTGAACGGCAAAGGAGGAAGTGGGCCACCCCTGGGAGCAGGACTTTTGGCTTCATGGAAACAAATGTCCTGACTGGGAGATATTCCATCAGTGCTTCAGGCAGCATCACTGCTAAGAAGGAATCACTGGGACCCAAGAGGCTCTAAGCTGGCTCCAGGTGCTTTGCATCAATGGCTGAAACCCAAGATGCACACTAAGGAGCAGGTCCTGGAACTACCAATGCTGGAGCAGTTCCTGACCATCTGCTCAAGAAGTCCAGGTCTGAGTATAAGGACACCATCCGAGAGTGGGGAGGAGTCAGAGACTGTGCTTGAGAGAACTTAATGAACCTGGACAGCAGGTGAAAGATTGAGGTGAGATTATGTGTGTGAGAGAGACACAGAATTAGCATGGTGGAGTCAGGGCCCTATCTAAACAGGCTCCATCATGCCCATCTATTCCTTTCTATCCTGTCATCTCTGCCACTCCTAGAGCAGTGGTGCTTAACCTTGATTAGTTCTCAGACCCTTTTGAAGATATGATGGACACTAGAGGTCCTCAAGTGTATTAATATTTACCATAATGATTGCCTTTTGAGTCCAAATATTCTTAATTACTCTTAAGTCCAAATGTTGGACTGAAAATATTGAGTCCAAATATTCTTAATTACTCCTAGGTCACAGGTAGTCTTCTAGGCAGAAAGTGAGAAAGGAGGAGTTACATCTCCAAAAAACTCAAGAATCCCTAAAATTTCACCTCCAGCCTCATGAGCCCAACCCCCTTTAAGAGGCTAGAAAGGGGGCAGGCTGCCTCTGGCTGCTCCCTTCTAGAAAGATGCTACTGACTTCAATTCACCTCCGCTGGGGGAGAGCTGCTCTGTTGAAATGAAATGGCTTCAGATAGTCCATATACACATATGAATTTCTACATTTAATACATTTTTTTCTGATTATACATGTTTTTAAAAATTGGTTGAATGCCTGAGTTTGTAATGCAATTTAACCTTTATACTACAGACAAAAGGAAAATATTGAAGAACATTGATATGTACAAATTTGTGTTTTAGGAAAATTTGTTCTATTGTATAGGAAAGAAGGGATTGGAAGGAGGGAAGAAAGATACTGAAAGATACTGAAAGAAATTTTGAGATTTTTTGCAATTGTTTAGGTGTATTTGATGATGAAAGTAGTAGCATAACATAGAAGTCATAGATTCTCAAGTGATTACTGAAAACATTGACAGAGCAAAGTGGGGAATAAAGAAGAATGGTTACTTGGCTGATTCCAAGATTCAGAGCTTGCATAAATGGCAATAAACTTGACAATGTGGAAATAACCAAAGAGTAGATGGCTGAGTTTTCAATGACATCTGTGAGGTAATCCTCAGATTAGTCCTCTTGTGAATTGCAGCATTCTCTTGGGTGAACTGACTTGACTTAGGTTAGGGGACATTGAGGGACGAAACGGGGTCCCTGTTAAGGGACGAGCGGGGTCCCTGTTGCGGGACGAGTGGGGTCCCGTTGTGGGACAAGTGGGGTCCCTGTTAAGGGATGAGTGGGGTCCCCTTGTGGGACGAGAGGGGTCCCTGGTGTGGGGAAGAAAGCCTCGTATGGTCGCTGAGGCTTCCCTCAGGGGCCCCGAAGGAGTGAAGGGCGCACGACCCAGGAAGAAGTCGCAGAGACAGGCTGATGGCACAAGTCTGGTTTATTGCGGGGGGGATGCAGATTTATAGGATTGGGGAGTGGTGTGGCGGGTTCTGATTGGCTAGGGCAAATGCTGTTTCCATATAAGGCAATGTTCTGGCATTGGGCTAGTGATTGGCCAGTAGAGTATGTGCTAACTCTTGATAGGCTGACACTGTTACTAAGCTGATAGGTGGTTGTAAGCTGTTGCTGGGCAAACAGCGTACTAAGAGATTAGGTTTAAGGGAGGGGGAGGGGAAGTGAGAGCTGGGCTAGGCGGGAGATAGGAAGGGGGAGGGCGGTGCCGGCTAGCCGTTAGCAGCCAAGGCCTAGTCAGGCGTGGTCACCTTGTCTAGGCCCAGTGGGCAGAGGCGGTGTCACCTCTTGCCGCACTGTTTGCCACTGAGGCAAGCCGGGTGCCCCTCCTCCCACAGGACATGACAGCAGTCTGAGGAAGGAAGAGAGATTGCTAGCTCTCTTCTTGGAACAAAAGGAGACATCAGTAGGTCTTTGGAACTTCCAAAACCCATGGGAGGTGGGAACAGTCAAGCATCAAAGTAAGATCAGTGACAAGCTGTATTAGTCAGCCAAAGGGGTGCTGATGCAAAGTACCAGAAATCTATTGGTTTTTATAAAAGGTATTTATTTGGGGTAAAAGCTTACAGTTACAAGGCCCTAAAGAGTCCAACTCAAGGTTACCATAAGAGGTATTTTCTCACCTAAAGTCTGTTGCCACATGTTGACACAAGATGGCGAGTGATGTCTGCAAGGGTTCAGCCTTCCTCTTTCCTCTTAAGGCTCTGTGGTTCCAGCTTCTTCCCATCTCAGCTCTGGGCTGGCATAGGGCTCAGCTGCTCTGTTCTCTTCAGCTGCAAACTGTCAGGCAAATGGTTTGTCTCTCTTCCCAGGGCCGTGTGATCCAAGTCCTCTTCAATGTCCAGGGTGCTCTCTCTCTTTCTGGCATATCTACTTCTGTCTCCTTGATTGCCTGTCTGTTTACATAGACCATCAGAGGGGCGGGAACTCAACCCTGAGTTGCTGTAATGACAATGGTCAAATCACAGCTCTAGTCTTGACTTAATCAATTAAATGTAAAACCTTTGAATTTAGTACAATCAAAGGGTACCATGTCCAGAGGAGCAGACCAGTTTACAGACATAATCAATACCATTTTTTGGAATTCATAAATACTCTCAAACTGCCACACAAGCAAATCCCAATAGATTAGTAAAAATCTGTTTGAGTTCCTATTTGTTGTTGATTAGATTCTTTAATGTCAAGGGGCTTTTGCATAGAACAGAATATTTACTACCATTTAACTTTGTTTAACACTTAGTTTATTAAATTTAGATTTCCAATAAATGAAGCTTTGAAAAGTGCTTAAATGCTAATTTTTATTTAGCATTTAAGAATCATTTTTAATTTAATTATCTAAATGAGTTAAAGCTGTATTTTTAAATTCTCGATGATGGATTCTCTTAAATACTTTAAACAAATTAAGTGACTGATGAAATAGTCATATGGATAGTGTTTACAAAGTATACGATTTCCTTAAATGTAAACCAATCCTAAAACATTGACACTAAATATTTAATTCATTTCCTTATTATTTCTATACTTGGCTGTATATCTTCATAGGGTTATAACTATACTAATTTTTACAATCTCTCCAGGATGGCAATAATATTATTTTGATGTCTTCCCAGAGTTTCAATAAAATTACTAGATCAAAAAATAAAGGAATACCTTTTGAAGCCATGGAAGTTTTCGGCCAAGATGATGTAGGCTATGGTTAGGGACTGTGTGTCTCTTCGTAAATAAGCTGGGCTGTGTGTGTCAGACAATGTCACACTTCACCCTTCATAAACATGACAACCATTCCAGTCCTGGGAAGCCAATTAACAATGTAAGCTCTATAAACTTTAAATATTCAGGAAGGATGCAAACCAAATGTGTTAAAAGCTTACCTGAAATGTGTGGGGTTCATGTTAAAAGCTTATCTGGAATGTGAGGGATATCTGTTAATTCAAGCTTGCCTGAAGGAAATAACCTATCTAATACTCAGATAAAACACTTAAAGAAACTAACAAAAAGTCCTTTTGCATATAAGCACAGTTTAACTTCCCACTCCTACATCCTCTGTATAAAAGGAACCCAGGGATTCTATTCTGGACTCAAGTTTTTGGACAGAGAAGCTCCCAAGCCCAGCCAGTTGTAAATAAATTCTTTTTTTTCCTTCCCAAAATTATTTCTGTGTCACAGCCTTCCATATGCAATTACCAATTACCGAACCTCTTGACTTCTACTACAAAGACATCCTTGTTTCTTCCAAGGAGTATTATGACCCACACAGTGCAGTCGCAGTCAAACAGGGTCTGCACAGTCCCAAGAAGGGAGAGGTGAGGGGATGGAGAAATGAAAGACACAAAGTAGCAGGGATCAGGTGGGCTCAGGAGCTGCAGGAGTGCAACAGCTACCGCAGGCTCTCAGCCTGATTACACATTTTATTTTATACCATAAATACAAACAGTTCATTCAGCAGTTCTTACAAGACTGTTTCTAGGTCACTACAAATACACAAGTTATTCTTTGTTCTTATTAGTCCTCTGATAACACAGTTTTCTTAGACTTCTTATCCATACTCAACATAGTTTGCTCAACACATAACCTTGCCCAGGGGTACCCCCTTTATCTCCAGTCTCTTTAGGGGCCCCTCCTTCTTTATCTACATTCTTTCTGTGAACCTTGGAGCCTGCTTTGCAGGGCTCCGCACAAAGGCGATCCAAAGCCAGGACACTAGTCATTGGACTGTATCACTCTTCATAATTGTTTTACTGGTCACAGCATGAGATTCCCAAGTTACTGCTTTTTTCTAGAGAATTTCATTTTTAAAACTTGGTATCTTTCCCAGAAATGACTTGTATACCTGTAATTATGTAACTCAATGTTCTGGTGATACACTGACCAATATTTGATATAATCTGGAAACTCATGTATATCTTATCAGTGTCTCATTAAACTTATCTAGATATTTCATCGACTAAGACAGGACTTCTCAATCCTTCTGTGGTAAAAGAATGCTTTCTTGTTTTTAATTTCTAATCCATCATGGATGAATATGTGGTCCTACTGCACACGACTACTAGTACATAGTACACACCATTTGCATTTCACCACAAATTTTACAGCACAGGAACTGCTCTATACCCCATTCGAAAAGAAGTCTACTAACCAAGGTAATGTCAAATTGTCATGAAAGTTTCTAAATGCAACTCTCTGTTTCTATATTTTTCTCATGATAGACCACATTTTGAGTGGCATTATACTTCTAGAGCAAGAGTCAGCAAGTTTTTACTGTAAAGTGCTAGGTAGTAAATATTTAGACTCTGTGGGTCACACAGAGTCTCTGTCACAACTACTCAATTCTGCCATTGTAGTGTGAAAGCAGCCATAGGTATAACATAAATGAATGAACATGACTGTGTTTCATAAAAACTTTAAATGGACAATGAAATTTGAATTCATATTACTTTCATATTCTTCTTTGAATTTTCCCTAACCATTTAAGGATGTAAAAAACATTCTTGATGGGAAGCAAATTTGGCTCAATGGATAAAACATCCTCCTACCACATGGGAG
Source organism: Dasypus novemcinctus (assembly GCF_030445035.2). Lineage (NCBI taxonomy): Eukaryota > Metazoa > Chordata > Mammalia > Cingulata > Dasypodidae > Dasypus > Dasypus novemcinctus. Next base: position 63,663,428 of record NC_080694.1, read on the forward strand.
ATCCAAGGTTCAAACCCAGGGCCTCCTGACCTGGGTGGTGAAGCTGGCCCATGTGCAGGGCTGATGTGCACAAGGAGTGCTACCCCATACAGGGGTATTTATCCCCTACGTAAGGGAGCCCCATGCGCAAGGAGTGCACCCCATAAGGAGAGCCACCCTGCGTGAAAATAGTGAAGCCTGCCTAGGAGTGGGGCCACACACACAGAAAGCTGACACAGCAAGATGACGCAACAAAAAGAGACAGATTCCTGGTGCCACTGACAAGAATACAGGTGGACACAGAAGAAAACACAGTGAATGGACACAGAGAACAGACAACTGGGGGAGGGGAAGGGGAGAGAAATAAAATAAATCTTTAAGAAAAAAAATTCTTGGGAAGCAGATGTGGTTCAAGCAGTTGGATGCCTGCCTACCACATGAGAGATCCTGGGTTCAGTTCCTGGTGCTTCCTAAAGAAGATGAGGAGCAAGACAGCAAGCTGACATGAGGGTCTGGTGCAGTGAGCTGACACAACAAAGTGATGCAATGAGGAAACACTAAGAGACACAACAAGCAGGGAGCATAGGTGTCTCAAGCAATTGGGCACCTCCTTCCCACATGGGATGTCCTGGGTTTGGTTCCTGGTGCCTCCTAAAAAAAAGAAGAAGAAAATGAGCAGACAGTAAGTGCAAAACAATGAGAGGATGGGAAGAGTAAATAAATCTTAAAAAAAATAATCCTACCTTGAAGGCAATTTAAAAAAAACAAAACAGGCAGCAAACTGGATTTGGTCCAATGGCATAGTTTGCTGATCCCTGTTCTAGAGAATTTTGAACCATGGTCAGACTTTAGAAGCAGCATAACATGTATTTGAAAAACTAGCATGGACTCCATTTGTCACCTACCATGAAAATACTTCCTCTTTGTTTTCTAAATCAAACTTCAGTTAGTGATCCTTTGCTATACAAAAGAATTCATCTGGGCAGAGGGCATTTGCTTGTTCTTTCTTTGTGTCTAGAGGTTGTTTTGCTTTTCTTCCTACAGAGGGCCCTTTTCAGTCCATAGTGGTTTGAGAAAGACCAACTAGGCCCTATGGAAAAGGCATGGAATTTTGAAGTTAGAATGGCCCTTACAGGTCAGCAACTTCAACCCATGTTTTCTGTTTGTTTTTTAAATCATGAGTGGCAGAGTCAGAATTTGGACCAGGTTTGGTATTCAGGACAAGTCAGAGTCAGGGGACCCAGACTTCCAGACTTTCCTCAAGAAACCTTCTGCATTTTTTCAGTGCACATTCCAAGCCACTAACCCAATGCCAAAATATTTAAGGATAAAACAGAATAAATGAAAGATGGCAGCTCCATAGTGGAGGCATTTAACTCAATAGGAGAACAACTGTGAGAGTTTGAAGCTTTTTGTGGATCCCAGGAAAGAACATGTTCTTGGAGGTAACCCATTCTTGACGGTATGGGACTCTTTGGATTGGATTCAGCCGGGGATTGCTTCAGTGACCCAAGATGGGTCTTGGTCCTCTTGCTAGAGTCCTTAAACAGAGGACTGAAAGCAGAGATACACAGAAGAAAAGAGACAAGAAACCGGGAGTGGCTGAGAGAGAGGTCCTGGAGGCTGGAGGCTAAACTCAGCGGAGACTAGAGACAAGGAAAGAGGCCCCCAAGAGGCTGAGAGAGAGACCTGCAGGAGAGGGGAGAGAACCCATATGCCTGATTGCCCGCTGCTTAGCTTGGGGAGAAAGTGAGCCTGGAGGGGAAGCACAGACCTCGGCAAAGCTGCCATTTGTCTTGCCATGTGGCAGAGTCCGGGATCACCAGCAGCTGACCTTTGGGGAGACATCTCTGATGATGCCTTGAACTAGACATTTTCACAGCCTCAGAACTGTGAGCTTTTAACCTAACAAATTCCCATTATAAAAGCCGACCCATTTTTGGTATATTGCACTGGCAGCCTTTAGCAAACAAAGACAGTTACATTTCAGAAGTGGCAGCATGGTTTATTATTATACAGAAATATATATAAAATATTAAATATATATATAGTTAAACTTATATTCTTCATTGTAGCCCTCCAAACTATTGCTATATCAGAAACCTGTTGCTATATCAGAAAGTAGTGATAGTTTAGAGTTTCAGGGGAACTTCTGGGCTTTGAGTAAGGCTTCTGGAGTCTTGGACCCCACAGGGAACAGGGGCATTGGGGCTGGACAGCCCTGGACGCTCTTCCTTAACGGTACCCTCTGGGTCTGTCTTCCTTACCTGTAATATGAGAAGCATATACTTAAGGTTGTTATATGAGATAGAAAGTAAATGACGCAGGGAGAAGAAAGGGGCTAAAGGGTCCTGGGGTCACGTGCAGTGGGGTCTAGTGGGAGGAGCACATCCTGCCTTGGCGGCTGGGAGCTTCCTGTTTCCGGTTTGGAGCGGTCCACAGTGAGGTGCCTGGGGGACGGTGGCCTCTGACACGAGCCCTGGAACCGGGCCCACGGCTGGCCCCTCGTGAGCCCAGACTCCCAGTCCCAGGCGGATATTCACGGGAGATTCTGATCGGTGGCTACTGCCTTTGTCTCGTGGCACGATGTTCCCGTTTCACAGCCCCTGGAGGCCTGGAATCTACTGAGACTCCAGACTGTGGCAGTGGGAGAAACCTGGCAGACAAAAAACCTGCGACCTAGTGGGAGGAAAGGGTAAAGAGTCAGAGGCGGGGCTGGCCCTACGGAAGAGGCTGAAACCCCAAAAGCTTTTGTTGCAGCAAAGCCAGGAGTTCTGGACTGCAGAAGAAACCAAAGCCTGCTCGCGGAGAAGTGGAGGAACAGATTTATTATGCGCGGGCCCAGAGGAGAGTAATCTCCAAATTCTGAGCCCCGTTTTTCAGTGTTCATAGGTTTATATAGGATTTTATGGGGGATCAGCATGACTTTTGCTCGTTGGCTAACGCGTTGCTAGGAGAAATTTTGCAAGCCGGGTTACGGAAGCAGAATGCAGGTGCAAGGTCATGCTTTTGCGGGCTGATTTACTGTGGGGAGGGGGCAGGAGTGGTTTGTTAGATTACAGAAGTGGGGGGCCGGAGTAGTTTGTTTGATATTCTCCTGTGAAGGCTGTTTTCACAGGCTGATTTACAGAAGTGGGGGCAGGAGGGATTCATTATTTTTTCTGCCAAATTATGCTTTTTATTTCTCAACTCTTTGAGAGCACCGCAAGCCAGGGCCCAGGCACATATATTTACATGTTCAGGGCATGCGGGAAGCTGGCACCCACACCCTGGGGCAGGCCTGATGCAGATCAGCGAAGGTAATGGGAAGCAGATGTGGTGGGAAGACTCAACCAGACTCATTTTCAATAGAAGTAATTGGGTCCTGCTGATCTCTAAAGCGGGTGATGAATATGACAGTCAGTGTGGCAAGGAGCAGCGCCGTGCAGTGGTGATGATCTCCTGCAATCGATATACCCTGGCGGACAATTTTAACCCTGTACCTGAGGAATGAGGAAAAGTCCAAGATTGTTTCTACCTCTGCAAGATGGTTGGTGGCCTGGCTTGTTCCCCAGAAGTCTCTCACCTCGGTGTGGGCTCTGTGTTACTTACCACATTGGCACCACTGGTCACTGTCTATATTACTGGGGGGTCCGGTCCCAGCGACTGGTGGTGAGAGCCAAGGGAATGGAGCAGTTTTCCCACTTAGCCTTCTGGGAGGATCTTGGCAACCTGGTAGCAGATGGTTGTGACTTTGTTTGCCACTCTAAACCTCGAAATATGCCTGCTGCTTATCGTGGTGTGGGGGATGACCTGCTGGGGGAGGATTCAGAAGAAAGGGATGACCATTTATTACCAATGTGATTGCACTTTGAATGTCCCGCTTCTTCTTCAGTCCCCCAAACAAGTGCATACTCAGCCAGATTTCTCAAGCAGTTTCCATTCCTGTCTCTCATCTCACCCCTAATATTGCTTTTCTTTTGATTTGCATCCTGGTCTCACTAGTATAACTGCCTTCCCTTTGTTCCCTATTTTGTTTTCCTCTAGAAAGGTACAGTTATAGAATAGATATTTTAATAGCCTGTGGTAAGAGGTTTAAGATCAGAAGGCACAAAAAGGATAGTGACTGTGGGCAAAAGGGTATGGCCAGCTCCCTGGCTGGTTTTTTAATAACACATTTTTCACAAGGTTTTAAGACACTAGAATTCTTTTTTTTTATTTAAGATTTATCTTTATCTATCACCCCCCCCCCTTGCATTTGCTTGCTGTCTGCTGTGTCCATTCGCTGTGCTGTCTTCTGTGTCTGCTTGTCTCCCTTTGTTGCATCATCTTGCTATGTCAGCTCTCTGCAGACACGGGTCGTCAGCTCTCTGCAGGTGTGAGCTGTTAGCTCTCTATGGGCATCAACTCTCCATGGGCACAGGCCAGCTTGCCTTCACAAGGAGGCCCTGGGACACAAACCCAGGCCTCCCATGTGGTAGATGGGAGCCCAATCGATTGAGCCATGGCTGCTTCCCCTGGAATTCTTTTATTAAAAAAAAAAAATTTATACAAGGCTTGATTGCTTTCCCATTGTGCCCTACAGTAGTTTCTATGAGAATCTGGGTGTCATTGCTTGCTGCTTAAAACTACTTTGCAGCCTCAGCATGACCCCAGAAAGAGCCAAAGTAGATAAAATCCCAGGTACTGGTTCTCCTGAAGGCTACGAAGACCCACAGAGTATATGATCATGGCAGATGGATCTGGAGTTCTGTGCCATGTTGGAGGGCCCTACTTTGGAATTTGTGCTCCTGAGTGTGATGGAGCTGAGCTCAGATGTGACCTTCCTACACATGCCTCTTCTGTCACTTTTACTGAACCTGTGGTTGGTGCTAGGGATGGTCCATACTCAGGGGACTTGAATCTCTGGACTGCCCATGTACCAGCTGGGCCCTGAGCCTCAGCAGAGTGGCAACTCCTACTCTCTGGTTCTTTGAATTTACCCAGGTCAGCTAACAGGAAGGTGAAGATGGTCAAACACCACACCAGGGAATCAAGAGTGCCAACAACTGTAAGCACAGGAATTGCATCCATCATCCATGTGGAATCTAAGCCCCCTCTTGATCTAGAGGTGGAGAGGACATCACCATCCCAGGGTCCACAGAATGGAGGAATAAAATATGGATTAGAGTGGTCTTACTGATATTCTACTATAAAACTACTGTGATTAGTAACAGAAGAAATTGTAGCATTGAGGTGGAGAAAGTGGCCACAGTAGATGCTGAGGGCAGGGCGAGGGAAGAAGTGATGTAATGGGAGGGCATTTTTGGGACTTTGAGTTGTCCTAAATGATATTGCAGGGTCAGATGCTGGACTTTATATATCCTGCCATAACCCACTGAATGTACTGGGGGAGAGTGTGAACTACAGGGTAAACTATTATCTATGTGGTGTAGCAGTGCTCTAAAATGTGTTTGCCCAGTGCGATGCATGTGCCACAATGATGGGGGAGGTTGTTGGTGTGGGAGGAGTATGGTGGGGAGGTGAGGGGTATGCAGGAACCTCTTATATTTTTTATTATAACATTTTTTGAGATGTATATATCTTTAAAAATACAATTTACAAAAATGGGGGTGGGGGTGGGGAGTGGGTTATATGGAAACCTCTTATGTTTGTTAATGTAACATTCTTTATGATCTATTAACTTTAATTTCAAAAATATATAAAAAATTTAAAAAATAAAATGCACTGAATATCAAATGCAATGAATGTGCCACACTGATGAAAGAGGTTGTTGATCTGGGAGAAGTGGTGGGTAGTGGAGAATGGGATATATGGGAACCTCAAATTTTTAATGTAACGTTTTGTGTGATCTATGTATCTTAAAAAAAAAAAAAGACATTAAAAAATAAAATAAAAAAAAACTACTTTGCAGTGATTACTTAGTTGGGTTCCAAATACTGCTATTTGGCTTGAGCCTGAAGGGTTGCTTCTCTAGACTTGTTTCTCCCACCTTTGGAATTTGGATGGGAAGAAAATGTATATTTTCCCAATTACAGGATTGTAATCATTTGTTGGTATTGGGGTGACCTTATAGATGGATGGTGGTCTCCTGGTATCAGTCCGTATGTATCCAAAATGCCTGATTCAGTGTGGGAAGCCCTGCAAAGCATGCTCCAAGGTTCACAGAAAGAATGTAGATAAAGGAGGTGCCCCTGAAGAGACTGGAGATAAAGAAGGAGGTGCCCCTGTGCAAGATTATGTGTTGAACAAACTATGCTAAGTACCAATAAGAAGTCTAAGAAAACCATGTTTTCAGAAGGCTAATAAGATCAAAGAATAACTTGAATGGTTGTAATGACCTAGACACAAGAGCTTCGGTGTGAACTGCTGTATGCACTGTTTGTACTAAGGATATAAAGTAAACTGTGTAATTAGCTGGGTGCCTGTGGTAGCTGCTGCACTCCTGCAGCTCCTCACAGCCCACCTGATCCCTGCTGTTTGTGTCTTTCCTTTCTCCACTCCCTCACCTCACCCGGGACTGCGCAGACTCTGTTCTACAGCGACTGCACTACACGGGTAGCGACGATTCAGAAAATCCAGTCAGTTGGAGAGGGAGATACAAGTGACCTCCTGTGCTTCAGGGGTCCCAGAAAAGAGAAGTCAGGTTACCTTCTAACGATAAGATTGAGGATTTTCTTCTCCCATTTATGGTAAAAGCTGGCAAAGATTTGTTTTAAATTCCTGAGACTTTCCCTATCACAGTGTTTCTGAACATATATTGCACTTTCTTCACAGGCATGTCATTTTGACACACATACCCCTTCCCCCCATATTATCTGGAAAGGGAATAGAAGCAGAAGTGGGGCAGCTAGGCTCTGCTGTCCTCAGGTGTGGAAAGCTGCTGCACCTGTCCCTTTGGCTGGCTCAGGGAAATGGCTTCTTGCCCACTACATTTCTGTGGTGAATGGTCTTTGCTCTTCTATCTTCTAATGCTTCCACCTTTCTGTTTAGGCCATGTGCCCAGAAACCTGGGCTTATATTTCTCTTATAGTGACCCCCCTGGACCACTGAAGAGAGGCATGGCTCCAGTGGACACAAAAGGGATGAAATTAGTAGGCAGGGGGCTTCTTAGAAGCTGTAGCAGTTTGATATGGTTATGAATTCCAAAAATAGATATTGGATTATATCTGTAATCTGATCTATACCTGGCATGATTGCGTTATGATTAGGGCTTTAATTGGGCCACATCGTTAGGGCATTGAGTCCCCACTGCTTGGTGGGAGGGGACTCACAGATAAAAAGCATCTCGAAGGACAGAGTTAGGGCTTTTAATGTTGGAGTTTTGATGTTGGCGTTTGATGCTGAAGCTGGAGCCCCAGGGAGAGAGACAGAGCTGTTCACCTGATAGTCTACAGCAGACCTTGTGGAGGGACTAGGAGCTGAGCCCAGAGGAACCCAGGAAGCCTGAACCCTCGCAGATGTTGGCAGCCATCTTGCTCCAACATGTGAAAATAGACTTTGGTGAGGGAAGTAACTTATGCTTTATGGCCTGGTATCTGTAAGCTCCTACCCGAAATAAATACCCTTTATAAAAACCAACCAATTTCTGGTATTTTGCATCAGCACTCCTTTGGCTGACTAATAAAGAAGATTTTAAAGAAAAGCAAATTATTTCATCTTTGGACTTTCAGTTCAATTAGGCTGATTTTTTTCTTTCTAAAATAGGGAAAATAATGTTATAAAAGCAGCATCTTTTGTTTGTTTGCATCCTTCCCCCACACCCTGGTACTTTAAAATGCCAAACACACACACACACACAAAACCCCTACTTTTTGTACAGAAATACTAAAAGATTAAAAAAAAAAGAAAAAAGAAAAAGTAAATGAAGTGTATTAGTCAGCCGAAGGGGTACTGATGCAAAATATGAGAAATCTGCTGGGCGTTATAAAGGATATTTATTTAGGGTAGGAGCTTACAGTTGCCAGGCCATAAAGCATAAATTACTTCCCTCACCAAAGTCTATTTCCATGTGTTGAAGCAAGATGGCTGCTGATGTCTGTGAGGGGTCAGGCTTTCTGGGTTCCTCTGGGCTCAGTTCCTCTGTTTCCTCCACAAGGTCAGCTGTAGACTATCTGGCGAATGGATCTGTTTCTTTCCCCAGGGATCCAGCTTAAGACTTCAGCATCAAACTCCAACATGAAAACTCCAACATCAGAAACCCTCAACTCTGTTCTTTGCCATGCCTTTTATCTGTGAGTCCCCACTCACCAAGGGGCGGGGTTTCAACACCTTAATCATTACTCAATCATGCCCAGATATAGATCAGATTACAAACATAATCCAGTATCTATTTTTTTTTTGGAGTTCATAACCATATCAAACTTCTACATGAAGCAAACTGACTCTTTTTTTTTTTTTTTTGGTCTTTATTCATTTTTTTAATATTACATTAAAAAAAAATGAGGTCCCCATATACCCTCCACCTCCCTCACCCCACTCCTCCCCCCATAGTGACATTCTCTTCCATCATCATGAGACATTCATTGCATTTGGTGAATACATCTCTGAGCATTGTTGCTCCTCATGGTCAATGGTCCACATCATAGCCCACACTCTCCCATGTTCCATCCAGTGGGCCACGGGAGGACATACAATGTCCAGTAATTGTCCCTGCAGCACCACCCAGGACAGCTCCAAGTCCCAAAAATGCCTCCATATCTCATCTCTTCCTCCCATTCCCCACACCCAGCAGCCACCATGGCCACTTTCTCCACACCAATGCCACATTTTCTTCAATTACTAATCACAATAGTTCATGAATAGAATATCAGTAAGTCCACTCTAATCCATATTCTATTCCTCCATCCTGTGGACCTTGGATTGGTTGTGTCCACTCCACATCTATATCAAGAGGGGGCTTAGTTTCCACATGGTTGCTGGATGCAATTCTCCTGCTTTAAGTTGTAGGCACTCTTGGCTCCATGCTGTGGTGGTTGACCTTCTTCACCTCCATGTTAGCTGAGTGGGGTAAGTCCAATAAACCAGAGTGTAGGAGTTGAAGTCTGTTGAGGCTCAGGGCCTGGCTATCATATGGTCAGTCCAGAGATTCAGATCCCCTGGGTATATATTAAAACCCAGCACCAACTACAATTCTGGTAAAGTAACAGGAAAGGCTTGTGAAAGGAGATCACATCTGAGTCCAGCTCCATCACACAGAAACACAAACTCCGAAGAAAGGCCAACTGACATGGCAGTGAACTCCATCTGCCATGACCATAGAACCTGTGGGTCTCTGTAGCCCTCAGAAGAACCAATACCTGGGGTTGTATCTACTTTATCTGTCTCTGGGACTCTGCTGAGGTGTGCATAAGGGCAACCCCTCTGATAACCTCCTGGCTCTTTTTTGGAGACTCATAGCCATATAAAATCATTTGTCCTTTCCACTTCCCCCTTGATTCAGGTCAAAAAGCATTTTTAACTCCTGTTATTATAAGTAGACTGAGATATTCTGCTGGCCTGAGTTGAACCTTTTATTCAAGGTCCTTTTCTAGTCACATCATCAGCTGGTATTTGGTAGCAATCCCTTGACACCAGGGAGGCTCATCCCTGGAAGTCATGTCCCATGCTGGGGGGAAGGCAACACATTTACATGCTGAGTTTGGCTTAGAGACTGGCCACATTTGAGCAACACGGAGGCTCTCAGGAGGTGACTCTTTGGCACACTGCAGCCCTAGGCCTTGTTCTTATTTCAGGTGCACAGGCTCACAAGCAAAGTCATTAGTCTCAAGGGCTCATTGTTGGACCTTCATTCTTTTTTGGTCTTTGCCATTGCACTTGGAAGATTGTTGCTGTTCCTTTAGGGACTGTGATAGAGCTCCCCTGGGTAGGAACCCAGCACTCCCTCAGTTGTTGTTTTTGTTTCCACTATGAAAATATCCAAACATTTTTATGTACCCTGGATATATGCCCTGTAGAACTCCCTGACAACCATGTGTCCCCTGTAAATAACATCCCACACCAGTATTCCTCCACTGCCATTGTTGATCCTCTCTGTGATCCAAAACTTCCTGAAGAGTGAAGCCCAATATATTGCCAGGTAAAACTAACTCTTAATCCATCCTAGGAGCTATATCCTGCACACCTCCTTCAGGGCATGTAGTAGTTGAACCACTGTAGCTAAATTCTGGTATTACTGTGTGGCCCAAGTTCTTTCTGATATACAAAGAAGTACATTTAACACATACACCTTGCTGCCTAGGATATTACAGCGAGTAGGGAAGGCGTACCCACATGAAAGTTATGATTTTTTAAAAAATTTTTTATTGATTTTGTAAAAATATTGCATTAAAAAAAATTATATGAGGTCCCACTCAACCCCACCACCCCCACCCTACCACTCCCCCCCCCCCCCAGCAACACTCACTCCCTTCATCATGACACATCCATTGCATTTGGTAAGTACATCTCTGGGCCTCTCTGCACCTCATGGTCAATGGTCCTCATCATGGCCCATACTCTCCCACATTCCATCCAGTGGTCCCTGGGAGGATTTACAATGTCTGGTGATTGCCCCTGAAGCACCATCTAGGGCAACTCCAAGTCCCAAAGGCGCCTCCACATCTCATCTCTTCCTGCCATTCCCCATATCCATCAGCCACCATGTCCACTTTTCCCATTCCAATGCCACCTTTTCTCTGTGGGCCTTGGATTGGTTGTGTCTGTTGCACCTCTATGTCAGGAGGAGGCTCAGATTCCACATAGATACTGGATACAATCCTCCTGCTTTCAGTTGTAGGCACTCTAGGCTCCATGGTGTGGTGGTTGTCCTTCTTCAACTCCATCTTAGCTGAGTGAGGTGAGTCCAATAAATCTGATTGTAGGAGCTGGAGTCTGTTGACGCTCAGGGCCTGGCTATCCTATTGTCAGTCCAGAGATTCAAATCCCCTAAATATATCTTAAACCCCAACACCAACTACAATTCCAGTAAAGTAGGATGAAAGTCTTATGAAAAGAGATCCCATCTGAGTCCAGTTCCATCACGCAGAAACACCAGCTCCAAAGAAGGGCCATCTGACATGGCAGTGAACTCCGTCTGCCATGACCATAGAACCCGTGGGTCTCTTTAGCCCTCAAAGGAACCAACACCTGGGGATTGCATCCACTCCATCTGTCTCCCAGACTCTGCTCAGCTGTGCACAGGGGCAATCCTTCTGACAGCCTCCAGACTCTTTTTTAGAGACTCATAGCCATATAAACTCATTTCTGCTTTCCATTTCCCCCTTATATTAGGTCAAACAGCATTTTAAGGCCATGTTATTATATGTAGACAGGGATATTCTGCTGATCCGTATTGAACCTTTAATTCAAGGTCATTTTCTAGTTCCATCTTCAGTTGGTATTTGGTAGTGATCCCTCGGTGCCAGGGAGGCTCATCCCCAAGTGTCATGTCCCATGCTGGGGGGAATGCACTGCATCTACATACTGAGTTTGACTTCGAGACTGGCCACATTTGAGTAACATGAAGGCTGTCAGGAGGAAATTCCCAGGCACAGTGCTGCTCTAGGCCTTGTTCTTATTTCAGGCATATAGGCTCACAAGCATAGTCATTAGTATCATGCTCTCCCTGTTGGGCCCTCATTCCTTCCTGATCCTTATCGTTGTACCTGGGGGATTGCCACTGTTCCCCTAGGGACCATGACAGAGCACCTCTGGCCAGGAACTCAGTACCCCCCCAGCTGTAGTTTTTAATTGTTGCCACTATGAGTATATCCAAACATTACCATGCACACTGAACATATGCCCTGTACAGCTCCCTGTCAGCCATATATCACCTGTCAATAGTATCCTATACCAGTATTCCTCTGCTGCCATTGTTGAACCACTCTGTGATCCAAAACTTCCTGAAAATTGAAGCCCAATATAATGTCAGGTTCCCTTACTAGTAAAATGGTGTACAGCGATGGGTTTAAAGGTTAGATATAGAATACATGTTGACTTGGAAAAATTCTACATCCTATCTTTTTCTTTTTCTTTTTTTCCCCTAATTATTGAACTTCTCTTCACAAGAGCCCTAGTCCACAGTAATTCATATATACAATATACAGTACTCCCCCACATCTACCATTAAACCTTTTCCCTTCCACAGCAATATTCTTATAACTTTTTCATATCATATTTACTTAAAGTGATGTACAGACTCTGAGACCGCTCCCACCCTATGATCCCACAAAACGGCCATCTGGGGGCGCCTCTACACAGCAGCCAATTTAATGACACAGCTCCGGAGCCCGACCCGTGGGTTGGGCTCTAGTTGGAAACTCCGGAAACAGATTCCACAACCGGAATTCCCAAGCTTCACAAAATATTCCCCAGTCGGCTTCCAGATGTGTCCCCCTCCCTCGCCACACCCTGTAACAACCTCCCAATTACGTCCCTTTATTGCCAACAATCTGATTCCATTGCAGATCAGCAGCCAGGCCTGTGGGGGCAGGGCTCCAGGTGGAAGCGCTATTATTTGTGTCCGCAATCAAAAATTCCCCTGCTTCACAACAAAACACCGTCTGTCTCCCCAAATCGATCCGCAAAGGCGTCCCGTCCCGTCAATCCCCCAACAGCCTGCCCAGGACTCGCGAATTCCCCAACACCGCAGAGCCACCAAAAAGCGCGGCCGCAGTGCGGGTTCCACGGCTCCACCCACCCCCAAGGAGGGAGCAACCCGTGTGCAGGTCTCACCTCTGGGCAATAGAACCAAAATTATATCTTATAGACCAATCCTCTCTGTTATCTTTCCACCAAATCGATGTCCAGACACTTCCTGCCCTGCAAAAATCCCGAAAAAGCCTGGTCCCAGAGAACCTCTGGCGGTGCCCAGCTTCCTCTTCCCAGGAGAGACGGCAAGGCAAGCTCACTCAGCCACCATCTTGCCGGAAGTCGAAAGTTATGATTCTAGGCCAGTGTTTCTCAGACTGTCAAAGTAAAAGAATTTCTTTCACCATATACCATGTTTCTGTACTCTGCTCTTCCTACAGGTGGGTTTTTTTTTCTTCAAATTCTACTCAATTTATTGATTTTTTAAAAAGATATTACATTAAAAAAAATGAGGTCCCCATTCGCCCCCACTGCCCCCACCCTACCACTCCCCCCCCCCAATAACACTCTCCCCCATCATCATGTCACATCCATTGCATCTGGTGAGTACATCTCCGGGAATCGCTGCACCCCATGTCCCGCGTTCCACACCATAGCCCACACTTTCCCACGTTCCGTCCAGTGGGTGTTGGGAGGACATACAACATCCGGCAATTGTCCCTGGGGCACCACCCAGGACAACTCCAAGTCCCGAGAATGCCTCCACATCTCTTCTCTTCCTCCCCTTCCCCGCACCCAGCAGTTACCATGGCCTCTTTTTCCACATCAATGCCACATTTTCTCGATTATTATCCACAATAGTTCATGAATAGAATATCATTAAGTCCACTCTGATCCTTACTGAATTCCTCCTTCCTGTGGACGTTGGCTTGGTTGTGTCCATTCCACATCTATTTCAAGAGGGGGTTTAGATTCCACATGGATATTGGAAACACCAGCTCCAAAGAAGGGCCAACTGACATGGCAGTGAACCCCATCTGCCATGACCATAGAACCTGTGGGTCTCTTTAGCCCTCAAAAGGACCAATACCTTGGGTTGTCTCTACTTTATCTGTCTCTGAGACTCTACTCAGGTGTGCATAAGGGCAATCATTCTGACAACCTCCAGACTCTTTTTTAGAGACTCATAGCCATATAAACTCATTTGTCCTTTCCATTTCCCCCTTACTTTAGGTCAAACAGCATTTTTAACTCCTGTTATTATATGTAGACAGGGATATTCTGCTGGTCCACGTTGAACCTTTAATTCAAGGTCATTTTCTAGTTGCATCATCAGCTGGTACTTGGTAGTGATCCCTCGGTGCCAGAGAGGCTCATCCCCGGGTGTCATGTCCCACGCTGGGGGGAAGGCATTGCATTTACATGCTGAGTTTGGCTTCAAGACTGGCCACATTTGAGTAACAAGGAGGCTGTCAAGAGGGAACTGCTAGGCACAGTGCTGCTCTAGGCCTTGTTCTTATTTCAGGCGTATAGGCTCACAAGCATAGTCATTAGTATCAGGGGCTCACTGTTGGACCCTCATTCCTTCCTGAGCCTTACCATTGCCAGGTGGGGTTTTATTAACCACTGATACCTATAACTACAGGGACAGTCATTCTTACATTTGAGTTTTTACATTTCAGGTAGTAAAAAAATCATCAAGACCATGAGGAGGTGGGGAATTGGATAGGCCTCTCTATACTCTGCAACCAGTCTTGGAAGCAGGATCCTCAAAAAGTACAGTTATGGTGACAATCTAAATAATGCCAAAAGAAGAAGCATTCATGAAAACAATGATGGATTAGCCCTGGAAGCATTATCATTGAAGGTTAGCATGGGTCCCCTATGCAACAAGTAAAGTACTACCTAAAACATGGATTATTGGGAGGAGGAGGGCATATTAAATAGTCTCTAAAGGCCCTTACACTTCTGAGAGACCCTGAATATGGCACCAAAATCAATTTAAGATGTGGCAGATGCTATCAGGGCTAGGGAGGTTCATATAGGAGACACTTGTGGACTGGGATTATGGTAAAAGCCATATGAAAGGATGAAAATGTACATTTTGAAGGGAAGGAGATAAGTAGGACCAAGAGTTAGTTATAGGGAAGACCTTGTCAAGATAAGGGACATTTGAGTATGTTAGTAGATATGAATAAAGCAGATGGGAGGGGGAATGGGCATGCAAGATGGGGGCAGGGGGGTCATTCTTGGAGCCAGATCCAAGAAGATGCATGAGGAGGCTGACCCAGGGGTACAATTGTGCATTCAGGCTTCCAAATGAGGGGCACCACTTCCTCTGCCTATGAGGATAGAGGGAAGAAGAGATAGCCCAAGATCCAGGAATGTTTTGAGATGGGGACTATGTGAAGTTACTCACAACAGATGGTCTCCCACTTCTCAGGAGGTAAAATTGTGTGCTTTTGTGGTTACAGGGAATGACTGAGAATTGCTGTTGAAAATATTGACTACTACTATTAAATAACTATGATGGTTTAGAGCTATGTACTCCAAAACACATGTTCTTAAACTTAATCCACGTCTGTGGGTGTGAACTCTAACTTTTGATGAGGTGTGGCCCAGCTGAATCAGGATGGGTCTTAATATTATTACTGAAGGCTTATTGAGAAGGCCCCGAGAGAAAGAAAGCCACAGGGAGGAAGTCAACAGAACCCAGAAGAGAAAGGAGAAGCAGGAGAGGTCGTCAGGTGCATTGCCATGTGACTGTGACAGAGGAGCCAATGACCAAGGATCACCAGCAGTCAGCCCCAGAGTGCCACAGTGATCTGGGAGAAAGCAGCCCCTTGATGGCACCTTGGTTTTGGACTTCTCCTTGCCTCAAAACCTTGAACCAATAAATTCCCATTGTTTAAGCCAACCCATTGAATGGTGTTTGTTTAGCAGCCAGGAAACCAAAACAGTAACATAAACAGAAATCATTCACAAGAACTGCAAAGGATCACTGAGAAGCCATTTCATTTTGTCATAAATTTATTGAGGTCTAGTCAGAATGATTTTATGATTTTTTTTTTCCATTGGCAGTTCTTGATGACCCCAGAGTAGAAATGGGAAAAAACAGATCATCTTGGGCTGGGGACAGATGTAGAGGAAGGACATAGGCGCAAAAGAGACTAGGAAGTGTACTGGGGGGTGGGCATCCGGGTGAAGTAGAAAGGATCAGTCAGCTCTAGGTCTGTAGGTACAAAGGGGCGAAAGTTAAAAGTCGAGGCCTGTATTAAGAGAAATTCTTTCAGGGCAGCAGAACCACTCTGGTTAAAGAACATGAAGATTAGGAGAGAAAATGGCCTGTACATGGCCATCCTGGAACCAAAGGGGGGTAGAATGTCGTTAGATAATCAACCATTTCAATCTAATTTCTTTTCCTTCCTTTATTTTCTTTTTTACCCTGTTTGTTGGACCTCAGATACAGAGGGGTGAGTTAATCATACCCTTCAGTTGATTCATGCAAGGACCTTCATTTTATTTGTTTCTTTGTTTATTCCCTTTTATATCCTTTAATGCAGTTTAGTTTTTTTTCATAGAAATGTATATTTTATCAAGGCATTTCTTAAATATTTTATATCTATGTTGCGGTTGTGAATATGTTTTTTTAGATAGAAAAACTGTAGGTTTACAGGAAAATCATGCATAAAATTGTTTGTTTTTTTTTTTACTAAAGCAGTTCCTATCATTTATTCACACTTGAAGTCCACTCGAGTTGGCCATAAGATGCTGTCTTCTATACCAAGAATGAAGTCTGCAGGTAATGTCTCAGGTGGTATCTGAGCTAACCGGTCATCCTAAGAATGCAGGGTCCCTAATTTCTCGAATTCATAGGTTTCTCTGATTTCTGGAAGCATCAAATGAATCACAATGCTGTCTTCTCATTTAAGGAGATTTCTTTCTTTGCCTTGCTTGTGCAGTTTGCACTGGCAGATCCCTGAGGGGCCAGCATGGATGCCAGCCTTGGTTTTGCTGTCTTGGCAGCAGTGGCTGCAGGGCTCGCACCATCAAAGTCCACACAAAGCCAGTCATCAGTGTCCGTCCCTTCGATCCTAACATGGGACTCCCTTTTATGTTTCACGAATTTGTACATTTTTATAACGTAATAGGCCATGGCTTGTAAGTGTCAGTGGAGGTGCCGCTCCCAATCACAAAGGCATCTGTGTAGTTCATCTCTGGAAGAATCTTGATCATGCAAATGTCATTGCATTTTCTTGCCTTAGAAGTGAAACCAGCATATTGAAGTAAAATTTGGGACTAGTATTATCTGCTGTGCTGCCGTGTCCATCTGCTCCTCAGTCCGGGAAACCACATGCAGGCAGCATGCTGGGCCCAGGACCTGGCAGAGAGCCAGCCCCCCAGGAGGTCACCCTACAGCTGGCAGCAGGGGCTGAGGCCCAAGCTTGCCCCGGATTTCACTCTCCAAGGAAGGGCCCCATGCAACAGCAGCGCCCTGTGCCTCCGTGTTCCATTGCCTCTGAATGTACTTGAAAAAATATATATTTTCTAGTTCAATATTACTGAATCACAAATTCTAATGATTATTTTAAGTGGACTTTATATCCCACAAGCTTGCTAAATTTTGTTAGTTTCAGTTTGTCTGTGGCCTGGATTATATTTTCTAGGCAGCTGATAGCATTGTTAGAAAATAATAAGTGGTCTCCCTGCATCCACTCTACTTCTCAACCAATCTGTTCTCCACACTGCATCCAGAGAACTTTCACAAGCTGAGATCAGATTGTTCCTTCCCTTTTTATAACCTTCCATAGCTTCTTACTGTCCAAAACCCCAACATGACCTAACTAAAGAGAAAAGCAAGTATCTGATTTCTCACCTTTTCATATATTCAGATGCTGGGCTGGTAAAAATGCAAATATCCTCCACCAAAAAATAGTTGAAGTTCACAGAAACAGCTGTATGGAGCTAAAGAATCTTGGCAGTGATGGAAAGTGAGAATTGTAGTACTCTTTACCCAGTAGAAAGGATCTCTGTGTGCTTACTGCTATTCCTTAGATTTTCCCTCCCATACGTTGACATGTTATGAAAGGAAAGGTATATACTCTTTGTCTACATTTTCTAAGGGTCTTTATAGTTTATACCCATTCCACATTATAGAAAATTCATAATATTAGATGTTCTATAAGTGATTTTGCAAATATATCAAGAATTGAAAATGAGGTGCTTGCTCCAAAGCAGAATATTTCTGAAGGCATGGTAATGTCTTAAACCAAGGAGGTTTTAAACAGTGAGCAAGGTCTGTGGAGAAACAATAAAAAGTTGATAAATGTGGGGAAAGTTTTTATTCAAAGCTCAGACCTTAGTCAATATTAGAAAATCACTGAAGGAAAAAACTTTAAAAATCCCTTGTACAGAAAAGCTTTCACCCAAAAACCTACTCTTATTTGACACAATGTATTCTGGGTGCATTCATCTGAGGACTATGTGGAGAACACAAAGAGGACTCAGCCTGTAGACTAAATCAACAGAAGACATACATAAAATATCCAAATACAATATTAAGAGCTTGCATTTATAGAACATGTATTTCGTGTACTATGCTAAGTGCTCCTCATGCATTACCTGCTTTACTACATGTTAAGCGCATGTGAATACATGCCTTAAAAGAGTGGCAGAAATATATAGTCTTGAATTACTTAAATATATCACTGTGGGAAGCCCTGCAAAGCAGGCTCCGAGGTTCACAGGAAGAATGCAGATAAAGAAGGAGGGGCCCCTGGACAAGGTGATGTGCTGAACAAAACATGCTAAGTGTGGATAAGCATTCCAGGATAACTGTATTATCAGAGGGCTATTGAAAAGAAGAATAACTTATATTTGTAGTGACCTAGAAACAAGAGTTTCCCGGGAGAACTGCTGAATGTGCTGATGTCACTTAAGGTATAAAATCACGTGCCTGACTGAACTGGGTGCCTGAGGGAGCTGCCACGCTCCTGCAGTCTCCTCACAGCCCACCTGGTGCCCACTATTTTGTGTCTTTTCATTTCTTCACCCTCTCACCCCCCCCCCTCCTCAGAACTGCACGGAACCTGTTCAGCTGCAACTATACTGCACGGGTCGTGGCAAGTGGTACCCAAACAGGGACCCGAGGCATGGGGAAATTTCAAGGAGTCTGGATGCAATGGGTGACGAGGTCCTATCCCGAGGGAGGTTGTCGGCAGCAGCGAGCGCAGTAAAGGGATAGATGCATCGGCCACTGCCCTTTTCTAGAGGTAAGCACAGGGCCATTCACCAGGTAGAAAACATGGGGAATTGCACTTCTTCTCACCATGATTTGTGTGTTCAGATGTTGAAGGCACTCTTTTCTGACCGAGGTTCTAAGGTCACTACCCAACAGCTGGAACTGTTTTTAGATTTTGTCCAGCAAACTTGTCCTTGGTTTCTGGAGGAAGGTACTGTAGATGAGAATACTTGGCAAATGGTGGCTCAAAGATTGAGAGACCACTATACTGCTGAAGGCCCGAGTAATATTCCAGTAAATACTTTTACTTTGTGGGCCTTAATTTGTGATTCACTGGATCCGGTTCGTGAAAGTGAAAGAGGTGCTACTGTTCCTCTTTGCCGTCTCTGGCCTCCACAACACATGGTTGTGAAACTTTGTTAAAACAGCCTTCTGCTCCTCTGATAGACCTAGATAGTAATAAAAAGGGTGAGGAAGACGATTGTGAGTCTTCCCCTGCCACCAACCAATGATAGCTATCACAACTGTCTTTGGACAATCAACAAGTGTTGCAGAAAGCCACTCCTGTGGGTCAACAGTGCCTTCCCCCTAATGTGGGCTCACCTCCCCTAGTGTCTCCCACAGCTGTGGTCCCTCCTGTTCTGTCTCCTTTACAGACCAGTCACCGGTCTGCCTGAATGCAGGGCTAGGATGTTTCTAAATTTACTCTTTCTCCTGTCATAGAACACCCTGATCCCAGCAATCCTGGCCAATATGTACATCTGCATGAACCCATTCCTTTTAAATTATTAAAAGAATTCAACTCTGCTAGTAGCACATATGGGTCCACTGCCCCATTCACCTTATCCTTGGTAGAATTGATAGGTCACAATCCTCTTTGTTCCAAAGATTGGATGGTTTTGGCTAAAGCCTTCCTAAAAGAGGGCAATTATCTTTTATGGAAAAATAATTGGTTTGAAGAATGCAGTGCTCAAGCTTGAGGTGAGGAGCCCCCGCTTCTCTAGACAGGGGGCTCGGGGTGGGGAGGCGCAGGCGTGAGAGGACGCACGGTGGCTCGAAGGACAACTGCAGAGATGAGGCAGATGGTGCAGGTCTACTTTATTGAGGAAGTACAAGCAGTTTTATAGAGTATGAAGAGAGGGGATTGGTGGAGAGGATTGGGTTCTGATAGGCTAGATTAGCTGTTGTTACCTTATAAGGGCATAGAAGCAGAACTCGTCTACTAGGCTGGTCAGTAGTTACTAGGGAGAGCTTAAATTTGAGAGGGCTGAGCTGGATAGCTCGCTGATAGGTGGAAGAGAGCAGGCGTGTCTTTACGAGGTAGGAGGCCCTGAGATTGGCCCAGACGGAGGTGGTGTGAGGGGGCTTGCGTGAGTTTCCCCTGTGGGGAGGCGTAGGTGCATACCTCGTCCCGAGGGGCCAACCAAGGGAGGCGTATTTCGTGCCTCAGACCTCGGAGGCGGCCAGTTCTGAGAGCCAAACTTTTGCATGCTTGCCCTCAAAGCTGAACATAATTGGATTCACAATATCACTATTACCTTGGACTTACTTACAGGCACTGGAGCTTATGAATCTTTACAGCAGCAATTGTTGTATGGATTATGGTAAAAGTGCTAAATAAAGCCCTTTTTAGTGAAATCATGCTTATAAGAAAACTCTCTGTTAAACTGTTAACTAAGATAAGGAAAATATTCTGGCAGCAACTGTGCAAACCCCCTGCTGCCTACATGATAATGTGGCTGTGAGCTAGTGGGAGCTGACAGAATTAAACTGCTGGAAGAGGAGGAAAATATGGCAACATTGGTGTTCTGTTTTCTTTCCATGCTTATTCAGATTGGGCCTATTTAGCCAAATTAATAAAATTAGTACAAAATTGTTATCAAGGTGTTAAAAGGAATTTTTGGTTTTGAATCAATAGCTTACTCCTGAACTTCAAGTTTCAGTGTAGTCTTAAAGAGTAGTAATCCAAAAGATGTGTGTTAACTGCCTAAACTGCTAAATACGAACTTAACTGCATTTATGCTGCTCCAATTATCTTAACTGGTTGCTAATTGCTAATAAAAGTGTTTCCAAGAAGAAGCTTGCATGTTACAGGCAACATGGGTTCCAGAAAAAAATTTAAAAGCAGTAAAATCTAAGATGTTAAATGAGTAAGAATTATGAGTCAAATTGTAAACTTTATGTTTCTGTTGGTGTGTTGTAATTCTTTTTGTGTTTGTTTGTTCAATGTCAGTGTATATCTTGATACCTCCAGATGGTAATATAAATTAATAAATAAAAATTTCTAAAAGAGCTCTATTCAAATGGCCAAAAATTAAATAAGTGTTTATATTAATACATAATTTTAAATAATATCTCTACAATGATAAAAATTTGTAAGTCTTGATAATGAAATTACTATAAGTCTCTTCATAAAAAATACAGTTCTTGCCTTAATTAAAATGTTTGTGGAAGTGAGTAAATTTTGTCCTAAAATAAGATGGCTTGTTTTCACAAAATCAGAATAAACATATGAAGGATGGGACTTGAATGCATGTGGCAAATTATAGAAGGTATTGTGGTAACTTTGGGTAAAAGACTGTGTTCTGTGAAGGTAAAATTTGTCTTCAAATATTATAATTATAGTCTATATGGTTATAAATAATAATAAGTTTATGGAGGCATTGTTTGAATTGAAGTGTTTAAATGGCTAATTCCAAAAAATCATTATTAAACATAAACTGAATTAATAATAATAACAAAAAGTAATTTTATAACAGAAAAATATGTTGGCAACCAGCCTCCCCTACCAACTTGTTTCTAGTTTTGCATGCTACTAAGTATTTAAAGTGAAAAAATGTTATATTTGCATATAACCAAACTAAAGCATTATTTTGACAAGTTTGTTTGGTGTTAATAGTAATCGAATGTTGTAAAAGGTTTGCTTGGACATGGTTTCCAAAATCATTCTGGTAACTTATGTATGTAAGACATATAAGACAAAATGATTAGTTCTTAAGAAAGAGTAAAATGTGGGACAAAACCTGAATGAATACAGAAAGTGCAGAAGGTTCGTGGAAAAGGAATTTTTATGGTTAAAGTTGAGTAAGATTTGATGGGTCTATCTATAAAGTTTTAAAAGCTTTAAAAGCAAATATTATACTAATACAAAGTTAAATTTTGTTATTTCTCAGGGTTTCTCAAGTCATTAGTCTGTTTTAGTAGAAGTTTATATAGAGTTTTTCTCCTGAATAATCAGTATACCAAAAGAAGTCTGTTTTATCAAAATAGCTTCTTGTAATTTAACCTTATCATTTCCTTGGTTTTCTAAGAAAAAGCAAGTCTTATCACTTTTGGAGGAACATAGTGTTCAAACCTGCTTTCTCAAAGTCAAATCCTGAAAAGTATCTTTTTATTTCAAGCTATTGCAAAAGATTTGTTCTTTTACCTTAAAAAAAAATTAAAGTAATAAAATACTTAAGTTCCTTTGATATGTTGTTGGTTGAATGGAAAGTGTTTAAAAGTGTTATAAGTGTTAAAGAGATTCTTTAACCTCTGTTAGTTGAAGTTTTATGAGTAAAGCGTTCATATAAATGCTTAGAGAGTGTATAAAATTCCTGAAAATTTAATGTTTCACCATAATATTAGATGAAAGTATAATGTAGTTAATCATGGTTTTAATTATTTTTAAAAATATTATATGTCACAACAACTGCTTATTGTAAATTAAAGTAACACCACTGCTGTATGCAGCAGTCCCAAATATTCCTAGTTTATTACAAGACATTAATATCCAGTTATATTATTATCAGTTTGTTTTAAAACTTGCTAAGACTTTCTTCAGTATCTCCTTAGGCAAGGCAAGTCAGCCCACATTCTCCTACCTGTAAAAAAGCCAACAGTGGACTTTTGCAGTACTTCCCCAAGGCTGTGTGCATAGCCCAACCATCTTTCCTGGCCTGGAGGCAAAAACCTGGCTGCATAGAAAAAATCTGTGGCTGAAACCCAACTGATGACATTAGGAACTGTTGAGGCAGATGCCTTTGTGAAAATCCAGAGCCCTACCATGAAAACCTGAGAGAAGGCAAAGTTGCTCCACCGAAAAGCGAACACTGTGGGTACCAAAAACTTGTGGTCCTAGCCCAGCAGTTCTGGCTGCCTGTTACTCACCAACAGCTCATAGACATCCCCCATGAGTTCCTTCATGCTTACTCCAATGACTGTGACATCAGATCCCTCCTGCTCTTGGGAGGGATGAGCCCTCAAATGCATGCTAGAAACCATCTGGGGAGTAATACAACAAGAAACCGCCCCAGCTGTATTCATTACTTTGCAGAAACAAAAAGGGGGAAATGGAGAAGTGGATTTGGCTGAATGTATAGAGCATCCACCTACCACATGGGAGATTCAGTGTTCAAACCCAGGGCCTCCTGACCCATGTGATGAGCTGGCCCATGCGCAGTGCTGATGCAGACAACTGGAGTAGGGGGAAGGGGAGAGACATAAATAAAAAATAATTCTTAAAAAAAAAGGGGAATACTTCAGCAAGACCTGTGGCAGTTGGTAGCTGCCATGCATCATATTAACTTTACAAATCCTGGAACTGCATGCTTGCGGCTTGTGTCTGTCTATGGACTTCAGGACTGCATACCCTCCCCTTATGCTATTGTAGCAGGAACTATTAACATTACAAAAGCGAAAGGTTATTTATTTATTTATTTATTTTTATTTCCCCTCCCCTGCCACCCCTCAGTTGTCTGCTCTCTGTGTCCATTTGCTGTGTGTTCTTCTGTGTCCACTTGCATTCTTGTCAGTGGCACTGGGAACCTGTGTCTCTTTGTTACATGATCTTGCTGCATCAACTCTCCATGTATGCAGCACCACTTCCAAGCAGGCTGCACTTTTTTCACGTGGGGTGGCTCTCCTCCCAGGGCACACTCCTTGGGCGTGGGGCTCTCCTATGTGGGGGACACCCCTGCTCGGTATGACACTCCTTGTGCACATCAGCACTGCGCATGGGCCAGCTCACCACATGAGTCAGAAGACCCTGGGTTTGAACCCTGGACCTCCTATATGGTAGGCAGATGCTTATCAGTTGAGCCAAATCCGCTTCCTATTGGAAGGTTATTTTTATGTGCACTGTTTGCATTGTAATTTAATTCACTGTGTCACCACTGCTAATTGGGATGATGATCTTTTGATAGTTCATCAGCCTCCTTTTATTATGCTTCCTGTATGTTTAGATACCTTCAGGACCAGGAACAAATTGATGTTTTAGAGGAAAGTGTAATCTCCTTGGGTAATCAACTTGATGCTTTACAGTGTCAGAGGCACCTACAATGTCATCCCTGATAAGCTTCTGTTTATGTTACCCCTGTAGTATTCAATAATACAAAATGGAATTGGACTACTGTCCATCTCCATTTACAAGGAGTTTGGAATCATGAAAATATTAGTATAGACTTACAGAGCCTGCACAATGAGATCCTGGCCCTTCAATTGGCTAATCTTGCTACTTTAAATCCTGAAGTTATCGGTATCAGTCTGTTAAGCAGTTTGCAAAATTTTGCCCCTTTGGACCTCCTCTGTCACAGCTTTTGGTTTCTGTTAGCCCTGGCCTGCCTTTTGCTACTTCTCTGGTGCTTATTGCCCATAGTGTGGGCACCTTTACTATGTCAAATAAACCACATACAAGCTGAAAGCACCCAAATACATTTATCTCAAAAGGCCTTATGGCATAGTAAGATGTGAACAGCCCCCTTGGAAAAAAACTGCCTTGGACAAGTTTATTGTCCTTGCTGGCTGGTAGTCAATGACAGGTAAGAGCCTCAGAGGAGGCAAACCTAAGACAGGCATAGTCATAGCTGGCAGCCTTTTTCTCATTATATAACAGAAAAGGGGGAGATGTGGGGAGCCCTGCATAGCAGGCTCCAAAGTTCACAGGAAGAATGTAGATAAAGAGGGAGGTGCCCCTAGACAAGGTTATGTGCTGAACAAAATATGCTAAGTGTGGATTAGAATTCCAGGAGAACTGTTATCAGAGGGCTATTGAAAAGAAGAATAACTATTGTATTTGTAGTGACCTAGAAACAAAAGCTTCGCATGAAAACTGCTGAATATGCTGATGTCACTTAAGGTATAAAATTACGTGCCCGATTAAACTGGGTGCCTGAAATAGCTGCCATACTCCTGCAGTCTCCTCACAGCCCACCTGGTCCCCACTATTTTGTGTCTTTCATTTCTTCACCCTCTCACCTCCCCCTCCTTGGGACTGCACAGACCCTGATCGGCAGCTACTGCACTGTGCAGGTCAAGGCATATCACAATTTGTTTAAGGTTATCTGGTTAGAGGTTTGGCAATCAATGAAGTATTCCAAGTTCAATAAGAGTTGCTTACTGCCATTACAAAAAAATCCACCTCTTATTAGGAGTAAGGCTGCCTTACAGACAGCCTTCTGCCTGGCTCCCAGGCTATTTGGAAATGGCGAGCTGCTTGATTGAGGAGATTGCCCAACCTGGGCAGGAGGGACAGATAGGCAGATGACCTTCAGGGTCTTCTCTTTTTGCAGCAAACTATAGTATATTTTAAGAGCATGGAAAAATTATCTTTTAGGATATGTTTACCATTCCAAAGAGTGAGCTCTAAGGGGTATACAGAAAGTGGCTCCAAACTCATAAAATTTCTGAAGAAATGTATCTTTTTAGAGAGAAATCTGAAAGACTAAGTTGGATGCTTTCCTGAGTTTCTATGGTGGAAAAATCTGAAAACTTAAGAATTAAAATCATGATTCTGGTCCTCTTCTACCTCACAGGCCGAGATCAAAATTGGCTTCCAAAAAAAAAAGTTGGGTTTCTTCTTCCTGCAGGGACAAGCAGAGGTGGGAAGTATTTCCACAAAGGAGATGGCAGACAAGAGCTCCTTTTTAGAAGACAGGCTGGGGGGGAGGCACATGGGAAGTAGGGAACCTACACCCAGGGATGCAGTCAGAGTAAACGTGAAAGAGAAAGTGAGAATGGAAAAAAGAAAGGATGGGAAGCAAAATGGTGAAAGGAGACTATCCGCATAAAGAAGGGGAGTGTTTCAACAGTGAGGGTGCACCTGAATTCCTCCTTGTTGGTGCTCTCGGGGCTTATGCTGGGAAACATAAGGCATAAAAACAGGCGGACCCTCGTCCCTCCTGTATTCCAGACAAGAAGCATCCACAAAGCCTCTGCCTTAGCCGATGCCTCCCGGCCACGTGCGGAGTTTGACCCTCCGCGGGCTACAGACCGGAAGCGGAAGCGGCGAGCTGTCCCGCTCCTAGTGCGCAGGCGTGGACAGGAATCGTCGGCCTTCCGGCGTCGTGTAGTAACCGCCGTGCCTTGACTGTTTGGTCTTCTGTGGGAGCGCAGCTCATGGCCCCGGTGTCCCGGTCCCGCTACTCTGAGGACACCCTGGGCTCTGGGAGACGGCGACGCAGCTCGTCGGGAAGCCCGCCTTCCGCGCCGGCCAAGCACTCCCCTCTGGGCGGCCGCTCTCGCAATCGTTCGTGCAGCGGCGATGTCCTCAGGCCCCTGCGGGGTGGGTCGGCAGTCACCGCTCCTTACCCGCTTAGAGGTTCAGGGTCTAGAGAGCCAGCTCCCGGGCCACGCAACTACGCCTTCTCGGCCTCCTCCATAAATTATAATGGCGCCCACCGCTACCATCACCACAGCTATGCTGGCGATCGGCACTGGGCGCAAGGCTACGAGAAGGAAAAGGAGGAGAGACATTGGCAGAGGAGGCTGAGAGAGAGAGAGAGGATTGGGGAGTTGGGAGCACCTGAGGTGTGGGGGCTGTCTCCAAAGTTTCCTGAGCAGGATTCTGATGAACACACCCCAAATGTGGAAGAAGAAGTAAGGACTCAGAAAAGCAGCAGTTTAGAGTCCAGCTCTGAAGAGAAAGAAAAAAGGAAAAAGACCAGTCATTCAAAAAACAAGAAAAAAAGAAAGAAAAAGTCATCCAAAAGAAAACATAGGAAGTATTCGGATAATAGTAACAGTAATTCAGACTCTGACACTAATTGTAGCTCTGGTGATGATAAAAAGAGAGTCAGAAAAGCCAAGAAGAAAGAGAAGAAAAAGAAATACAAAACAAAAAAGCCCAAGAAAAAGAAGAAGAAGACTAGAAAAGAACCCAGTGATTCAAGCTATAAGGATTCAGAAGGGGAGTTGACTGAATATATTTGGACTGAGCATACAAAGATTGCAGATACCATGGATTTAATAGGTCCAGAAGCACCTGTAATACACACCTCTCAAGATGAGAAACCTTTGAACTATGGCCATGCTCTGCTGCCAGGTGAAGGTGCAGCAATGGCTGAGTATGTAAAAGCTGGAAAGCGCATCCCTCGAAGAGGTGAAATCGGGCTGACAAGTGAAGAGATCGCTTCATTTGAAAGCTCAGGTTACGTCATGAGTGGCAGCAGGCATCGCAGGATGGAGGCTGTACGCCTGCGAAAAGAGAACCAGATCTACAGTGCCGATGAGAAGAGAGCCCTTGCATCCTTTAACCAAGAAGAGAGACGAAAGAGAGAGAATAAGATTCTGGCCAGTTTCCGAGAGATGGTGTACAGAAAGACAAAAGGGAAAGATGACAAGTAAGGACTTTTTGTTGTACAGCAGGACTTTTAACAAAAGATTTATACTGTATGACCAAAATAGTATTAAAAGGCTCTATGGTGCTACTGTTCCCATTGTTAGTAAGTTCCTCAAAAAAGCTGCTTTTTGAGATATCTCTAAAATTTTAATTATTTTTAACTTATAAAAGTACTATCACATAGGGTTAAGGAAAATGCAAACACTATAAGAGAAGTGTCAGTAAAAAGTCTTCCATCCCAGTCCCTGATCTCTTTCCCCAAATAAATATCTAATGTCTTCAATATGTAACCATAAGTTCTCTGCATATAAGAGTGTATATGTTGCAGGATAAAGGCTGGAGTTAGGAAGTTTTTTCCCTGTTGCCCTGACTTTCCTCTCTCTTTGAGAGCTTCATTGCCCCTTGGAGCCATTCATTGGCCCCCAGGAAGACCAAAAGAACCCCAGAGAAAACAAGAGTCAATTGAGTGTATGCTTCTGATTGTAGTTAACAGACTGGGTTGAAAAATGGAGGAGATTTACTGGCTTGGGTAACTGAAAAGTCCAACAGGAAGACAGTGGTCCTACATGGTTTTAGTAGGACTTTGTGGCTTTCTTTTCCACCTTCCTCGGTTTTCCTTCTCAAGTTGATTTCCCTTACATAGCAAAATGCCTGCCAAAGCTGACAAGTTTGGTTATATGTTTCTTGGTCAACCTCTGAAGAAAGAAAGAATATTTCTGTCTTAAATTTCCAAGCAAGATTCCTGAGAAATAGTGACTAACAGGACTAGTGTAAGTAAATAGAATAGCCTATCCTTGACTGTATAGGTGTAGTCAGTTTATGGACTACATCGGGAAAGGAATGAATGAAAATCAGGGAAATGTTAGCAAGGATGTGCAGATGACCAAAACATGTCCTCTTCAGTTTTGAATGACGTTTAAAAAAACATAAAATAGCTACTCTATGTTCTGAAAGCCAAACATTTCTTGAAGAAAAGCTTGGCTTTGACTATTAGAAGCCAAATCCTAATTGAAGAGGGCATAGAATTTATTCATAAAAATAAATGTAAAAGTGAAAAGATGAAAGCTTGTCTTCTGAAGTGCAAATTAGGGCCACTAGGGCTAGGAGGAGAGCGAGAAAAGGAGCAGGTAAAGGAGGAGGCATCTGGTAGATCTCTTGGAGAGGAGGCAGATGAGGAGGGACTGAACAGACAAGAGAATTAGCATCGGGAGGCAGGCCCAAGATTTATGGACTAGCACAAGCACTGGAAAAGACCTGAGAGTAGCCTCATTCTTGGTTTATGACCCTGAGACTTCAACATTAATTAAATTGTCTCACCTGGATAACTCCCTTTTCAAAGGGTCAGGATCCCTAAAACTGAAGATGAGTGGGTGGGGTCCTAGAACCTGGCAGGGCAGTGTGACATGGAAGGACACCCTCACCCCAGGATGTGTACTTAGTTGGGTTTGGATCAAAGTTGCTTGAGATTTTCCTCAAAGGGCCACAGGAGACACTGGTGGAAGCCACCCAGTTACATATACATATTTCCAGTTTTAGAAACAAACCACACCACAGCATACTCTTAAGTTTACCTCATGATTTTTCACTTAACAGCCTATCTCAGAGATGTTTTATGTGAACACACACACACACACACACACGAAATCTACCTCATTCTTTTTAATGTCTGTATAGTGTTCCAGTGTATGAAAGAACAATATTTTATTGGCTGTCTAAGGTATTATCTATATTTTTATATTATGCAGTACCTCAGTGAAGATCTTTTTAGGTGTGCGAGAGTACATCTGTGGATATTCATCTAGAAGTAGAATTAGTGGGTCAAAAGAATTTTTTGGGTCATCTAGAAATGGCCACCTGGAAGTGGAATTATTGTATCAAAAGAAAAATACTTTGTAAATATTTATGTGGTGCTTTCTATTAATATGTGCTAGGTACTATGGCAGGTACTGGAAATAGACTGAGAAATAGATAGGCTTGATCCTTACCATCATAGAACTTTACCGCAGGAGACAAACTAAAAAAAATTAAAAGAGAAATAATTTCAAATTCCAGTGTGCTGTGAAGAAAAAAAGGAATTAAGGGGGGGGGGGACTTTTTTTGATACAGTGATCAGGGAAAGGCCAAGAATATCACATTTAAACTCTATGTGTTTTTTAATTTTAATAGTTACCACAATATTGCCTTCCACGGAAACACTGGTTTATATTCAAGCCTATATCCTTGCCAATATGGTACTTTCAAATTTTTTGATCTTTGCTAATCCGAGAGATGAAAATGTCATTTTTGTTTGTTTTCATTTCTTTAATTATGTGTAAGGTCGAACTTCTTTCATATATTTGAGTCTCTTTGTGTGTGACCTGCCCATGTTATAACCTTTGTCCATTATTCTATTGGATTGTTAGTGTTTTTCTTATTATTGATAAGAGCTCTTCAAATAATAAATTAGCTCTTTAGCACATATTTCGCAGATAATTTTCTCTATTATTTGTCTTTTGATCTACTGTTCTGGGAAACACTTGTTAGGCTTCAAAAGACTCCCTAACTCTAGTCATATAATGAAACATCTTTGGGAAAAAGTTGCAGCTGAGAAACTGTGGCCTCTATGGAAACCAAGGTAATGTTGGTGGGTATCTTTTCCAAAAAGATAAAATTACACACTGGGCAACTAACAGTACGTGTAATGCCTACAGCAGATTTCTCTGACAGCTCTCTGTGCTGTAGTAGTGCTTAACTTGCTGTTTAATGCTGTTAGAGAGGGACGTGGCCAGTAAATCTGCCTTAAAAGACATTTTGAGAGTTGGAATTCAATTGTGGTTCATTTTTGCCCAAGGGAGTTAATTAAAGGAGTTAGAAGAACTCTTTCCTTTGAAGTATTTTGTTCAGAGTACCTGAGAATGGATTGTGGAATAGAAGAAAAACTGTCCAACAAAAATGTTATGTTGTGTTTAGATTTTAAGAACCCATCAAGGGAAGCGGATGTGACTCAACTGATAGAGCGTCCGCCATACCATATGGAGGGTCCAGGGTTCAATCCCCAGAAACTCCTGACCCATGGGGTAAGCTGGCCCATGCGCTGTGCTGCTGTGCACAAGGAGTGCCCTGCCATGCCCAAGTGGCAAGGAGTGCACCCCACAAGGAGAGCCGCCCTGTGTGAAAAAAATGCAACCCGCCCAGGAGTGGCATGACACACATAGAGCTGATGCAGCAAGATGACACAACAAAAAAAGAGACTCATTTTCCCAGTGCCACCAGCAGACACAGAAGAACACACAGCAAATGGACACAGAGAGCAGACGACGGGAAGGGTTAGGGAGAGAAATAAATAAAATAAATCTTTTAAAAAAATAAAAAGAACCTATCAGAATGAACAGATCAAATTGCTTGTCTTAATTATCAGTAACACTGAGTTTATTCAGTGCCCAAGAAAGCAAACTAGTAAGGTTATTGCTGATTAATTTATAATCGATAAACTATGAAGCATTTATGACTTTGTGGAATGATCTAGAATAATGTTTCACAAAATACTAAACTTACTCCACTGGCCTAACAGGGCCTAGTGGATATTTCACAGTACATCTCTTTTTTTTTTTTAAAGCTGGGTAGCTAGAGGGAAGGGGGATCTCCCTTTTGGCTACCAGCAGTGTAGGGAATAAAAAAATGAGAGATTTGGCCATAATTGCTGTTTTTATCCTTAACCTGAAAAAAATTTCTGTCTTATTTTTATAGGAATATTTCTAATATTTCACTATCATCTGTGATAGGGGCTTTTAGTTTGAGGTTTTTTTTGTTTGTTTTTTTTTTAGGAGGTAAATGGGGATTGAACCCAGGACCTCATACATGGGAAGCAGGTACTCAAACACTTGAGTTACATCTGCTCGCAGACGTATTTGTTTTTGCTGTAAAAAGAAAGTATCCATCTATTCCTATTTTATTTGGAGTTTTTCCTTCTAATCAGAAATGAATGTTGGATTTTATTAAATGACTTTTTCACATCTGTGGAGATAATCATGATTATTCTTTATTGATCTATTAGTATGATGACAAAGTAATATATTTCGCATTATTAAACAATGGGTTAAATTTATTAGATTCATTTGTAGGGGTTTTGATTGTTTAGAACAATCACTGGCCACATAATTTTCTATTTCAAAATTCAGAGTAATCAATGAACTCCTGATCTATAGAGAAGAGCAGAAAGCATCATTAAGAAAAGAGAGCTTTAAATCTTATGCTATAGTGTGGAAGCATGACTTGCAATGGCTTACCTCCACTGACAGTAGGGGAAAGGAAATTTTTATTCTGAATATGCTGTGAGTGGACCTGA
This sequence comes from Dasypus novemcinctus, assembly GCF_030445035.2. Classification (NCBI taxonomy): domain Eukaryota; kingdom Metazoa; phylum Chordata; class Mammalia; order Cingulata; family Dasypodidae; genus Dasypus; species Dasypus novemcinctus. The sequence goes on from NC_080694.1 coordinate 63,695,117, forward strand.
TGTTAACATATATGAAACCACTGTAGTTTACAAAAATTAGGATAGGGAAACGGACTTGGCCCATTGGTTAGGGCGTCCATCTACCACATGGGAGGTCTGTGGTCCTCGGGGCCTCCTTGACCCATGTGGAGCTGGCCCATGCGTAGTGCTGATGCGAGCAAGGTGCCACGCAGGGGTGTCCCCCGCATAGGGGAGCCCCATGCACAAGGAGTACACCCGGTAGGGAGAGCTGCTCAGCATGAAAGAAAGTGTAGCCTGCCCAAGAATGGTGCTGCACACACAGAGAGCTGACCAGCAAGATGATGCAACAAAAAGAAACATAGATTCCCGTGCAGCTGACAACAACAGAAGCAGACAAAGAAGAACTCGCAGACACAGAGAACAGACAATTGGAGCTGGGGGGTGGGGGGAACAGGATAATCCTGGAAAATGAAAATCTTATGTGAAAATTAGTTTGAGTAGTTAGCAATATGTAGTCTGTCCTGGTAAAAATGACATTTTGATTTATTCTCACCCTACATCCCAAAAGATACAGACTACTTAGACTAAAAATGTACACCTTGGGTTTAAAACAACTCTTCTTTTTAAACTACTTTAAGGATTTTCATTTTCACGGGATATCAACTTCAATGTCAGTAATCTCAGCCCTGATAACAAGAGTGACATTTAAGAAGTCAGCCATGGTAGGGAGTCTTGAGAGGTGGAGTAAATGAATTAGAATATATTTACTTCCTTTTATTTTTTAGTTAAATTTTCTCTGTTTATCCCTTATATAATTTTTGAAGAAAACTATATAAACCCTTCTTTAGAGATAAAAATATAGTATCAGATAAATGACTTCCTTTCAAGAAAGAAAACTTAACTTCTAGTTAGCAAAACATTTGTACTGACTGAATTTGTTAGCCTAAGAAGTTTTAAACATATTTAACTTTTATTTTAAGTATATATTTTGTGTGATCTATGTATTTTTTAAAAAAAGATAAAATATATATATTTTTTTTTTTCAAGCTTCTGACCAGGAGAAAAAGATAACTTTTCTTGTCATAATGAAACTTTTTTTTTTCCTGCTGTGTGATTTCAATGCTTAGAAACACTGCATGAATTACCTATGTCATAAAATAACTGTTAGTGTGGTAATTCATGATGTTCCAAAACTAGTATCAGCAGATTAATTAAACAGAAAAGTTTGTTCAGATTTTGTTGTTGTTGCCTTAAAGCTTTTAATCCAAACATGTCTTGCTTTTCAATTTACTTTTCAAAATACCTTGACATTTATTTTTGCTACTATTATGTATTTGACGACTTTTAATTGGGGGAAAATGGTAAAGTGTGTGTGTTTTATTTATGAAAATGCTGGTTGTTTGTGATGACACTAACTAGAAATGGCCACTTTTTACACAAATGTAATGAACTTCGGCCGTAAAACGTAAACACCTCAGTTTACACCGTTACGCCCCTCCCAGGCGCCCACTGGAGGCCTCGGCGTCTCACCCCTTCCTGCCAGGTTGAAGCAGAAAACCACCGAGCCGAGTCCTCCCGGCTTCCTAGAGCGGAGAGTGCGCCCGGGAACGCAGGGGGCGCGGCGCCGGGCTCTGACGAAAGCGTCGGGTTCTGCTCCGGGCGCCTGGCCTCGGCCCGGGCTGAGGTGGACGTGCACCGAGGGGCGGGCTCGAGGGCCTTAGGCCGCTCCTGCCCCCGGCCTCGGCTAGGGCCGAGGTGGACCTGCCGCTGGGTGGCTCCCGGCGGGCGCGGAGAAACCTTCGCCGAGACGGGCCGTCGGTCCCGGGGCCTATGGAAGGAGCGAAACTGGATCTATTAATGGGCTTAACGCAGACTCTCCTCTGCTGCGTGTTTTTCCTCGATTGAATGCAATTTTAAATAAGTATTCAAGGTAGGTGTCAATGAAAAGGTAGTGTTTGAGCAGAAATCTGAAGGAGGTGAAAAGACCCATGTGACTTTTGGGGGCACAAGCTTTCTAGGCAGAGGGAACTGCAGGTGCAGAAACCTTAAAGTGAAAATTTCCTTGGCATAGTCAAGAGACCAGAGTAGTTGAGGGGAATAAGTAAGGGTGAAATTGATAAGCGATGATATCGCAGAAACTGGAGGGCGTGTAGAATACATGGGCCTTGTACTGTATAAGAAATTTGGCCTTTTCTTGGAGTGAAAACGGTCAGTGGAAGGTTTTGAGCCAGGAAAAACATGATCTGACTTATGTTTTAAAGCATCTCTTAGGTGGGAACATGATGAGAATAAACTAGGGAAGCAAGAATGGAATCAGGGAAATTAGGAGACTGTTGCATGTAATTCAAGTGGGCCAGAAGGATGTCTTGGTTAGAATTGAAGAGATTATTGGTCCGCTTTGAGAGTACAGCCAACAGGGTTTGCTCATGGATCAAATGCGGCACATACGAATAAGAAGACACAGGTGAGTTAAACATTTTTGGCCTGTGGAGGGAAGAGCTATTGGAGGAAGGATCTGAGGTTAAGCTTGGGACCTTGTTTAAGTTCTTGAACTCTCCATGTCTCAGTTTCCTTAAGATGCAGGTAACAGCTGTGACGGCTTATTGTTTTTATTGTTATGCTGATATATGAAGTATGAGTGGGTGTTAATGAGAAGAAAATTGGAAGGTTGAAAAGTGTTCCAGGAGTAAGATGTGGAAGGACCCAGGAACAAGAAAGAATATTACAAGTCTGAGAAACTGAAAGTAGTTCATTAGATAATAAGAAATTTTTACACCATGTTAACTGGTTTGAACTTGATTCTAAGAAAAATGGCATGTGCTTAAATGTAATTTGCATGGCAGAGACGTATTCATATTTTCTCTTTAGAAAGATCACTGTCTGCAATGTGGAAAATAGATTGGTGAGTCAGAAAGACCCATTACAGTAGAAGATGGTCACAGAGGATGACAAGAATTTGAGAGAGATTTAGGCAGCACCATCAATAGAACTCGATGGATTGGTTGTGCAAGATATGAAAGGTGGGGCAGAGCAGTTTTCTGGCCCAAAATATTGGTGGGTGGAGGTCTAGCCAAAAACAGTTTATCATATTACTTATTTTATATCGTATTTGGCACATTTAATCACATAGTAATCAGCCATCGCTAACTTATTCAACACCATATACTTTATAATGAACATTTATTTTCTAGCTAATAATCGCTTTCTTGTACTTTTTTACTTTGATTAAGAATAGTAGTGGGGAGGGAGTGAGGTATATTGGAATCCCCTATTTTTCAGTGTAACACTTATGTAATCTAAAGCTTCTTTAAAAATAAAAAATATCATTAACAGAAGTCCCAGATATGAAACAGAGACCAACATTTATAACATAAATCGACAAGAAGCAATAGAAATTGTGAAGTAATCCAATTTCTACAGATCAAACAATTCCCTGTGTTTACAATAAAATTTTTTTATAATAAAAATACAGCAGGATTAGACTTTTTATTTTAAGTATCCCCCCCTTTTTTTTTTAGAAGGTACCAGGGATCAAACCTGGGACCTTGTACATAGGAAGCAGGTGCTCAACCACTTGAGCTATTAGTATATCCGCTACCCTTAAGTCCATTTTTTATGAAGAAAAAAATTATCACCTGGGAAGTGTTACTGTATGTAGGTTCAGAAGTACATAATAGCAAGATGTAGTTGAACTCTATCCAGGCATAGTCACTAATTGAAGGAGTTTGCCGCCCCCCCACACACACACATTGATTCAAAGGCATATATCAGCAGATGGCAGGATGATATTTCATTGCTCTTTAGAGTCACTTGAATAGTTACATTCAAGAATGCTAAATTCCTACACAACCAAGGGCCTGCTCCAAGGGAGGATGGTGGTGCCATATTTTGGGTTCATTTTTGTTATGTTGGGCTTCAGAGGCTTCTGAAGAGCGTCAAGGTACCAGATAGCCAGAAGGAAATGTAAGCCTGGCACTCTTGAGAGATCTGGGCTGCAAAATAAGAAAATCATTCAGCATAGAGACAGTAACTGAAGTCATAAGCACACCTCTCCTCTACCCCTTCCTAGCTTCTGGCCTATCTCTCTCCTAACATTCAATATCTTACTTTTTGTAGAGAGAATTTTTGCGCACTCTCCATTTTCTCATTTTCCCATGTCAGGCTGCTTTTCTCCCCATCCCTCTACTGAAATTGCTCTCTTAGAGGTCACCAAAGACCTCTGGTTTTGAATCAAGTGGCTTTGTCAGGTCTTAGATTAATTCACCTCCTATAGCATTTTCCACTTTTGAGCACTGCCTTATAAGTTCACTTATATGTCAATGAATTCCTGTTCTTCACAGTTATTTCATTTACCTTAAAATATCTCTGAAAGAGTGAACCCTAATGTAACTTATGGGCTATAGTTAATAATATAATTATAATAATGTTGTATTGATTGTAAACAAGGTACCACACTAATACTAAATATTAATAATAGGGAAAACTGTGGGGGGGGGGAGCGGTGGATATGGGGACTCTGTACTCCTGCATGATTTTTCTTTAAAACCTACAACTGCTCTAATAAAATTTATTTTTAAACTATTTGTGAATGACAAAGAAAAACAAAAATCTCTGTGAACTAAACGTTATTGTCATTTTACAAATGAGTAAACTAACAGAGAATAAGTAACTTGTCCCAGGTCACCAAGCTCATAAGTGAAAGAGCTGGATTGGAACCCAGGCCTGTCTGTGGCACAGGCTCTTTCCACCACTCCACTCTTAGAGAAATAGACCTTGCCTTCTGGATACTGCTGTCTTTGTAAGTATGTTCTCCTCTTTCTCTGGTTGCTCCTCCTTCCTTCTCTTCCTTACATGTGCTGTTTCTTAGCATTCTAGCTCCACATAGCCTTTTCCCAGCCATAACTAACTACCTACTATCCTCAATGTGCCAGGTTTTCCACCAGCTCTATGCTCAGACCATTCTGTCTGACTGCAAAATCCTTTCACCATTTCTTTGTCTGACTAACTTTCACTTGCTTTTTAAGACTCAGAAGGACTCACCTCCAGGAAGACCTGCTATTGGGAATTAGGTGCTTTATCTTTGTGCCCTGCTAGCACCCTGTGCATACCTTCCTTGTGGCACGCAGTACACTGATTGAAATTGCTTATTTACCTAAGATGTCTTGAAAGCAGAGAACTATTAGAGGCCAGGGAATTGTCTCTCATCTCTGTATTCCCAGCATCTAAGAGATCCTGGCAGCTAGTAGACAGTGTAAGTCAGATGAGTTATGCAGATCCTCACATTCTCTTAGTTAATTCTGTTGATTAGCTCTAATTAACATGTACGTTATACAGTCCTCATTATGCAAATTCTGCATTTGCAAATTCCCCTACCTGCTAAAATGTATTCATAACTCCTGAATCAGTATTGACATGGTTTTGCCATCATTTGTGGTTATGTGCAGAGGATAAAAAGCTTGAGTCCCGCTGCGCACGTTCCCACCTCTGATTGAATAAGGTGACACTCTCCTTATTTCAGCTCTCATACTAGGAACAGTTTTGTAGCATATTTAGTACCACATTTTTTTTGCTCGTCATTGGTGATTTTACTGTTTAAAATGGCCCCAAGTGAAGCCTTAAAGTGCTGTCTTGTGTCCCCAAGTACAAGAAGGCTGTGGGTGCCTTCAGAGAAATACAGGTTATGTGAGCTTTTTTAGGACATGAATTATAGTACCCTGGGCCATGAATTCAATGTTAATGAATCAACAATATATATCAAATAAGGTGTCTAAATAAAAACACACGTAAAACAAGATTTTTTTTTTTAAGACTTATTATTTATTTCTCTCGCCTTCCCCCCCACCCTGGTTGTCTGTTCTTTGTGTCCATTTGCTGCATCTTCTTTGTCCGTTTCTGTTGTTGTCAGCGGCACGAGAATCCTTGTCCCTTTTTGTTGCGTCGTCTTCTTGGGTCAGCTCTCCGTGTGTGCGGTGCCATTCCTGGGCAGGCTGCACTTTCTTTCGCGCTGGGCGGCTCTCCTTAACGGGGCGCACTCCTTGCGCGTGGGGCTCCCCTACGCGGGGGACACGCCTGCGTGGCAGGGCACTCCTTGCGCGCATCAGCACAGCAAATGGGCCAGCTGCACAAGGGTCAAGGAGGCCCGGGGTTTGAACTGCAGACTGCCCATGTGGTAGATGGACGCCCTAACCACTGGGCCAAGTCCGCCGCCAAGATTATGTATTGATTGGTTGATGAAAATGTGACCAGAGGGTCACAGGAACATAACCCTGTATTTCCCCTACGAGAAATGGTTCTCTTTTGGATAATTCATTGTTCACAGTGACTTTACAGACTGCAAACATTGTAAATAATGAGAATTGGCTACATTTATTTTGAGTGTTTGTGTCTTTTCCCCCCCCACAACTTTTTGAGAATATTGAAACGTACAGAATTGTTGAAATACTATAATTAACGTCTATATACCCCTCTTTTAGGAACTGTTGTGAATTTCCTGCTGTATTTGTACACTTTCTCCACACACCTGCACATTCTTTTTTTTTCCCTGAAACATTTGAAGATAAGTTTTAGCATGCATCTCTTGAGAATAAGAATATTCTCATACAGGGATCAGCAGGCTTTTTCTATAAAAGTCCAGATAGTAAAATTTTTTGGATTTGCCTGATCTCTGTGCACATACTGAACTTTGCCATTGCAGTGCAAAAGCAAACATGGACAGTATGTAGACAAAAGGATGTAGCTGTGCGTCAGTAAAACTTGATGTACAAAAATGGGCTTTTGGGAAGCGAATTTGGCTCAATGGATAAAGTGTCTGCCTACCACATAGGCGGTCCAGGGTTCAAACCCAGGGCCTCCTGACCCGTGTGATGAGCTGGCCCATGCGGGGTGCTAATGCGCTCAAGGAGTGCCGTGTCATACAAGGGTGTTGCCCATGTAGGGGAGCCCCACGCGCAAGGAGTGTATCCTGTAGAGAGCTGCCCAGTGTGAAAAATGTGCAGCCTGCCCAGGGGTGGTGCTGCACACAGGGAGAGCTGATTCAGCAAGATGACACAACAAAAAGAGACACAGATTCCCAGTGCCGCTGACAAGAATACAAGCAGACATGGAAGAGCACACAGCAAATGGACACAGAGAGCAGACAACTGGGGGAGGGGAGATGGGAAAGGGGAGAGAAATAAAAAATCTTAAAAAAAAAAAAATGGACTTTCAGCTGTATTTGGCCTCCTGAGCTATAGTTTGCCAAATCATTCATATTCGTAATTGCCTAATTAAAAAAAAAAGATGATTTCACAATTTGCATTTAGTTGTCTCTTTAATCTAGGACAGTGTCCTCCCTACATCATCTCTTTATTTTTGTGAAATTACTGGTTTTGAAGAGTCCATGCCTTTTATAGAATGCGCGGCATTCTGGATTTATCCAAAAGCTTCCTCATTATTCAACTCATGTTAAGCATTTTTGTGAAAATGCTGCATAGGTGATGAGGCACATGATGTCCAGTTCCTAAGTTTGATTGTTTGGCAAAGTTTGAGACTGGCCAGAAAATTCCATTTTTTCCTTTTGCAATTAGTTAAGAAATCAGTATGGTGACATTCTTTTTTTTACACTTTTTTTACTAAAGTTAATAGATCACAACATTACATTAAAAAACATAAAAAGAAACATAAAACACATAAGAGGCTTGGTGACGTTTTGATACTGCAAACATGTCTTGCACCCCCCAACTCCTTTCACCCAGTGGTTTTAGCAACCATTTGTGGTCCTTGACTGGATCATTTATTTCATTGAGGATTATGAAATGGTGATTTTGTAAATTATTGTTCCTTCTACTTTAGTTGGCAATCTTCTATAAAAAAAACTTTTGTCATTTTTATATGTACCTTTTTAAGGAATGGTTGTTTAGAAGAGGAAAACTAGGATAGTAGCTATCGGAAATGCATACAATAATGCTATTGTTCTTATTACTATTATTGCTGTTTCTGTAATTCTTATTATTATATTTTTAGGAGTACCCTTGAGGAAACAGTCCAAAGAAAGTTATCTAAAACAGCGACAGCCGTCTAAAGCTGGAGATGGCGACAGTATTCGTGAATGCACAGTCCTTGGCTCCCCTGAATCTGAAGAAGGAGGGCCTTCGGGTAGTGAGGGAGGATCACTGCTCTACTTGGGAACAGGAGTTCAAGCTGCAACAAAAAAGCAGAGTCCTGAGGCAGGAGATGTTGTGCCAGCAATTCAGGCAGTTACGCTATGAAGAGACCACGGGACCTCAAGAGGCACTGAGTCGGCTCAGAGAACTTTGCCGGCAGTGGCTGCGGCCCGATATCCACACCAAGGAGCAGATGCTGGAGCTGCTGGTGCTGGAGCAGTTCCTGGCCATCCTGCCCAAGGAGCTGCAGGCCCCGGTGCGAGAGCAGCATCCGGAGAGCGGGGAGGACATAGTCATTGTACTGAAGGACTTGGAGCCAGAGCTTGGAGAGACAGGCCCAGAGGTGGTAAGGCTCAGGCTTGCTCTTTCACATAAACACAGGAAGTGAGACCTCTGGCCAGTGGAGAAGAATTGCTCAACTTAGTTTCTTTCCAGTCTGGCCGTTCATTTCTGTTGCTCTCTTTTCAAAGCTATCTGTTTTCTGCTGGGAGGAAACTGAGTGAGTTCCAGATTTTTCATCCCCTTTTCTTTGCCTCTCTAGTGTTTCTCTTTGTTCTCTTTTCTAACATGGAAGTGTTTTTCTGAACAGCAGCTCCTGCCTAAGCCCACCTATACCTAATTGTCCCTAGGACCCAAAGCAGGCAAAGAAACCTAAAATGCTTCTGGAGGAGATGGCCTCTCTGAAAGCAGTGCAGGAGCAGCAGGTCCAGCCCAAGTGTGAAGTTCCAAAACCTGAAAAAGAGAAGGGTAAGAAACAGATTGCATCTTCTTGTGTGTACGGTGTGGTGGACAGTGCATTTCTCTCTTGAGACCCTACTCAGAACCCTTGATGTTTTTTGTTTTTGTTTGGAATCAGGTTTATTGAAGTTTAATTTACATACAGTAAAGTTGACCCTTTCTAAGTGTACATGCAGTCATATAATCACTACCACAATCAAGATATAAAAGATTTCTCTCACCCAAGCATTTCCCTTGTACCTCTCCCTTGGTGTTTTTATTTTATTAAAAACAAAGTCCTCTCCTATCTAGACCTTCACTTTACTCTTTTCCCCCTTACTGTAGAGATGAGCTTTTAAAAGTAGTGCTAGTTTCTCACAGAAGGCAAAGGATCCCAGCCACAGTCTTCGTTATTCATTTTTTTCTTATCTCCTTAAAATTATTGTAAATGGCTACAGTCTTTTATTTTTAAATGTCACCTGGATTTTTCCCCTCTACTATATTTTCTTTGTTACTGAAATATCTAATTTCTGTCCCATAATTTTTTCTTTTCCTCCTTCTAGTTTGATATAGCCCTGCTGCTCCTTTTTTGTTTTACTGTCGTCTTAGTACTCCCATTGACATTAAACTTAACTTCCTTTTCATTCTCTGTCATTTAAACACAAATTCAGTAATGTTGCTTCCATGCTTAAAATCCTTAAGTGAGCTGGATGGATATTTGAAGAATTCTATAAGAGGAAGCAAAAAATGAAAATGAGAAAAAAAATACACCACCTTCTCATCGCCATTAATGAAGGTCACATAGCGTGCGCTTGTATCGGCTATCTACTCCGCTTCACGTTCACTAGGGTAACCAGTTTGTCAAGACTTCAAACATCCTGGGAAACCCTCCCCTCCAGGCAGATGAGTCACCTGTTTCCCACCTGCTCAAACTGTGTTCCCATCATGCTGAGCTACATTCCATTTCCCATGTGCTCCCTGTTTCTTCCGAGTCTCTGCTGCTTTGTTTCTTCTATCCGGAACACTTTTTCCTCGTGCTCCCTGATTAATTTCTATTCATCCTTCAGGGCCTATCTTAGATACCACTTTCTCTATCTTTCCCCAAGACCCTCAAGTCTGGGTTAGTTTCCCCACCTATGTTCCTAGAGCCCCAAGATTTCTCCTAACATAGAACTGATCACATTTTATTATAGTTGCTGGTTTACTTCCTTTTTCACCCACCAGACTTTACCTCCTCTTTTCTCCCAGCAAGGACTTTGTTTGGTTTCCTCAGGACAGCCTAGAATAGATACCCAATAAATGCCTATTTGATAAATGGCTGATTTTATGTCTGAAGCTGTCCTTTACCTACTGCTATTTCCCTGTTGAATTTCCATGTCTACTTCAAAGGTTACCTTCTGGGTAAAGTAGCTTGAAAGAGAAAGGCCTACCTTCTCTGAATAATCTTTCAGAAATGAATTAAAAACATGTCATCAATGATGAGTGTATGTTTTAAAAATGAAAAGCAAATGTAATGGGAGTGTATTTTTGAAAATCCTTATCTTTTGGATCTGTGAAAAATGGTGTTTTATATTCAGAGTTTCAGACTGCCCCTCCCCTTTTTGTTTTATAAGTCATTGCTGGAAAAGAATCTCTTATTCCCTCTCCCTTATCTCTCATTTCTTCCCTTATGAGGCTACTTTGTTCTCTTGAAAAGGACCTTTATATACAATGCATTGTTTACATTGTTTAATTGCCCCCACTCTGGCCCCCATCTGCTATAAACCTCTCTCCTTTTTAATTATCTACTGCCTTGACCTTGCTCACACTGACTTACCCTTATTCCTTTGTTAGTTGTGCTACTTAGGATTTCCCTCTTCTATTTTCTCTATCCATATCCCCTTTCACTCACTCATCCTGACTTTGCATCCCTATTTCTATGCTGCCTGACCTTAAAAGACTCTTCCCCATTTACCCATCCCTCTCCCTTCTGCGTGTGTCTGAACTTAGATTTTTCTTCATCTTCATTTAATTTCCCTTAGGACACAGACCATTTTATTCAGCAAACGTTTGTTTAGCATCTGATATATACTAGATACTGTGCTAGACAAAACAAATCCTGCTCTGCATGTACTCACAGTTTTTTTTTTAAAGATTTCTTTTTTATTTATTTCTCTCCCCTTCCCCTCGTCCCCCACCCCCCAGTTATCTGCTGTGTCCATTTGCTGTGTGTTCTTCTGTGTCCGCTTGTATTTTTGTCAGCAGCACCCAGAATCTGTGTCTTGTTTTTGTTGTGTCATCTTGCTGCATCAGCTCTCTGTGTGTGTGGCACCATTCCTGGGCAGGCTGCACTTTTTTCACACTGGGCGGCTCTCCTTATGGGGCACACTCCTTGCACGTGGGGCTCCCCTACACAGGGGACACCCCTGTGTGGCAGGGCATCCTTGCGCGCATCAGCACTGCACATGGGCCAGCTCCACATGGGTCAAGGAGGCCCTGGGTTTGAACCTTGGACCTCCCATGTGGTAGGCAGATGCCCCTATTCGTTGGGCCAAATCCACTTCCCTCACTTACAGTCTCTTAAGGCATTGGGAGATGTGGGGCAACAGACATGAATGAATACAGATTATAGCACTGTAATATAATAGCTCTGTTGGAACATACAGGAAAGTAGCTACTACTGTCTGAGGAGGTCAATAGAAGCCAAGGCATTTTCATGAACTTCAAGTTACCCTCAAGGTCTCGTGGTCCTGTGCTTTTCGTTTATTGATGAAGACACTGATCTCAGAGGCGTTGTTTACCTTGCTAAGATTACATAGCTATAGTCAGTGACAAAATTAGCATCATGTCTACATTTTTTCATTTTCAGTTAAAATGTTATCTCTCTGCCATCCCTTTCTTATTGGTCCCAGTCCTTAATTGACCTAGCTTTTTTTACTTTCCATGTGACAAACCATTTTCAAGAATGTACAGCCATGCCCTTTTAAGATGCTTTGTTTGCTTACTTGCTAGCTTCTGTGTAGTGTGCATGCATGCATCACATGCTAAAAGGCAGCCTTTGTTAAAAATTTCTTGTGTATCATTACTTATTTATTTTATACATGCACAAGCATACTTACTTTTATTTTTATAAGTAAACTTTATTTCAACTTCAAAAAATAAAATAACAGACTAAAAGGCAATCTTAACGAATTATGGAAGCATTACTCTAAAAAATTCTCACTAGCCACATTTATCTCATTTAATCTTAAAAACAAACTCAGTTGTTTCTCCAGTAGTTGGACAGATACATATATGAGCAGAGATTGCTTAAATGATATGACCAAGATCTCCTTATTAATGGAGAAAAAGAAGAAAAAAAATATTAATCATATTAGTCATATTCATATCACAGAAAACAAACCCCATATTCTTTTTTCACCTTTAGCATTGATATAGTTTTTTTTTGCCTTTGCTACAAAAATATTACAATATTACTGTTAACTATAGTCTATAAGTTACATTAGTTGTATTTTTCCTATGTATCACCACATTCTTAACATGTTGTAGTAGAATATGCTTGTATTTATATTATTAACCACTGTCCTCATCTATGACCAAAATCATTGTTATGCAGTTCCTAGATTATCCTCTAGCTGTCTTTCTATTAACATTAACCTCCCTAGACTACCCCTTTCATCCACAATCACATTTGTAAATCAACAGTGTTTGTTATACTCATTATAATGTGGTACCATCAACTCCATCCATTATCACATATTTACAATTAGTAAACATACTTTTCACACATGCTTGATTGAACTTTTTCCCTCCTAGTTGCAGATTGCTTTCCCTGAGCATAAAAGAACAAGTGATTGATTTTATTTATTTAATGTTTCAGGTGAGGAGACAAGGATTGAGAATAGGAAGCTGGCTATAGAGACAGACTCTTGTGGATCATTGGAATCATCTGGAAAATTATCTGAACCCATAGAAGCTCATTATGAGGATACTAACTTGAAAAGCCAGCAGGCCAAGCCCAACAAGAAGACTGACTATAAATGTTCAGAATGTGGGGAGAGATTTATGCATCACTCAGATCTGATTAAACATGATGATGTGCACATGGGAGAAAAGCTCTGTGAATCCGAATTATGTCAGGGTTCTAGTCTTACTGGACATCAGAAAATTTGCTCTGGAGAGAAAGGTCATCAGTGTTACGAGTGTGGGAAAGCCTTTCGGAGGAGTTCACACCTTGTCAGACATCAGAAAATCCATCTTGGTGAGAAGCCTTATCAGTGCAAGGAGTGTGGGAAGGTCTTTAGTCAGAATGCTGGCCTTTTAGAACATCTTAGAATCCATTCTGGAGAGAAACCTTATCTATGTATCCACTGTGGAAAGAACTTCAGGCGTAGCTCTCACCTTAATCGACACCAGAGAGTCCACAGTCAGGAGGAGCCCTGCGAGTGCAAGGAGTGTGGAAAAACCTTTAGTCAGGCCCTGCTCCTCACTCACCACCAGAGAATCCACAGCCATGCGAAGAGCCATCAGTGTAGTGAGTGTGGCAAAGCCTTCAGTTTGACCTCAGACCTTGTTCGACATCACAGGATCCACACAGGAGAAAAACCTTTCAAGTGTAACGTTTGCCAGAAAGCCTTCCGACTAAACTCACACCTCACTCAGCATGTGAGGATCCACAATGAAGAAAAATCCTATGAGTGTGTTCAGTGTGGAGAAGCCTTTAGGCAGAGATCCGGTCTTTCTCAACATCAGAGAAATCACCACAAAAATAAATTGGCTTCGTGAAGTGTCCTGTTGTTATGGGACATCGGGGAGGTTGCACTGCCAAGCAAACAGCACTTTGGGAAAAGTCACAATAGTCAACTCTGGCATCAGAAACTTCTTGGGAGCCGGGTTGGAGGCAGTCTACCTCTATTCCCTGTCCTTTTGTTTTCCTTGAGTCAGCTTTGGACCACAATAATTTGATCCCAGATGGCACTGTGGGATCAAACTTAAATAGCATTCTTTATTGCAGGACTCCTCAGAGCCTTTAACATGGTAAATAAGTATTATACTCTCCAAATAGTAGAGACCCTCATGACTGAGTGAAGGCTTATGGAATCAAGTGTCCATAGAATTACAGATTTAAGCAGAACAAGGACAGGTTGATATATTTTGCATATGCTGTAGCAACAGACTTGTATAAAATATTAAACTAGTGATGTTTGGAAATAATATCGCTCAAAGGTATACTAAAGTAAAGTTTAATGGTAACCATTTTTCCCTACTGGCATTGTTCTCACCCATAGGCTCTCCCAATCAGTGAGAGTATTTTGGAAAATAAACATAATTTTTTGCTGGTTTGCTATAGATCTTGACCTCAGAGTCAGTTTAATATAATTTTACATTTCCCACCCCCATCCCTGACACATTACCTCATTGATTCAAGTTATAAATCAAGTCTTTACTTAGACTGGTAGGAAGTTCATGAGTCATTTGACTGAGTTGTGCTGAGTTAATCCCAAGTAGCAACTGTCTAACTTGATAACCCTAGTGCCCATAAAGTGGCTGGTGCATCAACACTATTCAATAAATGTCTCGTGAAAGAAATTATACTTTTTTTTTCTTTAATATTTATTATACAATCTTAAATGTAGCTTGTCCTGGAATTCTTTGAAAGTCAAACAATTGAGACAGATTAGAGGAGATCAAGACCTTTGTATTGTGAATTCCAAAACGTCATGATAATCAGTATTAAGCTTAGGGGAGTCCACTCTGGAGCACAGCACCAGGATGATAAACATCACTGAGTGGTCGTGGTGGTGTAGGTGTCCTACTGTCTGGAGAAGGCATCTTAGTCTGCCCTGGGCATGGGCAGATTGGTGAACTCGTGTGTGGAATAGGACTAAGTTCAGCTGCATATGATATCTGAGTGTCAGACATGCCCCCAGCAGTGAGCCAGTGGAGAGCATGTCCTTGGCCAGCAGGGAGCTGGGCTAATTGAAAGAGGTTGGGGACATCCGGCTTATGTGTGACAATTTCAAACTGCCAGCGAAAGCTAGCTTGGTCTCCATGGGGGTTGTTGAGGCTCTTAGCCAAACTGGCCAGTTCACTTTGAGTCCATGGTGCATACATATAATGGGGCACTTCTTTAAATTTATTTTCTTCATCCCAGACAGTGCAGGATTTGATTTTAAAGGAACTGAGGAACAGGGTTGGGGCAAGGAGGGTTAACTTAGGGAAGGAAAGACGTAGGGAAATGATCAAGGTTAGGCAAGGGGGGATAAAGGGGTTCTAGAAGTGTTTGGCATGAAATCTAAGCCACAGATTTTACTTTCTCTTTTCACAGAGGTCTCACATTTCTGCTTTAAAATCTCTACAAGTCTGTAGGTTTCTATCTTAAGGTCTTTTACAAGATGATTAATTTCAGTTTTAAGGTCCTTCATTTTCTCTTTAATAGATTCTAATTGGCCTCTGTGTTCACACCTACTGGCTTCTAAAAGTTATTTCCTAAATGCATCCCACTTGGGGAGCTTAGTGGAGTGGAACCTTTTGATGAATAGTTCAGCTTTTCCCTAAGATAATTAAATTTGGAATGATCAAAACATCCCCACTGAGGATGGGTAAATTTGGGGTCATCAGAGGTTAATTTTGTCCATTTACCTAGAAAAGAACAAAAATTGGGCCTAAAATTAGAGGGCATAAAATGAGTGGCCATCCTTTGTGGAGGCCTTTCTCAAAAACTGACTGACTGACTTTCCCCTAGCAACAGTAGAGAAATAGTAAGGTAACAGAAGAGAATTCTCTTACCTTTGGTCGTAAACGAGTTATGACATAGGGTCCGACCAGACTTTAGTGCAACAAACAGATTTTGACCTCATCTTCAATGTGGAGGGAGTTCAAAGACCTAAGGGGTTAGCGGAGTAAGCCAGGTGATAAAAATTGAGAATGGAATGCAAAAGATTCCTGCAGATACTGTGCTCTTCTCTGAGGTGTCAGAGACATCAACCTGGTGCCATCTTCAGGTCCCACTTCTGACACCAAGAACTGTTGGGCTGAAAATAGACTTAAAAAGAGGGTGCAGAATATAAATGATACAAAGACAATAATAATAGGGTTGGTTGGGGGAAAATACTTTGGTTTGTAGTAATATTTTGACAATGCTCTGTAATCATTAGTTAAAAAGGTTTAACAACAATGCAAGTTATTGGTGGTAGGGTGAGTTATGACAGCCCTGTATGATGTTATATATGTTTGTTTTGTAAGTTCACAACTATTATTATACACTTATTGTTTATGTATTTTTATGTATGAGTGATACACTTCAATAAATTGATTTTTTTTTTTAAATGACTTGACACAGAGTTGCCACAAACTTTCAAATATTAAAAAATGTAATGTCTGCAAAGTGCAGTAAAGTGAAGCACAATAAAATAAGGTATGCCTGTATTAGGCATTGGGAAGTTCAGTTCTGGGCTTGGTGAAAAAAAAAAAAAAAGGTACAGAGTAAGTTTATTGAGCTGAAGTTCCATTAATGCAGGAGTAGCATTAATGAGAAGAAAGGTTTCTTCTCAAAAGGATGCTTATATGGCTGCTTGAAAGTGCTTTAATGCAAGCTCTACAGAGCCCTTCAGCTCAAATCTTTCCCCAAAAGCCTACAGAGTTTAGGGTTTTTATGGTTTCAAACATGGGTAGTTGCAGTTACAATAACAAATAACTAAGCTAATATAACCATGACATAACAAGTTTAACTGCTGTAGTCAGCAGTTACAGAACAAAGGGCAAATATAACAGGTCCCTATTAAGGTTTTGCTTGCAGTATAAGAAGTTACTCTAGACACTCTAAATGGTAAATTAAAAATCCATCAAAAAAAAAAAAATCGATCCAGAGGACAGGAACTCAGGAAAAATGAAGTATATTTCAACAATATTCTTTACTCACCAGGTATTTCTGTTTGGGAACTATCCTGTAATACCCAAATATAGAGTGGAATGGGAAGTTTTTTTGTGTCCCTATTACTTATTCTGTTTCAAAAAACTGGTGAATTTATTTTATAGTTTGCCACTGTAAAAGTAGTTACGGGAAAAATAGAAAATAGGGTGGGGAATCACCCTTAGTCCCATCTCTGAAAAATAATCACTATTAACATTTGTGTATGTTTGTGTGTTTGTTTATGTGTGTATCTGTATATAGGTATGTACACTAATGTAATTATGAACAGTGGTATTGATAATTTTCTCAGTTTTTAAAATAATTTTGTTATGTCTTCATAAATTATTAATTTTATTTATGATAGAAGTTCATATTCATTATGGAAAACTTGGAAAATATATAGAAAACAAATGACCCTATCTTGTGGTCCAGATGTAACCTCTTGATATACATTTCCAGATAGCAATCATCATTCCTATGCATAGAAATACACTTTGTTTCTCGCTGAACTTTAATTGTATCATGAACAGTTTTCATTTGTAGCAGACAGTACAATCAATTTGCCTATCTGCCCACCCTAGTCTAGGCCACTCTCCTGTCATAATCCTGAGCAGGCAGCCTGGCATGTGACCCTTCTTATTGGACCAGCTAGGGACCCCTAAACTAGGATTAGCCAGTTAGCTATCCCCAGGAATTTAAAATTGGATCAGAGATTCTAGTTGGTGTCTCTTAGACTTTTGAAACAGAAAATAATATACAGCTGGAACCATTTTTGTGATCATGTAAAAAGTGAATTGAGAAAAACCAGCTCAAAGAGAAGCAAAAGAATGAAGCCAACCCCAGAAGCAGAGATCCCATTAGGGCCCAGAGAGACTCGGGCAACCTCAGCCCTCAGCTGCTTAGGCCTGTCGCCGTGCTGGTCCTGGAAGTGTGTAGAATCCCTGCACGTTTCCAATAAAGGAACCCCCTCTTGCTTAGTTTGACTGGGTTTTGAACCTTAGAAATAAACAAAAGCTCCCTGAATAAGACACCCAAATCACTAAAAGTCTTCATGGAAAATAATTTTCAATATAAGCTACAAAATCTAGTGTCCATAAGTATGTGACCCTATTTTTAGTCATTTAAGTTATTTAACCTTCTATCAGCAAAAACATTATTTCAATGAATAGCTTTGTATACATAACTTTACTCACCTGTAAAATTATTTTTTCATCATTAAGTCCCTATAACTGGAATCATTTGTCAGATTGCTCTTCAAAAAGATTATACTCATCTGCACACTTGTCAGCTTTCTGTGAAAATACTCATTTTTCCTTCATAAACCCTAGAATTATTCTTTTGTATATCTGACAATCTGATGAGTAAAAAATGGATCTGCCTTTTAAAGAGGTTTAAAAATTTTTTATTTAAAATTTTGTTATTGAAGTATATCATTCATACGTGAATATAATGATAAGTTTATAGTAAAAGTTGTGAACTTAGAAAGCAAACATGCATATCATCATACATATCCCATACTTTACCCCACCAACAACACCTTGCATTGTTGTGAAGTATTTGTTACAAGCTATGAAAGAGCATCATCAAAATATTACTACTAACTATAGCCCATATCTTAACATTTGGTGTATTTTTCCCCAACCCACCTAATTATTAACACCTTGTATTAGTATAGTTCATGAAAGAATGTTCTCATATTTGTTCTGCTAACCCAAGTCCATTTTCCACCACAGGATTCACCATTCAGAGTGTACACTCTGGCTCTCATTTTCATCACAGAATTATGTTGTCATCACCTCAGTCAATATTAGAAGATTTTCATTACTCCACAAGGAAAAATCCTATAACTCTTATACCACCCTATATTTGTCCCTACGAATTGATCATCTTCTTTGCCATTGCTGCAAAAATATTACATTACTGTTAAATATCATCCATAAGTTATATTAGTTGTAATTTCCCATGTATCACCTTATTCTTAACACTTTGTAAAGGAAAAACATTCTTATATTTATACTATTAACCACAATCTTCATCTACAGTGAAATCACTATATTGTACATACTCTAGAATATTGTTTTGCTTCCTTTCAATAGACATTTAAAACATCCACAGACTACCCCTTTTAGCCACACTCATATTTATAAATCATCAGTGTTAGCTAACTCACTATGTGTTACCATAAACTCTACTCATTTCCACACTTTTACACTAAACCTTATTACAAATTCTACATACATCAGCTCCCATTCTCAACCCACATTCTGTTTCCTACTTTACCTTGTCTCTAAAGTTTACCTCTGTGAGTTTATTCATTTATTTAGTTCATACTAGTGAGGTCTTACAATATTTGTCCTTTTGTGTCCAGCTTATTTCAGTAACATAATGTTGTCAAGGTTCATCCATGTTGTCATATGCATGCCGATTTCATTCTTCTTACAGCTGAATAGTATTCCGTTGTATGTATATATCACATTTGTTTATCCATTCATTGGCTGGTGAACACTTGGGCTGGTTCCATATTTTAGCAATTGTGAATAATGCTACTATGAACACTGGTGTGCAAATGTCAGTTTGAGTCCTTGCTTTCCTAGTAGTAGAAAGCCGGATCATTTCAGTTCTATATTCAGCTTCTTGAGTTACCACCAAACCGTCTTCCACAGAATCTGCACCATTCTACATTCCCACCAACAGTGAAGGTGTTCAAAATATTTTTGTTAGCAAAGTTGATCATCTTTTCACATGTTAATTGGTAATTCTTTATGGACAACCACTTTCTCTTCTGCATTAGGGTTCTCTAGGGAAACAGAATCAACAAGGGATATCTGTTGATAGTAAGAGATTTATCAGAGTCTCTCATGTGCCCATGGGGATGCACAAGTCCAGGTTCCACAGGCAGGCTGCAACCAGGAGTTCCGATGAAAGTCCAATGAAGATTCTTGACGAGTTCTGGGAGATATTGGTTGTCCAAATACGAGCTGGGAAATTCTCTCTCAATCCTGGAATCACTTCCCTTTTTAAGGGATTCAACTGATAGGGCTAAGTGTCACTCATTGCTGATGGCAGTCTCCCTGATTGATGTAATTATAACCAGCTATCTATGATTTACCACTGCAGTAAAGTCAATGGTGACTAAAGTCCATAAATGCCCTTGTATTACAGTTAGCCCAGTGCTTCCTTGACCAAATAACTGGGCACAATTACCTGGCCGAGTTGACACAATAGTCTAACCTTCACAGCCACCTTTGCTGATTTTTCCATTAGGGTCTCCTTTTTTTTTTTTTTTTAAGGTACCAGGGGATGGAGGACTGAACCCAGGACTTTGTGCTTTGTATGTGGAAAGCTGGTTGGCTCAGTGGTTTTTATTCTTTTGTTTTGCTTATTTTTTCAGTAGGCAGTGGGAACCAAACCCGAGACCTCCCATTTGGGAAGGGGGCACTCAACCACTTGAGCCACATCTATTCCCTCCTTTTACTTTTAAACTGCGGTGCTCTTAAAAATTAAATAGGGCACCGAGGGATTACTACCAAGTACCAGCTGATGATGTGGCTGGAGAACGACCTTGAATAAAAGGGTCAACTCAGACCAGCAGAATATCTAAGCCTACATGTAATATCAGGAGTTAAAAATGCCTTTTGACCGTGAATAAAAGGGAAAAATGGAAAGGACAAATGAGTTTATATGGCTATGAGTCTCTAAAAAAGAGCTGGGAGGTCATCAGAGGGGTCACCCTTACGCACACCTCAGCAGAGTCCCAGAGACAGCTAAAGTAGATACAACCCCAGGTATTGGTTCTTCTGAGGGCTGCAGAGACCCACAGGTTCTATGGTCATGGCAGATGGACTTCAGTGCCATGTCAGTTGGCCCTACTTTGGAGTTTGTGTTCCAGAGTGTGATGGAGTAGGACTCAGATGTGATCTTTGTTCAGAAGCCTCTCCTGTCACTTTTACCGGACCTGTGGTTGGCACCGGGGTTTAGTGTATACTCAGGGGACCTGAATCTCTGGACTGTCCATGTGATAGCCAGACCCTGAGCCTCAACATACTTGCAACTCCTACCCTCTGGTTTATCGGACTTACCCCATCCAGCTAATAGGGAGGTGAAGAAGGTCAACCACCACACCAGGGACCCAAGAGTGCCTATAACTGCAAACAGAAGAATTGCATCCATCATCCAAGTGGAATCAAAGCACCCTCTCAATACAGAGGTGGAGTGAACATAACCATCCCAGGGTCCACAGAATGGAGGAATAGAGTATATAGATTAGAGTGGACTTACTCATACTCTATCCTGGAACTAATGTGATTAGTAATGGAAGTAAATGTAGCACTGAGATGGAGAAAGTGGCCATGGTAGCTGCTGAGGGTGGGAATGGGAAGAAGAGATGAGATGTGGGGGCATTTTCAGGACTTGGAGGTGTCCTGAGTGGTACTGCAGGGACAGTTACTGGACATTGTATGTCCTCCCATGGCCCACTGGGTGGACTGGGGGAGAGTGTAAACTGTAATGTGGACCATTGACCATGTGGTGCAGCAGTGCTCAGAGATGTATTCACCAAGTGCAATGAATGTCCCACGATGATGGAAAAAAATATATATATATCCTTTCACTAACCTCCCTCTATATTAACATTGAAAAGACCTGTGGGGAGAAAATGTGGAATGGGTGCGGGAACGGTAGCCATGGTGGCTGCTGGGTGTGGGGAACGGGAGGAAGAGATGAGATGTGGAGACGTTTTCGGGACGTGGAGTTGCCCTGGATAGTGCTTCACGGACAATTACGGGACATTATAGATCCCCCCAGGGCCCACTGGATGGAACGTGAGAGAGTCTGGGCTATGATGTGGACCATTGACTATGGGGTGCAGTGATGCTCAGAGATGAACTTACCAGGTGCAATGGATGTGTCATGATGATGGGAGAGAGTGTTGCTGTGGGGGGAGTGGGGGGCGGGGGCGGTGGGGTTGAATGGGACCTCATATTTTTCATAATGTAATTTAAAAAAATTAATAAATAATTAAAAAAAAAAAAAGGAAAGACCTGTGGGGAAAAAAATTAAATAAGGGTTCTGTGGTATCAAAATTTTAAATGCACATGTTCTTTAACCAGTTATCCTAGAAATATACTCGTAAAAAATGTAAGGATATTCAATGGCGTCCCTGCAGCATTGCTTAAAATATCAATAGAGACAGTTAAGTGAAGTATGATACACCAATACAATAGAATACTATCTCGCTGTTAGAAAATAAATAAACTAGTATGGAAAGATCTCCAAGCTATTTTAACTGAAAAAGCTGCTAAGTTGCAAAATTATATTGGGATCCCATAATTTCTAAAATACAGATAAATACG
Source organism: Dasypus novemcinctus (assembly GCF_030445035.2). Taxonomy (NCBI): domain Eukaryota; kingdom Metazoa; phylum Chordata; class Mammalia; order Cingulata; family Dasypodidae; genus Dasypus; species Dasypus novemcinctus. Next base: position 63,717,178 of record NC_080694.1, read on the forward strand.
AATTCACTAAACAAATGTCTTTGAGTGTTACTGAGTGGCAGTGTTCTGGAAAGATATACACGAATATTAAAAATGGTTAGAGAACGGGACGCTAACTTTCCATCTTCAGCTCTACCTACTTGGGTTTTTACTGTCCCTATATAAACAGCATATTTGAATTTAGATAATTGTGCTACTTGCCGTATTGCAATCGTATCTTTACTGTTTTGTCTCCCCCACTAGCCTTCAAGGCCCCAAGAACAGCGATTCAGTTCCGTCTTTACCACCTCGGAGGTTTTTAAGGGAAATGATTTCTCTAAAAGAGGACTGCTGCTTGGACGCACCCACGGGCCTGGGTCGGGACCGCGGAGGGAGGCGTGGCGGGAGGTGGCCCCGTGGCCGGCCGCGCACCTCTGCCCCGGGACGGGAGTCGGCCACACTGCAGGAGGAAGGCGTTCCGGGCACCCCGCACAGGGCGGGAGAGGGGTGGGCGGGGCGCGAGGGAGCGGGCGCGCCCCCGCGCCCCCGCGCCCCCGCGCGCCGGCGTCCCGACGAATCAGCGAGAAGAGCGGCCGCTTGCCTAGAGGGGCGCGGGGCGGGGCCGCGGGCCGCAGGCGGGCGAGGGGCGGGGCCGGGGGCGGGAGCGCGGGCGCGGGGCGGGGCCGCGGGCCGCAGGCGGGCGAGGCGCGTGGCCGGAGGCGGGAGCGCGGGCGCAGGGCGGAGCCGGGGGCCTCGGGCGGGAGGGTGCGGGGCGGGGCCGCAGCCTGGAGAACGCGCGGCCAGGTTGCTGGCAAGAGGGCGGGGCGGGGCGGGGCGCGGGGATGGCCGGGGGAGGCCCCCGGTGAGGGCAGCCGCCCGCGGAGCCCCCGGTCCGGTTGCGGGAAGCGCCGACGAGCCCCGTGGGCCCCGCGAGGCTCCGCGGCCTGGGCCCAGGAGGGTGGGCGGGTTCGACCCCCGCGGTCCGGAGTGTGGCCCGCGGGGAAGCCTTGCGCGAGGTCGGCGGGGCAGGGCGGCGTCCCTGAACTCCTGGTCCCCGGGGACGGGCCTTGACGGAGCGCTCGCCGCGTGCCGAGCGGGGCGCCGGGCAGCCCTCGCGGTGGGGGTCCTTCCCGCCCAGCGTCCCGGGCCCGCCAGCCCCCGTCCCTGCGCGCAGACGAGAGGCCCGGGATGTGTTGAGTGCCGGGTGAGTACCAGGCAGGAGAAGACCCTGTCCTCAGGGAGCTCGGCCCTGCGTAAGGGGAAAGGAAGGAGGCGAGGAGCGCCGCGAACAGCGCGCCCAGGGGGCGTCTGTCTGTAATTCCAGATGACGCAGGAGGCAGGAGGCCGTGCCCGGGCTGAGCTCTCCCTTCCATGGCAGCACCCGCCTCCGCGTGTGTGGCTTGGAGGACGGAACGGTTGTCCTGTCTGTTCATCAGGGCCGGGATTGGCCAGGGAAGGTTTTACCAGGAGACGGCACGGGGGCCGGGCCTGGGGGGTTTACCTTATCCCAAGGGCGACCCGAGCCCTCAGTTAAAATGCGGGTGGAGAAAACTGAGCAGTCGGCGTGGCAGTGGCGTGAGGAGTCTGGGAATACCAAGGCTTTCAAGAAAGGAGGGTCTATGTCTTTTACTCCAGGTTTGGCTTTCTGCCTGGAAAATAGTGAAGCGCTCAATAAATATTGTCAAACAAACAAACAAAAAACACTAAAAATCAGGTCTTGGGGGTGCCTGAAATGACCCTCTAAACAATCTGACTATAGTTAAGTGAGCAATTGAATCTCTTTTGTTTTTGAGGGGATGTTCCGTGTGGTCGGAATTGTGCTTTAGGAAATATTAATCCAGTCAGTGGGTGAGGTATAACAGAAAATGATTGTGATCATGTACGTCAATGGTAATAAGGGAATAAAAAGAGCAGGAAGGGCTGCGGGAGGCGTTTTGGAGGAAGAATTGGCTGGACTTGGAATGACTGGATTTAGGGGCTGGTTTCGAGCCTGCGTGCTTGGAAGACTCTAATTTCAGTTTGGGATGTGGTAAAATTACGGTGAGAGTTCTGCAGCTGGAGGTCTGCTGGCATTCCCAGAGGTAGATCTGGAGTATGAAAAGGCAAGTTGGAGCCAGAAGCGTCCTTAGAATGGAGATGTATTGAAACTGATTGATGAGATCACAACAGGAGAAGTTGGGGAGAGTAAAAGTACTTGCAGCATGCCTACTGTTTCTTTCAATCATCTATTGTTATAAAAAATATACAATAAACAAAAATCCAAAATACAGCCACTGACTGAACATCGGCTTATTATTTCTCATGATTCTTGGGGTTGACTTGGCAGTTCTGCTGCTGGTCTCACGTGGGCCACTCATGCTTTCGTTCAGCTGGTAGAGCTTTGGTTGTTCATGCCCATGATCTCTCTGCATGAATGGCTTGGGCTTCCTCAGCATGGTAATCTCATGACAGTGTCCCCAGAACCCCAAGGCCACCTCCTCTAACAGTGTCACTTCCGCCACATTGTATTGATCAAAGCAAGTCAAAGGCACAGATACAAGGGAAGGGGAAATAGGTTTCACCTCTTGAGGAATGCAGTAGCAAAATCTCTTCCAAATGTGTTTGGGGGTGGGCGATATTGCTTCAGCCATCGTTGGAAAGAGCCTGCCACCGTACATTGAAGGTGGAATATTCAGTGAGAGATACACAGAACTTGGTGGCTTGAAACAGAGAAGTCCTTTGAGAGTGCAGTATATCCGTCCATGAGAGCCGTCTTCTGGCTCCTCCATGGCTGAAATTATCCCTCTTTCCCAGCTAACCGGAAGCTGTTCAAGTGCTCTCCTTAGCCCTTCTTCCATCATATCCCACACCTCTTATCTCTCAGCCGACCCCGCCCCCTTAGTGTTCGAGATACAGTTCTGATTAATTTCACTGGTAATATAGCCAAGCAGAGTCAGCTTTCAATCGTGACCCAAGGTGGAAATGAAATTAGTAGTAGTGTCACATCGAATTTTGAAGCACTTGTAATTTTCATGTTACTGATAAATTCTCATGCCTCAGATTCACATTTGGGAAAACATTTCTGAAGCATAGAGCACAGCTAAATGAACGCTTTCCTAGCATCCGAGTTCAACATGTGTGAAGCTTTGTCAGGCCCTGCTCCTGAAGATGAAGCCGGTGTGAAGGTGAAAGAGGAGGCGCCCCTGTGGGAGCAGGCGTGTGGCTTACAAGAGGGCAGCTCCCAGGCTCCGGAGCTGTGCCGCCTGCGCTTCCGGCAGTTCTGCTACCAGGAGGTCTCGGGGCCCCGGGAGGCCCTGGCCCAGCTCCGAGAACTTTGCCGTCAGTGGCTGAGGCCAGAGACCCACACCAAGGAGCAGATGCTGGAGCTGCTGGTGCTGGAGCAGTTCCTGGCCATCCTGCCCGAGGAGCTGCAGGCCTGTGTGCAGACGCGTCACCTGCAGAGTGGGGAGGAGGCAGTGACCGCATTGGAGAATGTGGAGGGAGAACTTGGAGATACAGGACAGCAGGTGGGAAGCCGTGATATGTGCTGGTGTGGGAGGACATGGGAATGTGTACGTTTGAACTTTTAAAGTTTTTATTTTGAAATAATGTATACCTTACAGGATTGGGAGACTAGTACAGAGAACTCCTATAGCCCCTCCACCCAGACTCACCAGTTGTAATGTTTGTTTCTCGATGCCCCTCCCTGACGTGCATTCTCTCTCTACCTGTGTACAGACATACGTTTTGTTTTTCATGTACTATGTGAATTATTTGCAGACATCATGCCCTATTACTTCTAAACATATCAGTGTATATTTCCTAAGATGAGTACATTCTCTTGAATAATCAGATAATCAGAATATAGTTATGTAGTTTGGGGAACTAAAATTTGTTATGGTACTATCATCTATACTGTAGTCCTTGTTCCAGTTTTACCATATTACCCCAGTAAAGTTAATGGTCATTCCCCCCATTCCAGGATACAATTCAGTTTCATAGGTTGCATCTATTAATAGTTGCCAGACCACTTTAGTCTCCTTTAATCTGGAACTTTCCCTCCATCTTTCTTTGTCATGACTGACATTTTGAAGGGGCATAGGCCAGTTATTTTGTAGAATACCCCTCAGTTTGGGTTTGCCTCATATTTTTCCATAATTAGATCCAAGTTGTGCATTTTGGTTAGAATAACTCCTCCGCGCATTCCATCAGAAGGCACATGGCGATGGTTTCTCCCATTACTGATGATGTTAATGTTGTGCCTGTCAGATTTCTCTCCACTATAAAGTTACTTGCAATTAATAATCTGTGGGAGATAGTTTGAGACAGTGTACATATTCCATTCCTCATCAGAGTTCATCCATCTGGGTTTTCTTGTTTGTTTTCTCTGGCCAAGGAGTCTTCATTGTCTTGTCTGCCTTATTTGCTTCTGTATCCCCAGCATCTAGAACAGGGCGTGGCTCCTAGCAGGTGTACAACCATTGTGTGCTGAATGAATGACTATCTTGCTGCTCTGTCGTCCTCTCCACTTTTTTAAAGGATTAAGTAGGGTATGTCTTTTTTTAACTTGGGGATGTTCCTAACAGTTGTTAGGTCCAGTTTCCACCAAGGTGCCTTTTCAGGTTGAGTCTTTTGTCCCCAGGCTTCAGACTATACTCAGGGACAGGAAATGGTTCCAGTGGTGACAGAATATCAAGGAGCCTCTTTGGAGTGTCAGAGCCTCCAGTTCCTGCCTGGGGGAACCGTCCTGAAATGTGAACCTCCAGAGCTCCAGCCCCAAGAAGTGAATGGTGAGTGCCAGAGGGTGAGTTTAGTGGGGGCATTGGGACAAGGCTACTGAAAGTACATCGGTGTCCTCAATTCTTGTGTTTTTGGGTTGTTTTTTTTTTTTGTATAACTTTGTATCTATCTAAGCAAGTTTTTCTTTGTAACGATTTATTTTTTTATTTCTTTCTCTCCCCTTCCCCGCCCCTCAGTTTTCTGTTCTCTGTGTCCATTCGCTGTGTGTTCTTCTGCGTCAGCTTGTATTCTTGTCAGTGGAACCAGGAATCTGTGTTTCTTTTTGTTGCGTCATCTTGCTGTGTCAGCTCTCCGTGTGTGCGGCACCACTCTTGGGCAGGCTGTACTTTTTTCATGCTGGGCGGCTCTCCTTACAGGGCTCACTCCTTGCGCATGGGGCTCCCCTACGCAGGGGACACCCCTGAATAGCACGGCACTCCTTGCTGCATCAGCACTGTGCATGGGCCAGCTCATCACACTGGTGAGGAGACTGTGGGTTTGAACCCTGGACCTTCCATGTGGTAGGCGGATGCTCTATCTGTTGAGCCAAATCCACTTAGCAAGTTTTTTAAAACATGGAATTGTAAAATGTTAGAGTTCTAAGACCTTCTTATCCAACACCTTCAATCAATAGTTAGGAAAACCATAATCCAGAGAGTTTAAGTGACTCACCAGGGCCAGCAGAGGCAGAACAACTTTTACAATTTAAGTCTTTTGACCTTCTGGCCCAAGCTCTTTCCTCTGCCACCTCTTTACATTCTGTATTTCTAATTCTACACTTGTGAGTGTCTTAAATATTTACTTGGTAGTTTCCACAAACTTATCCTTTTCCCTGTGGTACCATTTTCTTCAGTGTCCTCCCTGCCTCTAATTTTCCCACCTTTTAAACACAGTTATCGACTTAGGCAGCCCAGGTGTCAGGATTGTCTTTCATGGTAGAGACCAGAGGGCAGGGTGGCCTGAGGGTGCTGTGAACTGGGGCCTGGAAGAGCCACTTTCCAGCATGTCCTCACCCCTGCAACAGAGAGAGGTGTTACTTCCCCAGGACCGAGGAAGGGGGAGGGAAAGGGCCCAGAAAGAGAAGTCACAGCACAGATCTCTACTGGAGCGTTCCTTTCTCATTAGCGTTTTTCTCACACACACACACACACCCTTTTTTTTTTAACTAAGGAAGTTGTGTGTTTATAGAGAAAACATAAGGCTCCCATATACATTGTGGTGGTTTGAAGCTGTGTGTACCTCAGAAAAACATGTTCTTAAGTACAGTCCATTTCTTGGGTCACTGTAAGTAGGACCTATTGAGGAGGCTACTTCAGTTAGGTGTGACCCACTTCATTCAGGATGGGACTTAGTCCTATTACAGGAGTCCTTTATAAGAGGATGAAATTCAGACAAAAAGACAGGAAGCCACAGAAGCAAAAAGCAAAAGAGAAGGGAGAGACCAGCAGATGTCAGCATTGCCTTGCCATGGGGCAGAGGAGCCAAGGATCACCAGCAGCTGGTCTTCAGAATTGCCTTGATGCTACCTTAATTTGGACATTTTTTGGCCTCAAACTGTAAGCTAATAAATGCCCATTGTGTAAGCCAACCCATTTCATAGTGTCTGCTTTAAGAGCCTAGGAAACTAAAACCTATAGGCATACCTTGCAGATACTGTAGTTTTAGTTCCAGGCCACTACAATAAAGCAAATATCCAATAAAGTGAGCCACATGAAGCTTCTGGTTTCCTAGTGCATATAAAAGTTATGTTTACACTATAGTCTATAGTAGTAGGATCATGTCTAATACAATGTACATACCTTAATTAAAATTTTGACTCAGAGACATGAAGTAAGCACATGCTATTGGAAAAATGACACTGATAGCTTGCTCAGTAGGGTTGCCACAGACCTTCAGTTTGTAAAAAAAACAACACAGTGTCTGTGAAGCACAATAAAGTAAGATATGCCTATACCACTGTTTTGTGTTTCTTAGGTAAATACTGTGATATGGATCAGGTTAAACAATGGGAACTTATTTGCTTATGGTTTTGAGGCTGGGGAAATATCCAAAGGAAAGCATCATCAAGGTAATCCTTTCTTTCTGAAGACTGACTGCTGGCGAGGCTTGGCTCCCTGTCACATGGCAAGACACGGCAGTGTTTGCTGGTCTTTCCGTTCTCTTCTAGGTTCTGCTTTCAGCCTCTCACTTCTGTGGCATTCTCTCTCTGTCTGATTTTCATTCTTTTAGAAAGTATTCCTGTAATAGGATTAAGACCCATGCTGATTGAGGTGGTCACACTTTAACTGAAGTAGCCTAATAAAAAATCCTACTTATCAATGGGTTTATACCCACAGTAATGGATTAAATTCAAGAACATGTTTTCATGGGATACATGCATCTTCAAACTATTACACCATACTATTATTAACTCCTTGCATGGATGTGCTACATTTCTTACAATCAATGAATGCACATTTTATAATTGTATTATTAACTATAGTCCATGGTTTAATTTTGGGTTCACTGTGTTATAGAGTTCTATGGATTATTTTAAAAAGTTATTAACTTATATATAACATAAAATTTCCCCTTTTAACCACATTCAAATATACAATTCAGTGCTGTTAATTACATTCAGAATATTGTGCTACCATTATCACTATATATGGACAAAATTTTTCCATTGTCCCAAATAGAAACTGTACATTTTAAGCCTTAACTGCCAATTCCAACCCTCACCCCATCCCCTGCTAACCTATAATCTAGATTCTGACTCTGAGTTTTCTTGTACTATGTATTTCATATCAGTGCAATCATACAATATTTGTCCTTTTGCATCTGGCTTATTTCACTGAGCATGATGTCTTCAAGGTTCATCAATGTCACATGCATCAGAACATCTTTCCTTTTTACAGCTGAATAATATTCCATGAGATGTATATACCACATTTTGTTAATGCATTCGTCAGTTGATGGACACTTGGGTTGCTTCTGTCTTTAGCAATTGTGAATAATGCCACTATGAACATTGGTTTGCAAATATCTGTTTGAGTCCTTGCTTTCAATTCTTTGGGTTATATATCTAAAAGTGGAATTGCCAGACAATATGGTAATGCAATACTTAACTTTCTGAGGAACTGCAAAACTGTTTTGCATAGCAACTATACTATTTTACATTCCCACCTGCAGTGAATGAGTGTTCCTAATTTACCACATCCTCTCTAACACTTGTACTTTTCCATTTTTTAATAGTAGCTCTTCTAATAGTGTGGAGTAATATCTTATTGTGGTTTTGAATTATATTTCCCTAATGGCTAGTTATGTAGAGCATCTTTTCATGTCCTTTTTGGCCATTTATATATATTTTTTTGAAGAAATGTCTATTCAAGTCTTTTGCCCATTTTTAAAAATTTTATACAATTTTATTGAATTATGTCATTCATAATACATGAACATACACAAACAGTAAGTGTATAGTAAAAGTTGTGAGTTTATAAAACAAATATGCATATCATTATACAATGTTCCCATATGTCACCCCACCACCACCACCCTGCATTTTGTTACAAAATCACTGTTATACATTCCCTAGATTATTCTCTAGCTTCCTTTCAATTGACATTTATGTCCACAGACTACCCCTTTCAGCCATACTCAAATTTAGAAATCAGCAGCATTAGTTATACTCACTATAATGTGTTACCCTCAACTCTATTCATTTCTACACTTTAAAAATAAACCTTATTAAAAATTCTATATACATTTAGCATCATTTCTCGCTCTCAACCCACAGTCCATCTCCTACTAACCTGTCCTCTAGAGTTTACCTCCTTGAGTTTACTTATCGTATTTAGTTTATATGTGAGACCATACAATATTTGTCCTTTTGTGTCTGGTTTATTTCACTCAACATAATATTCTCAAGTTTCATCCTTGTCATATGAATACCAATTTCATTTCTTATAGCTGAATAGTATTTTATTGTATGTATATACCTTCTTTTGTTTATTCATTCATTGGTTGATTTTTGTCCATTTTTTAATTGGGTTGTTTGTCTTTTTGTTGTTGAGCTGAAGGATTTATATATATGTATTCTGGATATTAAAACCTTACTAGATATGTGGTTTCCAAATATTTTCTCCCTTTGTGTAGGCTGTCATTTTACTTTCATGTAAAGGCTTTTGAGGCACCAAAGTTTTAAATTTTGATAAGGTCCCATTTTAACTATATTTTCTTTTGTTGCCTGTGCTTTTGAGTATAAAGTCTAAGAAACCACTGCCTAACACAAGGTCTTAAAGATGCTTCCCTTTGTTTTCATCTAGGAGTTTTATGGTCCTGATTCTGGTTCTTATTTTTGGGTCTTTGATCCATTTTGAGTTGATTTTTGCATTTGGTTTGAGGCAGGGATCCATTTCATTCTTTTGCATACAGATAATCCAATTTCCCCAACATCATTTGTTGAAGAAACTGTTCTTTCACGTTCAGTGGTCTTTGTTCCTTGCCAAAAATCAGTTGGCCATATATGTGATGGTTGATTTCTGAACTCTCAGTTCTATTTCATTGGTCCATTATGTCTGTTGTTGTGCCAGTACCATGCTTTTTTTATTACTGTGGATTTGTAATAAGTTTCAAAATTGGGAAGGATGAGTCTTCCACTTCTTTTACTGCTGCTGGGGATTGAACCTGAGACCTCGTATGTGGGAAACTGATGCTCAACCACTGAGCTACACCAGCTCCTCTGTGTTGCTTTTTTCATTTGTTTGCTTGTCGTGTTTTTTTGTTTTGTTTTGTTTTGTTTTTCCATTGGGGAATAGGTTGTCTTTTTATTTTATTTTATTTTAATTTATTCCCCACCTGTCATCTGTTTTTAGGAGGCACTGGGGACCAAACCCCAGATCTCCCATGTGGGAAGCACGTGCTCAACTGCTTGAGCCACATCCACTCCCCTCATTCTTCTTATTCAAGATGGCTTTGGCTATTTGGTTCCCTTACCTTTCCATATAAATCTGATGGTTGCCTTTTCCTTTTCTGTAAAGAAAGTTGTTATAATTTTTGTTGGGATTGTGTTCCATCTATAAATTGCTATGGGTAGAATTGACATCTAAATATTTAGTTTTTCAATGAACATGGAATGTCCTTCCATTTATTTAGATCTTCTTTGATTTGTTTTAGCAATGTTTTATAGTTTTCTGTAATGAGACTTTTGCATTCTAGGATACAGTTATTCCTAGATATTTGATTCTTTTAGTTCCTATTGTAAGTTGATTTTATTTCTTGATTTCTTATTCCAATTGCTCATTGCTCGTTTATAGAAACACTACTGGTTTTTGGGTGTTGATCTTGTACCTTGCCACTTTGTTGAACCATTTATGAGCTTTAGGAAATTTGTTGTAGATTTTTCAGGAAAATTTTTACTTTTTCCTTTTCAATTTGGATATCTTTTATTTATTTTTCTTGCCTTATTGTTCTGGCAAGAAGTTTCCAGTACTATATTGAACAACAGTGGTGACAGTGGGCATCTTTTTCTTTTTCCTGATTTTAGGGAGAAAGCTTTCAGTCTTTTACCACTAGGTAGGATTTAGCTGTGGGCTATTCCTATATATGCTTTATCATGTTGAGGAAGTTTCCTTCTATTCCTAGTTTTCTAAGTATTTTTATCAAGAAGTTTTGCTGGGTTTGGTTAAATGCCTTTTCTGCATCAATTGAGATGATCATGTGCTTTTTTCCCTCATTCTATTAATGTGGTATGTTACGTTGATTTTCTTGTATTGAACAAAACTTGCATAAATTCCACTTGATCATGGTGTGTGATTCTTTTAATGTACTATTGGATTCAGTTTGCTAGTATTTTCTTGAGGATTTTTTACATCTATATTCATAAGAGATGTTGATCTGTAGTTTTCTTTTTTTTTTATTAATTTAATTTTTAAAAAAATATTACATTCAAAAAATATGAGGTCCCATTCAACCCCACCACCCCCACCCCCCACTCCCCCCACAGCAACACACTCTCCCATCATCATGACACATCCATTGCACCTGGTAAGTACATCTCTGAGCATCACTGCACCCCATAGTCAATGGTCCACATCATAGCACACACTTTCCCACGTTCCATCCAGTGGGACCTGGGGGGATCTACAATGTCCGGTAATTGTCTCTGAAGCACCACCCAGGACAACGCCACGTCCCGAAAATGCCTCCCCATCTCATTTCTTCCTCCCATTCCCCACACCCAGCAGCCACCATGGCCACCCTTCCCACACCAATGCCACATTTTCTCTGTGGACATTGGATTGATTGTGTCCATTGCACATCTATGTCAAGTAGGGGCTTAGATTCCACATGGATACTGGATGCACTCCTCCTGCTTTCAGTTGTAGACACTCTAGGCTCCATGGTGTGGTGGGATCTGTAGTTTTCTTGTGGTATCATCTGGCTTTGGTGTGAGTGTAATGTTGGCCTCATAAAATGAGTTAGCAAAAAGTGTCTTCTTTACTTTTTTTGGGAAAAGTTTAAGCAGAATTGGAGTTAAGTATTCTTGGAATGTTTGGTACAATTCCCCTGTGAAGCCATCTGGCCCTGGACTTTTTCTTTGCTTGGAGGTTTTTGATTACTGATTCAATCTCTTTACTAGTAATTGGTTTGTTAAGATTTTCTATTTCTTCTTGAGTCAATGGTAGTTTACGTGTTTCTAAGAATTTGTCCGTTTCATCTATGTTATCTAATTTATTGGCATACATTGTTCATAGTATCCTCTTGTAGTCCTTTTTAATTCAGCCAGGTCAGTACCCCTTTTCAATTCTGATTTTCATATTTGTACCCCTCTCTTTTTCTAGCTAAAGGTTCACCGATTTTGTTGATCTTTTTAAAAAACTAACTTTTGTTTTCTTAATTCTTTTTGTTGTTGTCGTTATTGTTTTCTATGTCATTTATCTCCACTCTAATCTTTGCTATTTCCTTCCTGTATTCACTTTGGGTTTAGTTTGGTCTTTTTCTAGTTCTTACAGTTTTGAGGTTAGATCTCTAATTTGAAGTCTTTCTTATTTTTTAATAATAGCATTTATAGCTATAGATTTCCATCTCAGTGCTGCCTCACTGCATTCCATGTGTTTTCTTAGGTTATGTTGTCATTTTCATTCACTTCAAGATATTTCCTACTTTCACTTCTGATTTCCATTTTAACCATTGGCTATTTAAACCATTCCACATATTTGTGAATTTTCCCTTTCTCCCTTTGTTACTGATTTCTAGCTTCTCTCTGTTGTGGTCAGAGAATATATATTGTATTATTTCAATATTTTTTGAATTTTGTGGGCTTGTTTTGGTCTAACTTGGAGAATGATCCATATGTACTCGAGAAGAATGTTTATTCTCTTTTGGTTGGGTGCAGTGTTCTACATATGTCTGTTTGATCTAGTTGGTTTGGTGTATCATTCAAACTCTGTATTTGATTACTGATCTTCTAACTAGATGTTCTATCCATTATTGAGAGCTGCGTGTTAAAGTCTCCTACTATTAATGTAGAACTGTCATTTGCTCCCTTCAAATCTGCCAGTATTTGCTTCTATTATTATAGAGCTTTGCTCTTAGGTGCATATATATTTTTAATTGTTATATCTTCCTGTTGATTGTCCCCTTTATCAGTATATAATGACCATCTTCATCCCTTATAATTGTTTTTTTTTAAAGATTTATTTATTTTTATTTTTTAAAATTTCTCTCTCCTCTCCCCCCCCCCCTCAGTTGTCTGCTCTCTGTGTCCATTCACTGCATGTTCTTCTGTGACCACTTCTATCCTTATCAGCAGCACTGGGAATCTGTGTTTCTTTTTGTTGCGTCATCTTGCTGTGTCAGTTCTCCGTGTATGCAGCACCATTCTTGGGCAGACTGCACTTTCTTTCACACTGAGTGGCTCTCCTTATGGGGTTCACTCCTTGTGCGTGGGGCTTCCCTACGTGGGGGACACCCCTGTGTGGCAAGGCACTCCTTGCGCGCATCAGCACTGCGCATGGGCCAGCTCCACACGGGTCAAGGAGGCCCGGGGTTTGAACCATGGACCTCCCACATGGTAGGCGGATGCCCTATCCATTGGGCCAAGTCTGCTTCCCTATAATTGTTTTTTATTTCAAGGATATTTTATCCAATTTTGTACAGCTTACCTCAGCTCTCTTTTGGCTGCTACTTGCATGGTATATTCTTTTCTATCCTTTCACCCTCAACTTACTTGTATCTTTGAATTTTCTTTTTTTTTTAGATTTATTTTTTATTTATTTCTCTCCCCTTCCCTGCCCGCCCCTCATTGTCTGCTCTGTGTCCACTCGCTCTGTGTTCCTTTATGTCCGCGCTCATTCTTGTCAACAGCACTGGGAATCTGTGTCTCTTTTTTTTGTTGTGTCATCTTGCTGTGTCAGCTCTCTGTGTATGTGGCACCACTCCTGGGCAGGTGGCGCTTTTTTCACAAGGGGCGGCTCTCTTTGAGGGGTGCGCTCCTTGCACGTGGGGCTCCCCTACACGGGGGACACCATGCATGGCACAGCACTCCTTGTGCACATCAGCACTGTGCTGGGCCAGCTCACTACATGGGTCAGGAGGCCCTGGGTTTAAACCCTGGACCTCCCATATGGTAGGCGGATGCTCTATCAGTCGACCCAAATCCACTTCCCTATCTTTGATTTTAAAGTAAGTCTTTTGCATCAAACATATAGTGTGGTCATGCTTTTCTATCCATTCTGCCAATTTCTACTTTTTGATTGGAGAATTTAATCATTTGCATTTAAAATCACTACTGATGCTACAGGACTTTCTTTTGCCATTTGCTATTTAGTAAGTCTTACACCTTTTTTTGTCCCTCACTGCCATTAAAGCCTACTTTTATATTTATTTGCTTTTTTGTATTATACCCTATTGGGGGGCCTTCTCACTTCTATCTCAATGTATTTTTCATCTTTTTTCCTTGTGATTACCATAAGATTAAAATTTAAAGCCCCAAATATATTACAGTCATATTGGTTTGATATCAACTTAATTTCAGTAGCATGCACATACACGCATCTGTACCCCCACCATTTTTTTGGTACTTTTTACCAGTTATAACTTTGTACATTGTGCATCAAAAAGCTAGATTTATCATTACTTATATATATATATATATTTTTTTTTGGTCTTTTTTAGTTTTTTTTTTTTTTTTCTTTATTCTTTATCATTACTTTTGATGTATTTGAATTTTAGCATCTGTAGGAAATATGAAGTGGCGCTACATACCAAAGAATAGAATACAATGATACTGGCATTTATAATTACCCAAATGATTACGTTTACCACAGGTCTTTATTTCTTCAGCTGCTTTGAACCACTGTCTCTCTTTCTCTCTTCTAAGTAGGTGCTGGGGATTGAATGCAGGACCTTGTGCATGGGAAGCAGGCACTTGAGCACTGAGCTATATCCACTCACCAGTGAGAGTTGGTGTTTTCGTTTGTTTTGTTTTTAGGAGGTACTGGGGATTGAATCTGGGACCTTGTACATGGGGAGCAGGCGCTCAATTACTTGAGCCACATCTGCTCCCAAACTACTGCCTCTTGTTTCCTTCTTGTCTGAAGAACTCCCGCTTGTAGAGCAGGACTAGTGGTGATGAACTCCCTCAGCTTTTGTGTATCTGACAATGTTTTAATCTCTCCCTCACTTCTGAAAGAGAGTCTTGGTAGTTATAAAATTCTGGGCTGACAGTTGTTTTCCTTCAGCACTTTAAGTATTTCAACCCACTACCTTCTTGCTTTCATGGTTTCTGATGAGAAATTGGCACTCAATCTAATTCGGACTCCCTTGTACACAAAATGGTGCTTTTCTCTGGCAGGTTTCAGATTTCTCTCCTTATCCTTTGCATTTGACAGGAAAATCAGTATATGATGGGATGGGTTTTTTCCATGTTTATCCTGTTCGATGTTCTCTTGGATGTGCACATCCATGGGTTTTCCTAAGTTTGGGAAGTTCTCTGTCATTTTTTTGACTATTCCTTCTGCTTCTTTCTCTCTTTCTTCTGCCTTCAATAGTACATATTTTGGTGTGCTTTATGTGTCCCATAGTTGTTTTCAGCTATTTTCTTTTTTTAAAAGATTTATTTTATTTATTTCTCTACCCCACCCCGTTGTCTGCTCTCTGTGTCCATTCATTATGTGTTCTCTGTCCACTTGTATTCTTTGTCAGGTGGCACCGGAAATCTGTGTCTCTTTTTGTTGCATCATCTTGCTGCATCAGCTCTCCATCTGTGTGGCGCCACTCCTGGGTGGGCTTTCTTTTTCGTGTTTTTCATGTGGGCTTTATTTTCATTGTTTTCTCCTTGCGGGGCACACTCCTTGCCCTATGTGGGGGGCACCTCTACATGAGGGGCACCGCTGCATGGCACGGCACTCCTTGCATGTGGCAGCTCTGTGCATGGGCCAGCTCACCACACAGGCCAGGAAGCCCTGCGTATCGAACCCTGGACCTCCTGTATGGTAGGCAGATGCTCTATTAGTTGAGCCATGTCCGCTTCCCAGTTATTTATGCTTTTAATATTTCCTCTGTCTTTCTGTGCCTCAGCCTGACTCATTTCAAGTGTACTGTCTCAGGTTCATTAATTCTTTCTTCTGCCAGCTTAAATCTGCTCTTGAAACTCTCCTGGGCATTTTTCATGTCAATTATTGTGGTCTTCAACTCCAGTAGTTCTATTTGATTCCTTTTTAAAATTTCTATTTACTTACACACTCATATCGTTCATTTATTGTTTTCCTGATATCCTTTAGTTCTTTTTTATACTCTTATTCATCTCCTTGAGTGCTTTTAAGATCTTTTTTTTTAAAGACTTTGTTTGGTATATTCACATTCTCTACCTCTTTGTTAGTGTTTCCTGTATTTTTATCTTCTTCCTTTGGATGGACCATCACTTCCTGTTCCTTTGTCTTTTACTCCTTTGTTGCATTCTGTACCTTTTAATATTTTTAAATGTTTACTCTGGAATTTACTCCCAGGAATGTCTGTTTCTTGGTTTTGTAACTAACTGGTGATAGGACAGAGATTTCCTTGCGTGTCACCCCTCCCATCAGGAAGGTCCGCCCTAGGCAAATGCAGTATGCAGCGTTTTTTCCCTGTCCTTCTGGGCCTCTCTCTTGTCCTGAGCTTTTTGCTTGTTAGTATTTTGGAGTTCTCCTTTTTACAGGAGTTTGATCATCCCCTCTGCTTTCCAGAGATAGCCCTCCCTCTCTTGATATGTGAATCTGGCAGGTTTTTTTCCCCAGACTGCCCACCTCTAATAGTTTTTACAGTCCTTTTGTTGTCTCATACTGCTTTTGCCGGGAGGGCAAATTCTGGGAGGAGAGTCACCCCTTAGAGGACTTCACCAGCTCAGTCTTTTCCAGCCTAAATAGACCAGGGACCCAAGAAGGGGTTGCAGAAAGCTCCACAGTGCCCTGGGGAGGGGATTAGGATGGGCATCAAAATCCTGTCTGATAAATGACTCCCCAAAGCTGAGCGTTCCTGGCCTGCCCAGCAAATGCAGCCCTTCAGCTAACTGTCCCCCGCAGCCCTGAGAAAGAGCTGGGTCTTTAAATCCCCAATGAGGGAAACAGACTTGGCCCAGTGGTTAGGGCGTCCGTCTACCACATGGGAGGTCTGCGGTTCAAACCCCGGGCCTCCTTGACCCATGTGGAGCTGGCCCATGCGCAGTGCTGATGCGTGCAAGGAGTACCGCGCCACACAGGGGTGTCCCCCACGTAGGGGAACCCCACACGCAAGGAGTGCACCTGTAAGGCGAGCCGCCCAGCGTGAAAGAAAGTGCAGCCTGCCCAGGAATGGCACTGCCCACACTTCCGTGCCGCTGACAACAACAGAAGTGGACAAAGAAACAAGACGCAGCAAATAGACACAGAGAACAGACAACCCAGGGGGGAGGGGTGGGATTAAATAAGTCTTAAAAAAAAAAAAAAAGCAGATGTTTAAAAAAATAAAAAAATTAAAAATCCCCAGCGACTGCCCCTGTTTGGCAAGGGTTGTAACAGTGGCTGCCACTGCCTATTTTCAGGGCAGGTGGAAACAATAGCTGCCCTCTGAGCTGGAACCCAGCAATCTGAATTTGCTAATTAAAAGCCATGATCAGTGATAGACAGTGCCCGCCCTGTTCTTGGAGAAGAGGATCTTTACGTCCCTTTCTGTTATCAGCAGCTAGCAAGGCTGGAATGTGTAGTGGCCTGCCACAAGAGTGGAGGACTGGTGTCAGGAGCCACCATGTGACAAGAGCAATTTACAGTTCTTTACTGAAATTATTAGCCTCCTCCTCCTGCTCATCCCTGGATGCTGTACACCATCCCCCCCATTGTCTGCTCTCTGTGTCCATTTGCTGTGTGTTCTTCTGCGTCCACTTGCATTATCCAATGGCACTGGGAAACTGTGTCTCTCTTTTGTTGTGTCATCTTGCTGTGTCAGCTTTCCACCTGTGCGGTGCCACTCCTGGATGGGCTGTGCTTTTTTTCACGCATGGTGGCTCTCCTTGTGGGGCACACTCCTTGCACGTGGTAGCACTATGCATGGGCCAGCTTACCACACGGGTCGGGAGGCCTTGGGGATCAAATCCTGGGCCCTCCATATGGTAGGCGGATGCTCTATCAGTCAGCTGTATCCGCTTCCCCGCATATAGTCTTATTGAGCTTTCTTTGTATGTGGTGCATTGCTTTTCTCTTGCTGCTTTCAGAATCCTCTCTTTATCTCTGGTATTTGTCATTTCTGTCTGTTCTTCTTTTTAAGTTCAGATGCTCTGTCCTCAATTTCACTTATTCATTCTTGTGCCATTTCAAATCTGCTCTTATATGCCTCTACTCTATTTATTTGAAATCAGTTTTGATATAGTCATAAAGCTTCTAATCCATCTAAAGTGTACAATCAATGGTATTTGGTATAATCATCACTTCAACCAATATTAGAGCATTTTCATTACTCCAATAATAATAATAAGCAAAAAGCAGGCACAAAAAAACCTCTGCCCCTTAATAATCACCTCTCATTCTCTCTATCCTTTCCCTGCTATACATAGCAGCTATTTTGTTTCCATCTCTCTAATTTATTTATATTTATAGTTTATATAGATGGAGTGAGACCGGATGTAGTACTTGTCTAGTTTCTTTCACTTAGTATATTTCCTTTTCCTCTGGTGTATTTTTAATCTCATCTATTGTGTCTTTCATATCCATAAGTTACTTTTCTTTGCAGGTTTTCAAATTGTTCTTTCTGCTCAACCAGTGTCTTCTTAATATCCTTTATCTCTTTAGCCATATTTTCCTTCAAGGCCTTTAAATTGATTTAGGATATTCATGTGATTATCCCTGATTGGTTGTCTTATATCCTGTGTCTCATCAGGGTTTTTGGTTTGTTCATTTGGCTGTGCCACCTCTTCCTGTTTCTTAGTATGGCTTTAATTTTTCGTTGATATCTAGGCATCTGATTATGTTGGTAAATTTACTCTTGACAGTTTTTCTCTCTTGCCTAGTGGTTTTGTTTCATGGCTCTTCTTTGATTTTTGGTTCAACTTATTCTAAGTCTTTAAAAGTGCTCAGCTTAAGTTATCAAAACAGGACCAGGGACCCATTAATGAGGCACAGGCCAGATCCAAGGGGTCGGACATGAGAGATGTCAACAAGCATTTTTTCTTCCTGCAGTTTCCTGGTCTGCCAGCAGATGGTGGTCTTTGACAAATCTTTCCACTGGAGTGTCTCTTCACCCTCCACTTGCCTGTGATTCTGGTTTGGCCAGGGCAGAAATTCAAAGTGGGTTCTGCTGTCCAAACACACTGAAGAGAAACCACTCTTTGCCGTTTGCCACACTCTCCCTCTTCCCGGGGAGGGAAGACATCTGTCCCCCCTCAGTTGGCTGCAGTGAGCAAAGGTTTTACCCTTGTTTGTCTTGAGGGTGGGGGGTGGGTGCCGTTCCTGGACATGGGACCTAGTAACGCAGGGTTTTCATTTTGGCTGCTTCGTCTCTCTGTCCGCCACCCTCCTGGATGATGTGCAGCACTCTCCTGGTCCGCAGATCCTCAAAACAGCTCCCTCAGGCAGCTTTTTGCTCTTCCTCCATTGTTTTTATAAGAGAGTTTAGCCCTGTCTACCTACTCTGACACCATCTTTCCTGGAGCCCATTTCAATTCTTGATTTATTATTTCAGCTGAAGAATTTGTGCCTAAAGATGTATTGTTTAATGCAAAGCAAGAAACGTCCAAGGAAATGGAACCAGGTTGGGAGGTCCCGAGAATACCCAGCGGGTGAGTGTACATGGTCCTGAGTGGAGTGAATCCTGCAGCTCTAAGGAGAAATTGAAATGGGGTCAGAGGCACCAGTTGGTGAAAAGCCCGCTTCCCTGGGATAATACAGGAAGAGTGCCACTCTCACATCTGTGGTCATGGGAGGCCCTATGCCGGGAAAGTGACCCATCAAATGCAGTAATTTTTAAAGATTTCATTTGGAGCACAGACCTTTTTTGTTTCTAAGAAACCTGTTCTGACCCAGTCCACCCCACCTGATCACTCATTATGTTTCTATGGAGCTGTATATAGAAAAGGCAGAAGGCAGAGGATTTAGACCAGAGTGAGGGCTGTAGGTGAGGCTGCCACGAGAGTTAAAAAAGCAATCTCATCAGAGCTGAAAGGGGACAAGTAGGGTATTTTCAACCTTTATTCAGGAAATACCTATACAAGGAAAAGGTCCAAATGAAAGTAGCCGATGAAGAAAAAGAAATTTAAAGATAGTAGTAGGTGCCGAATAGGTATTGGTTATGGCAATGGATTAATGCATAACATAGATACTTCTGAAGGAGAGCGGGGGGCAGATCTCAAGGAGAGGGCTGCTGCTTGTGAGAGCATTAACTCCTCAGAGAGTTGAGAAGACGGGAAACGAGACAAGGTGGGATAATTAGGCTGAAGAGCAGGGCAGGCAGGGATTCTCCTTATTTGCATTAATTTGTGTTAGGGAAACAGAGCTAAATCTCAGCTAAAATAGAGTATCTTGAAGTTTAAGAGAAGTGAAAGTTTTCATAAACCTACTGTGGCCTGAGTCAAGTTCCGCCAAAGGAAGAGAAAGAACATTCAGTGACTTAGTGCAGAGTAATAACTGGAGAATAGGAACCTGTTATTTTACCTGTTGTATGCATTCAGCATTAGGCAAATGAAACCATAACTCACAGCGCCTCAAAAGCAGAGACATGTTATTGTTTCACATAAAAACAATTCTGAAGGTAGTCTGTTTATGTTTGGTGCAGCCGCTCAACCTTGCCAAAGATCCAGCCACCCACCCCACACACACACTTCCTTGTATCACTCTTCTACCCATTCCCCACTCCCATTCCCTTCCCCTAGCATGTTGGATTTAATGTGTATCTATTATTAATATGTAGTTATGTAAAATATGCTCTTTTGTGTGCATGTGTTCTAAATTTTTAAAAATAGTATTCATAGATATTGTTCTGTTTTAGTGTTTCACTCAGCATGTTTTAAGATCCATCTATATTTCTGTGTAAACACTTATTCCTTTGTTTATAACTGTTGCATAATGTTCTTTGATGTATTTCCACCATATTTTGCCTCAGTGTCCCCAAAGATGATTGTTCAGATTGCCTTCACCTCCCCACCAACATGAGTGGTACTACAGTAAACATCCTCAAACCTGTCCCTGTGTGAGAATTTCTTTGGGATAAATACACAGAATTGCTGGGTCATAGATGTGCTTATGCTAAATTTAATTCAGTACTGCTAAACAGAGTTCTCCAAAGACTGTACCACCTACATGTCCACAGCAGTAAAGGAGGGTTCGTTTATCTCCACATCCCCTTCGACAGTCGGTGTTATTCAACTTCCTTATTATGAACCCCATAGAAATCAGTTCAAACACCCTGTCCACCACAAAAGTGCACAACTAGGAGAGGCTAAATCCTTCTATTTTCAGAAATTCTCTGAGGGGGCCCTGTACATAACAACTCTCTTCCTTGTCCAAGTTCAGAACCAATTGACAGACACACAAGCATCAAACAGTTGGTGCTGAGAACCTCAGCTTTATTACTGACAGAAGCTGGAGAGGCCAGAGGCAGAGGCAGAGCTCAAAGGCAGAGCTCAATGGACTTGCACTGGCAGAGCTGGAGTGCCTTAGACTTCCCCTGGCATGGGCTTGCCTTTCACAACTTGGGTAAAAGGAGCAGAGAATCTCCTAAAAATGCGCAGTTCCATCTTCCAGGTTCAACAATTAAATGAATTATGAGGAAGGAGTGACAAGTGAGGAGGGAAACCAGAAATGCTAAGTCTAGCTAAAGTCCTCCCTGTAGGAAAATGAGGAGGGAAAAGTAAGTAACCCCCCAAAAGATGGCTTAGGCTATGGAGGGTTTATTATTTATGAGAGAACAAGTCAGGATTTTTTTAAAAAATTTTTTGTGATTTTTATTTTCGTTGGCATCGATTTAACTTCTATAAACTTTTAATTTGGAATAGTTTTTAATTTACTGAAATTCGAGAGAAAATATCACTCTGTTGCCTACTTGCTCAATGTTTTGTTTTTGTTTTAATTTTTTTTAAGTTAAAAGATCACACAAAAAGGTCAGGGTTTTTATAGCATGTTTTTTTTTATCTTTCCAGAGAGTGTGCACCCCAGGTGCCTTGCAGTACTTCTGTCCCTTCCAAAAGGACAGTCACACACCTGAACACTTTGAAGGATCCTCACCCTAGCGACTTGTGGGCCAGGATGCACATTTTATCCCTGGAATACGCTGCAGGAGACATCACCCGCAAAGGGAGGAAGAGAGACAAAGCTCGAGTGAGCGAACTGCTCCAAGGCCTCGCGTTTTCTGGTGACTCGGATGCAGGAGAAGATAACGAGCATGAGATCCAGGCAGCTCAGAAGAAACTGAAGGTGTCAAGTGTTCCAGAGAAGAACTGGACCAGAAGAGACATTAAACCCAACTTTCCAAACTGGTCAGCACTGGATTCTGGACTTCTGAATCTCAAGAGTGAAAAGCTGAACCCAGTAGAGCTCTTTGAGTTATTTTTTGACGATGAAACATTTAACATGATTGTCAATGAAACCAATATTTACGCTTCTCAGAAAAATGTCACCTTGGATGTCACAGTTCAGGAAATGAAGTGTGTATTTGGTGTCCTGCTTTTCAGTGGAGTTGTGAGGCATCCCAGAAGGGGAATGTATTGGGAAATCTCTGATGCCAGTCAGAACCTGGTCAGAAATGCAATTAGAAGGGACAGATTTGAATTAATTTTCTCATACCTACATTTTGCAGATAATAATTGCCTAGATCAAAAAGATAAGTTTACAAAATTGAGGCCTCTCATAAAGCAAATGAATAAAAATTTCCTCTTATATGCTCCCCTGGAAGAATATTACTGCTTTGATAAGTCAATGTGTGAATGCTTCGATAGTGGCCAATTCCTGAATGGAAAGCCTATTAGAATTGGCTATAAAATTTGGTGTGGTACAACCACACAGGGTTATCTGGTTTGGTTTGAGCCCTATCAAGAAGAATCAACTGTGAAGGCAGATGAGAATCTTGATCTCGGTTTAGGTGGAAATCTGGTGATGAACTTTGCTGATGTTCTTTTGGAGAAAGGTCAGTATCCCTATCACCTATGTTTTGATAGCTTCTTTACAAGTGTCAAATTGGTGTCAGCCTTGAAGAAGAAGGGAGTAAGGGCAACGGGAGCAATTCGTGAGAACAGGAGTGAAAAATGTCCCCTTATGCCTGCAGAACATATGAGAAAAATGCAGAAGGGGCATTTCGATTTCCAAGTGGAAGAAAATGATGAAATAATTTTGTGTCGTTGGCACGGTGATGGCATTGTCAACCTGTGCTCCAATGCTGTAGGCATAGAACCAGTAAATGAAATAAGCTGCTGTTTTGCCAGTGATGAGGAGCTCCTTTCGATAAATCAACCATCCATAGTGAAACTGTATGGCGAATGCAGGGGAGGTGTCGCTAAAATGGATCAAATCATTTCCAAATACAGGGTGAGAATAAGAAGCAAGAAATGGTACTCGCTTTTGGTGAACTACATGATTGACACAGCCATGAACAATGCATGGCAGCTACACGGAGCCTGTAACCCAGGAGCCTCTCTAGACCTCTTGGATTTTCGAAGATATGTTGCACATTTCTACTTGGAGCACAATGCTAATCTGTTAGATTAATGTAGATAAAGGCACAATTCAGACATTAACAAGACACAGCTACACATTAGATTGTACTCATCCAAAGCAAACCTGATGTATGTAATGAAATAACTATTTTTTTAAAATGAAACATATATAGTTTCAAAGACTATCGTAGCAAATAATGTTAAGAATTTACCCCTAAGAATGTTGAACTCAAGTTGGTACTTTTCTTGATGTCTAATTTTGGTGTCAGACACTTGGGTAATAATTTTAATTGTTTACATTGTGCATTTAAAGAATGAAATCTTGCTTTTTTTTTTGTAATTGTCTCTGGAGAATGCCGGTTTTAAAATGCAGGCAGTGTTATAATAGCCATAGAGTGCACTGAATCCATAGTCCAAAACTGAAACAGATACATGAGGTAAGGATGATCTAAACATCTAAAGGATAAAGGATGGACCTTCATCCATCCATGAAGGTCTGGAGATAACCATCATGGAGAGAAAAAGAGGACACCGGCATGAGCTTGTTATCTGGCAGCCGTGGGAAAGGGACATCCTGAATAGACTTTGGCATTTAAAAAGAATGTAAGGAAGAATGCTTTAGGGAAAGACCTGGGCTGTGGTCAGGGGTGTCAGTGGTCTGATGCCAGGCGAGGTGCCAAGTAGGAGCAACCTGTAGTAGTATCAGGTAAAAAAGGCAGAGGAGGAGGTGATGGGCCTATTGAAGACATAGAAAGGCATGCTGAAGGAAAATTGCTAAGAAGTAAAGAAGGGCAAATTAATCAGATGAATTGGAGGCCATCCAGAGGCCCTTGACCAAAGCAGCTAAGGAGATGAAGAAGGCACACAAGGATAGACTACACAGTGGCCTCATAGTCTTTTTACAGTTAAGTTGTAAAAGGATTTAATAAATGAACTGCTTAAAAAGTGGTATAGAGCTACAGAGGGAATTATAGACATTTTTAAGACAGTGAGAAGACAACCGCAATTCCTCTGGCAAAGATGAAACACCAGCCTGGAAAGAATTCTAGTTTCATGACTAGCGTGAACAACAAGCCAGTAGAGGGGAGTTTGTGATAAATCAGGACGGAAAGTATTGTGCTGAAGTTGGACTCTGAATCTTGGGGAGCCACAGTCAGTACTGACAGAACCCCGTATAATCATTCTTTGTCTAAGGCTGTGTAGTTAACAAAGAAGATGACTTTTTGATCCATGAACTTTTACATGTATGCATAAAATCTAAATTTTCAAATTTAGGAATCATTATTCCCAATTGTGCGTGTTGACCACCAGTTTCTATCTGAATGTGTTTAAGTTACGCACATGTTCCTAATTCCCTTCAGCAGAAAAACAGCACTGAACTGAAACCCAAAAAACACAAATTGCCGCAAGCAAATAAATGCTGTTGAATCTATGGAAAGTCAAAGGGAAAAAATATGGATGTGGTTTTCTAATTATTCTTTTTCTCCACATCGTAGGTTCAAGGAAGCCCAAGAGTTGGGGAGGGAAGCTAGGTGGTTGACAGAGAATTAGAATAGTGTATGAGTCTCACCTGGCATAAAGGCAAGGCATCAAGGGAAAAGCTGGTAGAATGGAGGCAATAAAGATTTCAGCTTTGAGGTACAGATCCACAAGGACAAAACTAAAGTTTGCTGGGCAGATGAGGATATGCAGATTAAGATCTGGGATTTCCCAGCCGGGCAATGAGGACAAGGGGTGAGATATCAGGCAGCTTACATTTTCTTCTAGTGCCAAAGAACTGAGTTCATAAGTGAGCATATGACTGGAGAAAGGAGAATGTAAGGTACTGGACATATAAAGCCGAGGTGGATCTGGGAAAATTTTAGAGAAAAAGGTCAGAGGGCAAGAATGGGCAGGATGATGAAGTACAACAGCGCCCAGGTACTTTGTTACTTAAAGATGCAGGTTTCAAGGCCAGTGGGCTGTGAGAAATCATTGTCCCAAACTCAATTTGTCAGTGGAAGTAGCCTTATGATAATTTTAGCCCAAGGCAGGTTGTTTCAGCTGTGGTTTCCCAATCATCTAAAATCCCTAAGGGATTTCTTCCAAAGTTGTCCAGAATCTAGATGTGTGCTCTGCAGAGGCCATCCAGGGTTTTCTACCTCTTCCTAGTAACACTTGAATTTCAACATGGCTACTATTGGTTGTCATCTCTGAGGGGAGTCACCTGAGTCAGTAACAGAATTAGGCAGATGAGAGCAGGGAAGCTGTAATTGACAAAGGAGATTCTTCAAAAGCATTAAGGCTTGGTTATTCCCTAATCTCCAGGGCAGGGGAAGAAACAACCACCAGGAAGATTTCCCAGAGGTGACTCAAGGCCCAAGGGAATTCTGGTAGCAGAAATGCCTAAAGGGCTGTCTGCAGATTTCCTGGTGTGAAAGAGTCTTTCCTGGCAGGCTGAATTCCTGATTCTTTGTGATGCTGATTTTCTCCACCTTGACTTGCAAAACCTTTTCCTGTACCTCATGGAACTGGTGTGGCCACAACTGGGACTTCCTTTGGTTCTCCAGATAGTCTGAACCTTGATAATTTATTAACGGGTTCACTCTGCCTGGAGTCTGAGATTCAGAAAGACTCCTGTAGTAGTTTTATATGGTAATGAACTAAAAAAATAGATATTGGATTATGTTTGTAATCTGGTCTGTACCTGGGCGTGATTGAGTTATGATTGGGGCTTTGATTGGGCCATGTCATTAGGGCATTGAGTCCCCACCCCTTGGCATGGCAAAGGACAGATTTGAGGGTTTCTGATGTTGGAGTTTTAATGTTGGAATCTGATGCTGAAGTCTTAAGCTGGAGCCCTGGGAAGCAAGCACACAGAGGAAAGAGAAGCAAGTCCCAGGAGCAGAGGACCTGAGCCAGGAGAACACAGAGGAATAGAGAAGGTTCCTTAGGGCAGAAACCCCAGGGAGAGAGACAGAGCCATTCACCTGATAGTCTACAGCTGACCTCTTGGAGCGAGGCAAAGTCTAGAGAGCCTGATAGTCTACAGCTGACCTGTGGAGAAAACAGAGGAGCTGAGCCCAGAGGAACCCAGGAAGCCTGAACCCTGGCAGCCATCGGCAGCCATCTTGTTCCAACATGTGAAAATAGACTTTGGTGAGGGAAGTAACTTAAGCTTATGGCCTGGTATTGTAAGCTCCTACCCCAAATAAATACCCTTTATGAAAACCAACCAATTGCTGGTATTTTGCATCCGCACCCCTTTGGCTGACTAATAGAACTCCAATTCAGCATTTTCAGGGATATTCCTAATTTTAAGAATGAGATAAATATATATACATCTACATAATTATATAATAAATATAAACACACACACATATGACAAGGGATTAGTATCTAGAATATAAAGAAATTCTACCCACTGATAAGTAAAAATTTTTTTTTAAAGATTTATTTCTCTCCCCTCTCCCCTCCCACCCCGGTTGTCTGTTCTCTGTGTCTATTTGCTGCGTCTTGTTTCTTTGTCTGCTTCTGTTGTTATCAGTGGCACGGGAATCTGTGTCTCTTTTTGTTGCGTCATCTTGTTGTGTCAGCTCTCCGTGTGTGTGGCACCATTCCTGGGCAGGCTGCTCTTTCTTTCACGCTGGGCAGCTCTTCTTACGGGGCACACTCCTTGTGCGTAGGGCTCCTCTATGCAGGGGACACCCCTGCGTGGCACACAACTCCTTGCGCGCATCAGCACTGCGCATGGGCCAGCTCCACACGGGTCGAGGAGGCCTGAGGTTTGAACCACAGACCTTCCATGTGGTAGACGGACGCCCTAACCACTGGGCCAAGTCCGTTTCCCTGATAAGTAAAATTTTAAAAGCTCAAAAGAAAACTGTCCAGGAAACAGATTTGGCTCAACTGATGGAGCATCCACTATCATATGGGAGGTACAAGGTTCAAACACAGGGTCTCCTGGCCCATGTGGTAAGCTGGCCCATGCACAGTGCTAATGCATGCAAGGAGTGCCGTGCCACGCAGGGGTGTCCCCCATGTAGGGGAGCCCCATGCACAAGGATTGCGCCCTGCAAGGAGAGCCACCCCACATGAAAAAAGCGCAGACTGCCCAAGAGTGGCACTGCATGCATGGAGAGCTGATGCAGATTCCTAGTGCCACTGACAAGAATACAAGTGGACACAGAAGAACACACATTGGGGGGGGGGGGGGAGAGGGGGTATAAAAAATAAAAATCTTAAAAAAAAAAAAATGGACAAAGGCTATAAGTAAAGAATTCACCAAAGGGGAGATGCAAATGACCAATAAATGTATAAAAAGATGCCTAATTTTATTAGTACTCAGGGACTAAAAACCAAAATACCATTACACATCTCACAGACCCACAAGTATGTAAAAGTTTGCTATTGACAGAGTATTGACAAACATATGGGATAATAACCATATTCTATACCAGACTGGTAGAAATATAAATTGGCCAATTTGGAGGGACTTTAGTAGTAGTTATTAAAATTTAAAATGCACATATGGTGGGATATTCTAATTCCTTAATCCCACTATCCTTGAGAACTTGGATTCTTGAGACAGGGGAAAGGTGTGGTTACAAAAAATTGTGACTTCTGTCTTGCTGGCAGATGCTCTCCCTTGGGGGTGCTGATAAAACAAGCTATTATGTTAGAGATGCCTGCTTGGAAAGGAACTGAGGGTGTCCTCTGGCCAACAACCATCAAGGAACTGAGACCTTCAGTCCGACAACCTTTGAGGAACTGAATTCTGCCAATGACCATATGAGCTTAGAAGTAGATCCTTCCCTAGTCAAGCCTTCAGATGAGATCCCCAGCCCTGGAAGCAAAGGACCCAGCTAAGCTGTGGCCAGATTCCCGACCCATAGAAACTGTGAGATAGTAAATGTCTGTTGTATTAAACAACTAAGTTTTGAGTAGTCTGTTACACAGCAATAGATAATTAATACAGGGGGTGATACAAATGTAAGAGTAAAAACCCCAGAGTCATGAACTTGAATTGGAAATACAATATATATATTCCCTAGTTCTTACCATTGAAAAGAATTGTAAACAATGAACAGCTCTACACAAGTACTCAATTTGAGGTCTTGAAATTTCATTTCCACAAAAATAACCTGGGACTCCTTGGAGAAGTGGCTGACTGACTCCAGATCTAAGGCAGGAGGTGTATGATATGAACCTGTAACATCTTATCACACCTTACAAGGAAGTTCCTGACTACAAGGGTCTCAGGAGCCAAGTTGAAGAGCTGCCCTTGGCCAAAGATGGCAAATCTGAGCATCAATAAAGATGACAATAATGGATTAAAATACTTAAAATATATTTTTATCTGTGAGTCCATAATTTCTGAAAATTGGTCACCATTGGACAATGCTAAAAAACCAACTCAGCATTTTGGAAAATGGTCAATAAAGGTAAGCAATCAAGCATGTATCCTGCTTTTTTCCATATAAACTAAACCACTTGGTAACCATATAGATGATAAGGAAAAGTTCCTTTTAATAGATGTATTTCTACTTGTGAATAAAGAAGGAATGATAGGATATCACCATTCTGCCACCACCAATGAATTAATGGATGTAGACACTGCTCATTAATGGCTGCTAACATTACAAAAAGGGAAAACCAGACAATCCTTACTCATGGAAGAACACACCATAATGAAGTGGTTTAGCCAAAGAGGTTGACCCTAACTCTGAGCAAGGCTCTAGATTGAACTACCAATTCACAGGAAATAAAAGAGGACAACAAAACATTTTAAACTACATTATAGGGATATATTAATGAAAATGCACACTGTGGGAAACTAAGGGGTAGAAAAAGTTTTTGGGTTGTCATTTTTCCCCTAATAAATATAATGCAATGAGGAAAAACGATGAAAGGGAAACCCTAGATTAAAAGTGCTATATAAGATATATCAGCCAAGCACACTGTGTGGACACTATGGGGATTCTGATTCAAACAAACACATGTAAACAAATTATAACATTAAGAATTGGAAATGTAAATGTCTACTGGGTATATAATGATATAGTAACTTAATTTTTCATTGAAGTATTATGAATATGTTTTAAAAGAGTCTTATTTGTAAGAGCTACATAATAAATATTTACAAGTAAAATAATATATCTGGGATTTGCCTCAAAATAAGGGAAAAAAGAAAGTGGATGGGGATATGTGAGAAACAATAGGCCATGAGTTGCTAACTGTTGAAGGCTGATGGGTATGTAAGGGCTCATTATTCTATTCTCTCAACTCATTGGATGTTTTAAATTCTTTGTAATAAAAACTTTAAAAAATGTACATAGGCTATGGCCCTGCCTTAACACTTGTGGTCAAGAAAGCATGTTTGAGACTGGTCACTGCATTACTGTTCCTAATAGTGAAAAACAAGACATATCCTCAATGCCTATTAACAGGAATATTGTAAAACTCTGCTCTGAATTCTAACTGGGGTAACTGTTAAAAAGCAATCCATTTATATAAAATGTAAAAATAAATCAATTTATAAAGATGAAATTGGATTAGTGGTTATGCAGGGTTAGGGAAGGCATGCTAAGGGGTGTGGAGTCTTTCTTTTTGGAGTAGTGAAATAATTCTAAAATTTTTTTGTGATAATGAATGCATATTGTGATTATACTAAAAACCACAGATTATGCTCTAAATAGATTGCATGGTATGTGAATATATCTCAATAAAACTACTTAATAAATAAATAATTGTGCAAGAATAGCCAGAAATAGCAGCAATGTACAGCAGGGGAAGTTTGAGAGGTGAAGAATTTTCTCATTTTCTGTTTTTTATTAATATTATTGAAATAATGAAAATGCTCTAATAATGATTGAAGTGATGAATGCACAACTATGTGATTACACCAAATACCATTGACTGTACACTTTGGATGAATTGTTGCTTTATTAATATGTATTAATAAAGTTGATTTGTTAAAAAAAAAAAAAAAGGAATTCATTGATGTGGCTTCCATGGGTAGAGAAAGCAAATCAATGATCAAGCAGGCTTTGCCTTATCTGAATGGGTTCTACAGCACAAGCCCTGTGACCTTGGGCAAGTCACTTCACCTGTGTGCCTCAGTTAACCCTTATTTAAAATGCTATTGATAATAATCATGTTTACCTCAGTGTTTGAGGAGTTAAAACATGTAAGCAATTATCACAGTGCAAGGTGCATGGAAAGCTCTACAGAAATGTTACCTATTTACTCCTGAAATGTGGACTTTTATCCAGAGATGGTCCCTAGTAACCCCACACTGTGCGCTCAGGTCACTTGGCAGCTTCAGCCCCAGGCCAAAGGCACTACCGCTGTCCCCTCTCGCCCTGGGACGCACCCTAGACCTGGCAGAGCTCAGAGAGACGCTTCCAAGGCCGAGCCCTTCTGACCAGGGCAATCGCTGGACCGCGGACACACACACCCCACGCGTGGATGCCCCTGCTCCTCTCTAGGCAGCTCGGAGGCTGGGGCATCTCACTGACTTCCGTGATATGGGCCCCTCCAGGGCAAGGATACAAACAGGTGTCTGTTCCCCTTCCCCTGCCTCCCAATTCCTATCCCCTCCTTCGCCCCAAAGTGGACTTTGCATGCTCACCCATATCGCCCTACCTTCTTTAAAAAACAAAAAAGCACTTTTATTGATATATAAATAAAGCATAAATCCATCCTAAGTGTATAATCAATGGTATTTGGTATAAATAAATAGTTGTCACTTTACCTTCTGAGATCTCTTCCACCTACCTCCGTGTCTTTCCACAAGTGTAGGGAGAGGTTGAAATAATTTGCAACTTGTTCACAGTCACAAGGTTAGAAAGCAGCCATCAGCAGTTATCCTGTGCTCTTTCCCAGCCCCTCTTTCCAGAGCCTTTGCACCTCTGCGCCCTAACTACCCAGCCTCTCACACAACCGTTAACATCACCTGGCCTTCTGGAATTCTGCCCATTTCTTCTTCTTCATATCAATAGGTTATCTGCCTGTTGGGAATAGAATTGTGTCCCCCACAAAAGATAGGTTCAAGTGTTAATCCATGCTCCTGTGGGTGTGAACCCTATTTAAATAGGACCTTTGAAGATGTTCTTCATTTGTGAGTAGATCTTCAAAGATCCTATTTAGATGAAGTGGGCCTTAAGAGAGGAAATTCAGAAGCAGTCAGAGAAAGAAGCCAGAAATCAGAAACAGGCAGGGTGGAGGGAGAAATATGGCCATGTGATGGAGGATTGCCACCACCAGGAAGCTACTGACTCTGGGAGAAAGCTCGGCCTTGCCAACATCTTCATTTTGGACTTCTAGCCTTCAAAACGGTGAGACAATAAATGCTTGTTGTTTTAACCAATGCACTGTGTGATTATTTGTCATAGCAACTCTGGCAAACTAAAACATAGCCCCTCCCACCTCCAACGCTTTCAGTCGTTCTTTGCCTCCATCTCCCAATACATTCTTTTTACTGGCCTAACTGAACTGGCATGTTCGTAAATTCTTTTATGTGACAGAGCCAAGAGCCTAGAGGAATCCAGCACTTTCCCATCTTCAATAGCACTGGGTTGACACCCTCTCCTCCAAATCCTCACTCAAATGTTTCTCAATGAGGCTTTCCTAACCACCCTATATAATTATGAACCTTTGCTCCCCCTTTTCCTATATTTCCGAAGTACTTTATCACCATCTAATGTTCAGTATAATGTACTTCTAAGCTTATTGTTCATTGTTTTCTCTCCCACTAGAATATGAACTCTGTGAGGGCGGGACCTCCATCTGCTCTGTGCACCAATGTGTCCCAAGCCCCTACGATGGTGCCAGCTGGCCCAGAGCAGGTGCTCAGTGAATACTTGATGATGGACCGAGCACTCCTCCCATCTGAACTCTCCTTCTCTAGGTCACTTTTGGTACTCCTCTGATCACCAGCAGTGAAAATACTTCTTATAACTATCAGTGAGGCTGAATGCAGGGAAGTAGCTACTGTGACACTTTGGACCAGATCAGTAAAATGGATCTGAAAAAAAAAAAAGAACATTTCCAAATTCTCCCTTTAATTTTCTTTTTACTGCAGGCTTGCCCTCTTAGGTCTTTCTTCTTCCCTTTTCTCTTCCCTCTCCCTCTCTCGCCCATTTGGGAGGCTCCTCCTCCCCTTTACTTTTATCCTTTACTCTCTGGCCTCTATTTGTGGCTACTTTCTCCTCTGTGCATTTTTCTTTGCCTTTCTGTACAGGTGAATGAGCACACGGTTGCGATCACAGAAAGGATGAGCCAGAATTAAAGGTAAGTGTGGCATGTGGTAGCGCCCTAGGTAAGGACCCTTCAGCTGGGACCTTGTCTCTGTGGCCTGAGGAGCTCAGTGATTCCCAAAGGCAGTGTGGGGTGAGGACTGACAGGTCTGTAGTGTGCTCATAAACAGGCAACGGCGCCTTTCCTCTCTGGGTGCTCACATGAGGAAGAGTGGGGGAAACAGCAGAAGCTCTGCAGCAGCAGCTTTTCTCAAAAGCAAACCTTTATAAGTACTGTTCAGACTTCTTGGGGAAAGATTTGGCTGGATTGGCCAGCCAGGGCAGAGGACTCTGCCTTGTTGCCCAAACCCACCTCAGCATACCTGCCCGCTGTACGTCACTGGCATCTCACTGCTCTCAGGGTGGGCGGGCAGTGGATCACTATGGTGCAGAAGGTTGCATGTGGAAGAAGGCTGGGAAGGGAACTATGATTTTCTTGGTTTCTCAAGAATCAGAGCTGACTGGGGCCTTGCTCTTCAAAGTGTGGTCCATGAACCAGCAGCACCCCCGGAGCTTGTTAAAAATACAGATTCTCCATTCCGACCTTGTGACTGAGAATCCGCATTTTAACAAGATCCCAGGTGATATGCAGGAGTACTAACATGTTATAATGTTATAAATAATAACATAGTATACAATAAATAACATGAATTTAGTTAATCGTTAGTTCTACAAATGAAATAGTCATAGAATATTAGAGTTTTTTTGGTATGGTCCCTATACTATAAGAAAAAAACAAATTTTATATGTACACGCATGCATACATACATACTTATTTTACTTTTTAAAAAATATAAACTTCACATGCCAAGAGAACAGACAAAGGTTTTGGAACAATATACTTTTAAATTGAACTTTCTTGAAAAATTTGACTCAGATTTTGACTCTGGAGAAAAGGACAGTGAGAATGTCAGTAGAGGCATTTAATACCCTATTTTAATTCTAACATATACTTACAATTCCACCTACATTCATCAGATTGTAATGTTATTTCTTATGTAAATCACAGTGCATGTTTATTGAGAACTAAGGTGTAAGTGATTTACAAGTTTGTGTTCACTTAATCTTCATAACAATCCCGATCTTCAAAATCTTCACAAAGGACGGTTTTGTTATGGCTCCTATTGTTACAGATAGGGAAACTGTGGCACAGGGGCATTGAAATAAGTTTGCCAAGGTTCCACAGTTCACAAATGTAAAGGCAGATCTTAACCCCAGTCAGTCTGGTGCCAGAGCATGGCTGTTTAACCCTGACAGTAAACAGCCACAGTTGAACAGCAAGCTGCCTGAGGTCGCAGACTCCTTTCCTTTAGAGCTTCAATGATCTTTCTTGCAATGGCACCCAAGAGGTAGTGGGAAGGGAATAATGCTGACAAAAAAGGCTATGAATTAAAGAGGTACACTGCAAAGAACAGAGGTTTTAAAGTATCATCTTATCAATTATTTAAAACAAAGATGGATACCCAAAATAAGGGAATACCTGCACTGAGAATTTGGAATTAAATATCAAACAGGACATAGCTTTCTAAACTGTCAAGAATACAAGTTTCAAACCAGAGATGATGCTGTTTGATTATTATGTCCTACTTTCTAAAGAAAGCACCAAAGAGGCTGTCTATCACATTCCCAGGGGAGACAATAGCAAAGGTTTCTGGTGGAAATGCAAACCATTCTTATTCCAAAAATTTTTGATGTGTTTAAAATGTAACTCTTACAGAAAAGACCCACTATTGAATATCCCTTGAACTTACCCAATCTTTAAAATTACACAGACATTTGTCTTTTACAGTCATTCAAAATTCAGTATTATTCATGAACAGCCCCTCCATAGCATTTATTTCCAGGTAGGGAGTGTTCCCTTTAAGGGGAATCACTGGAAAAGAACCACGGGATAGAGAAAGGGGAGCTACTCAGCAACCTCCCACACCCACAGACATACACTCAGGAGACGTTAGCACCTGGTTTGTAGACAAGCTACTCATTCCAAAGCAAAATGAATTTGATAAGAGCAGAATAAGACATTTGAAAATCTTACTTTCCAAGATAACCCCCAGTCAGAATCCCAGGGGTCCATGGAATTAATCCAGTTCAGCAACAGTATGGATTCTAAAATGTCTAATAAGGTTGCAGTGATGACTGAAGGCTTTTCCACACTCATCACACTCATATGGTCTCTCTCCAGTGTGACTTCTCTGATGTTTCATGAGGAGGGTTCGCCTGCTAAAGCTTTTACTGCACTGACTGCACTGATACGGTTTCTCACCAGTGTGAATTCGGAGATGTTGGAAAAGCCCAGCATTCTGACTGAAGGTTTTCCCACACTCATTACACTGATAGCGTTTCTCTCCAGTGTGTATCCTCTGATGCTGAACAAGGTATGAGCTCAGGCGGAAGGCTCTCCCACACTCTTCACAACCATATGGCTTTTCTCCTGTGTGGATTCTTCTGTGTCGAATGAGGCCATTGCTGGCACTGAAGGCTTTCCCACACTCTATACACTGATAGGGTTTCTCTCCAGTGTGGCTCCGCTGATGTTCATTCAGGCCTGACTTCTGGCTGAAGGCCTTCCCACACTCTTCACATTCATATGGTTTCTCCCCAGTGTGGATTCTTTGGTGTTGAATGAGGACGGAACTCTGAGTGAAGCTTTTCCCACATTGGTTGCATTTGTGACGTCTCTCTACATTGGGTTGTCCTTGCTGCTTTTCTACCCCGCTCTCATGTCTACAAGTTTCTCTGTACTTAGAATCCAGAGGAAGATCTCTTTGGAGTCTGCTAGATATATCTCCAAAATGTTCCATTTTTTTAAAGACTTCTTGCTTTGGTGCCAACTCCTTGTTTTCAGGTAGAGTTTCACCATCTGTAATAGTAAGTGGACCAAATAATGTCATCTCTTTCCTTTATGAAAGAGGGAAACCATTGGATGGGGAATAGGAAGATCCATATCAAACATGTTCTAGGAATGCAAAACTGGCAGCATAATGTAAAGAGGGATTAAACAGGTATATTAAGGCAAAAAGCACTGCAGAAATGGCCAGAGGGGATCGCCCAGAGAAGATAACAGTCCCGGAAAGGATGTATCCCGATATAGAGCATTTTAATACAAGCTAAGCACTATTTTGTTTTACTTTTAAACTTATTAAATCCTTAAATGACCCATGAGAGAGGGACTATAATTATCCCCATTTTACAGATATATAAACTGAAGATTTAGGGAGATTAAATGACCTACCCAATGTCAGAGTGCTAGAAGTAGCAGTGCTTAAACTCCAACCTAGGCAGTCTGGTCCCAGAGTCCACGGTCTTAGTTATTGCTCTATACTGACCACCAGAGATCCCCTGAATGGACCTGTCAAAGCCCTTACCTTGTACTTGAAATTTGTGGGGGCTGAAAGAGTCACATTTGAGCTGGGTCACCATGAGCTGAGTGACTGTTGATTCCTGTTTGGCCTTCTGAAGTGCCACATCCTCTGAGAGCACTTTGGACTGTACATGTTCATGATCTGGAGGCTGGAGGCAGGTAGGTATATTTGGGTTCATAAGAGGAGGACTACAGGAGCTCAAGCTAAAACTCAATGAAAGAGATCTTACAGAACTATATAAAACATTTCCTAGAGAGATGGCACAATGCAAGGACCAGTTTCATTCCACATCCAAAGGGGAAAGGGCAAAGCAAGAGTGGTCAAATGTGGTGTGGTGGTTTAAAATATGTCGACAAATTCTTTGGTACTCCTCCCCTCAAAAGGTGGAGCCTAATCTCTCCCCCTCTTAAGTATGGGCTATATTTAGTGGCTCATTTCTACTAAATAGAATGTATGGCAGAGGTAACACATTCTGAGACTAGTCCAAAAAAAACATTATGGCTTCATCTGTGTTCTCTCTGAGGGAAGCAGCTGACATGTTATAAGGACACTAGAGCTGCCCAAGGGAGAGACTTAATGGCAAAGAATTAAGCCGTCCTGCTAACAGTTAGCGAGGGAACCCCTACCAGCAACCATGCAATGAGCCATCTTAGAAATAGATCAACCCGAGATAACTGCAGTCATGGACATCTTTGCTACAACCTCATGAGAGATGCTCCTAAGTAATTTCCAAATTCTGGACTCACAGAAACTGAGATGATGTTTCTTGTTTTAAGCCATAAAGGTTTGAGGGTAATTTGTTATGCAGTAATAAATAACTAGTATATGTGGCTATCACCAACTAACCAGAGTCACCAAACTTTATCATTAGTTTGTATTCAATATCTAGGAACCCATCTTCCTCCTCTCACCTGTTTCCCTGGCTCACTAAGCTCTTGCTCCAGATCTTCGACGACAGCCACTGCCTCCTCCCCGCTCTCTGGATTGTGCTCTCTCACCCAGGCCTGGAGCTCCTCGGGTAGGATAATCAGGAACTGCTCCAACACCAGAAGCTCTAGAATCTCCTCCTTGGTGTGTGTCTCTGGCCTCAGCCACCGATGACAGAGCTCCCGCAGCCGGATAAGTGCTTCTCGGGGACCAGGAGTTTCTTGGTAACAAAACTGCCTAAAAAGTTGGCGGTAGGCCTCCTGGCCAGAAAAGCAATTCCCTTGAAGGTAGGTTTCTTGGTCCCAGGTAGGGTCTTCCTCCACTTTCACAATCTTAAATCCATCCTGTTCTTCTGTTGAAGCCATTCTGAGATTAAATAACTCAGAAGGATCACTTCTGCTTGGGGTGAAGGGCAACTAAGATTTAAGATTCCCTGATTTAATCTTCTTCAGGATATACCTGATGATAAAAAATAGTATATTAACAGGAATAAATAAAAAACTAGTGGAGTTTTTAAAGTAAAATATGGGAACAATGAATAGCACGCTATCACTTATGTTTTCTTAAAAAGTTATATATAGTACATTGTGAATGTAATTAGCAGCACTGAATTATATATGTGAATGTGGCTAAAAGGAGGAAAATTTAGGTCATACATATGTTACCAGAATAAGAAATTTTTAAAAATTCCATAGGACTGTACAACACAGTGTACTCTATCATAAATAATGCACTATAGTTAATAGTACAATTATTAAAATGTTTTCATGAATTATAACAAATGTACCACACTAATGCAAGGTGTTAATAGATTGGTATATGAGAATGCTATATTTTATTTATTTTGTGTGTGATACTTGTGTTACCCTACAACTTCTCTCATAAAAATTTTTTTAAAATACAAGAAAAAATGGTTTTAAAGGATGTAAAACAAAATCAGATCTGTCAATAAAAATGGTTATCTGAACCTCAACCTCAAAATTCAGCACTGTAGGCTCCCAGAAGGAAAGGTAGGCCTGATCTGGCAGACCAGATGACCCTTCCTATGGCCCCATGTGAAGCCAATCCCTGCCCCTCTGCCCTCCACAGCTCTTTTTGCCAAGTTATGAGAACCAGCATCAAATTAGTCTCTACAATAATTTGAGGAGAGGAATATTTGCCAGTTTATCAATTAACACCTTTTCAGTCACACTCTACATGATTCTGTGATGAGAGAAGTATTTATTTATAGCTAGAACAGGAAAGCTTTTAGCTCTGGAATGTGGTGACAGCATACTCAATAATGACCCTGTGTGCCTGGATTTTCTACCTCTTTGGGTTCTGATAGCAGTGGCTTTTGATGATGTAGTAATAGATTTCACCCAGGAAGAGTGGGCCCTACTTGGCAGATTCAAAAGACAGCATCAGACATCTGAACTCGCCTGCTCTGGACTTGAAGATCATGCAATCCTCTCAGCAATGAACTAACAATCTATGTTCAGGGCGTCAAACTGCAAATTATATGTGATTTCCCCATTGGAGCAAGGAGACAAGTGTGGAGGCAAGGTAGACGATTTCTCCAAGGCAAGAGTTCACTTGAGCTCCAGGAACCTATGCTTTAATATGAGGGGGAGTCTTGTAAGTGGGAGTACAAGACTTCAGCAGGGAAAAGAGGCTTTGAAAAATAAGGAATGATACCCATGCAAAATATCTGCAAGGACATACCCACTACCATGTCACTGCAGAGATTTCACACTGGAGAGGAACATCCTGAATGTAAAGATTTTGCAGGTTGCCACAGACTTCCCCAAAGACCCAATATATATTAACTCATACGTTTAAGAAATCCTGTATCACCAATCAATGTGAAAAAGCCCTCAGTGAATAGTCATCATTTAATCGATTTGAGCAAATTCACATTGTAGGTAAACTATACGAATGTTTTCAATGTGGGAAGGCCTTTAGTTTTCACTCTAAACTTAGACACCTCGAGAAAATTCACATATATTTATATATATATATATAAATGTAATAAATGTGGGAAAAGAGTAAACAAAAAAAAAAAGAAAGAAAATAAATGTGGAAAAGAATGCCAAGAGAACACTGACCCTTATAGACACCAATACTCACATTGAAGACAATATAAATCCAGTGAACGTGTGAAACAACCAGATTGCTAATTTTCATTCCTATAAAAAGAACTCAAATAGGAGAGAAACAACTATGTCTGTAATCAGTGTGGAAGGGCCTTCAGTTATCCTTCATCCTTCAGTCAACCTGAGCAAATTTACGTTGGAGAGAACTATATGAATGGTACATGTATGGGAAAGCCATTGGTCAAAAATCTGCCTTAATGTGACATGAGAGGACTCACAGTATAAATATATCAAATATAGAATGGTCTTGAGCCACAGCACTAAGCTTATATATGTTTAAAAACTAGAAAAAGGGTGAAGCAGAGTACCCTGTTCTCAATATTATTAACATTAATAGCTCCAATTCTAAACCCTCCCTGTAGCTATATACTTTGTAGTACCCTCCCACTGTGACTCTGGGATCAACCATGTGACTTGATTTGGCCAATGTGATATCAGCATTTGTGATGAAGTAGAGGCTCGAAAAGTACTTGTGTGACTGGGTTTGCTTGTTCTTGTCCTCTGCAATTGCCAGGAGCAAGGTATGGCCAGGCTAACCTTTGAACGACAAGAAACATGTTAACAGAGCCAAATCACCCTGGTGGAGCAGATACAACCATCCTAGGTCAGCTAATAGCCAATCTACCAGACAAGCGAGCCCAGCTGAGATCTGCAGAGTTTTATGGCCAAACTACAATGGATCACCACAAGCCCTCCCCTTTTCTCCCTCCGCCTTGAGTGAGTATAAGTGAGCCCTGCCCACCCCAGATCAGCTGCACCCCATAGACTCATGTGCTAAATAAATGTTTATTGTTGAATGCCACTACCATTTTGTGGTTGTTTGTTACACAGCATTATAATGACAACAGACAACTTACACAAAGGAGTAGTCCTTTGGGAGGGGGACTGAGAACATGGGAAACAAGACAGGAAGGGAAATTTACTTTTCATTGAATACCCTTCTGTACTTTTTCTGATTTTTATACCATTTAAAATAAAGTACTTACTACAAGAAAATAAATGAACAAATAAATGATTATAGTGATTTAAAGGCCTGGTAGACAATATATGGTAACTTTAAGGGGAGAATAGGGTATATAAAACTAGCTAGAATATCAGCTAATGTTAGATGAGACCTATAATAGAGGCCTCAACCGAATATACACGGAGGAAAGAACAGGGGAAAAGTAATTGTGACTAGGTGTGGAGCAGTAAAAGACTGTGGCTTAGGAACAAGTACTTTTGAATTAGGCCTAAATTTTAGGCCCTAAAATAATGAACAGGAATTTGTAAGGCAGAGAAAGGGAGATGGGAGGAGATTTGACATCACTGGCCAAGCAAACAGCATGAGCAAAAGTAGTTAAGGGTACAATTGCAAAGAATAAAAAGAAAAAAAAAGGGTACATTGCATAGTGGCTCTAAGGGCTGGCAGGGAGTACTGGTGGCTGAACTATAGAGGGTGGGGTGTGGGCAAAAATGTACAACAGGACTAAACATTATTATATGATAATTAAGAGACTTCAATAGTTTTATTTCATGGCCATAGGTTAGATCTCTACTTTAAAGGAACACTGAGTAAGATTCAGGGAGGAAGTGGTAAGACTATGTGGTAGAGTTTTGGCAGTTTTCACAGTTTTTCATTGTTGGGATGTTTAATTATACACTGGTATAATGTTTATTTTACTGTAGTAGTAGTAGGACTGAGTTTTTATATGTCTTTGTCCCTGTGTTAATAGCATCATTTATGTTTAAGAGCATCGTTCAGAAGTTTTTCAGTTATGATTTATTGGCGAGAAATGTATTCATTCCATTCATTTAAGCATTACCTGCCTACCAGACGCCATTCAAGTGTGGGGTGCATAAGGCAAAACAGTGAGAGGAAGCAGACATGGTCTACCTTTGTGGGATTTACTGTGGGAGAGACAGACTTTAATACAGTATTTACATGAAATTGTTGCAGTGTGAGAACAAGGAGAGTTACAAAGATCATGGGTCTTATTCTTCATCAGTGTTCAGGGCCAGTTGTGTTTTTTTTTACTGCTTTCTACAGCAGCTGGGTATTAGGTTTTTTGATATTTCAGTCCAAGAAGACTGAAAGTCTGAGAATTTTTAAGTGTGAATTTGCATTAGGCTTCCCATGGGATTAGATTTACAGGTCAAATGTATTCTTTGAATACTGATTTTGATTCTGTACCTTAATACTACTAAGAAACCATGGAGATAGTCTTGGTTTTTTGTGTTTTTTTGTGGGTGGGTGGGTTTTTTTTTTGGGGGGGGGTTGGTATCAGGGCTGGGGATTGAACCCCAGACCTCTTAAGTGGGAAGCCAATGCTCAATCACTCATTCATATCAGCTCCCCTGAGTTGGTTTTTTTGTTTGCTTGCTTTTGTTTGTTTGTTTGTTTTTAGGAGGCACCAGGGACTGAACCTGGTAGCTCCCATGTAAGAAGCGGGTGCTCAACCACTCACACCACATCCACTTCCCAGAGACAGTTTTTTGTTTTGTTTGTTTTGTCTGACATGAGCCCCATACCTAGTGGAGCTGCAGCTGTGCGGTAATGGGTCTACAAGCAGTCAGGGAGAGCCTAGAATTCAACCTCTGAGGGTTAAAGAATCTCAAGGTAGTCTGTCTCAGGCTCAAGGCTTCATACCTGGAGCTGTAGTTAAGATCCACCCTTATGAAAAGGTCAGAAAAATAAAAAATCATAGAGTACTGACTTGGGCTATGGCTTTCCCATAAGATAAGGCCTAGGAGGCAAGGGAAGGATCAGCCTCAGTACCAGAAAATGGACCCAGCAGTTGCTGGCTCCAGACTGGGTCTGTTCCACCCCAATAAGCCCTGAGGGCAGCAACACCAAAACACTGGTTTTGAGACCCAGACTGAAAGCAGAGAGGCCCTGGCGGAGCAAAACTGATCGACTGGGAGCAGTGAGCATAGGCAGGAGAAAAACAGAAATCTAAACAGAAACCTTCCCACCCAAAATAAGCCTACAACCTAAGTTCCAAAACACATGAAGAAATCTAACCCTAAGAAAAATAACAATCAGAACTGAAATTCATTCCAGATGAAATTTATTTTATAATTTGAAGAATCTTTAAAATAAGTGATTTAAGAAAAAATTTTTTTAAATAAGTGATTTTGGGGAAGCAGATGTGGCTCAAGTGATTGGGCTCCTACCTACCACAGGGGAGGTCCCTGGTTTGATTCCCAGTGCCTCCTAAAGAAGACAGCAAGCTAGAACAATGGGCAGGCACAACAAGCTGATGTAACAAGATGACACAAAAAAAAGACAAGATGACACAAGAAAAAAACGTAATGAGAGATTCAACAAAGCAGGGAACAGAGGCGGCTCAAATGATTAGGTGCCTCCCTCCCACATCAAAGGTCCTGGGTTTGGTTCCTAAAGAAACAAGGAAGACAAATAGACACAGCAAGTGCAAACAACAAGGGGATGTGGAGAAATAAATAAATAAATAAATAAATAAATAAATCTTAAAACTAAAATAAATGATTTTGAAAAGTGTAAGAAATAATGAAAACAAAACGGAAAAAGTCAATGTCA
Source organism: Dasypus novemcinctus (assembly GCF_030445035.2). Classification (NCBI taxonomy): domain Eukaryota; kingdom Metazoa; phylum Chordata; class Mammalia; order Cingulata; family Dasypodidae; genus Dasypus; species Dasypus novemcinctus. The sequence goes on from NC_080694.1 coordinate 63,759,264, forward strand.
GGTCAGTGTTAAAAAATAAATGCTAGAAACCTTAGAAATATAAAAAAAAAACTTTGATATTTAAAATGCATTAGAGGATAAACAACAAAATGGACACAACTGAAGACTAACTTAATGATTTTTATGACAAGCCTAGAGACTTTACTCCAACTGCAGCCAGAGATGAAAAATGTGAAAGAGCAGTTAAGAAGAAAGGACCTATATTAAAAGAATCCAACATTAATGTAATAGTAACTCCAGAAGATGAGAATGGAGGGAATGACTAAGAAACAATATTTGATGAGGAAATGTGGGACAGCAAGCCTCCCTAGGCACGGCCAGCCCCGGCGGAAGGCAGACGCGTAGCCTGGAGCCAGGGGTCAGGGTGGCTGGCACGGGCGCAAGCCCTCAGGCTGCCCAGGCCTACTACAGGGCGGCTGGAAAGGGCGGCCGCGTCCTCAGCCGGCACGGGCGTGACGCCCTCAAGCCCGCCCAGGCACCAGCAGAGGCTGCGCCCATGACCTCCCGCCTAAACGCAACATCTGGTCGGCCCCTGCCACTCCGCCCTTCTCCCTCCCCTCCCTCTCCCGCTCCCTTCCCCCCACGCAACTGCCTTGTTCTCTATTTCCCGCCACAGCCTAAGAAGCTCAAGCCCCAGCAACAGCAATAGCCAATCCCCTGCCACCACCTCTGCCACCTCAGGTACCAGCCTTCTCCCCTAGCAAATACACCCCCGTCCCCCGCTGCGCAAACGCCTACTCCTCCCAGCACCCCTCCCATCCTTGCAGTTCCCTGTCTTCCCACAGCCAATCCTTGCCGCGGGTCTCCCCAGCACGCCTTATAGGGCATCCCAGCAAGAGCTCCGCCCGGCCCCCGCGACAGCCCTGTATAACCTGTGTACATCCCCGAATAAACGGCTCTGTTACAGCTCCGCAAGGGTGTCTCGCCTCCTTCGTCCCCGCCGCCCTCCACACCTTGCAGGCCTCCGCCGGAGACTCGCCAAGTCTCCCGCCTCGCCCTCGCCTCCGGGAAGAGTCGCCTGCCGCCTCGCCCTCGCCTCCGGGAAGAGTCGCAGGCCCACTGCCGCCCGTCCCTCGGCCAGGCTCAGACCGCCGCTGCCGCAGGAAAAAAATTAAGAATTTTCCAGAAGGGAAAGCAAAACATCTCAGATGTGCACACCTAGACATACTGTGGTGAAACTGCAGACTATTGAGAATAGAAAGACTATCTTAAAAGCTACCAGAGGAACAGAGACAGATTACCTACAAAGGAAGCATGCAATATCAGCTACAGCTCATTAACAAAAATATAGTTCAGGATGCCATCAAAATGAGGGAAACAACTGTCACTCAGAATTTTGGTCAGGGTTATGATAGGGAGAGGACATTTGTGAGGCTACCAAGGTGCTAGGAATGTTCTTGATTACTGCATGATTTTCACTTTGTAAAAATTCATCACATGTTGTTTTTAGTTTCCTAGGCTTTAGTTTTTAGTTTCACCATAGCAGAAATCATGAAATAGGTTGGCTTAAACAATGGGAATTTAGGTTACAGTTTGAGGCCAAGAAAATGTCCAAATTAAGGCATCATCACGGTAATGGTTTCTTCCCAAACACTGGCTGCCAGCGATCCCTGGCTTCTCCACCAGAGGGCAAGGCACACGGCAGCTTCTGCTGGTCTCTCCCTTCTCTTCCCAGTTTTGTGGCTTTAAGCTTCTGAGTTCCATGGCTTTTTCTCTCTCTCTGTATTTCTTTCACTTATAAAGAACTCCAGTAATAGGGTTAAGTTTCATCCTGAATAAAGTAGGCCACACCTTAACTGAAGTAGCCTCATCAAAAGATCCTACTTACAATGGGTTAATACCCACAGGACTGGATTAGATTTAAGAACTTGATTTTATGAGGTACATATAGCTTCCAACCACCACACTCCACCCTCTGGGTCTCAAAAAGACATGTTCTTAACAACATGCAAAATACATTTATTCCATCACAATATCCCCAAAAGCCTTAAGTCATTTCAGTAACAATATTAAGTACAAAGTCTCAGCAAAATTGGTTATAGGTGGGGTCTGTCCTGGGACACAACTCCTCTCAGGCTGTGAACCGTGACACCTACATAACAAGCTATCTGTTTCCAATATACAATGGAGGGACAGGCATAGGATAAATATTTCCATTTTGACAGGGAGAAATTAGAAGGAAAACAGGGGTTATAGGTCCCAGACAATGTCAAAATCCTGCATGGTATACTCAATTAGATATCAAGGTCTGAGAGTCATCCAGGGAAATGATATTTTGTCCCCTGGGCCTGATGGAGCAACAGCCCTACCCTCTGCAAGTCTTGTGCAGCAACCACTCTCTCTCCAAACACTGGGTTGAAGGCTCCATCCTCTTCAAGAATCAGTATGGTGGTCAGACTCTCCTCAAATGGTAGAGCACAAGTACCAGCCTTGTCAGTCACTGAGGCAGTGGCCAGACTCTCCATCATCCCTGGGCCAAAGGCTCCACCCTCTTAGAACAATAGGTATCAGCACTCTCTCTGAACAACAGAGGGGAAAGGCAGCCCTCTCCAAGCTTCAGGGCATACTCACCCTTTCCCAGATGGGTGGCTGTGCTCTCTTGGCTCAAGATGTCTTCAGTCCAGACCTCAGCTACTATGATCCGTTGAGGTCATTTTTCCTTCAACCAGTCCTTTTTAGTACAAGCTGGCAGTGGTTCCATTTATACATGTGTTAGCAGCCAAAGGGGTGCTGATGCAAAAAACCAGAAATCTGTTGGCTTTTATAAAGGGTATTTATTTGGGGTAGAAGCTTACAGTCATAAGCCCACAAAGCATAAGTTACTTCCCTCACAAAAGTCTGTTGCCGCATGTTGATCTAGATGGCTGCCGATGTTCAGCCTTTCTCTTCCTCTTAAGGCTCTGTGGTCCCAGCTTCTTCCAGTATCAGCTGTAGGCTGGGGTAAGTCTCATCTCTCCTGGGGATCATTCCTCTCTGGGCTCAGCTGCTCTCTTCTCTCCACAAGGTAGACTATCAGGCTCTCTCTCTTCCCAGGGCCTCTGCCATGTGTATGGAGCAGTCACTATTCCTCTGTGTTCTCCTATGTGTTTACTTCCTGGGATTCCAGCATCCAAAAACTCCAACTCACTCCTCTGCTATGTAGTTTTGTCTGTGAGTTCCGGCCCACTGAGGGACATCCTACTGATGTGGCCCAGTCAAAGCCTTAATCATAATTTAATCAAGTAAAAGTGAAACCTCTGAATCTAATATAATCTAATATGCCCAGAGGAACAGGCCAATTCACAAATATAATCCAATATCTATTTTTGGAATTTATAAATATCAAACTGCTACAATACAGCTCTCACAAAAAGTTGTTTGTTGTTGTTTGTAGTACACAGGGGTCCAAACCATCAGACAATAGGACTTTCCACAAATCCTTTCTGGATAACTGCATTTCCAATCCTGACTTGAAATCAAATGGCTGACTGGATGCATGTTTAATTAAACCCTCACATGGAGCACTAGTCTCTGAGGACTAGCTTTGCAGAAGCTCAGAATTCTCCAAACCATCAATTTCTTTGTGTGTGTGTGTGTGTGTGTGTGTGTGTGTGTGTGTGTGTGTGTGCCCATGAGTTCAATTTTGAGCTTAACCCCTTTCTCTCACATTTTACTGCAAGGAGAAACTAGGCTGCACTTTCCATTCTTAGCTAGGAAATCTCAGCTAAGTCCAAGCTCATTGCTTTTAAATTCTGCCTTCCACCCAACACCAAGTTCAATCAGAACTCAAATTTGCCAAGTACTCTGCCACTTTAAAACAAGGATTGCCTTTCTTCCAGTTTCCAATAACACATTCACAATCTTCTTCTAAGGCCACATGAGAAGTACCTTTAGCATCCAAATAGTCTCTTCAAAGCAATCTAGGCCTTTTCTATCAAGCACCTCACAATTCTTCTAGCCTCTACCCATAACCAAATTACAAAGCCTTTTGTGGGTTTTTTGTTTTGTTTTTGCTTTGTTTTTAACATTTTTGGTATTTGCAATTGCAGCACTCCACTCATCTGGTACCAAAATCTGTTTTAGTTTCCTAGGCTGCTCAAAGCAGATACAATGAAATGTGCTGGCTTAAACAATGGGAATTTATCAGCTTACAGTTTGAGGTCAAAAGAACGTCCAAATCAAGGCATCATCAAGGCAATACTTTCTTCTCAAAGACTGGCTGCTGGCAAGCCTTGGCTCCTCTGCCATATGGCAAGGCACATGGCGGTATCTGCGGGTCCCTCCCTTCTCCACCGAGTTTCATTGCTTTAAGCTTCTTGCTTCTGTGGCACTCTCTCTCTTTCTCTCAACTCCCTCCCTATCTCCATTCATACCACTTATAAAGAACTCCAGTAATAAGATTAGGTCCCACCTGAATGAGATGGGCCACAACTTCACAACTTAATTGAAGTAGCCTCATCAAAATATCTTACTTACAGTGGGTTTAGAGCCAGAGGAATGGAATAGATTTAAGAACATGTTTTTCTAAGGTACATACAAGCTTAAATACATCATATATGGAAACATAAAACGTGCACTTTTCTAAAGATATAATGTCATAATTTTGGATGTGTACTGCTGGAAGAAGAGAACTCATCCTAAATTCAATATTTAGTTTCTACACATTATCTGAAAGTCAAAAGGGAATTCACAAATATTTACTCTAAGTGCCTACTATGTGTCAGGAAGCACATACATGATTTTTAAAATGACTGAAACAAATGCAGAGTTTGCTAATACATCCTCATCTTCACTGAATTAAAAACATGCCAGAGGGAGCACAAGTGTGCATTTTAAAAATTAGCTTCAATGTATTTAGGAACAGCAACAAAGAGATAGTGAAAATCATAAACTACTGGAGTTGTAAAATAAATCCTAAAGGGTGACTGCAATGATAAAGAAATACAGCAAGGGCTTAAATACCAAGAGGAAACAGACAACACAGAAATAGGGATACTCTACAGAAGGAATGGCGGGATCTCCTCTTCAACAAGGCAATGGGATGGGGGAAGGGAAGAGGTAAGCAGCATTGTTCTGGGATGAAAGAGTACAGATGGCCATACACAATGAGTGGTCTTTGGATCTTAGTACAGACCACTGCAGAAGGCATTTGTGGGACAACTAGGGAAAATATGAAAATGAATTATGTGTTAGATATCAGGGAAGTGAGTCCACTTCTTGTGGTTATTTAGGAATTATCCTTAATTTTTAGAGATGTACATGGAACTATCTAGGGTTGACAATTTATTTTAAACCGTGAAGGAAAAAGAAATGTGGCAAATACTAAATGACGTTAACAATTGTTACATAGAAAAAAAAAGTATATGGGACTTCATTATACTATTCTCCTTCCTTTCCTGTGTTTTGAAACTTCTCGTAAAACTAAAAAATTATATATTTTTTTCATGCCAAGAGAAGAGACTGGGCCAAACAGAGAAGGGGCCCCGAGCCCAGATTGGCAGCTGGCGGGACAGAAGCCTGCCCTGCACCCGCTTCCCTCGCCCACCTCTCACCTCTCGTCTCGTCACAAGCCCCGCCCCCTGCAGGGGTCTCTCTGTCCACCGTACCGGGACCTCCCACCACGCCCCCACCCCGCCGTTGGCAAGGAATGTGCCGGCGCAGGGGGGTCGCGCCTGCGCAGAAGTCCCCGTCCAACCTGCTCCAAGGCACGAACATAAAATCTCCGCGGGGCCCAGCGGGTCCGGTCCGGGACCTCAGACTCACCGTCTGCGCCCAGGGAAGCTCCAGATCCGCTCGCTGGCGGAGTCGCGATACCCGGACAGCCGAGGAACCGCAGACGCCGGAAGTGCGTCATCGTTCTGCGACCAGTCGCCGAAAATAGGGCGCTTTTTCCGCCCTAAGAGTTTTCTTCTACTCACTAGGAAATCCGGCGGTTGCTCCTTTCTTATCACCTTATTACAAAAACCCGATCCCGAAATCCCAGCCCGATAGGTGTGAAGAGAAATCCCAGTGAGGAGTTTCTGTGCGGCCGAGCGTCTCCCGACCTCAGGGAGTCAGGTGGTCATAGAAACACAGAACAGCGCCGGAAGGGATTTCATCACCCGGGCTGATGGTGGTGGTGGGTACGAGAATACAGAGATTCAGGAGACGTGGACCCGATAAACAGGCAACTGCATAAAACTGGTTTGCATGGGAAATGAAACGAAATAAGATGAAGTAAAATTAATAAAAATGTGCAAGAAATTTAAATCTCTTCAGTGTGTTCATGTGATTCACTTATCTTCATTAGATCATCAAAAAATCCAAGAACCTATTCACTGTGCTATTCAAAACTTAGCTTTTCCTCTTAATGAACTACTGCTATGGTATAATCTGAAATGGGTTATAATTTCCTTCTTGATGTCAGAATAATTTGTTTTGATTTTATTGGTTTTGTTTCTCACATTCCAATAAAAAATTATTTTTGTGTAGTTTATCATCTTCTTGAGTCGTTTGAAAATATCTTTACAAATTGCAGTGTAAATGGCATATATCCTCTTACCATAACCCCAAATTGCCTACGACTATTTCATTGCAAGCCAACAAGAAGAAAATATGAGGGAAGGGGAGTCAAAATTGAAAAGAAAGGAAAAAATCCACAATGTTTTTAAGCACTTCTTGCTAAAATATATAACCTTTGCAAATTTTACAAGCATATGAAACTTGTGAACCCGTTGCTAGGGCCACCCGAGGGCCTTCAAAGAGATATGTGGAGCAACTTACATTTCATTAACCTAACAGTAAATCTACCTCAGAACAAATGCCGCGATGGGAATAAATGGGACTAATCTAGTGGTTGTTCTAGGAATTACAATATACATCTTTAATTTGGAAATAATGTTGCATTACTTCATTCTTCACTCTTCACATTTCACCCTTTACAATAGAAACTTAAAACAGTAAATGTCTTTTGTTTGCCCATTTCTTGTGATGCTACTGTCATATATTTTCTTTTATTCTTTTTTCTCATATTTTAATGCTACATTTTATAAACACCATTAAAATGATATTAGTTTTGCTTTAAATGGTCATTTATTTTTGAAGGAAATTACAAAGACTAAATCAAGAATTTTATATTTACATACGTATTTATCATTTCTGATGCTTTTCATTCTTACTCGTAGATCTGACCTTCCACCTATCATTTCCTTTCAGCTTGAAGTTCTTCCTTTTGTTTTGTTTTGTTTTGTTTTGTTTTCAGTGCAGATCTGCTGGAGATGTATTTTCTCAGGTTTCATTTGACTAAAAATGTCTATTTTATTGTTATTTTTGAAAGATACTTTCCCTGAATCCACAATTCTGGGTTGATAGTTTTTTATCATTTAATCTTTCAAGATATAATTCTGCTCTCCATTGGCTTACATTGTTTCTGAGAAGTCATCTATCATTCACATCATTGTTATATATATATATAGGAGAATATATATTGTTCTATATGTATATATGCAATGGCTCTTCTTTCTCTGGTTGCATTCAAGATTTTCTCTTTGGTTTTGAGCAGTTTGATTTACCCAGGCTTAATTTCCTTTGTATTTATTCATCTTGGAGTTCACTGAATTTCTTGGATTTGGATATTGATGTTTTTCACCAAATTTGGGGAAGTTTGACCATCACTTCAAATTTGTTCATGTAGTTCATGTTCGCCAATTACATGACTGTTAGACCATTTAAAAATGTCCACAGGTCACTGAAGTTTCTATGGATCTGTCTTCTAGTATACTGACTGTTTATTCACATATCTCCAACCTGATGTTAGTCCCAACAAGTTCTTTTTTTTTTTTCAGATACTTTAATTTGGCAAAGAGAAGCCTAAGAATTTTTTTTAAAAAATCATTTCCAGAGGAACACCCTTTACCATAATATAAATTTGTGTGATTTAAGACAGATCTGAAAGGTATATTTTTCACATATGTGCCAATTTTAAAATTAGTGCAAAAAAGATAAAGTTAGCCGAAATATTTTCAAAATGTAAAAACCAGTCCAGGGACCATAACTATACAATCTTGCTATAAAAATACTTATACCAAATGCTACACAAAATATTTATGCAATATACTAAATTTAGTTCCTCAGATCACTCTTTCCTGCCAGCTGGCTTCTCCATTTTCTGTGGTCTCCATCCCATTTTCCTCTTTAAGATGTTGATATAACTCAGCTCTATAATTAACAGAGTTCAGATGTCCAGTAAATTCCTCATGTTTCCTGGAATTGGTGGTATTGATTCTATTACTCCATAGGATAATAAGGACACTGGCCCTTTTGATTTGTCCACTGGTGGAGTTTCATCCATTTCAACAAGAAGCTTCTTATTTGGAGATTCTGAGGAATTGAGAGCATCATTTATAATCTCTGCTTCAGCCAACTCTTCTTTTCCACGTTCTAAATTATCTTTTTTTTTTTTAATTTATTACTCTCCTCCTCTAACCATAGGCCAGTAACATGTGTTTTTCTAACTGATCCTTTGCTTATTACAAAGGCATCTCAAGACTTCCATCAATTTTATATCTGGAGTCTGGAAAAGGACTTAATCTGTTTTCCCTCAAAAATTCACCAAAATCTGTAATCTGGTATCTGTAACTCTTCTTCCACAGCCTTCACTAATTGAAGGAGGGTGGAGCAGTTTGATATGGTTATGAATTCCAAAAATAGATATTGGATTATGTTTGTAATCTGGCCCATACCTGGACATGATTAAATTGTGATTAGGGCTTTGATTGGGCCACATCATTAAGGCTTTGAGTCCCCACCCCTTGGTGAGTGGGGACTCACAGATAAAAGGCATGGCAAAGGACAGAGTGAGGGTTTTTGATGTTGGAGTTTTGATGTTGGAGTTCGATGCTGAAGCCTTAAGTTGGAGTCCTAGGAAGTAAGCCACAGAGGAAAGAGAAGCAAGTCCCAGGAAGAGAGGAAGCCCGAGCCATGGAAGAAGCATGCCCTGGGAAGAACAGAACCCTGAACCTAGAGAGGAGCAAGATCCTGGAAGGGAGTAACCCAGGAAGCCTGAACCCTCACAGACATTGGCAGCCATCTTGTTCCAACACGTGAAAATAGACTTTGGTGAGAGAAGTAACTTATGGCCTGGTATCTGGAAGTTCCTACCCCAAATAAATACCCTTTATAAAACCTAACTGATTTCTGGTAAATATGCATCAGCACCCCTTTGGCTGACTAATACAGAGAGTCTTTTAGAATGGATCGAGAACTGCTAGGGACATGCAAAAATATTTCTCCTACATGGCTACTAAGGATATGACTAATGGCTTTGGAACCTGACTTTTGTGGTTGTTCCAATAAAACAGAATGACCATTTAGAAAAAAATTAGTAAGGCAGGAGAAAGGTCTACTATTTACATCTACAGGTGAAATCCGATAAACTCCAGTGCAATATTTTAATTCTATATTATTTATCCTTGGCGTGCACCACTTTAATGTTATTGTTTCTTTAAATGAGGCTACTCTACTGCTGCCACCTAAGTGGGTATCAGTACTCTTTAGGAAATCTACATGTGCATCTTTGTGATGAAGTATTTCCACATCATAACTGGCAGATGTATTTGCATGCTGTTCTTTCTTCACTGGAATATTTGTATAGTAGTTGAAGCCAAGTCAAAATGCTGTTGTACTAAAATATTCAATGTGGTAGCAAGATGCCATCCTGCATGAGCACTGTGGACTTTGCTAGTTAAAACTGGGGAGGAATCTTTTTCAGGACGATCAGACACAAGGCTGTCTTCACCACCTGGGTAGGCATAGAACAGGACTAACCCACACTTCTCAATCTGCATGAAATGATCTGAATTTGCAGCAAGCTTGTTATGCTTGTGAGTTGTCTCTTGGGCACAGTCCTCAAGCATTTGCACATCGCTATCACTTTTTGCATTAGTAACACAAATGATCCTTCCTCTATTTCCAACACGTTCTGCATTCTCCCTTAGGAGCATGGGAGCCTCATATTAGTACTCTGTAATTTTGCAGAGGGTTTCCACTGCTGCAACTAGCCCGCGCAGCATACTGAAGCACTTCAGGTCTGCATGAAGTTTAGGAGGCCCAACAGCAGCTAACACTGCCATCAGCTCTGCAAATTTTGGTCCTCTTGAGCCCAAGAATTTAAAACATGTGCTCCAGAGTCACTCACAATGAAATTCGCCAACTTTTTGAAAGGAAATGTATCATACATTATTCTACAATAGGCCATGGAAGATTCTACCGAACAGGTGCACAATGACTTAGATATGGGAGCCAGAGGGATGATTCCTTGGGTCCTACTTACCAGCATGTCAGATTCCACATGCAGTCTGCATGATTCTGCCATGGAGGGGCAGTGATCTACAACAAAGACTGTTTATGAGAGGCAGAAAAAAAAATCTTCGTTTTAACTTTCTTATCTGGTCCTGCAGTGGAAAGGAACAGAGGTTATGGAGCACAGCCCCTCTGGAGAAGGCTGCTGGCCGGGTGAGGAAGGTCAGCTCAGAGTCCACAGTGTTTGCTACCGCAGAGAAGGGACCAGCTTTCCCGCTCACCTCCCAGCACATCGGTTCTTCCCAGACTTTCCAGATGCCCCAGCTCGTGCACACACTCAGGCTCCTGCGTGCGCAGAAGGCTGGTCGATAGCCACGCAAGCTCCCTCTCCAGGCTGGTGGGCTAGACGCCAAGCCGCGAACCAAAAGGGAAGAGCGCGGAGCCAAGGAGAAAGAAATGCCCTTGACCCTCAGTGTTTTCTACCCGCTGCTTTTTCCCGTCAGTGACCGGAGAGCCTCCCCAACAGCGAAGTACCAACCACAGCACCGGCTAACAGCCACGGCCCCCGAAGCGCAGGGCCCTCCCACCCGCTCTCCCCTTCTCGGTTTCTCTACCCAGACCCGTTTCCTTCAAGTTAATTTTTAGTTTAAGATAATGTACTAAGAACTAGAATTTCCCAGCTAGTTACTCTTTTGTAGTTTTGATTTCTCTTCCAAGATTTCCCACCTGTTCACTCATTAACACGATTATTTTCCTTAAAATTTTTGAACATTTATAAAAATTGCTGCTTTAAAGTCTTTGTCTACTAAGTCAACATTTAGGTTATCTCTGGGTCTTTTCTACATACTTCTTGAAGGAGGTAGGTTATGGGGCCATTTTTGCATTTTTGCATGTCTAGACATTTTTATTATAAATTGGACATTGAAGATAATGTGTTATAAGAATTATGGTGTATGTTTTCTTCTTTTAACGATTTTTGTTCTGGAAGGCAGTTAATTTACTGATAACTCTCCTTGATCCTAAAGAAGCTTCATTTTAGGTTTTCTTAGGGAGGCTATAAAGAAGTTCTTACTCAAGAATAGTGGACCTTACTCAAGAATAGTGGACCTTACTCAAAAGGCCTAGCCTTTTGATGTTGCAGGTAGGCACAATATTTGACTGACAAGTGGCTTATGCTGATATAGGGGTCAAACCTAGGTAGCCAAGATAAAAGATGAAAACAAAAGAAGAAAATCTGATCAGGGACATAAGCAGCTTCTAACCACAGGGTGAAATAAACTCCACAGAATTAATTCAACAAAATCATTTAGAAACATAAATAAACAAGCACATAACAATGACAACCCTGGGGAAGGAAGAACCAGTGTCCTCCAGGGTTGCTACAATATATTTTCTCAAATATCCAGTTTTCACAAAACATATTATGAAACATGCAAAGGACTGGAAAAGTATGACTCATTTACATGGGGATAAATTAGGCAATAGAAACACCCTTTAAACCACCCAGATGGTGGTTTTTGTGGACAAAGACTTCCAAACAACTATTATAAATATGTTCAAAGAACTAAAGGAAAACATGACAAAAGAAAATGTCTTTTCAAATAGAGGATATTAATAAAGAGATGGAAATGATTAAAAAGAACTGAATAGTTTTTTGTGATCTATGTATCTTTTTTTTAAAAACAGCAATTTAATAAAAAAAATTAAAATAAAAAAAAAAGAACTGACTAGGAAGCGGATGTAGTTCAGGAGATGAGGCTAGCACCTACCATATGGGAGGACCCAGGTTCAATCCCTGGGGCCTCGTGGTGAAAAAGAAGAAGAGAAAGCATACCTGTGTGGCAAGCCAGTGCCTGTGTGGCGAGCCGAGTGCCCACACAATGAGCCAAGTGCCCACATGGTGAGCTGAGTGCCCACACAAGTGCCCACATGGCAAGCAAAGTGCCCACATGGCGGGCTGAGTGCCTGTGTGGTGAGCCAAGCACCCATGCAAGTGCCTTTGTGGTGAGCCAAGTGCCCATGTAAGTGCCTGCATGGTGAACCAGTGCCCATGCAGTGAGCCGAGTGCCCAGGCAAGTGCTCACGTGGTGAGCTAAGTGTCCTTGTGGTGAGCCCAGTGCCTGCATGTGTGCCCACTTGGCGATCCAGTGCATGCATGGCCAGCCGAGTACCCACACAGCAAGCCTAGTGCCAGTGCGTGAGCCAGTGCCTGTGCAAGTGAGTCATGTAGTAAGATGAAGACGCAACAAAAGAGACAAAGAGGAGAGTCAAGGTGAAGCACAGCAGAGACCAGGAACTGAGGTGGCTCAATTGACAGGGAAACTCTCTCCACATCAGAAGTCCCCAGGATGGAATCCTGATGAATCCTAGAGGAGAAAGACAAGAAGGGAAGACAGGAAGAGAAATAGATACAGAAGATCACACAGTGAATGGACACAAACAGCAGAAATCAGCAGGGTGGGGGTGGGGCAAAAAAAAAAAAAAAGAACCAAATGGAAATTCAGGACTTGAAAAGTACTAGTGCAGTTCAGTAGATTTGAAGTGGCAAAAGAAAGAATCAGCAAACATAAAGACAGATCAACGAGATTATTCGGTCTGGAAAACAGAGAATTTAGGATAGGGATATTAGATCAAAGCACTCAGAAGTCTTGAATCTCTCCATTCTCCGTACTTGCTGGTCCTGCAGAAGTATTCCGTGCCTCCCTGATAAGAGCTAATCATCCCTGCTTGGTTGAAGATGATGCAGAGCCTCTGCTTTAAAGACAGAATGTACCCTCTCAGTATCCACCCCTACCTTCACAGATAGCCACGGGCCAAATCTGAAGGTCTCGTCACAACAAAACCCAAATGGGGAAGAACTAGATCTGATAAGGGAAAGTGACTATATGCCAAAGGAACTGCAAGACCTAGCCAACATGCATTGTCAGGAGCTAGGAGCATATATATGGGATTGGATCCTGAGAGAGCTGGATCAAGGGAAATGGAATACAAAGTTGGATAAGGAAGAGTGTATCAATCTGGAGGCACTTTCCCATGATGTGGGATTTAATGCTTTGGCAAGGGCCTGGGAGATGGTGCTAATACACTGAGAATTTGGCACTTGAAAGCATGGTTCCACTTATATTGAGAACAGACAAAACTAAACTTTGGTGGAAAAAAATCAGAAGAGTTGTTGTCTCTGAGAATGGTGGGGGAATTTCTGGGAAGTGGCATGAGGTAACTTTCTTTGACGACAGTAATGTTCTCTAATTTGATAGAGGCTTAGATTACAGAGGTGTAGGCATTTGTGAAAACTCAGTGAATGCATATTTAAGATACATACATTTTATATTTTCTGTAAAATTTTATCTCAGAATAAAAGTGCTATAAAGAAACATTGAAATCTATGATATGTATGCTGAAATGTTTAGGAGGAAGTGTATTGATGATATCTGCAATTTACTTTGATATACAACATGTTAAGGAAAATGAGATGGATTGATAGAGAGAAGACTAGATATATGATAAATCAACCATAGTCCAATATTAATTGTAGAATCTAGGTTTGTGAGTATATGGTGTTCACTATAGATTTCTTCCACTTTTTCTGAATGTTTGAAAATGTTCATAATAGAATGTTGTGGGGAAAAAAGCAATTGTGCACAGTAAGTGAAGTAGAAATACAGCGCTGCTGTGGCGAATGGTGGAGACAGGTGTCAAAATGCTCAGAGAAGTGAGCATGCTAGACTGAGCATACTATGTAAGGTCAGAAAGTCTGCCAGCTGATTATAATCTAAGCTTACAAAACAATCAGGCATAATGTGCAGAATTCCCATTCATCATCCCTCCACCAACACCCTACATTATTGTGGAACATCTGCTACAGATTATGAAAGGACATCATCTAACTATTGCCACTAACAATCCACACACCCCCTACTACCTTTTCATGAGGAAAGACCCTTTGATGCTACACCAAATGTATATGGTAAGGATTCCCCCAATCCTTCCACGAAGGGATCTATATAAATGCCCAGGGCATTTATTTGGTTAAATGTACACTAGAGAAAGGGGAAATACTCAAACACTTTTAAGACTGATTGACACAAAGTCTGAGTTGACACTGGTGCTTTAATACCCAAGGCATCATTATGGTTCCTTGTTAGCACGTGGGCACATGGAGGCCAAGGAATAAATGAAGTACTGACCCAGATCAGGGTCATGTTAGATACACAGAGACCCTCTGCCTGCATTGGTCATTTTCCTTGTCTATGAATGGGACATATGACAGTTACTTGAGAGTTGAAAGAACTACACATTGACCCTTTGAGCTGTGGGGTAAGAGCTATCATAGTGGAGAAAGCCAACTGGAGGCTTCTGAAATTCCTACATCTGCCACAATCATGATAATAACTTTTTTCAAAAAGAATAACAGCACAAAAGAGAGGTTAATGTCCCCTTAAGACAAAAAGAATGCAAGGGCCCTCACATTCCCATCTTTAAGTCACCAGTCTGGACCCTATAAAAACTAGGCAGATCCTGAAGAATGACAATTAATTATTGCAAGCTCAACCAAATAGTAGTTCCAGTTCAGCTACAATGCCAGACATATTTTCTAGAACAGATTATCATGGCTGCAGGTACATAAAATGCAGTTATTGATCAGGTAAATGTGTTCTTTTCCATCTCTCTTGAAAAGAAGAAACAGGAGCCATTCGTGTTTGCATAAGATGGACAAAAGTGTACATTTCTGTTTGTTTCCTAGGTACTATGTGAACTCTCTTGTTCTCTATCATATTATAGACAATGTCCACAACCCTAAGGGCATCATATTGGTTCATTCTATTGATGATATGTTATTCAGACCACATAAGAAAAAATGACAATATTTTGGAGGCCTTGGTAAGATACATGTGCTCTAGAGGGAGGGAGAGACACACAACAACGATTCAGTTGCTAGCCACATAAGTGTAGATTTTAGATGTCCAGGACATTCCAGGCCATCCTCTCTAAAGTAAAAAGAAATTATTGCATCTCACACTTCCATCATTAAGAAGGAAGGAAGACACCTGGTTTGCTTCTTCAGGTTCTAGAAGCAGCATAGGTTACACATGGGAAAAATTCTGACCCTTTTTACTGAATGGCAACAAAGCTGCCAGATTTGAATTGGTTTCAAGGCAAAAAAGGATGTATGACAGTGTAGCAGTTTAATATTACTGATGCATGCCAAAAAGAAATACTGGATTATGCTTGTAATCTGATCTGTACCTGGGCATGATTGAGTTATGATTAGGGCGTTGAGTCCCTACCACTTGGTGAAGAACGGAGTTGAGGGTTTCTGATATTGGAGTTTGATGCTAAAGACTTAAGCTGGAGCCCTGGGAAATCAGCATGCAGAGGAAAGAGAAGCCAGTCCCAGGAAGGAAGGAACTTTGAACCCAGAGAAAAGCAAGCCCCAGGAGCATAGGAACGTAGGAACCCAGGAACCCTGAACCCTCGCAGATGTTGGCAGCCATCTTGCTCCAAATAGACTTTGGTGAGGGAAGTAACTTATGCTTCATAGTCTGGTATCTATAAGCTCCTACCCCAAATAAATACCCTTTATAAAAACCAACCAATTTCTGGCATTTTGCATCAGGACCCCTTTGGTTGACTAATACAAATGGTTTTACAGTTATTGCAAGTATTCCGTCTGGAAAACACTCTGGGCGGAGTTCATAACAAGCCCTAATAAAAGAATCACAACCTAGACCTCTATGGCTCTGGAGCAATGCTAGAACATCCATAGTGAATTATACCTCTTTTAAAAAACACCTCCTTGTATACTACTGGGCTGTGGTAGAGACAGAGCACCTGGCCAGAGCTGCCCATCATGAACAGTTCTGTCAGATACACCAAGATGAAGCAATGGTCTATCATAAGATGGGAGTTGGATGTTCAGGATTGGACATGGAGAGGGCTGGAGCACAAGTCAGCTGTCTGAGTAGGTTGCCCACACTCTTGTTATTCTTCTCCTTTGCACTAGCTGAGCCTCTCCCTCAGCTTACCCTTATGGCTTTTTGAGTATGTGGCGGTGGTGGTTGTGGGGAGGGTCCTCGTCATCAATTGACAGAGGAAAAATGCAGAGTTTCAGGCATGGATGAATTGACTTGGTATGTCAGGGCAAGCTGAAAATGGATAGCAGCTGTTTTAGGCCCATCTCAAGTGTGGCCCTGAGAATTAGCAGTCAGGTGAATTCCACCCAGTGGGCCGAGCAGAGACTTGGTCGCCTATTGGATGGAAAGAATGGCCACAGGTAAGAGTACATATACGTTCATGGACAATGGTGAATGTCGTGGCTTATTTGAATGGGGCCTGGAAGAAAAGAGATCAGAAGACTGAAAACAAGAAGGTCTGGGGAAAAGGCATGTGGATGAACTTATGAGAGTCAGAGAAAGTTTGAAGATCTTTGTATTAAATGTGGAAGTCCATCACAGAACATCTGTGGAAGATATAATGGGTGAATAAGCAGACAAAATGACCCAGCTGGTTTGTATCAGCCAGCCTCTGCCACTGACCACCCCAGTGGCCTCATGAGCACAGTGGAAAGGATCGCAGGAAAGGAAGCTTCTTGTGGGCCCAAAGCATGAATTCCCTGTCACCAGCCGTGTCCAGTTCCTGCTGAATGCCCATTTTCTGGCAGAAATTAATATTGAGTCCTTAATGTGGTACCACATCATGAGGGGACCAATCCCATTTGAAGGCAAGTGATGATAAATAAGACCTCTTCTGTTTTAGTTTGCTGAGCTGCTCAAAGCAAACGACATGAAATGCATTGGCTTTAACGATGGCAATTTCCTAGCTTACAAGCTTACGATTTTAAGGCCGAGAAAAATGTCCAAAATGTGTCATTATCAGGCAACAGTTTCTTCCCAAACTGGCTGCCAGTGACGCTGGACTCCTTTTTCACCTGGCAAGGCATCTGCTGGTCTCTCCCTTCTCTTTCAGCTTTCATTGTTCTCAGTTTCTTGCTTCTCTGGCTTTTTCTCTCGATGTCTGAATTAGGTTCTCCTGTAAAAGACTCCAATAAGAGAATTAAGACCCACCCTGGGCCATGCCTTAACTGAAGCAACCTCATCAAAAAGTCCTATTTAAAATAAGTTTAGGGAAGCGGACTTGGCCCAGTGGATAGGGCGTCCGCCTACCACATGGGAGGTCCAGGGTTCAAACTCCGGGCCTCCTTGACCCGTGTGGAGCTGGCCCACGCACAGTGCTGATGCGCGCAAGGTGTGCCGTGCCACACAGGGGTGTCCCCGCATAGGGGAGCCCCACGCGCAAGGAGTGCGCCCCGTAAGGAGAGCCGCCCAGCATGAAAGAAAGTTCAGCCTGCCCAGGAATGGTGCCGCACACACGGAGAGCTGACACAACAAGATGATGCAACAAAAAGAAACACAGATTCCTGTGCCGCTGACAACAGAAGTGGACAAAAAAGAAGATGCAGCAGATAGGCACAGAAACAGACAACCGGGACGGGGAGGGGAGAGAAATAAATAAATAAATTTAAAAATAAAATAAAATAAGTTTACTCCCACATGAATGGATTAGCTTTAAGAACATGATTCTGGGGGTACACAGTTTCAAACCACAACACTTCACCCTCTGGACCCCAAAAAGACATGCTCTTACAACATGCAAAATACATTCATATTATCACAATATCCCAAAAGCCTTAAGCCATTTCAGTAACAAAATTAAGTACAATGTCTCATCAAAATAGGTTATAGGTGTGGTCTGTCCTGGGGCACAATTCCCCTCTGTGGAACTGTGAAACTTATAGAACAAGTTATCTGCTTCCAATATACAAAGGAGGGGCAGGCATAGGATAAACATTCCCATTCCCACAGGGAGAAATTAGAAAGAAAACAGGGGTTATGGGTCCCAAACAATGTCAAAAACCCTGCAAGACATACTCCTTGAGATTTCAAGGTCTGAGAGTCATCTGTGGAACTCTGATGGAGAGGCAGCCATGCTCTCCCCAAAGGCGGCGGTGAAGGCTCCAACATCTTCAAGAGTCAGGGTGGTGGCCAGGCTCTCTGCAATCCCTTAGGCACCTGCGAAAACTGGGGTGGTGTGTTGATTTGAGTCTTTTTTGTGGATCCCAGAAAATTAGGTTCCTATATTGAACCTATTGTGAACCTTTGATTAGATTAGATCAGTATGGGCCATTTGATTAGATTGCTCCAGTACTGTGGGTCTTAACCCTCTTACTGGAGTCCTTTGAAAACAGAGGAATGAAGAACTGCAGACAAAGAGAAAAAGCCACAGAGATGGAGAGAAGGAATCCAGGAGCTCAGCAAGGAACACGGGAGAGAAGAAGCCACAGACAGAGCAGCCTGAGCAGAACTAGCAAGGAGGCCTGGACGAGAGGGGAGAGATGAGCGGACACTGCCAAGTGCCTGATCACCCACAGCTGAGCTCGGGAGAAAGTGAGCCTGGAGGAGAAGTCAGAGACCGCAGAGCTGTCACTGTGCCTTGCCAGGTGGCAGGAGTCCAGGATCTCCAGCAGCCAACCCTCAGTGAGACAGCATCTCTGGTGATGATTTGGACATTTTCACAGCCTCGGAACTTAAGCTGACCTAATAAATTATCTTTGTAAAAATCAACACATTTCTGGTATATTGCTCCCAAAAGCTTTCAGCAAACTTCCCTTGCTACCCTACAACATAGTCTCAGTACGGCAGCCACAGCTGTCGTACAAGTCAGAATGCCACCCTCTTCCTCAAAACTCTGCAAAGACCTCCATCTCGCTTGGAAGCCAAGCTCTTGCAATGGCCTAGGAGCCTTACATGACTTGAGCCCTGTTGCTTCCCTAACTTCATCTCTGCGCTCCCCCCTGCTCACTCCACCTCAGCCACACTGGCCTCCTTGCTGTTTCCTCTCCCAGGAACACTCCTCCTCAGCTATGCCCAAGAGTAACTCCTTCACCTCCTTCGGATATTGGCTAAAATGTCACCTCCTCAACATGGCTTACATTGACTTTCCTATTTGATACTGCAGTTAACCTTCTCCCCTTCCAGGATTTCTTAGTTTCTCTACCCGGATTTTATTTTGTTTGTATATTTATTTTTACAATAGCACTCGTCCACTTCCATTCTTCTTCTTCTTTTTTTTTTTTTTGAAGATTTATTTATTTCTCTCCCCTTCCCCCCCACCCCGTTTTGTCTGTTCTCTGTGTCTATTTTCTGCATCTTCTTCTTTGTCCACTTCTGTTGTTGTCAGCGGCACAGGAATCTGTGTTTCTTTTTGTTGTGTCATCTTGTTGTGTCAGCTCTCCATGTGTGCAGCACCATTCCTGGGCAGGCTGCACTTTCTTTTGCGCTGGGTGGCTCTCCTTATGGGGCGCACTCCTTGCGCATGGGGCTCCCCTACACAGGGACACACCTGCGTGGCACAGTACTCCTTGCTCACATCAGCACTGTGCATGGGCCAGCTCCACACGGGTCAAGGAGGCCCAGGGTTTGAACCGCAGACCTCCCATGTGGTAGACGGACGCCCTAACCACTGCGCCAAGTCCGCTGCCACCATTCTTTTTTTAATGCTTAATCCTATTCATATCGCACAAACCCCATCTTTTTTTCCCACATTTAATAGAGTGCCATCTTTGCTTTTGCTATAAAACATTCTTCTTTATGTATTTATTCTACTTAGTGTTTAATTTTTGCCACCCCAACTGGAATATTAGCTCTATATGGGCAGAGATCTTTGTCTTTTTTTGTCACCGTTTTATGTTTTGTTTTGTTTAAGATTTATTTTTTATTTATTTCTCTCCCCTTCCCTGGCCCCTAGGTGTCTGCTCTCTGTGTCCATTCACTGTGTGTTCTTCCGTGTCCACGTGGATTCTTGTCAGTGGCACCCGGAGGAATCTGTGTCTCCTTTTGTTGCATCATCTTGCTGCATCAGCTCTGCGTGTATGCGGTGCCTCCCTGGGCAGGTTGCACTTTTTTTTTGCGCTGGGTGGCTCTCCTTATGGGGCGCACTCCTTGAGCATGGGGCTCCCCTACGCAGGGGACACCCCTGCATGGCAGGGCACTCCTTGCTCACATCAGCACTGCACATGGGCCAGCTCACCACGCTGGGTCAGGAGGCCCTGGGTTTGAACCCTGGGCCTCCCATGTGGTAGGTGGATGTTCTATCCATTGACCCAAATCCGCTTCCCACCAGTGTATTTTGAGTACCTAAAATTCTGACTGGCCTCGGATAGTTATTCAGTCAACATTCTTATTTATGTGCAAGAACTCCTACAGGTTCAATCATTTGAAGTTGCTGGGCCAATGTGTATATTGTGTTCAAGTTTACTATATATTTTGAGATTGGTTCTGAAGATGTGTGTACCAATTTACACGCACAACACTTGTTTATGAGAGTTGCCAATGTTTTACATTCTAATCAGCAAATGTTTCTGAAAGACTAATATTTTGCTGAGTTATGGGAGTGGTTTAAAATTTGCCTTTCTCTACTGCTGAGTTAAGCATATTTACTAACGTTTATGGGCCATCCAAAAGTCGTCTTCTGTGAACTGCCTGTGCATGTTCTGTCAGTTTTTCCGTTTGATTATTGATTATATCAGATAGAATAGGTTTCTGTAACTTCTTCATTTGCTCAAAAAATTCCTTGGATCTTCTTCACTTTTTCATTTTTCCTTATGAATTTAGAATCAATTAAAGTTCCATGAACACACTTGGGGTTTTGACTGGCATTACATTGAACTTGTGCATTAATTTATGAAGAAATCTTTATGATAATTAATTTTTCTATGCATAGACCTAGTATATACATCTTCACCATCTTCTTTCCTTAATAAATAAGGTTTTATGTTCCCATTAAAGTACTTTATGTACTTCTTTGTTCTATAACTGCTCTTTTAAAAATAACATTTTCTAAGTGATGGGTAAAGCAATTGTGAATATGAATTTTTAAAAATCCAGCAACCTTGATAAACCAACTTATTAACCGTTATAATTTAAATGTTAGAATCTTGGGTTTTCTATAGAAACAATTCAGCAGACTCCTTAAAACAGTTACGTATTTATATTTAATGTTTTAATTAGGTAATGCAATCAGCTCTAAAATTGAAAATACATTTTAAAAAGCGCAGAGTAACACTTTCCCGCTCAGCCTTGTCCCTTTCACCCTGCTTCTGACCGTTCACCTGCCACAGGTAACCGCTGTTAATTCGCTCGTACAGTTCCAGGGTTTTGTTGTGAACATACAAGCAAATATAATTTAAACTCGTATTACGCCCTTCCATCTTTCCGCAGATGCAGCCAGCTCTGAACAGTGTTGGGAACCTGGCTTTCCCCCTGCCTGCAGCTGCGAAAATAACCTTTCCATACTCGGGAGCCGAGGGGCGGGGCCGCGGCGGGCGCTGGCCAACGAGTGCGGCGGGCGGGCTAGAGCGGCCGGAAGCCGCCGGGGCCGCTGAGCGCGGGGGGTATCGCAGTCTCGGGTGAGTGCGGGCCGCGCGCTCCGGCGGCGGTTAGCCGACCCGCGGGGCTCCCCGGGAGGAGGTCCACGCGCGGGGCCCCTGCAGCCCCGGCTCCCCGGGAGGAGGTCCACGCGCGGGGCCCCTGCAGCCCCGGCTCCCCGGGAGGAGGTCCACGCGCGGGCCCCTGCCGCCCCGGCTCCCCGGGAGGAGGTCCACGCGCGGGGCCCCTGCAGCCCCGGCTCCCCGGGAGGAGGTCCACGCGCGGGGCCCCGGCCGCCCCGGCTCCCCGGGAGGAGGTCCACGCGCGGGGCCCCGGCCGCCCCGGCTCCCCGGGAGGAGGTCCACGCGCGGGGCCCCGGCCGCCCCGGCTCCCCGGGAGGAGGTCCACGCGCGGGGCCCCGGCCGCCCCGGCTCCCCGGGAGGAGGTCCACGCGCGGGGCCCCGGCCGCCCCGGCTCCCCGGGAGGAGGTCCACGCGCGGGGCCCCTGCAGCCCCGGCTCCCCGGGAGGAGGTCCACGCGCGGGGCCCCGGCTCCCCGGGAGGAGGTCCACGCGCGGGGACCCTGCCGCCCCTGCTCCCCGGGAGGAGGTCCACGCGCGGGGCCCCGGCCGCCCCGGCTCCCCGGGAGGCGGTCCACGCGCGGAGCCCCTGCCGCCCGGGCTTCCCGGAGGAGGTCCACGCGCGGAGCCCCCGCCGCCCCGGCTTCCCGGAGGAGGTCCATGCGCGGGGCCCCTGCCGCCCCGGCTCCTCGGAGGAGGTCCACGTGCGGGTCCCCTGCCGCCCCGGCTCCCCGGAGGAGGTCCACGCGCGGGGCCCCTGCCGCCCCTGCTCCCTGGGAGGAGGTCCACACGTGGGGCTGAGCTAGAGGAGAGAGCTCTCTCTGGCCACAGGGAGTTGGTCTGGGGGTGCCAGCGGAGGCCCCTCTATGGGTGTCCCCTGCCCAGGGATATTTTCAGCTGTTTGGGTCAGTACCTCAGGGCTTTGAGTCTGGGGGCTCTTGGGTCAGACAAGCCTTGAAAATGGGAGCCGTTAACTTTTTCCCCCCCTGGGAAACAAAGTCAGTACTGAGATCTTTAAATTACTATTGTGGTACTGGACAGAAGCTGGGACTTTGGAGCCAGAGGGTCTTGTTTGGATCTTTCTTATGTTGCTTACTGGCTGTGTGAACTCTGGCTAGTCCCTTAGCCTCTCTGGGCCTCATTTTACTGCTTTGTATAATGGGGATAATGTCACCTAACTCATTGAATTGTGAGGATTGAATGAATGAATATGTGTAAGGCACTTAACTAGGCACAGAGTTCGCACAAATGACACATTTGCTATTGTGATTTTTATTACTATTATTTCTAACTATGTACTATCATTAGTGGGTGGTCTTGGCTGGCTCTTGTTACTGTGTTTCTCAGATTTTTAAGTGTCATTTATCGAGTTATCTTTGTAATGGATGATTTCCTATGTTTTTGGAGGGAAAAATAAGGAATTTTTAAGAAGAGCCTATCTCAAGCTGGGTTGTATTGTGTTGTGCTGCTCAAACTCACAGGAGCTTCAAGACCTGGAAAGGCCTTTTCCTTCTCTCCTCTGATTCAGGAGGCATGAGAGGTTTTTAACAGGAGCTATCAGGCCTGCACAGAGCTTTACACCTGTCAGTTTTTTAAAGCCTCCAGGAAGCTCCTAGCCTGAATCAGGTGTATGTTCATGTATATATACATGTATGTATGAATCCATTCCTACATCCATATTTATTTCTTAAATATTGGAAACCGTGAGTTCACGCCAACAGTCTTAATTCCAGTCCGACACTACAGATTTCATTCTAGCCTTCTCTTGTCAATATTTGTAACTCTGTTCTCTGACAGTAAGAAACCTGGCTCCCATTATCATCAATATAGTTTCTTATTTAATTACCTTTCCTGTTTGTAAAGTAACTTTCAGTCTGGTGCCTTTCATGCCACACAGCTGGGCTCAGGTGATGAAACGGGAACAGTCTGTGGAATAGAAGGTAATAATGTATCCGGGTTAATTTTCCTGCTGCAGCCTCTGCGCTGTGGGCTCCCTCCTCACTGGTGCTTCAGACTCCCCATGCACTGGGGCATCGCCCTTTGTCTCACCTCCCCTGGCCCCTTTGATGGGGTTATTCAGGAAGGAAGGACTGTAGGATTTTATTTAATTTTAATATTTGGAAATATTTTAATATATAAAAGTATAGAGAGACCATTGTGGTGAACTCCAATATGCCCATTAACTCAGTTTCAGTGGGCATTTTCTTTCATTCTTCCTTCCCTTCCCTTCATCATCTTATCTTCAAATTATCTTCATCTTATCTTCCATCCCTTCCTCCCTTTTTCTTTCTACTGGAGTATTTTAAAGCAAATCTGACATCATAGGAGGTCATCCACAAGTACTTCTACTTCTTAACATAATCAGTGTCATTATTATATTCAACAAAACTGACAGCAATTCTTTAATATAACTGTGTTCAAGTTTCCCGTTCATCCCAAATATGTCATTTTAAAGTTTGTTTTTAACCCCAATCAGGATGCAGCTAAGGTTTACCACTGCATTTGGTTGATAAATCTATTCTCTGTTTCCCCATTCCCTCCTCCTTTTTTTTTTTTTTTTTAATGCCATTTACTTCCAGGTCTTCTGTCCCATGAAATGTCTCACATTCTGGATTTGGCTGATTGCTTCTTTTTAGTATCATCTAACTTATTCCCAAACTCGGCAACAGCGGAATCCCCTAGGGGATTTTAAAGTTGTTGCCTGAGTCCCCCACCAGAGATTCTGATTTCTTTAATCTTGGTTGCAGTACCAGGGTATTTTAAAAGCGTCCTGAGAATTCTAATGTGCTACAAGGTAGAACGTTCAAGTGGAAGTTTGAAAACCTTTCATTCAATTTGCTCCCGTGTTTCACCTGTACATTGGTATTTGGCTCTAGAGACTTGAGGAGACAGGATCACTTATTTTGATAGCCTGCCTTCAGGTACAGTGCCCAGATCTCCTGTGGCAGCTCATTAGGGGAAGTATTTTCTGGTATTTTTCACTTATAATAATGTGGTCTCGATTTCCTAAGTTCCAACCCTCCCCTCATCCTCTGAACTGGGGAGAGGGTTGGACCGGGGAATGGAAACTCAGGAAGATCCCGTTTTGGAATTGTTTTTCCCCTCGTAGCCACCATCAACCTTGCATTTCTAGCCCCTCCATTTCACTGGGTAAAGAGACGATTTGCTGACATCTCACCAGTCAAATATAACTGTGGTCACTCTGGTCTAAACTCTAGTCCCGCCTGGTTCGGAGGGGCTCTCAGGGCTACCCTCGCTTTGTGGGCAGGTCCACCCAGCTCCCCTGGCCTCGGGGAACTGCTGAGGACAGGACGGGGAACTCTCCATATTTTAAGTGTCATTTGTCATACGTGTATGCATATGTGTCTCCCTCCTCCCCTTTCCCGAACTGCCCCCTTTGTGGTGGTTAAGGGTGTGTTGGGGAGGAATTTTTTTACCTGTCTGTCCAGAAGTTGGAGGGGACAAATGTACAGTCCCATCCCCTGATATTTCATTCATTAAGTATTTCCCATGTGCCAGACAGTGTTGTAAGTGCTTTCCAAATATAACTCCATGTGGGAGATACTTTTCTTACCCCACCTTTAGAGAGGGAAACTGGGCCGCGGTGATATCCCTGAGAATGGGGAGAGGGAACAGATCTGAGAGATTCCAGGGGTGGAAGAGATGGAACAAGGTGATCCAGTATTGCACCTGGATGTAAAGAAAGGGTCAAAGAAGATTCTGGGGATCCCAGTGGGTGGCGCTGCTGTTTCTGGAGGATGCTCTACTGGGGACGGCATAGATAAGGAGGGAAGCATGGACATTGTTAGTAAGATCTCCAGATAGCACTGTCAGCAAGGCAGCTCTGGATAGGGGTAGGGAGTCTTCATTCTAGAAATGTGAATTAAAATCTTGTAGGCAGTTAAAGAGAGTTCTAGAGGCAGAATGTGGAGAGAGAAAATGTAAAGAATAGAACTCGAGAGCCTACCCACGTTTTAGAGGAGATGGGCCAGTGAGCGACGGGACTAGCTGCCGGTCCCCTCCCTTACCACAGGCCAGGCGCTGTTCTAAGCGCGCCACACAATTTGACCTAATGCGCACAACATCCCTACCTGCTGTTACCGTCCCCATCTGCAGACGGTGGAAGGGAGGCACCGAGAGGTTGAGCAGCTACCGGGTCACCCGATGGTGAGCAGTAGGGCCAGGCTTAGGGAGTCAGGCAGCCTGGTTGAGGGTCTGTGCGCCCAGGGGGGCTGGGAAAAACAAAGAAGGAGTGCAGGAGCGAATGGGGCCCCTGAAGCCAGGGACGAGGGTTTCCGGAAGTGGACACCAACTAGCCTGGTGGCCTGAGAGGCCACGGAAAGTGAGGATCGGGGGAGCATCTCTGGGAGCTTGTGCGGGAGCAGTCTCGGTGACCTTGGCCGTTTGCCACCCACACTGGTAGAAGGATGAGTGGGAGGTGAGGGCTAGAGTCGACAGCTAGAGGGAGGAAAGGGTGGCAAGGGCCGGGCGGGCACTGCTCTCCAGCCTGGCACTCAGGACTCTGGAGAAGCCCTACTTTCCAGCAGAATTTGAGGTCAGTTTTATGCCAGCTGTTTGGACAAGCCTCACATCAGAGAGGGCTGGGAATCTCGCTGTCAGCTTTGAAGATTCAGGCCTACTTCTGAGTCAGGGCCTGTCCTCTTCCGTTCTCCTTCCCCTCACTGCAGTCCCTTGACCGCACATAAGGGACTGACGTTAGTTTTATTGCTACATCACAACAAATGGGTCAGCTTAAACCTGCACCCACTTATTAATCATTTTCCAGCTCTGCAGGCTCAGCGGAGTTTTCTGCATAGGTCTTCCAAGGTTGGAGTCAAGCGTGGGGTGGGCTGGGCCCTTCCCTGGAAGATGAGGCATCTGCTACAAGAGCACTGAGGCTGCGGGGAAAATTCCCTTCTTTGCAGTCTGGGCACAATATCTCGTTCACAACCCTGAGCATTAGGGCAGGAAATCTGTCAGGACCATCTGTCAGCCAGCCACAGATCTGGCTGCTGGGGGGACAGAGCTGGTCATTGAGAGGGGCTTCCTGAGTCCGGGAAGTGGGCTGGCTCCCCACCCAGGGTCCCCCTTGCCAGTCTCACTTTTCTCCTGATTAGTCTGGTGGTCCGGGGGGTGGGGTCAGCCTCACTCCCAGTACACCCTGTAGGGTGCTTACTCTGGGGTTCAGGGCTGGGGTGGTACAGAGTATGAAGCTGCAGATGCACAGAGATCTGCAGTCGCTCCCGGGGTGTAGGCCACCCTGGGTATGCGATGAGCCTGGGTATGCGGTGAGGGGTCCGCTTGCGGGTTTACTGGTTAAGAATGATTTCCCACCTTTCAGGAAACTTCCACGGAAACACAGCTCCCAGCTAGTGAAGTCTGAGCACCGCCTGGGCCCCGATGGCCAGAGAATCGAAGGAAGGCGCAGCCCTGGAGGCCCAGTCTGCGGAGAACCAGATGGGGCTTCTGGTCATAAAGGTGGAGGAGGAGGAGGCGGCCTCGGCCTCCGCGGAAGCCGCTGCGCTGCGGGGCAGCCCCGAGCCGGGCCCCGAGCGCTGCCGCCGGCGCTTCCGCGGCTTCCGCTACCCCGAGGCCGCGGGGCCGCGCGAGGCGCTGGGCCGGCTGCGGGAGCTCTGCCGGCGCTGGCTGCGGCCCGAGGTGCGCACCAAGGAGCAGATCCTGGAGCTGCTGGTGCTGGAGCAGTTCCTGACCATCCTGCCGGGCGCGCTGCAGAGCTGGGTGCGGGAGCAGCACCCCGAGAGCGGCGAGGAGGTGGTGGTGCTGCTGGAGGATTTGGAGAGGCCGCTGGAGGAGCCCGCGCCGCAGGTAGAGACGCCGCGGCGGCGATCCCAGAGCTCGGGTCTGTTCCTCCTGAAATCTCACGGTCAGGGTGAGGGGCATTCCTTTAGATCCGGGGGTTCTCTATCTTTTTGTAACATGAACCTCTTTAGACCCCTTCTCAGAATATTGTGAAATACGTAAAACTAAAACTAAAGGTTTAAAAGAAAATCGGTTATATTGAAACAGTGAAATGTTAAACA
This sequence comes from Dasypus novemcinctus, assembly GCF_030445035.2. NCBI lineage: Eukaryota > Metazoa > Chordata > Mammalia > Cingulata > Dasypodidae > Dasypus > Dasypus novemcinctus. The sequence continues at coordinate 63,787,064 of NC_080694.1, forward strand.
AATTTGTGATAAAGTTATATGTGCCTTCTTATTAATGCACTAAATATTAATATCTAGGGGTAGGTTTACTAACTCTAGTAATTTCCACGCAGTCACAAGCATTAATGACTTTGACGATATTTGCCTGGTTGTATTGTGATGTTAAAACAGCAGCAATTCCTACTAGTGACAAAGGCAAACCACCTTAGTTTTTGCCTGCATTCATGATGGAAGAATGTGCTTCCACTTAGGGCTTCGACTGTTTTCTCTTTGTGTCATCCTGTGCCCTTGAGCACGTTCCTTCAGGGAATGTATGAGCAGAGTAAAGCCTTCTACCCAGCGACCAGGAGACAGGTTCTAGATTTGGCTCCACTGCCTCTGCCCTGCAACAGTGGAAAGTCATGTCAAGTCTCTTAGCTGTGGGCTCCTCTTACTTTATAGAGGATGTGGGAAATCTGACCTGCACATGAGCTAATGATCATGAAACTTCAAAACTGTAATTTAAGAGTAGATGTCTGGAAAGAAACTTCTGTGTAGTGAGGACATACCATATGCTAGGTCCTGTGTGAGGGGGTCACATGCTGTGGTCTTATTTACTGGTTCCTCAAATCCTATAAGCTAGAAAGTAATAGCCTTATTTTTCAGGGGGAAAAAATAAAGATACTAGTATTTTTTGAGAATTTAGCACCATTTCCCAAAGGATTTTCATAAAAGTAAAAATATATACAAGGAGTGAGCTTAGAGTAATGTTAAGAGCATGGACCTGGAGTCATTCTGTCATCCAAGCATTGCCACTTACTAGCTGGTGACCTGGGCAAGTTTCTTATATCCTCTGTGCCTTGGTTTCCCGATCAGTAAAATGAAGATAATCATAGTACCTACTTGTTGTCTGTGTTAGATGAGTTAATACTTGTAAAGCTCTTACAAACAATGATAGGTACATAGCGCTATAGAAGTGTTTGATAAATAAATGAAAATAAAAATAAACAAATGACTTTTAGGTTCCATGCGATGACTGGGGACAAGAATTACTTTATTGCAAGATGGCACTGCGAACTCCAGCTCAGAGGTCACAAAGTAACCAGCTGCAGCCAACGAAGGTTCTGCTCAAGCACGAAGCCCTGGGATGCCAGCCCTTACAAGACAGAGGTGAGGATTATCTTTTGGACAATATGAATTCTACAGGCTTCATCCAGTTTCTTTAAGGGTCACCTAAAAGAGAGATCCATTGGCAGTTAATTTATATGCCTATCACTGATCAACTTAATTTTGAGACTGAAACTAGAAGGGAATTTTCCAACACAATGACAGAAGCTTTCCTTCCCAAGCCTGGATATAGTAAATAAGATTTCACCAGTATTTGTTTGGTAATAATTGGTTCTCCACTCATATAACACATATTTATGGAGCCCTCCAATGTGGTAGCCAATGTTATAGGCATTGGGATAGAGCCATCAGGGAGACAAAATCCTTGCTTCAACGGAGCTCACATTTCTAGCAGAGAAGACAGCAAATAAATCAGTAATACAACTGCAACAGTGGTAAGTACTATGAAGAAAATAAGGCAGATTCTGTAAATCCAGCCAGAATATTCCACAGATGGTGGAACTCTTGTAAATTGTAGAATACAAGTCTTCTAAGGACTGTTAATTAGAACAACACAAAAATACTCCATTGGGAATGGATGGATGTTCCAAGATGTTCTCTCAAGTGCTCTGGACCTGTGTGCAATTCCCAAGACACAACACTGGGATATGCCAGCCAACATGCAATCTTTGTTTCTCAACAAACGATTGAGCCCAGACCAACCTGTTTTTGTGACCCTTGCAAAATTTACCTCCTATAGGGAAACTGTGTTTTGAATCTGTCCAAGTTCAATGCAACCAGACCCCCTTTTCTGCCTTTCTGGGCCCAGCCTTGTCTGACTCCTCTTAGTTTTTCAAAACCAAAGCAGAAAACCACTTTAACCAAAACGCTTCTTGTTCTCCCTCCCAGCAAAATTAAAGGCCCTTCAAATGAAAATGTTTTTTGTTTTGCCTTTACGTTGCTTTCATCTCACCTCTCCTACCAAGGATCCTACCTTTTTGAATCGTTTTTATATAGCTACAGAACACAGATCTCTTAGGCCCTAAGATTGGAGCTACTAGGGAGCAAGCATTTTGGGAAGGAGCACACTGTATAAACTTGCTTGGCAGGAATTTATGAACCTGATTTCTGAACTTGGATTTCATAGGGCAAGGAGGCTCAATGCCAAGGTAAATCTCATCCATAGCTTCTTTCTATCTTAGTTCTCCAGATTCCTGGGCTTGCCCAGAGAGGGAGTGGCAAAGAAGATGGAGTTGGAGCTGCCAGATTCACCCCAGAGTCCCAGGTGAGCTGGAGTCCTCTGTCCGTCCCCCCAGTACTTCCACTACTGTTGCACTTCCTGGGAAGTTCGCTTCCTCCTGACACCTGCTCCACCCACACCTTACGTACACATAGGTTTTGAGTTCCCTGATCTATGCCAAGCTTATCATTGTCTGCCTACTTTTCAGTGCTGACTGAAGGGCCTTTTTCTGTTTCACTACTAGCTTGGGGGTCTGCCTGTGCTTCCCACAACTCCCCTGCCCCACCTCTTTGGCCAGCCCTTTCACTACAGAATTTCCTTCTTCACAAGCACATTCAGCAGATATCAACAGAGGATTTTGATGTGATGGTGGATTTAAGAAATTTGAAAAACTTTTTGTTTTCTAAAAACTTTAAAAATCTGTCCAGTTAGTGAGGATATAAAGACATGGACTCTGCCCTCAAGGAGCTCACATTTGAAGGCACAGATTAGGCATGGCCTTTATGGCTGAACTTCTTTATATTGTGATCTGAACATCTTTACTTAACCTGGATTTTCTTACCCAGCCTTTCCTGTTTTGCTTGAAGATGTCAGTGTTTATGGCTTTTTATTATTCATTTTTTTTTACCCCTGAATTTTCTCCCCCGGATTTAGATTTCATTGTATTTTGAAAATTGTTCATGTAAATGAGATCTGCTCCTTCTACTCCAAAAAGGCACACCACAAAATTTTTGTTTATAAAGATTCTTATCCTACAGTTTTTAATATTCCTTTATTTTAATGACAGTTTTGTTGATAAAGGTATTATTTAAGACTGGGCTAAGGAGGTATAGGTGCTAAAGGGCATGAGTTGGTGTAGACATGAAAACAGAACACACCTGGCATTTAGTCAGGCATAAGCTTTATTGGGACTTATGGACAGGAGAGAATCTCTAATGGCAGCAGTTCAGAGAATGAAGATAGCGCTCTGCAAAAAGAAGAGAAAATGAGGGGTGATATAGAAGGGGTTTCAGAAGAAGGATGTTCCAGAGAGTATGAGAACAGAGTTCCTGCTAGAGTCACATGAAGCATACACATGGGGTGTGGTGATGTTTCACTACACTCGTAGGAAGTATGCTTACCAAGGACGTTTACTGCTTTGGGAAGATCATAATTAACAACATCTATACATTCTCTTCCCTCTGGGGAGTGTTGTTAACCTTTAACTTATGTCTAGGACATGCAGGCGGCTACCTGCTTAAGAGTTAGTGGGGCTCTGGGTCCCCACAGGTGCTCCATGCTTACTCTTTTTTGCAGAGCCCCTTTAAGGGGATGGGCGTTCTTGGCATTGCCCCTCGCTATAATGCTCAGCTTTGGGAGTGCTTTTAGGCAAGGGGGACTATGTAAGATTGTCATTTCAGGAGTTGCTGAAAATGGAAGATGTGGCCCTGACTGTCACGCCTGGGTGGGTGCAGATGGATTCCTCTCAGGCGAACCTCTACAGAGAGGACAGGCAGGAGAACTCTGGCAACCTGATCTCCCTGGGTAAGGCTGATGGGCACTACTTTCTCAAGACTTCTTGGCTTCCTTTGCACACTAGAACCTACTGGGCTGCTAGAAGCTGTTGAGCCCCATTATGTTTGGAATCAGAACTGTCATGCGGCTTGTTCCTTTAATCCTTCTGACTGGCTTTCTTCTCTGCCCTGCCAGTGCTCTAGTCAGGTTAAGTGGAATGAAGTAGATACAGCCCCTGGTACAGGCCTGGCTCATAGTAAATGGTTAGTAAATGCTGATTCCCTTCCTTTCCTTTCCCATTCCCAGGGTCTGACAGATGAAGAAGCTGAGGGGTCTCTTCAGGAAGTGGGCCATGGGACCATAAATTTGGGAGCCAGAAGTGACCTTAGAGTCTGACTGGCCTTAGCGATGAGGGTGCAGAGACACAGAAGATGCCCTGACTTGTCTGAGTCACCGAGCTCATTGGTGGCACGGTGGGGGAGCCAACTCAGGTTTCCCAGTGCTGAAGCCGGCTGTTTTGGGAGCCCTGCCGCTGCCTAGGCAGTGTCAGAGACGACTTCCCTTTTCATCAGTCAATGACTGATTTTTGAGTCCCCACTTTTCTTCTTTCTTGCAGAATGCATCAGAAACCCTTTTACTTGCTGTTTCCTCTTGCCTTCTGCTCGGCCCTTTTACTATCTAATCCTACAAGTAAAGTCCTGTCTTCCTGGTCTTAGAACTTAAAGCCTCCACATGTATCACCGCCCAGTCCCCATCCTCGCCACCATCCTCTACTCCTTCCATCCATAGTTTACACCCTTCTTCTGATGGACCCACTCCCATTCTCTGGTCTCTCTCCATCCCAGCTGTCCTGTTCTTCCCCTTCCATCTTTATTCTTGCGCTTGAGTCCTCATAATCTGACATATGTAGACCTTTGTAAGTCTTCCATCCCTGGTACTTATCACAGAACTTTTCTCCCACAATTATGAGAGGTCCTGGGCATTTGTTGTTTCAGGTGGGGAGATACGGATTGAGAGCAGGGACTTGCCTCCAGCTGAGGAGCATCCACTACAGGAGCCTGGAGAGAGAGCGTGCCACCTGGGTGAAGACACTGTCCAGATTCCCACACACGCCGAGGCTGGTGAACAGCAGGGCAGGTTACAAAGAAAGCAGAAAAATGCCACAGGGAGTAGGCGGCACTACTGCCACGAATGTGGAAAGAGTTTTGCTCAGAGTTCAGGCCTGAGTAAGCACAGGAGAATCCATACAGGTGAGAAACCCTATGAATGTGAAGAGTGTGGCAAGGCCTTCATCGGGAGCTCTGCCCTCGTCATTCACCAGAGAGTCCACACTGGTGAGAAGCCATATGAGTGTGAAGAATGCAGCAAGGCATTCAGTCACAGCTCGGACCTTATCAAACACCAGAGAACCCACACTGGGGAGAAGCCCTACGAGTGTGACGACTGTGGGAAAACCTTCAGCCAGAGCTGCAGCCTCCTTGAACATCACAGAATCCATACTGGGGAGAAACCGTACCAGTGCAATCTGTGCGGCAAAGCCTTTAGACGGAGTTCACATCTCCTGAGACATCAGAGGATCCATACTGGAGATAAAAATGCTCAAAATCCTGAACATGGAGCGGCTTGGGAAAGTCAGAGTAGGATGGAAATCCAGGAACAAAATGTTGAATCTTCCATGTCTTATCAATGTAATGAGTGTGAGAGAAGTTTCATTCAGAATACAGGCCTTATTGAACATCAGAAGATTCACACTGGAGAGAAACCCTATCAGTGTGATGCATGTGGGAAAGGCTTCACCCGAACTTCATACCTTGTTCAACATCAGAGAAGCCATGTGGGGAAAAAAGTTCTGTCCTGGTGACTCATGTAGTATGTGCCAAACTTTCTACTCATTCCTCAATAACTGAAGCCACTCCATTGCACCTCCTAAACTATGGAAATGATGGGCTGGGACTTTACTTACCACTAAACATCAAGTATTAGGGAATATGGTCTGGGTATATTCTAGATTCTGAAATGTGACTGGAAAAAGCAGCTTGTTTTCATAAGGGGCAACAAGAGTACTGTCTGGAAGAGGTAGAACCTAAAATGGTTTGCTTAAATCCAATGGATTTAAATGGGCTTTCAAACCCACTACTTGTCCTCAGCCAGCACTTTATTACATTCCTTGGGAGTATGGCCGTGATTTGGGGGCTTCTGCAGTGACCATTCATCTTGCCTACAATGAATCCTCCACTAGCTGGTCAGATTCATGAGCTTTTATATACCACCCCCTCCCTGTGCCTTGCACGTAGGTGCTTGTAAACATGTATTAAATTTACCAGTAAGATTATTGTCATAGTTCTAAAAAGATGATGCTGTCTAGATTTTTGAGGAATTCCTAACTAAGGTTATTTGTGTTTGTATCTTACTGTCTGAGGTTCTAGATTCTGGCTCAACCTAGTGCAGTTTTTTGCCAAGTGGGGTGGAGCCTCTGTGATAGAAGGAATCCATATTTCCTTGCCAGCCTAGGAGTTCTAGGAAGAATGTCTTAAACAGCTTCTTTATCATTAAGTCATTGTGAATGTGCACTGTCCATGGAATTCCATTTTTTAGTTCATCTGTCCCTGACACTAATTTTGCTACTTTATAGGGAGAAAATCCCATTCAGGCAGAGTGAAAATCAATTATCAAGTCAGAATAAAATGGTTAAAAATTCTGATCTTAATTCTGTGATGCTCAGCAGCTTGATTCTCACCCTTGGGCCTAACAAAGTGCCCTTAAAGCTACAGATACTATCTTTTTCCTCCTCTCCCACTGTGTAGCATACTGTGCATCAATTGTTATGTCTCCTGTGTTCATAATTCCTCCAGGTCACTGGATTCACACCAAAGATTTATAACAAGTACCACTTATAGTTTCAAAATTAGTATGTGACAAAATTGGTCTTCTATACTGATTACTAAATCACCTGTGTGGTACCATTAACTCCTTCTGTAAACACACTGTAGATTTTTCTTTTTGTTCTCATGATAGTCAAAATTTCATTCTTCTGCGTTCAAGTGAGGAAATTTGTTTTTAGTCAGCTTTATACAAACAGTATTTTTTAAAATAAGATTTGTTTATTTCTCTCCCTTTTCCTCCTCCCCCTGCCCCAGCTGTCTCTGTGTCCATTTGCTACGTGTTCTTCTTTTTGTCGACTTCTGTTGTTGTCAGTGGCATGGGAATCTGTGTTTCTTTTTTGTTGTTGTTGCGTCATCTTGCTATGTCTGTTCTCCATGTGTGCGGCGCCATTCCTACGCAGGCTACACTTTCTTTCGCGCTGGGTGGCTCTCCTTACGGGGTGCACTCCTTGGACGTAGGGCTCCCCTAGGCGGGGGGGGGGGGGCACCCCTGCATGGCAGGGCACTCCTTGCGCGCATCAGCGCTGCACATGGACCAGCTCCACACGGGTCAAGGAGGCCCGGGATTTAAACTGTGGACCTGCCCTGTGGTAGGCAGACGCCCTATCCACTGGGCCAAGTCCGCTTCCCACAAATAGTATTTTTTTTTTTTTTTTTAATTTTTTAATTTTTTATTGACTTTGTAATAATATTACATTAAAAATATATATGTGAGGTCCCATTCAACCCCACCCCCCTACCCCCCCTCTCCCCCCCCCCAACAACACTCGTTCCCATCATCATGACACATCCACTGGATTTGGTAAGTACATCTTTGGGCACCTCTGCACCTCATATACATTGGTTCACATCATGGCCCATACTCTCCTCTATTCCATCATGTAGGCCCTGTGAGGATTTACAATGTCCGGTGATTCAAATAGTATTTTTTGATGTATATTTCAAATGGAGTTGCTGCTACAGAAGTAGTTCTGAATGACTACTTTCCTGCCAACATTTTATTAGTGTATTACTTTTCCTTATTATAGAAGTATGATTTTTGCATCTGCTCATATTTCTAACTTAATTTCTGGCACCAGCATTCCCTTTCTATTTACAACATTAATTTAAGACTCTGGAATTCCAATATAGCAAGGTTTCCTGGTCTCCTTTCACAATTAATGGTTTAGCCATTGTGAAATATTTCCAATTGTTCTATGTGTCTTGTTTCCTAGAAATTGAGTCATCATCCAAAATCCTTTGTCAATCTATCCAAGTCAACAATAATTTATACCAATTTTCAAGGCTTGGTACTTCAAAGTTTTCAGGGACGTAGGAGGAAAGAAATCTAAGGAATCCTATTGTTAATTATTTGTATTACAGTAATAAAGCATATGGTTATTTCTTCTGTTTGAGTGAATTCTTAAACTGATTAAAAAAAAATGCATTGTATGATTTCCAAACTGCCTGAACACAACTGTAGTTTTAGGTTTTAACTAAAGCATTAAAACATTTAACCATCCTTCCCCCTTTTAATCTCCCACAAGTTCTACTCATTGGCATTAGAAGTTTGGGAAATGAAATTTGTAGCCTCCCTACTCTTCTCAAGCTCAGGATAGAGAAGGGCTGGTGTGAGGCTAAGAGACAATTTTTATCCTCAGCAACTAGCAGAGTTCCTATTTGTATTAGTCAGCCAGAGAGTTGATGCAAAATACCAGAAATTGGTCAGTTTTTATAAAGGGTATTATATTTGGGGTAGGAGCTTGCAGATAGAAGGCCATAAAGCGTAAGTTACTTCCCTCACCAAAGTCTATTTGGAGCAAGATGGCTGCCAAAGTCTGTGAGGTTCAGGCTTCCTGGGTTCCTACATTCCTGGGGCTTGCTTTTCTCTGGGTTCAAGGTTCCTTCCTTCCTGGGGTTTGCTTCTCTTGTCTCTGTGTCTGCTGACTTCCTGGAGCTCCAGTTTAAGTCTTCAGCATCAAATTCCAACATCAAAATTCAAACGTCAAAAACCCTCAACTCTCTTCTTTGCTATGCCTTTTATCTGTGAGTCCCCACCCACCATGGGGTAGAGATTCAATGCCCTAATCATAACTCAATCATGTCCAGGTACAGATTAGATTACACACATAATCAATCCTATATTTCTTTTTCGAATTCATCAATAATATCAAACTGCTACACTATTCAAAGAAGGATTCTGGAAATTGGCTGATTACACTTGCTCTTTCATATTATAAACTAACAGTCTTCTCTATTTTTAAGCAAGTTATGTATTCACAATCATCCATTCAAGCGAACCTGATTGTGTTAGGTCAGGCACTAAGGAATCAAAGATGAACAAGACATTGTTTCTATATTCTTGAAGACTAAACTCTGTACTTTCTTGTAAGGGTTGTTTCTTGGTTTTGTTTTTTAAATCAATATCCTCATTTTGTCCATTTCATAACCCCATTTTCAAGGGCACATGGCAATCTGCATGTCTCCATATATGCACATAAACCAGGCTTTAACTGCAGCTGATCTAAGCCCTGTGCTAATCCCAGATCATAAATGCATGGGAAGCTTTGTGGTGAGCAGCCACAGGCTATTTCCCCCTAGCCTCCCTATCTAACAGGGAGACTGTCATAAGTTTCTCATTGCATTACTAGATTTTGATGAGGTATGAGAATTCCTGTCTCTCCCCATTTAGGGTACAGCTGCAAGTCATAAGACTGTTTAGCTGCAGTATGACATCAGCTCCTCAGTAACAAGATGCTCATCTAGCAGCCATGTTGCGGTCATGTGGCCTCTTTAGGTGCCACCCTGACAGCGAGACGCACATTTGGCTACTTTTCCTTTCACTATATAAATAAAAAACTGATTCTAAAAAGGACTTCTTTTCTCACCAAATCTGTCAGCCTTTCCTCGACAAATTCGGCGAGAAACATGGGACTGGTAAATTCATAATGTCCTTTTGGGAGAAAGGGAGATGTGGCCTAAAATGCCACGTTAGAAGATGTAAAACTCACTGGGTGGGCTGAAGTTGAATAGTGGATATCAGTTAGCATTACCAAACAACCCTGAGTGCCTACTGTGAAGAAGCAAAAGAGATGACAGAGATGGTACTTTCTCTGAGCAGTAGCCATTTGGTAATTTCTTGCAATACTTTTTTTTTAAACTTACCTAGCCTTTCTTTCCTTAAGATTTATTTATTTATTTATTTCCCACCCCTGGTGTCTGCTTTCTGTGTCCATTCACTGTGTGTTCTTTTGTGTCTGCTTCTCTTTTCTTTAGACAGTTCTGGGAACCGATTCTGGGACCTTCTGGAGTGTGACATAGGCCCTCAATTCAGCTCCCTGGTCTGCTGTGTCTCTTATTGTCTCTTCTCTGTGTCTTTTTTTGCTGCATTGTCTTGCTGCACCAGCACTCCTGCGTGGGCCAGCACTCCGCATGGGCCAGATCTCTGCTTAGGCCAGCTTGGCTTCACCAGGAGCCCCTGGGAATCAAACCCCAGACCTCCTATATGGTAGACAGGAGCCCAATCTCTTGAGCCACAGCCGCTTCCCTCCACAACCTTTGTATCTCCAGGGATGAATGTCCTGCTCAAAAGCACTTACTGATGCAGCTTAGCTAATCACAGAAAATCAGTTTCCTTCTTTTGTCACAAGGTTCTTGCAAGAGCCTCACTCATTAATTAGTTCCTTCATTCATTCAAGAAATAGAGTTCCCACTATGTGCCAGGTCTGTTTTAGGCCCTTAGGGTCCAGGGTACTGCAGTGAACAAAGTAATAACAGCAAACGCTTACATAGTTCTTAGAACGGGCCAGGCTGCAATGTATGTTGAGGCATGCTATATTTATTAGGAGTTAAACAAAACACACAAATTTCTATGCTTGAGGACTTTATATTGATGTTAGAGTGGGGTGAGGTGGAATACTAGAGATAGACAATAAAATACAATGAAATATATAAAGTATATAGTTATATGGTGATGAGAACTATAGAAAAAGACAATGTAAGAACGCTGGGGGATGTGTGTAGCAATTTAAAATAGTGTTCGGACAGGCCTCGCTGAGGGAACATTCGAGTCCCTTCTGAGAGAAAACCGGCCGGAAAAGTGACCTGGATCCTCAAGGCCCTTCGCCTCAGCCCCTCCCCCACTCCGCAAGGCCCTGCGCGCCCCGCTCGGCCCCTCACCGGGGCTGACTCTGCCGACAGGCAGCCGGGAAGAGGCCACGGGAGGGACGCTTCCCCGCCCGAGGACCCGGCTCTGCAGCCCCTTCCTCCGCATCCCCTGCCTACCTGGAGTCTCAGGGTCGACGGAGAGGAGGGGCTGGCTGCGGACCCCGGCGTCCTTTCTGATCCTCCGACACCCTAAACCGGTAAACCACCCAAGAGGAAGGTCCTCACAAACTCTACCCCTAGATCGTTGCCGGGGCTTCCGGCCTCCCGGATGCACTTCCGGTTACGCTCTAGGATTATATGAGGCGCCCAGACTCTATGGCTGCCCTTGAGACGATTGAAGGCTCTGGCAGGGTGGGCCCAGCAGGCCCTGGAGAAGTGGGGTGGTCCTGTTCACCAAGGGGGCTTAACTGCCCTTGCCTTGAGAGGTTCTGTACACCCCGGACCCACCCCACAGACCGAGTTCCAGTATGGCTGGTGGTGGAAAGCACCGACTCAAGCATCACCCTTACTAGTTCTGTGCCTTTGAGCAAATTTACTTCTTCGTACCTCAGGTCCCTTTCTCTGTAAAATACAGAATGCTTTGTACAACTTTTTTTTTTGCTGACTTACAGGAATAAATATCTGTATAGTATTTAGAGACAGGGCACGGTATACGCAAATACTTTGTTAAATAAAAACAGTAACCTTCCCCGCCCCTCTCCCTTCAAGCCTACTGAGACTAATGTGCCCTGTGTCAGATCATTGACCAGGACATTGACCATTGGTGGTCTCTAGGAACATGTCCCCGTTTAAAGGTCCTGTTTCAATCTTAGGGTTCCAGGCGAAGTTGAAGTTGAAGAATGGGGTAAAGAGTAGCTGCCCTTTCTTGTGAGTGATTCTTGTCCTTGCCCTTGACATTCTTTCCTGTTCTGACTTCATAAACTAACAACAGCAATTTTGTATGAAACTGAAACCATCTGTTCCTATAAACATGTTCTTACCAGACAGCTGCCAAATACAGGGGGAAAAAAGGAACTGTGAAATTGTTCCTCTGCCTACATTTTGAGTCTTTTTTTGCTAAGGGTATCCAGAGTCACTAGCAAGTATTTAGTTTATAACTCAACTGTAGTTAATTAGGAAATTCCTAGAGGTCTTTTTTGGACTTAGTTGTTAAAGGTGCTCCTATCCTTATGGAATACCTTGTGAAATAACTTGGATATTTTTATTTCTTAGAAAATGCATGTTGAGGGAAGAGTTCTGACATTACTGTCCACTATCACATCCTGAAAGAGTATTCTGAGTACAGTGAGCCAGTCAGTGGGTGCTTAAACCTCAGCAGCACCAGGGGCAGGAAGGAGTATAAAGGAACCAACCTGTATTTTCAGATCCAGAGGAGGATTCAGCAGCCAGAAATTACCAAGGCCTAGTGCTATACTCAGAGAAACAGTAAGGAGTCTGGCCTCCCAGATATCAGTGATAGTTTGAGGAGCTAAGAAATAAGGCTTTCTATGTGCGCCTCTTAGGGCTGGCACTGAGCTGCATAGGCAGCTCTTCCCATGGGAAGACAACATGAGGCTGTCTCTGATCCCAAGGAGCATCTTCAAGGGATGTGTCTGGCTACTGGGAAATATGAGTACCCAGAACTGTTGGTACTTTTTTATCTACCCTATTGAGAAAACAAACTTTGTGGGGTATTAAGTTGACTAACAGGGTGGACACCTGGATCAGAGAAAAAGATAGCTTTCTTGGCCCTTTTTTTTCCAGGTCAATAGAGTATAGCCCAAGGAATCATAAAGCATGTCTGAAAAACTAATCTAGAAATGTTACAAAAATTCAGCTTAGAAAACTTCTATTTCGTTCCTATTCCTGTTCCTGGGCAGTTTCTGTCATTTTTAACAAGGTTTTCTCAACTTCAGCAATGATATATTGGGGTGAATTTGCTGGCCTTTATTGTACAAAAGGATACAGTGCATTGTGGACTGTTTAGCAACATCAATTGGCTTCTACCCACCAGATGTCTGTAGCCCCTTCCCCACATCTCTCAGACATGAAAACCAAAAACGTCTGTAGACATGGCTGGATGTCTCCTGGGAGGCAAAATCACCCCTGGTTGAGAACCAATGATTTAAACCAAGCCGATTTAATATACTAATTAAACGTGAAAACACTTATCAAAGATCTATTTCATGCAGTCTTTACCCATCTGCCCCGTGTAGCCATTCCTCTAGCACCTAGTCAGCCCAATCAGCCAAAACTTTTTCCTGGGCTTTCAAAGTCTAAATGTCCATATGAAATCTTAGTTACCTCGTTTTCAACGTGAAGTATAATGACGCACTCCTCTGCCACCAGTGGTATTGCTGGTAGCATTGCCCAAGGACATCGGCCTTCCCCCAAACCAAGAGAAGGCTATTATGATGAAAGCATTACCTTATTTCATTTTGTAGGGCTGAGAATGGTTAAAAAAAAAAAAAAAGTATAGTGAAATTACTGAACTACTAAAATACAGGGGCTCCAAGTGATGAATTACTTTTCAATATCTGTAGAGCAGTGAAGAAAATTATATCATAAAGGAGTTTAGAGAGTGTGGGCTATTTCTACACAGCAGTAGCTCTACAGGTATTCTTGAGGTATAACTTTTTTACAAGTTCTCTTTTTCCAATTAGTAAGTTCCTTGAAGGTCAGAAAATGGTGGTTGGTTTTTTTTTTTTTTTTCCACTTGGCTTTTGTACCTAATGAATGTCTGATACATCATAATGCACCCCATCAAAGCTGACTGACAAAACAGTGCTTCTTTAGGATGAATATAATAGAGAGTCTTAAGAGAGAAATAAAGCAATAGAAAGTCTGTAAAGATTGAGGGTTCAGAACTATTGAGTGTACAAAGGTTGGGAGGGTCCTGGGAAGGAATACAGTACTAAGTTCCCTAAATTGTTTTGAATGTGACTTAGCAATATTAATATATTTTACAAATGCCACCATTACATGTAAAAACATACTTAATACTTAAAGTCGCAGTAATGAAACAATACATAATCTCATTGTGAGTGATGAATTCTGACATTTTCTTTTCTAAACACTTCTATTTCACTTTTTAAAACCCGGTGATGGAGGATAATGGTGGCTGCCTAAATCTGTGTTGTCAAATAAATCCTCCAAGACTACTGAGCAAGGAAATAAAACTACACAAAAACTAGGCTCTTAAGATAACTAGAAGACAGAAAATGCCTAAAGTTGAAGTTACCTATAAGTATAAAATGAAAAACCACCAAAATACTCCTCTGGCAAGCCTTTGTGATGAGAAAGGGCAGTGTGTGAAAAAGTTTATAGAAGAGAGGAGAGGGGAACTAAGCAGTGTTCCCAAAACTGCTGTAAAACCACGACCAGATTAAGGAAGTCCACCTTAGGTATGAAAACATGGAAGAATATGCTGGTGGCTGAGAGTGTTGATTACAGACAGGGGCTTAAAGGGACATGCAATTCAAGGTGGCATTCTTTAAATGATAGCTTTTGATGTGGAGGTGAAGGCGAAAAAGAAAGGAAAAGTGTAGAGAAAAGGATAAAGAAGTAAAGGGGGGATAGGGAAAACTGTGTCTGAGGGAGATGTATATGGGAACTTCCTACTTTCTGCATGATTTTTCTATAAACCTAAAACTGCTCAATGAGAGAGAGAAAATATTTTAAATAATCCTGCAAGATTAACACACAAAGAAATCTCAAAGTCAGAAATCACACAATTTCTCTTTGTACTATGCACAAAAAATAAAAATTCACTAAAGGAACTGGAGTTTGATCTTGTACACACCTCAAATTTATAAAATAAATAGAAAAGGGACTGATATGTCTACACAAAGTAACTACAGGGAAAAAGAAAATCAGAACTAAAGCAACTCAGCTAATAAAAATCACTGAAACCACTACCACCACACACACATACACAAAAAACAAAAAACAAAAAAAAACCAAAACCTTAAAGTAAAAATAAAATGAAGCACAATACTCAAAGGTGAATTGAATATCTCAAGTAAACAAACATTGGGAATATGAAAAAAACAAAAAAAAAAAACACCTTGAAACAGAAACTCAAAGGATGGACAAAAAATGCCAGAAAGAAATGATAAGATGAAAAGAAACCTGACTGAACTCATGAAAGAAATGGAAGAAAAAGAAAATCATTTCAGAAATGAGCTCTGTATTAAAAGGTGCTGTAGCAGTTTGCTATGATTTATGAATTCCAAAAGAGAGATAGATTATGTTTGTAAACTGGTCTGTTCTCTGGACATTATACTCTTTGAATGATTTAAATTCAAAGGCTTTACATTTACTTCATTAAATCAAAATTAGGGCTTTGATTCAACCACGTCATTAGGATGTACAGGGTTGAGTCCCTGCCCCCTTGTTAGGCTATATAAAAGGACACTCAGTTAAGGAGACAGAAGCAGGTATGGAGAAAAGAGAGAGAGCTCCATAGACATGGAAGATGACTTTGATCCAGAGGCCTGGGGAAAAGAGACAAGCCATTCACCTGATAGTTTGCAGTTGAAGAGAACAGAGCAGCTGAGACCTATGTCAGCCTACAGCTGAGATGGGAAGAAGGCTGAACCCTTGCAGATATTGCCTGCCATCTTGTGTCAACACGTGGCAATAGACTTTGGATGAGAAAATACCTCTTACTGTAACCTGGAGTTGGACTCTTTAGGACTTTGTAACTGTAAGCTTTTATTCCAAATAAATACCCTTTATAAAGGCCAACAGATTTCCTGTACTTTACATCAGCACCCCTTTTACTGATTAATACAGGTGCCTAAGGAAGAATAGCCTAAATGTAAAACTTAAAAGGTGCACTGAAGGAAGTGAACTTGGCTCAGTGGTTAGGGCGCCCCGTCTACCACATGGGAGGTCTGCAGTTCAAACCCTGGGCCTTCTTGACCCATGTGGAGCTGGCCCATGCACAGTGCTGATGAGTGCAAGGAGTGCCCTGCCACCAGGGGTGTCCCCTGTGTAGGGGAGCCCCACGTGCAAGGAGTGTGCCCTATAAGGAAAGCCACCCAGCGCAAAAGAAAGTGCAGACTGCCCAAGAATGGCGCCGCATGCACAGAGAGCTGACACAACAAGATGATGAAACAAAAAGAAACACAGATTCCTGGTGCCGCTGATAAGGATAGAAGTGGTCACAGAAGATCACACAGTGAATGGACACAGAGCAGACAACTGAGGGGGGAGGGGGAGAAATAAAATAAAAATCTTAAAAAAAAAACCAAAAAAACCCAAAATACATTGTTAAGGAACAGTGTTGTGTGTTGAAGAATTGTATGCAAATTCTACACATATGCATAATTGTTTTGTAAGTTCACAACTTCTGTAATAAAAATATAAAAAATATATTGTTAAGGGAATGAAAAGACAAGCCACAGACAGGGAGAAATATTCACAAATCCTCTCTCTATTTAAGGATATATAAATTCCGTAAGACAACAAACATCTCAGGGGAAAATGGACAAAAATTTGGACACTTGAGCAAAGGAGATATAGGAATGGCAAATAATCACATGAAAAGATGCTCAATATAATTAGTCATTAGGAAATGCAAATGAAAACTACAATAATGGGAAAGTGGATGTAGCTCAGGTGACTGGGCTCCCGCCTACAACACGGGAGTTTGCTGGTTCAGATTCTGGTGCTTCCTAAAGAAGACAGTGAGCCAGCAGCAGGCATGGTAAACTGACACAAGAGACACAAGAAGAAGAGACATGTATTAGTCAGCCAAAGGGGTGCTGATGCAAAATATCAGAAACTGGTTGGTTTTTATAAAGGGTACTTATTTGGGGGTAGGAGCTTACAGATACCAGGCCATAAAGCATGAGTTACTTCCCTCACCGGAGTCTATTTTTACATGTTGGAGCTGTAGTCAGATTGGCCTTGGTAAGTGTAAATCCATGTTGCTGAGCCCATGCATAACCTCTATCCTTACCACCATGGCCATTTTGTTCATGAGCCCAGTGGGCAATGACCAGAATTGACTAGGGAAAAAGGCCAACTGGTATCCACAGAACAGGCCTTCTTATCCAGTTGATTAGATCTTCCTCTGCTGAAGTCACCCTTTGGTGAACATTCATGTGGGACACAAATATCTTCATGTTTCTTGCCCATGTAGAAAGCTCTATCCACATAACTCTTCCTCAGACATCTCTGTCACCAATTTTCCAATCATGTTCCTTCCAAGTCCCTGACCATACAGCCAAACCATTGGCAATAGCCCATGAATCAGTAAACAAATGCACCTCTGGCCATTTCTCCTTCCAAGCAAAATAAACAACTAGGTGCACTGCTTAAAGTTTCACCCACTGGAAGGATTTCCCTTCACCAGTGTCCTTCAGGGATGTCCCAGAAAGGGGCTGTAGTGCTGCAACTGTCCTGTTGTGGGACCTGTATTATTGTGCAGAACCATCTGTAAACCAGATGTACGTTTTCTCTTCCTCGGTCAACTGATTGTAAGGAACTCCCCAAGAGACCATAGCTAATGGGCTGGGAAAGAGAAGGTAATGTGGCAGAAGTGAGGCCATGGGCATTTGGGTCACTTCCTCATGTAACTTAATTGTACCTTCAGGACCTGCTCAAGCCCTATCTTGTATATATTACTTCCAATTTATGATGGAGTATAGCTGTGTACATCCAACTTTATGGCTTGGTGGGTCAGATAACACCCAGCTCATGATAGGCAACTCAGACTTCAGGTAGCTTAGTGGCCCTCAGTTAAGCACTCAGTATCTACCAAGGGCCAGTAACAGACCAAAAGCTGTTTCTTCAAAGGAAAGTGGTTATCTACAGAGGATTGCAAGTCTTTGCTCTGAATTCCTAAGAGTATGCATTGTGATTCTCATATAGGGACCTGCCAAATTCTCCAGACAGCATCTCTATCTGCCACTGGCATGTCCAGCACCTTTGGATCTGCTAGATCATATGGCCCAAGGGGCAGAGGAGCTTATACAGCAGCTTGGTTGTGTTGCAGAGCCTCCTTTTCTTCCTGGTCCCTACTCAAAACTCCCAGCTTCTTTGGGTCACTGGTGTATGGGCTGGAACAGGATGCCCAAATGAGGAATATGTTGCCTCCAAAATCCGAAGAGGCCAATTAGGCATTATGACTCTTTTTTACCTGTAGAAAGAGCCAGATGCAACAGTGTATCCTTCACCTTAAAAGGGATATCTCAATATGCCCCATACCACTGGATACCTAGAAATTTCCCTGAGCTGGAAGACCCCTGCATTTTTGTTGGATTTAGCTTCCATTCTCTGACACATAAATGTCTTACCAATAAGTCTAGAGTAGTTGCTACTACTTGCTCACTAGGTCCAATCAATTTATCATCAAAATAATGGACCAGGGAAGTGGACTTGACCCAGTGGATAGGGCATCCGTCTACCACAAGGGAGGTCCGTGGTTCAAACCCCAGGCCTCCTTGTTCCGTGTGGAGCTGGCCTATGTGCAGTGCTGATGTGCTTAAGGAGTGCCGCACCACACAGTGGTGCCTCCCACGTAGGGGAGCCCCACATGCAAGGAGTGCACCCCATAAGGAGAGCCGCCCAGCACGAAAGAAATTTCAGCCTGCTAGGAATGGCATTGCACACATGGAGAGCTGATGCAGCAAGATGATGTAACAAAAAAGAGACACAGATTCCCGTGCTGCTGACAACAACAGAAACGGGCAAAGAACATGCAGCAAATGGACACAGACAACAGACAATTGGGGGTGGGGGGGAAGGGCAGGAGGGAAGAGAAATAAATAAAATAAATCTTAAAAAAAAAAAAAAAATGGACCAATGTGATGTCTTGTGGGAAGGAGAGATGTTCAAGGTCCCTGCAGACTCTTTTATGACACAGGGCTGAAGAGTTGATATATTTCTGAGATAGGACAGTGAAGGCACATTGCTGGCCTTGCCAGGTAAAACTGTGTCTGGTGGTCTTTGCCAGCAGCAATTGAGAAAAAAGCATTTACCAGATCAATAGCTGCATACCAGGGGATGTGTTTAATTGCTTAAGCAATGATACTACATCTGGAATGACAGCTGAAATTTAAGTCACCACCTAGTTAAGTTTATGATAATCCAGTGTCATTCCCCCAAGATGCATGTTTTCTGTACAGTCCAAATAGGAGAGTTGAATGGGGATGTGG
Organism: Dasypus novemcinctus; assembly: GCF_030445035.2. Lineage (NCBI taxonomy): Eukaryota > Metazoa > Chordata > Mammalia > Cingulata > Dasypodidae > Dasypus > Dasypus novemcinctus. The sequence goes on from NC_080694.1 coordinate 63,806,038, forward strand.
TGGGAATTACCACCCCTGCAATTCTTCAAGTCCTTGATTGTGGCACCAACCTACAATCTCTCCAGGAATCCAGTATTGCTTTTGATGTACTATTTTGCTAGGTAGGAGCAGTTTTAGTTGGTCCCACTTGGCCTTTCCTACTGTAATAGCCCTCATTCCACAAGTCAGGGGACAATGTGGGGATACTGCCAGTTGCTGAGTATGCCTATTTCAGGTATGCTTTCCGGAAATGGGGAAATAACCACAGAATGGACCTGGGCATCAATTGTGAGACGGATGTGAGTTAAAGCTCCATCTATCATCTGACCTCCATAAGCCTCTATTCTGCTTGGTGGACCACAGTGAACTTTTGGGTTTCCTGGAACTAATGTCTAATAATCCCCAAAATGTCTGATTATTTCCTTTTCCCCAATCCAGTTACCCTGGTAAAAGGCCTCAGGTCTCTTTGGAAATGGCTGGAAGAAAGATAAGCAGTGTAAGTATTTGGCAGTGTAACATGGTCCTTCCCCAAGGGAACCCGGCATACCCTTCATTCAAAAGGCTCTGCATCTGTAAACTGACTAAAGTCTGGGAATTAAAGAGTCATAACTCTGTTTTTGTAATTCAAATTAGACTTGCATTCTCTTGACCTAGAAGTCTTTTGCTTATAATGATCAAGTAAGAATTTTTAGATGGCACTTCTATTTTACTTCTAGGTACCCCATGGTCTACTAGCTAACACATAGTTTCTGCCAATCAGGCTATTTGTCTGCTGTCCATTGTGGTAGCCATGCCTACCTTGTCTTTGGCTAGTAAGTACTGCCGCTTGTTTTCTGCCAATCTGGGATCTGATCATCACCATTGTGTTTAAGGATCCAAGTTCAATGACAGCAATTCCCACAGTAATATCTGACCTATAGAGAAGACATTCCACAGAGCTCTTCAAGGAAGATGGAGTTAGTCTCACAAACTTATTCCTCACAGTCCTGCTGAAAGGTGTATCCCCTGGACATTGCTGGGGTGGGTGAGTGGGTCTTACATGATAAATCCACTTTAACATCCCAATCTCTGTAAGCCTTCAGATCCCCTCGTGTACATTATACCAGGGCAGTTTGAGCATTTCAACATCATCCTTCATGTATGCCACCTTTTGGCCCATGTTTCAGCCAACTACCAAAAGAGCCCTTTAACTCATATCAGTAAGTTCAGTCAGATCCAGCTTTATATTCCTTCCACCATTATACCATACCCTTAATATCCATTCCCACATATAATCCCCTGGTTTCTGTCTATATAAGCTGGAAAAATCATGAAGTTCTTTTGGAGTATAGTACAACTTCTCATGAGTCATACTTTGTACCTCATTTCTGGGGCCTGTGGAACTTCAGTCTAGTTATAGGTCTGGAAGGAAAGAGCAGTGATGAGTCATGAGAATTAGAAGTGTCTTGCAAGCCAACTACCTCAGGACATTCATTGCATTGCAGTTTCATCTGGTGAAACAGGGTTAATCTATTCAGAGAAGAGAGGGCTGTTTGCTCAGGGGAGGTGGTTACAGGTTTACCAGGCACAGCAGGGTTAATCACTTCAGGTGGAGGCTGGATGGCAGATTCCTCAGGGCAGACTGGAGGTTGGGTGGCTTGTTCTTCAGGGCAGACATATCAGGCAGATTCAGCAGAATCTAGGGTTTAAATGCTCCCCCCCCCCCTCCCACTATCAACCTATATGCCCCCATTCCAATTTTCAGGATCCCTTTACTTTCTAATCAATGCCCTCACTTCAAGAGCAGACACCATGCAAGGCTGGGACTTTATTTTATAATTCAGTAATGTGCACAAGGAGACTCTGGGTCTGGTTTATCAGAAATTTCAAGTCTGCAGCTATACAAAATAAGATTCTTTTTGGGCACACATAGAAACATTCACATCCTTCATGCAGTGCTTAAGTTGCAAATTTGAAGCCTTGAGTTCATTCCTTTTATAACTGTATACAAAATATTTAGGAACAACCAGCCATTATCATACCTTTTAACTCCATTAAACTCTCTTAAAGTGTTTTAGTTTGCCAAAGGGCTGCTGATGCAAAGTACCAGAAAATGTGTTGGCTTTTATAAAGGGGGTTTATTTGGGGTAAAAGCTTACAGTTCCAAGGCCATAAAATATACAAATTTGAGTCACCATAAGGGGTACTTTCTCATCAAAGCCAGCTACTGCTGATCCTGTTGTCCAGGCACTTGGCAAAGCAAGATGGCCACCAATCTCTGTTGAGGTCTCTGGCTTTCTGCAGCTATAGGCAAACCTGATATAGGGCTTGTCTCTTACCTGGCCTCTCTCTCTCTGGGTCTCAGCTTCTTGAGCCTCTCAGAGGCTTCCCTCGGCTGTGGGCAAAATCTTTCTCACATGGCAGCATCAAACATGGCTTCCCCCCTCCCATGTCTGTCTCTCTGTGTCCATTTATATTAGATCCAGCAAGGGGGGCAGAGACTCAACTTGAGTCATGCCTCACTGATGTAGCCTAATCAAAACCCCAAAAAGTGATCTTAGCGAGTAGTCTAATCAAAATTCCCTCAACTGAATTTAATGAAATCAAAGGGTATCACACCCAGAAGAATACTTTACAAACATAATCTTTCTCTTTTTGGGACTCACAAAATCATCTCAAACTTCCACAAGTGTCAAAAACACTCCTATCCAGAGCCTTGCCTCTTATAAGCATTTGAGTAGCTGTATCCAATGGTGATAATTTGCTTATCTCTATTGCCAACTCATGCCTTGAGCTATCAGTGCCATCCTGATTACTAGAAAGTCACTAGTGTCTTTGAATCTAATCAGATTAGAGAACCAATTTCCCAAAACCCCAGAACCAATTCAGATATCTCATCCTTAAGATTCTGCTTCTTAAGAATGATTCCCAGTACCAAAACAGAATTAGTCAGGGTTCTCTAGGGAAATAAAATCGACTGCAGATATCTGGAAAAAATATGAGATTTTTATAAGAATTGTCTCATGCGACTGTGGGCATGCACAAGTCCAAATTCCATAGGGCAGGCCACAAGTTAGGAACTATGATGAATATTTTTGATGAATTCTACCAGAGAGGCTGGCTGGTTGAAGTAGAGGTGGAAATTCTCTCTTCTGATTGCTGAAATCACTACTTCTCCTTTTAAATCCTTCAACTAATTGGGTAAGACTTCTCTCATTGTTAAGGCAGTCCCTTCAGTTGAATGTAGATATAATCAGTCATAGATAAAATCAACTTACTAATGATTTAAGTCCACAAAATATCCTCACAATAACAATCAGGGCAGTGCTTGCTTGACCAAACAAGTGGACACCAAAACCTAGCCAAGGTGACACATGAACTTAACCATCACACTGGACAAAATGCATACTATCCTAAGCAAATAAAGACCAAAATTGACCTCCGTTATAAAGACAAAGTAGAAAAAGTCAGTTTTTGTAGAAGAAATAGAGAACATTACCAAGGAACTAGCCCAAAGAAAAGCATCCAGAAGGTTTCACATCTGGATGATAATCTAGTTCCAATGTTTTGTTAATTGTTCTAGAGCAGTAAAAATGAACAAAAACTTCTTCATTCTTTTTATCAGGCAAGTAAAACACTGTTATCTAAACCTGAAAATGTAGTACAAAAGACTTATCACATGACTACTGATGGAAAACATGCTAAATATTAGCAAGTAGAATCCATTATCATATCTGAGAAAAGAATACACCATGACCAAGGGACATTTATTCCTGTAATGCAATGTTAGTTCACTATTAGTAAATCCTTTTATGTACAAGATAGTAAGTTAAGGGAAAAAATAATGTGATTTTCATAATGCTGGAGGGAAAAAAACTATATACAGAATGTAGTTTGTTTTAAAAAGTAACTGTAATACCCATGCAAAAAAATTTAGGGATATACAGCAGATAAATCCCAGGATTCTGAAATCATCACTGTTAAGTAACTTCTGTATTTAGTGATCTATTATAAAATATATAAGCCTCATTCTTTTATGCAAGGGTAGAGATTGGGCTATTTTATCAAATTGCTTAAGGTTATCTTTTAAAGATTTTCCCCTTTTATTCAACAGGCTTTAGAACTGAAAAGGATAAATAAGCAAGTTACTTATAAGTATTAGCCTTCACAATGTTATATACATGCTTTCTATAAAAGAAAGTAATTCTACATGGTCTTGTGTTGAAGGACCTTATGAGGCAGTCCCAAAGTGATGAAAGTATTAAACATTTTAATGATGTTGGTTCTTTTCACCACTTATTCAAACTTTATACATATGATTTTTGTATCCTCAGGTACACATACAAGCCTATTTAGCCCATGAATATTATAATATTTACAACAGTATATACCAATACTATGCTTGCTGAGTGAATTAAAGATATGACATTAGAGCAGGCATGGAGGAAATAGTATGCCCCTCAATATACATATAATCATCCCACAGACAATATCCAAAGTCCAGGGATGCAGGCACAGTTTATTTCAAAACTCTTGGTTGCTTATATTCATAGAAAGGAAAAAGAACTTCTGGCCTTTCCTTTTCCTGATCTGAGGAATTCATTGAATGTTTTTCCTGGCTAATATGGGCAATTTGTAATTATACCCATTCCCTATGCAACTTGCCCATTTACATTCCTTAATTTTTCAATATTGTAAAGATTCTGGGGTTGAGGCTTGTATTAGTCATCCAAAAGGGGTGCTGATGCAATGTACCAGAAATCTGTTGATTTTATTTGAGGTAGAAGCTTACAGTCACAAGGCTGTAACGAGCACAACTCAAGGTACTGTAAGAAGTACTCTCTCACCCAAAGTCATTGGCCATGTGTTCAAGCAAGACGGAGGGCAATGGTCTGTGAGGTTCAGCCTTCCTTCTTCCTCTTACGGCTCCCTGGTCCCAGCTTCCTCTGACCTCAGCTGTAGGCTGACATAAGAATCATCTCTCTCACAGGGGCTCGTTTCTTTGCTCTGTTCTCTTCACAAGGTCAGCTGTAGACCACCAGGCTCATCTCTCTTCCTGGGGCCTCTGCCGTGTCTAATGAGCCACCTTTCTCTGCTATATCTTTTTCTGTGGGAGTGCCTGCCCACCAAGAGGGTGGGGATTCAACACCCTACTGACGTGGGCAAATCAAAACCCTAATCTTAACTTAATCAAGTAAACATAACATTCAAATTTAATACATCAGGTTTCATGCCCAGAGGAACTGACCAGCTTACAATCAATGTATCTTTTTGGAATTCATAAATAATATCAAACTGCGACAAGGTTTGAGCTTTGTCTACACAACTTCCCAAAATCTTCATTTATAAGAGTGCCTTAATTATGGATGCTCCGATGATCAACCTCTGTCTAAAGACTTTTCTTTAAATTTTTTTTAAAAAAGGTTTTTATCTCTCTCCCCTTCCCCCCCGTTCTCTGCTGTCTGTGCCCATTTGCTGTGTTCTTTTGTATCTGCTTACATTATCCTGTGGAAATGGGAAACTGTTGTCTTTTTTGTTGCATCATCTTGCTGCGTCAGCTCTCCCTGTATATGGTGCCACTCCTGAGCGGGCTGTGCTTTTTTCACACAGGGCAGCTCTCCTTACAGGGTGCACTCCTTGCACATGGCACTCTATGCAGGGGTGCCCGTGTGGCACGGCACTCCTTATGTGTGGCAGCACTGTGCATAGCCAGCTTACCACATGGGTCAGGAGGCCCTGGGGATTGAACCCTGGACCCTCCATATGGTAGACAGATGCTCTATCAGTTGAGCCCCATCTGCTTCCCTAAAGATTTTTCCATGTTCGTCACACTGGTAGGTTCTCTTCAGTGTAAATGTTGAATAAAGCTGGTGATTCTATGGAAATGATTCCCACATGCATCACATTGGTAAGACCTCTTTCAGTGCATATTCTCTCTGGATGCACAGTCCGGACTTTTGTGTGAAAAAAGGCTTTTCCTTCATTCTTCCCACAAGGCTCTATAAGGTTTCCTTGATCAATGAAGGACTCCTCAGTTACCATATTTATAGGGTCTCTCTTTCATGGATTCTGTGATGTAAAAGAAGGCCACTATGGCTAAAAACTTTCCCACAGTCTTTGCATTGATGGCATTTTTCATTCTGGCATATTTCCTGATGGGAAGGAAGGGACCCACTATAAACATACCTGCTGCTCTCAAAGAGATTCTCTTCAGCATGGACTCTCTGATACTGAGTAATGACTCTCAGTAACTATGACTTTTACTACACTTACTGCACCCATAGAGTTCTATAGAAATCTGCCCACAAGATTCAGAATCTTCAGAATTTTTGTGCTGGAGTTCTTATTTTCATTCTCAGTAACACTATCTAAAAAAATGCAGACAATTTGAATGTCAGTTGTCTCTTCTGCTGAGATAATGAGATGATGAGGAACAAAGTGAAAAAAAAATTTTCACTTTACCAAAAGGGTAGTTTTTCTGTGTCTCTAACCTGGCATCCTAATTTTGTGAAGTGCCTAAGGGTGGTGATAGGGGCATCCAGTCTGAATGAAAAAAGGAGACAAATGGACAGAAAGATACTGGAAGAGTATGGGTGTTTTCTCACAAAATGTGATAAAGAATCAGGAAGGTATAATAAAAAAAAGTCAAGATATCAGTTTGAATTCCAAACTGAGAAACGGGGAATGCCATGAAATCAAGACAAAGTTTAATTTGCTAAGCATAGTTAAAAGAACCATTTACAACTACTGAAACATACCTAGGCCACTACTGTGGACATATGAAATGCTCAATAAATGTTTGTTGAGTGATCAATAAACTATGGAATATGATAAAAGTTAAGTTGAAGCAATAGGTGGGTTAATGTCAAAATACATACTATTTTGATGGGGGAAAATCAGTAAACTAGAAAAATTGCAGTGTGGAAAATGACTTTTCCAGGTAATGTTCAGGACTAAAACATAAAAAGAGGGCAATACTTTTTTAATCTAAAGGAGTTTAATAGGTTAGAGGGGAAAAAAACACCTCACAAATACAGTGAGAATTTCTACCTAAAGGATCAGGTATGATAAGGAGATGGGCAGTGGCAGGGTTTCAACAGAGATGACACTACTACTGAGTTTTAAAGAATTTCCCTTGAGAGGTTCTCCTCTTCTGCCATTCTCTCCAGAGATCCTTTCTCATCATCTCATCTGTTTTAAAAGCAATATTCTGAGATACGCTGAGATTGGATCTTAACAGGCTAAAACTGAAACCCTTGGGATTCCAAGGTACTATCTCTACCATGAGCATATATTTCTATCCTTTAGCCTGGGACCTAAAGGCAACGGGATAAAGTTGGTTTTGGAATTCGAAGCTAAATATTCAGTAAAAACATCCAAAAAAAAAAAAAAAATCCTCCAGTACAGAAAGTTTCAGAGGTGCACATGAATTATCTGGGGAATTAAAGCTCATGAGGGAGATACTGGGTTATGACTGCACATACATCTGATGTATCCTAGAGTTCAGTTTTGCTGCTTTCTGTGCTATTCTCGAAGCTTTCCACAAGTCAAGCCACATGATTGTTTCAATCCTCCCCACCTGATGGCTTGTCCTTCAAGCTGTCTCTTCAAATCTTCCGCAAGATCAGGGCCTCCTCTCCACATTCTGGATGGTATTATCCTACCGGGTCTGCAGCTTCCTAGGCAGGGTCAGGCCTGCTCCAGCACCTGCTCCTTGGTATGTACTTCTGGTCTCAGCAAATGGGGGCTCCCTGAGTTTGCTGAGAGCCCCGTGAGGTCCGGGTATCTATCTCCTGGTAGTCATAACTGAAAGTTTTGGGAAAGGACAGCAATTTCTTTGCCAGCCTTATTCTTAGTCCCAGGCACAGTCCTCTTCCTCTATCATCACTTTTAGAGATCTTTCCTGCAAGAGGACTGCCATTCTGGAATGAGAGAACTCAGGAGAAGGTTCACTCCAGCTTGGGGTTCACACTGATTTTTCAGTATTTCCTTGTAGCTAGTCTTCTTCCTGAGGCATAAAATAATACCATTAAGAGAAACCCTAAATTTTGTTTAGCTCTTTTACCCAAGAAATTACTTACCTGCACAACGCACTGAATGAAAAAGAAACTGTCAGGAAGCTAAATAAATTAGGAGATAGTGAGAGTGACTTTGCAAATTGTTAGCTAGCTTCACCTGATGAAGTCTTTTACTTCCTAAATGTATATGTCACCAAAACTTGAAACACAGACCAGGAACCCTTTCCCTTCAGCTCTCCCCCCTCAGAGAATCCCATATAAATGATAGGGAAAAGAAAAGAAGAACATGAGAAATGAGAAAAAAATAGCAAGAGCTAGTATTTATTTAAAGTTTACTACATAATCATTTAAGTACTTTCATAATTCCCACTGACAAGGGGCACAGAGAGATTAAGTAATTTGGTCAAAATCACACAACCAGTAAGTGGACTCCACATCTTTCCTTGAACTTTTAGTGCCAACTTACCTACTTTTGGGAATTCATGACATCCCCCCCCAAATGAACTCAACTTACCTTTTCCCAAACTGGGAACCCAAACTTTCCTTTTTAATAGCTTCCTGGTACCTCAGATCAAAACTTGGAGGCCATTCTTAACTTTCCCCTACTTCTCCCAATCATCAGACCCCAACCTCACTGGGTGGAACTGGACACCAGGTTCAAACTCGGGATCCACAGACCTACGACCACGATTGCCTCTAAACATACCCCACAGACCGAAATGGCCCACTGCTGTTACCAGCAGCCTCAGCCTTGGTTTTCTCCTCTCTGTGGTTGCCTGGCAGTATCCCCACCCCTACTGAGCAGCACTGGCTTTGGCTGTGTTGTCAGGTAACCCCAGGAATCAATACTTAGAAGCTGGAACATGCCTGGTGCGGCTGGGGATCTGCCTTCAAGATGCAGAACTTCACAAGAGTTGCTCCAGAGAAATACAGTGGGTTCCTAGTTATCTCTGAAAACTGACAGAAGTAAAGATGAAAGGCAGAGAAATCTCTGTCTTCCAGCTTGGGCGATACTTGTGCCCTGCCCATGCTGTTCCTAAGTTCCCAGGGCAAGAAAGTTAAAATAAGCCTGAATGTTAGCTTTTTTCCAAGGCTGGGTGGACTATGCAGCAGCCCTGGGAAACCTGTAGCACAGGAACAAGGGCTGAGGCATCTTGAACCAAGGCATCTGAGAGAGCCCATGGTAATCAACAGTAACAGTTACAAAGTACTGACCATGTGCTAAGCACTGTTCCAAGCACTTTACATCTCATTTCATTTAGTGCACATAAATGCCCAATGAGGAAGGTACTACCATTACTGTTATTTTACTTATGAGGAAACTAAGGCATAGGAGGTTACTTTGCTTGCCCAAAGTCACTCAGCTAGTTGTGGCAAAATGAGATTTGAACCCAGAAGTTGGCTTTAGAAGCTGTGTTCTTAAACTCTGCCTCAGGAATAAATAGGGAATTTGGACAGGAAGCTATAAAGAATCCCTAAATTGCCTCATTCTTGATCAGGGATGAAGTAGGGAGATACCTACTCCTAAATCCTTCCTTGAATTAGTCAGAACTGAGGCACTAGATTAAAAAGTGGGGCATACATGGTTACCTAATCAGAGAGGAATAATGAAGATCTAGACATAAATCAGAGGTTCCAAATGGTCTCAACTCAGGAGTGCTTCTCTAGACAGCCAGGACCTGGCCAGCTGGCTTAGAAAGATGCCTGGCAGCAGCCAGGTTCCCCAAAGCGCCCCTTGAACTGTGGTGGGCGCAAGCTTTGGGAACTTCGACTGATGGATTTTCAGACCCAGAGCCTGTCTTTTTTAATGTGTATGATGAGAATCAACTGTTACCATGAAATCAAGGGAAAACTGCTGGCTCTCAATGACAATCTTACAATGGGAACTGAGGAGCTAAACAACAGAGAAGTTAACGTTTACTACGGTCAGTTTCATAAAAATCAAATTATATATATAAAATCAAAATTATATATGCAATATATTACATATCATACATAACACATGTATATGCATACCTATATAATTTATAAACATAGAATATATTAAAATATTATCTGTGTATAAAAATAGTGTGAGAACTCTACCAATTACACCAAGAAACATCTGGAATGAGAGGATCCAAAGAAATTTAAATAAAACGATGAACTTCTGGAGAGGCTATGAGAACTTTTCAATGTAAAAGGATTAAAGTTGAGAAGAGATTCAATTAAAGGCCAAAAAGTCTTCGATGAGATTTGGCCAGTGTAAGCATTAGCCCTAATTCATATTGTCTAATTCATATTATCCCCAGGTTGAGAAGGACTTGTTCAAATTTGAGCCTTGTGGAGTCAGGAGGGGCACCATTTGAACCATAAGAGGCAAATCTTAAGCAAATAAAAGTACTAGTTTATATAAGTATCTACATTATTTTTTAACCCAAGAAGCAATACTGATGACAAATATAAAATCACTTTTAAAAACTTGTTGAAGACAGATCCATAATGGGTTATAAACATTTGGGGGATATATTTCTAAATCATATGTATTAGACAAGGCAGCCGAAAATCCTACTGTCACAGACAGAAAACTGCAGAGTGGATTATGGTTCTAAACCAAGGGGGTGCTCCTTTCAGACAGAGCCTATTTTTAAAAATGGAATGTCTGCTAAGGAAACCCTCATTGTGCAGACAATATGAATTAGGGCTAATGCTTACACTGGCCAAATCCAAGATTTAGTAGGCAGAAAGGGTGATATTACCTTTGGTTGGACCCCAGTGCTCTGGGTTTCACTACAGAAGAGTTGAAAAGTTTCTACAGATAATTACTGAATAAACAATACCACTGTGACAAATGGTTTGTGCAAATGAAACAGAGGAAATGTAGCACAGAGGGTAAAAGTGTGGGCTCTGGAATGGTGTTTCAGTTCAAATCTTGGTTCTACCACATACAAATTTTGTGACCACGTGCAGTTTTCATTTACCAATTTCAGTTTCCCTAGATGAAATTGGGAATGCCTGGTCCTTAGTAAGCAGTTAAATCATATATTATTACTAAAAATCCTTTTCTAGATTTCAAAAGTTGTCCAATAATGGCTTTGTTCTGTCCCAATTCTACAATCGATAAGCATCCTTCTACAACAAAAAGTTCTCCTACTACAGTCCCTCCAGCAGGTCATCATTTTTAAATTTGGATTTCTTAAGATGCTCTCTAGTCCCCAAAATTTCAGGGTATAATTGTTAAGAAGTTCCGGCTATTAATGAAAAAGGCTACTTCTGTACTGAGCACAGGAGTGCAGAGCTCTTCCAAGTTCTTCTATCTCAGCACTTTCCACCTCCATCCTCACCATACAGCTGAAGTCTCTCAAATTCATAGCTCTGCCCCATCATTCTCCTTTCCTATCACACACTTTTAATTTTTTCCATCTTCCTTCCCTTCGCATTCCCTTTCCACTGCATTCTCTGGAATACCCACTTGATTGTCAAATCACTTTTTGATCCAAAGCCCATGTTCAAGCTCATTTCACTTTTCATTGCTTTAGCAACTTGGCTCTCCAAGATGCTTTCTGCCTTAAAAACCCAATATCTTGTTTACCTTGAATAAATTAAAAGAGAAGCCAGTCAACCTTATTATCAACCTTAATGACATTTTTGAGCTGCTGCTTAATGCTTTGGCATTTGAGTTTTACACCCAGTTACTCGTAGCAGGCTGTTATTCCTACCTTGGAATTAACTTTTATATTCTTCCTTTACCTCCTGCCTATTATTATTGTTGATTTCAAAATCCACCCAGGTAAGCTGTTCCAAAGGTTCCTGATTTCAGTAAAATCTTTCTGGATCACTCTAGGCAACAGATCTGTCCTTAGGAATTTTTGCACTTATTGTCTGTCAAGTGCAACTTTAATTCTACACTACTGTGGGCATCAATTCTACTGTCCTATAGTTTTATTTATTTAAATATGTGGATCATATGTATTTCAAATTAGGTTGTAAACTCTGAGAAAAGGAATCTGTATTATGCTTGTTCCTCACTTGTACCTAATATAATAGGTAGTACATAGTGGGTTCTTTATAAAATAGCTGAGGTTTCCTTATAGCATGTGACTGAAGATTTGCCCCGAATCATTACAAAGCTAGTATTTCTCTCCGGCCCTGCACCTGTGAGACAGCTTCCCTGTAGGCATCACATACAAACAGACTTTTCTCCTTTGTGGATAGTCTGATGTTGATAGAGAGCTGTGTTTTGCCTAAACGATTCCCCACACTCTTTACATTTATAGGTACCATATCTATTATGGATTCTCTGGTGTTTACTAAGATCTGACCTCTGTCTGAAGGCTTTGCCACACTCATCACATTGGTAGGGTTTCTCCCCAGTGTGGATTCTCTGATGCTGAACGAGACTGGTGATTCCTCGAAAGGCACTCCCACATTCATCACACTTGTAGGGTCTCTCTCCAGTGTGAATTCTCTGATGTTCAGTGAGGACTGATCTTTGAGTAAAGGCTTTCCCACACTTATCACATTTATAGGGTCTCTCTCCAGTGTGAATTCGCTGGTGTTCTATAAGGCTTGTCCTCTGAATAAAGGCTTTTTCACATACATCACACTTGTAGGGTTTCTCTCCAGTGTGGATTCTCTGATGCTGAGTAAGGCCACTCTGACTGAAGGATTTCCCACATTCCTTACACTGATAGCATTTTTCCTTGTGGTGGATTTCCTGATGGGAAACAAGGGATGAATTATATACAAAGGCTTTTCCACACTCATTGCACTCATAGGGTTTTGCCCCAGTGTGAACTCCTTGATGCTGAGTAAGTACTGAACGCCGACTAAAACTTTTATTACACTGAGTACACTGGTAAGGTTTGTCTCTTGAGTGGATCTTAAGATGGTGAAAAAGGCCTGCTTTCTGGCTAAAGGCTTTGCCACACTCATTACAATGGTAGTGTTTCTCTCCTGTGTGAAGTCTCTGATGTTGATTAAGAGCTGACCATCGGCTGAAGGTTTTGCCGCACTCGTTACATTTATATGGTTTCTCTCCAGTGTGAATTATTTTGTGCCGAATAAGCACCGTTCTTCCACGGAAAGTTTTTCCACACTCTTCACATTTGTAGGGCCTGTCTCCGGTATGGATCCTCTGATGTTCTATGAGGCACGAGTGCTGCCTGAAGGTTTTCCTACAGTCATCACATTCATAACATTTTTCTCCTGGACAGATTCTCTGGTGTCCAACAAGATCTAAGTTCTCAGTCAAACTTACTACATTTTCATCACATGCAGGCTGTTTATCTTCCATGGGGTACCCAGAAGGTTCTTCTGTATTTTCTTCAGGTTCATGGGTTTCTCCATGCCTGGCACCCTGGGTTATCTCATTTTCAGATCTGCTAGTCTTATTCCTATATGGTTCCATTTCTTCAGAAACTTCTTGCTTTAATGTTAAATTCCGGTGTTCATTTCCAGTCTCAACATCTGAAACTATAAAGGGATCACAAATGTTATCTAACTTTCTTGGGACAGTAAACAGAAACTTCATTAGAGGACATAAAATTATTCAAATGAAAAGTAAAATAAGAACCCTGAGTTTCAACATGACTCTAAAATGGCATTAGAATATAGGGTAAATATATGAAGTCCTCCAAAAATTGTTAAGGAGAAGACCAATAAATCAATAGGAAATTGAGCAAACTTTTTTTGGTAAACCAAAAAATTGATGGTTTCCAGGAAAGGAAATATAATAGCTCTTAAACTTAGGAAAAGATGCTCTAACTTATAATAATAGCATGGTAATGGGAGAACAAAATTAAACGATTCTGAGATAGACTATTTGATCCATCAGAGTTGCATAAACAATTTGATAGAGCACTGTGTTCATGAAGTGGACACTACACATTGCAGGTGGGAGTATAAACTGATATACCACTATGGAGGATAATTTGACAGTATCTATCAAAATTATGAATGTATATAAACTTTGACTTAATAATTCCACATACAAGAATTTACGCTATATGGTTTATTATCACAGCACTATTTGTAATAGTTAAACACTGGAGACAAATGTCATCAGTAGCTAAATTGTGTGGCCCACCCATACATTTTTATATAAAGCAGCTGTTAAAAAAATATTTAAATGTAAGATATTACTATCTATGTGAAGAGAGGAAAAATGTATTTGTTTCACTATGAAAAATATCCTTTTTTAAAAAAAGGGAAGATACCTAAGATACTAATAACAGTGACAACCAGGGGGAGAAGACCATACGGCTGGGGAAACTGAGTGATCTAACTTTTCATTGTATAATTTAAAAATATTTTGTTTTAAAATTATATGAATTTGTACCTATTAAAAAACCTTAAAAAGAAAAAAAATATTGAGAAAGTAGATATAAGGAAGGGTCTTTCACTCACCAACTTTTAACATTTTACTATATTTGCTTTAGTACTCTTTCTGTTTTATAACTGCACACGCATCTTTTTTACTCTGAACATCTCAGAGTTAGCAGTAAAAATTATGGGCAAAGACTAATGAAAGAGAAGGGTTACAATCAAAGTAAAGACAGTGAGTGACTGTGTCTGAGGATAAAGGCTAGAAACAGCAGGGAAGGCAGCACAAAGGAAGATAACTATAAGAAGGACTAAATTCAGTGGTCTCAAATATAATATAGTGAGAATATGGAAAAATATGACTATAAAGAGTAAAAAGAATTGAAAAGTGACAAGCCAGGTTGAGGATATAGTAAAAGTCATTAGCTTACTAGAGGCCTTCCTGACTTTAGTGATCACAGAGAGTACTGAGTACAAAAGAGGCCAAAATGGTCTCTTAGCCCTCTCTTCCCTTGAGTCTTTTTTTTTTTAATTTTATTTTTTAATTATCTTTTTAAAAGTTAATAGATCACACAAAACGTTACATTAAAAAACATAAGAGGTGCCCATATACCCCACTCCCCACCCCCATCATTTTTTAAATTGCATTTTTTTGAAGATACATAAGATCTCAAAAAGTGCTACATTAGGGAAGTGGCTGTGAGTCAATCAGTTGGGCTCCTGCCTACCATATGGGATGCCCTGGGTTGTAAAGGCAGGCTCTAGAGCCACCAGCCTGCACGCACTGCGGAGAGCCAACTCAGCAAGGTGACGCAACAAAAACACAGAGGAGCACGCAGCTATTGGACACAGAGAGTAGACAGCAAGCAAGCCGCGGGTGGGGGGGGTGGTGGATGATAAAAAAAATGTTAAATTAAAAAATATAAGAGGTTCCCATATACCCCACATACACCCCTACCCCACTCCTTCCACATCAACAATCTCTTTCATCACTGTGGCACATTCATTACATTTGGTGAATACATTTTGGAGCACTGCTGTACCACATGGATAATAGTTTACATTGTAGTTTACACTCTCCCCCAATCCACCCAGTGGGCCAAGCAGGACATACATTGTCCAGCATCTGTCCCTGCAGTACCACCCAGGACAACTCCAAGTCCCGAAAATGCCCTCACGTCACATTTCTTCCTCCCTCTTCCAGCCCTTGGCAACTACCGTGGCCACTTTCTCCACATCTTTCTTTACCTTGTTCCTGCTGGGTCTCAAGTTCTGGAGATTCACACTTTAGCTGAGCTTTCAAGGCCTGGAGGAACACACTGGGTGCTTGTTCTGTTCCTAGAGTTGCTATCTCCTGCAAGAACATTTCCTGTTCCTCAGTGTGGATTGAGACCTGAGGAAAATGAAATATAGCTGAGAGACTTGCTCTGAAAACAGAAAATAAAAGGGCATACAACTCATGGCAGTGGGAAAAAGACCCATGCCCAGCTCTCTTAAGCTTGAAACGACCTTCCTCCCAAATATCAGTCTATCATAATCCTACCCATTCTTCAAAGCCAGTATAAATGCTGCTTCTGCTCAGAAACCCGTCCTTCCCTATCTGGGAGTAAAGTCTCCTATTCTTAACTCTTAAGATATGCTGATTGTGCCACTTTTACTTCTTTGTCTTATATTCACAGAAGTGGAGAATGAAACAGAAAACGAAAAGGAAGTAAAAACAGGTGGGAAGGAGATAGAATTAAGGTTAAATAAAACAGAGTAAAGAAAAACATGAAAGGGAATAAGTACAGGAAAATGATGGAGAGAAATGATAAAAGCAGAGGGGAACAAAGAAGAAAGAGGAAGAAAGAAAGGATGGGAGAAGGAAGGAGAAAGGAAAAGAAGAGAAAAATCTCTACCATATTCATTTTAGAAGCTATTCTTAATACTTTGGGCTCTTCTGAAGTCTGATCTCATTTCTCTCTGGGTAGCTGGTATTTCCTACTTATCTAAGATGACAATTATGCAGAGTTTACTTCTTCATCTATCCTTTACTTTTCTTCTTCTCGTCTATATTAAAATGTCCCTTCTATTACCAGGCTCATTTTTCCACTTTTGCCTTCAATCCCAATCCTTTTTGTTTCCCTTTGGCCCTTGCTCCCTTAACTAATCCTTTAGTTGGCAATTTTGATCACTCTGTTGCTCCCACTACTCCATGGGCCCATTCCCTCTTGCATTGAAAAATAATAGGTTTTCCCAGCATGGTATTGTGAAAAGTAGTACTTGGAAATACTCTACTTACTCACTGTTTCTTAGTTTAGTAGGCTTGCGACCTTGGGCTAGTTATATAATTTCTCTAAGGTTATTTACATCATGTATATAAAGCACCCAGTACAGGGCTTTGGTGTACAGCAGGTCCTCCAAATTACTCCTGTACCCCTTTCAATGGCTACATTGAAACCATAGAAATACCTCTAATTCTCTGACACAGTTTTGTTGTATGGGGCTGTCCTGTGCATTGTAGGATGTTTAGCAGCATCTGTAACCTCTACCCACTAGATGCCAATAGCACCTCCCCAAGTTATGACACCCAAAAATGTCTCAAGACATTGCTAGACACCCTCTGGGACATGAAACTGCCACTGGTTGAGAACCATTGTCTTATATCAATATTAAAACAAAACAAAAAGGTCCTATATAATTTGGTTCTCTTTTACATCATGAGGTTAGTAAAGTTCATTTAGATTCAAGGAGAAAAGATTTTACAGAATAAAATCTAAACTTGAGGTTGATATTCAAAGTCCTGCACACTCTATTCACAACTCTACTAAAAATTTGCTTTCCAGTTTAACTGGGCTTTCTACTACTCAAAGAAACATGAGACTACATCTCATCACGCTGAGATGAATCTGATTTTTACATCTTTTAATAATTTAATGCAGCTGGGGGCAGTGGATATATCTGCAAAACCTACTTCTTAATTATTTTTATTGTACAACAGAAGTGATGCCTCTTTTAAGAGGCTGCTGCCTACTCTATTATCATCTTCTCTCTGAACTAGAAGACTTGTTTTTAAACTGAGCAGTATATTAATTAAACAGAATTTTTCACCTTGGTACAGAAATACAAGATTCCTGTGCAGAAAAGGTACAAATAAGTAGGACTACATTAACCAATTTTCCATGACACTCAGGCCTCCTTTCTGAAGCGCCAAAGTGTTAAAAACATGCTTTGTGAAACAACACTGTTGTACTTCACTCTGGCTGAGGAGCAGACAATTGATCTTAAACAGAACCTTATCTTTTTTCTCACCTGATATCCCGGCTCATCCAACTCTCTTTCTAAATCCTCCAACATAGTCACTGCCTCCTCTCCACTCACTGGGTGATGCTTCCGTACCCAGGCCTGTAGCTCTTCAGGAAGGATGGTCAGGAATTGCTCCAGCACCAGCAGTTCCAGGATCTGCTCTTTGGTGTGGGTCTCTGGCCTCAGCCATCGATGGCAAAGTTCCCTGAGTCGGCTCAAAGCCTCACGGGGTCCAGATGTCTCTTGGTAGCAGAACTGCCTGAAGTACTGACGGAAGACCTCTCCACTAGGGGAGCTATCCTTTTGAAGGTTCTGATCCTGTCTGATCGTATATTTAAACTCCTCCACCTTTTTCTCCTCCTCCTTGATCTTTACTTCCAAGAATTCATTCTGGTCCTTGAGTTCCTGGGCAGTCCAAGGAGCTGCCATTGCAGCTGTGAAAAAGCTTTAATAGTATTTCCAGCAAGATTTCCCCTGAAAAGTTTCTTCCTGGGTAGAACTAAGGAGTAAGGTATCATTAATAACACAAACAACATCAAAAACAAAAATTGCAAATTCTAAGAATTTAAATATTAGCTTTGAAAGCCTACCTCCAGGTTAGTTTATTATACTCAGAGAACTCTTCTGAGAGAAAAGACTTAAGAATAGGCTAAGTTAAAGAGAAAGGTGACAAGTTGTTTCAGCACTTTAAGAAGAGTAAAAACTCAGTAGGAAACTTATTTCTATCTACTTCTAAATAAAGGACTAATTATTGAATAAAATAAACACTCAGAGAAAATAAATAATTATAATAAAGTGGAGCCATCCTTGGTTAATTTTTTTTTAATGTCCAGATGCCTGGTGTAAACCATTAAAAGCAGTAAAGTCACACGAATTTATTTCCTCAGTGACCTAATTTCTCTGCTCCTTATTTTTCATTTATAAAACGAAAAGGCTTGAGAAGTTTCTCTCTAAGGCCCCCTTTGGCCCTCGCGTTGTGTGATTGTAAATCTTAAGTAATGCTATCCCCAGGAGAGTCCAAAGGATGCCGGTCAGCGTCTGTGACCCCGAGTGTCAAAAACGTCGGGAGACGCCGAACCCGACAGGGGTACACGCGGTACAAGCGGAGGCAGGGGTGGAGGGAGGCTTAGGGCCTCCCGACCGAACCCCTCCCCGGATTCTGATGCACTCTTCAGGGGCAAGGGGTTGTTTTCCGAGGAGACGGAGCTTTCCACGGAGCCGCCCGGGCGGGGGAACACCCGCATCCGCCCCACCCGCGCCCGAAGGTCTGCAGCGGCCCAGGCAGCGGGAACACGGCAACTCTTCGGCTGCCCGCCCGCCGCACAGGCCTGCCCACGGCCAAGTGGCCAGCGAGCGGCCCCTCCTCGAGGACGAAGCGATAAGTCCTCCAACACTACCCGGAGCAGCCCACAAAGACAGGAAACGGACGGGCGTGGCGCCGCGTGCACTTCCGCGGCAGCTCTAGGAAGCGCGGGCGGAGGGACGCGGCCAACTCGGTGGTATCCTGGCGCCGCGGGAGGGGCGTGCCGGGCGTTCTCAGGCTGAGGCCAGAGGGTGGCGCTTTCGTGTCTCCCGCCGTTCCTTTACCCCGCCGTCCTTTCTGCTTCCGCGAGCCGGGTGAGCTGTTGAGGCTTGCAGACCCATTCTGAAGGTAGGCCCATCCTGTTCCTCCTCACTGCCACTTTAATTCGGGGTTCTGCATCTCTGAGGTTCGAGCTGGGATCTTCTCCTGAGGTCCTGCATGGACCCAACAGCGCCTCCCGACGGTGGAGGGTGGGACTTCTACCTCTACGCTCCTCAGAGGTCCACCTGCTGGTTCCTGGCGGCTTTTCACCGTCAGCGGTGCTCGGGATGCTCACGTTTATATGTATGAAAACCCACGGAATTCAGTGGGAAAACTATGTCTAAAGAATAATTTAGTACAATGACAGTATAAAATGAATACACTGAAATCGATAGCCTTCAAAAAGCAAGCAAAAAACCCCATATAACCAGGGATAACATAATAGAAGAGAATTCCATATTTATAATAGCAACAACAACAACAACAACAACAATAAAATACTTAGGAATAAATTTATCTGGAAATGTGCAAACCCTATAAGGGGAAAATTTTAAAACACTTGTGAAAGGCCAAGTGTAAATTTAAATAGAAAGCGGTCTGTTCTTAGACTCAATAAAGATGTCAACCCTCTCTAAATATATATGTAATTATAATACACCAGTAAAATACCAGCATATATTGTTCCAGAGCTAGACTGATGGATTATAAAGGTCATTAGGGAAAATAAAAATAGGCAGGAAACCCCTGTAAAAGAATGATTGTGAGCAGCAACCGCATAAGATATTAGAATCTATTTGAAAGCCTTCTCAATTAAACGAGTGCATGAACATAGTAGCCCAGAAATAAACCCAGGTAAGTATGGATATTTAGTGAACGTTGAAGTTGGCATCTGTCTTAGTTTGCCACAGGGCTGCCCAAGCAAAGTACCAGAAATGTGTTGGCTTTTATATAAGGGATTTATTTGGAGTAAAAGCTTACAGTTCTGAGGTCATGAAATGCCCAAATCAGTGCAACGTCCGAAATGCTTTCTCACCAAAACCTGGTGATCATGGCATTTTGACACATGGTGATCAGGCATATGGCAGGACTCAAACCCTCATTTTCCTCATCTTTAAAATAAGAATAGTAATATATATGGCACACAGTAAGCACTACATAAATTTTTACTAAATAAATAGTATGTATATACTATACTCTTAAAATGAACACTTTGTGGACATGTTTTGATAACAAGACAGAGAGCTATGACCTTTTAAATGCCTATATAAATACTTAAATGACTATAAAAATTTAAAATGATTCCCTAAAATGATCATATAAAGTGTTTTCACTTATATCAATGATGTAATATACATCCTTGTCCACATATTTTCTACACTTATGCAAGTATGTTATAATAATAGCTAATATTTAGTAAGTCCATATAGAGTGTGTTTTGCTCATAATTGAATCATACTAGATATCATTCGCAGAGAGAGGGCAGGAAGATCTCCAAACATTGGACCTAAATAACTTACTTCCAAATAATAACTGGGTCAAGAGAAGTTCTCAAGGGAAGTCTAAAAGTGCATTGAACTGAAAGAAAATGAAAACAAAACAAAGCATCAAAATTTGTGGGACACAACTAAAGCAGTGCTAAGAGGGAGATTTATAGCACTAAATGCACTTAAAGAACCTAGACAGGAAGAGCAAAATAAGCTTGAATCAAGAAGAAGAAAGGAAATTATAAAGATAAGGTAAGAAATCAATAAAATGGAAAATGGAAAAAATATAGAGAAAAATCAGTGAGAAAAAGTGCTGGTTTTTAAAAAAAGATTGATAAAGTCGATAAATCTCTAGCCAGGCTAGCCAAGAAAAGGGGAAGAGTTATCACCACTGATCCCATGAGCATTTAAAGAATAATAAAGGATGAGTAATTCTGCCCACAAATGTGATAATTTAGATAAAATGGACTGATTCCTTGAAAGACACAAACCAGCAAAACTTACACAAGGAGAAATAGGTAATCTGAATAGATCTAAACTCTTAAGGAAATTGAAACAATAATTAAATATGTGTCCAAAATCTAAGCTCCAGACCCAGATGGTTTCAATGGTGAATTCTACCAAATGTTTAAGGAAGAAATGATACTGATTCTTCACAATGTAATCCATAAAATAGCACTGAACACATTCTCTAATTCATTCTATGAGGCCAGCATTACCCTAATATCAAAACCAAGTAAAGACATTACAAAGAAAGGAAAATCTTAGACTAGTATTTCTGAGGAACATAGATGCAAAAATCCCCAATAAAATATTAGCAAATTGAATCCAGCAATATATAAAAAGAATTAACAATACAACCAAGTGCAGTTCATTCCAGATATACAAGGATTGTTCAGCATTTGAAAAGCAATGTCATCAGGCTAACAGAATAAAGTAGAAAACTCATATGATCATATTAACTGATGCAGAAACAGCATTTGACAAAATAACATTCATGATAAAAAAACTCTCCAACTTCATAAATAATATCTACAAAACACTCAAAAGGAAGTGGGATGGCAGGGACAAATAGTAAACTTACATATGTAGTATTGAGATTTTCCTACATTAGGGGTTTTTGCATTTTTGCTTTCCAAGCAGGAATGTACAATTTTTTAAAAAATCATATAGTATTTTGTCAAACTTCTGAATTTTTGCAGATCTGATAGATGACGAGTGGCACCTCAGTATAGTTTTTAGTTCATATCTGTATATTTTAAGTGAATTTGAGCATCTTTGCAGATGGATGAGGCACAAATGGTTATCAAAGGTTGAACGAGTACAAGGTATTAGAGTTAGAACTTGAACCCAAACTTCATGGCCTTAGAATCTGGGCTTTTAAACACCATGTATGGCTGCCTGTTATGAAGTTAATATTATCTCATCTGGAAGTCTATCTAGGTGAAACCTCTTCCTCACAAATAGAGGCCATTTTGTTAAAAAGCAAAACTTGTAAATGTATTTGTTCATTTGTCTGTAACAATTCTGTAGTACTATGTGCCAAGCCCTGTTCTAAGTGTTTGATGTGTATTCTTTTTTTTAAAAAGATTTATTTATTTCTCTCCCCTCCCCCCCCCCCTGGTTGTCTGTTCTCTGTGTCTTTGCTGCGTCTTGTCTGCTTCTGTTGTTGTCAGCGGCATGGGAATCTGTGTTTCTTTTTGCTGCATCATCTTGTTGTGTCAGCTCTCCGTGTGTGCGGTGCCATTCTTAGGCAGGCTGCCTTTCTTTGGCACTGGGTGGCTCTCCTTACGGGGTGCACTCCTTGTGCGTGGGGCTCCCCTACTCGGGGCACCCCTGCGTGGCAGGGCACTCCTTGCGTGCATCAGCACTGCGCATGGGCCAGCTGCACATGGGTCAAGGAGACCCAGGGTTTGAACCGCGGACCTCCCATGTGGTAGACAGACACCCTAACCACTGGGCCAAGTCCACCGCCTGTATTTAATTCTTATAACAACCCTATAAGATCAATACTATTATTGTCTCCATTTTATAAATGAAGGAATAATGGCCATAATCTCAAGCTATCTGGCTCCAGAGTCCAGTGGTTACTCCTGGGAAATTGTGGGGAAGTGCAGGGACTTTTTTTTTTTCTTTTCAATTTACTTCCTTATTGCAATTTTTTCTTTAAAAAGTACAGTGTTTAAAAATCTTTTCTAAGTTAAAAAAGAAAGATATATCTTAAATGCTTGAAAAGAACAGGAGGCAGAGGGGAAAGAAAAGTCACTTTCGAACTTCAGTTTGGACCAAGTCCGAAGATAGGCCACTCTTCCTCCTGGCCTGCAGGTGTCCTTCTACACCAGAGGGCGGCCTTCCATCAGCCTGCAGGTGTCCTTCTACACCAGAGGGGGGCTTTCCATCGACCTGCAGGTGTCCTTCACCAGAGGGGGGCTTTCCATCGACCTGCAGGTGTCCTTCTACACCAGAAGGGGGCCTTCCATCGACCTGCAGGTGTCCTTCTACACCAGAGGGGGGCCTTCCATCGACCTGCAGGTGTCCTTCTACACCAGAGGGGGGCCTTCCATCGGCTTGCAGGTGTCCTTCTACACCAGAGGGGGGCCTTCTATCGGCTTGCAGGTGTCCTTCTACACCAGAGGGGGGCCTTCCATCGACCTGCAGGTGTCCTTCTACACCAGAGGGGGGCCTTCCATCGACCTGCAGGTGTCCTACACCAGAGGGGGGCCTTCCATCGGCCTGCAGGTGTCCTTCTACACCAGAGGGGGGCCTTCCATCGACCTGCAGGTGTCCTTCTATACCAGAGGGGGGCCTTCCATCGACCTGCAGGTGTCCTTCTACACCAGAGGCGGGGCTTTCCATCGACCTGCAGGTGTCCTTCACCAGAGGGGGGCTTTCCATTGACCTGCAGGTGTCCTTCTACACCAGAGGGGGGACTTCCATCGACCTGCAGGTATCATTCTACACCATAAGAGGGTCCAGCCTGTTCTCTCACAACCAGCCAGGCACGTCTGCTGACCTGAAGCCCTGATTCCAGATTCGAGCAATGGGACCTGCTCCCAGAAAGCAGGTTCACACCTAGTCTGTAGTAGTCTGTCAGCATGGTCCAAGACACTCAGTACTCTTTGCCTGACAAGTCACGGAGGTGCTGTTTCTTGGGTGCTGAATCCATAGCTGCCAACAGCAGTGCACCATGCCTCTGCAGACCAGCCACCAGGAAACACCAGGAGCTGCATTATTAGCTACTTCAAATCCAAAGAATAAATGAAGCAAGTAGAAATGTTATTATTCATTATAGTACAGACTAATATGTAAGGTATTTAAAAAAATATATTAATGTAATTTAAAAGTATTAAATCTATTTTTTGTATATTATTTTCACTGTCTGCATTTCTTTCCTGTTTCATCCTTTTGTTTCATGGTTTTTACTCAAAATAATTTTATAGAGGATTGTTAATCATTGTGTGAGCTTTTGCTAGGTCACAACTTCAGTGAACTGTGTTAACAACATTAATCGCTCATTCATTCCACAAAACTGTCTGAGAGGATGCTCCACTCTAGGCAAGGAGTCAGGAATAGGGATGAACGTTTGTACCAAACCAAGGAACTAGGCTTGTAAAGGAGAGAGAAAAAAAATAGGAGTATGACACGGTCTAAGTCTGGTCGGGGTTCTGGTGGAGCTCTGGTACTGAGATGGGGTGGCCAAGAATTAGGCATCCTAGGGAATTCCTGGAAGAGCTGACACTTGGATTGAGTCATAAAGAAAGTATGGAAATAATGCAGATGGAGAAGCAGGAAAAAGTCTTCCAATTAGATGATCAAACGCTTGAAAGGGCATGCTGGAAGTATATAGTTTGTGGAAAGTGGTAAGATAAGGTCAGAGGTTAAGCAGGATAAGAACAGGAATGCTCTTCAAAGCCATGTCAAGGAACTAAACATTTACCTGAAGGCCAGAGAAAGACAAGAAAGAAGTTAAAACCCAGAAATGATTGGTCATAGGGAGTCCAATAAAGACTAAATATGAGGGGATGGAATTGAAAAAATAGGGAAATGGATCAGGTCTTGGTAACTGATCATGCCAGGGGTGGGGAGAACAAAAAGAGCCTAGTATAATCAGAAGATGGTGGCTCCTCCACCAGAGAGGACTACCTAAATGGGAAGCAGCATTTTGAGAAGGGACTGATAAGATCATTTCGTGATGTTAAGATTGAGACCCTAAATGGATCAAATTGCAGATATTGCATTTGTTGATTGATTGGTCTAGGGATTTGTGGGTCTGGGTTTCCTGGGGGAGAGAATTGGGCTGGAAATCCAGATTCTGAAATGATCCACCTCTCAGTAATTTTTTATTTTTTTGGCTTAACAAGAATTCATTGGCTCACAGTTTCAGAGGCTTGATTGCTCCCAGCGTTGGTATCTTCTGGCTAGCCAGCCATCTTTGGGGTTCCTTGGCTTTTCCACAACATGACAATGCACATGGCAAAGTTTCTCCTTTCTCTTCTGGGTTCCATTGACTTCCAGCTTCTGGATGCTCCCTGTGGCTTCTCTCTGTCTGTGGCCTTCTCTCTAAGGCCCCCAGGAATACGGCAAAGACCCATCCTGATTGAGTTGGGCCACACCTTACCTGAATTAAGCTCATCCAAAGTTCTTGTTTACAATAAGTTCACACCAGGAATGGATTAAGGACATGTTTTTTTTTCTGGGGTACATAACTCCCGGCCACCATAGGTAGTCTCCTATAAGATTCCAGCTCTCACTGGACTCCAGTGACATTACTTTCTTCCGGTACCATTTCAGACCTAAAGCCCTAATCCTTGGGGAGCTCCGGCTCTCAAAGTGTGGTCTTCCAATCAGCAGCAGCAGAATCACTTGTGAACTTGTTAGAAATGCAAATGCATGGGCATTCACTTGACATTGAATAGTAATTGCCTTGAGTCCCTATTACATCTTCCCTTGGGATTATGTTTCAGGGCCATGGCTTCAGTTTTGAGAAGGTACCGCTGGCACAGCTGCCTCTTTGAGCTTTGGCAATCAAAGAAGACATCACTGAGAGACGGAGCTGGAAAGGAGATGCCAATGTTGAGGAGGGGTCCAGAAGTTTGGACCCCATACACTCCAAGGGAGTCACATGCTTCCACTAAGAAGTACTGATGTGTGGCAGTGAGAGTGACACCATTTCTAGGCCCGACTAGGATGGGTTAGAGAGGAGACTGAGCTTCTCAGAAAAAGAAAACATAGATCTTATATCTTTGTATATATAAATTGTCACGCCCTCCCAAAGATGCAAAAGATATTTCTTTAATTAAAATCCACTTGGGAAAGAAGCTTAATCGATTAACATTTTTGGTGGAAAGAAACAGAAGCTGCTTATGACTAGCTTAAGCAAAAGGAGTTTGTTGAAAAGAAAAACAAATGGGCAGCTCACAGATATGAAGGGAAGGCTAACTCCCAGGCTTTAGGAAGCACAGGAACCAGGTAGCTCAGACATTGTACACAAGAACCAGTGGACCCTCTGGGGCACTATCATGGCCCCAGTGGCCTTCAGCATCCAGGTGTCTGCTCATGATTCCTAGCCTTAGTCATGGGTCTACGCTAGGATGGTGGATGGGGAAGGCACAATATAATCCCATGGAATGGGGAAAGGGCAGATCCCCAAGGAAGAGAGGATGAACAGAAAACAAATAGTAATAATTGTCTACCACACGTCCACTGGGTTGACTATTTCATTCTGTGATTCACCACTAATATTTCACTGTGCTTTGTAGTTTACCAAACAATTTTCATGTACATTTTAGTTTCCTTGGCTGCTTAAGCAAATACCATGCAGTGGGTCAGCCTAAGCAATGGAAATTTATTTGCTTACTGTTGTTTTTTTTATTATTGGCCTGGGTTATTCAAGTATAAACAACAAATGCATTATGAAGTATTCATGTAAAATCATGTTTAGGAATTACAGCGATTACTGATCAATTGGATGAAGTGGAATTACTACAATCATGGGGTAATTAGATCCTTTCTGGCCTAAGGGGACTGCATAACTTCTAGGATTGATTTCTCTGCTCCAGAGTCCCAGAACTGAAAAAAAAAAAAAAAGAGTCCACAGCTCTGAGGCAGGGAAGTTGGCAATCATTACGTTGGGGTTTGCTCATCGTTTTGAGGCTATCTGGGCCTTATCAAGGCGGTGCTTTCTTCCCAAAGCCTGGCGCTCTGGGACTGGCTGCTGGTAATCCTTGTTCCTTAGCTCGTCACATGGCGGCATCTCTTGATCTCTCCCTTCTCTTCTGGGTTTCACTGATTTCTGCTTCTGGCTGCTCCCTCTGAGGCCTCTCAGTAATTATTAACTGCTTGAGATCTCTCATGAAATGTGTAGTAATAAAAGCATAGGGCAATTTCCTTGATCATTTCTCCTCCCCTTTCCCAGCCACTTCATCCAGATCCTTCTTCCAGGATCTGTGGAGAGAGGAGAGGGGGATCTTCCACCACACCTTGCAAGGGCCAGTATCTCACTAACAGAAAGCAACAAGGGAAGAGGATTTTGCTCAACTGATACAGCCTCCACCTACCATATGGGAGGTCCAGGGTTCAAACCCAGGGCCTCCTGGCCTGTGTGGTGAGCTGGCCCACGCACAGTGCTGATGTGCACAAGGAGTGCCCTACCACACAGGGGTGTCTCCCGCATAGAGCCCCACACGCAGGAAGTTCGCCCCTCAAGGAAAGCTGCCTGGTGCGAAAAAAGTGCAGCCTGACCAGGAGAGGCAACGCACACACAGAGAAATGACACAACAAAAATAGACACAGATTCCCAGTGCTGCTGACAAAAATGCAAGCGGACAAAGAAGAACACACAGCGAATGGACACAGCAGACAATGGGGGGTGGGGAAGGGGAGAGAAATAAATAAAAATCTTAAAAAAGAAAGCAGCAGATGCAGGGCAAGTCTTGGACAACAACTTTAGTTCCACTGGAAATAAACCTCAAGCTTACTGTTAGGTCCTTTCCTAGGAATCTTGAAGAATTTTGCAACTGAATAGTTCTCCGAGTCCCACATATAAAAGTGTTCCTAAGAAGAGGTGGTGGTAGGAGGTAGAGTGCAGCGATTTAAGGTAAACCTGAGGAAAGTTATTCAAAGCATTTGGAGAAATGAGCTCTTTATGAGACTAATTTTTTTCAACATTTTCTGGAGACTGGGCTCATCATTTTAAGGCTATGGCTCAGAGAACAAAAAGGTTAGTATCTTGCAAAGAGAAATTTTAAAATCTGAGGTTCTAAAGGAGTGATTGAAAATAAAAAATTTTAAGGGGAAAGCTTCATCTTCAAACACAATTAGAAATAGAAAATAGCATAAATAGTAGTAAAAGAAGCAAACAAATCACCTGTATTAGGCAAACTAAAAATGAAAACTAGAAAAATCAGCAACTAGACATTAAAATATTAGAAACAGGGGAGCAGGTGTAGTTCAGTGGTCGAGTGCCTGCTTCTCATGTATGAGATCCCAGGTTCAATCCCTGGTATCTTAAAAAAAAAAATATATATATATATATATAGTTTTATAAACAATGATACTAAAAGACTAGACAGTACATCACACACATATACACCCCAAACATATATATAGAGGAAGAGTGAGAGACATATTAACCAAATCACCCATTACAGTCCTACATCAGTCCATCCTGTTGAGAGTAATGGCTTGGGATCCAAAGTTCCTGGGTTCAGAACCAGGATCCATAACTTAAGGTGTATGACCTTGGGCAAGTTATTTAATCTCGGTGCTTTAGTTTCCTCATCAGTATAATAGGGATGATAGTACCTACCTCATAGGGTTGATAGAGAAATTATCACGGCATCTTAAGAGCTGGAACTGGGCTAAGAAACCCATTTTCATTTCATAAGTGCAGAGGCCTTGAGAAACAAATCATCCAATCTCTCTGACCTTGAGCTCCTTTCTAAAGTAAAAGATTTTGAGGTTTGGTATCTACTCAAGTTATGAATTTGACCATTAAGTCCATGTCCATGCTTCCTACTCTCATTTAAGTCCATCAGTTCCCCGGATGCAAACATGTTGATGGGTATTCATAGAATGTGGGTGATAATTCAGTAAGGATTGTTTTGAAATACAGAGTTGGAAAATTTTTTTGATATTTGTTTTTTCAAAACAGAAAAATAATGTGTGTTCTGTGTATACCCCAACCTGACACTAAATATGCCCACCACCTAGTGCATATTATATGCTTGATGAATGGTGAATTATGGAGAATTTTGAAATATACACAAAAGTAGATAGAATAGTATAATGAACCTCCCAGTCCCAACCACCACCAACTCATAGGTGCTCCTATTCCATCCACTGTATCACTTTCTGCCCTCCTATGCTCTACTTGCAAGACAGTAATTGACACATAGAAGTAAATTTCAGTATAGGCTTTTTCTTTGCAATAAGTTTACCATATAAGAGCAATCACGTTTTATCAACTCAAAAATTAAACTTAAAATTATACATCTCATTTTTAATTGATTTCAACTTGGATATAATTAATGAGTTTGGTTTTATTTTGAGATTAGTATAGAGTTTCTCATTATAACTGATGAACTGAAAGCGTTTAAGAATATAATTACAGAATGTATCCTGGGCTTCACAAATTCGATATTGTAGCACTGATGTAGTTTGAAGACAGAGGACTGGAAAGAACCAAGAGGGAGCCTGTTTTAATCAGAAATTTACTCTTTGGCTAGATTTGTTAAGTTGAGGGAAAATTAGTCTCACAGCCAATACATGTTCTGTTTAAATCAGGATTCCATTCCCTTAAGCTCCTGACACCTAAGAAAATAACATCTTCCTAATGGTAATGAAACTTGTTTACTTTTCCTTTTATATACTTTAAAGATCCTCCATGCTAGAGTTGGTTCCAAGTTGTGAAACACTGATTATGTAACGGCATAAGCCACAATTTAATGACCAATATGAAAATTCATGATGATTTAAGCATATTAGAATTGATAACAATTTAAATGATTCAGCAGTAAAGTTTACTAAACTTTTCCTTGAAATAGACTATACTCAAAAATTTGAAAAGATCAGTATGTTTTGGTGGCCAAAACGAACAATTAAATCGCTCATTTTCTGGCAACTTTTTTGAATCCTTAATGCAGTGCAAAATAATTTTTTTTTGTTTTTGACTCTAGGACTGCTTCACTCATTTAGAATTACTTGCTTAGCCCGAGCATTTGAGTTTGCTACCCTCCTACCCTAAAGATTCCTCAAAAAAAAAAAAAGAAGCATTTTCTTGTTTGTAGTCTCACTAGGGGACTACTTATTCTGCTATATTAAAACATAGCTAGGACTGGCCCAAAGATTCATTGTGGTGTCACTAAAAAGATGTTGAATTAATTTTTTGACTTGACAAAATACACTGCAGCAACATTTGAAATATTCTAACATTCCTACCTATATTTTATATACAACTTAAGTTTTCACTAGAAAATATTAAATAGTCCAAACTTTTCTAAGAATTGTATTTTGGAGAAACTGGGAAAACATCTGGATACTTGAACTGTTAAACAGGTCCACCGGCCACCCTTTGATTCACTAAAATAATGCAGCTTATTTGATCAGACTATTAAGGAAACAGTGAATGACTTGCTCTGTTAAATCTGACAGGATTTTCTGGGACATTATGAAAGACCGATTTTCATCAAATCCATCCAGTGGTCAGGTATGAAGAAATTCTGTCTTGCCAATTTTGGATGTTAACCACTTATGAGTTTTCAATGTCAGATGAAGTGCTAAAGACTTCCTAACTTCTTTCTTGAATGGGTTCTCAGTATTTAAGAAGGAGTAAGTTTGGATGAAAACTCATCCTACACTGATTATACTGAAAAGGTTTCTCTCCAATATAGATTATGAGATAAAAAAAATATTCTGTGTTCTGACCGAAAGCTTTACCACATTTGTTCCACCAGTAACATTTCTCTGGTGTGAAGTCTTTGTTGCTGGTTAAAGTCTGACCACTGACCAAGGGCATTTCCACACTCATCACATTTATTTCAGGGTCTCTTGAGAATAATGAATAAGCCCAGTGCTTGCACTGAAAGCTTTCCCATATTTTTACATTTGTAGGGTCTAACTCCAGTGTGAATTCTCATATTTCCAATGAAGTCTGAAGGCTCAGTAAATGCTTTCCCAGATGTATCACATTCATAGGATTTCTCACCAGCATAGCTCTCTAATGCTGAATAAGGACAGAATTCCGAATAAAATTCATTCCACATTTATCACACTTAATGCCATCTCTCTCTGTGGTATTTTTCTGGATATATTTCTGTCTTCCTTGATATATTTGGACTTCTATCCAGAGTTCTGCAGAGTATTGACATCAAATCTGACAGTGTTTCCCGATTGGCATGTTATTTCTTCAGATTTCTTCTGTTTTGGAAGCACCTTCTCATTCCCCATTTTGGACAAATCATCTGAAAAAAGAGACTGTGAAAATGTCAGCATAATTCACCAATCCATGTATCTCTCACTCATTCATTGCTCATTCAATAAGCACTTACTGGAAGTACATGCTAGAATAAAGAGAACAGAAATGTTTTAGACGGCAGACTTGGCCCAGTGGTTAGGGCATCTGTCTACCACATGGGAAGTCCGCGGTTCAAACTCTGGGCCTCCTTGACCCATGTGGAGCTGGCCCATGTGCAGTGCTGATGCACGCAAGGAGTGCCCTGCCACGCAGGGGTGTCTCCCGCGAAGGGGAGCCCCATGCGCAAGGAGTGCGCCCCGTAAGGAGAGCCGCCCAGTGCAAAAGAAAGTGCAGCCTGCCCAGGAATGGTGCTGCACACATGGAGAGCTGACACAACAAGATGAGGCAACAAAAAGAAACACAGATTCCCATGCCGCTGACAACAACAAAAGTGGAGAAAGAAGACGTCAGCAAATAGACACGGGGTGGGGGGGAATAAATAAATAAATCTTAAAAAAAAAAAGAAAAAATGTTTTACATAAAATAGATGTATATTAAGAACTTATGACTTTATATTATAGTTTGCATCTATTTAAGATATTTAAGAAAGGGAGGGTTGCGTATATGTAAGATTATATTAAAAAAACAAACAATGAAAGGGTAAACCAAAAAAGAGCAAGAACAGGTTACCTATGGGGATGGGCAGGAAGAGAAAGAAGGGAACAGGAACAGAATTAAATTCTCTGAAAATATCTTTAAAGATTTAACATTTAAAACCAACTTAATATTTTATAAAATTAAAATGAAATTTAAAAAGTCATCTCTTTAAAACAAAAATAAAAAATAACATAAAAAGTCATCTCTAAGCACTGAAAATGAAACAAATTAAACTTAAATGTTGAAAATGTGTATCCATGTGGTGGCATAATCACACAAAAGAGGAATTGTATTTAACAGTAATTTTTTTGTATATCCTTAGTGAGACATACCTTAAAAAAAGAATGGGGCAAAGCACACACACACACACACACACACACACACACACACACCACCATTGTGTTGTTTATAGTAATCATATTGTTAATGGCTATATTGAGATGATTATTCTTAGGCTATTGTACATATATTGTGAGATAAAACAAATGACCAATTAGTTGATACTCTTTCATTTCTGGTGTCATAGAGAGGAGAATTCTCCAAAAAGAGAGAAAGATGAAAAATAAGAGATTAAGTAAAGACCATGTAGTATTGAATTTGAATTGGAACTAACCATGTGAACCTATGATACATATTTTTTCTTAAATTTTAACACTGAGACCTAGGAACAATGACCAACTAAACAATGAATACTCCAATTGCCCTATTTTTGGTCTTCAAATACCATTTTCCACTTACCAGGTCAGGGCTCCTTGGAAAAATGACTGACTCCAGAACTGGGGAAGGAAAATCTTAAGACAGGCCTGGTATATCTTGTCAAACCATAGAATAAGAAAGCTATCAGACTACTATCCTCAATCATAAAGATTCAGGAGCCAAACTGAAGAGATTCCTTCTGCCCACAGATGAGACAATATGGGCTTCAATAAAGATACTTTAAAAGTTCATGAGCTCCTAACGATATTACTATTACTATTAATAATTGACCGCTGTTTTGTTAGAGGATAGCAAACTAATTCATTGTTTTGGAAAACTGATTTAAAAAAAAAACAAGGGTAAATGGAGGGAGTCAAGTACTTACCTGGTCTTTTCTATTTAAAAAAATACTGGGTAACCAAAGAGTAGATCAGGGGAAGTAGCTCTTTACAGAAATATTCCAGCATGATTAAATGAAGAAAGAATGACTAAATTACAATATCACCATTTGGGGAACCCCTAATGGATTACTAGATCTAGGTATTGACCATCAAGAGCTGCTAACATCACAGGAAATAGAGACAACTAGATAATAATAAACTTCTGATAGAACATGCCACCTTGCCAAAATAAGTGCATTTGTCTTAGTAAAAAAACAAATGAATAAACAAAAAAACCACAACAATTTGATCTCGGTTAAACCTCTAGGTTTACTATAATTTACAGAAAATAGGACAATGGAACATAATAAACAACATCGAAGGATGCAAGCGGCAACATTTAGACTGCAGGAAATTCTATAGGACAAACAACCTTATTTCTTACAAGTAAATTGCAAGGGTGAGAAAGAAAAGATGGTGAGAAAATATATATTAAAGGAAACCTAAGAGACATATCAACCAATCATAAAGTGTTTTCTTCTTTGGATCCTAACTCAAATAGGCTAAAACTACAGCCAAAAACTTCATGATATGTTTGAGACCAGTGTAAATTTGATGATATTAAGGAATTAACAATTTTTAGGTGTGATAATAGCATTATGGCTACGTTTAAAAAAAAAGAATACAACCCTCCTACAAAGGCATGTCTGTGGTTTCCTATCCTTGGACATAAAAACTGGAGCCAAAGAGATGTGGGCTTGGAGAAGTCTGGAGCCGGCTTGCTCCCCACAGGCTCAAGATCACCCCTTCCCTCACAGGAAAAAAAAAAAAAACATTTATTTTAGGAGTGCCTCTAGGGCTATACAAAAAGATTTATAGTTAAAAAAGATGATGCCTGAGATAAGTTTCAAAATCACATGGAAAAATGATACGGGGAATGAGTATTTATATGTAAAACAAGATTGACCATGTTTGATAATGTTGAAGTTGCATGACAGGTTCATTACACAGTTCTCCTTTCATATGAACTTTGTTTCTCATAATAAAAACAAGAAAAAAAGAATGATAAAAGAGTTTGTGGATTTTAGTTGGTAGTACTAAAACACACACACACACACACACAAAACAAGGAGCAACTTAAAAGCCCTCTAGGACTAGTTAAAAATAATTTGAGGGAAGAGGTTGTGGCTCAGCTGATAAGAACGTCTGTCTACCATATGGAGGGTCCACGGTTTGATACCCAGAGCCTCCTGACCCATGTGGTGAGCTGGCCCATGTGCAGTGCTGCCGCGCTCAAGGAGTGCCGTGCCACACAGGGGTGTCCCCCGCACAGGGGTGCCCCATGCGCAAGGAGTGTGCCCCGCATGGAGAGCTGCCCTGTGCTAAAAAAAAAGCACAGCCCACCCAGGAGTGGTGCCACACACATGGAGAGCTGACACAGCAAGATGACGCAACAACAAAAGTGACACAGTTTCCCAGTGCTGCATGACAAGAATGCAAGCGGATACAGAAGAACATACAGCAAAGAGCAGACAACAGGGGGTAGGGGAGAGAAATAAATAAATCTTTAAAAAATAATAATTTGATATCTATACAGTGAAATGTACGACAGTTATATGTATATATTACATATAAATGTCCTGGAAAGATGTCCATGATATATTAAAAAAAAAAGTGGTAAACAATATGTACTGTATAATTCCATTTGGGTATGTGTGTGTGCTTTCCCAATGAGCATGGAAAACTAAGTTTTTATGTTTTCTAAACTCATTTTTTAAAAATGAGACATTTGAACATTTTAAATTTATCTATCGCATGAAGTAGCTTTTGGATAGTTTTCTATTGGCTTCATTATAAAAAAATGTTCTGCTGCCTCTGGGATAGGTGGTCAAGAAAGTTGGTAGTTAGAATGGAAAAACTGAATCGTGATACGAGATAGAGAGTAGCAGGATTTTCAACAATTTTAATGTAAAGAGGTGAAGGGAGAAAAGAATTATGATCAAGGTTAAAACAAAATGCTTAGAGGAACAGGTTAAAATTGGAACAGACATCAGAGATGAAGTGAAAAGTATGCAAAGGTTTTACTGATGAAGTTCATTTTGAAAAATGCAAAAAGATACCAGCATTTCCTAACTTCTCCCCAGTGGAATCTCTTCACCTTTCTCCTGAACAGGGTGTAGCTCCCAAGATTCAGAGCTGAGCTGAGCCTTTCCTGGCTGGAGCTAGATCCCAGTTGAGTTCTCTGCTGCTGCCAGATAAAATATTTGCAGGTGGCACCTGGGGACAATTAGATTCAGTTTGACTGGGTGGTATTTGCTGAGAGTTTTGGAGCTTAAGATCTCAATATTACCATGGGACACAGCATGGGAGAGCAGAAAGGATCTCAATCTGCAAGGGCAGGGAATAAAAAGACAGAGGAGGAAACACACACAGGGGAGCATAACTCTGGTCCGCATATGTTGGCCAGTTTCCTCTCATTACATGTGAGAAGATATCAACTCTCTTATGGCTCTCGGGAGATACTGCCAGCTTTCTGATAATAGACCATCTCTTCCTCACCTCACCTTTCCTCCTGGATGAGCCAGCTCCTTCTCCAAGTTCTCCAGTATAGTATCAGCCTCCTCCCCACATTATGGGCTGCTTCTACACCCAGGCCTGGAGTCCTCAGAATGGATGCTCAGGAACTACTCCACCAGCTGTACCAAGATGTGCTCCTTGGGGTGTATGTCTGGCCTCAGCCACTGACGGATAGAGCCTGGGACCAGCTCAGGGCCCCTCAAGGCCCAGAGGACTCCTAATAGCAGAACTGCTGGAAATTACATCTGAAGAACACCTGGCTGGAAGCTCCGTTTCTGTGCAGGCTAGATTCTTTAACTATTTGACATTCCTTCCATTTTTCTGCAGCCCAGAAGGGTCCGAATGAATCCATTCATGGGTGGAACAGCCCAGAAGACTGGCTGAGTGCAGCAGTGAGCCTGTTTCAGGCTGATGCTAAGGTGTACCAGATCACTGACAACAGAGATCACCTCCAAACTAAGAACATATTTACTCAGAGTGAATGGCTGGGATCCAGGCAATGATTTGAAGGTAAAGAAACTCTACAAAAGATAAAACAAGCAAAAAATGGCGTAAGAATAATGACACAAAATTAATTAAAAGACAAGATAATTCAGTTACTTTGGGATTACACAAGACTCTATTAGCTTTTAGATCTAGAAACTTCAGTAAAATATTCAGACGATGAAGAGTTGCAAACAGCAATACAAAAGCTTTGCTTGCTTGTATTGTACATCAAAAGTTTAGTTAATTAATAGTTACAACTCAACTTCTCTGTGCCAAGAACTGTGCCAGGTGTTTTCAAAGGCATTTTAATTTTAGAAGAGAAGACTGTGCATGTCATTTGGGGGTCCTGCATTTAAATCACGGGCCCCCAAGTCAATCCATCAAGGCCCCCTCAGCACACAAACTCAGTGGGTACTTTCCAGTTTGTTTTTTTTACTAGGTGTCCCTGCAACACCTAACACTGCTAATTATTCCCTACCTTTCACAGAACACTACGCTCTTCTGGCTGTTTTCCCGTGAGTTAGTATTTGTAAAGTACTTAGACCAGGAGTTGGCACTAAGGAAGTGTTATATATGTGCTTGTTAAATAAATATATATCTCTCACAATTTCTTTTTTTTTTTTTTTTAAAGATTTATTTATTTATTTAATTTCCCCCCCTCCCCTGGTTGTCTGTTTTCTGTGTCTTTTTGCTGCGTCTTGTTTCTTTGTCCGCTTCTGTTGTCGTCAGCGGCACGGGAAGTGTGGGCGGCGCCATTCCTGGGCAGGCTGCTCTTTCTTTTCACGCTGGGCGGCTTTCCTCACGGGCGCACTCCTTGCGCGTGGGGCTCCCCCACGCGGGGGACACCCTTGCGTGGCACGGCACTCCTTGCGCGCATCAGCGCTGCACATGGCCAGCTCCACACGGGTCAAGGAGGCCCGCGGCTTGAACCGCGGACCTCCCATATGGTAGACGGACGCCCTAACCACTGGGCCAAAGTCCGTTTTCTGTCTCACAATTTCTTAAGCCTCATTTATGGCTCTTTTTCTTCTGCCTACTAAGAAATGTCTGGTTATCCAAAGTTGAGATCCAGCCTTCTTCTCATGCACCATTCATTCTGGACAATTTCATCCATTCTATGGCATCAGCTCTCTTCTGAGAAATCTAAATCTCTCACCTCAGTCTTTCTCTGTAAGTCCAGACCTTTATATCTAGCAGTATATTAGACCTTTCCACTTGTATGTCATATGATCAACTCAAAACAACTGATAATTCATCAATTTTCCCTCTTAACCAATCCCTCTTCCAATATTACCCATCTCTTATAAAATGGCACCACATTCACCTAACCATCCAATCCAAAAACCTGCCTAATTACCCCTGACATTTATTTTATTTTAAAAACAGTTTATTACCTAGTATGTGCCAGGCCATGCTCTCAGCACTTACCTGATTTCTCTCTCCCTTTCTTCCATGAAATTAGTCATCAACTTTCGGTAAAGCTACCTCATTAACATAGCTCCATTCCATCCTTTCTTCATTTCCATAGTCACTGCCTTACTTCCAATTTATGGTATTGGTTCTTTTTTTTTTTTCCCCCCTGGACTCTTGTCTTTCAGTCTTGACCCCTTCCAATTCATTCACCATACTCCTTCTGCATTATTTCTAGAAAGCTGTAAGATTACTTCCCTGCTTAAATCCAGAGAATCCCCACTCAGTAGATCATTCCTTCCCATCTATGTGCAATGCCACAGTTCATTGGGTGCCTCAAATGGCTTACCAAAGTGCCAGTAGTACTAATCTCATTGGCTTATGGCATAGCCAGGCAGACCTAGGACAGCTGAATCCCTTGACCTGGTCGCTTCTGTATAACTGTGCACACAAACCTTTCTTCTATATGCTGTGACATAAAGATGGAGAAGCACACTGCCCTAAAAAGTCTAAATTCCTTGGCACATTTCAGTTACTGTCTACTTTTACTCTTTGCCCCAGAGTTCCAATGCACCCACTTTCATCTACTTCCAGTTTTCTTAAACTGTTTTCTCATCCCTTTGTCGCATATTATATCTATTACCCAAAGTCCATTTCTTCTTTGCTTCCCAACTCCTAATAGTCACACTGAGACAGCTCTACTGTTGCCTACTCAGGGAAACCAACTCCCCATGTTCTCTTTCCTAAAGGCTCCCCTATGTACAGTTAATTTTCCTGAAGGCACTTATCACACTACACTGTACTTATGTCTTCCCCATTACACTATAAGGTATTTTGGAGGTAGGGAGTATCTCTTTATCTGATTTATTCCCACTTTTCTGACATAGAGCCTGGCACACATTTGGTACTCAAGAAACATTTGATGAATGTGCTAACTTCTGACCCTATTAGCCATAGTTATTCCCTTTGCTTTGCAACTGTGAGGATCACCTTACGGTAAAGTACTTTTAAAAAGTGCTAAGCCTTTGCAGTACAAACATGCCATATCAGGATCATTCATAGGAGTTTATGAAGACTGATAAACTGGTTAGAATAAACGGCCTTGAAAAGTATGAGGGAACTACCTTTTTTCCTTTTTGATTCTCATGCTATCATTTTTTATTATTCTCCATAGTATTGTTAGTTTTTTAATTTAACTTTTATTTTAAGGATACATAGATCACACAAAATTAAAAAATATAAGAGGTTCCCATATACCCCACCCCCCACCTGCCTCCACTCCTCCCACATCAACCACCTCATTCATCAGTGTGGCACATTCATTGCATTTGGTGAATACATTTTGGAGCACTGCTATACCATTGGGTTATAGTTTACACTCTCCCCCAGTACATTCAGTGGGTTATGGCAGGGTATATAATGTCCCACATTTGTCCCTGTAATATCATTCAGAACAACTCCAAGTTCCAAAAGTGCCCTCCATCTCACCTCTTCTTCCCTCTCCCTGCCTTCAGTAACTCCCATAGCCACTGTCTCCATATCAATGACACATTTTTTTTCCATTGCTAGAGTCACAATAATTCTATAGTAGAATACCAGTAAGTCCACCCTAATCCATATTTTATTCCTCCATCCTGTGGACCCTGGGATGGTGATGTCCACTGCACCTCTGAATTGAGAGGGGGCTTAGATCCCACATGGCTGTTGGATATGATTCTCCTGCTTGCAACTGTAGACACTCCTGGTTCCCTGGTGTGGTGGTTGACCATCTTCACCCCAGTTAGCTGACCTGGGTAAGTTCAACGAGCCAGAGAGTAGGTGTTGCAACTCTGCTGAGGGTCAGGGCCCAGCTGGCACATGGGCAGTCCAGAGATTCAAGTCTCCTGAGTATACAACAACCCCAGTGCCAACCACAGGTTCAGTAAATGTGACAGAAGAGGCATGTGTAGAAAGGTCACATCTGAGTCCCAACTCCATCACACTCGGGAGCATGAATTCCAAAGTAGGGCCCACCAGCAAAGCACTGACCTCCAGAGCCGTCTGCCATGACCATACAACCTGTGTGTCTCCATACTGCTCAGGAGCACCAGTACCTGGGATTGTACCTACTTTGGCTGTCTCTGGGATCCCGCTGAGACGTGTGCAAGTGTGACCCCTCTGATGACCTCCCAACTCATCCTGAAGTCTCCCAGCCATATAAACTCATTTGTCTTTACCATCCCCCCCCCCCCCCATTCAAGGTCTCTTTCCAGTTGCATCACCAGCTGATGACTGGTAGTAATCCCTCAGCACCAGGGAGGCTCATCCCCAGGAGCTATGTCCTACACCAGGGGGAAGGCAATGCAGTCACATGCCGAGTCTGGCCCAGAGAGTGGCCACATCTGCGCAACATGGAGGCTCTCAGGAGGTAACTCTTAAGCACTCTACAGCTCTAGGCCCAGTTGAAATTTCAAGCACATGGGCTCACAAGCATAGTCATCAGAATTAAGGGCCCATCATTGGACCATCCTTCTTCACTAGTCTTTGCCCTTGCACTTGGCAGATTGTTGCTGGGGAACCACCTTTTAATCCCAAGAACTCATCTGCAGATGGACCTCATATAGGTCTTCCCCGCAGCTAAGTTTGTGTCTGCATCTGAGAAGTGGGTAGTCCACATAGACAGGGCTTTTTAAAAAATTTCTCTCCCCTTTCTCCCCCAGTTGTCTGCTCTCTGTGTCCATTCGCTGCATACTCTTTCTGTGACTGCTTCCATCCTTATTAGCAACACTGGGAATCTGTTTCTTTTTTTGTTGTGTCAGCTCTCCATGTAAGTGGCGCCGTTCTTGGGCAGGCTGCACTTTCTTTCGTGCTGCGTGGCTCTCCTTACTGGGTGCATTCCTTGTGTTTGGGGCTCCCCTATGTGAGGGACACCCCTGCATGGCATGGCACTCCTTGTACGCATCAGCACTGCACATGGGCCAGCTCCACACGGGTCAAGGAGGCCCGCGGTTTGAATTGCGGACCTCCCATGTGGTAGACGGGCGCCCCATCCATTGGGCCAAGTCCTCTTCCCTAGACAGGGCTTTTTAAGTGTTTGTGTCCAGTTCTCTGCATCTCTGAAGCGTCTGAAGGGGCTGACATGGAAAAGGGTCTGGATCCAGAGACAGGTTCTTTGTCCGGGAGGGGAACCTTAGCCAGACCCTCTCAGGTCCTGTGATCTCTCGGGAGGGGTGGGGGTATAGGGCATCCTGTCCAGGATATCCAAGGTACCTGCCTATACCTCCTCAGAGTTGGGGAGTTCTTCTAAGTGAAGACTGCTTGGAGAAAGGGGCCTCCACCTAGAGATCAGTTCAGGCTTATCTTTTCTCTCCTCCTGAGGACAGTGACCTATCCCACCAGACCCTCCCTTATGGTTCAGGGTCTCTGTCTGGCCTTATGGGTGATTCCACATTTCAGCCCCTACAGGGACATGTGAGCCCAATCAAGTCCCTAGGATGGGGGACGGCACAGGCATACTCAAATCTGTCCCCTACCCCCACCTGAAGATCAAGGGCCTTCAAAGAAAGAAAAAAAGTTTGTCAGGGGCTGGTGTTGGCTTGTTCTTCACTGTTTTAAATCTTTCCTTAAATAAATCAGGTGCCTCTGAATAGCCCAGTCAGCAAATTTTGGGCTTGTAGATCCCAGACTACATACTCTTTGGTGCTAAATTAGCAAAAAGCCGAAAGAATGTAGGGATGGTAACAGGTGGTCATGCACCCCTACTTTGTGAATGACCTCATGAATCATCTTGAAATAACTGCTAAATGTGGCTGCAGTGACAGCTCTAGCAGTTTTCTTTGGTATCATGCAGTGATAAGAAGATTCTGGCTCTACAGTCAATGAATTATGTGGATTAAATATATTTATGAAACTAACTGGCATAATGTCTGGTCTCACTCTTTGCCTTATCCCTGTAAGCTTTTGATCCAGTGCCCTATCTTCCCACTTTCCTCTACAATATAGAAACAGGCATTCCACACTATTCTATCCCTCCCTATACCATTGAAACACTCCTTTGCTCCCAAGATGGCATCCATTTTGTCTGGTGAAACATTCACAACAGCTTCACATTAGTTGACTAGCTACGTTAACTGGGTTTGTTTGTTTTTGGTGGTGGTGGGGGGGCGGGTTTCATTTATTTGTAGGCATACTGTCATCCTCCCTGCCATTCAACTTTTTTTTTTTTTTTTTTTAACCCAATCCAACAGCTCTGTTAATACAGACTATTTCAAACCAGGAGGTGGTGACTACCTCACACCTAAGTACCACATCTAAGGCACTCCTCACACCTGAGTTTCTAAAGGCCTGCTGAATAAGGCTTAGCTTTCATGAAAGGACACTTTCTGATTCTCCTTCTCAAGAGGACAAGGAGGATACTGGTTCAGAGACTACATTAAAGGAGATGAAGGCTAGACTTCATGAGATGAATAAAAGGAGCTGGGTTAGAAAAAAGACAAGAGAGACATGAGCAAAATTTAGAAATATGAAAGAGAGGCCATTAAGAACTTCTGGGAAGGAAGAATTAGAATAATCATAGAAAAGGCAAGGTCTACATGCCATTGTTTATCTTGGGTCAAATATGATTCCTCAACTAATGAGGAGTCTGTATCCCAGATAAAGTAATTTAGCATAAGAGAACTGACACAATTAGTAACAGATAACATGGAAAATTTGGTGAGCTGTCAATTATTTAAATCATGTTAATCACTGTTATAGTCTAAGTGATACATCTGTGTCTACAACATAGATAACACCTTTTATTTCTTAATGTTTTACCAGTTATTGAGAAAACAGAGTTTTTGAGAAGCTATAAAACATCAAGCAGAAATCAAACCAAAATTTCAGCCTTCAATTGCAGGAGTCAAGAACTCACTCTATTATAAGGGATTCCTTTAAAAAGCTTGATCTGTTCATATTTTATTTTAAATCTTTTAAGAACTGATGTAATAGAATTATCCAAACATGTTCTTCAGCACATGGAGAGGTATTTAAGATACTTATGAACTCAGATTATTATAGTATTAGTATTATATCACTGTAAAGAATGTATATGAGGGAAACAGATGTAGCTCAACTGATAGAGCGTCCGCCTACCATATGGGAGGCCCAGGGTTCAATACCCAGGGCCTCCTGTACCATATGGTGAGCTGGCCCACGCACAGTGCTGCCATGCGCAAAGAGCAGAGTGCCATACCACACAGGAGTGCCCCCCATGTAGGGGTGCCCCACGCACAAGGAGTGCACCCCACAAGGAGAGCCACCCCATGTGAAAAATGCAGCCTGCCCACGTGTGGCACTGCACACATGGAGAGCAGCAAGATGACTCAACAAAAAAGAAACCCAGATTCCTGGTGCTGCCTGACAAGAATGAAAGTGGACACAGAAGAACACAAAGCAAATGGACACAGAGAGCAGACAAAGGGGAGGCGGAGGGGGAATAAATCTTTAAAAAAAAAAATGTATATTGACTTGAAAAGTTGATTTTCAAACTTAAATCTATATTTTCCCCCTTAACTTCACTATAAAGTTACTGTGTATTTCCCTTGGGGATATTTTAACCTCAAGAGACAATAAAATTATAGTTATATTCTTGAGGAAACTTAGGATTTTTTATAATATCCACAGTTAGCCAAAAGCACTTACACAAATAGTTTGAAAAATTAGGTCAAAGAATATATAATAGAACCAAGTACATTAAACTGAAAAATATAACCCAGTTGTATCATTTCTACATTTCTCTATAGGAATTACGTACAATTCTAGTTGCCAAACTCTATTTCCTATCTCATGTAGACGAGTTAGCTTTTAAATAGATGAGCTTGACTCCACTAAATTGGGGAGAAAAATGAAACAAAATATAAAATTTAAAAAGTTATTTTGTATCTATAGGGGTATGTTAAACCATAAGGTTATCAGCAAGAGAAACAATGTTCACTTGTAAAAAGAACAAAGAAACTCTCTATGTAATGATGCTGAAATCTTTCCAGATTATATGGATTTGTGAAGAAAAGCAAGGTATAGAAGAGTATAAATAGTATACTATTTATTTCTGTGTAATGGGGGAAATAAGATCATATATTCATATTTTCTTGTCTTTATATAAAGAAACAATGAAATATACATTAAAAAACTACTAAAATGACTGCCTGTAAGCAGGGTATACCTATAAAGGTGGGACTTTTTAAAATATTCTTTTGACTTTTGAATCACATGAAGAATATATATTTTTTCAAGTTCCTCTAAGGGGGAGGGGGTGTAGCTCAGTGGTTTGAGTGCCTGCTTCCCATGGACAAGGTCCTGGGTTCAATCCCTAGTTCCTTCTAAAAGAAAAAAAAAAGGAAAGTTTCTCTAAGTAAATTAAATTTTACAAGTCAAGTAGAAATAACAAAAAGGAAAAAAAAAAACAAAAAAACAACAGTAATGGTAACTATAAAAGTAAATAAAATACCTCAAATGAGGGATAAGTGGCAGGAGGGAGTCTCCTAGAACTCCGCTGTAAATGAAACAGGGCTGTGCATTTATCAAAACAGAGATGAGAGGGCTTATTCAACTATAAAAAGCAAACCCTCAATGACTTATAAATCCTATATAGTCCATATACTTATGATTTCTATTTAGTGATATAATGTTTCTAGTGGTTTGGTAGAA
The DNA here is from genome assembly GCF_030445035.2 of Dasypus novemcinctus. Lineage (NCBI taxonomy): Eukaryota > Metazoa > Chordata > Mammalia > Cingulata > Dasypodidae > Dasypus > Dasypus novemcinctus. Next base: position 63,849,975 of record NC_080694.1, read on the forward strand.
AGAACATTGCACTGGGAATTAGAAGACAGGGTTCTATTTTCAGCTCTGCTATTAACTAGCTGCATGATGGTAGATAGTTACTTTCCAGAGCCTCTCTTTCCCTTTCTGTCAGATAAGGGCATGGGAAAGTGACCTCTAAAGTCATTACAGGATGTTGGAGTTTTGCTGTTGGAGTTTTGCTGCTGGAGTCTTGACCTGGAGTCCCAGGAAGAGGAGCCCTGAGCCTGGAGAGAAGCCAGCCCTGGGAAGAGAGGAAGCCAAGAAGCCTGAACGCTGGCAGATGTCAGCAGCCATCTTGCTCCAATACATGGAAATAGACTGTGGTAAGGGAAGTAACTTATGCTTTATGGCCTGGTATCTGTAAGCTCCTACCCCAAATAAATACCCTTAATAAAAGAAAAAAGTAAAAATAAATAATAAAGTCATTACAGTTCTTCTATTATTCCTAACTTATCTGCTACGTATTTGGTTCAAACCAGATTGCTATCACCATCAGTTTTCCATTTCTTTGTCTCCTGGACCCAGTATGACGCTTTGTAACCAGTCTCAATCAATATTAAGTGAAAGAAATTTTTGTATGTATGACCCTGGTGATCAATCAGTAATGCTGAGAAGGGTGGGGCTTATAAAAAGGAATTAACATGGGAGAGTCATCAAACTCCATTCTCTACTTTTTTCATAATAAAGTTAAATGAAGAAGAAAAAATAAAAGCCAAAAATGCTCATTTTGTGTCACAGGAAATATGTAAAGAGGGCTATATTTTCATAACAAAGATCTGAAGTGAGATATAAGATTTTTAACCAAGTTTTAGTCTGCACAGATTTGAAATAATGAACAATATTTGTTGTAACTAGTCACTGAGCTGCTAATAACATGGCTGCTTCAACCCCTGGGTTCCTGACTGAAGGCTGAGTTACAAAACGCTGTAGAAGGGAAGCCTCTTGTACATTTACATGGGAAGATTCATCTGCTTCCTTTTATAGGTTATAAAGCATACTGTCAAATCTTATGAGAGTGGAAAGAGGTCAGGACGTTTAATTAGAGATTTTACTAAAATTATTTTAAGATTAACTTCAAAATTCTCAGACTTTGACATTATAAGCAGGTTGCGTGTAATTTTTTAAAAGCATTTTTTGTAAAGTTTAAAAAAATTGGTTGAAGAACAGTTTCCTGAAATACACTTAGAAAACTTCTTGCACGTGTGTGTGTGTGTGATAATGTCTACAGTAAATATTATGATCAAATCAAAACAAGAATATTTGATATTGCAAAGCTATGGCTATCACTGACAAACAACTGCATTTAAGGTATTATTAAACTTCTTCCTGCATAAAACTTATGGCATTTTCACTAGCTTCCCTGGAGCCTTCTATGCTAGAGATTATACTATTACTATTCTCTCAGGGACAGAGAAACTTGTAAGAAGCAGTACCCCTGCTAGATTGCGTAGTGTTATGTCAGGAAATTTTGCCTTACCTGTACCCAGCAGCTAGCTGGATTCATTTGCAAGGTGGACCTTCTGATGCTGGATGAGGTTGCAATGGTAAGTGAAGTTCTTGCCACATTCTTCACATTCATAAGGTCTCTCGCCTGTGTGAATTCTCTGATGCTTAATGAGGACAGAACGTCGACTAAAACTTTTACTGCACTGATTGCACTGGTAAGGTTTCTCCCCAGTGTGGATTCTGAGGTGGTGGAAAAGCCCAGCGTTCTGGCTGAAGGCTTTCCCACAAACGCTGCATCGGTAGCGCTTCTCCCCAGTGTGAAGACTCTGGTGCTGGAATAGGCCTGACCGCTGGCTGAAGGCTCGCCCACACTCATCACATTCATAGGGTTTCTCACCCGTGTGTATTCTCTGGTGCTCAATAAGGATGGAATTCTGGGTGAAACTTTTCCCACATTCACCACACACATAGGGTCTCTCCACCAAAGAACATACCCTTTGCCTTTCCAATCTGCCTTCATGGTCACAGGTGTCTCCACAATCAGGAACCTGAGAAATACCACCATTCGGTTTTTCAGGTACTTCCATAGATTTCATTTCTTTAGAAATCTTTCTCTTTGGGGCTAACTCCACATTCCAAGTTTCAGCCTCGCCAACTGAAATAATAAATGCATCACATGAATGCTGTATTTCTAAAGACAGAAAAAAAAAGTGGTTGCAGGTATGGGTAAAAGGGGACAAAAAACCACTTTTCCTTTATACTTTCCTCACTAAAAAACAGTAATACACAACCTCAGGGAGATAACTGCTTAATTGTCTGCCTCTCCTACCAGACTGTAAACTCCGTAAGAGCAGGAAGCAGGTCTGCCCTATTCATCACGCTATTTCCAGTACCTAGCACAGTGCCTGGCACAGCACACACTAAATAAACAGGTATTGAGTTGCTGAATATTCAGGGAATGAGGAGGGCTTCCTGATGAAATTCTAATCCTCACCAATCGCCTGAACTGGGCACACCTCTTGCAAATTACACTGAAGCTGCTCTTCCAAGCTTTGGAGCTGGGCACCTGATGACTCCTGGGCTGCAATCAGTGGTGTCTTCTCCTTTACAAATTCTTCCTGTTCATGAGCACGAGGTGAGACCTGGTGGAAATTAAAGATAGTTGATCATCAGAAAGATGCCATTACAGAAGAAGGCCTTCTCAGGGCCACTGCATAGGAAATGAAGGACTAAGAAGCTGGCAAAGAAAAACCAAAAGCAAAGAGAGTAAGAGCCTACAGCAGATCAAGTCAGGCATAAAGAAATCCCCTCCTCTTACTGCACTGACACCACATACCGGCCCCTGGAAGTCTTCCCATCTTCCCACCTGCTCTCCTGGCTCATCCAGTTCTCTCTCCAAATCCTCCAGCACAGTCACTGCCTCCTCTCCACTCACAGGGTTGTGTTCTCTCACCCAGGTCTGGAGCTCCTTGGGTAGGATGGTCAGGAACTGCTCCAGCACCAGCAGCTCCAGGATCTGCTCCTTCGTGTGTATCTCTGGCCTCAACCACTGATGGCAGAGCTCCCGGAGTCTTCGAAGAGCCTCCCTGGGTCCAGGTGTCTCCTGATAGCAGAACTGCCTGAAGCGTCTATGGAAGATCTCTCTAGCATGAGGGTTATTCCTTGGCAGGCCTGGTTCTTGCCCAAAGGTATGGCCCTCTTCTTCCTCCTTTACCTTCACTGCTAGAGGTTCCTCCTGCATCTCCGGAATCTGAAGGGCCAAAGTTGTGGCCATTTTAGGCTTAACTGTTCAGAATCTATTCTGGGTAGTTCTCACTTTATTTCTTCTGGAACTCCTGAGATATAAGAAATAATTTGCAGAGAAAAAAACATAAAAATGTAGAAAAGCTAATGACAGCCAGACATTTATACCTGGGAGTATTTATACCAAAAATTAGTCACTTTGTATAATGAAGAGAGAATAATGAATGTATGGTTAACAATAAGAACCACCCAAATACTGATGTAGGTAATCTGGAATATCTGACTTGCTATGGGAAGGAAAACTGAAAAACGAAAAAAATCCGGAGTTTTATTGAAGGAAGGGACCATTTTGATCATTCTGAATGAAACAGCACAAACTAGTAAGCTTGAATATAGTGGGTTTCCATTTGAATGACAAGGTACCAGACTTATAGTATGTTTTTGGTTGAATAGAAGTAAACAGGCACGTTGGTCACATGTCGGAAAATAACAAATCTTCCTCGCTATCCCGATCTATTCGGGTTCTAAGAGCAGGTGGGGGAGTTCATAGGGGCACCGGTGTTAGGACAGAGTGGTTGAGGGGCTCAAGAATGGACGGAAGGCGGAGAAGGCGGAGGGGGCGGTAAAGATGCTGTCCTTCAGGAAACGAGCCCCCTCCAAGGCTACGGGGCAGCCTTCTCTGCCCACCACCCGCCCGCACGCTCCGGCCAGAAAGTCCTCGCCGGCCTCTCCCCACCCCCGTCCGGGGTGGCCGTGCACGGCCCTCGGCGGCAGCCCCCGGCCCTCAAGGACTCCGAAGCTCACCGAAGCATCCGTGAGAGGAGACGGCCCCAGAACTGCACACACCGCCTCGGAACTCTTGACAGCCGCAGCCTGGAGAACGAGAAACCACAAAGGCCGGAAGTGCGTCACAGCGGCCGGCGGTAGAGCGTTTCTGCCGTGTTCTCTCTAGGAACCTGGAGGCTGCGACGGCTCCGTGGTCGCCTCTCTTTTTGCCCCTCGAGGCGCAGTGAGGCGCTGAGTGGAAGAGCGTATTTCCTCCCGGGGGTCCCCACAGTAACATCTCACATAGCGCTTTACACATATTTACTCCACATTACAGCCTGTGAGCTATGGACAGTTATCCCCTTTTTACAGGTGACGAAACTGAGGCACATTGCTTCCACCTGGGTTAGCTGGCATTTCGTGCAGAGAAGCGCTTTCCTTTTCCCCATCCCCAAAATTCTTATTCAAATGAATTCATGGATTCTTTTAAAATTCAGTGCTGTAACCAGTTACTGTCATTAATTTTGATACTCATATTATTCCGAATTTGATCAATGGGAACTCTTTCAAGCTGGTCTCTGTGTCCTTTTGACATGGCCCCGTGAGTTTTCTTACAAGGTATTCTTATTTACAAGATATTCTACGCTCATTTTATTCTTTCCAGCCACAGACTTGGAATCAACCATTGCTCCAGGAAGTCATAATTCCTTTCAGTACGTAATGGAATATGAACACCAAGAACTGGGTTCTGAGCAGTAGATAAGCTCATTGCTACTAATATGTCATTGCTTCTTCACCCACTCCGTAAACAAGAGCTGGGAAATTTTTATTTTAAAAAATCAGGACTTTTTAGGATACCTCTAGTTCAAATACAACTCAACAGATTTCTTCATTGCATATTTTTTCTTTTCTCCCACAGAGAAAACCCTGACTCCCAACAATATATTCACTCAATTTGCTCTCTTATAACAGTTTCAAAATTATACCATTGATACCACTAGCAACAACACACCTATTATGTGGAGTTTAAAATTCTTTGCAGTTTTTTGGATTATATGCCTATAAGGGAGGATAGAGTTCTATATACATATTTTACTTGAATTATTTTCTCCATATGGTTATGTTACAAACCTGATATAATCATTTTTGTTTGCATTCACATTTAGGGTTTGCTCTCCTTTCCTTTTTTTCCCTTTTTAAACATGCAAAATATTTACTTAGTGAAAATCAAAATCATATTAGGAAGGTATTTCAGAGGAGCTTTGCTCCCCCCTCTAACCCCTTTACCCTTTTACACTCATGCCCCATTTTCATTATTTTTATTTATCCTATGTTTCCACCCCCCCTTTTTTGCAAAAATAAGCATTTTATATATATATATGTTTTGCATCTTACTTTATCACTTAACAAAATAGGCTGGAAATCATTCTCAATATGTTCATTGAAATCCTTTTTTCTCTTTTTGTTGTAGTTGCATAGTACCTCTTTGTGTGGATGTACCATGGTTCATTAAACTCATCTCATAGGGATGAGCATTTGGGTTGTTTCCAATTTCAGATTTAACAAATAATGCTGCAATGAACAGAGGGGAAGGGAGTTACCTTTGTAGAGGTAACACTGCATTCTCAACAGCAATGTGTGAAAGTGCTTGGTTTCCCACAGCCTCACTAACTGTATGTTTCAAAGCTTTAGAATTTTGCCATTATGAGAGCTCATTAGGTATTTCTTAAAGGACCACAAACCCAATGCTGAAATCCTTGCTAAAAATTCATGGTGCCACCTGTTGGCAAGGGCTATAGAGGTCTGGGAATTCTCATACATTGCTGATGCAGGTGGAAACTGGTAAAACCATTTTGGAAAATTCTTTGGCAGATCTACTAAATTTGAACATATGCATAACCTATGACCTAGCAGCTTCACCTTAGGTATACAGTCACCAGAAATGCATATATGTATGCAACTAGAGACATGTCTTAATATTTTTGTGTGTGTGACAGCTTTAAACTCACAACCCAGATGTCCATTAGCAGTAGAACAGATACAAAAATTGAGGTCTGTTCATGCAGTGGAATAAAATGCAGCAATGAAAATGAATGAACTACACCTACCTGCCACATTGATAAACTCCACAAATATAATAGTAAGTTAAAGAAAGTAGACACAGAAAAATAGACATGCTTCATTATTCCATTTATATAAAGTTCAAAACAGGCAAACTAATCTCTAATGTTATAAGTCACAGCAGAGAGGAGGAAAGAAGTAGCGTTTGGGAGGGAGCACAGGGGGCCTTCTGGGGACTGGTAGTGTGTCTTTCTTGACCTTGGTGGTGGTTATATGCGTGTTTCACTCTGTGGTATTTCATTTAGCTGTAAACCGATGACTGCATACTTTTCTATTTAAATTAAAAGATATTTTTAAAAATCCAAATCACTTATTTTATAGTTGGAAAAAAGAACGAGGCTCAGAGAAATGAAGTACCTTGCAGATGTCAGCAGAGCCAGGATGTAAACCAGGTCTCCTGATCAGCTAGTTCCTTTGGCTTTCAGGGATCAGTTAACCCCCAGGCATGTGGGTTTCAAAGGGGCCATTTCTCTAGTTGCAAATTTAAGACAGCATCAAAGGACATAAATTCTCATCAGTGAAAATGTTAAGATAAAAATTAAGTTTATATATATATATTTGACAAGCTTCTTACTCAACTATTCCCTCTTACGTAAAATGTTTCCCAAATAGAGATAGAGGTGGCCTTATATTTTTCTTAAAAAAGCACTGACCTAAATTATTACAAAAGCTATAAAACTATGTGATATAAAGTCATGAGTATTTTTAAAAATAAGTGACAGATCAGAAAATTCTAAGTGTACTAAATATCATTATGTAAAAATTATTTTTCTATTTATATAGCTATATAAATCTCTCTGAATAGACAACATGAAACAATGAAAATAATTCTTAAATTATGGAGGAAGATTTTGGGGGATTTTTTTTCTTTAAAAATATCTTGTGATACCATTTTAAAACTAATTTAAGCTATATTCAATTATTTTTCATAAGGCTTTTTCTTCTAAAGGGAAATTTGGTGAGGTTAAGGGGCCTCTAACCCAAGGTTTTTCATATTCTTGTTCCCCACTTTCCTCTTTTCCTTCTCTTGCTCTATTCATCCCCTTTTAATATCCCTATAACACCACTGTATCCCCTAGTTCTAATTTGGTTCACTGCACCCCTTATCATTCATTCATTTAGCCATTGGTCTTTCGGCACACATTTGACAGTTTCGTGCACTTGAGAATTCCAAATATGATACCTTTACCTGGGACCACACTAAATCTCCATTCTTTCCCTTTTCTTAAGTAACAGAATGCCAAGCTTTATCTGTACCTCAGCACCTGGAATAAAGATTACACTTCTCAGCCATCCTCGTGGCCGAGGGTGGTCATGAGACTAAATTCTGCTAAGTTTGGTATAAGAGAAAACATTGCATTATGAGAACCCTCCTGAGAGATGCCATGTGCTTCAGCAGCCATGGGAAGAAAACAGAAGCCATTTGCAGAAGAGGGAGACAAAGCAGATGCCTGGATCCCTGAAGATTGCATAGAGCAAAAGCAACAGTCCTAGACCCTCTACCTTCAGACTTTTACATGAGAGGAACACACCAATACATTTTTCAGATCTGTTACTAGCAGTTGATCATAAATTCATATAGGGTACCTGCATCATGACTCCTATCCAGGATTTTCTTCCCCTTTTCTGTTAAATGTGACCCATCATTTCTGATCGAACCCACTCTCTCTGCTCCCCCCACCCAAGCACTGATATCTAGGAAATACAAGATTGGGGGTGAGGATGGGGGAGGGATTAGAAAGAAATGATGCCTATGACGTAGGAGAGTAGGTGGACAGAAAAGAGGGGAGATTCCCAAGAGGTAAAGGTGAATTGAAGGATGAAAAGATGCAGAAAAAGTGTAACAAAGAACAGGCAAGAGCAGCATTGCATTAGGTGGTTCACCAGCCATTAATGTTTAAATACCATATTGTCATTCCCAAGTCTTAAGTGTCTCTAGCTTCATAGCTTGAAGTGCTGTTGTTATCCTTCAAGGGTTATCACATCTGGAGATTTTAGTTCTCCCTTAGAAACCCGGGGGATGTTCATGATCTGCCCACTTGCAAGTACAGTGGCTAATGTTATCAAAACAATAGCTCTATAAATTCAACAGATTTTAACAGCTGACTCAACAGCAATGACAGCTAATCCCTCAGTCATTCAGTCCCTGAAAAATCAACTTTTATCTGGCAGCCCCCATCCTAGGGTATACTTTTGTTCATCAGTGGCCTTCCCTGCCTTGAGCCCTGCTGTCTTAGCCAGTAAAGTTTCTGGGATATCATTTGATTTGCATCAGTTTCCACCCTCTTTGTGACCTCAGAATTCTTCTCCAGACCCAACTAATTTTATTTTTCTCTGCACCAACATAAAGTTGCCTGAACAAGAAACACTTCCTCTTGGGACTATTCTACCTAGATGCAGTGTGAAGTGGAAACAGCAACTTATAGAGGAGTCTCCTTTGGGAAGATGCTTCCTTTGAACTCCACTGTAGTCTGGCGTGGCTGAGTCAGCATCACAGCCTCTTTCTTCAGGTAGGGTAACCAATACCTCTTTGAGCACTGGTGTTTTTCCAGTACTCCAGAAGGGATCGTCCTTCTCTTCTTTAACTGCTACTAGCCTAAGTGAAAGCACATGGGCAAACTGTCCAGGGCGCTCAACGGTAGGTGCCCAATGGGACCACCAATCTTTAAGCCATGCACATTTTTAGTGTCATCTTACAGTACTGCCACCCATACTCTGGGAGGGTCAGCTTTCAGAAAGCCCATTTCTTGTAAGTGGGGTTACAGTTAAACATATAAATTAAGCAATCAATACATTTTTAGTGAGTACCTATTATGTCCAAGTTATCATGAAGAAACTCTACACAGGAAGGTGTGGGCATTCTTAGACCCTAAATTCTAGCTGGGGAAACAAGATGGAGACAACATTCAGGATGTGAAGTGGGAGGAATGTAATCCAAAGACAAGGATGCCAGATTGCACAATGGGTGCCTGCAGAAAGGAAGATGAGTATAATAGGGGCAGAGAGTGCCTACAGAACAGCAAAGAAAAATAAAATTGGAAGGAATGGGACAAATTTAGGGAGGGGACACTTCAATGTACAAAGCCATATCTTCCACCATGGCTAAATGGCATTCACAAAAATCACTTAATTGTAGGAGAGGAAGGAACCTTAGAGAGATTATATTTTCTAAGTCCATAATTCACAGATGAGGAAACAAAGGCCCAAAAAGTACTTATATAAGGTCATTCAGTGGCTTAGTGGATACTAGCATCTAGTATTCTTTCCTTATTCCAGGTTGCCCCTTTTAAAAAGCAACATCTCAGATAAGTTATTAAGGTGCTGATCACAACACACTGATAAAGGAAGAATATGTAAAGAATCAAAATAACGTGCCTAACTTTAATTACTCCCTTGGGAGATGTTACAGGGTACTTTCAACTCTGGGCTGTGG